>NC_060138.1:1082949232-1084199232 GCF_021461385.2 Schistocerca piceifrons
GCGGAACATGTACACCACTGCTCACTATACGGCGCGGCCCACTGGACTATTTGGCGACCTCACATGTGCCGACTGTCAAGGCGGACAAGTCATCTTGTGTCTCACTACGCGACCGACCAACCGATCGATCAAACCACCAAGGACCATTGCCTGAACAAACTCGAGCAGACTGGCGGCCGAACACATACTAGCACTCCGGACGACAGACAGGGGCTGACTGCCCCACACTGACCCCGGCTGAGCAACTGACTAGACTCGCTGAGACTGACAGACTGACCCATTGCCGAGCTCAGAGCGCCCCTTAAATGCACGTAAACTGGAAGCTTTTCCCCTTTCCCACCAGAGGGAGACATCATCAAAGCTGCGATTGCCACAGCGGCGCCACCGCCAGAAACGGAAGGCGACTGCTTTGCACTAGGCGCTGCGATGCGCTCTTCAAAACAGCAAATTTTACCACGGCTCAACCGCCAAGCCGAATAAATGCTTGCACAACGGCCTGGAGTGGACCAAAGCGTTACTGACTCGCTGAATTTATGAGGCTCTAACTCTTGGATAAATCATCCATTTTTTTGAAATTGTAATCATTTGTACATGTCCATGACATCCACCGATTTCCCTCTCTTCGGATAATTCCTTCATGGTGCATCATTTACTTTCTCTCTGTCTCTCTCTCTCTCTCTCTCTCTCTCTCTCTCTCTCTCTCTTCTCTATTTATTTTACTTTTTGTTTAGCGTTTACAGATAATTCACTTAACAGCTTGTGACGACGTCTGCACGCACCGCTCTAACCCCGGTAGGTGGCAGCCAGCAGCAAGTAATCGACTTGAGGTGTGTGGCAGAAATAGCACAGCCGCCTGTAGCGTAGCGTGAGGCAGGTCAGGGGAGGTCGGCGCCAGCCGTGCAAAGGTCGCGGGTTGAAGTACCTCTACCACTTCCTCCCCCCTCAACCTCCGCACTAGTCAGCCCTCCCAGCGCGCTTTATAGGTGCTTGTCTCGTTGCTACACACGTAGTCGACTCTATAACCGCACTCCGCACAAACTATCCCTTTATAGATAGTTGTATATCACACATTGCGCGCGCTATATCGCTTGTTCACAACACAAGGCCGAGAAATGGGAGTGGAAAATCTACGACCATACATTAAAAGGCCTCGAGAATCCATAGCAACTCCACTCAAGCCCATGAAAAAAAGAATCTGATGTACAAATATTGTATGTTTCTGTAACAACGTTACGCCATTCGATGCATGAGAGGTTAAACTAATTGTGTAATATTTATCGCGCTTACGAGTATCTGCCGCTGCTATCTTCGAGTATCTGCCCCTGTTCTCTTAGGCATAGTGGGGATGACATTTTTCCGAATGTTTGCTCGTACATCTCGGGTTTGATAAATTCTGCACCAATCTGAATAGTCTTTCCTTCAATAACTCCAGAAATTTCAAAGAGATATTACCTTTCCCTTCTGCCTCATTTGATCTAAAATCTTCTAAGACTGTTAAATTTTGACTCCAATATTGGATTGCTTAAGTCTTCCGTATCGACCCTCATTTCTCCTGTCACGTCATCAGACAAGACTCCCCGTCGGAGAAGCCTTCAATGCACTCTTTCCACCTACCCACTGTCTCCTCTGCGCTTAAGAGTGGAATTCCCTTTGCTTCTTTCCCTTACTATCATTTTAACCTTTCTACATTCTGAGTCAGTTCTTGAGACGACTGTTTCTTTTTCGATTTCTTCCCATTTTTCCTGCATCCATTTTGCCTCGGATTCCCAGCACATATTTATTACAATCCAAAATGACTTATATTGCTGTATTCCTTTCTTTTCTGAAAATTTTTATAACACCTCCTTTCGTATATCAACTGAAGTACTTCTTCTTTTACCTTAGGTTTTTACCTAAGGGTGTCCAGCATCTGTGATAGTCCGTCTTGAGAGATGTCTATTCTCCTGCAGCTGAACTGTCTGTTGTGGTGCACAGTATCGCAATATCCACAGCCTCAAAAAACATCAAACGCACCTAATCATTCCTCAGCAATTCAGTATCCCATTTCAGGCCACATTCATCGTAGACGATTCTCAGCCCACTCTTCGTCTTTCTTGCATCGTGATTCGAGTACATATTTGCGGCTGGGTACACTTTAGAGTCCAATATGTGTCTGGGTGTGATGTAATACATTTCGTTTTTTCTCATATCTCTGGCCCTTTTCCCGGTGTGCAGTGTACAGTTAATTCGTTATTATCAGTTCAAATCTACCGCACAATTCAATTACTCTCCACTTTTTCCTACTGCCAAGATCATACTCTTCCGTGTCCCTATCTTCTACTCCCGCCACTACTTTTTTGGGTCATCACTTTTCTAACTCGTTTGATGCAGCAAGCCACGAATTCCTGCACCGTACCAAACTCTTCATCTCAGAGTAGCACTTGCAACCTACGTCCTCAGTTATTACTGGATGTATTCCAATATTTATCTTCCTCTACGGTTTTTGGCCTCTACGGCTCCCTCTAGTTCCGTGGAAGCCATTCCCTGATAACGTAGCAGATGTCCTGTCATCATGTTGCTTCTCCTTGTCAGTGTTCTCCACATATTCCTTTCCGATTCTGCTCAGAGCCTCCTCATTCCTTGCATTATCAGTCCATCCAGTTCCAACATTCGTCTGTAGCACCACATCTCAAATGCTTTGATTCACTTCTGTACCGGTATTCCCACAGTCTCATACATTCAGCACACCAACGTGAACAATCATTTTGTTGCCCCTTCCCCCAATGATTTTAGGAATTCTGATGGAATGTTATCTATCCCTTTTGCCTTATTTGATATTAAGTCCTCCAAAACTCTCTTAAATTCTGATAATAATACTGGATCCCCTATCTCTTATAAATTGATTCATGTTTCTTCTTCTATCACATTAAAAAAATCTACCCCCTCATAGAGGCCTTCAGTGCACTCTTTCTACCAATCGGTGCCAGTGACTGTAAATGTACCTACTTACAGGATGACTCTATGATATTGTGAAAAACTTTCAAGGATAATGGAGAAGGATGAAGACATCAATTTGAGGAACGTGTCCATCGTTCGGAAATGAACGAATCGTAACTTAAAAGCGAAAATCATCATGATGTCTCTGACAGTGAAATACATGCATCGCTGCTGATGTTATTAAGAAAGTCGGCTACGCAACTTTCAGAGGTGGAACAAAACAAGAAAAAGTGTACACTATAAATGGGCTATAAGATGCATGTCCAATAGAGGAGACGTGCTTCACACTAGCGAAGGTGAACAAGTACCTATATATCATGCAGATATTTCGCCTTAGCTTCCCTGCACTTCCTAATTATTTCATTCCTCAGCGACTTGTATTTCTTTATTCCTGAATTTCCCTGAACACTTTTGTAATTCCTTCTTTCACCGATGAACTTGAGTATTTCTTCTGTTATCCATGGTTTCTTCACAGTTATCTTCTTCGTACCTATCTTTTCCTTTCCAACTTCTGTGATTGCCCTTTTTAGATATGTCCATATCTCTTCAAGTGTACTGCCTACTGACCTATTCCCTACTACCGTGTCTATAGCCTTAAGGAACTTCAAGCTTATCTCGTCATTCATTAGTACTTCCGTATCCCACTTCCGCCGGCCGAGATGGCCGTGTGGTTCTAGGCGCTGCAGTCTGGAACCGCGGGACCGCTACGGTCGCAGGTTCGAATCCTGCCTCGGGCATGGCTGTGTGTGATGTCTTTAGGTTAGTTAGGTTTAAATAGTTCTAAGTTCTAGGGGACTAATGACCTCAGAAGTTGAGTCCCATAGTGCTCAGAGCCATTTGAACCATTTTTTATCCCACTTCCTTGCGTTTAATTCTTGCTACCTAACGGCTTAAACTTCAGCTTCTCTTCATCACTACTCCGTTATGATCTAAGTCTGTATCTGCTCCTGGGTACGCCTTGCAATCCAGTATCTGATTTCGGAACCTCTGTCTGATCATGATCTTCCCGTATTACCCCGTCTTTTCCATGTAAACCTCCTCCTACTCCTGTCATTCTTGAACAGAGTATTCCTTAACACTAGATGAAATTTATTACGGAACTCAGTTAGTCTTTCTCGTCTCCCTTTCCTTGTACCAAGCCCATATTCTCCTGTAATCTTTTTTTCTGCTCCTTCCCCTACAACTGCATTCATGTTCCCCAGTACATAGTGACTAGTAGATTTTCATCTCCCTCTACCTACTGTATGACTCTTTCATTATCTTCATATACTTTCTCTGTCTCTTCATCTTTAGCTTGCGACGTTGGCATGTATACCTGTACTATCACTGTCAGTGTTGGTTGGCTGTCGTTTCTGATAAGAACAACCCTATGACTTAACTGTTCACAGTAACACACTCCCTGCCATACCTTCATACTCATAACGAATCCCACTCCCGTTATACTATTTGCTGCTGCTGCTGATATTACTCTTTACTCTTCTGACCAGGCCGGCCAGGGTGGCCGAGCGGTTCTCGGCGCTACAGTCTGGAACCGCGCGACCGCTACGGTCGCAGGTTCGAATCCTGCCTCGGGCATGGGTGTGTGTGTTGCCCTTAGGTTAGTTATGCTTAAGTAGTTTTAAGTTCTAGGGACTGATGACCTCAGAAGTAAAGTCCCATAGTGCTCAGAGCCATTTGAGTCATTCATCTGACGAGAAATCCTTTGTCTTCTTTCAGTTTCACTTCACTAACCCCTACTATATCTAGATTGAGGCCTTGCGTTTCTCTCTCCAGATTTTCTAGATTCCCCACCACGTTCAGACATCTGACATTACACCCTCCCCCCCCCCCCCCCCCCGACTAGTAGAACGTTATCTTTTCATTCCTCTCATTGGTCATTCAATCTTTTTCCCCCTTGCAGACCCCTCCTGGAGATCAGAATGGGGGAATATTCTGGAATTTTTAGCCAATGGAGAGATCATCATGACACTTTTTCAATTACAGGCCACATGTCCTGCAGATACACATTATGTGTCTTTAATGCAGTGGTTTCCATTGCCTTCTGCATCCTCATGCTGTTGGTCATTGCTGATTCTTCTGCATTTAGGGGGCATTTTCCACCCCACGGGCAAGAGAGTGCCCTGAACCTCTGTCCCTTCTTCTGCCCCCTTTGACAAGGCCGCTGGCAGAATGAGGGTGATTTCTTATGCCGGAATACTTCGGTCGCCAGTGCTGATTATTAAGAGTATTGATCAAAAAGTAAGCGGGGGTTGGTTTCGAACTCGGGATCGAGAACGTTTTGATTATTAATCAAAGGCCCTACCTCAACCTTTTTTTTTGTATTTTATCGTAGCGAATATCACATGACAGTTATTGAAGTTCGTTGTTGATCCCTTCATTTAGTTTTTCATTACAGGGCCAGTCATCCCAACATGCTGAGCTACCGTTGCGGCGGCCCTAGACCACGGTGGTACCACATCCGCTCAACATATGGAAGCAGAGAGCTTGCATTAGAAGAACTCCACTGTCAGAGGCATCAAAACGATTTTCGCTTATGATTGCCCACTTGTTTCTGGACCGCGGTCCCTTACCTCAAATTAATACATTTATCCTTACTATTGTGCCTGAACGTCTGTAAAATTATCATGGAATCATCCTGTAGGCGTTTGGCGTCTTGTATGGATAGTGGAGTGTACGCTTTTACTACCCACCTTCCGCGTTTCTCGGTGGTGCTGCCACTCTGAGCAGCTCTTCATTTCACTTTGCCAGGTAAAATAAATTGCCTGACAGGATAAAGATGCACCCAGAAGGCATGGTCGGACTTTATCCACGTACACAACATCGGCGTGTATGCAAATGATTAGAGCTTCCATTCTCTGTGACAGGCTGAGCTCACACGAGAGTGCATTGGTGTTGTTCCTGTTTGGTGTTGTTATCAGGACTGGTAGAGTATTATAAGGGGTATGAAGAGCTTCAGATGTTGAGTGATCACTACGAAGGGCACGGATGTAGAGTGAGACAGCCTTAACAGCACCTGAGTCTGAAAGGGACTCAGTGTATTTCTTCATTTGGCCGGCTGGTCGAATTGCGCAGTATCCAGATTTGTGCGGTTTCCAAATGTGACAGTGGCCCGATTTAGCAACCTGAGGAGAGGCATATTCATCGTCAAGTTCCCGGTCGATCACGTCTGATTGACACAAAGGAAGGATCGTCGTACTGTGCATCAAGCGCGGCTGCGCGTGCGATCAGACAAGTAATGGACGCCCTGTAATGTTCAATGTCACCTTTCAACAGCCAGACTAGGGAATTAGCGGTTCATGTTGGGCTGATGTTAATACCTCAACACAAACGGCTTTATTTGCAGCGAAGTCGTGCCGCGGAAGCCTGAACTCCTAATAAATGGCATCGCATTGTTTTTAGCTTTGAATCACGGTTCTGTACTGCCCCGCATGACCATTGTCGGCGCGTGTGGCTGCAACCTGCGGAGATACCCTGTTCTTCCAATGTTATGGAGAGCGACATTAGTGTTATTCCTCGCGTCATAGTGTGAGGAGCCAACTAATATGACGTCAGGCCGTGGCTGATCGGGGCCAACGAGATATATAGGCCCTATGCAGACGGGGAAATCAATATGTAATTGAACGGTACCAGCTGAAGGTCTTAATTTTGTCGTGGGCCATCGAGAACTTGCATGCACTTAAACACGCAGTCCAGAATTATTAAACCCATTTGAAATGGTTACTCCCTGCCGAAGACGACTTCTGGCACTCGTAAGACCTGCAGTGTCACGAGATGTGACGTACGTACCACGGGCTGTCTTTCTCGTGCGTCTCGATGGCTGGTAGTTATTCAGGGAACTCTCACGGTACACCAGTACAGGGCTTACATCCTGCGTCGTTTTGTGTTACCTGTCGTGGGACAGTATCATGGTGCCATCTTTCAACTAGACAATGCTTGTTCACTGATGCCAATTGTCTGTATGGCCTGGATATTGTTGAGATACTCCCGTGGGCAGCCAACGTCCCCAGATCTCCCCCAGACAGAACAACTGTGAGACCAGCTCTGATGTCTACTCTGCCGCAGCGCCGCATCCAGAATATCATCTTCAACAGTTGTGGGCCACTTTGCCTTAGGAGAGGATACAACGGGTTTATAACACCCACCCCAACTGAATTACAGCATGCATCCAGGACAGAGGCAGGTGCTACTTCATACTGATAAGTGGCTAATAGTATCAAGTGCGCCGCGCGGGATTAGCCGAGCGCTCTTAGGCGCTGCAGTCATGGACTTTGCGGCTGGTACCGGCGGAGGTTCGAGCCCTCCCTCGGGCATGGGTGTGTGTGTTTGTCCTTAGGATAATTTAGGTTAACTGGTGTGTAAGCTTAGGGACAGATGACCTTAGCAGTTAAGTCCCATTAGATTTCACACACAAAATATCAAGTGCCTTGTAAACATGTATCGATTTAGTAAACACCGAAATGACATGATAAATGGTCTCACGTGTGAAGTTCCATTTCGTTTCCTTCTCCTCAGCTGGGTACTTCACTTTTTTTTTAAATGTTCAAATGTGTGTGAAATCGTATGGTACTTCTAAGGTCATCGGTCCCTAAGCTTACACACTACTTAATCTAAATTATCCTAAGGACAAACACACACACCCATGCCCGAGGGAGGACTCGAAGCTCCGCCGGGACCAGCCGCACAGTCACTTTTTTCTCTCACGCGTGTATGTGACGCGGCGTAGTGACGTAGACTTTGTCACTGACTAGCTACCCGCCCCAGCTTCGCACGGGTAGTATCAAGTATCTGTGGCCGCACGACTTATGTGACGTAGCGTATTTAGTTGCGGGCCAAAATGCGTGGAGTTATGAATAGATCTCAGAAATCAACATTAAGTCACTGAATGTCATAGCTTTCGCACAGCTTACGCGATGTAATCAGAGCACGACAGGAAAATTGTCTGGAGTCGTCTGTATCGGAGGCTGGCAGATGTAGAACAATTAAACGAAAGAACAAGAAAAAGCACATGTTTAGCTCACGTTGCAACACTCCTTTTGTGAAGCTTAGTATGCACTGTTGCGAATCATTTCCGCAATTCATTGTCAAAGACTATTTATGCCAGATTTCTTCCCAGTGCAACGCAAAGAATCGTAGCAACATCTAGATGTCGTTGAAGGAGCTGAGAAAGCTGAGTCATCTGCTGCTGTGTTGAAGGAACGTGTTGTTTGTAAACGAAGCAAACTAGCTGAAGTTGCTGAATTAGTTTTTCGGAAAACGTTTTACTTGTCGCATAAAAAGCAAAACACCATGTATTTTACACGTTCATGGTTTTTAGCAATGCAATTGTCCACACACGATCTCAGGAAAGCTGTTGGTTAAAAATTGATTACTTCAAGTAGCCTCACATCATAGTCTCATGATGTGGTGGGTTACCTTTTCGGTATTTGTAGTACGTATTACGCTACTTCAGAGTTTAATAAGTCATTGCCAGTTGTTCGAAAAATTTGCGGTAAATGCAGAGCGTGAACTACGATTGTTAATCCGAGGGACGCATAAACTGGCAGTCTGAAATTGTCATCCTATTTACAAATGCGTATTTCCACATTATTAAGAGGTAAATGAGAGGTTAAAAGACAGAATGAAAAGTAGAAAAAGAGCCAGGACTCGGCGCCACAGCCTTTCGATTTGCAGCCACATACTTTGCCGCTAATTTACCACCAAACCAGATGCAAATTTGGTCCCGCTTGCTGCTTAGCCTTCCTCGTGAATCAGTGTATTTATTGGTAAACGCCAGATAAAAATCCCTATAGCATTCCTGAGATTAATCTGGATGTACAGACGGACGCAACCTAGCAACCTTAATTTACATATATAACAAAAAATGAAACAAAATGAAACAACACACATTTTGCATTTGCATGTTTTTCCGTTATTCAGTTGTTCTCAAACGATTACAGGGTAGCTATTGATTAAAAATATTTCATTAACTGAAAGCCTCTTGTAAGAGTCTGATGATGAGGTGGTTATCTTTATTAAAATCCAGCGTAAGAAAAATAAGTGGTTCAAATGGCTCTGAACACTACACGCAGTCAGGATCTGAGCCTACTTCCGCTTGGTTTCAAGCGACATGCTCTATCACATTATTAAAAAAATTAACCAAAAACTTTAATTTCCTCTTTGAAATCAAAGCCTTCTTCTTAAGGGTATTTTATTGTTTAATTTATGGTACTTTGGAAGAACTAAAATTATGGTCTGACTGTATTTGAAATACAGGGTGATTCAAAAAGAATACCACAACTTTAAAAATGTGTATTTAATGAAAGAAACATAATATAACCTTCTGTTATACATCATTACAAAGAGTATTTAAAAAGGTTTTTTTTTTCACTCAAAAACAAGTTCAGAGATGTTCAATATGGCCCCCTCCAGACACACGAGCAATATCAACCCGATACTCCAACTCGTTCCATACCCTCTGTAGCATATCAGGCGTAACGGTTTGGATAGCTGCTGTTATTTCTCGTTTCAAATCATCAATGGTGGCTGGGAGAGGTGGCCGAAACACCATATCCTTAACATACCTCCATAAGAAAAAATCTCCCGTACTCAATAACACAAAAAGCTTTCTGTTGAGCGGTCGCCATCTTAGCGTCAACTGACGCTGACGCCTAGTCAACAGCGCCTCAAGCGAACAAATGTACAACTAAATGAAACTTCATAGCTCCCTTAATTCGCCGACAGATAGTGCTTAGCTCTGCCTTTTGTCGTTGCAGAGTTTTAAATTCCTAAAGTTGTGGTATTCTTTTTGAATCACCCTGTACTTCTATGTAAACTTGAAATTTCCTCAGAAAAGTAATGTTTTGGTGTTTTTCTTTTTCAGCATCCTTGTTTGTATAAAAATGTATGACTGGGTCAAATTTTTCGTTTTTACAGTTGCTTGTCTTTGAAGCCGGGAACACTTTGAAGTTCGTGTACATTTTCTTCTTCGTGCTAATTTCAGCCGTTGTTGTCGTTAATACCACCGTGCATTTAAATTTAATACACTTCCATCGAGCTAGCTTTCGTGAACAGTTTCTTGTTCGGTGCAGCGCTGTGTCAGTCAGGCCAAAATGTTCAGAGTAAGGGTTCCCCGTGAGTCTCAGGTGGTGTCGCCGTAATTCTGTCGAAACAGATCGTTTACGAACATGTAAGCTGCTTAGAGCACCGTTGAGATTATAGTCGCCTCCAAAAAGTTAGACCACACTAGTTTCCAGTTAAGATCTTCATATTTTATTTGGCTGACTAGTGTGTGTGGAATGTTTCCTCCAGTTCCCACAATTTTTTTTTTTTTTTTTTATACTGAAGTTCTTTTCATTTGGGGTTTTCCTGGAACTGCCGTTGTGATTCTAAAATTACGAATAATATATGTGGGTGACCGTCGTTGAGTTCTACTTATTTTGTTAATTCCCCCCGTGGTTTTCAATAAACCTGACTGACTTGCTGATTCTTTAAAAGATTTTACAACATTTGTAACCATGAGGGCTGTGTGTTTTGATACGCAGTCTATTAAGCTTAATCCACTTCCAATGGACGATTTTGTTAACAGGTCTCTGGCTACAGGGTGTAGCATCCCTTTCCAGTTAAAATATCCCATATAGTTTTTTGAGCCATATACACTGAAACTCCAACGAAATTGGTATAGGCATGCGTATTCAAATACAGAGATATGTAAACAGGCAGAATACGGCGCTGCGGTTGGCAATGCCTGTAATAGACAACAAGTGTCTGGCGCAGTTGTTAGATCGCTTATAGATGCTACAATGGCAGGTTATCAAGATCTAAGCGAGTTTGAAGGTGGTGATGTAGTCGGCGCACGAGCGATGGGACAGGGCATCTCCGAGGTAGCGATGAAGTAGGGATTCTCCCATACCACCATTTCTCGAGTGTAATGTGAGTATCAGGAATCCTGTAAAACATCAAATCCCCGACATCGCTGCGGCCAGAAGAAGATTCTGCAAGATCGGGACCAAAGATGACTGAAGAGAATGGTTCGACGTGACAGAAATGCAACCCTTCCACAAATTGCTGTAGATTTCAAATGGCTCTGAGCACAATGGGATGTAACATCTGAGGTCATCAGTCCTGTAGAACTTAGAACTATTTAAACCCAACTAACCTAAGTAAATCACACACATCCATGCCCGATGCAGGATTCGAACCTGCGACCGTAGCGGTCGCGCGGTTCCAGACTGAAGCGCCTAGAACCGCTCAGCCACACCGGCCGAGTGTAGATATCAATTCTGGGACATCAACAAGTGTCGGCGTGCAAACCATTAATCGAAACATCATCGATAAGGGTTTTCGGAGCCGAAGGCCGACTTGTGTACCCTTTGTGACTGCACGACACAAGCTTTACGCCTCGCGTGGGCCCGTCAACATTGCCATTGGACTGTTAATGACTGGATGGAGACAATCTCAAGAATCCATGGAGCCTGCATGTCAGCAGGAGACTGTTCAAGCTAGTGGAGGCTCTATAATAGCGTGAGGCGTGTGCAGTTGGAATGATATGAGACCCCTGATACGCCTATGTATGATACTGACAGATGACACGTATGTACGCATCCAGTCTGTTCATCTGGATCCATTCATGTCCTTTGTGCATTCCAGCAGGACAACGCGACACCCTGCACATACAGAATTGCCACAGAGTGGCTCCAGGAACACTCGTCTGAGTTTAAACACTGCCGCAGGCCACCAGACGCCCCAGACATGAAAATTATTGAGCACATCTGGGATGCCTGGTAAAGTACTGTTCAGAACAGATCTCCACCCTCTCGTGTTCTTACAGACTTATGGACAGTCCTGCAGGATTCATGGTGTCAGTTCCATCCAACACTACTTCAGACATCATTTGAGTCAATGCCACGTCATGGTGTGGCACTTATGCGGGCTCGCGTGGGTCCTGCACGATATTTGGCAGGTGTACCAATTTCTTTGGTTCTTCAGTGTATTTTCGTTGTATGGGTAATATTTGACCTCCACATCGCATGGCACACTGACATGTTGTATGCTTTGAATAAGATTATGTTCACGGTGCAGTTCGCTATTAAAGGGCCTAAACCAGTTCGTTCATGTTCTTCTTCAGTTTAACGCCGAGCACTACCGTTTTGGCGCATTTTGTGAAGGGATGTAGTGTGAGTTGCGCAGTTTGGTTCAACCTTTGTAGTCTGTTTCTGTTGTTGTTTATTGTGCCTCTTGTTGCTTCCGAAAAAGAATCCATTGCTTCTAATATCTTCCGAATATACTCACGCAATGTGATTAGAACTGTTATATCGTCGACATAAGTGTTAACGGAGAATCTTTGCGCACCAACATGTGCTGACTGAGCGGTTCCCTGGCTCCAAAGAATTTATAAATAATATCATGCATAAGGGGCAACCCTGGCGGTCTGAACTTGAAAATTCTCCCGCAAAATGACCGTTTATTTGATTCTGGAGACCACTGGATTACGGCCTGGTAGTAGAAGGTCTACAGTGGCATGTAGCAAAGTTTCTGTTGACTAGACCCGATTATCTCTGGAAGAGCCTCTTTTGGTCTTGCGGCTATTATGAGGCTGCAAAAAACGAAGTTATAGGCGTATAATCAATTATTCTTTTTGCTTTCGAATTTTTGAGTACAAGGACTATAATTCCTTTTTCATTTACTGAGCATATTTCACCCCCTCTTTGTTTCTGTTTAATGAGCTTGGTGAATTACAATTTGATGCCTGAGCAGAAGACTTTGTAAAATTCATACTGTATGCCGGACTCCTATTTCGTGGTAAGTGCTTTATGAAGTCTGCAATTTCTTCTTCGGATGTGGGCTCTATCAACATACTGACATTTTCATTCATGAGGGAAGTCGTACGGCTTTGTGGCAAACTTCCTGTCTTAGTAGGCTTTGATGGTTGCTCTCCGAACAGTCTCCGGAAATGGTCCTCAATGTCCGCTATGAGAGCGGGTCTTTACCGTCGGAAGAAGTTTGGTTTCCGATAAATCTTGGTTTGCATCGTTTCTATTCTCTATTGAGGTTGTAGATGGTCCCTTGTTCGTCTCAAATGTATCCCTTACATTCGCAAGTGATTACTTTGGCTTCAACGTTGTTTTTTTTTTCCTGCAGTCTTAGGATCTTCTCGAATTTATTCAATTCGAGAGTTCGATCATCTCAGTTATCCACTTTTTCATGGAGTTCTCGAATAATAATGTAATAAAATTTCATGTCTAGTGTCACTGATCCTAAACTCTATGTTTCTGAACAGTTTACGAATTCCAGATTTCACCAGTTTATGCCACCATTCAAGAATTCCACTATAGAACCGCTTGCGATGAACCCATGTTGCAGAATTGTGTTTTTGTCCAGTCAACATTGGGTAAGCCGAAGTTTAACTTGAATATCCCTTTCTCATTACGTTAGGCCGGGGTACACCTTTTATTTTAATGACAACTGCATGGTGCCCAAGAAGCTGACAGGGATTACTTCATAATCCTGTACATCTTTTCCTGTTGTGGTATATAATCCATCCAGTCTAGAGGCTAACAGTGGACGTACGTATGTACAATAGGATCGCGTGACGGCTAATCGATCTATGATGTCTGTCAGGTTTAGTCCTCTAATCACGTTATTTAATGGGCCACAATTATGGGTTGATCATGTTGTGTCTTCTTATCATACATCACAATTAAATCTCCCCCCATTATTATGCACCATTTTCATGTCTCCTAAAGTACGGGATAGTTTCACTAAAAACATTTCTCTGTTAGTTGTGGTATTTGTTCCTGTTGGAGCATAAATAACTAATGTTGTTATCTCGTTTGGTTTGGCTTTTCTAAATTTTCTGATTCCAGTCTCATTCTTGTTAAAATGTAGCAACCCCTATCGCTAGACCCGAAACTGTTGTACACCTTGTATTGCTGTTGTAATTGCATTTCCTGATGGAAGGTAGCGTTGAAGTCATTGGTTTTTAAGAAAGTCCTCAGAATTATCGTATGTTTTTCACTTGTTATTCCGCAGATATTTAGTCTGAAGAGAATAAGCACTCTCCTATTGTCTACTACAAGCCATTTGTCACTTTTCGTGTCTCTTCATACTCCACTACTCAACTGTCTTGTCTGGATTCGTTTCCAGTAGGATCACTTTCCACTTCTCCCTTCTCATCTTCTTGGTATTCCCTTTGTGTAATTTCTTTCCATTGTGACCCATTTAGAGTTGGTTTGGCTTTCAATCGCGGTGCCTTCTCTGCACCTTGAGATTTTATAGCCTCCTGGTTGCTAATACTTTACTCAGCTGCATTAACCACGCGCTTTGAGATCGTGTGGTAATAGTGAAAGCTGTTACCGCACCATCTTCTAAAAGAAATGTTGAAATGTGTGTGAAATCTTATGGGACTGAACTGCTAAGGTCATCAGTCCCTAAGCTTACACACTACTTAACCGGCCGGCCGTGGTGGCCGAGTGGTTCTAGGCGCTACAGTCTGGTACCGCGTGACCGCTACGGTCGCAGGTTTGAATCCTGCCTCGGGCATGGGTGTGTGTGATGTCCTTAGGTTACTTAGGTTTAAGTAGTTCTGTTCTAGGGGACTGATGACCTCAGAAGTTAAGTCCTCTAGTGCTCAGAGCCATTTGAACCATTTGAACTACTTAACCTAAATCATCCTAAGGACAAACACACACACCCATTCCCGAGGGAGGACTTGAACCTCCGCCCGGACCAGCCGCACAATCCATGACTGCAGCGCCTTAGACCGCTCCACCATCTTCACTTCCCTGTTTACATGCTCCAGTCAAAGCTGTTGTGGTTTCAATCAGCTGTTGTTGTTTTGTTGCCTTCGTGTTGTTCCCTGCTTTGGTTGGTGTTTACTTTCCTGTTGCAGGCAACTCAAGAGGTTCGCACAGTATGGTTGTCATGATTGTTGAAGAACATCCGTGGCTGCGTGAGTTTCCGTCCCAACCTGGGATTCATCTCTGTTTCATACCATCTGTGCCGATTTTTCTTCAGGATCTTTCTCGGAGCCCGTACTGCCTTTTTCTAATGGCTTTCCTTTTTTTCTATTTGGATGAGAACAAGGACTTTCATTTTTCGTGTCTCTCTCGTTTTCTTGCTTTTCAATTGAAATCTCGTGAAGTCTGTAGCTGTTTCCCCGAAGAGTACTTGCAGACTGGTCTTTATCGGTTGTCTGATTTCCAGTGCACTTAATTTGTTGCTGGTCTCTTGCTCAAGGATGGTAAGTTCTCTTCAGCTAACTTGAGGGATCGGATTCGGTGTGAGTATTTTAGATGTTGCCCATTGCAGTACTTGAAGGAAATAGTTCTTGTGCCTCCAGTCTCATCCGCTGTTGCAGATTATTTCGTAGCATAAACACGCGCCTTGACAGTTTTCTCGATAATGTCGTGATTCATTGCACATGTGACATGTGGTTGTTTCCCCGACATATATTATGTGTGCGTTACAATTACGTACAAGAATATGGAACGGCAAATCAGACGTTACACTTTCGTACAGATCTAATCCCTTTGTAGCATTGAATCTTGTATCTACGTGACCACTTTTCAAATTTGAAGTTTTTACCTGTCCAAAATTAGAAAAAATCTGTATCGAGTCATTGCTGCCTTACTCTTTGATTTTGAGCGCTGACAGTTTTCATTTCGCTGTCAACATTACTTACATTTGCGGTGCTGACAGAATCATCACGATGATGGATTTCAAATTTTCCGTGGATTTTCTGTAATATTCTGTCGAACACAAAAGAAGTATGCAATTTAGCATAAATCACAGTATTTCTCGTTATGCATTATCACCCTAAATACCGAAATTTCCATGCAACCAGTCATGAATTTCCAAAGCTCTAGGTTGCACAAGTCACGCATTCTTGTCAAAGGGGAAGCTTAAATTATTTTTCTTGATCGAATCCACGGTCCTTTTTATAAATACGAAGCGGAACCGCCGGCCGGAGTGGCCGAGCGGTTCTAGGGGCTAGAGTCTGGAACCGCGCTACCGCTACGGTCGCAGGTTCGAATTCTGCCTAGGGCATGGATGTGTGTAATGTCCTTAGGTTAGATGGGTTTAATTAGTTCTAAAGTCTAGGGGACTGATGACCACTGCAGTTAAGTCCCATAGTGCTCAGAGCCATTTGAACCATTTTGAAGCGGAACCTCCACTTCACGAACAATACACGAAGACGACGAACAAGAAGTGTTACTGCTTACACGTTCCGCACACGGAACGCGATATACACGTATCGAAACACTTGTTCACGTGACCAGTCAGCTACAACACGGATCGCCGCACAGCACTTCCACACAGGATGAGTTAGCGTTTGCTTCCTTACGAAGTTCATAGTTACATGTACAGACACAACTCATAGGTAGCACGGAATCAGAGCTATGTTTGCGTGTATTAGTAACAAGTAGGCTGTAGGTCTTGCACCATATAATACTAATTTGTAATAGTGCGCTTTAAAAGTTAATAATTACGCATCTTGCACTCGCACGGTATTCTGCCAATAAAAGACCATTTATTCTGGTGGTTATACTTTCTCTTTTGGTTATTTTCAGGAGTATCGTATTTTACTTGTATACTGATAGCATTAAATATTCTTTGTTTGAAGTGTATTTCTTTGTTTAAATTTGCTTGAATATTGTAATAAAAAAATATTGTTTTGTGGTAACAATGATATGCAGTATTTCATCTTAGACCGTGTATTTGTCTTCTATTTGTTCTTTAAGTTTTATCTTCATTTTTATCATGAGAGTCGTTTTTATGACCGTTCACACCATTATCTCTACTCTAAATCGATATTTTGCATCATCAGTCCCGTTTTCCAGTTCATAGGAGCTACACTCTCGCACATCCGATACTGAACTGTTCAGCTTTCCTTTTCGTATACCGATGTTTACAGATTTTTGTGTTACATAGTTCACTGTTTATTTTTGCTAAAGTGACTGGGTCACATTTCTCGTTAAGGAAATATGTCACAAACTTCTTCGAACATATGCCTGTGATCATTCGTGTATGATAATTAAGATTTTAAAGGGTTTCAACTGCAAATATTCGTGAATCCACATGATTTAAAGACGATGACGTGTAAGAAAATTTCACAGTTCGTATTTGACTCCACATCGTCACAGTATTCGGACGAAAAGGTATACTTCAAGATGGACTACTATTTTTGCCTATAATTGACTGTTTCAGACATTCTCTTTCGGGAATGAAAGAAGAGTTTCCTTTATGAGACCTGGTTGCACGAATTATGGACAGTGTAGAAATGATTCCTCACGCACTGGTATATAGGTAATAGCTGCAGTCAAGCCTTTTATAAAAGGAAGTGATATGTATTCAGGTACGTAAGACACACCGCAATTAGCGCAAGGGTCGGTGAGTCAACTTCATTTCCTTCTAACAAGGAAACGGAATATCCTCTAGCGTAGGTTCGCGCGGAACTCTTCTGCAACTATGTGCGGTGAAATACCTCTAGAAGTGTGTTGTAGAGACTGTGAAACCCGCGGTCGGGATACCAGCAATAGCCTGAGATACGCGTGTAACTGAACTGGAAGTAAAATAATTATTGAGGCGTTTTGACACGTATCCTACATAGAAAATCCGATTCTGTACACCATATTTTGGGAGTTAAAATCTGCTATAGTTAAAAATAAGAAGCGAAAGGGATTGTTGAAGAAAAGAGCATGTTTGAGCCACAACTTACAAATCAACAGAAAATATTGGCAATATCTACATAAATAGCGAAGAAGTGTCAGCATGACACCGAGTACCGCTCGATCCAAATTTATAGCAATGCCTCGTTAAAAAAATAGATGTGAAATTCATGATTCACTGAAACAAAGAGACGATTTTCTGGTATGACTTAACTGAAATGAATCTTACGTGCCTCACTTAACACGTAAGAGGTACGCAAGGACTTAAAATCTGTCATAAAAAATACCAAAGCTACCATTTTTGAGGATAGAGAACAAGCTGATGCTTTCAGCGACACGTTACAGAAATTACGTGTAGTAATGGAAGTCAAATGGCGAGGAGTGCAGAAGCAAGAAATTTTTTACGTGTAAAGTGATTTTATGTCGTTGATGCAAGTGTTCTGCTGATGTGTGTCTGAAAAGTATTGGCTATTCGGACGAGCCAGTGATGTAAAACGTTCCGTACGGAGTATGCAGAGGCGCTGACACGGGTCACAGACAATGCGCTCGGAAACTGATGGACGGTGAACTGGCAGCCGCGATACGGGCATGGCCATTTAGACAGCTGAAATCCAGTGCGTGACGTGGACTGTCCTGCGTCAGCACCAGTATGCAAGAGACGCTGTCGATGGCATAACTTGTGATTGGCAGCGCCGTTGGTACACGGCACAGATGGAGAAATTCACCGAATTCTCTACGTATCCACATCAACACAGTAAACGCACACTATGCTCCACCTTTTTTGGGGGAGACTACTTCAATTTAAATTAAAAACGTTGGTAATATCTGCCACTGTGGCACGCATTATGAGCAGGAGGTAAGAGTATAGACAGAATCATCAGTCTTTTGACTAGTTTGATGAGGCCCCCAATGAATTCCTCTCCTATGCCAACCTTTTCTTCTCAGACTAGCACTTGCTACCAACACCCGCAATATTTTGCTGCATATATTCCAATCTCTGTCTCCCTCTGAAGTTTTACCCTGTACAGTTCCCTCTAGTACTGTGGAACTTATTCCGTGATGTCTTAACAGATGTCCTATCATTCCGTCCCCTCTTCTTTTCAGCATTTGTCACGTCTTCTCGTGGCCGGCTGCTTTCAACGTAGTCCTTGTCGCTCGAACCGCTCAAGGTGTCTGAATCCCATGCACGCTTCACCATTAATACCCTACAGCATATACTGTATAAACTGTAGAAACATCAAATTCACATTCAACACATTTTATTTATAGTCCGGTCACTGGGACAATACGTTAACGTGAAAAAGACTATCACGACTTCTCTTACAACTACTTGCTTTTGACCCGTCACGACTCTGAAGTGAAGATTTTTTCCTTAGGAGCATAATCTGTTAGCATCACACCTTAGTAGTCCCTGAAGTTTTGGGCTACGCCTTTTTTGGCGGTGATGGATCCACTGCTCCTGTTGTTTGGGGTCATTGAAATACATCAGCATTCATCCATGGTGATTACGTGGCTAAAGGAGTCATCTGACTTGGCCTGTTAGGGACTACACCATTTTGTCGTCAGTCTTCTGGTCTTGTAACTGGTCTGATGCGGCCCGCAATCTGTTCATTCCGACTAGGACTTGCAAGCTACGTCCTCAATTGTTTGGTTGATGTATTCCAATTTCTCTGTCTTCCTCTACACTTCTTATCCTGAACAGCTCCCTCCAGTACCATGGAAGTTATTCCCTCATGTCTTAACAGATGTCCTGCTATCTCGTCTCAAATATTCCATTCCTCGTAGATGTTCCTATGATCTTTGTTCTTTTCCTTATTGGTCCACCAAATTTTCGTTATTCTTCTGCAGCACCACATTTCAAGTGCCCCTGTTCTCTGCTGTTCCGAATTTCCCATAGCCGTTGCTTCTATGCCATAGAATTCTGTGCTCCGAACGTACATTCTCACTAACTTCTTCCCCAAATTAAGATTTATGTTTGATATCAGTAAAATGCTCTTGGCCAGGAATTCCCTCTTTGCCAGAGTTAGTCTGCTTTTTATGTCCTCCTCCCTCCGTACGTCATGAGCTATTTTGGTGCCTGGGTAGCAGAATTTCTTAACTTCTACTTCGTGATCACAAATCCTGATGTTAACTTTCTCGCTGTTCACATTTCTGCTACTTCTCATTACCTTCGTCTTTCCTCGATTTACTCTTAGTTCATATCTGTAGTCGTTATACTGTTCATTTTATTCAACTGGTCCTGTAATTCCTCTTCAGTTTCACTGAGGATATCAAGGTCATCAGCGAATCTTAATACTTATATTCTTTCATCTTGATTTTTAAATCCACTCTATAAACTTCCTTTTATTTCCGTCATTCATCCTTCGACGTATAGATGGGATAACAGTGGTGAAAGACTTTTTAATCCGCGCATTTCTTCCTTGGTCTTTCAGTCTTATAGGTCTCTTAATTTTCGTACATATTGCTTATTACCCATATTTCCCTATGTTTACCTCTATTTTTCTCAGAATTTCGAAAATCTTGACCCATTTTACAGTGTCGAACGCTTTATGACCTTACCTTGATTTTTCTTCAGTCTTGCTTCCATCATCAACCGCGTCAGAACTGATTCCTCGATGGCTTTATTTTTCCTAAGATCCTCAATTTTCTTTTCGATTCTTCTGTATATTGTCAGCAATTTTGATGCAAGAGCTGTTTAACTAGCTGTGCGATAATTCTCGCACGTGTCGGCTCTTGAAATCTAGGGAATTGTGTGGATGATGTTTCTCCGAAAGTCAAATGACATATCGCAAGTCTCATACGTTCTACACACTAACGTCTATAATCGTTTTGTTGCCACATCCCCCAATGACTTAGGAAATTCCAATGGAATGTTATCTGTCCCTTCTTCCACATCTGATCTTAATTTGTCCATAGGTCCTCTAAATTCTGACCTTCTTGCTATTTCTTCAGTTATAATCTACTGTTCGTAACCAATAATTTGTGGTCGGAGTCACCATCTGCACCTATAAGTGTCTTTCAGTTTAAAATCTGCTCCCGAAATCTGTCTTACGATTACACAATCAGTCTGAAACCTTCCAGTGTCTCCAAATCTTTTCCAAATATACAACTTTCTTTCATGATTCTTAAGCCAAGTGCTAGCCATGATTAAATTATGCGCTGTGTAAAATTCTACCAGTTAACTTCGTCTTTCATTCCTTTTCCCCAGTTCACACTCACGTATCATTTTTGCTTCTCTTCTTTTCCTGCTGTCGAAGTCCAGTCCCCCATGACTTTTAAATTTTCGTCTCCCTTAGGTCATTGAATTATTTCTTTTATGGGATCGTAATTTTCTTCAAAATCCTCATTATCTGCGCAGCTTGTTGGCATGTAAACTTGTACGAATGCGGTGAGTGTGGGCTTTGTGTCTCTCTTGCCTAAAATAATGTGTTTTCTTTGCTGTTGAAGAAGCTGTAGCTGTTGATCCTCATTCATATTTTCTTGTTCATTATTAAACATAGTCCCATCACCCCATATTTGATTTTGTATTTTTAACAATGTAGTCATCTGACCTGAAGTCCTATCCCTCCCACCACTGAACTTCATTAGCTCTCACAATATATAGCTTTAACCTATCCACTCCCCTGTTTAAATTTTCGAACCTTCCTTCTTTTTTAAGCCTGAGGATATTACGCCTGTGTCATACATGTTGCTCACCAGATGGGAGGGTGTTGTCATGGCTGCTTCTCCCACGGCTGTTCTGATAGAATTTCGGCGACTGCCGTGGCCTTGGTTCGACTTTGGTCATTCAGTTCTCTGTCAGATACTTCTCGCAGTATCATGTCTCCCATCTCATCTTCACCTACGTCCGCTTCCATTTCTATAACATTACTCTCAAGCGCATCTCCCTTGTATAGATTTCCTATGTACTCCTTCCACCTTTCAGCTTTCCTTTGTTTGCTTAGGACTGGTTTTCCTTCTGAGCTCTTGATATTCATATAGCTGCCTCTCATTTCTTCTAAAGCCTCTTTAATTTTAATGTAAGCGGTATCTATCTTTCCCTAGTGATACACGAAATCCTTACATTTGTCCACTAGCCATTCCTGCTTGATCATTTTGCGTTTTCCATCAATCTCATTTTTAGACATTTGTATTCCCTTTCTTGTCTTTCATTTTCTGCATTTTTATATTTTGTCCTTTCATCAATTAGATTCAATATCTCTTGTGTTGTCCACGGATTTCTACAAGCCCTAGTCCTTTTACCTAATCGATCCTGCCTTCACTGTTTCCTTTGCAGTCTTTTATTCACCTTCCTCAGAACATTATCTATTCGTTCGTTCCTTTTTAAGGTTTTCGTAATTGTTGTCCCTGGGCATTTTAACAGCATTTAGATTTTTTTAAACAGAAATTTAACGGGTTTCTTTTATTACTCATGTCGATGACCCCCATAATTTTCATTATTCAGAGACAAAAGCCACTTTCCACACCATACAAATATCTTGTTTAAATCATTTTGTAATTAGTTTTGATCTTCTAATGACTTGAGTGGCCTGTAAATGACAACATAATCTGCAAACAATCTAAAAATGTCTGTTGAGATTGCCTGCTGTTTCGTTTAAATACATTAGAAATAGCAGTAGTTCTACAACACTTCCCTGAGAAACGCCAGATATAACTTCCGTTTTACTCACTGACTTTCCGGCAATTACTATGAACTGAAACCTTACATCACGACTCCATTTACATAACGAGACGATACCTCATAGTCACGCAGGTTGATTAGAAGCCGCTTATGAGGAATTTTATACAATACCTTTTGGAAAACTAGAAATATGGAATTATCGAAGTGTGTGCAATTTATGACGAAGATATGATGAATAGTATAAATATGTGTTGATGGTGCAGACTGTTCGATGGAAGAAGGATCGATCTGGACGGCCGACATGCAACAGTTACTGACAAATTTCGGTACAATAAAATGTTTGCAAAATGGGTCCCAAGAATGTTAACGGACGAACAGCGAACAAAGCGTTTGGATGATTTTTTGTCTTTTTTGGAACGTTCTTGAGTCACAATGTGACTGGCGATAAAACACGTATTGCTTATATATCGCAGGCTAAACGACAATCCAATGAGTAGCATCATTCAAAATCTGACAAAAAAAACAGAACGACAATCAATACGTAAAATCATGTCCACGGTTTTATGAGACCGAAAAGGCGTTCGTTTGTAGGCTTCCTGACAAGGGGAGTGACAGTAAAAGCTAAGAGGTATAGTGAACCCTTATTAAATGTTTAGCGTGGCATTCAAAACCGCCGGCGAGGATTACTCTCAAACAGCATCATTCTGCCCCACCATTATGCTCGGCCCCGCGTTGCAGTATTTCCAGTGGCGCAACTGGATAAGTTTCAGTGGGAATTGCTGGAGCACCAGACCTACTGTTCACACCTAGCAACGCCAGACTTTCATCTTTTCTCAAAGATAAGGTATTTTTTGAAGGACAATGATCGGAGGACGATGATACTTTGCCAGCAACTGTAATGGAATGGTAAAATACACTGGCGGCAGAGTTCTGTGATAACGGTATACAAAAGCTGGTCGCACCACTGACCATGTGTTTAGATGTAAATGGTGACTACGTAGAACAATAAAACAACGTTTTTATTTCCATTTCCTGCGAATATGTTCGCAAATAAACTATTTCTTGTGCTATAACAAAACGGTTATTACTTAAGAAAACGACCCTCATACTTACATAATCACTGTGGTAAAAACTTGCCAATAGCGATGAAGCTACCTCTTCATTGGTCTTACAAGAAGTTTACAATGAACATACGGCGCTAATCTTAAAAAACTGGAAATTAGTGGGAAGGTCTTATGGGACCAAACTGCTGAGGTCCCTAAGCTTACGCACTACTTAATCTAACTTAAGCTAACTTACACTAAGAACAATACACACAAACACACACACACACACACACACACACACACACCCATGCCCGAGGGAGGACTCGAACCTCTGACGAGGGGGTGGGGCGGTGGGAGGGGGGGTGCGCCCAGATAGCAACAAGACGCCTGAGACCGCGCGGCTACCCCGCGCAGCGTGATAATCTTAATCAAGAATTGTAGCAGTTACGAAGTAAACAGTGTTCAAAAAGCAAATAAGAAAATAGTAGATAAATCAGCTGATGAGCTACAAAATACTATACTTCTTCTTTTGCCCTATCAATCATTCAAAGATATTCGCAACTTTGCACACATTTAAGAGTGGCGAGTAGTTACAGGTCACTTACTCTAATGTTTTTTTTTTCCGCTGCATGTTCCACAGTTGTTCAGATATATCACGTCCGCGCATCCCGGACGTCACATTTTCGTAGTTGCTCAGGTGACGTTCTCTTTTTATGGGTCATGTTTGCATACCGAACCTGTTTCAAAGATCGAGCAAAGTCTCTTATTTCGCAATCGTTCTACTCATCGAGTAGATATTCACTTTGTGTTAACGAATACGTAGCAGACAAGGCGTACCATTGCAAACTGCAGCGAGGTTTCTTAGCGGATGTCTCGCCTTTAGAGGAGCATGGTTACAGAAGAGTGTATAATATGAGTTTGAGTACTCATTGCTGCTGTGTCCATGTTTTTTGTATCACATTTTGTAGGCGCTGTTACAAGGCCACGAAGTAGGTGTGGAGTGTATCATATCGACGTTAATTCATAAATAAAGGACGCCGCCATAACATAATTGCATATTGAATCAGAGGCTCGGAGTATGACTCTCAATGTAGAGCTCATTGCTCAGTACACAATCTCAAACAACTTGCAAGCGCTTATTAAACCAAAAGTATATTGCAAGTAATCCCTGCCTAGAGACACATTAAAACTCATGATGCTACTTAAATAATAACAACAATTTATACTGAAGTGACAACAGTCATGAGATAGCTGTATGCACATTTAAGGATGGCGGCGGTATCGTCTACACAAGGTATCAAAGGACAGTGCATTGACAGAGCTGTCATTGGACTCAGGCGATTCATGTGAAAAGGTTTACGACGCTATTATGGCCCCACGGCGGGGAGTAATAAACCTTAAACGCTGAATGGTAGTTGGAGTAGACGCATGGGACATCCCATTTTGGAAATCGCAGGCATTACCTCTCACTAAATATCAGGCATTACCTCTCACTGTGGACCATACAGAGGCCGACGGTCTTTACTTAACGTCCGAATGCAACGGCGTTTGAAAAGAATTGTCAATGTTAACAGACTAGCAACACTGCGTGAAATAACCCCAGGAATCGATGTGGGACGTACGACGAATGTGTCCGTTAGTCTGAAATCCGGCGTTAATTGGCCGTGGTAGCAGACAACCGACGCTAGTGCCTATCAGCACGATATCGCCTGTACCCTAGACGCCGTAGCCTGGTCAGATGATTCCCCATTTCATCTAGTCAGGGCTGATGCTAGAGTGTCGGGTGTGACGCAGACGCCACGAAGTCAACCCAAGTCGTCAAGAAGGCACTGGGCGAGCTAGTGGTGGTTCCATAGTGGTATGAGCTGTGTTTACAAGGAATTGACCAAGTCCTCTGTTCCATCTGAACCAATCTTCGACTGGAGATGTTTCTTTTCGGATATCTGGAGACCATTTGCAGCCATTCATGGATGTCTTGTTCCCGAACGATGAGGAATTTTTATGGATTACAATGTGCCATGTCACCGGGTCACAACTGTTCGCGATTGTTTCTGAACAATTCGAGTGGATGATTTTTGCCACCAAGCGCATCCATCGAACATTTATGGGACATAATCGAGAGGTCAGTTGGTGCACGAGGTACAGCAGCGGCAACACTTTTGTAATTATGGACGGTTATGGAGGCAGCACGGCTCAATATTTCTGCAGAGAATTTCCAACAGCCGATTGAGTCCGAGCCACGTCGAACTGATGCACTACACCGGGAAAAGAAGATCCGACATGATGTTAGGAGGCAGCCATGTCTTCTGTCACCTCCGTGTATCTGAAACACGTCCGCGAACAGAGTAAGACTATAGCAAGTGACTAGTACAATTCCGGGAATTGTGTCAGTTTCGTGTCTTTTTCCAAAGCTGAGTGATCAACAGAGCTGAGTACTATGCAGTGGAGCCGGGATCGATTCCCTGTATTGCAACTGATTTTTCCTGTGTGCAAGGATTGGTACGTGCTCGGCTCAGCCTCGTGACACCAATTAAAGAGCTACTTGAATGAGAAGTAGGGGCACTCAGGACTGGTAAGCCGGTAACGGTCTGGTGTGCTGACCCCACGGCAGTCCATACCATGTCCTGGTGACGTCATTGGCTGGTGATAACACGGCAGTCGGTCGGGCGCTTTAGGCCTCTCTGTGGCCAGAACGGCCGTTTTAGCAGTTTCGTGACAAACAAGCTAAATTACAATTAAATCGTCTGCACTTTATCATGAAACTCGTTAAAATACTATTAGCTCCTCTGTTCATTGTTATAGAACATAATTAAATACTGAAAATTACTTAGCTAATATCTTACCACTCTACGACACTCCTCTCGGCGTATCAAGTGCTTATGGAATACATCACTCATCATGCTGCCCGAGAAGTACAACTTATACATATACAGAACCTAAGTGAGCAAGGCATTTCCTATACTTAGAACAGACTAAGATTTCACAAACTTCGGAACAATTCAGGTATTTCGATCTGCAATTTCTCGGCTTTAAAATTAAACCGATCGCCGTTCGTGAAATCCCACACCATCAGATAATCTCCGTCCTCTCCTTATACAATGCTCAGTTAACATCAGTTTTCGTTCTGCAAATGTATAACAGACTGTGGTGGATTCTTATAGGTTTATTACATTAAGAGAATTCTCACCAATTGTCTATTTTTTGCTGAGTTTTGGTCCCAAGTGGTTCACTCCCGCTACTCCAGGGCTCGCTGTCCTGTAATTTACATCATCTCACTGTCTCCAGCTGGAGCAGTTCGGCGCCGCGGGGTGCCAAATGCTTTACTACCCTCCATTATCCGTTATCACGCCCACAGCATCAAAGAAATCACCCCTCATCAGTTTGACTGAATTATTACTGTTGCAGTTTTCAGTACCGTAAGTAATCATTATCGAGCGATGAAAGAAGAGAGAATTGTCACTGTGCCTGTGAACTTCCTAAGGTACCTGTATCTTTGCATTGTCATAATAAATATAAAATTAAACTGGTCTTTGTGGGTGCGCACATAGATGTAGGACTCGGCAGAGCTATTGCAGCTTGTGCCCTCGAGCGTGATATTTAAAAGCAAATAAATTTAACGAGAGTTTTCGATACTAAATATTATATTATATGCGATACTGGCCGCTCAGGCGGTAGATAATTTTTCTCCTGTGTATTATTATTATTATTATTATTATTATTACATAACGTATGGGCATAAACTTTTGAGTGCAAAGGGTAATCAGTATGCACTACTAAACTAATGGACAATTAATGTAAAGAAGAGCTGTGTTCAGTTGTCTTCTTATATCAGTTCACTCTCTCTCTTGTTTGCCATGTGAGAAGTCGGACATATTGGTTCACTGCCGTTGAATGTAAGCTCAATTGCAATATTAATCTGCTAATATAATAGTTTATGTTGTTATTCACTTTTATTTGTTATAGGTGAGCCCTATCTCATGTCCGTTTCCTTTAAATACCACTGTTCTGAGCTGCAGCCACAGACACCACTGCGTGGCAATCTTAATTCATGGAATCCGCGGAAGCGAAGAATTCACCCGCTTAAAATATAATAAACATTTACCCACAGCCAGCTGATGCAGCAGAAGAAGACTTAGTTTTAAGATTTTCATTTTCAGTTCTTGGCCGAGATCCAGAACCGCGACTCGCAGTACAATTTAAGTTTTAAAAGTGGTAAGAAAGAATTCTCTCGCGCCTGTGCGGCCAGTTGCAAATAATAATCAAAAATTTCTTGCTCGGTAAAAATATTTAGCCGAGGCAGAAATAACAAAAGATTATTTCAGTTCTTAACTCAAATGTTACGTGTTTCAAGATTAGTTCGTATTACAGCAATTAACGTGAACAATAGGTTTGCTCAGGATTAATCTTTATTAACCAACCAATTTTAAAAAGTAATTTAAATTCAAACCAAAACCAACTTATCAACTATTTTGAAACAAAAAAAGCCCACAACGGCACAACATCTAAATATATTATTATATTTTTTATTATTAACAGTGTACCGCGTGAAGCTGTTGGTGCCATAAATGATTATTAACGCCATGATTTGTTTCTGATTCAGTTCTTTTTATTTAAACTCTAATTTTGGTGGGGCAATTGTCCTTCATCGGATCAATATCGACATTGTTAATATTTAAGGTATGCCCGGACATCCTTCCTGTCACTTCTCTGTTGCCCCTCCCCTCCCCCACCACTCCTCCCACAGACCTCATTCGCCAGGATGAATATAGATACTCCAACTGCCTGTATGTAGTGTTATTCACGTGAAAGTGAATGAAAGTTATCTAAGTACACTACTGGCCATTAAAATTGTTACACCAAGAAGAAATGCAGATTATAAACGGGTATTCATTGGACAAATATATTACACTAGAACCGACATGTGATTACATTTTCACGCAATTTGGATGCGTAGATCCTGAGAAATTAGTACCCAGAACAACCACCTCTGGCCGTAATAACAGCCTTGATACGCCTGTGCATTGAGTCAAACACGGCTTGGATGGCGCGTTCAGGTACAGCTGCCCATGCAGCTTCAACACGATACCACAGTTCATCAAGAGTAGCGACTGGCGTATTCTGACAAGCCAGTTGCTAGGCCACCATTGACCAGACGTTTTCGATTGGTGAACGATCTACAGAATGTACTGGCCAGGCCAGCAGTCGAACATTTTCTGTATCCAGAAAGGCCCGTTCAGGACCTGCAACATGCGGTCGTGCATTATCCCGCTGAAATTTAGGGTTTCGCAGGGATCGAATGAAGGGTACAGCCACGGGTCGTAACATATCCTAAATGTAACGTCCACTGTTCAAAGTGCCGACAATGCGAACTAGAGGTGACCGAGACGTGTAACCTATGGCACCCCATACCATCACGCCGGGTGATACGTCAGCATGGCGATGACGAATACATGCGTCCAATGTGCGTTCACCGCGCTGTCGCCAAACACTGATGCGACCATCATGCTGCTGTAAACAGAACCTGGATTCATCCAAAAAAATGACGTTTTGTCACTCGTGCACCCAGGTTCGCCGTTAAGTACACTGTCGCAGGCGCTCCTGTCTGTGATGCAGCGTCAAGGGTAACCGCAGCCATGGTCTCCGAGCTGATAGTCCATGCTGCTGCAAACGTAGTCGAACTGTTCGTGCAGATGGTTGTTGTCTTGCAAACGTCCCCATCTGTTGACTCAGGGATCGAGACGTGGCAGCACGATCCGTTACAGCCATGCGGATAAGATGCATGTCATCTCGACTGCCAGTGATACGAGGCCGTTGGGATCCAGCACGACGTTCCGTATTACCCTCCTGAACGCACCGATTCGATATTTGTCTAACAGTCATTGGATCTCGACCAACACGACCAGCAATGTCGCGTTAGGATAAACCGCAATCGTGATAGGCTACAATCTGACCTTTATCAAAGTCGGAAACGTGGTGGTAGGCATTTCTCCTCCTTACACGAGGCATCACAACAACGTTTCACCAGGCAACGCCGGTCAACTGCTGTTTGTGTATGATAAATCGGTAGGAAACTTTCCTCATGTCAGCACGTTGTAGGTGTCGCCACCGGCGCCAACCTTGTTTGAATGCTCTGAAAAGCTAATAATTTGCATATCACAGCATCCTCTTCCTATCGGTTAAATTTCGCGTCTGTAGCACGTCATCTTCGTGGTGTAGCAATTTTAATGGTCAGTAGTGTATTTGCCAATCATGCAACTGGGGCAGGACAAACCACCAACCCGGTTTTCACCTAGTGCGTTGTGGGAAAACTTCTATAAGCCACATACAGTCTAGCCGGCACTCTGACCGTCCTCAACAATCCGCCCGGCAAATTCGATCCGGGACCAGAGCAACTCGACACGTCGTCCCGGCAGCCACGCTTCAACATTCTCGGCTGTCCGGGCGGGTGTAGGCACTCGTTTAAACTATGGAGCTGTAATGTTTAGACATTACAAAATACAAAGTTCCCTGTTGTCTACACGGTTAGAAAGCCTGTACTCTCTCTCCGGCTGCGTACGATAGGCGTTAAACTGTTGTTATATCAAAACAAGTCGAGAGGCAAGTTTGTGCAGCTTGTGAGGTGACAGACAAAGAATTCCACGATACTTACAGTAACTCATCATACTTATTACAGTACGTTTCTAAGAGTCGCATGGTTCTCAAGTAGTTAATTCGTCTTCTGTGTAGACAAGAATTTAGTTTTGTAATGTATCGCTATTCCACATCCATTGCTAGCAAATGCTATCCAGATTTCGTATATCCTCTTCAAACCATCGAAAAACACACACAGACTGACGAAGTCTGCGCATGTTTCTGTGTACAGCGTCTTCCGGTGTTTGCATTATCGTGGCCGTCGAGTCCGACACGCTATACGAAATAACTTTTCAGCCGGCCTGTGTGGCCGTGCGGTTCTAGGCGCTTCAGTCTGGAACCGCGTGACCACTACGGTCGCAGGTTCGAATTCTGCCTCGGGCATGGATGTGTGTAATGTCCTTAGGTTAGTTAGGTTTAAGTAGTTCTAAGTTCTAGTTGACTGATGACCATAGATGTTAAGTCCCATAGTGCTCAGAGCCATTTTGAACAACTTTTCACTGTTGAAGCGTGTCTCTTCCTCTCCACCTTGTCTGCTTGAAGAAGCCACACATATCTGCATTCGGGGTTAAATGGTGCAAGTGTTCACTGGTCACTTGTACTACGGCCAGTCACAGTGGAAGGTTTCTTGAGTTAACCGCATCCGAACAGGCTATAAGGCCCAACGGTACCTACCTACCGTTGTGTTATCCTCAGTCCATAGGTGTCACAGGATGCGGATATGCAGGGGCGTGTGGTCAGCTCACCGCTCTCCCGGCCGGGAGTCAGTTTACGAGACCTGAGTCGCTACTTATCAGTCAAGTAGGTCTTCAGATTACCTCCCAAGTGCTGAGTCTACACCGCTTGCCAACAGCTCTCGGCAGACTAGATGGTCACTCATTCAAGTGGTAGCCCAGCTCGACTGCGCTGAACTCGGTGATCTGACGGGTACTGCGGCAAGCTCGTTGGCAAAGTTTTGGTATAAGGCGATCATATTTTTGTATTCATTTTCTTTGCACAATAGAATTTTCCGATAAAATTGTTGCTTCTAGTCTATCAGGAGATGTTCCTTGTTTTACTGAGATTTAAAATCTATGGTCTGCTATTAATATGTTGTTATCTGAGTTCATTGAGCACTTTTTTATCTTTAGCTACCGTTGGTTGTCCTCCCATATTCAGCTTTCCTAACACGCTCATCTTTATTCAACATAAAATTTCGAGTAATTAACGTGTTTCCGCAGCCTGGGAACAGGAGCTGGCCTCGGATCGAATAGGCCCGGCGGATTAACGATGAGAGACAGTTCGCCTGCTAGGCAGCTGGTTCGTTGACTTTGAGGGGAGGGACCAATCAACGAGGTCATCAGTTCCTTGATCTAAGACTTGTGCATCCACCGAGAATGTTTACTGATATAGTCGACACATTCATAAAAAGGAATGTGGTTTTTAGGCGGTTTCCCGCATCCAGCTAGGTAAATACCGGGTCCTGCCTCAGATACACACTACGCAAACATTTAGGAAATGTTCTCGTATTTGAACATAAGGCCGACTCTAGGCACAGGTTCCGTTCTAGGGAAACGTAGTTGTGTCAGGAGGGACATCAGGATAGCAAGTTCCACTATGCCAGATTCGATATTACGTGCCAACACCGTAGCCACAGGAGAATAAGAAGGATAATAGTGTATTTTTGCAAGGTATGACTGATTTTTTCCGTCTTAGAGATTCATAAGCACGTGGTTTGATAATCAGCAGTCTTGATGTCCCTTCCAGTTTCTTTCCGTGCATCGACCATATACTTGTTCAAAAAGTAAATGCTTTTCATATTGAAATAAGTAGCCGAACTGCGCTCTAAACTATTTCATCTTTTAGGCACTTACTCTGTCTTGATAATGAAGCACAGTCTTCTTCGTTACCGCAAATGTATTCAATAATACTTCGTTACCATTCTTAAGCAGAGCTGAGCTTTATCTTATACCTACTTTTTTTATAATTGTAACTGTATAGGGAAACGAGTGTATGAGTATCCTATGAGTCCGTTATACCTTGTTGTGTGTGTTGATATATGTATCTTCTGTCACTTGCCGGTGAGACGCCAGACCACATCAAATAGTTCAGTCATGCATTTGATAAGTGACAAACCATTCTGCACTGTCATGTGTGAAATTGTTTCATTTCATCTGTGATTCTAGTTTTGTTTAATACGGTGTATGCACACCCCCATGAACCATGGACCATCCCGTACGCGTAATGGCTTGCGTGCCTCAGATAGCCATACCATTGGTGCAATTACAACGCAGTCTGTTGAGAGGTGGTTCCTGAAGAGGGGCTACAGTCTTTTCAGAAGTTGCAAAGGCAACAGTCTGTATGATTGACTGATCTGGCATTGTAGACTGATTTGACCTTGGGAAACTACAGCCATAATTTTTCCTAAGGATTTGCACCTCCTCTGTATGGTTAAATGATGGTGTCGTTCTCTCAAGTAAGGTATTCCGGAGGTAAAGTAGAAGCCGATTCGGATCTACAGAAGGAGACTACTCAAGAGGATGTCGTCAGCGGGAGAATCAAAACAGGCGTTCTGCGGATCGGGTATTGGTATGTTAGGTCCCTTATTGGTCCAAGTAGGTTAGAAAATTTAAAAAGTGAAATAGATAGGTTAAAGTCGGGTATAATGGGAATTAGTGAAGTTATGTGGCACGATGAACAGGACTTCTGGTTATATGAATATAGGGTTATAAATACAAATTCAAGTAGGTGTAATACAGGGGTAGGTTGAATAATGAATAAGAATAGAGGAATGCATGTAAGCAACTGATAACAGCGAAGTGAACGCGTTGTTTTAACCAAGACAGAGACGAAGCCAACACTCGCCACAGTAGTACAAGTTTTTTGACAACTAGCTCCACGGATAGTTAAGGGAGACGAAAATTTAATAGTGATGGTGGACTGGAATTCAAAAGTAGGAAAAAGAAGAGAAATAAAAGTAGTAGGTGAATATGTAATGGGAAAAACGAGTGTAAAAGGAAGCCACCTTGTAGAATTTTGCACAGAACGTAACTTAATCGTTGCTAACACTTGATTTAAAAATCTTGAAAGACGTTCGTACACAAGGAGGAAACCTGAAGACACCAGAAAGTTTCCGATCGATAAAGCAATGATAAAACAGACATTTAGGATCCAGATTTTAAGTTGTAGGACATTTCCAGGGGCAGATGTGGACTCTGACCACAATTTATTGGTTATGAACTGTAGATTAAAACTGAAAAACAGTAGAAAATTAAGGAGATGAGAACTGGATAAGTAGAAAGAGCCAGAGATTGTTGAGCGTTTCAGAGGACGCATTAGCCAACAATTGAGAAGAATGGGGGAAAGGAATATATCATGAATCAGTAGCTTTGAGAGATGAAATAGTGAACGAAGCAGAGGATCAAATAGCTAAAAAGGCAAGTCCGAAGAGAAATCCTTGGATAACACAGGACATATTGAATTTAGCTGACAAACGAAGGAAATATAAAAATGCAGCTAACGAAGCAAGTGAAAGGGAATAAGGAGGCTGACAGGAAGTGTAAAGTGGCTAAGCAGGAATGGCTAGAGGACATATATAAGAAACATAGGACACTGGGGGAAAGGTGCACACCGCCTACAGGAAAATTAAAGAGGTGTTTGGAGAAAAGAGGGACAGCTATATGAATATCAAGTGCTCATATGAAAAACCAATGAAAAGCAAATAAGGGAAATATTTGGTAAAATTTTCTGGAAGCAGCGATCTTGTAATCTATATGAAATCAGTGAAACAACAGACAAGATCGCGGTGGTACTTTATTAAAATGAACCATGCTCATTGTTACGGAGTAAAGTCAGCGCCAGCACGCCACTCAGGAACAACAGAGAAGAGAAGGCTGTGAGAAGAGGTCAGCCAATCTCTCACTGACCGCCCTGCAGGTCGACAACACGACAGCAGCTGTTCCTAGGTGTAGACGACATGAGCGCCTCGCCCGATTGGTGACAGCTCACTTTGATAGCAACTTCAACGTCAAACACTTCATTAGCTGATGCATCGTAGCCTCTTCATTAGCAGTCTCCACATAGCACAGTTAGAGCTCAGCAGGCACGGCACTTCAGTTGACAGACTATTGTTGGTCGCGGTCGCTAGGACGAGAAGTGTTACCTGTGTTTGTCTGTTTTGAAGAAGACTTATTCTGTATATCGCCCTTTGCTTGCGACTCATCTGCGTAACCGCACTTTTGGATGATTGTATATGAAGGACTAGATCAAAGTTAAGTATTCATATTTGTCTTGTTCTAATAAAACCCATTAATATGGGTTGTTTTTTTCCTTGTGAACAAAGTATGCGGGATTACTAGACACAACAACATGATGACGAGATGTACAAAGAACATGGTGCCGACGATATGGGAGCAACAACATAGCGACAACCTGTTAATGCTTCGGAACCAGAGCCACCAGCTGCCACAGATTGTCTCTGTTCTTTTATTTGTGCGCTTTTGTGTTTCGATGGCGCCTTAATTCTACCTTGTCTTTTCTTTGCAGGGGTGTGTTTACATGTTTTAACAGTGTCTCTTTTCGTGTTTTTTCTATTGTGTTTTCAGGTGGGCGTTGTAGAAATTTTCTTTGCTTGTGTGCTTATTTTTATTGCTTGCATTGTCTGTTTATTGCATTTGCCTATCCCAAAATGAGCAACCCACCTCTCCCACCCCCTGTGCAGGCACCTCAGCTGCAAGCGATGGATGCCACGCAGCTAACACAGATGTTTCATTTTCAGATGCAGCAGACTGCAACCATTCTAAACACGGTAGAGTGGTTACTGGCCAACCGAGCAACAAACGCAGTGCAACCACCTGACCAACATTCAACAACTGTAGCTCCAAGTGCCACACCGCCATTTCACTAGTCTAACGAAGAGGAATGCCTCGAGTGGTTGCAACATGATGAACCCGACATACTTGCTCGCAAAGTATCTGCCACTGTGAAACTACGTTACTTTCTGTCAACGGTAGGAAGTGCAGTCTTTAACCTCATTCAGATATTATTCCCTAACGCCACTCCGAGTGGACTTTCTAGTGATCAGACTGTGGGTTCCCTAACTAACTATTATGTCCAACAAGTGAATGTGGTGACAGCTGGGTACCAATTCTTTTGTTGCCAGAAAGGATCAGAACAAACTTATCAGGAGTGGGAAATAGATTTGCAGGGTGAGACGAGGAAATGCAAATTTAAATGTGCTTGTGGTGCTTTTTATTCAGATGTTATGTTCCATAATGCGATCATGTCCAATATAACTGATATCAAACTTAGAGAAAAAATTTTGAAACAATCAGGTCCATCATTTCATCATGTAAAATGGTTCAAATGGCTCTGAGCACTATGGGACTTACCTTCTGAGGTCATCAGTCCCCTAGAACGTAGAACTACTTAAACCTAACTAACCTAAGGACATCACACACATCCATGCCCGAGGCAAGATTCGAACCTGCGACCGTTGCGGTCACACGGTTCTAGACCGTAGCGCCTAGAACCGCTCGGCCACTCGGCCTGTCTTCATCATGTAATGGAAGCTCTAGATCAGTATGGTTTAGGTGTCACAGCGGCTAATAAATTTGAGCAGCCATCAATTTGTTGGGTTCATTTGCCCCTTGCTCATAGCTGGTTCAGTAGGCAGCCACAGCATGCTCGCATCAAGCCTTGTTAAACGTTCATTCCACAGGCGGCTCCATCAGTGAATAAGTCATGCTCTCAGTGCTATTCATGGCACAAATGCGAACATTACCTGTCCATACAAGCACAGTGTTATGTTTGTGGCAAGAAAGGTTATGCACAATCCGTATGTTTGCAACGGACCAAACATAAGAATTCTGCCCACTCACTCATTTCAGATGGACTTGTGTGCCTCTGTTACAATGCTGAATCGTAACACATATGAACTGTCAGGCTCCCCACCCCTGCCTAAATCTAGCACGTACCTGATGGATTATAATGGACAAGACATTCCCATTCTCAGAAAATGTACTTTCCCTGCCATGTATTGCTTGTATACTCAAACTTTGACTTCCAATGTGCTACAATCACGTGATTGTGAGAAAAAATTTGACCTTGATTCGTTTGATTTCTTTGGCTTCCAAATAAAGAACAATGTGTTGTCAGAGACTGCATTCAGTTCCAAAGACAGTATAGCTAGCTTGATGAAAGAATTCCCTGTACTCTTTTCTGAAGGTTTAGCCAAGGCTAACAATTTTTTTGCACATATAACTATGAAAGACAATGCTCAGCCGAAATTTTGCCAGGACAGAACTGTTCCCATTGCATTACGGGACAATGTGGGTGCTGAACTTAAAGAATTGCAAGCTAGTGGAGCTATTGCGCCCATACAAGCTGGTCAGTGTGGGCAAGTCCACTGGTTTTGCTCCCCAAACCTTGAGGCTGCATTAGCCTCTGTGTTGACTTTATGTCTGCAACCAACCCACAAAATGTGGTTGGTACTTATCCATTGCCACTCCCAAAGGATCATGGACTAATTAGACACTGACCGCTACTATTAAAAAATTGTTTTGCGTGACGCATATCTTCAAATACCACTAGATGAAGAATGTCAAACCATGTGTTATAGTTGGAAGTTAGAGAACTTAGTAAAAAATCCAATACAGAATCTTAAAGTAACCTTGAGCTTTGTTCAGTTTTAACTATTTCAGCTGTTTCTTAACACCACTGACTAATATTGCTTTCATTCATCTTTTCAGTGGTACGAGGATTAAATGGGTCAATTCTTCTGGGTTTTCCTTTGTAAATCAACATTTGAAAACAGAGATAAGCATTTCAGCTTTTGCTTTGCTACCCTCAACTTCAGTTAGTGTCTCATTCGCTAGGGACTGGAAATTAACTACGGTGCCACTAACAGCCTTTACATACAACCAGAATTTCTTTGGATTTTGTGAAATATGAATTTATAACATTCTGCTACTTCAATCATTGAATGCATCACACTTTGTTCTCTTGACAATCAAATGCGTTTCTTCCAGCACCTTTCTGTCTTTATCCCTACGTTTTTTACACCTATTATGCAGTAATCTCTGTTTCTTTAGAAGTTTCTTAACAGTGAGTGCATACCACGGAGGTTCCCTCCCATGGAGAGCTGCATCAAACCAGTCTTCAGACTTAAGACGACAGCAGCAACAACAACGGTACATGCAAACTTGTTTTATCAGTAAATCAAGCTATCATAAAGTAAATGTAACAAGCTAAGGAACTATTCTTTAAAGTAACATTACTCACAAAATGATGTTCAACAAATTTCATGTTTCTATTAGCAGCAAGAAAAAGCTTCAGATGAATGTCTGGAAAAATTGCCTCCGCTCGTTACCGAAGAAAATACCCGAGTCAAATTCAGCTTCCCATATTAGTACTTTGGTGTTGTTTTCGTTTGTACAGATCACCGTAAGAACTAATGATTCTCAAACTATTACGTTATTCGAGATCCATTTAAGATTTATCGCGAGTACTCCATCGAAGTTCACCCTTAATTAATTTTTGAGAACCAACCGTCACTGATTTACTGCGTTGTGCAATTATCTGTCCATGAGATGATAGCTCCTCCCACCACCACCTTATAAGGTCGTACACGACAGCAATCTTTCTTTTTTTTATTTACCACTTATTTCAGTCATCTAAGTATGAGTCGGGCGCACTCCATACGGAAAGGTAGAATGTGATTATGCCAGTATACAAAAACTGGATACCTCTATTTTACTGCTGATGACAATGACGAAGGATGGCATTTAATTTGACATTAAATAGGTTGCTATGTAGGCTGTTGCAAATAAATTTATGCGAAGGTGATGGAAATGGTAGTAAATAAAGTTATTTTATCAGCAGCTCTTGGCAGTTCTTAAAAAGGACTGCTTTTCAAGAGCGGAGGCGATACAAGGCCACTGTCGTTACAAAATATCGTTGACGGTAGCGTTTCTTTGTGAGTGCGTTTCCGTGAACCATTATTTCATCTCCCTGGCTACGTTAACCAGAACAGAGGAAAAGGATTAGCTTCAAATGGCCAAAGAGTAATTTGAGCCCATATCCGTTGTTACGAAAGGCTGCTACGCGCCAGGAGGATGGTAGGAGTGTGGGGCCGCCTGAGAGACAAGACTAAGTTTGGGAGCCGCTGTGCGTGTCGCCAAAGTTCGGCTGCAGGGGTCGATGGCCGGCAGTAGGGCGCTGCGGGGATCGGCTCTGGCGGGCGAGGACACGTTCGCGACTCATCATCGCCCCCTGCGGGACGTCGAGGCGGCATCTGACACGCGCTTCTGCCACCGACACCCTCGAACGACCCCATCGGTGACACAGTCTCGTCAGGTCAACGCACTGATGCGGGGATCCCACCATCTGCTCGCTTACACGCAAGGCGCGCGAGTGCTGGTGTGTTGGGTGAACGCAGAGGCACTTTGGCAGCCGTGTGCTGAGCGGCTGCATCAGTGACGTCGGAACAGAGCAACCGCCTGTGATCTACGAGTTTTTCTTCGAAGCACCAGACCCCAACAGAACGTCTTTTATTACCTTTAAAATCAAAACCAAAACAAAACTCAACATACATATTTCCCGATGCTACATAAGTGCCCATACTGGTGTCACATTCACTCAAAAAAGGAGACCTTATCTTACACCTGTTATTCATGCTGCCTCACGCAGAATTGGAAAATAATTATCTTTGCTAATGATGCAAACATCATAACACAGTTCACAGAAGACTCAACGACATAACACATGACAAATTTTACAAAATGTTTGACAAATTTTAGTCAATTTTGTGTACGTAACACATGATCATTGAAATAAGCAACATGAAATAAGGAATGAACTAGAGTTGCAAGTTATACATTTTTTTTTCTTTTTGGGTCATCAGTCTTCTGGCTGGTCTGATGGTACCCGCCATGAATTCATCTCCTGATAAAGCACAGCACTTGCATCTACGTCCTCAATTATTTGCTGCATGCAGTCCAATCTCTGTGTTCCGCTACAGTTTATCCTCTACAGCTCCCTCTAGTACCGTGGAAGTTATTCCCTGACGTTTTAACGGATATCCTACCATCCTGCCACTTCTTCTCGTCAGTGTTATCCATATATTTCTTTCGATTCTCCGCAGAACGTCCTCATCCCTTACCTTATCAGTTCACCTAATTTTCAATATCATTCTGTGGCGCCACATCTCACAAGAAAATCTAAAAAATCAAGTTTTAAATAACTGACACGGCTCAGGCCTTTTCCACATAACATTTACACGACGGGTAGATAGATGTACAAGAATGCTTCTCCCATTGCACATTCTAATGACAATTTAATGATAGCAGTATCATCAGGAACAGAAATGAAGTTGTTCTAAATAAGGGATGTACGACTGACCATGGCGTGGCCACCCGTTATCAATCTACACATGCTGCTGTGGATATTGGCTTAACATTTTTCTTGCCAAATGATGCAACTAAACTGAAGTTTCTTATTCGGGAACGTCTGTGTTACCTTCTTAGCTTCGAAGCAAGGTAATGAGAAATAGGATGTGTTCATAAAAAATTACTTTTTGAACAAGGATTATATCTCACACACAGCTAATTATATTTCAGCTAAGGTAATACCAAAACTCCTGCAAGCTTGAGCCATAAGATTTATCTACGTTGTCAACAAAGGATGTCGTCGCTTCGTATTGCACAAAAAGAAATTTAAAGTATTATGAGTTACGCCAGCATTAACAAAACTTTGGCGATTGGGTTGTACGAAAAGTTCAGATAGACAGAGAAAGCAGGGAAATTATGAATTATGGTCAAAGTGTAATTTGAAGCTAATGGCTTCAGTATAAATCCATTAACCATGACTGTAAGCTCAGATTACTGTACATATCGCTTAATCAAGTAAAAATAAGAAAATACGTTTAGCTACAGCACACTGCAGTGGCTGACGGAGACGGGAAACCGAAGTACAGTAAACAGACTTCTCACATTTAAACAACATTGCTGCTCTCACCAACAAGTGGAGAGAGTAGACAAATCACACCCGCACACAAGTGGCCTCTCATCTAATATTAACAAAGCGATAATAATTTTTTGTTGACGATTTAAACGTTAAAACAGTTATACCAATAGAAGCAATGTATAAGGAAATTGGTTTGATGGAAGTGTAGTATCTCTCAGTTTAGAAGCAAACATATTTCACATAACAAGATATATGTTAATTCATGTTAGACAGAATGAAACTTTTTCAGAAACTGTGTGAGGAAGGAAAAATGTAAAACGGTGCGTTAAAATGAAAGGTATGTTCATGTTCATGAGCTCTGCATGTTTGATTGCCGATTTTTCTGATGCAAGCTTCGAAAGATATCATCCCTAAGATGTTGTTATCTATGCCTAGACATAAAATGCTCGTTAAACGAAAATGTGCCTAAGGTAATATGTGTCTTTAGACATTTACTGTCAACGACCGACTGACCATAGCTTATTTATTTATTTAATCGTGTCAGAAGCATCGTATATAAAATCAGAATGATTAACACATACATATCATGTATATAACAAACACAAAAAGAGTATAAAAGTGTACAGATATATAAGCAGGGTCAAGTTGTTTTTTATTTTATGAAGTCTTGGAGCAGAACCTGGCCACGTCCAGCGATTTCGGGGTGGCATTCATCAAATCCTTCACGGTGCAGGTGCTTGGGCACAGCACGCACTGCCTGAGGTGGGTGGTGGTTTGAGTGTGGCCACAGTCACTCAGCGCCGGTTTATTTGAGAGGCCCCATTTGCGCATACTCTCTTTGGATCGTGTGACACCAGAGCGCAGCCTATTAAGAGATTTCCATGTCGTCCATCCTTACGTATGGCCGGGAGGGAGTTCTTCGTTTGAGACTAACCACTCCCCAAGGTGCGGGTTTTCTTCTCGCCACATTGCCAGCCTCACTTGCTGCGGTGTTCCGACGATGTTTTCTGCTGTGTGCAGGAAGCTTTTTCTAGATTTTAGTCGACGGCGGGCTGGCTGGTGTTTGTACAGCGGGTGGGCAGGTGAGGTCAACGCCTTTGTCTTTTACTTCCTGGCCGCTACTTTCCTTCTATTATCTGGTGGGGCCACGCCTGCCAGGCAGTACAATTTATCCGTCGGGGTTGGACTCAGCCTGTGATGATGCGGCAGGATTCATTAAGCTGTACGGAAATAACACTTTCAGAATAGATTTACTCACAATTGCCTCCCTGATAAGAGCAATTGTCATCACTTCTAAACGATAGTATCAATGGAATACAATGCTAGAAGTGAAAATGGTCAATAATGTCCTTAATCCAACAATATCATCAATAAATTAGCAGTATCTATAGAATTTCTAAGCAATCCTAAACACAACATAGAAACAAATAATCTTGGTACGATCTACATCTACATTTATACTCCGCAAGCCACCCAACGGTGTGTGGCGGAGGGCACTTTACGTGCCACTGTCTTTACCTCCCTTTTCTGTTCCAGTCGCGTATGGCTCGCGGGAAAAACGACTGCCGGAAACCCTCCGTGAGCGCTCGAATCTCTCTAATTTTACATTCATGATCTCCTCGGGAGGTATAAGTAGGGGGAAGCAATATATTCGATACCTCATCCAGAAACGCACCCTCTCGAAACCTGACGAGCAAGTTACACCACGATGCAGAGCGCCTCTCTTGCAGAGTCTGCCACTTGAGTTTGTTAAATATCTCCGTAACGCTAACACGATTACCAAATAACCCTGTGACGAAACGCGCCGCTCGTCTTTGGATCTTCTCTATCTCCTCTGTCAACCTGGTACCCGCCTTACCAACAATTAATTTTATATGATCATTCCACTTCAAATCGTTCCGCACGCATACTCCCAGATATTTTACAGAAGTAACTGCTACCAGTGTTTGTTCCGCTATCATATAATCATACAATAAAGGATCCTTCTTTCTATGTATTCGAAATACATTACATTTGTCTATGTCAAGGGTCAGTTGCCACTCCTTGCACCAAGTGCCTATCCGCTGCAGATCTTCCTGCATTTCGGTACAATTTTCTAATGCTGCAACTTCTCTGTATACTACAGCATCATCAGCGAAAAGCCGCATGGGACTTCCGACACTATCTACTAGGTCATTTATATATATTGTGAAGAGCAATGGTCCCATAACACTCCCCTGTGGCACGCCAGAGGTTACTTTAACGTCTGTAGACGTCTCTCCATTGATAACAACATGCTGTGTTCTGTTTGCTAAAAACTCTTCAATCCAGCCACACAGCTGGTCTGATATTCCGTAGGCTCTTACTTTGTTTATCAGGCGACAGTGCGGAACTGTATCGAACGCCTTCCGGAAGTCGAGAAAAATAGCATCTACCTGGGAGCCTGTATCTAATATTTTCTGGTTCTCATGAACAAATAAAGCGAGTTGGGTCTCACACGATCGCTGTTTCCGGAATCCATGTTGATTCCTACATAGTAGATTCTGGGTTTCCAAATACGACATGATACAACATATTACGATGGTGTAGGAGACGCATTTACATTCAGAACGGCTTCCAGTCGTCTGCTATACCATTCTCCCTGCAAAATATTGGCGATTTCAGTTAGAGATGATGGTAGATAGCGATGACGTACACTTCTCTCCAAAGTAGACCATAAAAGCTCAACAACATTGAGATCAGGGGACTGTGGTGGCCACTTGAGACACGGCATAACATTCTCTTGCTGACAAAACCTGTCGTGCTCGCTGTATAAACACGGGCCTCTCCTCTTGGAAAACACCTTCGTGATTTTCGGTCGAAACACTGTACCATGGGATGGAGTGGATAAACCAAAATGATCACATAATCCTTAGCAGTAATTCGGTCTTGCAGAGTAATCATGTGGCCCTTGGAATACCACGACACTGCTGGCCAAAATCATCAGAGTTCTCGCTTCATGTTTCACTTTTGAGACGTAGCATACACCAGAAGTTGGAAAAAGGGGGGGGGGGAGAAGGCAGATTACTTTCTTCCCTTTCTGCGTAGTCCAGGTTTTAAGACTTCGGCAGCACCTTTTCCGGTTATGGGCATTTGCATCACTGATGAATGGCACGAATTCCAGCTCACTCTGAAGTTCCCTGTTGATGGAGGTCACTTCGTGCTATATATTCTTGGTTGTAACAGTGACCAATATACCTAGAAAAAAGTGTTTGTTTTAGTCGATAGTCACACTATTCGTTTATTTTGTGTACTAGAGAGTGGTTTCAGTGTTCACGACTGCGACATTCAGTACTGCAGTGATTATTTCAGCTGTGATCCCCTTATTTTTCGTCACAACTCTATTCAATGGTCACAATCACTCAAGGTATACTTTCGTCCGAATTGTGACTTAGCGGATGATATACATACGGTTTCCCTGCAGGCGGTATAAATCCTCGATATGGGGCCTCTTGAAACACCAACATTTCAGTTACCTTTATTACAGGAACATCTACCCTACGAGCACCAACAACTTGCCCTCGTTCGTAGTCACTTAACTCCGACATAATACACTCACAACAACACAGAACACTGATCTAATCACGACTGCACAAGTGCCGTTCGTAGTTAAAAATAACAGTGCAATGTGCAGTATTGGTTAGCATCTTGATTTGTGTTCAAGCATTCGTTTCTCGCCGTGTTCCCATATTTTTGTCCAACCCCCAGATGTTTTTATGCATGTGTGTGTGTGTGTGTGTGTGTGTGTGTGTGTGCGTGTACGTGTGTATAATAGAGAGAGAGAGAGAGAGAGAGAGAGAGAGAGCGAGAGAGAGAGAGTTGGCTGATAAACGAAAACTAAGATTTAAACAAAATATGCTCGCAACTCAGGTGTTCACAGGAATTACTTTCTATGCGTATATACAACAGTATTTATGTGTGGTTTGCATCTCAATGTACTGTTTTCAACTACAATAAAACGAAGTCATGTCTCCTATGTTCAAAAAATTCGATGTTGCTTTCACATTTAAAGTTGTTTTTTTTTATTCATTATAAATGTCTCACCATTCTGTTTAGTGTTCTTTCATTTCATTTCTTGTCAACTAGCTGAACAGCAGGTTGACTGTACCGCTGACAGCCCACCCCTCCCCCGCCTACATGAGGCGGGGGGATGCAATAAAAATTAAGAAAAAGTATCACAAAACAGGGCTATTATAATTAAAGTTAAACTGGCAAAACGCTGTAGAAATAACACCACTGGTCAGAATGACGTAAAATTGCAACGGAATATTATTGGAGAAGGGGGAAAAGTATGGCAGCAGAAAAGAAGAGTGTGAAAATTTTCAAAAGATAGCGCTGCATCTATCAGAATACGTAAATGAAAACACCTGTCAAGCGCACGACCCATTGAAGTTGGTATGAACACGCCGGGTACACGGCTTTTCCAAGAATGATGACTGTGCACACGTCACTCTGCAGAAGTTCCGGACACTGAAAAGTTTTAAAAAAGGAATTGGTTCGATGACTGCCATGGGTCTGGAGAAAATGATAAGGAAATTCGAAAAGATGGGTTATTTTGGTGTGCAACCGGGTAGAGGGAGGAAACGAATTGATTCGACGTCAGTGGAAGAAGTTGCCACAGCAATGCAGGAGGAGACGAGTGGTGGTGTACAAACGTCTAGTGCATGGAGAATTGCCGAAACATTGGACATACCCGTGAGCACGGTGTGTAAAATCCTATGAAACATCCTTCTTTGCTATCCATTCCAAATTACCCGTGTGTAAGAGTTCCTTCCTGTTGACCAACTAGCAAGAGATACTTTTGCTTTAGAAGTTCTGGCTCGCATGTAAGTGGACAATGATTGGCCGTGGAAGATTTTGTGGACAGACTAAGCCCACTTCCATCTGACAGGATATGTCAACCGGCAGAATTGTCGGCTATGGGCAAAGGAAAATCCGCACGCAAATCAACCAGTACCACTTCTTCCTGAACAGGTCACTGTGTGGTGCGGGTTTACGGCATCATTTATTAGAGGGCCATATTTTTTTCGAAGACACAGATGCTTCCAGACCTGTTACCGGTACTGTCACTGGTAAGCACTATGCGTGTCTTTCGCGCAACCACGCCATTCCAGCTCTCCAACAGTGTGATATGTGGATGGGATCATTTGTGCGCAAGATGGCGCACCTCCACACATTGCAAATCACGTTAAGCAGCAGCTAAAGCGCTCCGATTGCAGACTAAGCTGCATTGAAGGCACGCATTGTACTACATATTCTGAATGAGACCCCGGATACACTTCGAGCAGTTGTGGAACATGCTGTTTCTTAATTCATACTTGTTGCAGAAAACTTGGACAACATATTACACATATTTTGCGCCAGTCACACGGAAATTAATAATCCGATTTCATTTAATTGATGCTTTTCATGCGGTTTTTGGCTTCAGGACAATTGAAAACCGATTTTTTCCATCCGATGTGATATGACTTTGCGGTGGTGGATGGGCTTACGTAACTAACAGTATCACATCTACACACCCACGCACATTGAGTAGCACAGTCTGTTTTACGTCAAACGTATGACTTTGCAGTGGTGGATGGGCTTACGTAACTAACAGTATCATATCTACACACCCACGCACACTGAGTAGTACAGTCTGTTCAACGTCAAACGTACATCTCATTACTATTAAATTATGATGCTTACAGCGTCATATATTGCTATATTTTGTAACTATGGTTCAAATGGCTCTGAGCACTATGGGACTTAACTTCTAAGGTCATCAGTCCCCTAGAACTTAGAACTATTTAAACCTAACTAACCTAAGGACATCACACACATCCATACCCGATGCAGGATTCGAACCTGCGAACGTAGCGGTCGCGCGGTTCCAGACTGTAGCGCCTTTAACCGCTTGGCCACCACGGCCGGCCTTTTGTAACTATGTAGTTTTCTTCTGCCATACGTTTTCCCACTTCTCCGAAAGTATTCCACTGCAATTTGACGTCATTCTGAGCAGTGGTGTTATTTCTACAGTGGTTTTGAAGTTTAACCTTAATTATAATCACCCCATATTGTGATACTTTTTCTATATTTTTATTGCATCCCCACCCCCTCGTCCCATGTTGGCGGGGGAGGGGTGGGGTGTCAGCGGTACAGTCAACCTGCTGTTCAGCTAGTTGACTAGAAATGAAATGAAAAAAAAAAACACTAAACAGAAATATCAGATATTTACAATTAATTTTTTTTAAAAACTTTAAATGTGAAAGTAACATCGAATTTTTTGTATATAGGAGAAATGATTTAGTTTGATTGTAGTTGAAAATAGTAGCATAAGTTTAAAAAAAGAACACAATAAGAGTACAATTGAAAATATTTAAAAATATGAAACAGAATAGTGATATTAAAAAGGAGCACTTCACTGACACTTAAACTGTAAGGAAGTGTGTAGGAAGTCTGTTGTTGAAGAGGAAAAGGTCGGTCACTGAGGAATATGGAAAGGGGGTGGAATAAGTATAGAGAACTGGTGTGGAGTATCGATGGGATAGAACTGACTGTTGGGATACAGGAGGGAGTGAAGTACGCGGTATTGGTTAGGCTACAATTTGGTGTGAATTAGAAGCTAAGCAAAGAAGGGTGGCAGGGGAAGAGGAGATAGGGAAATACGTGGAAGGGAGGGAAAGAGAGCCGTGACGAGGTGGAATAGGTGAGGTGTGTTTAGAGTTGTTAGGATAGATAAATGTCTGGTCGCAGTTCCTGATCTGGGAGAGGGAAAAGGTTAAAACTTTTTCGGGGGTGTATGTGGCGGGTGTATAGGTGTAGGGGTGGGAAGCAGAGAAGAAACTACACGATTGTTGGAGTCCAGTTTGCGGATGTCGTAGATTGTTCGAAGATGTGCAGTGTGAGTGAGGACATGTAGGAATTTCATTATTTGGTAAAGGATACTTCTGTGTGAAGGTCTTCGGATGCGGAAGGCATAGTGGAGTGCGTGGCGGTGGAGGGATCTGGAGCGACTGATAGAACTTGTGGGAGGGGGCAGATATGCATGCAATATTTACGTAGCAAAGAATGGGTAGGATCTAGGTTTTATAGGTAATATGTTGTGATGGCTCTAAAATTAGTCTTATAAAGGAAGAAGGTGGAATGAACTTCGATAACATGCATATTGTCCTTTTCCGCACATTCCAGGTTATATTACGATCAGAACAGTAAGTAACAAAAATGGAAATGAATCGGAAACGGAAACGGACATAACGTAACGATAAGAAATAAATTACAATAGTATTTCAAGAAAATAACAGTTAGCGTTGTTTACAGCGGGAAGTTGATGAAATGCAGCGGTCGTCGCTATACGCTGCAGGTTACTCGTAGTTGCACGTTACGTAGTGTTGGGTACAGTTCGTTTTCTGATATTCTGGATGTCAGACGTTCCTGCAGGGAGCGGCGCACTGCCCTGTGTGCCGTGCGCCCTCATATCTCTGTAGATGGCAGCGGCACTGTTGATCTCTGCAGCCGAGCGGTCTAGGGCGCTGCGGTCATGGACTGTGCGGCTGGTCCCGGCGGAGGTTCGAGTCCTCCCACGGGCATAGGTGTGTGTGTTTGTCCTTAGGATAATTTAGGTTAAGTAGTGTGTAAGCTTAGGGACTGATGACCTTAGCAGTTAAGTCCCATAAGATTTCACACACATTTTTTATCTCTGCAGTCCTTCGACACAGCACGCTAACATTTCTCAATAGGTACCCACAATCTTCGCGATCTAAACGATTAAATAAGAATTTTGTACATCATCTCTCTCTAGTTTATCATTTTATGCCAAACTCTATTCAATTATTACCTTCACAGAGACATTTAAGCATTCTGCTAGTAACTTTCATATCAACGCACTCCGTTGTAGAGTGACAATTCACCCTGGAAATAATGCCCTAGGCTGTGGCTAACCGATGTCTCGGCAATACGATTTCTTCCAGGAGGAACTTCTCTGGAAGGTAGGAGATGAGATATTGGCGGACCTAGGACTGTAATGACAGGTCGTGAGTCGTTCCCGGGTAGCACAGATGGTACAGAACTTTCCCACGAAAGGCAAAGGTCTCGAGTTCGAGTCCCTATGCGGCACACAGTTATAATCTGCCAGTAAGTTCCACATCGGCCTACACTCCACTCCAGAGTAAAATTTCATTATTCTCGTGCTTTATTCTCGAATAGAGTGGGACGAGGCAGCTGCAGAGTGTAGTGATTTTCACAGTATATTAGTAGAAGTCACCGGCTTTTTTGATATCGCGTGAGTTGAGAACCGCTTTAGTGAGATCATATAAAATAATGAAGTCTAGAACCAGTAACGATTTTTATCAACCGTATTAGCGTGTTATGTCACTCATCAATACGGACGCAAAAGTTCCCTTCCCTGAAAGCGCTTTCTTCAGATTCCATTGCAAGAATCACTCGCTGACCGTGAAGCTCAGCGCAAAACGAGATCGATAGCAAGTGAATTTATCGCCTGTGTGGGTCCCAGGGTAAAGGGTTACGTGAAAGCCCCACGAGGGGCAGTCCTGAAGTAGTGGAGCACCTGTTGTGTAAACGCACTCGCCCATTCCCCCTGTGGGGCCGGTCAGGGCAGCGCAGCCACAAAAGCGCTGGCGTCCTGTGTGCAGAAGGTTCGTCGTCCCTTCATCCCGCTCCGCAAACACTCGCGCTGCGCCGTAAACGGCGCCCTCCTCACAGGGGCCGAACGCAGCCCGCGACGCACCGGCTCACCCGTCTTGGATGTTCGTCAGCAGGCAAAGCGTTGACATCGACAACTGCTCGTTCAGTAAATTCAGCTTACTAGATGATTCTATAACACCATATTTTTACCAACAACGACATATATGGAAAACAATGCATCGTCTTGGGAATGAAGTTTCTCATTACAAGATTGCTATAAAAAATATTCTCGTCGTTTCAACCTGTTCACAGTGGGCGGGTGGCTATAAGTTGGTAGAACGAATACTTGCTACTACCAACAAGTATTAAGTAAGAGCAAACCATGTTCTTGTTAAATATAACCTGATATTAAAGTCGAGTGGCACTTACATTTCATTTTAATTAGAAATAAATTTTTAATGTATGAAGTGAGCCATTGCCTACAAGCGTTTGTGTTGCCAGTAAATGCGTTAGAGGCACGTACTGCAAATGCAATAGTATATTTCTTTCAAAAGGGGTTGAAAATCGAGTTCAGAATTATTATATCAACTTACGCATTCTGCATGTGAGCTATTCTGACAAGACACATACATGTAGAGGGTGACAGACTTTAAGAATGGTTTTCGGAATGCTTATCAGTTTCCCGTAGAATATAAACACTAAAGATAAAAATCACACGAAATGTTTCTCGAGAACTAACTGTTCTGTTACTATCATAGAAACAAATCGACGACAGAGTTTGTAAAATTCATAGTGAATCTGTACATTGAGCAAGCAGTAAAGGAAACAAAAGAAAAATTCGGAGTAGGCATTAAAATCCATGGAGAAGAAATAAAAACTTTGAGGTTCGCGGATGACATTGAAATTCTGTCAGAGGCAGCGAAGGACCTGGAAGAGCAGCTGAACAGAATGGACTGTGTGTTGAAAGGAGGATATAAGATTAACATCAACAAAAGCAAAACGAGGACAATGGAATGTAGTCGAATTAAATGGGGTGATGCTGAGGGAATTAGATTAGGAAATGAGGCACTTAAAGTAGTAAATCAGTTGTTCTATTTGCGAGCAAAATAACTGATGATTGTCGAAGTAGAGAGGATATAAAACGTAGACTGGCAATGGCAGAGAAAGCGTTTCTGAAGAAGAGAAATTTGTTAACATCGAGTATAGATTTAAGTGTCGGGAAGTCGTTTCTGAAAGTATTTGTATGGAGTGTAGCCATGTATGGAAGTCAAACGTTGACGACAAATAGTGTAGACAAGAATAGAATAGAAGCTTTCGAAATGTGGTGCTACAGAAGAATGCTGAAGATTAGATGAGATCACATAACTAACGAGGAGGTCTCGAGTATAATTGGGGAGAAGAGGAATTTGTGGCACAACTTGACCAGAAGAAGGGCTTAGTTGGTAGGACATGTTCTGAGGCATCAAGCGGTCACCAATTTAGTATTGGAGGGCAACAAGCGATAAAAATTGTAGATGGAGACTAAGGGATGAATATACGAAACAGATTCAGAAGGATATAGGTTGCAGTAGGTACTAAAGGATGAAGAACCTTGCACATGGAGAACTGCATCAAACCAGTCTTTGGACTGAAGACCACAACAACAACAAAGGGAATAAAGTAATTTTTCTGGTTATGTGCGCCTCTTCTAATGAAGTATTACAATATCGTACTGATCCGAGAATTTCATGCTTCAGTTACTGTTGTAGTATATGACGTAAGGTTTATAATCTTAAATGGGTACATAACCTTTAATCACATAATGACCATAACTACAATTTGGGACTGTGTCTCAGCTTTGATGAAAAAACTTTTTGTTCATATACTTCCTTAAACTAGTTTCAGTAGACTTCATTATTTTGAAACAGGCAAAATTAACATCGTTACCGTGCGGTACGAAAAGTTATTAATGTTTGTCATGTGCGTACTGTTTCTCTCTGGATAATTGCAGAACACCTTTATACTTTAAAGTAAATTGCATTATTTCTATGGTTGTTGCCGTTTTTTGCATTCAGAATGTCATCTGCAAAAATATGAGCGGCTTACAAACGTCATTGTTATTACAATAGAAATTTGCGATTTTATTGTGATACGTTTTTGTTAGCACCCGATTGTAACGCTATCTGTCATGCACTCACGTTAGTTAGTCTGTTTCTAGTTCACTGAAATATGGAACAAGTGTAGTTCTTTACCTTCGCAGTAATTCAAATATTACGCCATCTTATTATTGACATGTATCGGAAAACGCGTGGGGTAATGCGAGAAATTTTTTATAGGCGTAGCGACAATTCCGGCGACTTCCGTGCCTACTTGTTCGTATGTGTGGAATGGGGGTGAGAGAGGGAATAATCATGCTTTATGTGTATTTGTGTGTATATGTGTTCGCGCGAGCGTATGTGTGTGTGTGTGTGTGTTATTTTTCTTTTGTTCTCCGTGTCAGTTCTCTTAAAGCATCAGAGAATTTGTTCTTTCAGAGTGTTGTGTGTTCATTTATTAAGTTTTTGCCTTCCCCCATAAATATATATAACGGCAACAAACATGAAAGTAATGCAATTTACTTTAAATCAAAAGCAAAATGGTACTACAAAATTACTCACACAATATCTGGAACCAAATAGTTTTAGGTAATGTATTGTGACGATGCTAATTTTACATGTTTTAGAGTAAAGAAACCCACTGACGATGGCGGTATTTCCCAAAAACTAATTTGGGGAAGTAAACAAATAAAATATTTTTGCGTCAAGGCTGAACTGAATCTCATGTTGTTCTACGCAGCCACGTTCAATTACAGTACTGGAGACTGTAGCAATTTGCCCTCCTACAACATGGAGGACGATGTGAACCACAGGAATTAGTAGGCAGGCGGAGGTTTATGCTCATAAAAGAGAGTTGTACATCCAGGTGGTATAGAGATCACTAGTTTTCGCTGAACAGTTTGCAGATAAATTCTTTGTGAATCAAGGTACTTTAGATTCCGAGTTCGGACGTTATGTGCCCACCTCGTATTCCTTGTGCTATCGACGGCGCAGCATGCATTGCAACTACATGAACGTAGTTTTCCATGGCGACGTTTTTGAATAAATGCTTTCGACGACTTCCTCTGTCACCAATGTCAGGAGATATTTCAGAACGCCGTTAGGTACTTTGGTTGCCCGAATTTACACGGAGACGTCCTTGAGTCATCCACTGGATCTGCTAACAAAGTTCTCCGTATCATTACGCTCATTGTGAAATGGTCTTCAGCCTAATTCTCGTGTAAGCAAAAGGGATTTTTAAATGCCGCGATTACTTTCCGCACTGCCTTGCAACCACTGAAACTTGTTTATGCCACTACTCGGCGAAGACGTGGACTGTGGGTGAATGGTATACCGTGGTTGATGTCAGCAACACATTTCGTGTCTGTGGCATTTCCTGTCGTTAATCATTGCTAGAAAGTAACTTGGAGAATGGAGTGCCAGCGCAGATTTGTGGCTAGTTAGCGATGGAAACTGACAGAACGGTTTAGCGGTAATTCGATTCGAAAGTAGAACCACACAGACATTGTCACCTCCCATTTTACTTTCACCCATTATTTATATATTTCCTTCATCTCAATTTCTCCCGTTGAGTTCACTGCAGAACCATATCAAGTGTTACAAAGCAAAACACAACAGGTAGGTCGTAGTTTCCGTTGCGCGTTAGGTTTCAGAGCGAGGTCAAGTTTCCAGTAAGAAAAGTTTCAGATAATAAACATACTGATAAAATTCAGAGGACCACTCTATTGCCGTCCAGGATTTTCGTTGGTCAACGTTCATAGGTTACTAACTGTTACAGTTGAGTGTTCTCAAGAGTAAGTAATTGCATGTGATAATTACTATTACAATTCTGAGCGGAACATAACTCACGTACATTTGATTCCTTTCATAATGAGATTCAAAATAAGCTCCAGATGCTCCATCATCAAATGGAAAGTAAAGGAACGTTCTAGAAGAGATAAAAATTTTCGTTTACTTAAAAGTCATCCAGGTACACGCATAAATGAACAAACTGATCTACAAAACAAAGACTGTAGGTTTCTCGATAATTTTAATCACATCATATTCACGGTTCATCAAAACCCAAGCCATTCCATTCGCCATTTCTACACTGACAAGAGAAATTATTTGTGTCGTCTACACAATAAACGAAATTTAAAAAAATTCGGATGCTTTGTTGTTCTCTTAGCTTCTCATGAGGTATACGCATATGTCGTACATATATGTCTTCATATTTTATCCTTCCTCAGTTTCCTTCATTGTTGCTGTATCTTCGCACATTTTTAACGCCTTAAGTGCACCGACTATCTCTCAGACCGTCAAGAATAAGGTTGTTTGTAAATAAAAGCGAACGGAAATACGTCATGCGAATACGCCACTATTTTCATACGTTATTCATTTTGTTGTACAGAAGTATATTTCTGTTGCGTTCCCGTTTCGTGGAATAAACACGTGGTAATAGCTCAAAGCTGGAAATACCTGTAGAGTGAAGAATAGATCTAGATAAATAGAACCTAAGTGGAAAATGCTACCTTCATTCATTCGGTTGTCTGTATGCTTGACGTGCGCAAATAAATCAAAAAAGTCGAGCTCCGTTTGACATGTTACACTGTCTTCGTCATGATCATCAAACTGTGACAGTTATTGCAGTGATCACGCCATAAGTTGATCATTATTGGTAGATCTACGCAGTATGACACCACGCTGCCACAGCTAACGTCGATATCTGCGATGATAATGGTGTCTGTTATAACCAGCTCAATTAATTCTTTGTAGCCTATCAACGTCTGTGGGATTACGTGAGAGTGGGTGTTGGTTATTTCACAGTATCCGCTCCTTTATTAGCTTAGCACCTTCAGTTTTCCTCACACTGTCCAACAGGTTGTTACATTACGGTTCAACCAAGACTCTTTCATAAGCCAACTGGTAACTCTGGAGTATGATCCAAATAAATTAAATATTTTGTAATACCCTTTACTGCTAGAGAAGAAAGAAGTATCTACTGATGCTCTTACTGCTTAAGTCTGAGCAGTGACTCAGCTTTCCAAACAGCATATACCAGGAAACCCGTGATTCTTTAAAGAATCGACCTCTCCTGTACAAAACAGCGTGAAACGTCTCACGCTTTTCAAATTATTTAATGTATTCAAATTTGGCTTTAAACAAATAAGGGAGAAAAACTTAGGGAAGATTTGAAATTATGCTTCAACTTTGCTGGAAGTCGCTACGTGCTCTCATCATTAAACATTGGATGAATAGAAAAATGGTCAAATGGCTCTAAGCTCTATGGGACTTATTATCTGAGGTCATCAGTCCCCTAGCCTTAGAACTACTGAAACCTAGCAGCCGCGTGGTTACGGACTGAAGCGCCAAAACCGCTCGGTCACCGCGGCCGGCACGATGAATATGAGTAATTTGCTGTCTATTTTAATAAACAGGTAGTTATCCGCGCAACACATAACCTAAAATATGGGTTCCTCAATGATGTAAATTTGCAGTTACTTTCAGTGACATATGTGGATATTGTCTGCTAAGTGTCTTGTGAGCATCGTTTGTAGTAAAGACATAATAAATTGAAATATTATGCTTTACGTTGAAATTTAACTGCACGTCATTTTAAGTAAAAACAAGTTTTTCACGCATATAAATGTTTATGACGTTATAGCACCTGAACTATGCGTCATACAATGATATAATTTTGCAGGTACATTCAGTGGCGTATGTGGATACTCTGTGCAAACTTCATTGTGAATAGTAAAGAAGTAATAAACTAAACCGCCACGTCTGCTGCTACCGTTTCACTGCCTGGATATGGAAAAGACAGTAAACGCTAATTTTGTTCGTTTCATCTCTTTTTTGGTAGAGGGGGGGTCAACAAGAAGTTTCGAAAAGGTTTCAGATTAAGAGTAAATTTTGTTGCTAAGTTCCCTCATTCTCAGATACCGGTTGAATGTAATAGGGTATTCGCGTGCCGCTGAAGTTCGCTTCATGTAGGAAGGCGGCCCAGCTTTCAGCCGTTCTGTGCATCCCCCCTCCATTGAGGTGCAAGCAGCCAGTAAGATCCATTCTTTCTCCGAACTGCTAGCCGCGATTTACAACTAGACTGCGAGAATCACTCTCGCGCATGCTGCGCTTTTGCCGTACTTTGGACACTGCAGTTTCACTCACAGAGCGACCGAATTATTCATTCATTTGCCGATGTTACTTTCTTGTATCAGTATGGCTGTGAATGTGTTCCTGTAAATGTTTTAGTGGGACTGCCAAGTAAATATCTCAAGTGACGGCAATAAACGTAAAGTGATTCACAAACAGGTGAGTAGTTTTATTCACCACATGTACAAATTTTCCAAACATGGATCTGAAAGCGGGGCTCCTATTTTTGACATTTTAAGACACAAGAACGAGCCGCAGGGGCACGTGTCGTCAAGAGAACTGTACAGAGAATAGTAAACGGAAGTGTCAGAACTGTCGAAACGTCTGGAAACTTTGGTTTCGTGTTGCCAGGAAAGCATCGAAACCGCCGGGAAACATAAACACTACTGGATGGTTTTCACAATGATGTTCTGAAGCGTCACAAAAATTTGTTACTGTTATGCAGGAGCAAATTGGCTTTAGAGGTAGCGCTTCGTCAATGCAAATAATTTTAAAACATGTTGCTCTCCGACGTTTTAAGAAGAGAGTTGTTGACTGAAAGGTGCAGCACGAGCCACATCTCTTATAAAGATGAGCGATAAAAGAGAAGGAAGTAGTTCAAAATGTATTCCCTTCGTGAAACGTGGGTGAGTCAGTATCATCCCATGAATACCTGCTGGAAAATGAGTGTTGGTACTGGCGTAGGAATAGGTTCTCGGATAACTATTATACTAGCTGGCTCTTCTCCTCGTTTTGTTACTGACAGTGAACTAGTATGTATGTGTAAAACAACAGCAACATTCGGAAATTAACACTGTCAGAGTCAATGAGCGACTCACTGAATAATTCTTGCCATATCTTATTTCGATGTCGGTTGTATTATAATTATAATTCTAGATATAATTCACATGTTGCAGAGAAAACAGTAAGAACAAACACGAGGAAAGTGGATATAGCGCATTAATTTAAATAAAAATATTCCTCACATTATAAGCCAGACTTGTGCCGAACTTTTGCAACTTCTTAATTTATACAAGTCACGCGACAGAACGTACAAATTTGACTTTCATACACGTGAATGTGGTCACAAAGCTTTTCAATTACGCACGTATCACTGTCGGTATAATCCGACAGAATTCATTTCAGCACAGGTTAAAATGTATGTGGGAAAAAAACCATTCGACATAAAAGACACTGAATCCTTGAGCGTGGTCAGAGTGTGTGCGGCAAGCTGAAAAGCTTCAGAAAGAAGACTGACAGGGAGGTGAAGATGGATATAAGCCTTGAACCTATCATCATAAATTTACAGTAAGGTGGTTCAGGCACGGACTCAGATAGCAGTGACAATTGTATTACGATGCAGGATTTGGAACAAAGTAAAGTAATAATATTTATTCGTTTTAAAGACTCATGGTTTAAAAAAATCTGTTTATCAACATATCAGCTGCATACATGGTGTATGAGAACTTCCTAGCCTCCATCGATTAGGAATTTGTGCCTCATGAAGAATATAGACTTTAACGTTCCACATATTGCCCATGGAGAAATTAAGCTTGGCCCAGCGTGTCGTATACTCTAACTACTCGCGAGAATGCGGCTGGATAAATTCGTCGAAAACCCCAATATTTCAACGAATAAATCCCTATGATTTTCAAGGCGTGGATTGGGAAATGCCTTGAGGCGACAGTAAGGGTTACCTGTCGATGTATCGGGATTTTCGACTTTATCGCCCAGCATTCCCTAGAGTTAGTCATAGAAGATGGTTAATTATTTATCTGTTCAATGGATCATAAATGCGATCTCTTGATGTAATGTCGAACGAGTTAGTTTACACTCATAATGCCCGCTGAGAGCAAAAAAATATGATAACTCACTGACAATTCTCATGAAAGTCTTTTGCACTAGTCTTTGTTAACAGTAATTTTTTTTTTACTCACAATAATTTACATTTAACTATTCACACAAACACACACACACACACACACACACACACACACACACACACACACACACACCCACACACACACACACACACACACACACACACAAACGTGCGTGCGCGAATTATACACATTTAAAAAATTGTTAAATATGTATAATGATTTGGAATTGTGTTTGAAGTTAATTTTCTAATGTAATACATTTTTACTTACAATACAGTTCAAATCGCAATAAATGAGGATTATCACCACCAGTTTCTATTCTCTTGTATATAGAAAATTGTTATTTTGTGAAAAAAAATGTACCTGACATCCTCATATAGCTGTGTCAACTGTTCTTCCCTTCCGATGTCATGCTGGCTAATGCTGTGCAGCAGTGGACACAATGTCAAGACGTGAAGTAATATTACTTTCATGTGGACGTCTGATCGAAATCAGTTTTACAGTGTATTATTTCCCTCACAGATTTGAACATATAATACGATGTACCATAGGGAAATCAAAGTTACTGTGGAACGCAGCTACACAGTTCGGCAATGCGGACTTCGTTTACCTGTTCTCTGCCACCACAGATGCACGGACCTCATCCCCTCCACATTTGCCAATAGCTCCGCATCTATGCGTGGCATCGCCATTCTGCATGACGCAGACTATAGTTACGTTACCTCAAGATAAACACACAGTTTCTAAACTGTAACTGAACTGTAATATGTGTCTTATTGTGTTAAGCTTTCCATATAGGATTATATCCCTTAATGAGTGGATTATGACGCCATTTTAAATACATAAATTTGATCAATAACCACGCGAAATATTGAAAACCAAGTTTTGGTAGCCCCTGGAGGCCGTTAGATTGGCAGCCAGCGGGTTCTATTCCGCTTAGTAATATAGATTAACAACTGGATGAGTTTATCCCCAAGTTATAATGATACTTCTGTATTGTTAGCAAAAGTAAACTTTCACTGACTTTTAATTTAAATAAATTTATTGCATTTTACTGCCAAAAACACTGAAATGTTAAAACATAAATAAACGACATCAAACTACCCACACACCACAGCTTAGGCAGAGATTCAGGTGTGCTACAACATGCGCACAGAACTTTTACTCATCTTCAGTTGTATGCAGACAACCTCGTGTAGCACCTAGAGCCAAAAACTGGATCCTCTGCAGCATTGTTCAGTATTGCACGAAGTTTAACTGAGACAATCGGCGTCCACCAGTTCCCCTTGTTCCAAAATAGCCTACTGACTTACCATATGATATTAGTCCCTACAATCTAAGTCTTTTATGGGTCTTATTTTTACTTCATCTCTCTCATACTGCTAATAATTCGTTATTTAGGACTTTCTCTCTCTTCCCACGGTTTCTCTCTTCATTTAATAACCTCCTCCTCTCGAGAATGGCTGGTTGGGGATGGGGGTGGGGGTGCGGGATGTGCGTTGGGGGAGGGGGAGGTTAAGAGGAAACCGATATCCATACTGTAATGACTCCTTCAGAGAAGTAAACTTCTCATTGTAGCTGGAATGACTGCCCAGACAGACCACTTCTCCTCAACCCCTCCCCCCCCCCCCCCCCCCTCAGCCTCCCCATGCACCTGTCGCCTTTGTCCGCTCAAAGGACAGCTCCAGAATAAAGTTTTTCTTGCAAACCGATAAAATCTCGTTACCTGACATGTCTATAGATTACTGCAACTGTCTCTTCTTCAGTTAAAACTTGTGAATTGAGAAGCCATGGTTGCTATAAAAAACTTCTCCACGACATTTCTTCTCCAACTGCGAGAGACGTCTTTGGAGATAAAACGGTAAAGCTTCCAAAGTCAGAGACGATACGTCAGGGATTATTTCTACATATCGAGCATGAAAGCTCAGATTCGAGAGTTTCGCTGAACTTAAGATCGGCTACGAAAGCCTATGTTGTGTGATGATCCAGTTTCTGTACTGCACATCCAGTTGTCTAACGTCTGATGGATGAAGGAGTCCCCATAAGTTAATGCGCGGAATAGAATTTTTTCTATGAAAAATTGTCTTCATTTGCAATTCGACACTCGGAAACGATTTTTAACTAGTATTAAACGTTCTACACAACCTTTAGAAAGTAAACGACTTCTTGATCGACATGCTGCCGTATGTTACAGGGATTCTGAGGCCAAAGCTGTCCTTAACTGATCAAACGCTCGTAGAGCATTCGGAATGCAGAGCGTATGTCTCGTTGGCCAAATTTCTCCCTATTATGTTAGATGTAGCCTCACAGAAAGGGAGGAGTGAAACAGGTGGGTCGTTTTGTGATTTTCGAACATAGTTGTATTACAGTTTCTTTATATTTCGACCCTCATAAATGTTCTTTGCTTTATCCTGGAATGCAAGAGGTCCTTAACAGAAACATTTGGAGCTCCATCAAACTGTTTAAAACCGCACTTGCGGTTGAGGCACTTAATTTCTCTACAAAACAAAAATTAAACGCTAGTCAAAAGTGTCAAGACAACAACAGTCAGATGCTTCTGACTACAACTAACACGAGTATCGTGGAATGTTCGAACTTTTATTCTAATTTGACACACCAAGAATACTGATAAGCCATACTAGTACTATAAACGCGAAAGAAACTCTGTTACCTTTTCACAACAAAACTGTTGAACCGCTATTGATGAAATTCTGTATGGAGATAGCTTGAACGTTGATGGAGAACATGGGCTACTTTATGTATTGATTTGAAGAACATTACGCGATTTATGGTAACATATTTTCTGTTTGAAGAAGATGTTTCTTCTCTGAAATTTGTACTTTATTTGTGAAAATGCTTTATTGATTGGTATGCCCTACACAATTCGGTTCAAGGTAATGAATACAATGCTTTCACAATCCTGATCGTGTTTAATCCATACTGCCGTACTGTATGTAATATAATAAGTGCGAAAGTAATTCAGTCCGTTACGTTTTCACAACTAAACCACTGAAACAACTGAGGTGAAATTTGGAAAGGAGATAGCTGAAAAGCTAAGTAAGAACAGGGCCTATTTTAGAAAGTTGAAAAGATCTACTTTAAAAGGATACAGTAGACAGTTGAAAATCTTCCTTTTTACATCAGTGAACGTAAAACACTTACTTAATTTGTTGCATAATGTAGACGTTGTATAATGTATTGCAACTATGTATAGCACATCATTAGCTGTACTTACCTGAACAGGCAGCCAGCCAAGTCAGGGCAGCTGACGTTATTGCATGTACAAGAGATTACTGACTCAGCATTACTCATCATATCAAAGCTAATAATATGGGATGCAGCCACGAGTAACAGCTAGTATTTTATAGAATACATGACCGAACCGCCACTTCATAAATGGTAATTTGAGGATTTTGCACCGAACTTAAATTCACTTGATATTTGCCCGATGTACAAGTAAGATACAACAGGCGTTTAAGTGTTAGATTCATTCCATCCCCGTCTTCTCAAGCAGATCTTGTAAGACATTATGCATGGCTGAAGTAAGGTACCTTCTTCATTCTAACAACTTCACTAGTCATCGAATGTTGAAACAAGAATTTAAAAAAAGGAAAAAAGCAATACTGAGAAAAAAGGCCAATTGCATAGAGTTTGTTGTCGAAAAGTGCCCAGTCCATCAACTTCTTAAGTGCCTTAGGCATCCTGAATATTCATTTGTGGATGTAGAGGAATCGCGTCATGCAGGAGTGTGAAATTCTACTCATCGCCCTTCGCCATAAGCTATGTAATTGACCACAGCTCGAATTAGTGCAAGCAAAAGTGCCCCATATCTTCAAGTTGAGACATTATCCAAGTCTTTTTTGAAGGATTCTGTGAAAATGGGGGGAAATGGACACCTCATTCCATGTCACACTCTTAAAGTATGAGGAGTAGTCACAATGTTGCAATTATCGCAATCGAAATGACAGCAGAAAAAATTAAAATAATTGATGAACCAGTTTTTAGCATCTTGCACGTTTTTAGCTGGAGTAGTTTGCCACCCGGTGAGTTCCCGAACTCTTTACACCCATTAATTATCCTCCCTAACCGTGAGGGAGGTTCAAGAGTGGAATTAAAATTCAAGATGAAATAATATCAGTGACAAGATTCGCTGATGCAATTGCTACCCTCAGTGGAAGTGAACAAGAAATGCAGGATTTGCTGAATAGAATGAACAGTCTAATGAGTACAGAATATGGATTGAAAATAAATTGAAGAAAGACGAAAATAATAAGTAACATAAATGAAAACAGCGAGAATCTCAACATCAGGATTGGTGAATCACGAAGTACAAGTAGTTAGGAAATTCTGCTGCCAAGGAGCAAAATAAATTTTGACGGAGAGAGCAAGGAGCACATAATAAGCAGACTAGCGCTGGCACAAAGGACATTAGTGGTCCAGACAAGTCTACTAGGATCAGACATACCCATTAATTTGAGAAAAAAATTTTGGAACGTACGTTTGGAGCACAGCATTGTATGGTAGTGAAACATGGACTTTGGAAAAACTGGAAAAGAAGGGAATCGAAGAATTTGAGATCTGCTGCTACAGCGAAATATTGAAAAATATATGGACTGATAAGATAAGGAATGAGGATGTTCTCCGCAGAATCTGCAAGGAAAGGAATATATGGAAAATATTGACAAGGAGAAGGGATAAAATGATAGGACATTTGTTAAGATATTGGGATATAACTTCCATGATTCTAGAGAGAGCTGTAGAGGGTAAGAACTGCAGTGGAAGGCAGAGATTAGAATATATGCAGCAAATAATTGAGGACGAAGGGGATGAAGAGGTTGGCACAGGAGAGGAATTCGTGGCTAGCCGCATCAAACCAGTCAGAAGAGTGGACACTCAAAAAGAAAAAAAAAAAAAAAAAAAGAAAAATACCAGGGGAAAAAACGTTGCAGTTGTGTCAGGCCAATTCAGACAACTTCTTTAGTTGCCTTATAACCATGGACGAATGTTGATGCTTTTCTGTTACCTCGAACAATAGGAGCAATGAAAGCAGTGGAATCATCACCGCCAAAAAAGACAAAGCCCAAAACTTCCTGAACTACTATGGTGTGAAGCTAACAGATTATCGTCGTAAGGGAGAAACCTTCACAGGAGAGTTTTGACAGGTGAAAAGGAAGTAGTTATTTGAAGAGTAACCATAATCTGTTTCACGTTAACATATGGTGTCAGTGGTGTACTGTAAGGAAAACGTGTTGAATGTAGGTCTGATGTTATTGTTATATGTTGCTTGTACAGTATGTGTCATTTCGAAAAGTATATTATATTGTAACAACGTTGATTCGCTCCTGAGATTTAGATTTGAGTGGCGAAGATGATATTTACAGTGCGCAGAGGAGTGAGCTGTAGGAGCGACAAAGACGACGCTGAAAACAGCTGGCAGCAAAAGTAGGACCGAAGGCCATCTAAAAATGAAATTGATAAAAGTAACGGTATTTGTTCCGTAAATGGTTCCTAGGTGGTTTTGCATGGGATTAAATCAGTCTTGGTTGAACTATTGCTAGGGAGAGCCAACAGAGAACAGCATAGCTTAATTGCGTATTCTCAGTAGAGGTGAAATGCGAATAGCCGTTACTACCCACTGATGCTAACCGTAGAGGAATAGTGGCACTTGCATTATGAAGTGAAATAATTTTTTGTACGAGTACTGATTGTCTCGACACAGTCGAAGGATAGGTAATCCAAGTTTCCGATTGTGAATTCTTAGTGAATATTTAACGCGTAGACATTTAGGTAAGCCAGCCGCGGTGGCCGAGCGGTTCTAGGCACTTCAGTCCGGAACCAAGCAACTGCTACGGTTACAGGTTCGAATCCTGCCTCGGGCATGGATGTGTGTGATGTCCTTAGGTTAGTTAGGTTTAAGTAGTTCTCAGTTCTAGGGGACTGATGACCTCAGAAGTTGAGTTCCAAAGTACTCAGAGCCATTTGAACCATTTTTTTCTGTTTCCCGAGCGGGAAGGCGTGCCGGTCCCCGTCACGAATCCGCCCGGCGGATTAGTGTCGAGGTCCGGAGTGCCAGACAGCTTGTGGATGGCCGGCACTGTAGCTCAGCGTGTTCGGTAAGAGGGTTATCTGCCCTCTGTAATAAAAAAATGAGTTAATGAATCAACGACGAACTGAAACGGTGTCTTGCTACGTCCGCCCCGAGCAGATGCAACGAACTAAAACGAACAAATATGAGATTTAGAAAAAAAGAGAGAGGGAGCCGGTAGCTCTCTGTAATAAAAGAACTGAGTAAAAGAATCAACGATCAACTTGAACGGATGTCATGTGACGTCCGCCCAGAGCACACGCAACGAACAATATCGAAAGAAATGACAAAGAAAGGTAGCTGAGCGGTCAGCGAGACAGAATGTCAATTCTAGAGGCCCGGGTTCGATTCCCGGCTGGGACAGAGTTTGCTCCTCTCAGGGACTGGGTGTTGTGTTGTCCTAATCGTCATCAACTCATCCACATCGAGGCGCAAGTCGCCGAAGTGGGGTCAAATCGAAAGACTTGCACCCAGCGAACGGTCTACCCGACGGCAGACCCTAGACACACGACATTTTTTTTATTGACAAGATCTTACCTCAAAAATTGATTAATGATTAATTTGAACCATTTATCTATACATGTGATGGCTTCACCATTACTTATATTTTTTGTTATCTTTCAAGCAGAGTAAGACAGTACCTCGCGATCAGCCGACACCTGAAGGGGCTTAATGTTAATCCAGTTGTTTAAATGGTATAGCATAAAGTGGTAACGGCGAATTTTTTTATGTTGCCTCCCTTTATTGTGGGTTAGAACTTGTGGTCACTCATTCATTAGCATCGAGTGCTTCTGTACATGAAATTCAAAGAAAGAGAAGTTGTGTTAAACTTGAGAAAAAGTTTATCCCAACTATTAATTTCAAAGAAAATAAATCATCACTACAGCAAAACGAATGGTAAAACACGTTCCTCCATAAAGGAAACAAGGGAAATATTTGAATGGAATATAATAAAATTCATTAAAGGAGACAGCACTGGATATTAACAAGCAGAGATGATCTTCGATGTTAACATTTAAGTGTGTGACGTAAATAAAGTTCATAGATTAGTTGTTTAACTTCAAGCCTGAGATAATATTAGAAGGAAATACTAAGTAAAGTCTAGTAACTTTCAGAGCAATTGGTTTACCTTAGCGGCAAGAAATATTAAGGCAATAATTCTGGTTTAATTAGTTGAAGTAAAAATAAATAGACGTACAGCAAAGACATTGATTTTATTACGTGAACAAAACACGTACGCGGTAGTGAGGGACTATCATATCGCTGACTGGGTAACTGGTTACATCTTTCGGAATCTAATTTGACGCCAGATATAATTTATGAAAAACGGATTTCTTTAATAAACCAATATTAAACTTCGTCCGAACAGGTCTCAGAAGACCCAACAGTATCGACCGATCGCCGTATCACACTCAGCCGGAAGGCATCACTGTGTGCTGGTTTGGAGGGGAACGTGGTCAGCACACCGCTCTCCTGGCCGTATGAAAGTTTCCGTGACCGGAGCCGCTATTTCTCAGTCAAGTAGCTCCTCAGTTGGTCCCACAACGGCAGAGTGCACCCCGCTTGCCAACAGCGCCATAGAATAATTCTGGTTTATTTATTTGAAGTATAAATAAATGTTGCTTTGTAAAGGCAATGACGTTATTACGTGAACTAATCACATAAACTCTAGCGAGAGAATATTATATCACTGACTAGCTAATTAGTTACATATCTGGGTACTAATCTGACACAAGATATAATTTATAAAAAATCTAATTCTTTAATAAACCAGCATTGTAAGTCATTATTTGTTTACCTGCTAAATAATAATAACGAAGTAGGTTATAGTAAGTAACAGCTGACTGCTTGACTAGTGGTCAGTTAAGAGGTGTACATCATTTTAACGCAGACACGATTCTACACATGGGTCATTTGCGCGTGTAAACGTATTTTCTGATGGTAATTATTTTATAAGTTTTATCTGTTAACAAGATACCTTATGATAACGAACTTTCTTGAAATACATAACATTTGAGAGATAACTTACTCTGAGGTTTTAGGTGTGCTGATAACGGCGGTTTGGTGCATGTAGACGTGTTGGGTGTACGTAAGGAATCTGTTTCAGTTAGCGATTACTAATATAAGTTGTTGTCCTGGCCTTAACCGTAATACTAGACTCTATTCCAAGCTTACCATTTTACGCGTGCAAACGAAGTGTGCAAGAACTGATATCTCTGACTGCTGATTCAGATTCGTACGCGTAAATAATTGTTTGTACTGTAATCATAAATTAATAAGTAATATAATCTTGAGCTGGAACGGAGTAACCTTAGACGAGAAATCAGAGCATTTGCACACATTTGTAATTTTTTCGAGTTTAGAAACTTTTAGTGCATTGTTCACATTCTAAGAGATAACATAAAGTTCGCTGCTTAAATTATAGGTGATATTCATTGTAAGAAGGTTCCTATAGTAACAAGCTGAGTTTATTAACCACTGAAGTTAATCGCTACCTGAAAGCCATTCAATGTAAAACAACTTAGGTAGTGGCTTACTGACTACGATCTGCTTCTTGTTACAGTGCACGAAGCGTCGTCCTCCACCAGAATCTGGGTCTCACAAATTAGTTCAGCGGCTAGCAGTACAAGTGTAGAAAAAAGAGTGACGTCGTCTGCTAAAATTGTCTCTTCTACGTTTCAGCAGCAAGTAGCGACAGTTACTACGCAAAAGTATGATATTTGTTCCGTCACAGTGCAGAGTGTTGTACATGGAGCATAGTGTACCTACGAGCACACGATCCATTTGGTCGGTAGTTTCGTGACTGATTTTAGAATTGCATGAAGGAATGCGCACTAGAGACTGCCATTTTCTACAGTTTTGGCGGTTGATACAATTGAGTTTGTGGTTTGCATAGAATTAGTAAATATTTGGAATTCTACACACTTCATTGCAGTATCATATACATTTAAGTTATTTGAAACATATTGTTAATTCTTCAGGTATAGAATTTCATGCCGAGTAAAATGTTATACATTTCTGAAACTATTTGTATGTTCTGTGGACACTTCAGCAGTACTTCACCGGTCATTCACCATTTCGTACGATGATACAGGATGTCTTTTAGCATGGAACATGTGATACCTCCAAATGAAGTGTGTTTCTGTAATGTCTTAACTGTTTTATCTGTCTTGAAAACGAATGTTCGTGTTATTCCCCAATAACTTCTATTTCCAAATATATTTAACTTTCAATAATACTTAATTTGATTTCATTTACTGATCATTGATGTGTGGTAGAGTTATAATGTAGCAGATACACTAATAAATACCACATTGACAAGATCTCAATTGCAACACTTCTAAACATCAATCGAATCTTACTTCCTAGGTTCATGAACATGTTTTAGGTTGGAACATGTTTTCAGTCTTGGAAAACGCTTACGTTTCCAAAGCAGCTTTTTTACTTTCAGTAAAGGACTGCAGGACGCAGAAAATTAATGCGATCATTTTTAAATGATAAGTAAATATATTAAAATTCTATTACAGGGCTGGCTAGAGAACAAAATCTGTAAAGTAATCTAAGGTGCATCACTTTCCCTTAAGAATGATATACATTGGTGAGATTAGTGGAGGTTATCAAAACCAAGCGTCGCAGTAGATTGACTAAGTTGGTGTTTCCGATCCCCTACAACACCACGTTTCATTCTGAACAGGACGGTCACGCTTGTTGTTTCTTGAATTACTAAATTTTATTTCATCACTATATTCTCCTCAGACGACATCCAGTGACTTCTTCCTCTATATTCAAAAGAAGTAACGGCACTTTTCAGAACCATTGATTACACTGTTAACGTATTCGCAAAGTCATTTGTGGTTGGCGAAAATATTCCTCAATTAAGGACTTTCAGGCGTAGCGCCGTATACCGATCCTGCCTTGGAGATGGTTAAGTGGGAGATGTGTCTCACAAGGGAACATCCCCATCGCACCCCCCTCAGATTTAGTTATAAGCTGGCACAGTGGACAGGCCTTGAAAAACTGAACACAGATCAATCGAGAAAACAGGAAGAAGTTGTGTGGAACTGTGAAAAAATAAGCAAAATATACAAACTGAGTAGTTCATGGGAAGATATGCAACATCAAGGACATTGGTAACGTAGGAGTGACGTAGTCTCGTGGTAACGTGAGCAGCTGCGGAACGAGAGGTCCTTGCTTCAAATCTTCCATCGAGTGAAAAGTTTAATTTTTTTATTTTCAGTTTATGTCACAAACTCTTATGTTTTCATCACTTTTTTGGGAGTGATTATCACATCCACAAGAAAATCTAAATCGGGCAAGGTAGAAGAATCTTTTTACCCATTCGACAAGTGTACAAGTTAGGTGGATCGACAACATATTCCTGTCATGTGACGCACATGCCGTCACCAGTGTCGTATAGAATATATCAGATGTGTTTTCCTGTGGAGGAATCGGTTGACCTATGACCTTGCAATCAAATGTTTTCGGTTCCCATTGGAGAGGCACGTCCTTTCGTCTACTAATCGCACGGTTTTGCGATGCGGTCGCAAAACACAGAGACGTCAATGAACGAACGGACAGATAATAAATATGAAAAAATAAAGAAAGTAAACTTATCACTCGAGGGAAGACTTGAACTAAGAACCTCTCGCTCTGCAGCTGCTCACGTTACCACGAGACCACGGAGCGCCTCCGTTTCTAATGTCCTAGATGTTGCATATGTGGCCCATGGACTACTCAGTTTGTATATTTTGCTTATTTTTTCATAGTTCCACACAACTTCTTCCTGTTTTCTCGATTGATCTGTGTTCAGTTTTTCAAGGCCTATCCACTGTGCCAACTTATAACTAAATCTGAGGGGGGTGCGATGGGGAGGTTCCCTTGTCAGAGCTGGACAGTGATAGATGGTGACGCGAGACTGGACGCGCACGTAGTTTATGCATCAGCGGCTAGAGGGCAGTATTGGATAGGGGACTGTGATTTGGTTTCGATTGTGCCTACTAGAGGGCACTAAAGTAATAGACAGTTTTTCATAAACTTTTCTAGTATTTTCATAAAGTGTTATTATATCTTTTTGTGTATGTAAAATGTTATAAATGTGTTTTAGCAGTATGAATGATGCTTGAGTGCGGTTAAAGCTTAATATGGAGATAATTGTTTAACGAGCTATGTAGTAGGATTTAGTGTGGAAACATTTCGAAGAGTTCGAATCCTGCCTCGGGCATGGATGTGTGTGATGTCCTTAGGTTAGTTAGGTTTAATTAGTTCTAAGTTCTAGGCGACTGATGACCTCAGAAGTTAAGTCGCATAGTGCTCAGAGCCATTTGAACCATGGATGTAGACAAAGGGGATTTTTGTAGACTAGATTTGTAAAGTAAGTTTATGGTAAAGGAAAAGTTAATTCAGGTATAAATAACAATAGTAAATAACTTTATGCATAAATAAAACTTCAGCATATTAGATAATAACGTTGGTAAAAAGTGCAGTCGTTAGGTTTACTATTTATAGATTGGTTATTGATGAAAATCGCGGGCTGACGCGGGAGAATGTTGTTTTGCTATTGGCTGTTGAGTAAACTGACCAGTGGTAAAGCAATATTCTTCGCGTGCTTTTCTCTGCTGGTAGAGAAGACTTAGAGTATTCTAGAGAGGAGTCGAAGCCTAGCCATGAAACAGGTCGGACGTGTGTAGTAGTAGTTCCGATGGAAATGATAAGTTGCCGGATCTAGCAGTGTTTCATACATCAAAAGTGTTGTAAAGTGACGGCATAATTATTCCGATGGGTGTGTAGAAATTTCGGAATTTTTAAGTGAATTTTGTGACGAGAAAAGACATAAATTCCGCGTGGCGTATTGAGCAGTTCGGTGGCTAAAAACTGTGACTGCATTAGGTACCGACTTACTTAACATTTGTCGAGCATTCTCAATCAAAAACAATCCGTATTTTTGTAGCTATTACGTTTTGGAGAAATGCAACACCATAAACTTGCTAACGTGAGTGAAGGGGATTGTGAGTGACTGTGATAAGACAAGCACGGGCTTGGCAGTGATACTTGTTCACCTAAGTTTCAGAATATATTAATTAAGGACAAAATTTCCAACCTTTCATTTCGTGTGAAAACTTCCTCCAGAATCGTAGATTAGTGACTTTAATTGCAGCCCGGTTCACGTCGAAGTACTGTAGGTTTCGCTCGGCTTCCTTACTGATGATCTGCTGAGACAATGTTCACAGGTAGGAGCGGGTTCGTCGTAAAGGGACGGAAAGAACCGCTCCGCCGCAACTTCATCTTAAGTTTCATGTTTGCAGTTTGATCTTTTCCATGTAATAATTAAAACTTCATGACTGCCCACGTAAACAGCAGGACACACGTGATAGCTCACTTCTGCGAACCTGTGACGAGTGATTTCGCTAACTGAATTGCCGTTACTGCGCTGCTGAAACACAGACAGAGGAATCAATTAGTAGTCCCAAACAAACAGTAACGATTTAGAACAAACACGGCAGTTTGAGAGTGAGCAGCGTACGTGGCGTAGCATTAACCGTTTGGGATGCTCCTACATTTTACCCACCAGTGTAACAGTCACACTCCCGCCTCACTTGCCTCATCCACCAAGCTTGCTGTGGACATTTCCCACCGCATTGTAATGTTATGTGTGCCTCTTTTTTTAACTAATTTGTGCCTGATTTTCTTCAGAGAAACTCAGTAATGTATGTAAATACCGATAATGTAAATGTTATTCAAAAAGTATTTGAAATGAAGTGAAGCGCAGATGGACAACAAGAAACTCTTTAGCACGCAATCCCCGCAACGATAGTAGTTGTTAATCTTTGTGTATGGACTCTAAAAAAAGACAAATGATTTATTAAAAAAAGAGGACTGTTAGTCTGTATCTTCTAGAAAGAGGGCGTGTTGCTAGGCCGTCGCTCAGAACATATTGTTACATTTAATGAAAATTGTTATTTTAGTGTTAAAACCGAGTAAAGTATGCGTCAGACTTGCCAAATATTTACGTATACAAATTTTCTGGACGTGAAGAGTTGAAATATCTTCTTTTTCGGAAAAGAGGTGAATTTCATTGTCGTCGCCGTCCGTCAATCGACAGAATTGTAAATGTACAAAGTTCACTAAAATACAGGAAAAGAAACGTATTTGTATAGCTTTCATTCAATAAGTAACAACCTCTCATAATTTCTTAATTACAGTAACTGGATTACGTTCTTGTACAATAGTATGGTGCTGAACTCCACTAACCAATTTTGATGTAGCAGGACGTGTAGTTTGAAGGAAGTTTGTGTTCCAAGCAATCTCCTTTTCTCACGAAAAGCAGATTGCTGTTTGATCTTATTTACCTACAACAGTCGTCCCTTAGGTATGAAAAGCTATGAAACCTTGGGTTCAAAGCTATCCACAATACGGCCAAGTAACTAAAAGAGTCGTATTTTAAACCTTAAAGAACACTAACTTCCTACAAATTAAAATACATCACCAACTGGTGCAGAAGCTGATCATTCAAGGAGGCAGCAACTAAAATTCAGGTACCAGTTACGACTTAAAGTGAAAATCTCAATCAAAAATCAATCTCTCTCTCTCCCCAAACACATTAAGATAAAAGTCATTTTATAGCATGATAGTAATCCGTAGAAATGGAAGACCTGAGCTTGACGCCACAGAAAGGACTGGCAACAAGGAGTATGCTCTAACACAACAACCATTATTTGTTAATTAGTAACAACAGTTTGAAAATTGCTTGGTACAAGGAAGGTGTCTTCCCCCAAAACCACTCCACTGATAATATGCCATCACAAACGATCGAGCGTACCCTCGGCGACGCAAAGAGTTATCCTAACGGCAGAACCTTCCATCACCAGGACAACATGGCTGCTGTTGTGATCTTCAGTCGGAAGAGCTGCTGTTGTTGTCTTTAGTCGGAAGAATGTTTCAATGCAGCACTCCAAGCATCTCTAACCTGTGCGAGCTCCTTCATCCCCGAATAAATACTGCAACCAACATATTTCTGAATCTGCTTACTGTTTTCACCTTTTGGACCCTCTCTACGATTTTTACTTCCCACACTTCCCTCCAATACTAAATTGGTGCTCCCTCAATATCTCAGAATCTGTCCTATCCCTTTATTTGTCAAGTTATGGCACAAATTTCTTGACTCCCCAATTCTATTCAGTACTTCCTCGTTAGCTGCGTGATCATCCCACCTAATCTTCAACATTCTTCTGTAGCATCACATTTCGGAAGCTTCTATTCTCTTTTTATCTAAACTGTTTATCGTCCATGTTTCATTTCCAGTCATGTCTACACTCCAGACGAACACGTTCAGATAAGAACTTCCTAAAACTTACATCTATGTTTCATGTTAATAAATTTCGCTTCTGCAGAAACGCTTTTTGCCATTGCCAGTCTACTTTTTATATCCTCTACTTCGTTCAACATCATTTATTTCACTGCCCAAATAGCAGAACTCTTCCATTAATTTGTCTCGTTTTCTTATCGGGTTCCATTAGCCTCACCTGATTTAATTCGACTACATTCTATTAACCTTGTATCACTTTTGTTGATTTCATCTTATATCCTCCTTTCGAGACATTGTTCATTCCGTTCAACTGCTCTTCCAAGTCCACTGCTGTCTGTCACAGAATCACGAAGTCATCGGCAAACCTCAAAGTTTTCATTTCTTCTACCTGAACGGTGTTCAGTGTACATATCGAATAGTATTATGGATAGGCTAAAAACCTGTCCCATTTCCTTTTCAATCACTGTCTCCCTTTCATGTCCCACAAGTCTTATAACTGCCCTCTGGTTAATGACAAGTTGTGTGTTGCCTTTCGCTCCCTGTATTTTACCCCTGCTACCTTAAGAATATCAAAGAGAGTATTCAATTCAACACTGTCAAAAGCTTTCTCTCCGTCATTTCTCCGGAATAAAAATTGATCTTCCCCAGGGAGGTACTGGCGAATTAAAGCTGTGAGGACGGGTCGTTACTCTTGCTTGGGTAGCTCAGTCGGTAGATCACTTGCCCACAGAAGACAATGGACCCGAGTTCGAGTCTCTGTAAGAAGCACAGTTTTAATCTTTCAGTAAGTTTCATAGCAATTTGAAAATTACAGGTATTTGTCACTGTTTACTAATGGTTTCATTGGTACTTTCATAGGACTCAAATTAAGTCTCTTTCTAGTTTATCGATATCATAATAAACATGCATTTCGCAGACAGCATGTGCGCCAGGAAATCAGATGACAGCTAATGACATTGAGCAGAAAAAGGAAAGATTTGATTATGGAAAAGAAGAACTAGGAATGATATGAGATTGTGTTGTAGTAGGAATAAAACGATAAACTTTAACGTATAACAGGTAAAAAATATTGAAAACATATTCTAACTTACTATTTCTTCATTTCCGATGAAATATTAATTTCAGAAAAAATGAAATGAGGGTACGGCACCGATGGTCGGGAGGCCCCTATTCGAAGAAGCTCGGCGGCCAAGAGCAAGTCTTATTTCATTCGCACCATATCGGTCAACCTGTGCGCCGGTGATGAGGGTGACATGATGTTGACGATAACACAACACCCAGTCCCAGAATGGAGAAAATCTCCGACCCGGCCGGGAATCGAACCAGGTCCTGCTTGCCTGGGAGGCGAGCACGCTACCAGCCAGCGAAGCAGGCAGACATGGCAGAGATTTGTGGTCTTCGTTGGTTAGTGCTAGTAATGATTCCAAGTTGTGATAGATTTGTACTTGTATGAAAAAAGAAAACACATCACACTTGAAGAAAGTATTTTGATTCCAGAGTTTTCCCAGTCATGTAACGCAAAAATTCCTGTGGAACTGTTTCCAGTGGTGGTAATCCAAATTTTCCATTTATGCAATAGAATCCTGCTATTTCTCTACTGAATAGTTTTGCGTTGCAAAACTGGCAGATGTTATCCTTTTTTCCGATTACAACATGTTCGTGTTTGTTATAATCTTTTTTCGGTTGCAATGGAATGCTTAATTTGTTAGGTTGTACCGTTTACTTGTCTCGTCCACACTTCTCGCAGGGCGATACTTTCATGGTTGATGTGCGTTCTAAGTCTTTTATAATAAGATTGTTTCGCAATTCTTGATTCTTCAATCCTTTTATTTCGTTGTTCTTCGGTTTTCTGCTTCTCACTGTGCTCATTCTTGCTCGCCGGGAACTTAAACGTGCTTCACGCTCTTTGTCTGTTTGTTTTTCGCTGTTGTTTTTGTTTTCACATCGATTGTATTAGTCATAGATATTCTACCCATTAGTTACATACGAAAATTTGTGCCGGACCAGGATTCGAATAGGAATAGAAAAGCAACTGGAATCACTCAATAGAGGAAAGTCCACTGGACCTGACGGGATACCAATTCGATTCTACACAGAGTACGCTAAAGAACTTGCCCCCCTTCTAACAGCCGTGTACCGCAAGTCTCTAGAGGAACGGAGGGTTCCAAATGATTGGAAAAGAGCACAGATAGTCCCAGTCTTAAAGAAGGGTCGTCGAGCAGATGCGCAAAACTATAGACCTATATCTCTGACGTCGATCTCTTGTAGAATTTTAGAACATGTTTTTTGCTCGAGTATCATGTCATTTCTGGAAACCCAGAATCTACTATGTAGGAATCAACATGGATTCCGGAAACAGCGATCGTGTGAGACCCAACTCGCTTTATTTGTTCATGACACCCAGAAAATATTAGATACAGGCTCCCAGGTAGATGCTATTTTTCTTGACTTCCGGAAGGCGTTCGATACAGTTCCGCACGGTCGCCTGATAAACAAAGTAAGAGCCTACGGAATATCAGACCAGCTGTGTGGCTGGATTGAAGAGTTTTTAGCAAACAGAACACAGCATGTTGTTATCAATGGAGAGACGTCTACAGACGTTAAAGTAACCTCTGGCGTGCCACAGGGGAGTGTTATGGGACCATTGCTTTTCACAATATATATAAATGACCTAGTAGATAGTGTCGGAAGTTCCATGCGGCTTTTCGCGGATGATGCTGTAGTATACAGAGAAGTTGCAGCATTAGAAAATTGTAGCGAAATGCAGGAAGATCTGCAGCGGATAGGCACTTGGTGCAGGGAGTGGCAACTGACCCTTAACATACACAAATGTAATGTATTGCGAATACATAGAAAGAAGGATCCTTTAGTGTATGATTATATGATAGCGGAACAAACACTGGTAGCAGTTACTTCTGTAAAATATCTGGGAGTACGCGTGCGGAACGATTTGAAGTGGAATGATCATATAAAATTAATTGTTGGTAAGGCGGGTACCAGGTTGAGATTCATTGGGAGAGTGCTTAGAAAATGTAGTCCATCAACAAAGGAGGTGGCTTACAAAACACTCGTTCGACCTATACTTGAGTATTGCTCATCAGTGTGGGATCCGTACCAGATCGGTCTGACGGAGGAGATAGAGAAGATCCAAAGAAGAGCGGCGCGGTTCGTCACAGGGTTATTTGGTAACCGTGATAGCGTTGCGGAGATGTTTAATAAACTCAAGTGGCAGACTCTGCAAGAGAGGCGCTCTGCATCGCGGTGTAGCTTGCTGTCCAGGTTTCGAGAGGGTGCGTTTCTGGATGAGGTATCGAATATATTGCTTCCCCCACTTACACCTCCCGAGGAGATCACGAATGTAAAATTAGAGAGATTAGAGCGCGCACGGAGGCTTTCAGACAGTCGTTCTTCCCGCGACTGGAACAGGAAAGGGAGGTAATGACAGTGGCACGTAAAGTGCCCTCCGCCACACACCGTTGGGTGGCTTGCGGAGTATCAATGTAGATGTAGATGTAGATGTAGATTTCCCACCTATCACTAGGGGCCTATTTAACGACTTCTGCTATCAGTGCACACTCTCGGAACCGACCCAAACCACCATTTGTCTGTCTACATCCTTATGTGATAGCCCACTACATCACCTAACGCTCGCCAAAATGATTAACTGAATTCCTCCGCCAGGGAGTACGAAACTACCAGGAATCTAGACCAATGCATAGACGGGCACACGACGACAACAACATTGGCCTCCTTTCCACGTAGTCTCATACTCCCTGGCGCGGGAATCCAATTAATAATATTGGCGAGCATTAGGTAATGAATACAGTGGGCTATTGTATAAAGATGTAGACAGCGTGACACATGGAGATTTCAGTTGGCATGAGGAACAGGTAAGGACAGTTCTGGTGGTTAAGGCGACGGCTCTCGATAGGCGGGAAATACAGGTTCGAATCCCGATCAGGCACATATTTTCAACGTCTCTAATAGGTAGTACATACACTGATGCGACATGAGTCATGGGGTACCTCCTAATATCGTGTCAGACCTCTTTTTGTCCGGCGTAGTGCGACAGCTCGACATGGCACGGACTCAACAAGTCGTTGCAAGTCCTCTTTAGAAATACTGATCCACGCTGCCTCTATATCCGTCCATAATTGCGAAAGTGTTGCCGGTACAGGATTTTGAGCACGAACTGACTCTTGATTATGAACCATAAACATTCGATGGCATTCGAGTTGGGCGATCTGGGTGAACAACTCATTCACACAACTGTCCAGAATGTTCTTCAAACTAACAGCGAACAATTACAGCCGGGAACATAGAGCTATATCATCCATAAAAGTTCCATCGTTGTTTGGGAAGATAAAGTCCTTGAATTGCTACAAATAATCTCCATGTAGCCGAGCTTGCACGGTGCCTTATTGAAAAGTCCAGTCTATGTCTTTGTGGGATCTGAACCAACTCGAATCATACTATCAGCTCTTATCAAGTGAAATCGTGACTCATTTGAAGGAGCCCACGGTTTTCCAGTCGTCTAGGGTCCAACCGATGTGGTAATGAGCCCAGGAAAATGCTGCGTGTCGGCCGCTGTGGCCGAGCGGTTCTAGACGCTTCTGTCCGGAACCACGCGGCTGATACGGTCGCAGTTTCGAATCCTGCCTTGGGCACGGATGTGTGTGTTGTCCTTAGGTTAATTAGGTTTACGTTGTTCTAGGTCTAGGGAACTGATGACCTCAGATGTTAAGTCCCATAGTGCTTACAGCCATTTGAACCATTTGAACCAAAATGCTGCACTCGATGTCGTCCTGTAAACAAAGGTACTCGCGTCGGTCGTCTGCTGCCACAGCTCATTAGTGACAAATTTCGCCGCACTGTCCTAACGGATAGGTTCGTCGTACTCCCACATTGATTCCTGTGGTTATTTCATGCAGTGTTGCTTGTCTGTTAGCACTGACAAGTGTACGCAATCTCCAGTGCTCCCGTGAAGAGAGGTGACACCAGTAATTCGGGACTCTTGGCGCATTCTTGACACTGTGTATCTCGGAATATCGAATTCCCTAACGTTTTCCTAAATGGTATGTCTTATTTCACTAGCTCCACCTACCATTCCACGTACGACGTCCATTAATTCATGTTTCGAGGCTATAATGACGTCGGAAACCTTTTCACATGAGTTACCTGGGTACAAACGACAGCTCTGCTAGTGCACCGCCCTTTTATATCTTGTGTTCGCGATATTATCTCAAACTGCATATTTGTTTATTGCTGTTCCATGACTTTTGTAACATCGTATACACCTAATGCAGCTGATGTCAAAAAATTTGCAGTCGGCGTATAAATTTCGAGAACCGTTATTGTCAGCAGTTCAGTGTTACCATCTCTAAGAGTGTCTGCTATATACTCACGACTTAAATATGATGCTTTCGGGATTAAGTAAGCCGCAAATATGCTGTCACGCAAACTTTTATCGCTCTTTCCCCACTGGTGAATAAACAAGTAAGTAGAGAGCGTTAGCCGGTGTTCATTTCGGAATCGTGTGTATTTGCTTAAGCTTGCTGCCCCAACGCGTGCTGCGTGGATGTGTTGATTTTACTTTAGCTGGCGCGTTCTGCGAAGCCGCGGCGACTAATGGGATTTTGCGCGGGCGCTTTGATCGACAAGAGGAGCCGCTCTTTTCCGGGAACAGCTAGGATCGCCAAACACCCAACCAGGCGCGTGTTTTTCTGGCGGGGATTTGACACATGGGAGGACAGTCCTCTACCACATTCCAGTATCTATGTACATTGCGTACTGTGTGGCGGGCACATTTCACATCCTTGTTGCTGAAACCTGTTCTCCTCATACACATGTTCTAGTATCACATTGTTATAATTGTGGTGTCTTCAAAATACATATCTAGCAGAAAGGCGTATGTTTGTATAATATTCGGTGATGCTGGCTATACTCCACAATTTGAAACCATCCTTTAACGTTTCTTGTGAACTGTCCCTCTAGATGAAATTACATGACCGTGTGGTGTCTGTTCTTTCGAACATGAATCCTCAGCTAATATACATTATATGTAAATTGAAGGTGGAGAAGGGAAGAAAGGAAAGGAAAGGGGAGGTGAGGGATCACGGCTGTCACTGTATTGGGACATTACACGGAATCGGCGGCGACGAGTTAAAATGTGAACCAGAACGGGATCTGAACACGGGCTCTCCTGCTTACAAGGCGGGTGCAGTAATCACTGCGCCATCCGGGACACAGTGTTATCGCAACTGCACGGAAATGTACCGCAGAAGAGTTAGCACAACTTACACACCGTAAAATGTGCCGAGTGTTAAGTGAAGTTCGCATCTGAGAGATCACTTTGTAGTTTAACGACGTTTTTAAATGGTTAGCTGGACATTGGATGTGTATTTATGATGATGGACTTGTCAAACTTTAATAACGCTCACTGTGAAAATTTGGTCGAACTGTGAACTGTGTTATTTCCGAATTATGCTTTCTGTGGACGGTGTGTAGGTTTTGATACGACTGTCCATTTGGGGGGGGGGGGGGGGCGGGGACAGAATAATTAATGAATGTGTTAATGATTTACTCGCCACATCTGAGTGTTAGCTTATTGCGCTCGAACAATCGCATTATAGGACGTCAACATAATATATTATGCAGGTAACAATTTTATCTGTGCATAAATTATGATATTTGCGATACAATCTGGTCGTAAACTATCGGTTATTCAATATCAAAGTGCAATTAAGGTGTTTGGACTGCAAACTTGTTGTGGACCAATCATTTAAAATAGCCTACCGACAACAAATTTTCAGCCGGATTCGAGCGGAACGAATTAACACCTACATCTTCCCGTACGAGCTCTGAATTTTACCGTGGTGTTAGTTCCTCCCTATGTAGGTCGGTGTCAACAAAATATTATCGCATTCGGAGGAAAAAAGTTGGTGATTTGAAATTCGTGAAAAGATTTCGTCGCAACGAAAAACGCCTTTTTTTTTATTGATGTCCAGCCCAAATCCTGTATCATTTCGGTGACACTCTCTTCCATATTTCGCGATAATACAAAACGTGCTCCCTTTCTTTGAACTTTTTCGATGTACTCCTTCAGTCCTATCTGGTAAGGATCCCACACCACGCAGCAGTATTCTAAAAAAGGACGGACAAACGTAGTGTAGGCAGTCCCTTAGTAGACCGGTTACATTTTCTAAGCGTCCTGCCAATAAAACCTAGTCTTTGGTTAGCCTTCCCCACAACATTTTCTGTGTGTTCCTTCCAATTTAAGTTGTTCGTAGTTGTATTTAGTTGAATTTACGGCTTTCATATTAGACTGATTTATCGTGTAACTGAAGTTTAACCAGTTCCTTTTAGCACTCAAGTAGATGACCTCACACTTTTCGTTATTTAGGGCCAACTGCCACTTTTCGCACCATTCAGATCACTTTTCTAAATCGTTTTGCAGTTTGTTTTGATCTTCTGATGACTTTATTAGTCGATAAACGACAGCGTCATCTGCAAACAACCTAAGGCGGCTGCTCAGATTGTCTCCCAAATCGTTTATATAGATAAGGAACAGCAAAGGGCCTATAACACTACCTTGGGGAACGCCAGAAATCACTTCTGTTTTACTCCACGACTTTCCGTCAATTACTACGAACTGTGAACGGAATTGATCTGAAATCCCTTATCAATAGCACTTAACACTTCATGTGAATAAAGAGCCAGTTGTGTTTCAAAGGAACGATGTTTTCTAAACCCATGTTGACTGCGTGTCAATAGACGGTTTTCGTGGAGGTAATTCATAACGTTCGAATACAATATATGTTCCAAAACGCTGCTTCATATCTAAGTTAACGATATGGGCCTGTAATTTAGTGGATTACTCTTACTACCTTTCTTGAATATTAGTGTGACCTGTGCAACTTGCCACTCTTTGGGTACGGATCTTTCGTCGAGCGAACGGTTGTATATCATTGTTAAGTATGGAGCTAATGGATCAGCATACTCCGAAAGGAACCTGATTGGTGTACAGTCTGGACCAGGAGACTTGCTTTTATTAAGCGATTTAAGTTGCTTCACTACTCCGAGGATATTTACTTATACGTTACTCATGTTGGCAGCTGTTCCCGATTCGAATTCTGACATATTTACATCGTCTTCTTTTGTGAAGGCATTTCGGAAGGCTGTGTTTAGTAACTCTGCTTTGGTAGCACTGTCTTCGATAGTATCTCCAATGCTATCGCGCAGAGAAGGCATTGATTGTTTCTTGCCGCTAACATACTTCACATACGACCAGAATCTCTTTGAATTTTCTACCAGGTTTCGAGACAAAGTTCCGTTGTGGAAACTGTTATAAGAACCTCGCATTGAAGTCCGCGCTAAATTTCGAGCTTCTGAAACAGACCGCCAGTCTTGGGGATTTTGTGTCTGTTTAAATTTGACATATTTGTTTCGTTGTTTCTGCAACAGTGTTCTAACCCGTTTTGTGTACCAAGAAGAATCAGCTCCGTCGTTTGTTAATTTATTTGGTATGAATCTCTCAATTGCTGCCGATACTATTTCTTTGAATTTAAGCCACATCTGGTCTACACTTACGTTATTAATTTGGAATGAGTGGAGATTGCCTTTCAGGAAGGCGTCAAGTGAATTTTTTTCTGCTTTTCTGTGTAGGTATATTTTTCTCTTATTTTTCGAAGATTTGGCGATTAGAGTATTCAGTCTCGCTACGACAGCCCTGTGTTCACTCACGCCTGTATCCGTTTTGTTGCTCGGTATTAACTCAGGATTATTTGTTGCTAGGAGGTCAAGTGTGTTTTCACAACCGTTTACTATTCACGTGAGCTCATGAACTAACTGCTCAATTTAGGATGATATTTTATGCGTACCTCCGGAATTAAACTTGTATTTTCGCCAACATATCGAGGGTAAATTAAGGTCACCGCCAACTGTTGTGTGAGTCGGGTATGTGTTTGAAATCAAACTAAAGTTTTCTTGGAACTTTTCAGCAACTGTATTATCTGAATTGGGAGGTCGGTAAAAGGATCCAATTATTATTTTATTCCGGGTGCCAACAATGACATGTGCCCATACTTCACATCCGAAAGCAGCGGAGTTTGCATAGCGTTCCGAGCGCTAACAGACAAGCGACAATGAGTAAAATAACAGTAGAAAGTTATGTGGAACGTACGACGAACTGATCCGTTAAGAGAGTAAGGCGAAATTTGGCGTTAATTATCTGTGGCAGTAGACGACCGACGCCAGTGTGTTTGCTAACAGCAGGACATCGTTTCTGCAGCGCATGTCCTGCGCTCATGACCATACTGGTTGGACTCTAGATGAGCGGAAAACCGTGGCGTGGTCAGGTGAACCTCGATTTCAGTTGGTAAGAGCTGATGGTAGGGTTCGAGTCCAAGGACCCAAGGCACTCTGCGAGGTGGTGGTGGCTCCATAATGGCGTAGGCCGTGTTTACGTTGAATCGACTGGGCCCTCCGGTCCAACTAACCGATCAATGGTTTGGAATGGTAATGTTCGGCTACTTGGAGATCATTTGCAGCCAGTCGTCAGCTTCGTGTTGGCAGACAAGGCTGACATGTCACTGGGCCTTAGGTGTTCGTGATTGTTTTGAAGTACATTCTGGACTGTTCGAGCGAATGATAAGGCCATCCAGACTGCCTGACGTGAATCCCATAGAATATATCCTGCTCCAGAACACTTTCGCATTTATGTAAGGGTAGAGGGGGAGCACGGCTCAGTATTTCTAATTGTGACTTCCAACGACTTGATGAGTCCATGCCACATCGAGATGCGGCATTACGCAGGGCAATTAGGAGTTATTCCATGACTCAGCACATTAGTAAATAGGTTATACTGCGTAAGGAACTCCAGAAAGAACTTCAACAAAGATCCGCCAACTGACAATTGCATTCGGTTATTGTATGCGCAGTCTAAGGCTGCAGGGTGCCTCTGCAAGCGGAAATCAACCGGTCGGCATGCTGTGAATGAAGAAACTGCTGCCCGCTTGCAGACGAGTTTCGCACTGCTATCCCGATCTATCTCACTGTGATTTTACTGTGTAGGTTATGTGAAAGACCCGTGGTTACAACTCCTCTACCAAAAAACTTAATACAACAGCAAGCTTGCATCAACAGTGCGTTTGAACAAATTGATAGCGACATACTGCACCGAAGGTGGGAAGAATTTCATCATGTAATTGGTTTCTGCAGAATAGTAGAGGTACATGTATGGAGCACTTGTGATATGTCAAAAAAAGCTTGAGGTTTTTTGTGCGTGTGAAAAGCCCTTTGCCGGCCGGAGTGGCCGTGCGGTTCTAGGCGCTACAGTCTGGAACCGAGCGACAGCTACGGTCGCAGGTTCGAATCCTGCCGCGGGCATGGACGTGTGTGATGTCCTTAGGTTAGTTAGGTTTAATTAGTTCTAAGTTCTAGGCGACTGATGACCTCAGTCGCATAGTGCTCAGAGCCATTTGAACCATTTTGCAAAGCCCTTTGACAATATTTGCAAATAATATAGCTACAGCTAATCTGTGAAATCTCTCCAGTCATTTACACTAACCTCTTACATGTACTTTATGCCACCTACGACAGGCTATTTCAGTTCCAAAGGTATATTCGTAAAATTTCATTTAACATGAGGTATAATTTCATTTTTTGTATTTATAGTAAAGTATTAACTAAATCACCCCATTACTGCATTTTATACTCGTGACAAAACAATTGTTATGAAACCATGTTAATAAATTAAACTATTACTGATACTTAATATTCACACCAGAGGGCACTAGTTCATTTTCCAACAGATTTGTCCTCTGTTGTACCTGATAATCTAACGAATGTGGTTCACCTTTAAGGTTCTACAGACGTCCAACTTGTTCCTTAAAATTTTAGTGATAAGTATTTAATATGTTACCAGTATGGCTGGCTCATACACCTTTTTCGTAAATTATCAATCAGTCGTTTCACAAGATAGTGGTTTGCAGAGGTAATATCATAATATGCCATCTTAAAACATGTTCCGTAATTCTACAGGAGACCGACATCAAAGATATAGGCATATAGCTCTGTCTTCGATATCCCTTCTTGAAAGCCGGAAAGATCTGCACATTTTTTCCAATCATTAGGAACGCAGCACTCCTGTTGTTAGAAGAGGGGCCAGTTCTTTCCCATAACCTATATAGAGTCGAACTTGTGTCCCGTCTGGTCTAGTGGGCTTTCTTCTGTTGAGTGATTGCAGTTGTTTTTACATCCCAATGACACATTCAGATCTCCGTCATTTATAGCTCGTGTGACGATTTGAAGGAGGAACTACAGTGCTATCTTCCTCTGTGAAACAGTATTGGAAAATGGGGATGTACTTAAATCTCTCAAGAGACGGTGGCGATCCGGACTAGGTGAGACTTAGATACGTTGAAAGAAGCTCGCTATTGCTCGTGATGGCGACTAACTACATCTGACACTTGAACTTAATTTGTTGAAGTAAGCTCAGCTTTTGAAGCAACCTCGAAAGATTTGGCAGTCTTAAGAACTCTAAAAGTAGGACGAATATGGCTAATGCTTCAGCCGTGACTTCCTGTGAGACCGAGGAGCAGAGATGTATCACGAATCGACGATTCTGCGTAGGAATCTTTACAATTCTAGCTACTGAAATTGCGCTGGCTTACGAGATCATGCAAATCTGCAGCCCACGCTGCGTAGGCATGCCCATGTTGTTCGTGACGCTGATCAAACTATAGCCGAGGTGCAACGGGGTGCGTCTGGTAACAGTAGTATTCGGTTAACAGAGCACCCTGAGAGATGAAACACTAGGATTCGTGAGTGATCCTAATTTTTGAACTACTCCTCATGAACTACTGTTCGAAGACAAGAGTAAAGCAGTCTTTATATACCGGAATGCAAGACAGTGCAAGACGTAGCTGTGACCACCAATAAACATTCTTGCTGCTTTTGAGACAAGATCTACGGAATAGAAACGTGCTGTCCTCGTTATAGTTTTTGTTTTCCTGGTACTGTTGCTGTAGTTTGGCAAAGTTCTAGATACTCTGATATCACAATACCGGCGCTGGATGTGAATGTGTTGCAGACTCCGCGATGGGGTAAATATTCGTCGCCACTTTCCTATCAGCTACAATAGTCGTAAGCTGCGCAATGAATCTGTACCAGTAGATAATCAAGACACTCCATAAACTAAGGAGTGTCGTTTTAGTCGTAGGGCTGTAATAATACAGTAATTCCCGCAGCAGGACGCCATAGAATACTTGCCGCCTGGCTGTCATAGTTCCGTGCGGCGGGCATGGCCCGCGTCTTAGTGTTTTCGCCCCTTGCGGCCACAGGCAGCTCTTGTAGCCATTTGCATCAGCTCTGCGTCACTGTCGATAACCACTGTCGGCAGAAATATAAAGTATTCACGACGTCTGCAGTATGTCTGAAGATCCATGTGAACCAGAAACTAACTGACTTTTTGATACTGACATTATCCAGTTTGCTATTTAAAATTTTTCTAGCCCTTTGTGTGTATTCTTTACTGGCACACATTTTTAATTCCCATGCTTGTCGTTGTCCTACTGCAAAATTCCTAGGTCTCTGTAGGCTTCTGGCTGGTGGCACTTGATGGCTTACCGTTCTGAGACTTTGCCATCCTTTAGTGCCAGTGTGGCTGAGTCATCTAAGCCGCATTTCATGCTTATGTCATTGCTAACGATTTGGATAGTATTCGTCAGAGACGGGATTTCAATTTCATATTTCCTGTGGAGCTTCAGTTCATCCACGGACATCAGATGGCAGGATTTGATTGATAATCCATATTTCTTGTCTGTAACATGGTTGACAGTGGGACTAAAGCGATGATTAAACAGCAGTGAGGACAACGAGTACTGGAAAACGTCTCTCGTGTTGTCCGTAACTTCCATTTCCCCACAGATAGCCCTATCTTCCATTGCTCCACCACATTTTGTGTTAATTTCCTGATGTTTTGATAATCTAAATGGATTCTAGGCAGTGCATCAGTCAGTCAAAGGTTATTTATTTATACTTTTTTTAGTTACTACAGCTTATCAGTAGACTTGTCTTCCGGATTTTACGGTTTTCCACGACCATTTTGTCAATCACGATCTGATCTTTTATGCCTCTGCTATTTCGCTTGTTACTTTTCTATCCTCCTGTCATTATGTCGTTTTATCCCAGAAAGTCCTGAATTCTTTTGCAGGTTATGACGACTGTCAGCTACCTGAACATGATGGGCAGATATGTTAGTGGCATGAAACTTCCGGGTGTTATCTCTTTAGATGCGTTGTTCTACATTAAAGATGTTTATGCGATTGTTATCCTATCAGCGATAATCCCTAGCTTCAACATAGCGTTAAACGCTTCAGTCATTCTCACAAGCAGACTGGCCAGGTATTCGAGGCAGTACCCTTGTAAGTGATCGTTGGCAGGGATGGCCAGTTCTTAATCTTCTTCGTTCTTTTTAATCATTTTAGGACTTATCTCTAGGTATTGTATTCTGTTCATAGAAAATTCCTTCTCAGTGTCATTTACCCACCCATCACTTTTGTTGTAGTCTTTTTCAGTTTCCCGAAGATATTTCCAAAACTGGATAGTCGCCTCTCCCCTAGTTATTCAGTCTATGGTGTCTCATGTTCTCCAAGTTGCCTGCATCAGACCTCAACCTTTTGATTTCCAGTTGCATCGGAACTTTGCACGTTGTTTTTCTAGTTGATTTTTCCGGCGGGCTTTGGTTGCAGTAGCCACTATTCTTCTGTTAGATTAACTGCTATTCTGTTGGCACGCTGGTTCGTTTCTTCGATAGCTGTTACTTGGACAGTTGGAAGAGCAGATTAATCTCCATCGTCAAAGGAGACAGTTGTTTTCATAGCACATTTTTCAAAGTTGGTTGCCGCCTCTTCTTTACCTTAGATAACACAAGAACCAGGATTTTGTCTTTCTGTCTTTCTGTCTTAGAGTCGGTGTGCCTGGGGTTTCGTCAATAGCTTCTAGTTCTTCCATAATCCTCATTAATCTAAAATTTTTGTCAAGTTCAAGTTGTTCAATGACTCCAGTTGTTCAGTAACTGAGGATGTTGAAGTATCTGCTTCATGCCACAGTACATTGTGTTTCGTGTTTCTTCGAATTTCATTTTACTGAACACTTTATTCTTTATATCGTCTATGTTGTAATTCTGTTATTTTCAGGTCTGGAAATTCATCCTTCCAGGGCTAGTACATGCCATTTTTTTAATCACATTTTTGAGATTCTGATGACTTTGTGATTCTCTGACACAGTGTACATCTACCGCTTCTGGGATTTTTAGTTTTGTACCTTTATTCCATTTGTCGACAGCTACCCAGCTTTCTCAGCAACAGATACGACTGTTTTTTCTATCCTGGAGACGATGAGCCAATACAGCTTCCTTCAGTACAGCCACCAACCTCGCAGCTGTATACCATGGGTTGCCTAATCTCCGAACAGCTAAAGATACTGCCTCTAGAGATGAAATGAAAACAGTCGGACATCAACAAGCCGAGATGGTTTCAATCTCCAATAGCCGCCACGGTACCATCTAGCATCAACCTCGCCCCAAGAGGCATACGCAGCGCTCTAAACATTGCTACCACTGTAGGCAATACTTCGCTTCCAAGAGTCGAGACGCTACCCTTCCGCTGGACGGTACTTAGGTAGCTGCCCGGCCATACTGCAGCCAGTTCACATCGCCTAGCAAAAAAGGACCACCTTATCACAGCATCCAAGAGCCAAGCCATTACTTAGTGCATCCTAAGCTCACTGCTTCACTAGTCTTCATCTTTAACTTGTCCTAGGCTCACTGTCCCGCTACACTATCTGCAACCCTCCTCGAGCTCTATTTTCCACCCGTCGTCGTGAAGCTACCATTCAGACGTCATTGGTACAACCTACCGTTCACCACCAACCATGGCCTTGCAGATCTAATCAAGAATAATGTCACGTGCGGATACAGAATAGAAGGAAGACAAGGGATTTAAGGTCAGTCTGCAATTTACGAACGGTGAGGAGCAAATGCAGAAAGACAAATTTCCATTGAAGGCAGGTTGATGACTTGGATCAGCCCCAAACACTGTCACAGGGCAGACGCAGATTCTGGGACGCGACAGGATGCTTGCAGCCGGAGATGCACGGAATTCAGTGGCCTGGTTGACACTATTCCTTTGTGACCAGACTACTACAGTGAAGGCTAAATACAAACATTATGAAAAGCGAAGGACGCAATTTGTTGCACAACACAAGTCAGTGCAGTGTCTGAAGCCGGAGGGGGGGGGGGGGGGGGTGCAGCTGCTAAGGAAAGCAGGGAACACTAGCAGCACGTTGAGTACAAACTTGAGAGCAAGTGAGGAAAACAGGCATGCGGGAGCTTACAGAGGCTGGTCACGAGCGACACGGAGTCAGCGCCCCAGCGATCTAACTGAGAACTCTCTCTGAATACATAAATATGCATTTTTAAAGATTCCTGGCGGAGCACCATTTCTCCCTTCCTATAGTCGATCCAGTCAACGGCCTTACCGCAGTGGTAACACCGGTTCCCGTCAGATCACCGAGGTTACGCGCTGTCCGGCTGGGGTAGCACTTGAATGGGTGACCATCCGGTCTGCCGAGCGGCGTTGGCAGGGAAGCGGGGTGCACTCAGCCCTTGTGAGGCATACTGTGGAACTACTTGATCGAGAAGTACCGGCTCCGGTCTCGTAAACTGATATACGGCGGGGAGAACGGTGTGCTGACCGCATTCCCTCCATATCCGCATCCAGTGACGTCTGTGGGCTGAGGATGACATGGCGGCCGGTCAGTACCGTTCGGCCTTCATGGCCTCTTCGAGCGAAGTTAAGTTTTATAGTCGACCCACCAATCCCCCGGCACTTAATAATCTAGCGAGTCGTTCTGTACCTCCGCCCCCCCCCCCCCCCCCACAAACCACATTTAGATTCCTCCCCTACCCCTACTCGGTAGGTAGGTTTGCTTCTGGCTTTTACATTAACAAATTCCAAGTTTGGTATCAAAAGCGCTCTACTCAAAAGTTAGAGGTCACTACCATCCTTATTATGGCCAGCAACAACAGTGTTTTACGTCACTTGGCTCCGCCCTGCAACCTTCTATGGGTGGGTACTGCTATAGAAGCACTCTAACCTGAGTAAACTCACTGACATTCGAGTTATCACGAGCAAGTATCATGCTTGCTGCCTTTGCTAACACGTGCCTTTTCATTGCCATCTTCTACAGCTATCTTCGTCTAGGCGGTGGATGGAGTTAGCCGAGCGGTTCTAGGCCCTACAGTCTGGAACCGCGCGACCGCTACGGTCGCAGGTTCGAATCCTGCCTTGGGCATGGATGTGTGTGATGTCGTCTAGTTAGTTAGGTTTAAGTAGTTCTAAGTTCTAGGGGACTGACGAGCTTAGAAGTTAAGTCCCATAGTGCTCAGAGCCCTTTGAACCATTTTTGGATGGAGTTACCATTTAATTCTCTCAAGTGTGTCTGCAATTTGCACGGTTCTAGTGTTAGCATTTGTCTCCAGTAACTTAAATGCTACCACTTTTGCCTACTCTCTGCACAGTTCTACCTTGGAGTGAACTTGATGGCTCCAAATAGCCTTAAGCGTAACAATGTACAAGCCATTATGTCGTCAGTATATGACAACATTCCATTGCAACATCAGTGGTTGACTTTCACCCAAGAATGTTCGAAAGCAACGTCAATGATTGTCTTTCTGCCAAGAACATTCCAGTACAGCGTCAGTGATTGGCTGTCAGCCTGAGCCAAGTAGTGCGGACTCATGTTCCAAGAAACTGTGTTCTCGCGTTCTGTTCATTAGCCTTCACAAAAGCACAGCTGTTCATTGCCACCTGGGCACATTATTTGAAACGTGTTGCTCCCCTCGGTCATGAAGGCAAAAGTATCCTGGAAGAACTAACTTGACTGGAGCTCTCATGGACATCGTCACTTCAAGTTATTTTTTATCTAAAATTTTGTTCTTCTATACGCCAATATTCTGTTTATTGATAAGGCCTTTACGTACATCTTTTATAGATTTGTAGAAAGAACGGGAAAAACTTTGAAACATCATGAGGAAAATAAGACTGGATTTGAAACACAGACCACACTAATACAAGGCACAGAACGCACAGCACAGGATCAATAATCATTCTCATTCGTAATAAAACTGAGAAAATCCGTAACCAAACAATACTGTTTCCCTCTTTTCAGTGTACATCTAGCTGACATAATAAAGCACCGATTAGTAAAACAGGAAAGCATCAACGTAGAATGGTGGAAAACATTGTGTTTGACGTGATGTGTCTCGCAAAGAATTAAAAATTTCTTCATGAAGTGTTAGTGAAAGGGCACCGGCGGTCTTCTCAGGGCACTTACAAAATTAAAATCAATCGAAGGTAACAAATGTTATGTAAATAGGAGATGATAATAACATTTAAGCCGTGGAGGATTTAGTTTTGGCGCCACTAACTACTTGGTTTGCTGATATCGATCTGATCATATGTCTGGAGCTGGAGAGCTTGCTTGAGGCGTGTGTTGGTGGTTTGGTGAACCCTGGTACTGAGTTAGCTGGAGAACACGTGGCTGGCAAGTTGTTGCTTTTGAGGGACTCCTGCTGTCCAGCTGAGTTCCCGAGAAGCCGCGAGCAGTTAAAGCTTTGTCGGGTCGCGTAAGGATTGATAGCGGCGAGTTGCCCCAAGAGAGTGGACGTCGTGTGCAACCTGGTCGGTAAGTTCCCGGCCCACCCTGCAAGCTTAAATTTTACGACACCTCGAAGACCGTGTGTATGGATTGGAGGTAATAACACCGCAGCTTGGCGTCCTGGAAGTGACGGCTCCTTCACATCTGAGTGAAGTTAAGTGTTGTTTTTTTATTGCTTGGGTACTTGTTATCGTAAGGCCACGTCTTTATTAATGTGGAATTGGACCTGTTGTATAAACGCGCCTCTGATCGTCGGTCAGTCTAACTGATAGTCATTTGTTGTTCCAGGCCATATTCCGTGCAAGTGTAAGAGTGTTCTCTGTTGTAAACTGACTTGACGAAATTAAATTCTAGCATAATCCGTGTCGGGGTGCAGTCCCCTAGTCATCGCTTTAGCATGCACTGATACTTCGCCTTCTAATTTGCAAGTAATTTTAAGGAGTGTTAAGCTTGCAATTTGAATGTGTAGTCAATTCCGCTGTAAGTTACTATTCGCTACATCTTAGGCATTCTCGTCTGTACCCTAATTTGGTCAGATTACTGTTCTCTTCTCATGTGTGTTGCCAGTGTAGTTTTGGCAGCGGACGACGCGGTCCTGTTTGCTGAGCCCTGAGCCGAGACGTGTTTTCTTTCTGCTGAGGCGTCACTTCTGTCGTCGCGCGATGTCTGGGTTGGCCTGCAATCGGTGCCCCTACCAGCCGCATCGTGTTGGCTTCAGTTAAGTGAAGTTGATCGTTTGACACATGCCACGACGGAGTGTCGCCAGTTAATTGGGAACTATTCATCTAATCTGTTTGGTGAATCCAATAACCTTACGAGGTTTAAAGCGTGTTCTACAAGCCCAGAGTATCTCCTCAGTATACCTGCTCTTTAACTAGTCGTTTAAACCCTGCATCCTTATTGCTACTTCTGGAGCGTGTTAGGTGTTAAGGTCTTTTACTTATGAATGTGAACTGCTGAGTCTCACCTTTTACCCACAGTCATTAGCAAACTCCACTCACTGACAAACTTGCCGCGCGGGATTAGCCGAGCGGTCTAAGGGGCGCTGCAGTCATGGACTGTGCGGCTGGTCCCAGCGGAGGTTCGAGTCCTCTCTCAGGCATGGGTGTGTTGTTTGTCAAATGTCAAATGGCTCTGAGCACTATGGGACTTGACATCTATGGTCATCAGTCCCCTAGAACTTAGAACTACTTAAATCTAACTAACCTAAGGACATCACACAACACCCAGCCATCACGAGGCAGAGAAAATCCCTGACCCCGCCGGGAATCGAACCCGGGAACCCGGGCGTGGGAAGCGAGAACGCTACCGCACGACCACGAGATGCGGGCATGTGTTGTTTGTCCTTAGGATAATTTAGGTTAAGTAGTGAGTAAGCTTAGGGATTGATGACCTTAGCAGTTAAATCCCATAAGATTTCACACACATCTGAACATTTTTGGCATACCTGCTGTAACGTTCCCTGGCAACGCACACACTATTAATAAAATGAAGTGACACACAGAATTGCTGAACTCGAGCGTGCACATTTGCAAATGCTTAACAACAACTGTGGCACGCCTGTTAGGAACGTGTACGGTAATGAGAGCACTACGTACAGTTCATACCAACAAAAAAGCAATTCGTATGTACTGTAATTGTTTAACAAAAAATATTATTTAATTTTGTGTAAAGGACGTTGGTTATTATTGTAATTTTTTCTGTAATAATATTCTCGATGTATTTATGATTGTAATATTTCTATACTCATAATGTAATTACGAAATATGTTAATATCTGCGATGAAAGAATGTAAAATATAGCCACAGAGGAAAATAATGTTGTAAGATTACAAAGAGATATTCATTATCAGCAATACTATAAAAAGCACTACATAATGTGCATACTTTGTCGTCTTCCTCGAGAGCTGAGAGAGAGAGGAACCTGTGACGTAGCATTATATGAATGAGTAGACTTCTTTTGTCTGTATCTATCTTGAGCCGCCATTAGAGGAGAAATTATAAAGGTGTGTAATTTTAATTATTGTTGTGGTCTAAACACATTATAATTTATCAAAATTGTGAATTACTAATGTAAATTAGCTTGCCCATGTCATCTATAATATTTCTTTAAAGAATTTTCAGCACTTTTAGCGATTATCGTTGGTGTCGCTGGGCTGTGCCGGGACCGAACGATTTGCAGCGGCGGCACATTTAAAAAAATTGTTCCGCTATAAAATTAACCAAACCCGTAAATCGGGAGCAGGTAAAATTAGCAGTGAATTACGAAATATTTTTCTTTTACAGCGATCCTGAGGCTGACTAAATTTATTACTGGTTTTACATTTGTGCATTCATAGGCGGATAATTAACGTTGTAGTTCTTTCAATTTCAAAAGCAAATAACTAAAACGTATAGTGAAGTGTGTTTTGTCAATGATGATTAAACGTTCAGGTCGGCTTGGCAATATTTAACCATTTTATGCTAACAGAGACAGTCTTGTGTTCCATAGGTAACGCCGGGAAAGAAATCAGTAAATATTTAAAAACCCACTGCATCTAGAAAATGTATGCCAATGCCGAAATACGTAAAAAATTTAATTTAAATAATTTTCAAAGTCATAAATGTTATTAATCAGTTAGTTTGAATTTATCAGCATGAGAGGGTTGCTAAAGTTCACGTAATTTTAAATGTGCTTAATTCTGTCTAAATGAATTTTTATTAGCACACGTAAAAAAAAGGGGTTCTACAACAAAGTTCGTACTGAAAGAGTAAATAACAATAATATTTAAAGCCATTTCTTCCCCATTTTCATCCATTCTTTTTACATAATGAATTTTTTTCTCATTACATAATAAATATTATATATATATATATATATATATATATATATATATATATATATATATATATATATATATATATATATATATATATATATATTCCTCATTAAACTGCCTGCTTGTTCCCTGTTGGCTGTGACAGCCGCCTGCTGTATTACCCAGTTTATGTTGCATTTTGGGCTATTTTATATTTATTTAAGCGTCTTTCCCAATGTTTTTATTATTGTGTACCAGCTGGGAGTCACATTTAAGCTGTGTGCCTTCCCAGCTTTGCTTGTATTTTGGGGGATTATGCATTCTATTGCTTAAGGGATTTTATTAAGACTTATACAGTGTTAAAGGCTTTCCAAAAGGCATAATAAGTGACGTGACATTATCCTTTCTGTATTTTGGATGGGTGTCGTCTACTTGCTATCCATGCTTGGGTATTGTTAGTACATTTAGTGGCAGTCATTTGAAATTCATTTTACTGTAAAACTCAATATGCCGAATCTGCTTGCAGCCACATCTAGTTGGTCTGCCTTCTTACTTGTATTTGGGGACTGTATACTCCTCGTTTCAAGTCCGGCTCTTAATGGTATACATTGTAAAAGATTGTTATTAATGAAGTGAGCTTGTTCAGGTTCTTTAAATTATTGTGACCGTTGTTATTCTCTTAAGAAGATTTTTTAAATTGTAATATAATATTTTTGTTAAGAAATAAAGTGTATTCCGTGAAACAACAAATGGCGAAATATGTGGATCCACCTTCCACGTGTTTTCCCTTAAAATTATCCCCACCCCTGTTGTGAGGTATCACTTCTGTTCAACAAATAAATTATAAATTCGTTTGACACTCTGGGTGTGGAACTTAAGCACACGGCCAGATTTAAAACATTCTTTGGTTTGAGAAGTAACTACTTTGGGTCCGATCGCTATCCAGTGTAAAACAGTCCCCTGTTTAAATTGACGTTTATGAAGACTGTTGGTAGAGCTTGTTAATTGCAACATAAAGTAATAGTTAATAGGCGGAGTCAATTGGTTTCATTAAGCTAAATAACACTATAGTTTATATTTTCAAATCAAAGAATTTATTTAAAAACCCCTAAGTCGTTTTGGCTAAAACTGTTGAGATAGCAACGAAAGCTGGAAGCCACTGCTCAAATTTGAGAGTGGTCACTTCTCTAATAGAATTGCTTGGCTCTGTGTCGGAAAAGGTGGGGCGACCAACATGTCTTTTACTCTAGTAAAAACACGCGCTGGTTAGTCGCAAGGTTTTCCAGGCAACCACTGAACACACATAAATAAAATCAGGAAATATAATTAACTAATAAAACACATTAAACAAAATGGAGTAAATAAATGGAACAGATGCTTGAATAGTGTACTCAGCACAGTGACGAATTTGATTTAAAATAGAATACTGTATTGTAACTAGAACTCACTCAGATTCGATGATGTACATACAAAAGGTCATCAAAAGCGAGTGTTTTCTGTCTTAAGTTGAATAACAAAAATTGTAGCGAGTGTGGTTAAGTTGCTTAAAACAGCTAACTACTGGACAGAGTCCCAATACATTCGGCTAACACGGATTTAATATCAAACTCCAAATCAGAAAGGTACACAAAGTTCTATTCTTTTTCTTGTGATATATTCAGTACATAGTTAAGATAAACCGTACTTAAATTGTGGCTGATTTACAGTCTATCAACGTAATACATAATTTAGCACATAATTGTTATTCAGAACTAATATTAAACTTAGTTAGGGAAAGGTGAAATGTATAAATAAGGGAACACATGCTGATGTCACACTGCGTGTCTATGTGACTGTGAATTACCTTGTGCTCTGTTTCATTTGATTGAAACGTATTAATTTAAGTTGCCGTTACTCTAGCACCATTTCACTTTCAGGTAAACAAGGTATTATGTGTTTACTCTATACACATTTCCTTCCTTTTGACGTATCACAGAAGAGTGTAGCGGCATTGGTTCGCCTGTAGTTTCCTACTAATGTTTGCTAAATCATATTTTATTAGAAGCTATGTTACTCATCAACTACAGCTGATACAGTGAAGCGCAATTCTGAAATCAAATCGTGAAATGATTATGCACAATTTGATATCCTCATATTTTTTAGACTTTTTTAGACTTCCAATTTCAGTAATTTTCATGTATGAGCTGGAAAGAGTCACTTGGTACTGGTGCATAAGTAACCCCTAACTCTTTAGTTTTATTTACCATTTCTTATCACCTAATCCTTTGTGTCCCCATTTAACACGCCATTCTGGGCCGTATCATCACGTCGTGGCATGGGCGTATTCCAGCAAAGCCAAAACCAAGCCTGAAAATTCGATGAAAACCAAAGTTCATTTCCTACACTTGCTACTTCTTTCGTCACGATACCTGACAAAAACTGACTTTCCTCGCAAAATTATAAGTTTCGACTATGCGGCTGCGTATTGACCAGAATCATATAACTACTTGTCTGTACTGTCCTCACACGAAGTCTTCACTCAATCACCTCCTAGCACGAACTGCTCACTCTACTCTCTTCTAGGACGAAATGCCCTTTTTCATCTCTGAATAACGAACTGTTGCCCACTCCTTCCACTGTGCATGTTCCCCAGTTACCACAGCTGTCTAACCTGTCACTGACTGTTTCTTTTATAGCCTCCATTCCAGTCGCACCATCACTAGCGTCGTATCTTAATACAACATAAAGATTACAGTTGCGGAGCGTATCGGCCAATTTACATCAGTGGTGTCTTTCACGAAATTCGTTAAAACGCACGTTAATTTTTTACGATGTGAAACTTCTAAATATGCAGTTATTTCTCTTATAATGTTAAATTAGTAGTCAGCAACACTGCTGACTTAGTCTTTTCACATCTAGTAAAACAAAGCACAAGAAATTAGAGAAACAATTTACTAGTAAGATGGAATGTATGTTATTACTGATGATTCGTTTGTACCATTTCCTTAATCAAGTAATGTAGCAGTACATTTACACATTAATTCTGCACAGGTCGTACTTTTACGCCATTATTGTGGGACAAAGGTAACGAGGTTCCTAATTATTTCCTGCTGTGGTGTGTTTTCATATGTTATTCAGTGAACTTGAGTGGAATTTTCGTCTGTCTTGATTCCCATTCTTATGGGCGAAAGTAACTATTCCTAAGCCTTTCCTCCATGTACGCAACTTTACCCACCATGCTCCTTCTGGCAGCTCTGAGGGCTCACGACTTAATGACATTGAGATAACATCTGTGTACGACTTTCATTGCTGGCGTTTCGCAGCACGCTCTAGACAAACAATGGGAAATCCTCTTCCAGGGTAGACTTTCCTACAGAAGGTTGCGACATTCTCCAGCGCTTAGATTTTAAACTTGGGGGAACGTCCCCATATTTGCAACAACTCCCGCTGCAATGATGTCATATCACAAGAAAAACTAGAGTAAACTGAATAATACACTCCTGGAAATGGAAAAAAGAACACATTGACACCGGTGTGTCAGACCCACCATACTTGCTCCGGACACTGCGAGAGGGCTGTACAAGCAATGATCACACGCACGGCACAGCGGACACACCAGGAACCTCGGTGTTGGCCGTCGAATGGCGCTAGCTGCGCAGCATTTGTGCACCGCCGCCGTCAGTGTCAGCCAGTTTGCCGTGGCATACGGAGCTCCATCGCAGTCTTTAACACTGGTAGCATGACGCGACAGCGTGGACGTGAACCGTATGTGCAGTTGACGGACTTTGAGCGAGGACGTATAGTGGGCATGCGGGAGGCCGGGTGGACGTACCGCCGAATTGCTCAACACGTGGGGCGTGAGGTCTCCACAGTACGTCGATGTTGTCGCCAGTGGTCGGCGGAAGGTGCACGTGCCCGTCGACCTGGGACCGGACCGCAGCGACGCACGGATGCACCCAAGACCGTAGGATCTTACGCAGTGCCGTAGGGGACCGCACCGCCACTTCATAGCAAATTAGGGACATTGTTGCTCCTGGGGTATCGGCGAGGACCATTCGCAACCGTCTCCATGAAGCTGGGCTACGGTCCCGCACACCGTTAGGCCGTCTTCCGCTCACGCCCCAACATCGTGCAGCCCGCCTCCAGTGGTGTCGCGACAGGCGTGAATGGAGGGACGAATGGAGACGTGTCGTCTTCAGCGATGAGAGTCGCTTCTGTCTTGGTGCCAATGATGGTCGTATGCGTGTTTGGCGCCGTGCAGGTGAGCGCCACAATCAGGACTGCATACGACCGAGGCACACAGGGCCAACACCCGGCATCATGGTGTGGGGAGCGATCTCCTACACTGGCCGTACACCACTGGTGATCGTCGAGGGGACACTGAATAGTGCACGGTACATCCAAACCGTCGTCGAACCCATCGTTCTACCATTCCTAGACCAGCAAGGGAACTTGCTGTTCCAACAGGACAATGCACGTCCGCATGTATCCCGTGCCACCCAACGTGCTCTAGAAGGTGTAAGTCAACTACCCTGGCCAGCAAGATCTCCGGATCTGTCCCCCATTGAGCATGTTTGGGACTGGATGAAGCGTCGTCTCACGTGGTCTGCACGTCCAGCACGAACGCTGGTCCAACTGAGGCGCCAGGTGGAAATGGCATGGCAAGCCGTTCCACAGGACTACATCCAGCATCTCTACGATCGTCTCCATGGGAGAATAGCAGCCTGCATTGCTGCGAAAGGTGGATATACACTGTACTAGTGCCGACATTGTGCATGCTCTGTTGCCTGTGTCTATGTGCCTGTGGTTCTGTCAGTGTGATCATGTGATGTATCTGACCCCAGGAATGTGTCAATAAAGTTTCCCCTTCCTGGGACAATGAATTCACGGTGTTCTTATTTCAATTTCCAGGAGTGTAGTTATTTTGGAAGTAGAAGCTGAATTGAGGTACGTGAAAGAAATAAAAACACGAATGCCGCCGGAAAATTTTGCACGGACAAAGGAAAAGGGGATACCTTGCAGCAACATTTTGTCTTGTCTGAGGAAACTCCTGACAAAAAGATTAGTAAGGTGTTTTTCGTGGTATGATACAAAAGTTGGGCCCTGAGAAAGGTGGAGAATAAAAAGCAGGAGACGTTTGAATCGTTTGCGTGTCGAAGAGTGTATAAGAAGAATGGGTTGTCATAATGAGCATTGAAGTACTAAAGAATTGTCTGAGACCAGAGGAAATTAATGGCAGCAGTTTCATTAGGAAACAAACACTAGAGTGCGCATTTTGTAAGGGGAAAACGTATTACAAAAACAATTCTTGAAGTGTATGTACAGTGGCAGAGCGAGGAATGAAGTTGTAGGACTGAGATATAATCGGTAAATCTTCTACTGTAAGACACAGTCACGTGATGCATTGCTGAAGACAACAGATTCAGAGACAGGGGTATTAGTATTTCCGTCGTGTAGTCCAAGTCTATAATCGTCTTCGCTTTCTTAAATGGCTTAAGTCGAATTCCGGAACGTCTTTATTGAATAGGTCTTGTCTATTTTTTTTTACATAGACACTTGAACCGGCTTTCGTCTGAGAGATTCCCGTCATTTCCGGATTTGCTCTAGGTTTTGAACTTGTCGGCAAACTTCAGACTGCTTTCCATCCACTTATCTAATAGCCCTCGACTCCATCACTTCTGTAGCCTAGTTTTAAGCCCTCAGAACTACTTGCGTCAAACTTCGGGTCGGAACTACATTTTGTTTGTTGATCGACCTAATGTATTTCGTGCAGTAACGAACATCCATAACGAATAATATACATGCGGTCTTACAGCCGCTTTTATTATTATTATTATATTTTTTTTAACGTCGGGTGGAATTCTAATGATGTTTATCCTACAGTTAACCTGTATGCTCATACAACTAAAAGTCATCCGTATTACAGTTGGCAACGCACTGAAAATGCCTGTTACTTTTGTCATCTCTTTAAAGTAAGTTCTTTCTATAAAACTGAACGGATCAGTTGTATAAAGATCAATTAAGAGTAACTTAAATGATTAGGAGACGAGATAACTGTGGAATACTGTCATTAAAAGCAGGGACATCTGCTAGAGAATCAATGTTTAGTTAACACTTGGAGGATTTGCGGACAAGGCAAATATACAGACAAATTGAGAAATCAGATTATCGAAGATGCTGAGTTTAGTAAGCACGTGGGGATGAGATCATACAGCACAAGACAATAAGAGATAGAAGATGATATCGAAAAACTTAAACCCTGATGACTCAAGAAATAAAACGGTCTGGTACAGTGACAACTTATCATAATGATCTTGCTATAATGTAATCTTGTCTACCGTACTGTAAACATTTTTTCAGCATCTGTGCAGTGTGCTTTGGAAATATCGTCTTTCTTCTCTCCGATCTGCAACTCGTATGTTCTTCTATAAAACTTTGTCAACTGTTATGTGATAGGTACATGGATTTAATTCCTCCGACCATTAATAGGTAACTGATTGCATAATAAGCTGCACTTCTTTTATTGACTACTACCGCTAGCTAATCAACGATCCGCCTGTTCTATACCACCTGTATATGGCCGGGAGCCGTGAGTCATAAAGTACGGTTCAGACGATCATTAACAGAAATGAGTTAGACGTTATTTCTGGGTAATAACATAATCACTGACTTCAGTAGTAACAGGTCCCTTGGATTTATACCAGAGGTATAATAATAATAATAATAATAATAATACACTTATTGCAGCCAAATATCCGTATTAGTAAAAACTACAACTATGATAATACAAGAAAGTAGAAATTTTACATGTTATGGTTTTCATAGTCACTTATTGGTCGTGTCCTTTTAGTGCAGAGTTATAAGTGGTAAAGTCCGCATGTTCAGTGACATAGTTTGGTTCGTGACATGCTGTGTTGTTGCAAATACGATAGTGGAAGCAAAAGACTGTCATTTCGGTAGTCACGTTCCTCATTTCGAAGTTTTCCTGAGTCCATGTTCAGCCCATCATGAGCCCTGTGCCATAAGATGCTGGAGGATTGTCTTCCCTTGTTCCTTCAGTGTTTTTAGCAGTTTTTCCGAAATACTGCTGTTGGGTAAAATCGGGTTTGTTCACAGGTCTACATTGAAGAAGGATTCCCCCCCCCCCCCCCCTCCCTCAGCAGGTACGTGATCCTGGATCGCGTAGCTTTGGATATCCTAGTTCTGGACACTCTGATCGCTTCTATTATGTAGATCGCCGTTGCTTTTTCTAGTGGTGTTTCATAGGGAGATATGATCCGATGATTTCCATGGCGTACGTCAGTATTGCTGAGATTTTGGCTCTGAAAAGCGGAAGCGCTGTCACTAGGCTGAGACATCCTATTTGTTTTATTTCGTGAATAGAAATTATTGGTTGCTTTGCTCTCTGTGTTAATGTTTTGTGAAACATCTTGCGCTTGTACTTGAAGTCTGGTACGATTTCCAGTTATCTCTCCCGTATGAAGACTCGCTGCAGGTGCTTTTCCTCCATTTCTGAACATAATCATTCTATTTTTGCCACATGTATTTCTAAGTGGTCTGACACATCAGTCTTTCCTGTTGCTTATTGTTTCTTGTATGTTTTGACCGTGTTACAGTACAGTCTGCATTTGCATATGTGGTTACACCCTTCCTTTAGAGTTGTCGTATAATTTATTCTGTTTCAAAGATAAAAATTAATAAGTTTAACGGGTCTCCCTGAAATACGCCGTTTGAGTGTAGTTTCAGCTCTGATACGGAGAAGTTGTCCGGATTGTTATTTCGTTCCATGGCAATATACTGCTTATGAGTTGTGTCCGGATAGTATTTTTGTTTAGGGTTTTCTCTAGTTGTTTTTGTAACTAGCTTACCGTTTATAAGACTTTCGTTAAGTCTATAAATACTACCCAAAAGTTTTCTGTCTCTTGAATGGCTTGCCATACGCTCTCAACAGGTGATCTATTGCGGTCAGCCCTGATCTTTCTTTCCTGAATACCATCTGCGTTTCTCGCACGTGTTCGCCGATTCTATCTTTTATACTTTACGATATTATTTTTGTGAGTATTTTGAAATATAACTTTGTATTTAATGGGATCAGTTGGTCTCCTTTCCCTTTATAGTGTACTTTAAATATTGATTGCCTCCATTGTTCTGCAACGGAGGTTGTTTCCATGCACTTACAATAAGATTGTTCCCACACTGTTAGATTTTGGGCTGTCTTTTCTGTATTTGCTGTATGGTACACCAAGGCCTGCTACTCATTTGTTCTTTGAGCTGTTAATATCATAATGACCTCTTCCAAAGGCAACGGGGCCCATTCGTAATGTTTCACGGCAATGTCTCTTGCTTTCACTCTGGTTTTCGTTTTAATCCCTCCTTGTTTAGCGTGTTGTCGAAGGTTGTCTCCCACTCTTTCGTACTGTTGCAGTGTTTCCCGAGTCGTTTCTTGGAGCACAGTGCAATGTATGAGTCTCTTGTGGTTTCTTCCTCTGTTTGCTTCCTTCTCTTTCCCACAATGATCTCTTATCTTCATTTAAAGTTCTCCTACGGATATATCGTTTTTTGGCTTACGTTTCGGTGAGTTTAAGGTTTTCTGCTAGCTGTCTTAGTTGGTGTAGCCTTTCTAGCGCGTCTCTTCTTAGTCAGTAACATTACGTTTCGCTCTTCTTTTATTACTCATAGTATAAACTTCTACGTCTGTTCTTGTAGCGTAATCTGGTGCTTTGTGGAGCACAGCTTGCGATATTAAGAGAAAAGGTTTCTGGCCTCAGTCGGGTGAATAATAACGAATGACGTCACAAATATTCTTCACTTTCCGTGCGTTTACCAGTTTTACAATAACATCGAGTTTCGTATATTTTAAATATAGGCGCTTCATATATAAATATTTAATACCACAGTGGATGAATAGTTAACATTGATATGGCCAACGTTTCCCTATAGTGGGACCAAATGACCATTGTCTCGAACTGAAGCACAGGACCATACGTTGAAATTAGCAATCTACTATTTGAGTAATGAAAGTACATGAAATTACTAAAGCAAAACCGACCAAGGGTTCTGTACACACTTATATACAAATAATAATAATAATAATAGTAACTGACACGGTCCTCTACTAGGGAAGAGGGAAACAGTAGGAAGGACTGGGTCCCTTTTGTTATCACTCATTTTATTTACCAATCATATCAACAAATTCCTATAAAACAACAATATCTTAATCCTGATTACTTTAGGTAATAAGAATAGTAAGTCACAATAATTTAGTGAATCTGCTACCAATGTCTTTTTATGAAACAAGGTTTGTCACATTATTTTAAAAAAATTTTAAACCACTGACAATTATGAGCCTGGCGGTTTATATTAAGACACGCAATATTTCTGACTAGTTTTCTGTCACTGAGAACTGATGTTCTCAAAAACATTTACCTAACTAACAACCTATCAGAGATGCATCCAATAAATAGCAGGATAAAGTTAATACAAAGGCACTTGTTTCACACTCAAGAGTCAATAAATATCACTAAGGTTGCAAACTTCGGCACCAACGTCCAGTAACGCAATTAGTCAGCGTAAAGTCTTACTAAGAGTAGCACAGCAACAACCTTTCACAATGGTATGTTGCTCTTGAGACAAGGTTTAATAAAAACAATAAATGTAATAAATAACCAAGGAAATACAATTAGCGCCAGAATTAAATAGCGATGAGTGACGCCAGATCGCTCGAAGGCAGAACGAAAACTTAACTTGGAGAAGCCAAGGTGGAAGGCGGCATTTCCTACAAGACCCAGTTCTCGAGCTTCGACCCGGGGTCACCTCCCGCAACACAGGAATTCGCAGCCCCGATACCCATAAGTGGAAACGTAGCGCTTACTCCAAAACACCAGCCAGCCAGCTGTAACATTTGACAAGTGTACAGAACAGGTCTGCAGGGACAATGCAAACAACAACCAGAAGATATTAAATAACAGGTAAAATTATTCACTAATAAAACGGCACACGGCCTTTGCCACACTTCACAGGCAAGGTACAACCAACAGCGCAAATATTATTATATTGAGATATTAAGATATTTTAAATAAACTTACAATTACTAGCACTGCCAGCGGGCACTTCAATCTTAGTTACAACTGAATTACGTGAACTCTTATGTCCCACTGTTCAGTGAAAACCCTTGTTGTTATTGTTGTTGTTGTTGTCTTCAGTCATGAGACTGGTTTGATGCAGCTCTCAATGCTACTCTATCCTGTGCAAGCTTCTTCATCTCCTAGTACTTATTGCAACCTACATCCTTCTGAGTCTGCTCAGTGTATTCATCTCTTGGTCTCCCTCTACGACTTTTACCCTCCACGCTGCCCTCCAATGCTAAATTTGTGATCCCTTCATGCCTCAGAACATGTCCTACCAACCGGTCCCTTCTTCTTGTCAAGTTGTGCCACAAACTCCTCTTCTCCCCAATTCTATTCAAAACCTCCTCATTAGTTACGTGATCTACCCATCTAATCTCCAGCATTCTTCGGTAGCACCACATTTCAAAAGCTTCTATTCTCTTCTTGTCCAAACTACTTATCGTCCATGTTTCACTTCCATACATGGCTACACTACATACAAATACTTTCAGAAACGACTTCCTGACACTTAAATCTATACTCGATTTTAACAAATTTCTCTTCTTCAGAAACGCTTTCCTTGCCATTGCCAGTCTACATTTTATATCCTCCCTACTTCGACCATCATCAGTTATTTTGTTCCCCAAATAGCAAAACTCCTTTACTACTTTAAGTGTCTCATTTCCTAATCTAATTCCCTCAGCATCACCCAACTTAATTCGACTACATTCCATTATCCTCGTTTTGCTTTTGTTGATGTTCATCTTATATCCTCCTTTCAAGACACTGTCCATTCCGTTCAACTGCTCTTCCAAGTCCTTTGCTGTCTCTGACAGAATCACAATGTCATCGACGAATCTCAACGCTTTTATTTCTTCTCCATGGATTTTAATACATACTCCGAACTTCTCTTTTGTTTCCTTTACTGCTTGCTCAATATACAGATTGAATAACATCGGGGACAGGCTACAACCCTGTCTCACTCCCGTCCAAACCGCTGCTTCCCTTTCATGCCCCTCGACTCTTATAACTGCCATCTGGTTTCTGTACAAATTGTAAATAGCCTTTCGCTCCCAGTATTTTACCCATGCCATCTTTAGAATTTGAAAGACAGTATTCCAGTTAACATTGTCAAAAGCTTTCTCTAAGTCAACAAATGCTAGAAACGTAGGTTTGCCTTTCCTTAATCTATTTTCTAAGATAAGTCGTAGGGTCAGTATTGCCTCACGTGTTCCAACATTTTTGCGGAATCCAAACTGATCTTCCGCGAGGTCGGCTTCTACCAGTTTTTACATTCGTCTGTAAAGAATTCGCGTTAGTATTTTGCAGCTGTTACTTATTAGACTGATAGTTCGGTAATTTTCACATCTGTCAACACCTGCTTTCTTTGGGATTGGAATTATTAAATTCTCCTTGAAGTCTGAGGGTCTTTCGCCTGTCTCATACATCTTGCTCACCAGGTGGTAGAGTTTTGTCAGGACTGGCTCTCCCAAGGCCGTCAGTAGTTCCAATGGAATGTTGTCTACTCCTGGGACCTTGATTCGACTCAGGTCTTTCAGTGCTCTGTCAAACTCTTCACGCAGTATCGTATCTCCCATTTCATCTTCTTCTACATCCTCATCCATTTCCATGATATTGTCCTCAAGTACATTGCCCTTGTATAGATCCTCTATATACTCCTTCCACCTTTCTGCTTTCCCTTCATTGCTTAGAACTGAGTTTCCAACTGAGGTCTTGATATTCATACAAGTGGCTCTCTTTTCTCCAAAGGTCTCTTTAATTTTCCTGTAGGCAGTATCTATCTTACCCCTAGTGAGATAAGCCTCTACATCCTTACATTTGTCCTCTAGCCATCCCTGCTTAGCCATTTTGCACTTCCTGTCGATCTCATTTTTGAGACGTTTGTATTCCCTTTTACCTGCTTCATTTACTGCGTTCTTATATTTTGTCCTTTCATCAATTAAATTCAAAATTTCTTCTGTTACCCAAGGATTTCTACTAGCCCTCATCTTTTAAACTACTTGATCCTCTGCTGTCTTCACTACTTCACCCCTAGAGCTACCCATTCTTCTTCTACTGTATTTCTTTCCCCCATTCCTGTCAATTGTTCCCTTATGCTCTCCCTGAAACTCTGTACAACCTCTGGTTTAGTCAGTTTATCCAAGTCCCATCTCCTTAAATTCCCACCTTTTTGCAGTTTCTTCAGTTTTAATCTACAGTTCATAACCAATAGATTGTGGTCAGAGTCCACATCTGCCCCTGGAAATGTCTTACAATTTAAAACCTGGTTCCTAAATCTCTGTCTTACCATTATTTAATCTGTCTGATACCTGCTAGTATCTCCAGGATCCTTCCACGTATACAACCTTCTTTTACGATTCTTGAACCAAGTGTTAGCTATAATTAAGTTGTGCTCTGTGCAAAATTCTACCAGACGGCTTCCTCTTTCATTTCTCTCCCCCAATCCATATTCACCCACTATGTTTCCTTCTCTCCATTTTCCTACCCTCGAATTCCAGTCACCCATGACTATTAAATTTTCGTCTCCCTTGACTACCTGAATAATTTCTTTTATCTCATCATACATTTCATCAATTTCTTCATCATCTGCAGAGTTAGTTGGCATATAATCTTGTACTACTGTAGCAGGCGTGGGCTTCGTGTCTATCTTGGCCACAATAATGCGTTCACTATGCTGTTGGTAGTAGCTTACCCGCACTCCAATATTTTTATTCATTATTAAACCTACTCCGGCATTACCCCGATTTGATTTTGTATTTATAACCCTGTATTCACCTGACCAAAAGTCGTGTTCCCTCTGCCAGCGAACTAATTCCCACTATATCTAACTCCAACCTATCCATTTCCCTTTTTAAATTTTCTAACCTACCTGTCCGATTAAGTGATCTGACATTCCACACTCCGATCCGTAGAACGCCAGTTTTCTTTCTCCTGATAATGACATCTTCTTGAGTAGCCCCCGCCCGGAGATCCGAATGGGGGACTATTTTACCTCCGGAATATTTTACCCAAGAGGACGCTATCATCATTTATCCATACAGTAAAGCCGCATGCCCGCGGGAAAAATTACGGCTGTAGTTTCCCCTTGCTTTCAGCCGTTCGCAGTACCAGCACAGGAAGGTCGTTTTGGTTAGTGTTACAAGACCAGATCAGTCAATCACCCAGACTGTTGCCCCTGCAACTACTGAAAAGGCGCCCCCAGGGGCTCAGAGTTCATTTGCTGAGTACGGGCTTGGCGACCCCAGAGCCCTGAGCTGGGGACTGGTCAGCGCCGCCAGTTTCCTGTCACCGTAACCCACGGACATGCTTCAGCGACCACCGTATGGCGCGGCGGTGGAATGTTGTGTGCTGTGGGGAATGGTAATCTTGGCTTGACTGCCTGCGAGGAAGGACAACCTCTATAAAAACCCCTCAATCTTCCGGTGTGCTCCGCGCCTATGAGATGCATGGCTGTTGGGGTGGAACAGTCGCAAGCGGGCAACCTCTGGGGCACCTGCCGCACCCCAGTTGTATAAGGCTTACTCAGGCACGCGGGGCTCTGTCTGAGCGGACCTTTAGTTCCCTAGCTGCTCGTGGGACCGCAATGGACCCTTCGACCTCTACATTTCCCCCTACCAGTGGCTTGGGTGGGCCGCTGGTAGGAAAACACACCCCATCGAAGAAGCGACTTCGTGCTGCGAGTCCTCCAGCGCCTGGTGTTGATCGAGATTTATCAGACTGTCGTAACAGAGCACATGCTGAGAATCAAAATGTGTTTTTGATTATTAAACGGAAGGACGGTAGCTTTGAGAGGGTTTCTCCCTTTTACATCCACAAGGCTCTTGAGGGAATCACAGGAACAGTAAAATCTGCGAAGCGACTGCGCAATGGGACTCTCTTAGTTGAGACATCTAGTTCCCGTCAAGTCGCTTCTCTTCGGAAAGCAACCTGTCTCGGTGAGTACGCTATCGAGACCGAGCTCCACTCCACTCTGAACTACAGTAAGGGTGTTGTGACATGTAGGGACTTGGTGGATATCCCCATAGACGAGTTAAAATCTGAATGGGCTGATGAAGGTATTGTTGACGTGCAGCATATTATGAAACGAGTCGATGGGGACCTAGCCAAATCCGACTCGTTTATTCTCACGTTCAGTTGCCCACGACTCCCAGAGCATGTTAAAGCGGGGTTCTTACGTTTGCCAGTAAGGCCATATTTCCCCAACCCAATGCGCTGCTTTAAATGTCAGCGCTTTGGGAATACTACGTTGAGGTGCAATGGGATAGCCACTTGTGGTAAATGTGGTCAGCCTGCCCATGAAGGAGCTGATTGTTCATCGCCTGTGAAGTGCGTGAATTGCTCTGGGAGTCACCCTGTCTGGAACCGGGTCTGCCCCATCTATCTCGACGAACGGAAGATACAGGAGATTAAAACATCTAAGCGCATCCCCTATGGTGAGGCCAAGAAGCTCTTTAAGGCCATGCAACCTCCTGTGTTTACTACATCTTTCGCTTCCGCTCTGAAAAAACCGGTACAAATGGCCACTGTTGCTGCGCAAACGGAGGTTGCTAGTGTTAGCACTAATACCTGCGTTTGCCAGTGCACTTGTGCTGCTGCGGTTGTTTTGCAACCTGCGGCTCTCCCCGCAACGTCGGACAAGGCTGTGGTTGCTGACATTGGGGTACTTCCTCCCTCTCCCCATATGGGGCCTTCTGCCTAGGTGAGTAATGCTCCAACTGTTGACAAGGCTCTGCATTCTAAGCCCCCCCAAGACAAAGACGCCGAAGCTGAAGGTTTTGCCACCTGAGGAGACTAGTCAGGGTCAGTCCGATGACGAGGCCATCGTACTGTCTGACATCTACCGTGGGTCGTCATCGGAGCTGATGGCCATTGATGTCGACCAGGGGCGATCTTCTCGCCCCAGGAATAAATCTCCGGCCAGTACGGGCTCTCCTCCAAAGCACAGAGGCAGGGTGAGAGTTCAGCCCCCCTGATCGCTGGATCCCATATTACAGTGGAACCTGAATGGGTTCAGGACGCATGTGGCCGAATTACAACTCCTTGTGCGAGAGTGCCCTTTGTGCTTATGTCTCCAAGAGACACATTTTCGGGCCACTGATGCTCCTTCTTTATGGGGCTATACCGTCTATCGGAAAGATGATCTGACGGGGGAAAGGGCAAAGGGCGGTGTTGCGGTTTATGTCCGTGACATGCACCCCTCATCTGAGCTCCCTCTCGTAGCAGACTTGCAAGCAGTTGCAGTTGACCTTCTTGTGGGTCGGAGGCTCACAGTCTGTTCACTTTCCTTACCACCTCAGGATGCGACAGACTCTGAGGCTCTCGCAGACCTTATTAGCCAACTCCCCCGCCCATTTTTTCTTCTGGGGGACTTCAATTCTCATAATGTCTTATGGGGCTCTTCGACTACTTGCCCCAGGGCTCGCAATCTGGAAAGCCTCATGATGTCTGAAGAACTGTGCATCCTCAACTCTGGTGCTCCCACTCATTTCTGTACTGCTTCTGGGTCGTCATCAGCTATTGACCTTTCCTTCTGCTCTCCAACACTCGCGGATTCTGCTGTGTGGGAGGTTGCTGCTGACCTCCATTCTAATGACCACTTCCCCCTTTGGATTCGCCTCCTGGATGAGGCTATGGCATTATCAGTGGCACCTCTGCCGAGCTGACTGGACACTTTTCAGCCAACTGGCTGTTTTGGAACACCGTGCCAGCGTCCACGAATGGGTAGACCATGTTACAGCTGTGATCTCCCATGCTGCTGAATTGTCAATCCCACGGTCATTCGGTCATCCCAAGAGGCGTCCTGTCCCTTGGTGGACCACTGAGTGCCGCTCAGCCATCCGAGCCCGCCGTGCAGCTCTGCGCCGCTTCAAGTGCCGTCCCTCAGCTGACAATCTTGCGGCCTTTCGGGTGGCAAGGGCCAAAGTGCGGCGCGTGATTAAAGAGAACAAACGACGGTCATGGCAATCGTTCTTGAACTCCATCTCCCGCTCCACTAATTCTACGAAAGTATGGGAAGCCATCAGGAGGATTTCCGGGAAAAGGAGCCAACTACCTGTCACAGCATTGCTGCATCAGGGAAGTCTTCTCACGGCGCCGAGAGACATTGCCCAGCCACTGGCCATGCATTTTGCGGCATCTACCACCACTATTAACTGTGATCCAGATTTCTGCCGCTACCGCACTGCCATCGAGAGGGGTCACTTGGACTTCAGGTCCCCAACTTCTGAGCCCTACAACTGCCCCTTCACAATGTGGGAACTGGATTCGGCGCTGTCTGTGGCTCATGATACTGCGCTTGGTCATGATCACATCCGGTACAGCATGCTGCAGCACTTGTTACTGCCTTCCAAGGAAGTTCTCCTGAATTGTTTTAATATGATATGGTTATCCGGCATGTACCCTGACTCGTGGCGGCAGGCGATTTTGATTCCCCTCCTCAAACCGGGGAAGGACCGAACGCACCCCAGTAGTTATCGGAGTACTGCTTTAACGAGCTGTATCGGGAAGACGTTGAAACGCATGGTCAACCGTCGCCTGGTTTGGCTGCTCGAGACCAGGCAGCTCCTTAGCCCCTCTCAGTGTGGCTTTCGGAGATGTCGTTCAACTATAGACAACTTGACCGTGCTTGAGGCGGCCATCCAGCAGGCCTTCCTGCGTAACCAGCATTGTCTAGGTGTATTCTTTGGCGCCGCCATATCCTCAATCAACTCCATGAGTGGGGCTTTCGTGGCCGTCTCCCCATCTTCATTCGGTCCTTTCTTTCCCACCGCCTCTTTCGATATAGGGTTGGTAATGTGCTATCTGATTTGTATGTGCAGGAGAATGGTGTTCCTCAGGGAAGCGTTTTAAGTGTCACCCTCTTTGCCGTCGCCATTAACAGTATCACGTCCACTATCCGGAGTCCTGCCCAATGCTCCTTGTTTGTGGAAGATTTTGCTGTTTTCTGTTCTTCCTCCAGTCTTGTCACTGCTAGTCGGCAGTTGCAGCTTACGATACAGCGATTAGAAGCATGGACTGCGAAGACGGGTATTACCTTTTCTGCAGACAAAAGTGTGTGTGTTCATTTTAATCGTTCTCGACGTCCTTTTACCTCCCCTGAATTGCGTCTGAGGGACACCATTCTTCCTTTTAGCGATACTGTGCGGTTCCTGGGCCTCACTTTTGATTCCAAGTTGTCGTGGTTGCCTCACCTTAAAGGCCTCAAGGTGCAGGCCCTGAAGGCACTGCAGATTTTGAAGTGTCTGAGCCATCGGTCCTGGGGAGCAGATCGGGCGCATCTGCTGCAGTTTTATAGGGCTTTCGTCCGATCGCGTCTTGACTATGGTTGCACCGTGTATGGGTCAGCAAGGCCTTCGTATCTGAAGATTCTTGATGCAGTACACCATGAGGGTATCAGGCTGGCCACTGGTGCCTTCCGTACCAGTCCCATCCCCAGCCTGTGTGCTGAGGCAGGGGAACCGCCGCTCGCCATCCGGCGGAAACTCCTCATGGTGCGACGGGTGTGTCAATTCCTTGCCTGTCCTACCTCCCCTGCGTACCCTACCGTTGCCCGACCGCCTATGGAACGTCTCTTTTCCAGTCGTCCCAGGGCAACGAGACCATTTGGGATTCGTGCCAAGCATTTGCTTGAGTCCCTTGGTGTGGAGCGTGTGGCCCCCCGACGACAAGGTTTTACTCGCCTGCCTACCTGGTTGCTCCAGAGGCCCAGCGTCCTTTTAGACTTGTCGGAGTACCGGAGGAGCTGCACTCCTGCGTTTGTTTTTACCTCCTTATTTTATGATATTAAACCAGCATCCCGACCATGTACCAGTATTTACGGATGGCTCTAAACAGGGGGACTCTGTTGGTTGTGCTGTTGTTTTCCCTGATCGAGTCGTCAAGCTACGGCTTCCTGCAGCGTTTACCATCTTTGATGCCGAATTGTTTGCGATCTTGCGGGCTTTGGAGCAGCTGAGGTATGTTCCCAGTCTTAAGTTCCTCATCTGTTCTGACTCCCTGAGTGCCCTTCAGACCATGCAACACTTGTACCCAACGGATACGGTCGTTCAGAACATCCATGATGCCCTCCTCCACCTGCAACGGCAGGGGAAGGAGGTTTCCTTCTGCTGGGTGCCAGGGCACGTGGGTATTAGGGGAAACGAACTGGCGGATGTGGCTGCCAAAGATGCTTGTTCCCTCCCTCACGTTGTTGAAAGTGCCGTCCCCCTCCATGCTGTTACCTCCCTCCTGCGTTTTCGCGTTATGCGTCAGTGGGAAGAGGAGTGGCTGGCAGTCGGTGAAAATAACCTGCATCTGGTCAAGGCCACCACGCGGCCATGGTGTACGTCCTACCAGTCATGCAGGCGGGATGAGGTTCTCCTCACTCGCCTCCGCCTCGGGCACAGTCCCTTAACGCACATTTTACTTGACTGTCTTTTATTCTCTGACCAGAGGGCAGTGGTTTCTTTGCCACCGGATTTGCCCTCTATTTTACAAGATGACGCAACGACTGTCGTTAAGGTCTTACGGTTTTGTGTCCTGTCCAATTTGTTGCCTCGGATTTTAGGGAGAGGGTTTTAATGTGCTGCTGGGTGACTGGGTCACCCAGGTTTTAGGTAAGAGGTCAGCCAGTCACTATTCCCTCCTTGTTTCCCTTCCATTTCTGTTCTCTTTTCCTTGCGTTTCCTTTCCTTTTTAGTGTGTTCCTTCTCCTCTTGTTTTGCCTCTGTATGTGAGGATTTGGAACTGCGTCAGGTCTGTGTCTTTTAGCCGTTCTCCTTGTTCGCTGTTCGTCTCCGTCCCTTCACTGCATGTGTTCCTGTTTTTATGCGTTTGGGCGCTGATGATCACGCTGTTTAGCGCCTGTAAACCTCAAACATACACACACTACTGAAAAGGCTGCTGCCCCTCTTCAGGAACTAAACGTTCGTCTGGCCTCTCAACAGATACCCCTCCGTTTTGGTTGCACCTACGGTACGGCCATCTGTATCATTGAGGCACGCAAGCCTCCCCACCAACGGCAAGGTCCTTGGTTCATGGGGGTAGGGTGAAAACCGTAAAGAGTAGAATTCTGAAAATTTCATTATAAGCTTTACTGGGACTCGCTGCGCTAAGGCTACCAAACAGTCGAATGCAATAGATTTGGTGAACAGATTACCGCCTCGCAGCTGATTACGTATTACATCAAACAACAATCTCCCACGAGCTGGAAGAGGCACGCTCGTGCGTTATATTAATATTTAATACCTGTCTTATACACCATGAACTCTTCATAGGCCCACCTTTACTTCCATGGTAATACTCATGTGCTTCCAGTTACCAGAAGTGAGGTAGCAGCCCTCAACACCTTCATACACATGCCCTAAGTACAATGTCACTTAACTGTTCGCTGGACGTCCGATGTGGCTTGCGTCGGGTACACCAGGTGACAATAAGGCAGCGGACGACCTTATACTGCCATGTCCGAAACCAGCAGCACGGATACCAAGCAGCAACAAGCCTCCTCGCAGGCGACAGGAATTGCTCTCCACCAAGCTGCCCCATACACGTGGTCGGTTCCTGCTCCACTACAAGCGCACTCCGGCCTCAGGTAACATCGAACGCCAACTATTCACGTCCTTGTCGAGAGCCTCCAGTTGACTCCTCCGGCAAATATAAGGCAGCCAAGACTCAGTACGTGCCACAAGCAAAGATAAGAGCGCGAAGGCTAGGTACTTGCCAACACGCTGGCGCGCCAGCAAAACGCCACGGCTCAGTAATAATTACAACAATTTCGTGTGCCTCTCTGTGGTGGCTTGCCGAGCGATCTCTATTAAGTCGCCGGCCGGCGTGGCCAAGCGGTTCTAGGAACTTCAGTCTGGAATCGCGCGACCGCTACGGTCGCAAGTTCGAATCCTGGCTCGTGCGTGGATGTGTGTGATGTCCTTAGTTTATTTAAGTTTAAGTAGTTCTAAAGTTCTAGGGGACTGATGACCTCAGATGTTAAGTCCCATAGTGCTCAGAGCCATTCTATTAAGCCCCTTCAATTACCAGTGAACATTTGTATGTTGGCATCTCGATCCTGAGACGTCAGTTCGGGGATGAGGAATATTGGCAACGTCGTCTTAATGTGGTCTGCCAAAAACCTGGCGACGATTTTGTAGTCGCGTTGAGCACTGTAAGTGGCCAATAGTCTTTGACCGATTGCTCTCCCGCTGGCTTGTGTAGCAGTATAAGATGTCCAAGGACACAAGTAAGTGGTACAGTGCAGCCTGAGAACATGAGTTATGAAACATTGTTACTCAGTGGGGCATCATAAAGTCACGGAACATCCAGTAAAATGCGACTGGTAATCAATCAGGCTCTTAAAACAAAGCAACCTCACTCTTCACCAAGGCGTTGCACACCGCTCGAGGCGAGACTTCCTCTGTTAATATTGTCACTGTTGCACGTCACCTGCTGTAATCCTTTCACAGTGGCCTCACAAGCTATGGTTCTTTCCTGCTAAAGGTTATGAAACTGATCCTCTTTGAGAATGAGATTTTCACTCTGCAGCGGAGTGTGCGCTGATATGATCCTCTTTGGTTTTCACTGTGGTTGCTTCAGTTGGACAAGTGCGACATCTCGCGTTTTAAGGCGTATGATTAACCATCAGCGATGTCATCACGTCTCCCTCAATGTGGTGCATGGTGGGTACCTCTGCGGCTGTTTGACCAAGTTGTCACGGACAGACTTCGGAGCATTATAATCGGCGCTTCATCAACGGTAGCACGTGAGCCTTGATTTGGTGTTGTTCTCGTTGTCTGTCGGGCGATGGGAGTAGACCGTCGAGATCCCTGAGAGTCACGTAGTAAAAATCAAGTGTTTACTGGTGCCATGCCGCTGTGTCCTTCCCAAACTGCTCATGTGTCGTGCAGGTAGCTGGTTTTGCACTGAGGGACCACCACGCCAAAGTCAAAGATTATCGGGAATAACATTTTTCACAGTTGGTCCACGTAGTGACGACTTCCCGACGGCAGTGTATGTGTTGGAGGTGAGTGAAGTTCATCTTCCAAAAGCCTTTACTATGCCAGACTTGTTGGAGTGGGGATGCATTGCGCAGATATAGGCGCTACAGTTGGAAAAGCGAGAGGCCATCGTTCAGCGGCCACCACACCGTGTGTAAGACCTTGTGACACATATATACGATCCAGTCGGCTCGCGAAATGACTATTAAGATGCATGTGTCCAGGGCTGTTACTGTTTGCCTTTTCCCACGTGTCGTGCAAGTGAAGGTCATGAATCACCGCACCATTTCCAGAGAAGACGTGTAGTGTTGGATTTGGTCCTTTGGGGGGAAGGACGCAATAGGAAACGCTAGCGAAGACGCTGTTATCATTCTAGGAGAAGGGGGTGGGTGATTTCCATGGAATAGAATCTGGCCTGGTCACGATGTTTGGTGGTGCCCAATGGTGTGTGTACATTAATGAACTGGGTGTCAAGAGCTATGACCACTAAGTCTCTAGTGGATGGGAACCATCAGGCCCTAAAATCGCACTGCCATTGTCTGGGGGACTACCAGGCATCTTGTAAGTTGTGTAACTGGAGAAGTCAAAGAGTACATTCATTCACACTTCTTGAAGGAATGCGAAGTTGACTCCTGTGGCTATTTTCTCTCTGGAGTTGGATGTTGGCAGAGGAGCTAACCATGTTGATATTCATCGTGGCCAAGCGGTAAACATGGTGGTGCAGTGATTAGGTGAGGTTATCCATTGTGATAGTGGGGAGAAGCGGACATCACGAGTGACATCACACCTCACCAATGGTGACCCTCCCATTCTTCAGACTGGATGGTCTGACAGCACCTCAGTTGTCCCCAGATTGGGTACTAGCTGGTCTGGACAATCTTGACCCACCACGTCGATGTGGAAGTATGTTCAAGTCACAGTGGTTCATAGGAAAGGACCGAGCAGTTTAGTACCTGGAACCTTCCTGTTCATCATTATTGGCCATAGTGGACTGGCTGATGGATGCCACCATCCCGTGGTCCATTCTGCAGTAATGGAGTCAGTGGCAAAGGCGTTAGCCTCATGAATGATTGGCATCCTGCATGATCAGCTCCCCTCCCTCCAGAGAGACGGTGCTGCAGTATTCTGACGCAGTCCGGCGGCATAGATTTTGGCGTTTCAGTGAATACTGTTTTAGTGCAACACCATCCAAGTCAGATGATGGCATTAATTCAAACCTCACCCACACAAAGGCTTTGGTTCACATGATGAGTGGATCGACTGTCATCCTGCTGCCAGCACTGGCTGCAGTGTTCACTGGTACCGATGGCACTGTATGGAGTTCTGCAGCTGGCCGGGCTGACTGATCGGCCAGGCGTCAGTCTATGGATAGTTTTTCTGTAATAGCAACGTTGGTCTGTTGTGCGTAAACTGGCAGAGATGTGAGCACTGTTCCGTAAGTGGCTGGGAGGGTCGTTAGCTTTAGTGGAAGTACAACATCATGCTGTGGAAGCTGTGTGATCCAACACTGGAGGAACTCTTTTCCCCATCTGTCATAAATAACTATGGCCAGCAGCCTCCTAAGCCTCCTATCTAGAGTTATGATGGTACATATCATCAGAGTTCAATGTACGCTTAGCACATTCCATTGAGGACTGGATACATCTTAGATTTTCTGTCGTGTGGTCATGTACCTTGTCGTAGGGACGGAGCACATGACGATGTCTCTGCTGCTGGGAGTCCTTAGGGTAGTTTGAATATGTGTACAGTCCACAATCCAATCTTGCGTGGTCAACCAGCATTTCTGTCTGCATGGCAGAAGCAGAGCCCTTGCTTCATCTCTCAAAAACCTACTCTTCTGTAGCATGGTTATTAAGTTTTACATGGACTGTACTACTTAATGATCGCAAAGTAAAGGCTGACGATGTCAGCAGGTGGGAACTAGTCCTCCTCCTTTAAAAAATGCTCGACATCAAGTGTTTTTGGCCTGGCGAAGTCTTTTCGAAAAGAGAACTTCACTGTTACTTTTCCATATTGATTCGCCATGATCTCGTTGCGCTGCAGCCTCAGGAGAGAGTAAACAAGGCGAGAGTGCTCGTACAGCAGTTGGAAACACACAACACGTCTGCTCCTCTCGGCTGCTAACGCCAGACTTGCGCTAGACCACTCCCAACATGCATGTTGATATTTTATCTATAGGTTGTGATCAGTAAGTTCGCGAGTATTAAGTTATGTGACATACATGCGTTGATCTATGAGCTTAAATTGTTCACACCGCCAAGAAAACTTACACCTTAGTATGTGACATAAATTTCAACTTTATACCTCTACCCGTTCCTGAGAAGGGAGTCTTAATAGTCAGACAGACATACAAACTGACAAAAAACAATCTATAAGGGTTCTATCTTCACTGAAAGAATTATAGAAACCTAACAAGGGATAAACATTGTGAACATAGTGGTATAATGAACCTGCTGCAACAGGTGAGGAATGTTATGTAAACTGAAGCTAGAAAGAGCTGATGATGTCATCCGTATCAGGACTTTATGCGGGATCAGGGACGATGAATGAAAATATGTACCAGACATGGCCTCAAACCTGAGATCTCCTGCTTACTAGGCACTGCGCTGCCTTAACTGCAAACGCAAAAACTATCTCGACCAGCTCCGCAGCCAATCAACATTGCCACTACCAGAAGCAGATTTGCGTTTGACCTCCAGTGGGAATCTAAAATTAGTGAGAACGTAGGACAGGGACTGTGTATAAACTGTGCTGGCGCTAGATGGGAATGCTAGCCGAAAAGCGTCCCTAGATAGTCCGCGCATTTCCGATTAGCACTATGTCTGGGTGGTACAGTGGTTCTTAACCCAACTGCCTAGCATGCAAGAGATACCGGGTTCCGGTCCATGTCTGGCACACATTTTCACTCGTACCCACTGATTCCGCATAAAGTGCGATGCACGTGATATCATCAGTCCCTTCCCTTCCCATTCCTTTCTCCCACTCCACTTTCAATTTACATAATATGTATCACAGCTGCAGATGCCACGTCGTGTCTGCTCTTTCGGACAAGTTCGAAAGAACAATCACCACGTATTCATATACGGTAGAGAATACGTGACGCACCAGTATAAAAAGCCAATTGAGTCTATAACATTCGGCGAGCTCCAACGTGTTTGAAAGAGTCTAAAGTGTCGTAAAGCGTGCGGCCCAATTGGAATAAATATCGAGCTAATTAACTATGGAGGAGTACTGTGTGAGTTAAGAGTTTTATATTTATTCAGCAACTGCTGGCAAAGTTAAATAATCCCTGCTGATTGGAGGACCGCAAAGATAACGTCTATTTTTTCTAAAGAAAGGATTAATAAATACGAGGGGCGTTTGAAAAGTCCATACAAATATAAAAAGTATTCATGTGTTTGGGGAAAACCTTTTTTATTTTTCGACATAGTCTCAAAGTCTGCAAAATAGCTATTAGTTGCTGCAGTCACCTCCTCGTTTGAATAAAATCGTTGTCTCGCCACCCATTTCTTCGAATTGGGGAACAAATAGTAGTCCGAGGAACCCAAGTCTGGAGAACAGAGGGTATGTGAAACGAGTTGGAATACTATTTCCATTAATTTTGCGACCACCACTGCGGAGGTGTGTGGTGGTGCATTCTCGTGATGGAAAAGGACCTTTTTTCGGTCCAATCACCGGCGTTTTTCTTGCAGCTCGGTTTTCAGACACCCCAATAACGATGAATAATATGCACCTGTAATAGTTTTACCCTTTTGCAGATAGTCGATGAGGATTATCCCATGCGAATCCCATAAGACAGTCGCCATAAACTTTCCGGCCGAAGGAATGGTGTTCGCCTTTTTTGGTGCAGATTCTCCCCTGGTAACCCATTGTTTCGATTGTTCTATGGTCTCAGGAATACAGTAATGTATCAATGTTTCATCCACAGTGACGAAACGACACTTAAAATCCTGCAGATTCTTCCTGAACAGCTGCAAACCATCCTTGCAACACTTCACAAGATTCCGTTTTTGGTCAACCGTGAGCAATCGCGGAACCCATCTTGCGGATAGCTTTCTCATCTCAAAATATTTATGCAAAATATTATGTACCTGTTCATTCGAGATGCCTACAGCACTAGCAATCTCATGCACCTTAACTCTTCTGTCATCCATCACCATATCATGGATTCTATCAATGATTTGTGGAGTCTTAACTTCCACACGGCGTCCAGAAAGTTCGGCATCACTTGTGCCCATATGGCCACTCCGAAAATGTTGAAACCACTTATAAACTGTTCTAATCGAAGGTGCAGAGTCACCGTAATATTTACCAAGCTTCTCTTTAGTCTCCTAAGGCGTTTTGCCTTTCATAAAGTTATGTTTAATCACCACACGAAATTCTTTTTCGTCAATTTTTTGAGGATCACTCGACTTCCTTGATTCATACGAATGCCAAACACAAATGAATAGACCAATACGGCTGAAACTTGGTGTGCGTTCTATCCAAAGATGCTACTAATCAAACATGACGTCGATACGCGCCGGTAGTGCCATTCTCGGTCTTTGCACGGACCTTTCAAACGCCACTCGTGTATGCAACAGTTACAGAGGTACTTATAAGTATTTTAAATGCAATTTATAACATTTAACAAAACGTCTGAGAGCATTAGCAGTTGCATTCACGGGGGAAGAACAAAGTGGATTAGGGAGAGTAGCTCCCGGACGATAACATTTTTAATATTGAAAGAGTTATAGAAAAACAACGTGAAGTCAATTTAGAAACAGACGTTGTTTTTATTGACTTTCAGAGAACCTTTCACTCGTTCATTACAAACAGAGTACGGACAGTAATGGAAGAATGCGGGTATTCGACACTTCTTCTAAAGATAATCAAAAACTTGTATGAAGATTCTAGAATAATCATAAATCCCGCCAGCTCAAAAACAGAAGAGATTATAGTAAATCAAGGCCTCAGGTGACATTAATGTTAATGATTAATGAAAACCACTTCAGCTATATTACCGAGCTGTGCTAAAGTCAAGACAACCTGAAGATGATACAAAGAAATGAGACATGTCACAAGTACAGCTGAACTGGTTTCCATTAATCTTAAAATCCGAAAATATCCATCACTAAAACTGATGTTGTGGCCCACTAGACAAGGGACTGGAACTACACGAGGGACTGGAACAAATCACCTGTTGTTGGTATTTACAGTGAGATATCAACTTAAATAACGATAATGACGTGCAGAATAAAGTCAATGAATTTCAGAAGATATTTGGAACTATAAATAAAACCTTAAAGACCATGATAAGGAAAGTTTTACAAAGCAAGTGAGTGTACTTGCGTTACTCTATGGCGGTGAAATGTGAGTTGAAAAAAAAAAAAGGCCATATATGCTTGGCTAAAATGAGACTGTTAAGGTGTGTCAAATATTGCTCGTGGATGGATCTCATAGAACATGAGACTATATGAGAAGAAATAGACGTAATTAACTTATGTCAGACACAATTCCACTCATTGTAAACAAGTACCAGCCCCCAGAAAATAAGAAGTCTGAAGACTGAGAAACCAGTGGTCTCAAAAATGTGAAGTCCAGACACGAATAGTGCCTAAATTTTGACGTTGACAAGAAGAAGATGGTTCATTTATTTACCTTATCCCTTCGTCTTACTCTGACTCTTCCTAATTCTCTACGTCCACTATCCATCATCCACATTCCTATACTCGCTCTCCCTCCACCTACTTCCTCTGTGCCTCCGTATTACTCAGAGACTGTCTAATTTCCCTTGTTGCAAATGAATTGATTGAATTCACCCTGCTCTATATTACCACAATCCTAACATGATCCACTAAAATCGTTAAGGGTTGGATCAAAAGTAACAGAAGACGGAATACAGGCTGTGCACCTCGGTTCCCCATTGGCGGGAGGAGGGGAATTGGCAAAGGGGTGGGGTGGGAGGCGGTACGAAAATAGTTGCCCATAAGCTCGAGCAATAGCTGCAGCCTCGTTTATTACGCTCCTGTTTGTTTTATACACTGAAAAGAAGATCTACAAAGCTTCTGACCAGTTGTTAAGTACACATTGTTTGCGTGAGGAAGAGTGTTTATGAGTTGGACATCAGTATGCTGGGCCGGGGAGAATAATATTCAGCTTCGAAGTAATTTCAGGTCAGATACATTGTAAGTAAAACGTGAAACGAGAAGATATTGTCATGTAATTATATTGCACCTGAGACGTTTCTCCACCTTTGCAGAATGTTAAAAGTATCCAGAAAACCATAATTAATTGTTCAAAATTTGTTTACCATAATTCTTTTCAATACTACAAGAACTACGGTCTTCTGTTTTGTAATAACCGGGTACTCTAGTTTTCTGAATAAAAGACATTAATTCCTACGTTATTAACAACGAGACTTTCCCACATTTTTTACAAATGCTCACACACCTTTTGCTTTCGGCTTCATGTCGACTGCTTGCTGTAACCAGGAATAGAGCACACTCTTAGTTACAGTTGTGTGCCATTGCCGGCTTCGCAATGGAGGAAGAACGGACCAAAGAAAGCCGGGAACACTCGAGGGAAGTCTGGAGTTATGTCTCATGCCGACACTGCGTTCTTTGTGCACAGCTGCTGAGTCCGTTCCGTATGGGCTTTTCAGACCCTCACATCGGCCTTACAGTTAAAGAAAGGCTTTTAGGGTCAAGAATATCGTTCGTAGCGGTCTTAAATTCGCATACTGTCAAATGAGGAAGTAGGTCAGTCTGACGATGGAAATATCTATATCTCCAAAAAAGAAATCTCACTGAGCGCTGTATATGAGCGTATGCTATCATGGTTAAAGTCCATTTCGATAAGATTCTTCAGAGTGTACAAGCGTGTCATCCAATCAAGAATGTGCCGACTTCTTGTTATTACTGAAGGTGGCCTTCATCTTGCTGACATTAGCTATAAACGTAACCTGCAATAACAGCCGAAACTTTATAGTTTTATGATATCATTCTGTAGTACCACACCCATAAAAATCTTACTCGAAGTATGCAATATTCTATTCACACTGTAGTATAAAATGTTTAAGGTAACCTGTAAAAAGACATTTCACGCAAATAAGTGACTCGCTTCGGAACCCCGACTGAATCAAATCGTAAATGTTTCTGCACAACAAAATACTATTATATTAACTAATGAACGTATTACATACATTCCGAAAACAAACAGCGAAAGAGAGGTAAAGGAAAACACATCTTTCCTTACGATGATACAGCAGTACGAAAATGTACGCTGATCTGCGAGAAATTTGTGACCACGTACCTGGTAGCTGGTATGTCCATCTCTGGCACGGATAGCAGCAGCGACGCTTCATGTCATGGAAGCAGTGAGGCCTTGGTAAGTCGCTGAAGGAAACTGGCACCACATCGGCACACACAAGTCTCCTAAGTCCCGTACACTACGGGGAGCGGGGCGATGAGCACTGACGCCATGTTCAGTCACATCCCAAATGTGTTCGATGCTCTTCAGATATGGAGAGTTGAGAGAGCCAAAACATTAACTGAAACTCGCTGCTGTGTTCCTCGAACCACTCCATCACACTCCTAGCCTTGTAACATGGCGCGTTATCTTGTTGAAAGAAGCCACTGTCATCGGAAAACGTTATCGTCATAAAGGTGTGTACTTGGTCTGCCATCAGTATACGATAATCCTTTGTCGTCTTGGTGCCTTGCACGAGGCCCACTGGGCTCGTCGACTCCCACACGAATATTCCCCATAGCATAATAGAGCCGCAGCCAGTTTGTTTCAGTCCTGCAGTACAGGTATCAAGGAGCTGTTCTCGTGAAACACGACGGATTCGCACCCTCCCATCGGCATGACGAAGAAGGTGTAGATATTCATCAGTGCATGTAATGCTCTGGCACTGCGCCAACGTCGAGTACCGACTGTCAAGTTCTCATTTCAGTTGTGGTTGCCAATTTCGTGGCTCATGAATGGGTCGTCGGTTGCGGAGGCCCATAGTTAGGAATGTTCGGTGCACTGTGTGTTCAGACACACTTGCACTCCGCCCAGCATTATAGCCTGATGTCAAATGTTTTTTATTCCAGTATTTGACCATAATATAAATTCTTTAGACGATGACCGGTTTGTCCGTAATGACCATCTTAAAAAAGATCTGAGGATGGTCATTACGGACTTAAAACCGGTTATCGTCCAAAGAATTTATATTATCGTCAAATACTGGAATAAAATCATTTGACAGTATTGGATCACTGTTTGTATACGCTACCACGTCGCAGTTGGTGAAAAGTCTGATGTCAGTTCAGCCTACGACGTCCGACATCTGAAATGAGTGGTGGCCGCCCAAACCCTCGACGTCTGGACGTTGTTTCGCCACGTGTTGAAGACAGTCACTATAAAACTCCTCGAACACCTGACAGTTTCCTAAATGCTCGTGCCGAGCCTCCGCACCATCACAATCCGCCCTCGGTCGGACTCAGATAGATAGCGCGCCTTCCCCATTCTACACACGGACAGCATGCTCATTCATACTACGTGCAAAGTATGTGTCTCTTACTAACAGTAATTCCTATCCAGTTGACGCTGCTATCGCCTGGACTGGTTTATATCGACAGTAAGTGGGTGGTCATATGTTCTGGCTCATCAGTGTAAATCGATGTACACTTACCAGTATTTTAGCTTTCCAAAATTTCAATTAATATTGGTTATGTGCTCCGCCAGCAACTTGCTAAATTCGAAATGGGAAACAGTTGTCATCATTCATGGTCTCAAACTTTTTAACAGCATATCGAGTTTCAGTCAGGAAACATCATTTTTAGGTACGGTACAATTTCAATTTGTTGTAGCACCCAGACTAATTAAAATATTCACACCCATTTTCGCTTATGTGACAGACAAACTCACGAAGTTTTGTTTGCATGTTTTCCAGGTTTTCGTGAGTGGAGCATAATGACAACGGTTCAAGAAAAGGCACAGTGTGTAGAATGGTTTATTCAGACCAAAAAAATGGCTCTGAGCACTATGGGACTTAACTTCTGAGGTCATCAGTCGCCTAGAACTTAGAATTACTTAAACCTAACTAACCTAAGGACATGACACACATCCATGTCCGAGGCAGGATTCGAACCTGCGACCGTAGCGGTCGCGCGGTTAAAGACTGTAGCGCCTAGAACCGCTCGGCCACACCGGCCGGCTATTCAGACCACATCGGTTGCGTAAGTTTAAAGGAAATTTCAAACTCCGTCGCGGACGTCGGTACGACGGTGGTACGGGAACTTTAAGCAAACAGGCAGCGTTGGTGTGAAGCGTCATACTGAACGACCTGGAACAAGCGAAGCTGGCACAGAGCTTTTCAACGTTCGCCGCCGAAGTCTGTTCAGAGGGCGTTACAGGAGATGCTAATCCTTCGACCGACCATGCACCTGAATCCTTCGGAAATGTTTACAGATGTATCCACACGATAATAAGTATAATGTCGAAACTTGGCGGCACACCACAACGTATGTAATTCGCTGTGGACGTTCATCGCCGTTTAAGTCACCTGGTATTGCACCGATGGACTGCCTTCTATGGGGTATGTCAAGGACAGAGTCTACCAAATGCATGTTGAAAGCATTAATGATTAAAGAACCGAATCGTAGCTTCCATTGCCACAGCTGGTATGGATACGTTGCGCCGAGTGTGGCTAGAGCCTAGTGTCTCGGTGCTCCGCGTGCCACCAAAGGCGTAAATGAGGAAACTGACTGGAGGGCATAGAAACTTCGTGAGGTAGTGTGCCACGGTAGCCAGACATGCCGAGAATATCTACATTAGTTTGGGTGCCGTAACACATTGATGTTGGAGCGTACCATTTCAGATACCCCGTATATGTATTAAAGGAAAAAATATAATGCAATCCATGACTTACAAACATCCAATAGAATGTCTTTATACAAACATAATATTTTTACCGTAATTACAACAGATTTATACCATGTGACAGGACTCTACCACAATGCGTTACATGGGTCATCTATCGGTAGAATAATCTAAAAATAAAAAATGAAAACTTCCAAAATACCTACGAAGGTACGAGAGCACATACCAAGTTCTGCGAGCTGCAAACCTGTAGATTATGCAGTCGAGTAGGACAGTTAATCAAAGTATGGGTTTAGTGCATCAAATATGGTACACCTGACCATCTCTGTAAATGTGCTTTATGTAACAGATAACGATGATGTTTGATTTGTCGCGATCTCAACTGGGCGGTCATCAGCGCCCGTAGAAAGTCCCAATTTTACAAAGTCCAATTTTTTGTTTTACGCAGTCTAATCTAGCACCTGTCACGAATGATGATGATAATTATGATGAAGATGAAATGATGAGCACAACACAAATACCCAGTCCCCGGGCAGAGAAAATACGCAACCCGGCCGGCAATCGAACCCGGTTTACGTAATGAAGGTGGAAGCAGAACGAAGTGGCCTTGTGCTTGTACGCAACATATCACGGAGCCAGAAATACACTGGTTTGTCGTTACTCAAATTTTGCGCAAATGCTATCCACGTACGTACTTCAGACCGCTATGCAGAGCTCCCGAAGGACTGTAACGGAAAGATTAGACTAATAACAGCATGCTCACGAATCATTTAACCAGTCATTCTTCCAACGCTCCTTACACCGTTGGAAGGGCAAGATAACCTAATATGTGGTACAGTGTCACGTATCCGCTGCCATTCACTTCACAGTGGGTTGCAGATCCCGTACAGAGATATAAATTTAGCGAACTATAACGACTACTGTCAAGATGAGGAGTCACAGTAAAAAGAAACTACTAACAATTAAAAACGTAAAAGAAGTGGCCGGTGACACTGCATTATTATCAGTTCATAGGTTTGTGCAGTCTTACTACGTCGTAGCGCAAATTTCTTCGGTCACAGTTTTAATTTTCCATCGTTAACCACCAATAAGTGCGTGGCATAACATTTCATTTCATTTCTTAATACTTCACAGTTAGTTCTGGATTGCACTCCGTCTGCAACAGCAGCTAGTTTGAAATGTATCTATCTAGAAAAAAAAGAATATATTCTGAAGATGCCTGACATAGATGCAGCGCAAAACATAATTACGTCATACATATGCGCGTATGGAATGATTTTTTTTTTCTGTTCACCAAAGTGAAGATTTCTTGTAATCTGAAGGTGGCACAGCTCTGCTAAAAAACAGAAACTGGATATAATGCGACGCCACATTACACGTCGGATACACAGGTCTCATTCTTAATCATTACGTTATGACTGTTTAAACTGACAGACTTAACTATGCTGTCCTGAGCCCACACCAAAATAAGAATCATACAATGAGTCAAACACAAGATTTGACAAGAGCAGTTAACTTGTTTGCACGGAAGTCACCAAACATATTTATACATTGCATAAAATTTTACTAAGCGATAGGCCATTTCTGTGGCTTCTATATCTCCATCTACATCCATACTCCGCAAGCCGCCTGACGGTGTGTGGCGGAGGGTTCCTTGAGTACCTGTATCGTTTCTCCCTTCTATTCCAGTCTCGTATTACTCGTGGAAAGAAAGAGTGTCGGTATGCCTCTGCGTGGGCTCTAATCTCTCTGATTTTATCATCATGGTCTCTTAGCGAGATATACGTAGGAGGGAGCAACATACTGCTTGCTCCTTGGTGAAGGTATGTTCTCGAAACTTCAACAAAAGCCCGTACCAATCTACAGAGCGTCTCTCTTTCAAAGTCTTCCACTGGAGTTTATCTATCATTTCCGTAAGGCTTTCGCGATTACTAAATGATCCTGTAACGAAGCGCGCTGCTCTCCGTTAGATCTCCTCTATCTCTTCTATGAACCCTACCTGGTACGGATCCCACACCGGTGAGCAGTACTCAAGAAATGGGCGAACAAGTGTACTGTCACCTACTTCCTTTGTTTCCGGACTGTATTTCCTTAGGATTCTTCCAATGAATCTCAGTCTGGCATCTGCTTTACCGACGATTAATTTTATATGGTCATTAAGTCTTAGATCACTCCTAATGCCTACTCCCAGATAATTTATGGAATTAACTGCTTCCAGTTGCTGACCTGCAATATTGTAGCTAAATGATAAAGGATCTTTCTTTCTATGTATTCGCAGCACATAACACTTGTCTCGCTTGAGATTCAATTGCCATTCTCTGCACCATGCGACAATTCGTTGCAGAACCTCTTGTATTTCAGTAAAATTTTCCATTGTTACAACCTCTCGGCATACCACAGCATCATCCACAAAAAGCCTTAGTGAACTTCCGATGTTATCCACAAGGTCACATATATATTGTGAATAACAACGGTCCTACGACACTCCCCTGCGGCACACCTGAAATCACTCTTAGTTCGAAAGACTTCTCTCCATTGAGAATGACATGCTGCCTTCTGTTATCTAGGAACTCTTCAATCAAATCACACAATTGGTCTGATAGTCCTTATGCTCTTACTTTGTTCATTAAACGACTGTGGGGAACTGTATCAAACGCCTCGCGAAAGTCAAGAAAAACGACATCTACCTGGGAACCCGTGACTTTGGCCCTCTGAGTCTCGTGGACGAATAGCGCGAGCTGGTTTCACACAATCGTCTTTTTCGAAACCAATACTGATTGCTACAGAGTAGATTTCTAGTCCCCAGAAAAGTCATTCTACTCGAACATAATACGTGTTCCATAATTCTGCAACTGATCGACGTTAGAGATATAGGTCTACAATTCTGCACATCTGTTCGACGTCCCTTCTTGAAAACGGGGATGACCTGTGCCCTTTTACAATCTTTTGGAACGCTACGCTCTTCTAGAAACCTACGGTACACCGCTGCAAGAAGGGGGGCAAGTTCCTTCGCGTAAAATCGAACTGTATCCCATCAGGTCCAGCGGCCTTTCCACTTTTGAGCGATTTTAATTGTTTCTCTATCCCTCTGTCGTCTGTTTCGATATCTACCATTTTGTCATCTGTGCGACAATCTAGAGAAGGAACTACAGTGCAGTCTTCCTCTGTGAAACAGCTTTGGAAAAAGACATTTAGTATTTCGGCATTTAGTCTGTCATCCTCCGTTTCAGTACCATTTTGGTCACTGTGTCTGGACATTCTGTTTTGATCCACCTACCGCTTTGACATAAGACCAAAATTTCTAAGGATTTTCTGCCAAGTCAGTACATAGAACTTTACTTTCGAATTCGTTGAACTTCTTTCGCATAGCCCTCCTCACACTACATTTCGCTTCGTGTAATTATTGTTTGTCTGCAAGGCTTTGGCTACGTTTATGTTTGCTGTTAAGTTCCCTTTGCTTCCGTAGCAGTTTTCCAACTCGTTTGTCGTACCTCGGTGGCTCTTTTCCATCTCTTACGATCCTGCTTGGCACATACTCATCTAATGCATATTGGACGATGGTTACGAAGTTTGTCCACTGATCCTGAACTCTATCTGCACTTGAGATAAAACTTTCGTGTTGAGCGTAACGTACTCTGAAATCTGCATTTTGTCACTTTTGCTAAACAGAAAAATCTTCCTACCTTTTTTAATATTTCAATTTACGGCTGAAATCACCGATTCTGTAACCGCTTTATGATCGCTGATTCCCTGTTCTGTGTTAACCGTTTCAAATAGTTCGGGTGTGTTTGTCACCAGAAGGAGTAGTATGTTATCGCTACGAGTCGGTTCTCTGTTTAACTGCTCAAGGTAGTTTTCAGATAATGCACTTAAAAAAATTTCGCTTGATTCTTTGTCATTGCCACCCGTCATAAACATTTCTCCCAGTCTATATCTGGTAAATTGAAATCTCCACCCAAAACTATAACATGGACGGGAAATCTACTCATAATATTTTCCAAATTATCCTTTAGGTGTTCTGCCACAACAGCTGCTGAGCCGGATCTCCGTCAATTTCCTTCGATGCTATTCCACTTTTTATCGCTATAAACACGCCTGCCCCTTTACTGTCCAGCCTGTTTCTATGGTATACATTACAATCTGAGTTTATAATTTCATTACTGTTAACATCTGGTTTCAGCCAACTTTCCGTCCCTAGTACTATGTTTGCATTGGGACCGTTTATTAATGAGAGCAGTTCTGGGACCTTTCTATAGACGCTCCTGCAGTTTACTATTACCACATTAATATTGTCATTCCCTGTTGCGTTTTGCCTACTGCTACCTTTTTTATTTTTATTTTTATTTTATAACATTACACTAGGCTCGGCAAGACGCCTCCTGAGGCGTCTTGTCGAGCCTAGTGTAATGTTATAAAATAAAAAATTTTAATTGTTTTGTGACTATTAGTGTAATGTAATAAAATAAATTATGAGCCGTGACTTATATAAAAAAGAAACACACATTACTGCAATGGCTCAGCATAAAAGAGAAATAACTTATTAGGAATATTATTAACAGTGTTCCGGCCGGAGTGGCCGTGCGGTTCTAGGCGCTACAGTCTGGAGCCGAGTGACCGCTACGGTCGCAGGTTCGAATCCTGCCTCGGGCATGGATGTGTGTGATGTCCTTAGGTTAGTTAGGTTTAAGTAGTTCTAAGTTCTAGGCGACTGAGGACCTGAGAAGTTAAGTCGCATAGTGCTCAGAGCCATTTGAACCATATTAGTAGTGTAATATGTTGTTTAATTTAGCACGACGTGTATAAGCACTCAGTAAACTAGCTCACTTCTCAGGGTAGTTACGTAATCGTCGATGATTAATTCTCCTTTTCTTATTTATTCAACACTAGAGAATATTTGACAAGTCTGTTCGATGTACACTACTGTAATACGTAACTTAATGTCGTGGTTTCGTCTCGATTTCGCAATATAAGATAACTAGAGTAGCATCTACAAATGAAACCCTATAATGGAACTGGAATCCTGTGACCAGACCTTTTGTGCCTGGGATGTTATCTCGTTATATAAAGAAAATCTGTAAGTAAAATTGTTAAATTATTAGTAGCTGCCTCCGGTCTCTTGGAATCTGAAATAAAGTTAGTTGTCCTAACCGACGGCTCGTCTCGTAGATGAGCTAAAAGAAAAATGTTAAAGATTTTTCTAAGATAGCGCCTAACAATAGAAATTCTTTGTTAAGGCCCGTATCTACTTAAGACAATAAAGGTATCAGATTTACAGTAGATTGACCACATACACAAATTCTTTTGACAAAATAACCATTACATTTTTCGGCTTTTAAGTACAACTTACATTATCAGCTGGTACAGGAAGATGAGCTTTACGCAAGAACGTCCTCTTAGGTCCGAATCCAAGCAGATAAGATAAGCGAATGACAAAGGAAAGATAGCTCATGCATAGAAGCGCAAGAGTTCATGGAATAACATGTCCATTGTAGTTCTATCTCTTCTTCTTTGGCGTACTTGCCGATTATTTATAAAATCTTTCGTAATAGCTAGTTAACATTTTTTTTAAAAAAAAGAACCAAGTCCACCCAGGAGAAACAGTACACTGGGGAGGGAATTCTATAACCTAAAAAACCCACATATGCACTCCACACGCAGCCTTCTACCCCTGTAGCCGCTTCCTGCGTGTAGTGCACGCCTGACCTATTAAGGGGGACCCTACATATCTCCACCCGATAGCGGACGTCGGGAAATGTGCACCCCAGATCTCCGCAGAATTGTTTAAGCCTTCCACTCGGCTCCAAACCAGAGGACCGCGATCGTTTCTGGGAACGATACTACAAATAGTTAGCTCAGATTCCACCCCGCGACCGAGGCTTTCCGCCTTCATCAACTCCGCCAACCGCCTGTATGAACTGAGGATGACGTCTAAACCCAGACGGCAGGAGTCATTGGTGCCGACATGAACAACAATTTGCAGTCGGGTGCACCCAGTGCTCTCTATCGCCGCCGGCAGGGCCTCCTCTACATCTCGGATGAGACCCCCCGGCAAGCAGACAGAGTGAACACTGGCCTGCTTCCGCGACCTTTGCGCTATCTCCCTAAGGGACTCCATCACCCGCCTAACATTGGAGCTCCCCCCATGTGCCTGCTCGGACCTTGCTGAAGGATCGGCCACATGTCCACTCACAGGCAGAGCGGTCGACTCCACATGGCCAGCCTCCACATTGACCCTCCGCCTCGTGCGCCGCGAACGCCGCTGAACCCGCCACTCCCCTTGGGGAGAGGGTGGACCAACTGCGCCCGGTACCTGCGAAGATGTCTCGACAGCAAGGAACGTGGGTGAAGCATGTAACACTCGGTTTTACCATGCGGCGAACCAGATTCCCCACTGCCGCTACACTCCGAGGCAGAAATCTGAAGACAGCTAACCGTGCGTATCAGCACGTTCAGCTGTTCGCGAACAGTGGCCAGCTCCTCCTGCGTCCATACACAGCAGTCACACATCCTATACATCCTAAGGAATCAGCTATTTACTGTAGAGAGTTAAGTAATCAACTTTTGACTAGACTGCTAATTCACTAAAGGCGGCTGATAGCTGTCTAAACTGTGGTTACTAGACACTTCTTGTGGGTAACAATGAAAATAACCACTGTCTCTGGACTGTATTCAAACCAGACACGAAATCTATGGAACCTATTACTAGTACTCGAAAATTAAAGTTTCCTAAAAGCAAAAACACACGGAAAAAGAAGTGACAAGTAAGAAAAACACAGTTAATACTTAAATTTACGTTGCGTGCTGCACAGGAGATGTGAAGCAGACGGCAGTTACAACGACACTGGCAGTACTGGCGCTACAGCTGACTAAAGGCTTAGTGCTCCCTGATCGCCGGTTTACGTCAATACCAGTGCTCCATCTGCCAACATACCATTGACAAGAGGGGCATGCCAGCGGTTTCTTTGTGGCTTAATGGGTGGTCCTGTTGCTGGCCTATGTATTTGCTGCTTGGCACTCTCCTCGTGTCTCCCCACACCTCCTCTACTCCTGAAACAGTTGTACGACTCAGTAAGCAAGTTTTCCAACTATTCACAACATTACCCCACCACACAATAATCTTGTCTTAACGTATCGCAATGACTGAACTTTAAAATAAATGTGACTGTACTAACAAGGAAAATTTAATACAAACCACTTTGGATACACGTCTTAGTTCAATTTATCTACTCACAAGTCATCAAATGACCATTCAGAACACAACATCCTTAAATACTCCTCATGGTACTCACAGAAGTCACTCTCACGTCAATATGCGATTTGCTACCCCTTTAAAACTTTAAACAACTGGTAGAAACTAATAGTTTCCTCAAAGAAAGATATACAATGTCACTACAAATTTGTTACACGCAACATGGACACAATGACAATGGAAAATGAAGTAAGACTCCGTGACAAAAAAGAAACTATAGTGTTATAGGAATAGTAGATCACGGTTTTTCAACTGACATCTTCAACCTTCCTGGGAAATAAAAAATTATACATATGTACAGGATCTGCCGACGATTTTCGTTGACTGTACTAGCACTTCATTATCTAAAACATTTGCAAAACATGTATTATGTTTATGCAACGTGGGATCATTGTACCATGCGATTTTAAAGCCGGCAGATATGGATCTATTGATGTTCACGGTCAAGAATAAAAGCATTTCTTTGCAGAGTGTTTCTATTTTCAACGTCCTAAGCATGTGAAAGTTGCTGAATTGGACGGGTTACTCCTGTAACTTAAATATCAGATCTGAAGATGGTTCTGAATGAACCGAAACCGGTCATATGAATAATAAAAAATTTGCAGTCAAGACGGATTTAAAGTAACATTTCCCCCGAAAGGTACAAACACATACACAGTCTATAACAGCAACAAGAGCCATTGAAGAATTATATAAAGACTTACTACTAATCATGGGACAAAATACTATTCAGCGTTGCTCATCTCGTCCAGCGGGTCACCTCTGACCTCGTCATAGTTGAATAAGAGTGTTGACTTGGCCCCATCTGCAGTCATTATCTAATCATTCTTTTGCCAAGCTTGATGTCTACTGTTTGAAGCTGGATTTCCATTTTGTTCTATTTTCACCACTCCGTTTTCCATCTCCCTTGGCTGTCTTGCTGATCCATTTCCCGGACGCGGTTTCTAGTCATAGTGAATGGATCTCTAATTTTGCCAACTAAGCCTCTCATGTTGTGGCCGGCTGCCGTTGATGCTTCCCCCTACATTAGTAATCATGCGCTCAATCTCCCATGAGTTCCTGAACTAACGCCTTGCTGTTACAACACCTGCTCTTATATATTCCCGTACATAATAATCGAGATCAGTTAGTACTGACTTGAATACCTCTAGATCACTGTTTTCAACGCAGAACGGGGATCTCGTGTGTTCTGAATCAGCTCATCACTATTATATGGGTGGTCGAGTTTCTGATTAAACTTTAGAACTTCGTCGAGGTACTCTGAATAGGTTTGAAAATGAGTTGCCGCCGGTGGTGGAGCTTTTTTGATGGTTTGCTTCACCATATTCAGTTCAGCGATGGCAAGTATAGCTTCATGATTTCCGATCAAATTCTGGGAAGGTTGTACAGTGACTTGTGACTAGTCATATCTTCGCAGTGGCATGACCACTCTTGTAACTACTCACGCACTGCAGATTCCTCCAAATTGGCCAGGAGTTCAGCTGTCTCTCTTTAATCTAACCAATCACCGTTTTGATATCCATGTCTCCACCTGTGCTATAAGTGAGGCATTTCTTCAGCAGGCTCTGTGGCGCATTGATGCATGCGTGTCACTAGACAATACATTTTCAAAACTGTCTCGCTCATTATTGACTCGTCACCTACTCTCCGTTAAGGCTACTAATGGCGCCATGAGTTTCGAGGCTCTAACTCCCTCTTTAAGAACTCAACATCGTGAAATAAACTCTTCAGGCTATGAAGGTTGAACTGGTTCTGTAGCTGCAGTTACAGGTCGCTCTTCAAGAGTGCCCTCTTTGAGATATCGAGGAGCTACTTTCTCTACAGTCTGCATCCTCTGAAAATGTGAGGTTTTTCGTTCCTCAGCTTTCTTCACATTCGACACAGCCTGAACTATTACTTTCCACCATTTCCATCCTCCCCTGTTTTCTATCTAGATCTGTCATCTTTTACAAAAATTGTTTCATATCTGCTTCGACTTTTCTTGTGTTTAACCTATGCCGTCCTACCTCTCTCCCGCATCACTCTGTCTTTCCTATATCTCTCCTCTGCATTAATGTCTCTCTCTCTCATATTTCTTTTCTGTCTGCTTCTAGTTATTTGCCATCTGGTTCGGCTTTCCTAAGGCATAAATTTCTTTCCTATCTGCTTCGGCTTCTTCTAGCACTGTTCTAACTTAATGAAATTTGGGCGGCTTTGTGCACTAGTTCACTCTTTCGCAAGCTTCACTAGATTCACACTGCTCGCCTGTCGGTGTACTGTAATTTCCTCGGTTTCAGGAAACGCAACTGCTGCTGACGCCCCCCCCCCCCCCGCCCCTCTCCCAAAGTAATTCTGTTGCGTCTTCCTCCGATTCCACTGAATCCTCTTCTCTCAGAATTCGCTTTGATTCTCTAAATCTTGCTCAATTAGCTCTGTTTACGTAGGGGCAATCACATCAGAAGGGTTTCTGTGGAGAGGCCATACTAACATACGGTTCTTCAAGAGGACCAGCAGCCTTCACAGTAATGCTGAGGCAACAGTCTAGAAGACTGAGTGATCCACCAGTGTGACATTTAGATAGTTTGACGTTGTTATCTTCGCAATGCGAATGGCTGAAAGCAACAGGAAACTAGAATAATATTACATTTAGTGAACTGTCTTCTTACTGCAGTTAATGTTCCACTAAGTTACATTCTACATATGTGAGCAGCATTTCTAACTTCTCTTCGTTGATGTACATGGTCCTGAAGTGAATTGGTTGTTTGGTGTTACATTACGAAATAATGTGTGCATAGTTTGTGGAGTGCATGCAGTGGCTAGGGATGAGAAATGAATGAACAGTGCGGCACTACTACGTTATTAAACGACTTCTTCGCAAAATAATGTTCTACGCTAGAGGTAAACCGAATGTTGTGGCACTATCTATACAGACTGGCTTGTGTTTGGGTGGATGGAGGTTGCAGTTTTCATCTGGGCGTCACAATTTAGGTTCTGCGTGGTTTCCATAAACTATTTGAATCAAATGTCGTGATTGTTCCTAACATTAGACGTCGTCAAAATACAGATTTGTAAGTATGTAAGTGCCTGCATATACGAATTACAGGGTGGTACATGAAATGTCACTATTTTGTTTTTGAGTAAATACTTTACTGTCAAGCCAAACTCAAAGGAGCATATATTACCATGGGAAACACTCTGTGGAGAATTGTTCTAAATTAGTACATGCTCAGTACGTCCAACACACTGATCCCTAAACTCCTTCATACCAACACTGATGGTAATGGTAACCCTACGACTCTAGTCTTCCGTTATTTCATTGCAAGCTTGAAGAATATGGTGTCTGAGGTCCATTAAAACATGTGAGCGTACTGGAAAAATTATTTCATTTCGGTACCCCCGAAGAAAGAAGTCACATGGGTTGTGAGATGAAGTATTACGTGGTGCGTAGGCAGAGGGTTGGGAGGGGCAAAATTGTCCTTGACTAAAGCAACCTGCAAATCTGAGTGAAATAACCCATGTGTCGAAACGCTCATGTAAGAAATCTAACAACGTTTGCAGTATATGGTCTTCTCCATCTTGCAGGACCCATTGCATGCTGAAGGGCAGCTACGGAACGAAATTATTGCGAAACCTGCTCATACAACGCGGACTGTTCACAGTTTCTTCAAAGAAAAAAGGTCCAGTAAGTCCGCGACTGGAAACTGCGACCCACACTGTAAACTTCGGGGCGTGATGTTGTCGTTCATGAAGTACTTGCGGATTTTCAGGCGTCCAAAAGTGTACATTTTGTTTTTTGAACACACTCTCAAAATGAAAATGTGCCTTTTCTGAAATCCAAACGTTGAAGAGTTAGTTCCCTATCCTCCACCCATCAGGCGAAGAGTATTCTCTGTTGCTTTTGTTCTACAGTGAGCTTCTGAACAGAGATTTTCTTGTTACGGGTACATCCGGAGGTTGTTTTTAAGAATCTGTTGGATGGGGAGTCTGGATATGCCCAGCTGCACTGCCGCCTTTCTGCACGATTTTCCAGGGCTTCTCTGTATAGCACCTCATACCGCTTTAGTTTACTCTGGCTTCGTCCGAGGCTGCTTCTCTACCAGTATTGATGACTCCTATATAAAATGATCATGCAGCTTGTGAATGTTTCTGTTGCAAGTGGTCCACCATATGTTAAACTGTTGTCGAAACTGTCTTTGAATCACAACAGTACCCTTAGTTTCGTAACACAATTGCCGACCGCTGCTTTTGTTGTTAGTCGTCTATTGTCGACCATGTTGTAAACACTAGTCTCCTAGCGGCAGTGTCGTGAATTACGCGTCATTTCGTAATTTGTTTGTTTCTCCGAGCTCTGCTGCTTGTGCTGTTGAGACTCTCAACGGGGCCCGCCGCTGTGGCCGAGCGTTTCTAAGCGCTTCAGTCCGGAACCGTTCTGCTGCTACGATCGCAGGTACGAATCCTGCTTCGGGCATGGATGTGTGTGATGTCCTTAGGTTAGTTAGGTTTAAGTAGTTCTAAGTTCTAGGGGACTGATGACCACAGATGTTAAGTCCCATAGTGCTCAGAGCCATTTGAACCACTTTCTAGGGGGACTGATGACCTTAGATGTTAAGTCCCATAGTGCTTAGAGACATTTGAACCATTTTGAACTCTCAGCAGGATTTCTAGCTCAACTCCTAAATTATGTACAAAACAAAAACTCTTAAATTATGTAGGAAACAAATGGTGACACATTTCATGCACCAACCTGTATGTTATGTATGTTATTTTCTTCGTTGCTCTTAAACTGTAATACCACGACATGTCCAATATTACTGTTATCTACATATTACTGTTATTACTGTTATCTACATATAAACAAAATTACTACTATTTTCACTACTACTACTGCACTACACTCACACACATCTTCAACTGAAAGCTATTGATTGAATGATCGGTGTGCATTATCCTTTTGTTTCAATTTTGTTTACTGTCCCCTCTAGCAGGTGTAGGAGTTAGGCTACTCCACGTACTTGTACTATGTACTAGTTCAGGAGATTCAATGCCACTTTCGAGTTACATTTTTAATAACTACATGTTTACGTGAATGCTGTCCTGTGATACGCTTTTGATTGCGTCTTCAAGAGAGGAAGCTATAATCAAATTGAAAAATTAAAAAAATTATATAGCTTTTCATATCATCGAGATGGGTGAAGTTACAGAAAAGGCAATGGTCTTTAATGCCTTCTACTGAGGATCTGTTTATACTGGCCAACAATGCGCCATTTTTACTGGAAACACTAAAGCTAGGCTGATGTGGAAAAGGGTTCCTAAGCGACAGAATTAAGTTACAAGAGAGGAATAAACCTTGTTTCAATCATGAATTAAGGTTGGATCCGCCTTTTTGCAAATACACAAATTATTCTTTTGTTTTCTCACCCCAAACGTGTTACATCACAGTTGTGACATACTCAGTGTTCTTCTCTTCCTTTTTTATTTTATGTATTTTATTCATTTATTTATTTATATTTTACATTGTATGCGTCCTGTGGCTGCCAACCGAGATTAGCCACAGCTGTAAGTTAGTACACCATGTCATCATGGTTGTATTTTGCTAATAGTTGGCTGTGACAAATTTGTTTTTGTGTAGAAAATGTGTTTTTGTGTAGTTGAGCTGAAAGTTCTTCTCGTTTGTAAATACTGAGTCCTGTTATGTTGCTGTGGCATGGACACAGATATCACTGCACAGAGACGAATGTTTGTGCAGTGTGTCCTTAACACAGGAACATAACAGCATGCGGTATTTACAAACGAGCAGGAACATAAACGTTCATATCAGGCACACAAAGACACATTTGCTACATAACAACAAACTTATCACAGCTTAGAACTAGCAAAATTCTACAGTGGTGACATGGTGTACTTTCTAGACCTGTGCCTGATTTTGGTTGGCACCACGGGACACACAGTGTAAAATAAAATAAAATTACCAAAAAAAAATGAGAATATCAAAAATTTAGTGAAACGTACGTAATAAAATAATGATTTGTGTACCTGCAAAAATGCGGAACCATCGTCAGTTCATTTTCATTTCTCTGCAAGCAACTCCAAACTCCAATATGATGCTTGTCTTAATCTTTTTGATTCTGTTCCAGTAAAGTAGCGCGCCGCTGCGCAGTAATTCGATTCGCTGGAGAGGGAAGTGCCTGACCGTAGCAGCATGCGCGATGGTAGCGGCTTAACAATGTGCCTCAGGGTAAAGAGAGGACAGAGGCTGACGCCATTTAGTGGAGATTTCATTTTAAGCTGTTTGATCGCCAGGCCAGTCATTGTTTAGTATTTGCATGCGACTGAGTGATATGGGTTGCGCTAGGCGAGATTGTTTGATCAAAATTGTCATTAACTGCACGTATCCGCCCGTTTGGCCGTGCGATCTAACGCACGGCTTTCCGGGCGGGAAGGAGAGCCGGTCCCCGACACGAATCCGCTCGGCGGATTTGTGTCGAGGTCCGGTGAGCCGGCCAGTCTGTGGATGGTTTTTAGGCGGTTTTCCATCTGTCTCGGCGAATGCGGGCTGGTTCCCCTTATTCCGCCTCAGCTGCACTATGTAGTCGACTGCTGCGCAAACAAGTTCTCCACGTACGCGTACACCACCATTGCTCTATCACGCAAACATAGGGGTTACTCTCGTCTGGTGTGAGACGTTCCCTGGGGGTTCACACGTGGGGCCGAACCGCGCAATAACCCTGCGTTCGGTGTGGGGCGGCCGAGGGGTGAAGTGGTCTGCGGTTTTTTCGTGGGGTTGCGGACCACTGCGGCTGCGGCAGGGGCGGATTCTCTCCGTCGTTTCTAGGTCCCCGATTAACATAACATAACATACCATACCATAACATAACTGCACGTAGATTGTTTACAAATTAGTTGCGCTGTGGTTGTAATACCTAGTTTCAGAATGTATGTCCCAGTTTGTCCCGACAAAGGGCGTCTATTTCAAGAGTATATTTTAACAGTAATATTGATATGCAATGTTTAATTTGATGACATACAGGCAGTGCATGATATTCATTAGCCTGAATAATGTGTGAAAAATAGAGCAACGTAATTACTCTCTGGAAAATATAGATTCTATGGACTTCAAGTTAGTTACTTACTTGTTCCATAGAGCATTTGAAAGACTATTTAATCGAAAGTCAGTTTACAGAATATGTATACATGATTAGTGTTAACATTAATGAACATACTTCTTTAGTCCGAATCGTGCAAATACAATTAAAAGTAAGCTTTTTTTTTTTTTTTTTTTTTTTTGCTAACAGTTTTTAAGTATATATTCGACAGTGGAATAGAAAGATAGAAAGATTTGTTCCGGAGAAATTATTTTAAGTAATATTTAAAACTTGCTTTGCTACCTGTCAGAATTGTACGTTATTGGGCTAACGATCTAAAAAAATGTTTGGTGCATATTGAACTCTTTTCTGAGCCAGTGACAGCTTTAATGATGAATTTTTTCCCCACTAGTGTTGTAGGAGCGGACATCACTGTTCTTCTCAATTTGTAACGGATTATTGATTTCGCATTTCATTAGTTAGTATAAGTGTTGTAGCGGCCCCGTTAAAATGCCTGGTTTACTGTGGTGGTACCTACATGACGTCTGTGCTGAAAACCTGTTATTATTCTTACTGCTCGCTTCTGTGAAATCAGCGCTTTCTTTCTAAGTAGTGAGCTACCCCAGAAAATTTTTCCATAAGACATCACTCAGTGGAAATATGCAAAATATTTCAGGAGGTTAATTCGTTGTTTCCATGATTAGCAATTACACAGAGAGAAAATGTAGCTGAATTTAATTGTTTAAGAATCTCACTAAGATACGTCACTCAGTTCAGGTTTTCAGCACTATATACACTGAAAAATTTTGAGCATTCTACAGTATGTACTGGCTTCTGTTCAAGTGGTAAGTCAGTTGGTAGGACATTATTTGTTGTACAGAACTGAATGTAGAGCGTTTTTCAAAATCTTCTTAGAACCAATTCATAATTCTCTGGTCAAAATCGTTTAAATCGCTTCTATTCCTTACTCTCAAACGGGATGTATTATAAAACAACTATCGGCTGCAAAATGTACCAATTCTGCTGGTTGAATGTTAAACAGAAAGTGACTCACATGTATGAGGAATAGGAGTGGACCCAAAAATTAAGAGTCTGGGACTTTCTTTCTGATTTCACGCCAGTCACTAAAATTTTCTGTTCATCCAAGAAAATGTTTTGCGTGTGTGTGTGTGTGTGTGTGTGTGTAGTTTTTTCTTTTTTCCAAGCCAGCTTTACATAAAGCCATCAGTTCCATAAAACTCAAGTTTTTTCTGAAAAAGTAACTTGATCTGTACAATCAAACGCATTGGAAAGATAACGAAACATACCAGCTGTTGACATTTTATTAATTAAGGCTTGTACTATTTTTTGAATGAATATGTAAATAGCATTCTCAGCTGAGCAACTGTACATTACCTTTACAAATATTTTGGAAAAGGGCGTCATGAGAAAAACCAGTGGGCTTGCCGCAGTGGTAGCTGCCCGTCAGATCACCGAAGTTAAGGGCTGTTGGGCTGGGCTATCACTTGGATGGGTGACCATCCGGTCTGCCGAGCGCTGATGGCTAGCGGGGTGCACTCAGCCCTTGTGAGGCAAACTGAGAAACTACTTGACTGAGAAGTAGCGGCTCACGTCTCGTAAGCTGACATACGACCAGGACAGCGGTGTACTGACCACATGCCCCTTCTTATCCGCATCCGCTGTGGGCTGTGGATGACACGGCGGCCGGTAAGTACCGCTGGGCCTTCGTGGCCTGTTCGGGCGGAGTTTCAGTTTTCGTCAGTGGGTAAAGTGAACAAGAGTTTTTTTAAATATTTCTTATCGTCTTTCTATTGATGAGTTTTAACAATTGCATATTTTAATCCGACTGGAAAATTCCCTGTGCCAATGATGAGTTTCATATATTACTAAGGATATTACTTAATGAGCTGGAACAACTTTCCAAAGTTATTTTTGCAGTACGGCAGCTACCATATGAGCTTTTCTTTTTAGAATTTTTAGAATCCTGTTGATTTCAGTGAAACTTTTACTTATAGCAGAGTTTATTGTCACGGAATCCGAAGGAAATTTAGTTCCATAAGTAGAGAATTCAGTCAATTAACAGTTGAGCGTTTTCGGGGATTTTGTGTATTAGACCCCATTTGGCGAAAGCATCAGCTGAAACAGAAATCTCTTAGGCTATAACTTAAGCGTCCAGGAATGGTAATCTGCAACAGACAGCAGCTAGATGCAGGTTTGCATGTTCCCAGGTAACGCCACAACCCTGGTAACTAAATATCTTTCGCTTGAGACATTTTTTTTTATTCTGCTTGTGGAAGAAAAGTTAGTTGGGGCGGCCAGGATGCAGTGGACACATTGTACATGCGATAACCGATACAGCGGGCAAGTGCTGTAACAAATATGTCTGGAATGGCCGTGCTCAGACTCACGGTTTGGGAGTGGGGGAGGTCTTGGCGTTCAGCTCCTATTTGAGCTAGGAACATGGGATGAAAAGTTTTTGGCTTAACCCGGACCAGCTGCCATTTGTATAACCATTCGAACATCTGTAGCTCTTTTTGCAAATTGTGCGATTCTATTAAAGATTTGTTCGAAATTTACGTGTAAAGAGAGTCACATTCTTTCGGATTTATCTGCAACAACAATGATCCCTAAATAAATCTGGACTGCAGCGAGACTGATTGTTGAGATTTTGTCCATCAGTGTATCGGACGTTAGTCTGAGATAAGTTGCTTCATTTGGATTTTACGTTCAAAACAACACTTTTTTTGGGCCGCTTCTCTAGTTTAAAGTTATACAAATTCCTTCAAACTTTGCACGAAGGTAGATAAATGGATAAGGTCAAAACGAATTTTTCCTCTCCAGTAAATTTCTGTGGGCGAGATACGATAATTGTAAGTCAAGTTAAACGTAGCAGGCAAAATACGTTCTTACGTGGAGTACGGTTAAAGGAGGATCAAATAAATGGAAATTACATTCTAACGATAAAACTCGCTTTCAAAAATCTAGCTCCATTCAAGTGCAAAAAACACGTTATTTCCGAGTTTTACAACGCTCAACACTTCTGTGTTTCAAACTTCTGCGAATCAATTCAAATTTTGTATAAGGTAAACAAATACATGTTTCAATGGTCGTCGTGTTGATGTGTGAAAGCTTTAGCCGCTGCCATCATACTAGCAATATGGTTCAAAAGACAGCAGAGAAACTTAAGCCGGGTCAGCGGCCCTCCGAGTCTACAAAAATCTACATCGGATTCCAAACTATGCCGGTCTGAAGTCAAAATTATGCTAGAGTAAAACTTGGGAACCAGAATGAAAAGTCCTATAAAAAAAAGAAGCATCGTCCGAACAGACCATGAGGGTCCTATGGTGCCGATCGGCCGCCGTGTCGTCACCAACCCTTAGGCTTCACTGGATGCAGATACGGAGGGACATGTGATCAGCACACCGTTCTCCCAGCCTGAGCCTCATAAGGTCTGAGTGCAGCCCGCTTGCCAACAGCGCTCGACAGACTCAGACAGTGACCTACCCAAGTGCTAGCCAAGCCAGACATGGCTTAACTTCAGTGATCTGACGGGAACTGGAGTTACCGTTGCGACAAGGGCGTTGGCAAAATGCTCGTGCTGTAGTACAAAAAAAGGCGAAAATATCATGGACACAGTTAGCGATGTAAAAGAAGGGAAATAGCTTTTCGACTTATTTGGCAGCTTCAAGACATTTAAATCAAATCGTCTCGACTCTCACTGTTTTACAAGTTAACCCCACTTCACCATCTCCAAAAATGGTTCAAATGGCTCTGAGCACTAGAGAATTAACTGCGGAGGTCATCGGTCCCCTAGAACTTAGAACTACTTAAAGCTAACTAACCTACGGACATCACACACATCCATGCCCGAGGCAGGATTCGAACCTGCGACCGTAGCGGTCGCGCGGTTCCAGACTGCAGTGCCTAGAACCGCTCAGCCATTATGGCCGGCTCACCATCTCAACTAGCTCTCTTAGTTAAACGCCATGTTACATGTACACTCAGGCGGCAATATCCATGGGATATGTAATGTCGTGTTGTACCTGCTTTTTCCCAGCAGACTGCAAAAACTCGACGTGCTTGGACGCAACAACTCGTTGGAAGTCTGTTGCAGAAATATTGAGCCGTGCTCTCTCTCTCTCTACATATGCCTACAATTGTGTAAATGTTGCCGGTGCAGGCTTTTGTGAAAGAACTGACCTCTCTATTATATCCCATAAATATTCGACGGGATTCATATTGGGTGATCTGTATGGCCAAATCAATTGCTCGAACTATCTAGACAGTTTATCAAACCAATCTCATACAATTGTGGCTCGATGACATGGCGAGTAGTCAATCACAAAAATTACATCGTTGTTTGGGAACACGAAGCCAATGAATAGCTGAAAATGGGCTCCAAGTAGCCGAACGTAACCATTTCCAGTCAATGATGAGTTTATATGGACTAGCCCACACCATTATGGAGCCACCACTAGTTTGCACGGTGCGTTGTTGACAACTTGGGTCCCTGGCTTCGTGGGATCTGTGACACACTGGAGTCCTACCGTCAGCTCTCACCAACTGAAATTGGGACTCATGATCATCAGGTCACGACCTTCCAGTCCTCTAGGCTCCAACGTATATGGTCATGAGCCCATGAGAGGCGCTGCAAGTAAGATCGTGCTAATGGCAAAGTCACTCTCGTTGGTAGTATGCTGCTGCAGACCATTAACGCCGCGCATCCTAACGGATACGTTCGTTGTACATCCTCCATTGATTTCTAATGTTATTTCACGCAGTGTTGCCTGTCTGTTAGCACTGACAGCTCTACGGAAATGCAGCTGCTCTCGGTCGTTAATTCTAGCCGATCGGTCACTGTCTTGTCCTTGGTGACAAATAATGCCTGAGATCTGGTGTTCTCGGCACACTCTTGACACTGTGGACCTAGGAATATTGCATTCTCAAACGATTTCCGAAATGTAATATCCCATGCGTCTAGCTGCAATTACTATTCAAAATCTGTCAAATCCCGTCGTGGGGCCATAATCACGTCGGAAACCTTTTCACGTGAATCACCTGAGTATAAATGACAGCTCCACCATTACCCTGTGTACGCAGTACTCCCGCCACCTGTGCATTTGCATGTTGGTACTTTTTGGCATCTCATTTATGATAGGAAGTATTCTTGAATGGGGATGCATGCATAGTAAACTGTAATGACTTTGTGTCATACTGCACGACATGAAAAACGTCTTCTGAATGACCGGATGACATGCATCATGTTATACGATACAGCATCAAGTATGATGTTACTTTGCTTGACACAACACAGAATGCTGGATGTATAAAAAACAAACATCCGATTTTTAAAGAATCGTAATTGTTACGTTATTTGCATGAACAACGTGCTGTTGGAAAGAGCATGACTAGCGTTTTACATGAAGTTGTACAATATGAGAGGGACTCTCCAAAATTTAATGTGTTTTGTGCAGTTACACGGGAAAAGGGGTGTGGTCAAATTTGCTTTGCCAAGAACACTTTTGCTGGAAGCACATATCTCTATATGCTTGATAACTTCGTTTTCCCACAGTTGGAGACTGATTCGATCGACTTCACTTACCAACGGGATGCGGCACCGCCTCCCTGGCATCTGGGAGTGCGGGAATTTTTAAATCCAACGATTACTGAACGATAGATCGGTGGCACTGGACCAAATGATTCAGCCTTACATTACTGGCCTCCAAGGTCACCGGGTCTGACTGTATGTGATTATTTCTTGTGGGCCTTTACAAAAAGACTCCGTTTATGTGCCTCCATTACCAACAGCAATGTATGAACTGAGACATCACATAACAGCAGCAGTGGAAGCTGTAACTCAAGATTTGCTCACTGCAGTGTGGGAAAAATTTGAAATATGCTGGCATCTCGTATGGGGGGAGGGGGGGGGGGCATACTGAACACCCGTGAAAAGATATGAAAAAAAAAACCTTTTTAGTTTCCCGTTCATCATTCATTGTACGCGTTTATTAGTTTCAGAAATGCAGACGAGCCAAATCTGATGATTCTTTTTGATAGACCCTGTGTAAGCAGAAAATCGCAAATATGTGAAGATGTTGTGATTTAAAACCTTTCAAACTGCCAGATAAGTCGAAAAGCTAGTTCCCTTCTTTAACATACCTAATTCGGCTGTTTTTGTGCTACAATAGGGGCATTTTTCATTCTGGTTTAAATTATTTCTGCATCACAGTTATCATTGCTTTGCTTAGCTGTTACTACGTTGCTTCACCGTGCCACAGCTCAGCGTAATTGCAACGGCAGCCGGGTACTTTTCCACTGACCTCCAGTGGCGCTGTGGCTGTCGCGCGGCTGAATGCGCGCCGCCGGCTGCCTACCCTGCAGGCGCCAGACGCTAATGGCGCCGCCATGCGGCGCCCCGCGGCGACAGGCCGACTGGCCGTGCACCGCAGGCGGCCGGGGCTCCGGCCTCGCGACCTTGGTCACGACCAGCCCTACTTACCCACTGGAGGGACGGCACTGCGTGCGTCTCACATTAAGCCTGCATTCAATGTTCTTTATGATTTTTGTTTTAGTCCTCAGTCTGATGGCTGTTTAGATGCAGCTCTGCACGCCACTGTATCCTGTACAGACCATCTCCGAATTGTCGCCCCGATAGCTGAATGGTCAGCTTGACGGACTGCTGTTCTCAGGGCCCCGGGTTCGATTGCGGGCTGGGTCGGGTATTTCCTCCGCTCAGGGACTTGGTGTTGTGTTGTCTTCATCATCATTTCATCCTCATCCTGCGTGCAGGTCACCCAATGTGGCGTCGAATGTAAAAAGACCTGCAAAAAGGTGGCTGGACCTGCCCCTGCCCCGTAAGGGGCCTGCCGGCCAATGACACCCGATGCTGATTTCCGTTTCAATCTCCGAATTACATCATTCTGAATCTTTTTACTGTATTCACCACTTGGCTTCCCGCTACTATTTTACCCCCGCACACTTCCCTCTAACACTAAATTGGTGATCCCTTGATGTCTCATAACCTGACCTATCAACCGAACCCTTCTTCTATTCAGGTTGTACCACAAATTTCTTTCTCCCCAGTTGTATGCAGTTCCTCATCATTAGTTATGTGATCTACCCATGAAATCTTCAGTATTCTTCTGCTGCACCACATTTAAAAAACGTGTATTCTCCTGTCAAATTTGCGTATTGTCCAGGTTTCTCTTCTGTACATCGCTACACTCCACACAAATCCTTTCAGAAAAGACTTCCTAACAATTGAATCTATATTCCGTGTTAACAAAATTCTCTTTTCCAAACCATTTTGTTGCCATTGTCAGTCTACATTTTATATCCTCTCCACTCTTGCCATCATCCGTTATTTTGCTTCTCAAATAGCAAAACTCATCTACAACTTGGGTACGTGTGTCGCTCCTAATCTAATTGCCTCAGTACCATCTGATTTGTTCGACTACATTCCATTACCCTTTTATTACTTTTGTTAATGTTCATCAACCTGAATGTGAAGACATCGAAAAAGATATGATTGTCGGAAGGACAGACTCAGCATATAGGAAAGTCAAAACAACCTTTGGTGACATTAAGAGCAACGGTGGTAACATTAAGAGTGCAACGGGAATTCCACTGTTAAATGCAGAGGAGAGAGCAGATAGGTGGAAAGAATACATTGGAAGCCTCTTTGAGGGTGAAGATTTTTCTGATGTGATAGAAGAAGAAACAGGAGTCGATTTAGAAGAGATAGGGGATCCAGTATTAGAATCGTAATTTAATAGAGCTTTGGATGACTTACGGTCAAATAAGGCAGAAGGGATAGACAACATTCCATCAGAATTTCTAAAATCATTGGGGGAAGTGGCAACAAAACGACTATTCACGTTGGTGTGTAGAATATATGAGTCTGGCGATATACCATCTGACTTTCGGAAAAGCATCATCCACACAATTCCGAAGACGGCAAGAGCTGACAAGTGCGAGAATTATCGCACAATCAGCTTAACAGCTCATGCATCGAAGCTGCTTACAAGAATAATATACAGAAGAATGGAAAAGAAATTTGAGAATGCGGTAGGTGCCGATCAGTTTGGCTTAAGGAAAAGTAAAGGGACGAGAGAGGCAATTCTGACGTTACGGCTAGTAATGGAAGCAAAGCTAAAGAAAAATCAAGACACTTCCATAGGATTTGTCGACCTGGAAAAAGCGTTCGACAATATAAAATGGTGCAAGCTGTTCGAGATTCTGAAAAAAGTAGGGGTAAGCTATAGGGAGAGACGGGTCATATACAATATGTACAACAACCAAGAGGGAATAATAAGAGTGGACGATCAAGAACGAAGTGCTCGTATTAAGAAGGGTGTATGACAAGGCTGTAGCCTTTCGCCCCTACTCTTCAATCTGTACATCGAGGAAGCAGTGATGGAAATAAAAGAAAGGTTCAGGAGTGGAATTAAAATACAAGGTGAAAGGATATCAATGATACGATTCGCTGATGACATTGCTATCCTGAGTGAAAGTGAAGAAGAATTAAATGATCTGCTGAACGGAATGAACAGTCTAATAAGTACACAGTATGGTTTGAGAGTAAATTGGAGAAAGACGAAGGTAATGAGAAGTAGTAGAAATGAGAACAGCGAGAAACTTAACATTAGGACTGATGGTCACGAAGTCAATGAAGTTAAGGAATTCTGCTACCTAGGCAGTAAAATAACCAATGACGGACGGAGCAAGGAGGACATCAAAAGCAGACTCGCTATGGCAAAAAAGGCATTTCTGGCCAAGAGAAGTCTACTAATATCAAATACCGGCCTTAATTTGAGGAAGAAATTTCTGAGGATGTACGTCTGGAGTACAGCATTGTATGGTAGTGAAACATGGACTGTGGGAAAACCGGAACAGAAGAGAATCGAAGCATTTGAGATGTGGTGCTATAGACGAATGTTGAAAATTAGGTGGACTGATAAGGTAAGGAATGAGGAGGTTCTACGCGGAATCGGAGAGGAAAGGAATATGTGGAAAACACTGATAAGGAGAAGGGACAGGATGATAGGACATCTGCTAAGACATGAGGGAATGACTTCCATGGTACTAGAGGGAGCAGTAGAGGGCAAAAACTGTAGAGGAAGACAGAGATTGGAATACGTCAAGCAAATAATTGAGGACGTAGGTTGCAAGTGCTACTCTGAGATGAAGAGGTTAGCACAGGAAAGGAATTCGTGGCGGGCCGCATCAAACCAGTCAGTAGACTGATGACAAAGGCACTATCTGTTCTGTTCAGTGGCTCTCCTATGTCTTTTTCTCTCTCTGACTGAATTACAACGTCACCCATAAACCTCAAAGTTTTTATTTCTTTTTCCTGAAGTTTAGTTCCTACTCCAAATTTCCTTCTGTTTCCCTTACTGATTGCTCAATGAACAGACTGAATAACAGTGGCATTGTGAACTCGAGAAATTATTTTGTGAGATCAGATACCATGAAAATTACCAACGAGGTAGTGAAGTCGAGAAATTAAATGACATCCAACAAAAGGGTACAAAATTGAGGGGTTCATGTATTAATGTAAAAAATGGTTTGTATGGTCAAAACATGAAAGAAAGGTATTTATTTTCGTAATGTTTACACAAACTAAAATAAAACTATACATCTCAGGGCCGATTTGACTGGGCGCAGACACGACTCAGTTATTAAGGGAAAGGAGGAGGGAACGAATCGTCTCACCATTCTTCGTAATCGTTCATCTTATATTGCTGTCGTCGGCACGTGCTACGTCGGTACGGCGCGTCGCATCGGAGCTGTGCTGTACAAGTTGGCCGCCATCAGCAATCACGGCTTTGCGGTGGGGCCCAGGTAGGATCTCCGCATTGTCTGCCCCTAGTCGGTTGCGTAGCCGGAGCTGTGTTGTAAACGGAAGGCGGATGTTTGCGCTGGATGGAAGAGCGCCCATGTCCGCTCGCTTCGGCGCGGTGTTTCCACGACTCTCTTCTCTCTTCTCATCCATCTCCCAGCTCAACTCGTCATCGAAATACTCTTCCTTTCGGAGTTGACATTGGCAGACGAAATTTTCAATGCAACCCAATGGCAGATCGCCGTTTCATTGCCACGCCTCTGAGTGCGGGGTGGAAATTTTCTATCTGGCGTGCGCTGGCGTGTGGCTCGTGAATCGGCGTCTTTCTCGCGATTTCAGATTCTTGAGATGCTTACCTGCATTCCGAGGCTGTTGGGAGAGCAGCTACACAACACTTATCTTAACCGCTCTCTCTGCGTGAGCCCTGGACAGATTCATGTTTGGGCTCTGTCTCAAAATCTGCTGGCATCCGTCATTTACAAGGAATGTCCTCACTATTGAGAAAAACATCTTCTTAAGAATCCTGGCTTCTTTCACACGCCTCCCTGCTTCAGTTCCTCTCGCTTTTTTTGTGCGCTCCTCCCTGTGCCCATAGGGTACTGGAATTGTCAGCACATCCCTGATTTCTAAGACAGGTAAGGAGACTGCTGCCAGGCCAGAAGAAATGACATGCTTTCGCAAGTACATTCTTCGCATTCCGTACTAATGGCTGCAGGTGTCCATCAGCTCTCGGCACGCTTCTCGTTGTCAGATGGGCCCTTCGTAACGTCTCCCTCCTTGAGGCATGCGAGGGCGTCCACCCCGGCTTCCCGCTGTGTCCTTGCAGAATGACTGCACCCTGGGGCTAGGCCCGGGGTGTCAGGCTCGGCCGCTCGTGGTGCGTTGGAGAAAGTGGCCGCAGTCGGACGTATTACAATGGCGAGAGGCTAAGATCCTATCTCACTGCCTTCTTAAGCACTACCTACGTTTCATGCCCCTCGATGCTTATAACTGCTGTCTGGACACTACCAGTTGTAAATATCGTTCCGCTCCCTGGGTTTACTTTCAGAATTTCAAAGATGGTATTCGAGTCAACATTGTCAAAAGCTTTTTTCTAAACACATAAATGCTACAAACGTAGATTTTCCTTTCATTAACATATCTTCTAACATAAGTCATAGGGTCACTATTGCCTCACATGTTGCTACATCTCCTTAGAAACCAAACTGATCTTCCGAAGTTGGTTTCTGCTGTTGTGATACTGCAACAAAAGAAATTTTCTCTAGTATCATGTCGAAAATTGACATTGTGGGACGATGTCTGTGTGAAAATACAGGTTAATTCTTACAATAAGTTAAAAACAGCAACTAGCTACAGTTAATAATGCACTTTATTAGAAAGAAATAGCACAGTTAGTGGCACCCAAAGGACAGGTTCATCCTGAGACGACAGATCACACTTCAAATAACATTATGTGTCGTGACCTTAGAATATTTTAATTACTAATCAAATTAACATGCGGGACAACATCTCATGTTGTAACAATTTAGTCAGTATTTCTGAGAAGGGATGATGCGTGCGGCATTTAGTATCATGGACCTGAACAGCTGCCCACTGAAACTGAACGTCCCAGAGCCTCACAGATATGTAGGAAGATTCTGACTAGGAACTCTGCCAGGCAGAATTAAGTCAGTGTGGGTTTGTAGAGACGGAATATTCCAGAATCACCAAACAATAAGCTTGTAAAAGCTATGGTCAAATAGGAATATCTTTCAAAATCGTGTACAGAAGTCACGAGCAGTGGCAAGTCAGTATTCATCGAGTATTCGGTGAGTATTCAGAGAGCAATAGTTAACGAGTGACGCTGGGACAGGATCCCTTGGCAGCGGAGCCTAGCATCAGCTACTGATGGAGCGATAGAAACTTCATAGCTCTGATCGACACAACGACAACTGTTAAGTAAGTAGCACCTTAGGTTTTGCTTTCATTGAAATATTATTGAACAGATACATATTGCCTGTGTCTCAAATAGTTACTGTTGAGTATTTAATAGTTGGAACAAGACATTTGTTGGTGTTTGTCTCTTTTAAGTTCGGCTAAGGAGTCATTAAGTAGTGAGTTAGGCCAAGGGTCAATGATTGAATAGTTAGACCAAGAGGCCAGAGATTATTAAAGCCATGGAATCAGTAAGAGAATAGTTAGTGATACAGTGGTTAACGGAACTTGTTTCTAACAAATGTTATGGATCACGTGTATTAAAAAGAGTACTGTGTGAATGGAGCAACAGTGAAACTGTACGGAGTTATATGCGTATCAAGGTGGGACTCCTCGCATTTAAATGTATTTAGAATTGAATAAATTGTGTTAAAAGTAAATAGTTTGCTACTTCGGCAGAAAACTTCTGCCAAATCCAATCCCTGTTCCCAGTAGCAATCACCATCCTAAGCAAAGAAAGAGGTTCTTCTCCTCTCTGCCCCATCATGCTGCAACCACATGCGTAGTCGTATGTCCAGGTGAACACCTTCCAGCAGGCCGGGTAGAGTTTCTTGCAAAAAGTGAAGGTAATTTGCCCCGGTATGTCGAGGAGGTAGGCGGACTGGCCCAATCAAATGATCGCCCACAATGCCTGCCCAAATTTTGAGCGAAAATCTTTCCTGGTGTCCGTGGACGTATGTGACGTGACGATTTCTCCTTGTCCAGTAATGAACGTTTCGGGTGTAGTAAAGGCCATCCCCATGGAGGGTGCTCTCGTCGGTAAACAACACAGTAGCGTCGCAAAAACCACCGTCAAAATCCTAGCGTGTGTTCATAGTCCGCCACAGGGTTTAGGTCTTGGACAGAGTGGAAACTAAATGGAAGTTGGCCGTTATCCCTCAAAACCTCCCAGACCAACCGATGGGTGACCCCCTTTGCTGTGTCCAACCCCTCGAGCACTTGTCATAGGTGCTTCCTCGAAGCGCTCGAGAACAGTCTCCTCAAATGCAGCATCACGTCGTGTTCGAAGTCTTCCAGCATCACCATGATATCCCGCAGGCGAGCCTGTTTCGCCAAGTCGCCGGTGAATTGCTGTAAACTTTTGCGGGTGTGGGTGGCCTCTTGCTGTGTACCGTTCCTTATACGCATTACCGTCGGATAGTTCATAACGAAAACCACATCTCGTTGTTCTTCAAACAAATACCGTTCCGCCATGTTTACTGTATGACTAAATCGCAGGTGACGCGTGTGTGCTCCGAAGCGAAGCTTGTGTGTGAACACCTCTGACGTGAGGTGTAAACAAACAGCACGACCTATTCGACACGTGTGCAGATCACGTTAGGGCAGTAACGGGGCAAGTGACGTTTGTACGTGTGAACCGACAACTACAGCGCTGCCCGTCGACCAACGAACGGCAACAGGAAATCCCATGGCCTGCCGGCCGCGGTGGCCGTGCGGTTCTGGCGCTGCAGTCCGGAACCGCGGGACTGCTACGGTCGCAGGTTCGAATCCTGCCTCAGGCATGGGTGTGTGTGATGTCCTTAGGTTAGTTAGGTTTAAGTAGTTCTAAGTTCTAGGGGACTTATGACCTAAGATGTAGAGTCCCATAGTGCTCAGAGCCAAGTCCCACGGCCCATCCGAGCACTTTGTCGACCTGCACAATATTAGTAATTTTGGTTCCTACTGTCATCCACTATCCAGGGTTAAAATTTCGTGCCACAATTTTTCTCCACCCTGTATAAGGTTATCATTCTGTAGTCTCAAGTGGGTTACGGTTTGGTAGCCAGTATTTCTGGAGCTACGTTGGAGTACATGTTCTCTTCGAAGAAATTTGTTGCATCTGTTTGGAAGGAACAATTTCATCTATTTAGGGAACGCAAAAGAGAAATGCCGTTTATGTAGGACCCATGATTCGGGTCCTGCAAATCAAAAAAGTTATTCGTCAACAGCGGTGTTGGACAGACTACCACAAGACTTCAAAATCTTTGGTGTTAAAGAGTATTTTTCTAACCTAAGGAGAAGCTCATTCTTTGCATCGATATATACTGTTCACTAAACTGAGATTGTTATTATTGAAATTTTCGACAGCTATTAAAGTTTACAAAAGGTGGGAATTACGGTATAATGTTCCAGTAATGCCTCAGGAGTGTTACGTGAACACGTAATTTACAGAGGTTGGCCAAAAACATGGAAATACGACGACAAATGCTTGTTTGAACGTAAATGCAGACCCTAGAAAAACCTGCAAGCTGCACTGTTGGCCGCGAAAAAAGTGCAATGTCCTCAATGCATTGCAAGTTTCAGTCGTGATAGCTAAAGTGTTCTGTGTAGTTGGAAGTGCATTATATCCGAAATAAGTGAATTCGAACGTGGGAAAATCGTTTTGTTTGTCCGGTGGATAACCATGACAGCCGACATATTTGTTTCAAGAACCACCGTCCGAAGATATCGCGTATATTCTATATACATCATACGGTAAGTCACAACGCTGGCGATAGTGTATATTGATTGATTGTGAAAGGTGGTCACTGCAGATTGTGAGTTAACGAGCATTGCACTCTCATTTAAATATATGGCCGAAAGAGTCAGCCTACAGGAGTTGTGAAACTAACCCTGTCGTCGAGGACCGAATGACACAAAGGGCGCAGATTCACCACAAGATGGGGAAACTCACAGGCGTCTATTATCTATTAAAGCCTAAGCGCTGTAATGTGCGAGTGAGACAGACGAGAACCTCCGTCACAGGGAAACCCAGTAGAAAGCTTTTGTGGCCAAGGAGACGTAGCAGTGTTAAACATGCCGGACCTACGATCGGGCATAAAGGGAAACATTTACGAAAATTAATTAATTCTGTAGTATTGCAGGGAATCAAGCAATAGTAATTTTAATCTGCCATCCTCCACAAATTTTTATGCTGATCCCAATAAAACTTGAATATTGGTCATATCTATAATAGCTAAGGATTTACTGTTAAAGTGAAATTAACAAGTTTTCTAATAAAACCTGAATGCTAAAATCTGAACACTTCGGTCGATCTCAACGATCGACGTTTCATACAGATTCGTATCATTAAAATAACAAATGTTGTGAATATCAACACTGTACCTTTATTTGTTTGAAAGATATAGTGAATTTAAATTATCAGTGTTTTCAGTTACGCAACAGATCATCATTTCCTCCACACAAAACACACTGAAATGTGACAGCATGACACCTTATTCAATCAGTAGGTAATAGAATATTTGTTGTAAAGTTTAGTGCATAATAGTTACTTTTGCTCTTTATTTACTTATCCGAAAGTACATTGATGCAAGGCTACTGGCCGTGACATTCGAAGTTAAGAAGGAAATTGTACTGATTTTGCGTAAAAGAATTTAACGTTATTATGTATTGGATATTCTTGTTACTTTATTTAGAACGTGTAAGTGGTCAAGCATTGATTATTTCAATATGTTAAATGTAAAGCAATGTAGAATAAGCTGTAGCCAATCAGATGGACGGCTTCAGGAAAGGGAACTGTACTAGTCAATTGAGCGAAGATGTTCGGCGCGCGGGAAACGCGGTCGGAGACGGGCAGAGAGCACTTCCGGTCTAGACATCAATGAGTACATTTCGGCTGGAGCCACCAAAGGGTACAGTTCGGACTGAGACGCGAAAGCGGTCAGTCGGTCTTCTCCGAGCGATGAGCAGCCGCGCCCCTGGTGTGAACTTTTCGCATAGTTAACGAGGTGGAGTATCGAACTTGTATTTCGCAAGGAGATTGTGAGCGATCGAACTGTGTCAAGTGGATATGCGCTCGAGTGTAACAGTAACTCTAAATACGACCACTTTCGCTATTAGTTTGCTTTCTGAATAAAAATTATTCTCGCCAAATGGCAACTATGTGGCCTACATCATTTATGGGTTGTTAATTTACTTACCGATATTATTTTTACTGTTACTATATGTTATGTTACCTTTTTATTTCGCAAACTTGCCATAGGCCAGACAGTTTAACCAAAGGGTCACAAGTATCTAATTTAGGGCGTGTAATGCGACACGGGTTGTTCGAGCCCTAGACGAATTTGAGCCGACGTTTCGACGAAGAGGAACCGCATGTGAGCCCGAACATTTTTGGGATGTTAGCTCGCAAGATGATTCCATGAAACATGAGAAGAGAACAGCTGCTAAAGTCACTGAAAAATGGAAGTAGCACTAGGTATCCCGCCGGCACGGTAGCTCAGCGTGTTCGGTCAGAGAGCTGGTTGGCCTCCGTAAAAAAAAAAAAAAAAAAAAAAAAAAAAAAAAAAACTGAGTGGAAGGATCAACAAACGAACTTAAACGGATGTCATGTGACATCCGCAACGATCAACAACGAACAAAAATGCAAAGAAAAGCTATCCCAGTCAACAACAAAACAACGCGATGGGAGCCCCAAATGCAGGGAACTTCAGGGAATTCCAAAACCAGTCATCTGTGATACAAATTCCCATCACAGAAAAACGTGGTCCCGAAGCCATGTAATCTGGACTATGGAGCACTGGAAGAAAGTCATTCAGTCGGATTATGTCCGTTTCACACTGTTTCCAACATCTGGTCGAGTTTACGTCCAAAGAGTGAAACACGGCGGGGGACTCGATTCGGTGATAATTTGTGCAGCCATATCGTGGTGTTCCACGGGAAACAGGTTGCTGTTCTATATAGAATTACCGCCAACTACTGTGTGACCCTTTTGGCTGATCATGTCCATACCACGCTACAACGTTTGTTCTCCAATAGCAATGTGTTCCAAGACGGCAGTGTACATGCTCACACAGCTCGCATCGTCCACGACAGGTTTTATGAGTACAATAATAAATTGTCGCGTGCTCCCTGGCGAGCAGTCACCAAGTCTCAATATTAGTGACCCTTTGTGGTCTACTTTCTACATCTACATCCATATTCCGCAATCCACCATACGGTGCGTTGCGGAGGGTACCTCGTACCACAATACCTCGTACCACAACTAGCATCTTCTCTCCCTGTTCCACTCCCAAACAGAACGAGGGAAAAATGACTGCCTATATGCCTCTGTACGAGCCTTAATCTTTCTTATCTTATCTTTGTGGTGTTTCCGGGAAATGTAAGTTGGCGGCAGTAAAATCGTACTGCAGTCAACCTAAAATGCTGGTTCTCTAAATTTCCTCAGTAGCGATTCACGAAAAGAACGCCTCCTTTCCTCTAGAGACTCCCACCCGAGTTCCTCAAGCATTTCCGTAACACTCGCGTGATGATCAAACCTACCAGTAACAATTCTAGCAGCCCGCCTCTGAATTGCTTCTATGTCCTCCCTCAATGCGACCTGATAGGAATCCCAAACGCTCGAGCAGTACTCAAGAATACGTCGTATTAGTTTTTTATAAGCGGTCTCCTTTACAGATGAACAGCATCTTCCCAAAATTCTGCCAATGAACCGAAGACGACTATCCGCCTTTCCCACAACTGCCATTACATGCTTGTCCCACTTCATATGGCTCTGCAATGTTACGCCCAAATATTTAATCGACGTGACTGTGTCAAGCGCTACACTGCTAATGGAGTATTCAAACATTACGGGATTCTTTTTCCTATTCACCTGCACTAATTTACATCTATCTATATTTAGAGTTAGCTGCCATTCTTTACACCAATCACAAAATCCTGTCCGAGTCATCTTGTATCCTCCTACAGTCACTCAACGACGACACCTTCCCGTACACCACAGCATCATCAGCAAACAGCCGCACATTGCTATCTACCCAATCCAAAAGATCAATTATGTAGATAGAAAACAACAGCGGACCTACCACACTTCCCTGGGGCACTTTGCAGGTAAGGGTGCGAGATCGATACCCACCTCCATCATTGTTACCTGAAATATTTATTATTTTGCAGGAATAATGGTAGAAGATTCCTTTGAGAACTATCTAGGAGCTGAATTTATCTATTCCGAGACGACTAGAAAAAGTTTTGATATCCAACGGGTTTGCTACACTGTATTAGGCATGGTACTGAAATGTATTTTAGGTGACGCCATTTTTTTATCCATCCTTTTTACATTTGTTTACTCCGTGATTTCCTTCAGTATTTTCGTAAACAGTTTCTAACAATGACCAATGGTCATTTGAAACAAGTTCCTTGTGGAGTTACGTATTTTAGTCTTTCATTTGTAGTCACTCAATATATTCAGCAATTTTTTAACATGTCGCTATTTTGCACGATTATGAACTAACGTGTAAATCTATTAAATAAGATGTAATAAATAACAGAAAGAGCTGTTGCCTACCACTTCTATCCATCATTCAATGTCTGTAGCAAGGAAGAGAGAACCAGGGCGAAGTACTGTCGTCCAGTTAGCGGAATCGACAAACCCTTGTGGTCAGTTCGGCGACCGGCAGATGTCGGATGTAATTACATTCCGAACATTCAGCCAATGTCTAGACCTGTGGGACTGATCGAACACGGCTCAGCCCAGGGGGCAAGGGCCTGCGTTGTGAGCACGTTTTCGCCATCGAGACACACGGACGGCAGTTACTACCACGGCCAATTGTAATGATTACTGCACAAGCCACCGGCAGCCACCAAGAATAATTACATCGCGCGACCACAGAACGTGACTGTGAATCATAAACACCGATTGCAATGACGTCGCTGTGGTAGATGAGATTACGGTAGTGATTATCTCGTTTGTGCTGCTCCGCGCTAAACTTATGGTGACAGAGATTCCTTTGTAATGCTGTTACTCATTCTGGACGTCATACGAGAATGGCACTGCCTCTCGCCCCCCCCCCCCCCAACCTCCACCCTTTGCAACCGACGATGTCTTAACCATGTTAGTAACTGGGGTACGGCATTGGTTGTTTCTTTTTACTACAAATATTGCAGGGAAATTTGTTTTCGCGCTTGGTTTTGATGAACAAAGTTCACTGCTCACATCAATTGTACCATCCGCTTCCGCCAGATATACCTACGACATTATACCGGGTGTTACAAAAAGGTACGTCCAAACTTTCAGGAAACATTCCTCACATACAAAGAAAGAAAGTATGTTATGTGGACATGTGTCCGGAAACGCTTACTTTCCATGTTACAGCTCATTTTATTAATTCTCTTCAAATCACATTAATCATGGAATGGAAACACACAGCAACACAACGTACCAGCGTGACTTCAAACACTTTGTTACAGGGAATGTTCAAAATGTCCTCCGTTAGCGAGGATACACGCTTCCACCCTCCGTCACATGGAAACCCTGATGCGCTGATGCAGCCCTGGAGAATGGCGTATTGTATCACAGCCGTCCACTATACGAGCACGAAGAGTCTCTACACTTGGTACTGAGGTTACATAGACAAGAGCTTTCAAATGCCCCCATAAATGAAAGTCAAGAGTGTTGAGGTCAGGAGAGCGTGGAGGCCATGGAATTGGTCCGCCTCTACCAATCCATCGGTCACCGAATCTGTTGTTGAGAAGCGTACGAACACTTCGACTGAAATGTGCAGGAGCTCCATCGTGCATGAACTACATGTTGTGTCGTACTTGTAAAGGCACATGTTCTAGCAGCACAGGTAGAGTATCCCGTATGAAACCATGATAACGTGCTCCATTGAGCGTAGGTGAAAGAACAAACTAAAATGAGCTCTAACATGGAAATTAAGCGTTTCCGGACACATGTCCACACAACATCTTTTGTTTATTTGTGTGTGAGGAATGTTTCCTGAAAGTTTGGCCGTACCTTTTTGTAACACCCTGTATATATAGACGGTGGTAGTATTGCATCCCCAAGGCATAAAACGGAAGTGCATCAACGGATAAGTCTTTTGTACTCACGTGATTCACGTGATTACAGCCGTACGACGGGAATTAACAGTCTCTGAACGCGGAATCGTAGTTGGAGCTAGATGCACGGGACATTTCATTTCGAAAATCGTTACGGAATTCAATATTCTGAGATCTACAGTGTCAAGAGTGTGCTGAGAGTATCAAATTTCAGTCATTGCCTCTCACGCAGTGGCCGACGGTCTTCACTTAGCGACCGAGAGCATCAGTGATTTCGTAGAGTTGTCGGTGCTAGCAGACAAGCAACAATCCGTGAAATAACCGCAGAAATCAATGTGGGACGTACGACGAACTTATCCGTCAGGACCGTGCTGGGAAATTTGACTTTAATGTGCTACGGCAGGAGACAACCGATGGGAGTACCTTTGCTAACAGCACACCGTCGTCTGCAGAGCCTCTCACGGGGTCGTGACCTTATTGGTTGGATCTTAGACGACTGGAAAGCCGTAGCCTGATCAGACGAGCCCGATTGCAGTTGGTAAGAGCCCATGTTAGGGTTCTAATAAGGCGCACATCTCACGAGGCCATGGAGTGGTCTACAAGGGCCAGCCGCTATGGCCGAGCGGTTCTAGGCCCTTCAGTCCGGAGCCGCGTGACTGCTACGGTCGCAGGTTCGAATCGTGCCCCGGGCATGTATGTGTGAGATGCCCTTAGGGTTGTTAGGTTTAAGTAGTTCTAAGTTTTAGGGGACTGATGACCTCAGATGTTAAGTCCTGTAGTGCTCAGAGCCATTTGAACCATTTTGTCTACAAGGCACTGTGCAAGCAGGTGGTGGCTCCATAATGGTGTGGGCTGTGTGTACGTGGGGTGGACTGGGCCTCCTGGTCCAACTGAGCCGATAATTATATTCGGCAACTTGCAGCTATTCACGACCTTCATGTTCCCAAACATCGATGGAATTTTTATTGATGACAGTGCACCAGGTCATTGAGCCATAGTAGTTCGCGATTGGTTTGAAGAACATTCTGGATAGTTCGAGCGAATGATTTGGCCCATAAATCCCATTGTACATTTACGGGACATAATTGAGAGGTCAGTTTGTACACAAAATCCTCACAGGCAAAACTTGCCCAGTTGCGTATGGCCATAGAGTCAGCATGGCTCAATATTTCCGATAGCTCGGCGCGAGCCAGCGCACGAGGCGCAATAATTCCAGGAACGAAGACGTGGCCAACATGCGTTCATATGTGCAATAGGCGACAAATGACACATCCTAAAAGGGAATACCACCACCGACTAATTTGGGACAACTCTAACAAACAGGTATATAAATAACATTTATTGTTTATTAAGAATTATAAACCGATGTTTTCCGTTGACACTGGCTGCCTCATGAAGCACTTTGTGCCATGAAACTGAAATTTCACATCACGGCGGGGTGCGCATGTGCAGTTCAAGTGCTGTTCTCTAACCAGAGGGCAGCTTCGGCTGGGTACAATCTGCAGAGCGCACAGTCAAAGCTTCCTATGCATGCACGTCAGAGCCAAGAGAATTCTCCTGTACAGGGATATACCGTCAAGTCATCTGTAGGTCAGCGCCATGGCCGCTGTCGTGGCAGCTGTCAGTCCGTGGCATGGTGACGGGTACGGGATTTTTCTAGACGGCCGGGGTTGCCTATCTGCGGCTGGCCCTGAATGTGCCGATCAGCAGTAAGGAGCGGATGTGGTGTTGCAGTCCCAGTAAAGTAGTCGGCGTGGGTTGATGTTTCGTTAATGTTAGTTGATGGCCAGCAGAGAAAGTGACTAGAACATGGTGTGCAGCGTGTTGTGAGTCGCAACGGTCAACGTGGGGCACGCCCAAGCTGTACGTGGACGTCGTCTACGCGGAGAGCGAATGGTGTCTTTGCCCCATGTGCAGAAGAAGACGGCAGCTCATAGCCAGAGATGAGCAACAGGGAAGACATTAGTTATTGCACACGTGCATAGAGCACCAAGTGTTATGGTTTAATGAAGCACAAGCCATTGGTGAGAGGCTGACAGGTTTTGCAAGAATAAAGTTATTATGTGACTTTTAGCATGCAGTGATATTCCGGGTGCCAGCTTATTACAACGGGCTGATATGGTGATATCTTTTCCTGACTGGTGCCCCACTTGCGTGTCACCAGAGCCGAAGAGTTATTGTTTAAGAATATTGCATCTGATTAGAATAATTTTTGTTATTACCATTTTGTGACGTGCCTATTTTAAAGACTTATTCCTGAACGGAATATTAGTTACTTCTTCTGATAACTGTCAATGATTTCGGTTGATGTCGTTTGAGCTCTTGTGTTAATAAGATACAGCTGTCGATAAACGTTATACCAATTTAAAGCGACGCTCGCACAGCATCCTGCCAGGACCACACTCCGTGTAAAATATGTGCTACAACATGTTGCGCTGTCTCCATCAACACATCCAGAAAGCAAAATTGCAAATATCTGCGAAAACATTACTTGAACAAATTCAGCCACCAGCCCCGTTTTTTATCTTTATTTATACTTAGAAACTTTTTGGGCGTTCGCCCATGTTCAATTAGCGTAATAGCTTTATATCTCCGCCTGCATAACATCTTTAATAGCTTCGCATAGCTACCACACTTCTTGAGTTGAATATGCTTAGCAAAATTTCTCAGAAGACACGGTCAGATGTTAATGTAACTTGGTGCGTGTACACACCACCATTACCTCCGTGCATGATTAGAGTACCTATATACATCATGTATGTCTGAGACATGAAAAGGTCTTTGGAACAGTATAACTTCATTTGGTTAGGGTTGCGATTCTCTTGTTATCGGTAAACAGTCTTCAGAGTGCATTAATCCTGGTCATCTTTGGCGCTGCTGCCAAGCCTTGTAGGGTATATAAGGGCGTGAACAGCGTCAGATGTCGAGTGACAAGTATGAAGAACGTGGAGGTGCTATGCACCAGTGTGAGCCTGCGTTATCAGCACCTGAGTTTGAAAGAGACTTTATTGTGGGTTTGCATTTGACCGGTTGTTTTAATCGTGCAAACATCGAGATTTGTGGTGCATTCAGGTGTGGCAGTGCCCCATGAGGACAGGCATTCTCTTTATGAAGGTTGCAGTCGATCATATACGACCACCACATGCGCTCCTGTCATCCAAAAACATTATGCGTCATCCTGCAGCACTGATCGCGACTACTACCAGCTCGACAGGCAACTACCGTCCCATCCACAGGCTGCCGTTAGCACCACATCACATATGCCAGCCTTTCAAATGGTACCTTGCCTAGGAGCATGGGCTACCGTCCGGGGTGGCCGAGCGGTTCTAGGCGCTACAGTCTGGAACTGCGCGACCGCTACGGTCGCAGGTTCGAATCCGGCCTCGGGCACGGATGTGTGTCATGTCCTTATGTTAGTTAGGTTTAAGTAGTTCTAAGTTCTAGGGGACTGATGAGCTTAGAAAGTAAATCCCATAGTGCTCAGAGCCATTTGAACCATTTTGAGCGTGGGCTATTGACGAATGGCGTTGCGTAGTATTCAGCCATGAATCGCGGTTCTCCACTAACCAGGATGGTCATTGCAGGGGAGTATGGCGGCAGCCTGGGAAAAATTCCCACTCTCTAAAAGTTTTGGAGAGGCACAGAAGTGTTACTCCCGGCGTCATGGTAGTGGAAAACGTCGGTTATGACTTCAGGTCATGGCTGGTAGTCATAATTTTAGATAACATGATATAGAGATATGACAGTGATATTCTATTAATTACAAATTTCTAAAGTACTCAACGTCGCAGCAATCATTTCTTTAAAAATGATGGCCGATCTCGGCCTTTATGTTGGCCAACTTCAGATCTGCGGCACCATATGGTTGCATCCTGCAGTGGACGGAACAGTTGAGTGAAATCACGGTCGTTTACTGCTTCCCGGTAGTGACTGAGGGGACTCTCACGGTACAGCGGTACACCACTTACATCCTGCGTCAGTATGTGTTCTCCGTCATGTCACAGTAACGTGGTGCTATTTTTGAACTAGGCAATGCTTGTCCACTCATGGCCGGTGTCTCTTTGAACTGTATGTGTGATACTGAGGTACTCGCGTGGCCAGCAAGATTCCCATATCTGTTAGCAACAGAACATGTATGGGGACAGCTTAGACGTCAACTCTGTCCCAGTGTCAATATCCAATAAATCAAGGACCATCTACAACGGCTGCGGCCCAGCTTGCCTCAGAAGGAGATACAACGGCATTACGACCCCCTTCCCAACCGAATCAGTGCATGCATCCAGACCAGAGGGGTTGCTTTGTAAATTTAACTCGGTATTGTAAACACTGAAATGAGATGAAACACCCTCTCAGACTGTGAATTTTCATATCGTATTTTCCTCCTCTTCTGAGTGCTTAACTTTCTCTCTTTCTTTGTGTGTGTGTGTGGGGGGGGGGGGGGGGTGTCGGTCACTGCACATTGTACCCAGTTACTAAATTCTCAAACTGAGGAGTAATAACAGAAAATTGTGGTCTTTTGTCTTATTTCTATCACGTTTTTTGCTACATCTGAACCTCACAGAGTTACACAATAAAATGTTTCTAAAAAGTTTCATAAATTAGTTACACATCTGCATATCAAATACAGTAGCGGCCTAAACAGAATTCTAATGAAATAAAAAACCATAAATTTCTGTTCCCCTTTCTGGACTTACATGTGTTTTGCCGACTGAAGGTAGATTACGCCAGAAACGCGCCTTCGCATTAAAAAAAGCTATAAAGTATAATGGTTGTTGTATTTCTTCAACTAATTTAGTCTACAGCCAAGCGCCACAACCACCGTTAATATCAATAAATTAATCTGCCAATACTTCAGAGAAAACAGCTTCTGTCGGCCATTAGATGAGACATCCGACATACATAAATTTCTTCTACAGAGAATGTTGACACTTAAACTTGCATTGCTGTTTATAAAAAACAAAATGCGATTGATTCAGCGCCCTCTCTTATTCCTCACCAGTTGACTTTGTGAAAAATTCTATCACAGATTTCTAACATGTGGAAATAATACCAACTTCGAAAGGGCAAACTGAAGTTCCACCACAATATTAACAACAATAAATTGTAACGTTAATTTTTTGGAAAATACCATTCACGGATGGGACAGATTTCAAAATAAACGTCAAAATCCGAAAACTAGCTTCACGGAGTGTTATTTTGTAAGCTCGTGCAACTGTACCGAGTAGCTACAAGGACGTTTTCGCTCGTGACGCAGCAGTGATGGCGAATAAGCTACGAAAGAGAGTCTTCTTCGAGATCAAAGGTCAGGTTCTACCGCATGGGACGTAGCAGTGTTTATTCACGGGTGTCGGCAGACGGTACAAGCGCAGCTTCCCTCCATGAAATCACGACATGCAGAAAGCTTCAGTGGTTGAACACCCATTCCCTCCCGGCCCTTGGATGTCTGATTGACGCTTCGCCAAAGCGAAACGGATAGCTGTAAAACCTTTTATGCTGTCTACACATGATGCCTCACGTACTACACAGTTACCGAAGCAGTGGCAGTAATTGACAGTTTTTGCGCTTGTGCGCCGAAGCCATAGGGCTCATTTCCCCCAATACACCGATTCCCTGCACTTCCAAAGCAAGAGTGAACATTATACCCAGTAAGTACCTTATAATTATCTAGCACTATGCGGTATTTATGTATCAATTCTGAAGGCAATTTATTTATTTAGTTTGTTGCTCTTTCTGCGTTGTGACTTGTAGATTTTAATTTTCGGCGTTAAAGATTGTTCAGTTACACTACGTTTGAGTGACGACTGGTGTGTTCACATCAGCGGAATAACGCGTTCTTAAGTGTTTAGGCTTAAAACGTAGATTATTGACGGTGAAGGCGGATTTAGATTACAGTGTTCACAACCAGGAAGCTTTAATAGCGATTGACATGGACAGAAATTACAAACTTATTTCTAGACACTGCAGTCTGATCAAGCATTGAATATCTTAGAAACATAATTTTGTAGATCACGTGACGTTATTCGGTAAGGTTTTGGTGCTGATGAAAATAAACATAACTGTATGTAGATGGACGCCTTCCAAACATATCTACAAAAATATCGACTCTATAACGTATCATTTAAAATTAATGTCGATAAGGGAAAAAAATGAAAGCCAACATAAATGATGAGGAAGAGCTCTTTCGGAAGAGAAATTTATTTTATAGATATCACAGAGATGGGTCATGTTTGAGACCAGTTCGCTGTTGTTAAAATGAAAAAAACAGTTGTCAGGGTAATGTAACATTTAAACAGCTGTATTATTAATATACATCAGGCAAGGGGAAGTACGTAGGAATTATGGGGGCACAGTGGGAAATCGCTAACAGCAATCAAAGCGGTGAATGAAAACCGGTTAATAGTCTCAAAAGACGGGGTACTCTGATTTCATCTACGACAAAAGTTATGGGCAGTGCTTGTTGGCTACAGAAAGAATATTTCTTTCTGAATACCTTACAAGGAATAAAACATCACTTCGATATCGTTCCAGCGATCAGCTTAGGACGTTGGTGGACAATATGCGTTCCTCTGTTCCTACCATTATAAGATTTCTCTCTCTTCACAGCTTACAATGTTACTTCTTTCTGAAAATGTTCTTCATGTATTTTGTCTATCCATCTTCTAGTGGGACCTCCACTGGGTCTCCTCCCGTGTGCTGTCATTTCCAAGTGATGTCTAGGGGTTTCTCTAGGGGTTTCTGTGTCCCCTGCACATTCCCAAACCATTTGAAAACAACAGTTTGCAAAACTATCACGTCCCATAGGCCGGTTACACAACCTGACAAAATAAGTGAAGGGTCCACAATCAGCGCAGAAAACGAAATGAAACTTCACGATTTGCGATGGTACCTAATGTCATTTCATTGTTTAAAGAATCGAGTCAAATTTACAGTGAGCTTTGCAATATAACTCCACTTACCAGTATGATGTCGAACTCATTCTGGGCTGGTTTCATGCACTAATTCCGTTGGAAAGCATGTAGTAAATCCACTGTATCGTCTCCTGAAGCAAGATGGCCCAGTATTGTTGTAACTGGTACTGTATGCTGGCACTGGGATGGAGATGATGTCTAAGCTGGTCCCACACACCTACAATCGGGTAGATATCTGGGATGTTGTTGGCCGCAGAAGTACATCAGATAGTTCATGGGGACACGTGACGTGGGCGGACGAGCACTCTTCTGATGAAAATCGAAACCACGATGCTGTCGCATTAGAGGGGTCCCTCATCAGTGCAAGTTGTGACCTGAAGTTATACCGATGGCTCCCCACGGTATGACACCAGCCGTAACACCGTAGTGCCTCTCCAAAACTTTGGATGTGTGGGGCCTCTCTCGAAGTTTGCAGCATACTCGCTGACGATTCTCTTCCAGAGTTTCACAGAAGTCCGATTCATCGCTGAACGCAATGTGACGTTGATAATCAGCAGTCGATGTTTCCCGATCACTGCATCACTCCAGTCAAAGCCTTTGTGTTGTGGCGTTAACGACATCCTATACATAGGACCGTGATTCTCTAGTCCAACTGTTGCTAATTTCCAACTAATGGTGTGGGAAGACAGAATGTGTTAAGGAGAACACGACTTGTTTTCGAATGACAGCCGATGATATGAAGGGATTGTGATATCCGTGGAGCATAATATGGCGATCCTCCTTTGTGATGGTTGGATAGAACTTTGACAACAAGTATATCTGCCCTTATCTTCCATACAGGCCACCACTGGGTACCTATTACATCCAAATGCCCAACAACACATCTAGATAGTGCAAGATTCGACAGCCATCCAATTCAGGTGCTAACAATTGTTATTCACAGTGACCAATCAACATACGACGCTGTTCACGTCCCTTACATATCGCACCATGTCTGATACAACACTAAGTCAAATAACACTACTGCAGACAGGTGGCAGCTTTACATGTACAGAGAGTTGCAATTCTAATGAGTTACATGCCTGCCAATGGTGTGTGTGTGTGTGTGTGTGTGTGTGTGTGTGTGTGCGTGCGTGCGTGCGTGCGTGCGTGTGTGTGTGTGTGTGTGTGTGTGTGTGTGTGTGTGTGAAGTTATGTCGACATTAGAGCATGTCTTCTTAAGGCCTTTTTTTGGCAGGCAGTGCAACTGGAGCCTGAGTTAAAAAGGAATAGCATCAGAGCAATCACTTATTCAACTATGCACTTCGGCAGTGGGGAAATGAAAGTGTGGTTGATAAGATCTGTTGAATATCCGCTGTATTCGGTAATTTCTGACTTCCGTCAGTTTCACATTCGGGAAGAGGTTTTGGCAGCTGCAGATGGATATTCTGCAGATATACCAGACCCACACGTCATGCAAGCTTCAGACGAGGGGAGTGGGGTCACATTGTGAACAGGAGGCATACAGTATGCATGAGTGGTCCAGTTCACCTGCAATAAAATTTATTTATCCAGTTAAGTGTACAGTGGTCTAAGTGTCTTCAGAGCGGCAGTCGGTGGCCTGGCGTACCGCAAAGAAGTGCTGATTGACGCCTTGCAAGCGAGTCATGACGTCGTCCAGTAGGTCAGTTCCATGCTGACATGCTGTGCAGGTGGCAGTTTAAGGATGAGGAGGCTTGGCCTGCAGAATGTTCTGCGGTACACTGTGTCTCCCATCTCAGCGCTCTCGACGGCAGCGCGTCGTGAGCTCAGGTGAAGACTGCCAACTGCGGTCCACGATATAGGTTGCCGCAAAGGCTAGGCCCTGGTCACCCACCATGGATCGACCAGGACTACAGTCGACGCAGCCCCCTGAGCACATGAGTCGGCCAGAGGGCTGCGTGAAAACACCATGCCTGGTGGGTGTGTAGATGCCAGCTTGCAGATCATCTGTGATGACGTAGTGTAGGAGGGCTGGTCACACCAGTCTCTCATCTGGGACGATCCAGAAGGCAGAAATGGTAGGCCATGGCTGTGGTACCCATTAGGTTGGCCACATCCTGGTGCAGAAGTCAGGAAGCAGGTAGCAGGCAGGCCGTCATCGATCAGCTTGTTGTGGTTCCAATGACAATAGACTGTCATCCTCTCTGGTTTTAGCGACACAGAATGGTTGCACGACAGAATGTGTCCTTGAGCTCCAAAAGCCTCTCTATTATTACAAACCTCTGATCTCAAGGGTTGTAATACGCCAGAAGGACTGAGAGGTATGGTTTTGGGAGGGAGGGGTGACTCACTCTGAGGCGTGCAAAGAAACACCGGCAAGTGCGTCATTTGATGGATCAAAGGTACACAGCCAGCCTTTCGCTGGTCCCGGTGATGGCACCGTGCAGCTTGCGTTCGTGGTTGAGTGCCGATACCAATGACGGAATCTGCGGCTTCAGCGGCCGGTCGCCCAGCCTTGCAGACGTAGCGCTTCTACTCACCAAAACGTTATGTGGCCGCCGCGCGTGTTGGCTGTGCCAGTAGCCCTGGACACGGCTGACTGCTCCCTCAGGCGCAACTCGCGGATCCCATGTAGAGCGCCGAAGGGCAACAGCCGTCCACGGTCGTTCCAGTGAGCGTTAGCAGCTCCGGATGTCCTCCCAGGACAGCTCGGCCAGTGACAGCAGACAGCTCCACACACTGAGGGCCGCGAGTTCGTGCTCCAGCCCCGCTCCTGCCGACGGCAGCTTGCAATCCACCGGATGATGTCACTCAGAGGCCAGCAGCCCTCTCGCTCCCCGTACAATGTACACTACTGGCCATTAACATTGTTACACCACGAAGATGACGTGCTACAGACGCGAAACTTAACCGATAGGATGAAGATGCTGTGATATGCAAATGATTAGCTTTTCAGAGCATTGACACAAGCTTGGCGCCGGTGGCGACACCTACAACATGCTGACATGAGGAAAGTTTCCAACCGATTTCTCATACACAAACAGCAGTTGACCGGCGTGGTCTGGTGAAACGTTGTTGTGATGCCTCGTGCAAGGAGAATAAATGCCTACCATCACGTTTCCGAGTTTGATAAAGGTCGGATTGTAGCCTATCGCGATTGCGGTTTATCGTATTGCGACATTGCTGCTCGCGTTGGTCGAGATCCAATGACTGTTAGCAGAATACGGAATCGGTGGGTTCAGGAGGGTAATAGGAACGCCGTGCTGGATCCCAACGACCTCGTATCACTAGCAGCTGAGATGGCAGGCACCTTATCCGCATGGCTGTAACGGATCGTGCAGTCACGTCTCGATCCCTGAGTCAACAGATAGGAACGTCTGCAAGACAACAACCATATGCACGAACAGATCGACGACGTTTGCAGCAGCATGGACTGTCGGCTACATCTACATTTATACTCCGCAAGCCACCCAACGGTGTGTGGCGGAGGGCACTTTACATGCCACTGTCATTACCTCCCTTTCCTGTACCAGTCGCGTATGGCTCGCGGGAAGAACGACTGCCGGAAAGCCTCCGTGCGCGCTCGAATCTCTCTAATTTTACATTCATGATCTCCTCGGGACGTATAAGTAGGGGGAAGCAATATATTCGATACCTCATCCAGAAACGCACCGTCTCGAAACCTGGACAGAAAGATACACCGCGATGCAGAGCGCCACTTTAGTTTGCTAAACATTTCCGTAACGCTATCACGCTTGCCAAATAACCCTATGACGAAACGCGCCACTTTTCTTTGGATCTTCTCTATCTCCTCCGTCAACCCGACCTGGCTGGTTCAAATGGCTCTGAGCACTATGCGACTTAACTTCTGAGGTCATCAGTCGCCTAGAACTTAGAACTAATTAAACCTAACTAACCTAAGGACATCATCACACACATCCATGCCCGAGGCAGGATTCGAACCTGCGACCGTAGCGGTCACGCGGTTCCAGACTGAAGCGCCTTTAACCGCACGGCCACACCGGCCGGCACCCGACCTGGTACAGATCCCACACTGATGAGCAATACTCAAGTATTTTGTAAGCCACCTCCTTCGTTGATGGACTACATTTTCTAAGGACTCCCCCAATGAATCTCAACCCGGTACCCGCATTACCAACAATTAATTTTATATGATCATTCCACTTCAAATCGTTCCGTACGCATACTCCCAGATATTTTACAGACGTAAGTGCTACCAGTGTTTGTTCCGTTATCATATAATCATACAATAAAGGATCCTTCTTTCTATGTATTCGCAATACATTACATACGTCTATGTTAAGTATCAGTTGCCACTCCCTGCACCAAGTGCCTATCCGCTGCAGATCTTCCCACATTTCGCTGCAATTTTCTAATGCTGCAACTTCACTATATACTACAGCTAATGCTGCAACGTCTCTGTATACTACAGCATCATCCGCGAAAAGCCGCATGGAACTTCCAATGCTATCTACTAGGTCATTTACATATATTGTGAAAAGCAATGGTCCCATAACACTCCCCTGTGGTACGCCAGAGGTTACCTTAACGTCTGTAGACGTCTCTCCATTGAGAACAACATGCTGTGTTCTGTTTGCTAAAAACTCTTCAATCCAGCCACACAGCTGGTCTGATATTCCGCAGGCTCTTACTTTATTTATCAGGCGACAGTGCGGAACTGTATCGAACGCCTTCCGGAAGTCAAGGAAAATAGCATCTACCTGGGAGCCTGTATCTAATATTTCCTGGGTCTCATGAACAAATAAAGCGAGTTGGGTCTCACACGATCGCTGTTTCGGAATCCATCTTGATTCCTGCAGAGTGGATTCTGGGTTTCCAAAAACAACATGATACGCGAGCAAAAAACATGTTCTAAAATTCTACAACAGATCGACGTCAGAGATATAGGTCTATAGTTTTGCGCTTCTGCTCGACGACCCTTCTTGGAGAGTGGGACTACCTGTGCTCTTTTCCAATCATTTGGAACCTTCCATTCCTCTAAAGACTTGCGGTACACGGCTTTTAGAAGGGGGGCAAGCTCTTTCGCGTACTCTGTGTAGAATCGAATGGGTATCCCGTCAGGTCCAGTGGACTTTCCTCTGTTGAGTGATTCCAGTTGCTTTTCTATTCCTTGGACACTTATTTCGATGTCAGCCATTTTTTCGTTGGTGCGAGGATTTAGAGAAGGAACTGCAGTGCAGCCTTCCTCTGTGAAACAGCTTTGAAAAAAGGTATTTAGTATTTCAGCTTTACGCGTGTCATCCTCTGTTTGAATGCCATCATCATCCCGGAGTGTCTGGATATGCTGTTTCGAGCCACTTACTGATTTAACATAAGACCAGAACTTCCTAGGATTTTTTGTCAAGTCGGAACATACAATTTTACTTTCGAATTCACTGAACGCGTCACGCATAGCCTTCCTTACGCTAACTTTGACATCGTTTAGCTTCTGTTTGTCTGAGAGGTTTTGGCTGCGTTTAAACTTGCAGTGAAGCTCTCTTTGCTTTCGCAGTAGTTTCCTAACTTTGTTGTTGAACCACGGTGGGTTTTTCCCGTCCCTCACAGTTTTACTCGGCACGTATCTGTCTATAACGCATTTTACGATTGCCTTGAACTTTTTCCATAAACACTCAACATTGTCAGTGTCGGAACAGAGATTTTCGTTTTGATCTGTTAGGTGGTCTGAAATCTGCCTTCTATTACTCTTGCTAAACCGAAAAATCTTCGTCCCTTTTCTTCATATTCCTATTTACTTCCATATTCAGGGATGCTGCAACGGCCATATGATCACTGATTCCCTGTTCTGCGCTTACAGAGTTGAAAAGTTTCTACATCTACATCTACATCTATACTCCGCGAGCCACCTTACGGTGTGTGGCGGAGGGTACTTATTGTACCACTATCTGATCCCCCCTTCCCTGTTCCATTCACGAATTGTGCGTGGGAAGAACGACTGCTTGTAAGTCTCCGTATTTGCTCTAATTTCTCGGATCTTTTCGTTGTGATCATTACGCGAGATATATGTGGGCGGTAGTAATATGTTGCCCATCTCTTCCCGGAATGTGCTCTCTCGTAATTTCGATAATAAACCTCTCCGTATTGCGTAACGCCTTTCTTGAAGTGTCCGCCACTGGAGCTTGTTCAGCATCTCCGTAACGCTCTCGCGCTGACTAAATGTCCCCATGACGAATCGCGCTGCTTTTCGCTGGATCATATCTATCTCTTCTATTAATCCAACCTGGTAAGGGTCCCATACTGATGAGCAATACTCAAGAATCGGACGAACAAGCGTTTTGAAAGCTACTTCTTTCGTCGATGAGTCACATTTTCTTAGAATTCTTCCTATGAATCTCAACCTGGCGCCTGCTTTTCCCACTATTTGTTTTATGTGATCATTCCACTTCAGATCGCTTCGGATAGTAACTCCTAAGTATTTTACGGTCGTTACCGCTTCCAATGATTTACCACCTATGGCATAATCGTACTGGAATGGATTTCTGCCCCTATGTATGCGCATTATATTACATTTATCTACGTTTAGGGAAAGCTGCCAGCTGTCGCACCATGCATTAATCCTCTGCAGGTCCTCCTGGAGTACGTACGAGTCTTCTGATGTTGCTACTTTCTTGTAGACAACCGTGTCATCTGCAAATAGCCTCACGGAGCTACCGATGTTGTCAACTAAGTCATTTATGTATATTGTAAACAATAAATGTCCTATCACGCTTCCCTGCGGTACTCCCGAAATTACCTCTACATCTGCAGATTTTGAACCGTTAAGAATGACATGTTGTGTTATTTCTTCTAGGAAATCCTGAATCCAATCACAAACCTGGTCCGATATTCCGTAAGCTCGTATTTTTTTTCACTAAACGTAAGTGCGGAACCGTATCAAATGCCTTCCTGAAGTCCAGGAATACGGCATCAATATGCTCGCCAGTGTCTACGGCACTGTGAATTTCTTGGGCAAATAGGGCGAGCTGAGTTTCACATGATCTCTGTTTGCGGAATCCATGTTGGTTATGATGAAGGAGATTTGTATTATCTATGAACGTCATAATCTGTTTGTTATCAGTAGGTCCAAGATGTTATCCCCACGAGTCGGTTCTCTGTTTAATTGCTCAAGGTAATTTTCGGATAATGCACTCAGTATAATGTCACTCGATGCTCTGTCCCTACCACCCGTCCTAAACATCAGAATGTCCCAGTCTATATCTGGTAAATTGAAATCTCCACCTGAGACTATAATATGCTGAGAAAATTTATGTGAAATGTATTCCAGATTTTCTCTTAGTTGTTCTGCCACAAATGCTGCTGAGTCGGGAGGTCGGTAAAAGTAGAAAATTATTAACCTAAATCGGTTGTTGAGTGTAACCTCCACCCATAATAATTCACAGGAACTATACACTTCTATTTCACTACAGAACTAACTACTACTAACATCGACAAACACCCCACCACCGGTTGCATGCAATCTATCCTTTCTAAACAAGTTCTGTGCCTTTGTAAAAATTTATCTCTGGCTTAAGCCACCTTCCGTACCGATAACGATTTCAGCTTCGGTGCTTTCTATCAGCGATTGAAGATCCGGTACTTTACCGATGCAGCTTCGACAGTTCACAATTACAATACCGATTGCTGCTTGGTCCCCGCATGTCCTGACTTTGCCCCGCACCCTTTGAGGCTGTTGCCCTTTCTGTAGTTGCCCGAGGCCATCTAACCTAAAAAACCGCCCAGTCCACGCCACACATCCCCTGCTACCCGTGCGGAGACCATGGCTGCGGTTACCCTTGACGCTGCATCACAGACAGGAGAGCCTGCGATGGTGAACTCAACCACGAACCTGGGTGCACGAATGGCAAGACGTCATTTCTTCGAATGAATCCAGGTTCTGTTTACAGCATCATGATGGTCGCATCCGTGTTTGGCGACATCGCGGTGAACGCACATTGGAAGTGTGTATTCGTCATAGCCATACTGGATTATCTGCTGGCGAGATGGTATGAGGTGCCATTGGTTACACGTCTCGGTCACCTCTTGTTCACATTGACTTCGCTTTGAACAGTAGACGTTACATTTCAGATGTTTTACGACCCGTGGCTCAACCCTTCATTCGATCCCTAAGAAACCCTACATTTCAGCAGGATAATGCACGACCGCATGTTGAAGGTTATGTACGGGCCTTTCTGGATACAGAAAATATTCGACTTCTGCCCTGGCCAGCACATTCTCCAGATCTCTCACCAATTGAAAACGTCTGGTCAATGGTGGCCGAGCAACTGGCTCGTCACAATACGCCAGTCACTACTCTTGATGAACTGTGGTATCGTGTTGAAGCTGCACGGGCAGCTGTACGTGTATACGCCATTCAAGCTCTGTTTGACTCAATGCCCAGGCGTATCAAGGTCGTTATTACGGCCAGAGGTGGTTGTTCTGGATAATGATTTCTCAGGATCTATGCACCCAAATTGCTTGAAAGTGTAATCACATGTCATTTCAAATATAATATATTTGTCCAATGAATACCCGTTTATCATCTGCATTTCTTCTTGGTGTAGCAGTTTTAACGGCCAATAGTGTAGCTCCAAAGGGCGGCTCGCCTCGCCACAGTTATGGAGTGTTCGTTCAGCGTAGTTTGATGATAGCTTCAGCGGGCCGGTTGGCCACCGTTATCCATCACCAGAGGTCATCGTGGCTGTATTTGAACCGGTTCTAGAAGCGGATAGAATAGCGACACGACTGCCTCATTTAAGCCTCGGAGGCCCCCTCTGGAGGGGCAAGTTGAGTGCCCTTTAATAATTACAACGTCAGTTTTCGTCAGCCCGCTTTGGCCCCTACACACAGATCACTAGGCGTTGTTGTAACTGCAGCGTATGGGTTCTTCATAGCAAGTCGGTGCCGTGTGCAGCCCTGATACGTCACACTTGTAAACAGTGCCCACCTGTCCGTGCCTTCTCGTCTGCTAGCGGTGTCGTTAACCTGCCTCGCAGAATCGTTTGCTAAATATCAACATCGCCCGCGCCTGCCATCCAATGTGACAACTTCCGGTCGCAACTGCGTGAACTTTTCAAGAATTCCCCAAACCCACGCCTGTACTTATTCGTTGCGTAGCACTTTTTAACGGACCGAGTGCACTCCCATGGCGCGATGGCTCTAGATGTGTGAGCGTATTTGCCCTCATTTATCAGACCCCTCAGTGCACCTCGCTGTGGTAATTCGGTAGGTATTCTGGTTCGCTGAGCACTGTTATTTCTGCCTCCGTTGAAGATGCGTAGAATTAGCGCACAGTCCATTGTTATGCAGCATGGCAACGTTTGTGTTTCTGCCTGCTTCGATCGGAGGCTGTGTGTCAATGCTCTCCGTTTACCCTGACGTCAGTTACATTGGCGTGACGCCTTGCTAATATTCCGGGTGGCACATCGACCGAAAGCTAACTCTCTCCGTTTTGAGTTTCTGAGAACTTTTAAAAAATTTAGACATCTGCTGTGCACCAGTACGTTGACATACAACTGAACACAATCAAAAATATCTGTGACGTAATAAGCTTCGGTTACATGGTAAATCAGTCTAATCTAACGACCGTAAATTCAATTACATACATACATGTTTCGCAAATCAAACTGCCTTTTCCTGCTGCTAGTTATTTTATTTATCCCCTATGCCTTTCGCCTTCTGCTGTTCTAAGGCATCATCAGTGGGATCTACACTCCTGGAAATTGAAATAGGAACACCGTGAATTCACTGTCCCAGGAAGGGGAAACTTTATTGACACATTCCTGGGGTCAGATACATCACATGATCACACTGACAGAACCACAGGCACATAGACACAGGCAACAGAGCATGCACAATGTCGGCACTAGTACAGTGTATATCCACCTTTCGCAGCAATGCAGGCTGCTATTCTCCCATGGAGACGATCGTAGAGATGCTGGATGTAGTCCTGTGGAACGGCTTGCCATGCCATTTCCACCTGGCGCCTCAGTTGGACCAGCGTTCGTGCTGGACGTGCAGACCGCGTGAGACGACGCTTCATCCAGTCCCAAACATGCTCAATGGGGGACAGATCTGGAGATCTTGCTGGCCAGGGTAGTTGACTTACACCTTCTAGAGCACGTTGGGTGGCACGGGATACATGCGGACGTGCATTGTCCTGTTGGAACAGCAAGTTCCCTTGGCGGTCTAGGAATGGTAGAACGATGGGTTCGATGACGGTTTGGATGTACCGTGCACTATTCAGTGTCCCCTCGACGATCACCAGTGGTGTACGGCCAGTGTAGGAGATCGCTCCCCACACCATGATGCCAGGTGTTGGCCCTGTGTGCCTCGGTCGTATGCAGTCCTGATTGTGGCGCTCACCTGCACAGCGCCAAACACGCATACGACCATCATTGGCACCAAGGCAGAAGCGACTCTCATCGCTGAAGACGACACGTCTCCATTCGTCCCTCCATTCACGCCTGTCGCGACACCACTGGAGGCGGGCTGCACGATGTTGGGGCTTGAGCGGAAGACGGCCTAACGGTGTGCGGGACCGTAGCCCAGCTTCATGGAGACGGTTGCGAATGGTCCTCGCCGATACCCCAGGAGCAACAGTGTCCCTAATTTGCTGGGAAGTGGCGGTGCGGTCCCCTACGGCACTGCGTAGGATCCTACGGTCTTGGCGTGCATCCGTGCGTCGCTGCGGTCCGGTCCCAGGTCGACGGGCACGTGCACCTTCCGCCGACCACTGGCGACAACATCGATATACTGTGGAGACCTCACGCCCCACGTGTTGAGCAATTCGGCGGTACGTCCACCCGGCCTCCCGCATGCCCACTATACGCCCTCGCACAAAGTCCGTCAACTGCACATACGGTTCACGTCCACGCTGTCGCGGCATGCTACCAGTGTTAAAGACTGCGATGGAGCTCCGTATGCCACGGCAAACTGGCTGACACTGACGGCGGCGGTGCACAAATGCTGCGCAGCTAGCGCCATTCGACGGCCAACACCGCGGTTCCTGGTGTGTCCGCTGCGCCGTGCGTGTGATCATTGCCTGTACAGCCCTCTCGCAGTGTCCGGAGCAAGTATGGTGGGTCTGACACACCGGTGTCAATGTGTTCTTTTTTCCATTTCCAGGAGTGTATAATGATTACATACCTGGAAATTAAAATCACGAACAATTTAAATGGAATGAACACATGAAAAATGTTGGGAGAAGGCAAACCAAAGACGACGATTTATCGGCAGAACAGTTAGAAATGCAACATATCTACTAAAGAGACTGCCTACACTACGCTTGTCTCTCCTCTTTTAGAGTACTGCTGCGCGGCGCGAGATTCTTACTAGATAGGATTAACGGAGTACATCGAGAAACTTCAAAGAAGTGCAGCACGTTTCGTATTATCGCAAAATTGGGGAGAGAATGTCACGGACATAGGATTTGGGGTGGACGTCGTTAAAAGAGAGGCGTTTTTCTTTGCGGAGGAATCTTGTCACGAAATTGCTATCACCAACTTTGTCCTCCGAATGCAAAAATATTTTGTTGACGCCGTTCTATATAGGGCGAAACGGTCATCATAATGAAATAAGGGAAATCAGAGCTCACACGGAAAGATAATAGATAATTATTTTGAAGGTTGTTCGACGAACCCTCTGCCAGGCATTCAAGGGTGATTTGCAAAGTATCCATGTAGGTGTAGATGTTGATGTGGTTAAGTCAACAGAGTCAAACATTCTACAATGATGGTATCAACAAATATGTCTCGCTATAGAAGAAATGTGTTCGTCGTCAGAGTGACTATGTCGAGAAACAAAAATGTAGAAATGAAGAATAAAGATGTATAATTTTAATAATGTTTGTTTTATTTAAAATCTGTAAGAGTTTGCACATAAAAAATTCGGTGGCATCACTTTTCAGCACGTCCTCGTTGTTCTCTCTGCCTTTTCATTTTTGATAGCCCCGACGTATCTTCCTAGATTATTTTTTGCAGAATACATTACGTTTGCCAGTGTTACGGTTCAACTGACAGTCCTTGAACCGAGCATCGAGTCTCTGTCAATTTTTCTGGTTTTCCTTACAACTTCCTATCTATGTGGCTTCTCTGTATACTATATAAACGTTTGCGAACATCTCCGCGATCCTTCCATACTCATCGACCATCTCACTGATAAGCACCGTGAAGAGTAATGGCGCCATAACTCTCGTAAGGACTGTGTTAGCTTTAGATGTGATGATATCTTCCTGTTCATCTCCTATAAAGTCTTCAATTCAAAGCGGGTCTGATTTTTCTCAACGTCGTATTTTGCCTTCTGGAAGTAAACAAGACGCGCGGTATTAGCCGAGCGGTCCAAGGCGCTGCAGTCATGGACTGTGCTGCTGATCCCGGCGGAGGTTCGAGTCCTCCCTCGGGCATGGGTGTGTGTGTCTGTCCTTCGGATAATTTAGGTTAGGTAGTGTGTAAGCTTAGGGACTGATGACCTTAGCAGTTAAGCCCCATTAGATTTCACACACATCTGAACATTTTTTGAAGTCAACAATCACAGCGTCAGTTTGGGGCAGGTGTCTGCGTTGACACTGAGCGTCGCGCTCGGACATTGACCGCAGCTCGTGGTCTAGTGACTAGCAGTGACTTCTCTGGATTACGGGGTCCCGGGTTCGATTTCAGGCCGGGTTGGGGATTTTCTCTGCCCGGGGAGTGGGTGTTTGTGTTACCCTCATCATTTCATGATAATACTCATCATTCGTGACAGTGGCTAGATTGGACTGTGAAAAAAATTTGACTGTGAAAAAATTGGGAATTTGTATAGACGCTGACGACCGCGCAGTTGATCGCCCTCAAACCAAACATCATCATCGTCATCGCGCTCGAACAGAGTGAGGTGACTTACGCAGCTTTAACTGATTTGTTTTTTCTGTCTGCTGTAACACGCTAGCGTAAAACATGTTTCAGAATTTAATAACATATTGAGACTAACAGTGCAGGCCAACATTTATATGCGTCTGTACGAGGTGTGACAATAAAGTAACGAGACTGATTTTCTTTCAAAGATGTGACAACCCTGCAGGCTTGCGTAGGCACAATATCTTTGACCTTGGTCTATAAGCTGCTTCTAGTCCAAGCAGCACATCGATGCAACTGCTCAGTCATGAGTTACACTGTAATAAGTTGCTCAGTCATGAATTGTACTGTAATAAGTTAACACGTGTTTGTGTCTCTCTTCACGGAAATGGAACCGCATACTATTGCGCAACGGTATGCCATTTCTTTTTGGGTTAAATTGGTTAAAAAGGCGACGACAAGTTATGATGAGCTTCAGAAGACTTTTGGAGAGGAGGTTATGTCAAGAGCTCAAGTTTTTCATTGGCATCAAATGTTTAGTGAAGGCAGAACGGATGTTGAAGATGAAGACTGCAGTGGACGACCATCAAACTCACGGACGGATGTCAACTTGGCCGGGGTGCGTGAACTCGTACGATCTGATCGAAGATTATCCGTGAAAATAATTGCAGAAGAACTGAACATCAATCGAGTAACAGTTCGTCTAATAATAACAGAAGATCTTGGTATGAGAAAGATTTGTGCTAAAATTGTCCCCAAAAATTTCACACCACAACAGCGAGAAACGGAAATATGTGTCAACCGATCTGTTAGAGCAAACGGAAATCAATTCAGAATTGTTGAGCCGAGTTATCACTGGTGATAAAAGTTGTTTTTTTTTTTTTTCAGTACGATCCAGAGACAAAACGCCAATGTTGGCAATGTTGCTCAAAGGGATCACCCAGACCAAAAAAAGCTCGCATGTCAAAGTCAAAAGTGAAATGCATGCTTGTCTACTTCTTTGATTCCAAGGGAATCGCTCATAAAGAGTGGGTGCCTCCTGGACAAACAGGTATCCAATATTACTACAAAGAAATTTTAGGAAGACTTCGTAAAAGAGTTCGTGTCCGCGCCAACATTGCTGATAATTCGATTCGGCATCGAGATAACGCGCCATCCTATACTACTCTGTCAGTACATCAATTTTTAACCTCAAAACAAATTTCAATACTACCACAGGCACCTTACTCACTAGATATCGCTCCGCGCGACTTTTTTCTACTTCCAAGAGTCAAAACGGCGGTCAAGGGACACCATTTTCAAACAACATAAGACGTCCAAAAAGCTGTGACGGGGGTCTTGGAAGATATCACAGAAGATGAGTTCCACAAATGTTACTATCAATGGCAGAAGCGCTGGAAAATGTGTGTGCAATCAGAAGGGAACTACTTTGAAGGAGACAGCACTAAACTTGACTAAAACGGTAAGCAACGTTTTTTGACATCAGTCTCATTACTTTATTGTCGCACCTGGTATATGACCCTGCACGCAAACGGAAATGAACTGCTTGCTGTTAGAAGACCGGTTTCTTCCTTTAGCATTGTCTTGATAGAATCGTGATCATTTGCTTTATAATGTCAACCACTTTATTCCGAGCAACAAATAAATCAGTTGTCATGTTTCGGATTACCGCCATTATCAGATAACATCAATAGCGTATCAAAATGTGCTTAATGTGAACATAAGTCGTGAGCAAAACGCTTTTCGTCCTTTCGCAAAGAAAAGCTTACTTTCAAGTTCTCTAAACTATTCTTGCATAGATTTTCTTAATCTTCTTTGGATTATGTTCTTTCTTTTCAGCGATGCTTTGTCTTCGTTAAATGCTGTTACAAAAACGTATTTCTTTCATAGTAACAGCAGTTAAATTTCGGCAAGTCTTTTCCATCCCTCACTGTCTTGCTTACCGCATAATTGTCTAAAGTTCCTTGAATCAGGAAATGGAATAGTTCGGCCTGGTACTTGAACGCATTGTCCCAAACTGCTCACAACCTGCATGAGACGCGAGGTACTCGTGCGTCTGATAGCCTCTTAATCATTCAGGCCACCGAAGCCACGTAGCTTCAGAGAGACAACTGTGTAAGTCGCTCTAGACCGACTCGGTTAATGTTAAAGCGCTCCTGTCAGCTGCAGTGGTCAACTACGAATACGTGAAATGGACTGCCGCGCACTATCGAAAGTTGGTGCAGTGAATAGACTGTTCGTACCGCAATATAACAAGCACTAGCTAATCGCCGGGCACCAATCAACGTATAAACAGCCGTTTCTGGAACAGCTACCGTTCTGATATTAGTTACAAAAACCATTGCCTCGTATGTGTTATGTTCACCAAGCCTGCACGGAATCTGTTCGCAGAACTTCTCCAGGTGTGGTTTAAACAGGTGGAAAAAGCTGATGTTATTGCTGTAAGTTGAGCACGCGCTATGTGCGTATGCATTCTACAGTTGAACCGTTCTTGCAGTAGTAAAATGGACATGGAGTTATCGACTCATATAAACTAAATCGAATTGTGTTGACGAAATATTGACTCAACGTGCAGTATAGAAATGTAGTTTGAGACGTTCTTGATATGTAAACCAAATAAACAAAAGATTATGTTCATTGCCTACCACAGTGCACCATTTCTAGGGGAAATGTGAATGTTATATCGCGAGTGCGACTACTTCTTGTAGCTCAGTTCAAACGAAATATGGCTCTGAACACTGCCGCGCGGGATTAGCCGAGCGGTCTTAGGCGCTGCAGTCATGGACTGTGCGGCTGGTCCCGGCGGAGGTTCGAGTCCTCCCTCGGACATGGGTGTGTTTGTTTGTCCTTAGGATAATTTAGGTTAAGTAGTGTGTAAGCTTAGGGACTGATGACCTTAGCAGTTAAGTCCCATAAGTTTTCACACACATTTCGGCTCTGAGGACTATGGGACTTTACTTCTGAGGTCATCAGTCCCCTAGAATATAAAACTACTTAAACCTAACTAACCTAAGGACATTAGACACATCCATGCCCGAGACAGGATTCGAACCTGTGACCGTAACTGTTACGAGGTTCCAGACTGTAGCGCCTAGAACCGCTCGGCCACCCAGGGCGGCTCAGCTCTGACTCCCCAATACTGTTTCAGTCATGCATAATTGTTTTTATTTCTCAAATTACTGTCGCTGCCTAGTATTGGCAGGTAAATACAATATTGCAGTGCCTATGTTATTCAGAAGTACAATGCAAGGTTCATCGGATATGCATGCACGTATGAAGGAATAGGCACTGCGGCAACTACAGCCGTTTTTAAATACATGAAAATATTCACAGTTGGGAATACCAACAACCATCAATTCCATTAGGGAATGACGACAGTGAAACTTTGTGCCGGACCGGAAAACGAACCCAGGGTCCCCCCTTACGCAAGCGGTGGCCTTAAATAATTTGGCTATCCGCACGTCTACGGTCACACCCAAATGTCGGTATGTGGTCGCGTCACAACCAATAGTCGTACAGGCATTATGTTATTCCCATACAGAGGAGAACATTTTAATTGAAAGTCGCTGGCGGGTATCAGGGGATAAATATGTATTGCAGTGCCTCTGGGTTGTTCGGAAGCGCGATGTAATGATCCTTCGAACATGGATCCATGTTCGAAGGAACAGGCACTGTGGCGACTACAGTCATTATAAAACACATGACAAGTATTCGTAATTGCGAATACGAACTACCATCAACTCTATAGGGGAATTACGACAATGAAAACTTGTGCCGGACCTGGATTCGAACCCATATTTCACGCATTCCACGAGTGATCACCTCAACTGCTTTTTTCCTTCTTTTGTCTTTTATTTATTTATTTATTTAATTTTTTTATCGAATAGCATTCCACATTCAATAAAAGTCTTTTCTTTTCATCATATTACCTTCCAAATGAACGACGTATGAAAAAGTACGAGAAGTGTTAAATATATAAATAAATCATTTGCAGGACTCGATCCAGGAAGCATTTTTTAAGTAAAGCGGTCAGGTTCAGGTTGGTGAAGATAGGCTGGTCCGGGGTCGAAACCCGAGGCCTGGTCTTTCTGACTCCGCTCGCCACCTCTAATTTTTTTTTTTTTTTAGTTGATGGTAGACTTTTACAATAGAGCTTGCATAACAGTCCTTGCCACTGTGCATTAGAACCACTAAGAAAATATATGTATTTAATTTTAATTCTCCTCTATCGTATTCAACTATACATTAGATAGGCTATAAGTAACAAGAAGAAAAGCAACGTTCAACAGTTACAACGCTGGGATGTTGTACCATGACAGTGTTTTTCTTTTCTTTCCTTTTTCTCTGTAGCACAGTACAATGAAACGAAAAACAGACAAGTAACAGACCCCCCCCCCCCCACACACACACACACGACTGAGGCGTGGACAAATATATTTGTGCCGTACCAGGGTCCATCATGTCATCTTCTCCTGTCCGGTGCACCCCAACAGGTGATTGGGGGGGGGGGGAGGAGAGGGGAGGGAATCCTTGAAAACGATGCCCAAATAACTGGCCAAAAGCTGCTGGTATTGTGAAAAATCACCAAAGAATCATGTCGTTTCTGTAAGAATAAGAATGTCTGGTAGTCAAGCCTCGGAAAAGATAGTAAACTGATATTCCTTTGATCCACATCAGACCTTGATGTTTCTTAGATGGAAAATACGTTTCTTTCGAGGAGAGTAACATCCGTGACTGTATCGCATGTGGAGCAGTCCTGAGATAAAATGCGAGACGAGGTCAGCCACGCGTGTACTGACCGTTCGCAGGCGACATTGCCGGCAGTGGAAGGGGAGGGGGGGGGGTGAGGAGGGGAGTCAGCCATACCGATATTGTGCAGCAGAATCCGCGTCTTGCGTTCTCATTAGCGACAAGGCACCAGGAAGCGCGCGCTGCCGTACACAGAAAGCCACAGTGGATGGCATGCCGCACCAAGGGTCACAGAGCGTGGAGCGGCGTCTCCCAAACACATTCCGAGTTTGGTTGGGAATTCAACCCACACATAGCTGTATTCAAGGACAAAAGATCTTGATATGTGATAGGGATGGCGTGACGTGTGCAACGGCAATGGACGGAAGGTGGAATGCAGGCATCAGTGCTTCAATAAGGAGATCAGGGATGTTATTGCAGCGATGTGTCCACAGCGTAGCCATTGTGCTGACATACAGTGCCGCTGTCCTCGCACAGAACTTGACAAGCGCCAACCCACCATTTAGTGTTGACAGACTGAGAACACCGAATTGAGGATACGTCCACCACCGACGAAATAAACGAATGGCCAGTAGCCATTGTGCCATCATATCCGTCATCGGGAAAATATGAACCGGATGCTTCATTCTGGATATGGATGTTGATAAAGGTGACTCACAGGACCATATCCAATGCTCGACACCAGGCTCCCACATCAACACATTTGAAACGACGTGGAGTACATGAGATGATCTTCGTCTTGAGGCGGCGAATCTCTGCCTGTTTGTTAGGAGCGGTTGGTTTGTCATGAGTTCTCGTAGCAGTGTAAAGTAATAATCTGATAGAGACGATACCAAAGGATCATCGAGCACCTTAGTACTGATTTGAAGCTTTAGATATCTCAACAGTAGACCCCTGTGTCTACGGTGAGTTGACGACATTCCGGCTCCTGAACGTGCGCTAAATTGGTTTTCCAGCATCCATGACTTCTCCTTACCTTCTGACAATGGAGAGAGACAATGCAGATGTATGCGCTGTGATCAGAAAAGGCTAACGGCCATATTTCATTTCTGCGTCCATCGTCGCTGCCGCTAAATCAGGGGAGACATGAAGGAGACCGAGGCGACTGACAATGACTCGTGACGTACGTGTATCCCGGGAGGTCACCAAGCATCCTTTCCCCAGTGTCTAGAACACGTACTTCATGTGTCAACAGAGTTCAGGAAATGTGTAATTTGTGTACATTGATATTTGTGGGTCAAGCACGTTGCTGAAGTCCCCACCAAGGAAGCAGTTATCACAGCGTCCCAGGAAGAGAGGCGTGATGTCCTCCGAACAGAAACGCGACCCATCGCGTCTCTTGTTCGTGCCATATGCGGCATAGATGGTTATCGCCAGGCCTCTGGCCCATGGTAGATACATCACCTCGTCAACCTCTATGCCATCTCGTACCAATATAGTCGTACTGCTACAAGCACTATCAACAAGTTTAACGTGCAGAGAAAAGCCATATAATTCGGGAAAGGCCTCGAAATGAGCTTCTCACATGAGCGCGATGTCCATATCTGCCAGTCGTAGCGTATCACGCAGCAATTGTTCACTGTTGAAATCATGCTGCTGAGATTCATATAACCAATCAGGTAGGTCTGCTGCAGGTTTTCAAGCGCAGCGACACTCACTGAAACAGATGAATGTGGTGTTTTGACATCTTCTTCAGTGTCCAACACCTCAGCAAAAATTTATTAATCATGGGTCGCCGAAGCTTCGGACGCTGGGACAACTTCCGTTGCAGGATCTTCGTCATCATCATCATCCACCCACGGAGTGTGCAGCATAAGCTGTTAGAACCTCTGAGGTGCCCAATTTTGGCGCTGGCGGTGCAGTGGCAGGGGAGCGTTATTCACTTCGTCGAACGTCAGAGTGTGCCCCTAGTAATAAGGGTGTTGGTACGTATTATTAGCATTATGTTGCCTGCTAGTGGAGGGACTGTGCCAAATAAGGATTTAACATCATTCTATCAAGATTTTTTCTCACTCCCTCAAGGAGAAACAACAATAAAACAATTTATGAACATCTGCTAATAATAGATCAATTTTATAACTCTCACAGTAGAGAACAAGATAAGTCTTTATGAATTACACGTGCCCTCGGCACCTAAGCGAAGAAAAAGAAAAAGCTGCTCACCGGGCATACAAAGCGACCACAACTAGTAGAAAAACTTGGAGACGCCAGAAGATGTGTGGATGGCGACACGACAACACATCACTCGCCTGGTTACTCAATCAGTTGGCAGTTGATGGTTGGAGCGCTGACACCACTTCGTAACCAGTTATGTTGGCCACTAATGCGGTATGTATAGGGATCGTGTCAACCAGTTCAGCATCAAATACGGCCTGAAGATGGCGCATTGAAGCGCCGAAATTGGTAGACACAAAATGAATAAAATCATAAGGACGGCTGTAAGTGTTTCATTTGCTTACCAACGGATTAATGTGTCCATTACCGTTCTCGGTTCAGGTCCCTTGTGTCCCGAAGATGCTCAGCCAAATCAGCTTTTAAGTCACAATTGCGGTAGAACAAACAGCTGCCGGTTGTCTCACAGACCTGCGCTGCCCGTGCTGCTATACACACTGCCTCTCTGCCTCTCCCGAGCCGGCCAGAGTGGCCGAGCGGTTCTAGGCGCTTCAGTCTGGAACCGCGCCACCGCTACGGTCGCAGGTTTGAATCCTGTCTCGGGCATGGATGTGTATGATGTCCTTTGGTTAGTTAGGTGTTTACATAGTTCTAAGTTCTAGGGGACTGATGACCTCCACTGTTAAGTCCCATGTGCTCAGAGTCGTTTGAACCATTTGAACCTCTCCCCGAATCGTGACCTTAATGCCACTTCTGGTAAACGTGCGATGCCTCCTCCAATCACGCAACGCTCATCCTTCCCCTTCCAAAACAGGAATCCCGGAGGGAACGGCGGGGGGGGGGGGGGGGGGTCGAGCTCCCAAAGGAAACCTAATTCATACTACCTCCCTTAACCCCTGCCATGAACCATGGACCTTGTCGTTGGTGGGCAGGCTTGCGTGCCTCAGCGATGCAGATAGCCGTACCGTAGGTGCAACCACAACGGAGGGGTATCTGTTGAGAGGCCAGACAAACGTGTGCTTCCTGAAGAGGGGCAGCAGCCTTTTCAGTAGTTGCAGGGGCAAGTCTGGGTGATTGGCCGATCTGGCATTGTAACACTAACCAAAACGGCCTTGCTGTGCTGGTACTGAGAACGGCTGAAAGCAAGGGGTAACTGCAGCCGTAATTTCTGCCGAGGGCATGCAGCTTCACTGTATTGTTAAATGATGATGGCGTCCTCTTGGGTAAAATATTCCAGAGGTAAAATAGCCACCCATTCGGATCTCCCGGCACAGGAGAACGCCGTTATCAGGAGAAAGAAAACTGGCGTTCTACGGGTCAGAGCGTGGAATGTCAGATCCCTGAATCGGGCAGGTAAAAAGGGAAATGGATAGGTTAAAGTTAGATATAGTGGGAATTAGTGAAGTTCGGTGCCAGGAGGAACAAGACTTTTGCTCAGGTGAATACAGGGTTATAAATACAAAATCAGATAGGGGTAATGCAGGAGTAGATTTAATAATGAATAAGAAAATATGATTGCGGGTAAGCTACTACAAACAGCATAGTGAACGCATTATTGTGACCAAGATAGACACGCAGCCCGCACCTAACAGAGTAGTACAAGTTTATATGCCAACTAGCTCTGCAGATGACGAAGACATTGATGAAATGTATGATGAGATAAAAGAAATTATTCAGATAGTGTAGGAGACGAAAATTTAATGGTCATGGGTGACTGGAACTCGATAGTAGGAAAAGCAAGAGAGGGAAACGTAGTAGGTGAATATGGAATGGGGATAAGGAATGAAAGAGAAAGCCGTCTGGTAGAATTTTTCACAGAGCATAACTTAATCATAGCTAACATTTGGTTCAAGAATCATGAAAGAAGGTTGTATACATGGAAGATGTCTTGGAGATACTGGAAGGTGTCAGATAGATTATATAATGGTAAGACAGAGATTTAGGAACCGGGTTTTAAATTGTAAAACATTTCCAGGGGCAAATGTGGACTCTGACCACAATCTATTGGTTATGAACTGTAGATTAAAAGTGATGAAACTGCGAAAAGATGGGAATTTAAGGAGATGGTACCTGGATAAATTGGAAAAAAGGTTGTAGAGAGTTTCAGAGAGAGCATTAGGGAACGATTGACAAGAATGGGGGAAAGAAATGCAGTAGAAGAAGAATGGGTAGCTTTGAGAGATGAAATAGTGAAAGCAGAAGAGGTTTAAGTAAGTAAAAAGACGAGGGCTAATAGAATCCTTGGGTAACAGAAAAGATATTGAATTTAGTTGATGAAAGGAGAAAATACAAAAATGCAGTAAATGAATCAGGCAAAAAGGAATACAAAAGTCTCAAAAATTAGATCGGCAGGAAGTGCTGGCTAGAGGACAAATTTAAGGATGTAGAGGCGCATATCACTAGGGGTAAGATAGATACTGCCTACAGGAAAAGTAAAGAGACCTTTGGAGAAAAGAGAATCACTTGCATGAATATCAAGAGCTCAGATGTAAACCCAGTTCTAAGCAAAGAAGGGAAAGCAGAAAGGTGGAAGGAGTATATAGAGGGTCTATACAAGGACGATGTTCTTTAGCACAATATTATGGAAATGGAAGAGGAGGTAGATGATGATGAAATGGGAGATAAGATACTGTGTGAAGAGTTTGACAGAGCACAACACTGTGCCCTAAATGTGCATCGTCAGGAATTTCCTCCTCAGATGTTAGGTATTAATAGGCTTCTCTTAACCAGGAATACCGTTTTTGCCAGTTCTAGTCTGCTTCTGATGCCCTCCTTACTCTATCCGCCATGAGTTATTTTGATTGTTAAGTAGCTAAACTCCTTAACTACATCTACCTCATGGTCATCAACCATGATGTTAAGTTTCATGCTGTTCTCATTTCTGTTACTTCTCATTAGTTTCGTCTTTCTTCGATATATTTTTAATCCACATTCTGTACTCATTAGCCGGTTCATTTCATTCAGCAACTCCTGTAATTCTTCTCCACTTTCAATGTGGAAAGCAGTGTCATCATCGAATCTTATAACTGTCATCCTTTCACCTTGAATTTTAATCAAATTCCTGAAGCCCTTTCTTTTATTTCCGTCACTGTTTCTTCAATGTGCAGATTGAACAGAAGGGCGAAAGACTACATCCCTGTCTGGCACTCTTTTTAATATGAGTACTTCTTTTTCGTCTTGTACTCTTATGATTTCCTCTTGGCTCTTGTACATAGTGTATATAACCCGCCATTCCGTATAGCTTACTCCCACTTTTCTCAGAATTTCCAACACTTTCCGCCATTTGACTGTCTCGAACATTTTTCCGGTTCGACAAATCCTATGAAATTGTCTTGGTTTTTCTTTATTCTGATTACCATCATGAAAAGCAATTTCATAACTTCCTCTTTGGCGCCTTTACCTTTAGTAAAGCCACACACATTTAAAGCCACACACATTCTCAGTTTTCTTTCCCGTTCTTCGGTATATAATTCTTGTCATCAACTTCAATGCACTAGCAATTAACTGACTCTCAGGTAATTCTCGCACTTGTTCGCTCCTTCACTCTTCGGAATTATGTGCGTGATGTTTTTTTCGAAAATCACGTGGTATATCGTCAGACTCATACATTTTACACATCAACGTGAATAGTCGTTTTCTTGGCACTTCCCCAATGATTTTAGAAATTCTGATGGAATATTGTCTATCCCTTCTGCCTTAATCGATCATAAGTCATACAAAGCTCTTGTAAATTCTAATACTGGATCTCATATCTCTTCTATATCAACTCCTGTTTCTTCATCTATCACGTCATCAGACAAGTCTTCGTCTTATAGGGGCCTTCAATGTATTCTTTCCATCCTCTTCATTTAACAGTGAACTTCCCATTCCACTCCTAATGTTATCACCCTTGCTTTTAATATAACCGAATGTTGTTTTGACTTCTCGATATGCTGTGTGAGTCCTTCCAACAATCAGCTATCTTTCGATTTCTTGACATTTTTCATGCAGCCATTTCGGCTTAACTTCTACTTACTTCCTATTTATTTCATTCCTAAGTGATTAGTACTTCTGTATTCCTGAATTTCCCTGAACATTTTTGTACTTCCTTCTTTTATCGATCAACTGAAGTACTACTTCTGTTACCCATCGTTTCTTCACAGTTACCTTCAATTTAGAGACGTCCTTTCCTTTTCAACTGAACTGCCAACTGATCTATTCGACATCTCATTATATATAGCCTCAGAGAACTTCCAGCGTATTTCTTGATTCCTTAGGACTTCCGTATCCCCCTCTTTGTGCAGTCTTTTAAAGTTCAGCCAACTCTTCATCACTACTAAATTCCAATCTGAGTCTATATTTGTTGCTGGGTATGGCTTACAATCCAATATCTGATTTCGGAATCTCTGCCTCACCATTATGTAATCTAACTGAAATCTCTCCTTATCTCGTGGTCTTTTCCAAGTATACCACCTCCTCTTGTGACTCTTGAACAGAGTATTCGCTATTACTAGCTGAAATTTATTACAGAACTCAATTAGTCTTTCTCCTGTCTCATTCGTTGGCCTGAGCCCATATTCTCCTGTAACCGTTTCTTCAATTAATTCTTCTACAATTTCTTCCTCCAAAAAGTTGTTCAAATGGCTCTGAGCACTATGAGACTCAACATCTGAGGCCATCCGTTCCCTAGAACTGAGAACTATTTAAACCTAACTAACCTAAGGACATCACACACATCCATGCCCGGGGCCGGATTCGAACCTGCGACCGTAGCGGTCGCGCGGTTCCAGACTGAAGCGCCTAGAACCGCTCGGCCACAACGGTCGGCTCCTTCCCCCACAATTGCATTCCAGTTCTCCGTGATTATGAGATTTTCGTCTCCCTTTACGTACTGAATTAACCTTTCAATATCCTAATATATTTTCCCTGTATCTTTATCTTTCGCTTGCGACATCGGCATGTATACGTGAACTGTCGTTGTCGGTGTTGGTTTTCTGTCGATTCTAATAAGAACAACCCTATACTGAACTGTTCACAGTAGCTCATTCTGTGCTCTACCTTCCTATTCATAACGAATCCTACTTCATAACACTCACCTGAACAGAAATCCTTGTCTTCGTTCTATTTCACTTTATTGACACCCACAATTTCTAGTTTGAGCCTTTACGTTTTCATTTTTAGATTTTCCAGCTTCCCTACCACAATCAGACTTTTGATATTCCACGTCCCGACTCGTAGAACGTTATCTTTCCGTTGATTATTAGGTCGTTTTCTAATGATCATCTCCTCCTTGGTAGGAGGTACCCCCAGAGATCTGAATGGGGTACTAGTCCGGAATATTTGGCCAATGGAGAGATCATCACAAGACTTTTCAAATACAGGCCACATGTCCTCTGGATACGTACTATGTGTCTTTAATGCATTGGTTTCCGTTGCCTTTTGCATCATCATGGCACCGATCATGCTGATGTTTCTACCTTTTAGGAGCAGTTTCTCACCCCAAGGCCAACAGGGTGCCTTGAACTTCTCTCCACTCCACTGCCCTCTTTGGTGTGGCCGTTGGCAAAACGATGGTGACTCCTTATGCGAGAAATATTCGGCTGCTGACTATGGAAAGGTATGTATCATCTAATTCGTCACTCGGTATCTTTAATTCGTCTCGGGGAAATCGTTCTGCTTCCAGAGCTGTTGGCCGAGCAAATTGAGCCCTGAAAGTGAATTTCAGCGTCGATTTTTTGTGAGACTTGGAAATTCTTATCGATGAAAACACTACGACGCACGAAGCGGTTGGATCAAGTAGTCAAACACAGAGCGTGCGCCCTGCTGCTCTCATCAATTACTTTCCCCTCTTTGGGGAAGTGTGAGGGGGAGTTTGTAGCCTTTCGGCTTTTACTCCACTGTGAACGTGTGTGTGTGATTTTTCTATAGTTTTTATGGTGTCTGTGGTAATGTGATGATTGTTGTGAGTGTGTCTGGTACTTGCCTGAGGTAGGCGAGAAGATTGGTGTTATGTGGGAAGGAACAGGATTAGGGATTGTGTGTTGGGATTTTCTCTTCGACTTAGTCGTCGAAGATCGTCATAGGGCGCTTGTGCTTATCGCGGGACATGTCATACCGACCTAGGGAGCGGATGAGTGCGTTTCCGGATCTGGAAGAACCCTCATAGAAGGCCCTTGCCAGATCCTGGAAACGCTCTCTCAGAGTGGGATTTTGGCTGCGGCGTGCAGGTCGTCTGTGGGGAATCCAAGAGGTAGGCGCAGTGCCCTTCTGAGGGCGCGGTTCTGCAGCCTCTGGAGTTTGTCCAAGTGCTGCTTTGCCGCGTATCCCCAGACAGGGCACGCATACTCCATTACTGACCGGATCAGGGCCTGGTATACATTTACTCCTACTGGGCAGGGAAGGGAGCTGGTGGTGCTCAGGATAGGGCATAGGATGGACATTCTGGCGCAGACCTTCCTGTGGACCTCGTCTATGTGGGGTTTCCACGTAAGACGAGAGTGCAATGTTACGCCAAGGTACTTGGCGGTTCTGCGCCAGGGGAGTTGGGTTCCGTTTAGGTGAAGGTGGGGGGGGGGGGGGGGGGTCTTGAGGAGGTTCACGCCTTCCGAGCCTGCGGGTAATCAGCATTGCCTGCGTCCTCTCAGAGTTGATGGTGATGCGATGGGCCCAAGTTTCTGTGTCATCTAAAACCTTTTGTAGCCTACGGATGACCAGGTCCTTATTCGCGTTTCTCGTGTAGAAGGCTGTATCGTCAGCGTACTGTGCGGTGTGCACCAGGGGGGCCGATGGAGTGTCTGCAGTGTACAAACTGTACAATACGGGCCCCAGGACCGATCCCTGTGGCACCCCAGCACGAATACGCCTTCTGGTGGAGGTGGCAGTTTCTACTTTGACGGAGAGTGTCCTATTCGTGAGATAGCTCTTGATCAGCTGAACTATGCTCCCGGGAAACCCTTGTGTGTACAACTTGTAGAGTAGCCCTCTATGCCATACTGAATCGAAGGCTTTGGCTATGTCTAGTAGCACTATCCCGCAGTAGCCTCTGTGGTTTAAGCCCTCTGTGGCTGCTTCAACCATTCTCATGACCTGTTGTGGGGCAGAGTGGTTCTGCCAGAACCCAAATTGGAAATCTGGCAGAATTTTCTCTCTGGTAATATGTTCTTGTATGGGTCTTAGCAGGTGGCGCTCATAGATCTTGCTAAGAGTTGGCAAGAGGCTAATCGGCCTGTAGTGCTGCGGGAATAGAGGGTCTTTCCCTGGTTTGTGTATCGCGACCACTTCCGCATGTTTCCAGCAAGCTGGGAAAACACGGGATCGAGTAATCTCGTTGAGGACGTTCGCGAGGTGTGTGATTGCTGTGGGTGGGAGATTTTTGACTAACTGATTAGTGACACTATCGTGCCCTGGTGCCTTTTTTGTAGGGAGGGACCTGATTACTCTTGCCACGTCCTCGGGGGCAAAAAGTATGGGTTCGTCCTCTGGATCTTCCTCGGCATTGAGGAAGACAGTCAGTTGACGATTGACTACTACTTGATGCTCTTCATCCTGGGGTTCTGCCGCTTGGAACTGTTTCTCGAATGAGTCGGCGAGGGCGTTGGCCTTTCCAGCATGGCTGTAGACCAATCCCCGCTCGCCATGCAGTGGCGGCATCGTAGCGCGTCTTTTTGTAAACTGTTTGGTCGCTTGCCATAGTGTATGATCGTCTACTTTGAGAGCTGTGAGGCGGTTTTGCCATTGCTGGTTTCTGTGCTCATTGAGCGCTACCTTCAGTTCTCTCTGTAGACGATTGAGCAGCCTCCTGGTGGCCTGATTTCTGGTGATCTTCCACTCTTTTGCCACTCTGTTCTTATGTCGAATTTGAGCTAGCAAGTGTTCCGGGAGCTGTATTTGCGGCGGTGGGCCATCCCTTTGTGGAGGGGTGGCTTCTTCCGCTGCCTGCAAGATGGTGCCTGTTAGGTCTTGTAGCGCTTGTTCAACTGTTTCGGCAGTAGATGGCGGAGCGCGAGCGATATCAGAGGCGACAGTTTCTTGGTATCGCTCCCAGTCTGTACGTTTGTACGATGTCTGGTACCGTGGGAGTGCTACCCATTCTCCCACATCGACCTCCAGAATCACTGGGTTGTGGTCGGAGGACGTTCTGTTGATTGTCCTTGCGGCCACAAACCCTGCGATCCTCCTAGTGAGAGCTATGTCTAACACGTCGGGCCTGCCTCCATTTTTTGGAAAATGTGTGGGCTCGACTGGAACCCATGTTTCGAAGTGGTGGGTGCGCGCTAGTTGTTGCAGTTTGGCGCCTGCTCTGGAGGTTACTCTAGAATTCCAATCAGGATGTTTGGCATTGAAGTCTCCCCCTATTATGAGTTTGCCTCCAATTTTCCCTAGAGCAGCTATGTCTCCCTCATCTATCTGGTCATTTGGGGGTCGGTAGACTGCAACAATTGTTAGGGGTCCAGTGGCAGTGGTTACTTCCACCGCCACTGCTTCGGTTTTGTTGGTAGCTGGTAAGAATACCTGGTGGTGGGGGATCCCTCTTTTTACATAAATGGCCACTCCTCCGCCTTGGGTTGGCCTGTCTTTACGGTAGCTAACGTAGTTGGGAACTGTCGCTTTTATTCCCAGTTTTAGGTGGGTTTCCCCCATCATGCATATGTCGATGGAGAACTCGACCTCTTGATTAACAATGCCGTCTGCGTTAAAGACGCACATTGTCAGGCCTTGAATATTCGGTCAACTATTCATGATGGGGTTTTGATACTACTGAGGAAGTCGCTGAGGGGAGCGACTGCTGGACTGTTGCCTGAAGGGCGACGAGGATCTGTGTGTTCTGCTTCTGGGCTTCCCTGAATTCCTACATCATTTCCATGACGAGGTTCATGGTCTGCACCGTTACGCCTAACACCTGATCCATTGGGGGGGGGGGGGGGAGTGTGTGTGGGGTTCCCTAGAGCTTCCTCCGTCATGGTGGACCTGGTTGTTGTTGCCGTGTGTTTCCCGGTGTTGCTCTCGTGATAGTGTCTGGTGTTGTGATGATTGGGCCACGCTTTCATGGTTCCTCGGAGGAGAAACCACTTCCGCATAAGTCGCCCTCGGTGTGTCCGGCCTTGGTTTTACCCAGGCCTTGTCCATGTGTGTTGTCATGTTTTGTTTTCTTGTGTGTCTGGGTGGGTTTATGGTGTTTTGTTTGTATGTGTGGGGGGCGGCCTTTGTGCCCTTTGCCTGTTGTGTGTGTCGTTTGTGGACCTCACAACCTTGGTAACCCACCGTGTGGTTTTTGCCACACAGCACGCACCTTATTTGTGGGTCCGTGTGTAGTAGTGTACATGTTCTTGTGTCGTGGGCCTCGGCGCACTTCCTGCACCTTACTGGCATGGTGCAGTAGGCGGCGATGTGATTCAGGCCCTAACACCTGAAGCACTGCACCGTCTTGTTCTTACGGCGCAGCGGTTCAGTGGTGACAGGCACAGCCAGAACCATTTTTATCTCCCTTTTGTTCTGGGGGATATCCGGGAGTGTGGCCTGGTATAGTGGCCACTTGCTGTTGATGTTGCCCATCTGCTGGACCGCCTTGACGACGTACCCCTGGGCAGTCAAATCTGTTTCGATCGCCTGGGGGGACACTCGTCTTGTAAGGTCTCTTATCACAATGTTTCTGTTTCTTGTTTTAGTTGTGGGGAACGTGTAGTGGGGTATGTTTTAGTTTTTAAAAAGTGTTTTGACTGTGGAGTAGTTTTCAAGTGTGTGTAATGTGATTTTAATCTTGTCTCCACCAGCAGGTTTTGCCTGAAAACTGCCTCCCCCGATTTCTGCTTTCAACAGTTCGAAGAGCTCTTCATAGCTTTGTGAAAACTCTGCGATAATCGGGGGGGAGGTGGTGGGCGACTTGGTTCTGTGTTTGTGCTGTGTTTTCTGTTGTCTCTGGCTCATCAGCAACCACCTGAAATCTGTTCGGGGTGGGTTCCACTCCCCGGGCTGGCGGAAGCTTCGGCTGGCGAACCGTTTTTCTCGCCAGCACGAAACCATCCGAACCCTGCCCGGTTTCGCGGTTCCCTTCCAGTGCCGGTGTTTCCTGTTCCCCTCCAGGACGCCGACAGGTGCTGTCGGGGGCGCAGGCTCCTCAGAGGGTGTGGAAGTGGTTGGGATGGGGGTGGTGGAGTGCTTTTTCCCCTTGGAGTGCTTCTCCTTCTTGTCCTTCCTTACACGCCGTTGCTTGGATGTGGTGGACTTGAGTGGGGGGGATTTGAGGAACTGGGATCGGGTAGGGGGTTGGGTGGCAGTTGCGGGTTTGGGAAGGATTTTAGTCGGTTGACTGGGCTTCTGCTTGCCATTTAGGTTGCGGATATGTTCAGCGAGGAGGCCACAGCCGTTGGCAAGAAGGAGAGGGGGGAGGAGAGGAGAGGGAGGGGCAGGATCGCAAATACTGACGATGTATTTGGTTGTTTGCGTTTTGTGTGTTTTTGCCATGTCGTTAGCGGAAAGGGGGCTTGCTGCCAGGTTATTGTCAGTTGCAACTTTTGGTTTCCGTTGCCTTTTGCATCATCATGCCACCGATCATGCTGATTTTTCTACCTTTTAGGAGCAGTTTCTCACCCCAAGGACAACAGGGTGCCTTGAACTTCTCTCCACTCCTCTGCCCTCTTTGGCGTGGCCGTTGGCAAAACGATGGTGGCTCCTTATGCGAGAAATATTCGGCTGCTGACTATGGAAAGGTATGTATCAACTAATTCGTCACTCGGTATCTTTACTTCGTCTCGGGGAAATCGTTCTGCTTCCAGAGCTGTTGGCCGAGCAAATTGAGCCCTGAAAGTGAATTGCAGCGTCGATTTTTTGTGAGACTTGGAAATTCTTATCGATGAAAACACTACGACGCACGAAGCGGTTGGATCAAGTAGTGAAACACAGAGCGTGCGCCCTGTGACAGGGACGTAAACGGCACGTCCGCGCCGCACGGTTTCTCGATACAAACTGATTGGCTGTCCGATCACGAGTCAAGGTCAGACCTGAACTTTCATATTATGTCGTCGTTCCTGCGTCACATCCTGTACACGTACATAGATTATGTAAGCCCCGTACAATGGAGGACATTTTAACTGAAAGTCGCTGTCTGGTATCGGTGGCTAAATAAAATGTTGCAGTGCCTGTATTGTTAAGAAGAACTGTGCAATGTTGGGAGAGGCATGCAAGTCTTCCTTGTTACAAGTGAAGATGACGGACAAATACAAACACAATATTAACGTAACTAGCACTGCGAAAAAAAGGGAGCATCACACTGTACTATTACATTTAGTCTACCAAAGTCTTCACGTACGGATTGTTCATACAATACGTAAGCGATGGAGCTGTGCACGTACTTTGAATTTACTCACTTGTTTTGCTGTATCGATCGTTAAAACCTCATACCTACAAGACAGATGTAACTCTGGACTGATTTCGTCCGTACGATATTTTTGTTCTTCTGATAATTCGAATAATCTATTTAGAGTCGTATTTCTTGTGTTATCTTGGTAAGATACCGGAGCCATTCTGCTGCGCTCTTGTAGTGATTCATAGAATAGTACAATATCAAAACTGTGCTGCCTTTCAATTGCATTTTAAACTTCTTCATTTCTCCGGCTTTTTTTTTATTTTAATTCATATGATGTGTTCTCAGAGGGGCCCGGTTGGAACAGACGAGTCGTCGGCACATTGTTAGTGGACGTTAATGATCGAACACATAGTGTTCCGTCATTGCTCTTCACAGCGTATTACGCAGTACGTCCCTGACATACCTCTATGGCTCACTTCTTGAATCTTGTAGGATCCTTCTTGCGAGCCGTACGTTGGATTATTCTGTTATTCGTCCTCTAATAAGGATGTTGTTGTAGCGCCAGCACCAGCCGGACACAGGCCCCCACGATAAATTGAATCTGGTGGTAGCGCTGAGTCAAACGTATTGCGGACAATCAGTTACGTAACCTTCTTCCATTCGTTCGTCACCTTGTAGCCTCCTCCTCACTTATCGACCTTAATGACAGTGAAAAATTAAACCGCGTGTACCTAATGGAAATTTGGGAAAAGCAATCGTCACCGAAGTTAATCTGTCGGTAAAGAGGGAGGAAAGGGTTACATCTAAATGAAAGGAAAAATGCAAATGAAACTGGTGGAAATTAATTTTGAAAAGGGGTAAAGTTAATAAAGAAAGTAAATGTGCGGCCCTTACATTAACAATTAACTAGCGGTAATTAGATATTTGAGATTTGGGGAAAATTACGGTCGCCAGTCCTATGGACAATTACTATAGTAACTGAAAAAGAAAGGTTATTACACATATAATTAGCTTGGCAACTGAAGGTTGACACGTGTAGTGTGAAAACTGAAAGTTTGTCAGAAGTAATAAATTTCGCTACACTCTGACTTAATTTAGCAAAAGAATTAATAAAACCGGAAAATCGAAAGTTAATTTAGTGACTGAAATTAATAAGAAGCTTTCTTTCTGAAGCACATCGAAATTCAGTAAAATACGGTTAGTCTTGGACTACCTCAACAATTATTTCAAAAGCTACTTGAATCTACGCAATTTAGAAATAAGAGATTTAGCTTTGAACTTGAATTAAATGATTCTGAACAATTAACAATAGTAACATTTAGTACGTACCAAGCTGAGCTGCAGTCACAGGTAAGCTAAAATATGGTAACAAAACTAGCACTCTTAATTTGTGCTTGTGTAATCTAAGTATTGTAGCCAGCTATGAATACTTTAACTGAACTTTGAAATTAAAGCAGTGAAATAGAATGATATTACTTTAATGCTGGCGTCTGAATTTCAACGACACTCGGGTTCATTTCGGAAAAGGATGGGGCTCTGCTTGGTAATGCAATTGGGACAATGAGCAACAAAGGTTCATGCTAAGTTGCTGTAATTTTGAAATGCAACAATTTTAAAAGTTGAGGTCTGCCATGCAGTTCTAAAACTTTAAGTGCTTCCAGTCTTCCTTGTTGGTTGATTGAAGGTTTGAAGGCGTCGGTCGAGGAGGTGGCGACAGTCACTCATTGTCTGCCGTCGCTGTTGCAGAAGCTGGATGTTGGCGCGCCTTCTTCTCGACACTGTCACCAGGCGAAACGGGCTCTTGATGTGCGTCAGCTAATGCTCCCCTTCCGCGACACCGTGTCAGAAACTATCATAGCAAGTCGAGCGCAATTACATGCTGCCCAACCGCGAAAGCGCGGCAACTCGTGGGAGCGTCACTCAACACACCTGCTCCACCGCACTACTCCCGCCCTACTCCCCTCTGCCCGCGCTCCACGCGACAGAGTTAACACTACCAAAGATCCTAAACACTTTGGTTCTCTATCGATATATTCGTTCGATGGCATAGTTTTCCCTAGGCCAGACCCACCGTATAAATACAAATATTATTCACAAAACAAACCAATTCTACATCGACATAAATGCATATACAGGGTGTTACAAAAAGGTACGGCCAAACTTTCAGGAAACATTCCTCACACACAAAGAAAGAAAATATGTTATGGGGACATGTGTCCGGAAACGCTTACTTTCCATGTTAGAGCTCATTTTGTTACTTCTCTTCAAATCACATTAATCATGGAATGGAAACACGCAGCAACAGAACGTACCAGCGTGACTTCAAACACTTTGTTACAGGAAATGTTCAAAATGTCCTCCGTTAGCGAGGATACATGCATCCACCCTCCGTCGCATGGAATCCCTGATGCGCTGATGCAGCCCTGGAGAATGGCGTATTGTATCACGGCCGTCCACAATACGAGCACGAAGATTCTCTACATTTGGTACCGGGGTTGCGTAGACAAGAGCTTTCAAATGCCCCCATAAATGAAAGAGTGTTGAGGTCAGGAGAGCATGGAGGCCACGGAATTGGTCCGCCTCTACCAATCCATCGGTCACCGAATCTGTTGTTGAGAAGCGTACGAACACTTCGACTGAAATGTGCAGGAGCTCCATCGTGCATGAACCACATGTTGTGTCGTAAAGGCACATGTTCTAGCAGCACGGGTAGAGTATCCCGTATGAAATCATGGCGGTGAATCGAGGAAGTACAGTACATACTGACGAAACTAAAATGAGCTCTAACATGGAAACTAAGCGTTTCCGGACACATGTCCACATAACATCTTTTCTCTATTTGTGCGTGAGGAATGTTTCCTGAAAGTTTGGCCGTACCTTTTTGTAACACCCTGTATATACAAATAGTAAAACAATTACAATATACAAAGACACAGAAATGTTATATCTTCAGGTAACAAAATAAGGAAAAAAATTTGCTGTGCAATAGATAGAAATAGGAGGATATGCATTTCCGGCGTTACAACCTCGCTGAAATAAATGGTATTCGAGGAATGTTAACGAAGTTTATATATCAATCCCTTAGTTTTTAATTTTCTGGAAAAATGTTCCACATTTCAACTCACGAGTACCTTATCTTCATTTAAGTTATATTACCTTATGCTCTGGCTCTAAGATTTCGAAGTAGCGCACTCGTTAGCTTTATAAGTAACCTAGTTTCACTTCCAACACTGATCCCTGCAAGAACAGCTGATGGAAAGAGTCATTGCATCTGAAGCTCTAAATGAGAAGGAACGCTTTCGACATGTCTCAATTATGGTACAGTCTTCTTATTACGGGAGCTAATGGTGCATTTGACTTCATTTAACTTGGAGGCTGGGGGAGAGCGCCTATGTCAAAGGCTCTCTAATGACCACGTTCTCTTAAAGTGAAGAGCCTTAAGTGTGCCGTCTTTTTTTGCTCTTTGACTTGTTAACTGGAAACCTGGAGCGGGAATATCGCAGATATTTCACAACTGCAATTCATTCCTTGTCGGTAGCTTTCTTCTTGGTACGCCGTGTATTTGCTCAAGCGAACTATCAAATTGAAAGATACTTTGATTCTTCGCACTCAACGATTTCCGAAAAGTTTACATTTGTCTATTAGTCATGTAACAACATAATGTTACATACCAACTACGATGTACATAATATCTTACGTCTCACCTAGAAGAGGAGCGTATTTTATGATGGTATGTAATCTATAATTTCATCAAAAACAAATATCTCGATACGACCGCCTTGTATCTAGTATGTTATAGGAAAGTAATCGTGCTTGATTAATTCCGTAACAAAGAGTTACGGGTAACCAGAACCTCCTGTGTTCTAAAAAGTGAGGACAAAGAGAAAAATTTGTTCGCAGCATTCAATAATTTCGTTACACAACAAAAGTATAAAAATCTTTATTTGTTGGTTTTATAATCACATAATTAGAAATATGATTAGTTACAGCGGTCGCATAGTCGGAGCATGAGTGTAGGGGAGCGGATGCAGGAATCTTCCATCGACGCTCTTGTCAAAGTCATGCTTGTGGTTGTTTCCCATTGTCTTCACTGACCTCTTACGAAGTGTCAAGTGTGTATCTGAAACGTGGGGACAGTGTAGTGTTGTGTCTGCGATATTGCGTGATGGGAAATGAGTCAGTGGAAACCTGTGCCGACACATGGCCTCCTCCTCCCGAATAATACCTAGGGGTCGCCGAGCTTCACGTCCCCATCCAAGGGGACGGATCACAATCAACAGTGCAACATGCCCGTACTTCATGAGGCAATGCGCAGAGGTTTGGAATTTGATCCAGAACATTGGCGCAGAGACTGCTGATCCGGAATCGACGCCGCCATCTCTCCTTTCCTTGCCGGTCAAATACTGACAGTGAAAATTTCACACCGACAGGATTCGAACCGGTTTCCCTCCGAGTCAAGCGTCAGCTCACAATCGAATCGTTAGCGAACATAGTGCTTCTCTTCCTAACGAATAATCGTCGTGTATACTGAGAACATTACGCTGTAGCTTTTTGTAGAACATTCGCTGTCCAATATAACGTGCTTGGTTGTATTAGAAATTTTTCTTTGAGACAGTCATATATTTGGGCAGATACTCCGCATGATCGTATTTTGGATAGTAACCGACGACGTGCTACCATGTCTAACAGCTTTTGGAACTCTAGGGCCGCACGACATAAGCCGAGCGGTCTAAGGCGCTGCAGTCGTGGACTGTGCGGCTGATCGTGGCGGAGGTTCGAGTCCTCCCTCGGGAATGGGTGTGTTTGTTTGTACTTCGGATAATTTAGTTTAAGTAGTGTGTAAGCTTAGAGACTGATGACCTTAGCAGTTAAGTCCCATAAGATTTCACACACATTTGAATTTTTTTTTTTTTTTTTGGGGGGGGGGGGGGGGGCCTCTAGGGAGACTGAATCTTCCATTTCACCTGAGCTTATTGAGCCGGTACGCTGCTGGCGCCAGTCTCCATCGACTGTCATCCCGATCGTTGTGAGTCGATTTTCGTTGCCTGCTTGTCTCCTTCGCACCTTTGGCGGATGGCTATTTAACTGCGGCGCGCGCGCTCTGGTGGGGCTTGAGTTCGGGTATCAACTGTGTGAGCTACAGTGACGTGTGGCACTGTGGATGTATGCAGCGTGGCGAGTGGCCGAGTCGGTACGACGGAGGAGCGTGGGCAGCTGCTGCTGTGTCTTTACCGTTGGAATGCAGATCCGCTGCCGACGGTGATTCAGATTTCCTTGATATCTGAAGAACAGAATTCCTTCGCGTCTATTACGTGTTACTCAAAGTGAATGGACTGGAGTCGTCGAATTGTATCTTGGTGGGTTCTGTTCATGTTAATTTAATACTCGAGTGCACTGAAAACTATCTTGATTGTTTCAGTTACTTGTCACGGTATTTGGTATGACCGCCTGGTATGTTGACGGCATTTAAGGGTGTGCTAGCTACGCACAACAAATAGACATGAAGCCGTGCTCAATGCATAGCTAGAGGTCATACCAAGTAGTGCGTGAGTCTGTGCCTGGCGTTCGAGAGCGGGCCGAAATAATTTTCCCTATTTCCTTTTTCTGTGTTATTATTTTATTTGTTTGTTCTAGAGAATTGGCTAATGAAATTCTAAGAGCCTTTACTAGACAAGTGTTCACGTAGATTAGTTCTGCTTGGGTTCATTTTGTGCCGTGCATAATTAAAGGTTTATTTACAACCAGTTGGGCAGATATGTTGTGTGTATCTGATACGCCAGAATGTTGTCTGCCGCTGATGTGTTTATGTTTCAGATAATTGGCAGTGGTCGACAAGAGCAAACTCCGATCGGGGTATCACTGAAATTTAAGGACCTGGATCGGTGGCTATGGTTACGTTGTTAGTGTCCTGCAATTCCATCTTTCCGGTGGAGCGTTGTGGTTTTCCGGAAACTTAATTGTAGCTCAAAGTTGAGTATAGTTCTACTTCATCTTCTGATCCGTGAATCTCCTGTATCTGTTAGAACCTTTCGGTCTGCTCGCATCCATCACTAATTTTCAACTATTGAATATGCTGTTATTATATTCTGGGTATGACATGTATGTGAACCTCTTACCTGTAAGTAATACTAAAGAGAAGCCTAGTTCAGTGTATTAATATGACAATACTTTTTTAATTTGTTAGAATTGCTTATGATCAGTCCATGGAAGACGTCTTAGTTGGTGGAAGCGGTTTTAGAATTAGATATGAGTTATGTGAAAGCCAGTTTCTATGTAAGTCATGAAGCATGTTTAAGAGGTTTGTCTGATTCAGTTAAGTCAGTTAAATTTAATTAATGGTGGTTTTATCAACATTGTCTCAGTTAGTGAAAATTGGTTGAGTAAATTTTGAAAGATCTGTGTATAGCGGACTTAAATGGATTAATGTTTTAATCTGAATCCTGCTGGTGGTTCTGTAGGGCAGATGCCTTTTCTTATAATCGTTGTTGCTGTTAATTTCATTAAGAGTACGTGTTTGTAATAAAGAAGTGTATGGCAACTACAAACTGGTTATGTGTTTAATTTCGATGTGTCAAAAGGAACAACACATCACTTATAATATGCTCTCTGAGAGAGACGAACGTCAGCGATATTAGACTGTAAATCTACGTACCCGATACTTTGCCCTACGCTCTTTTTCAGTCTCGCAGCACTGTTTATTCCAGCAGGGATTATCGCTTAATATGAATTAAGAAAGGAGCTAATACCACACCTTATCAGTCTAACACGTAACTTGAAATTCACCAGGGCCTCGTGTCTTTTCGATTTTTGCAGTCCTAATTGTTTCCCAATACAGCGAGTGCTGGTATCAATTCCTTCTATTTATGAGTTTGTGTTGCGGTCTAACATTAGTATGGTATTGTCTTCCTGCGCAAATGCGTTTTTAAATGCTGAATCAAATATTTCTGCTTTCTGTCTGCTGCTCCGTGTTTCAACATCCAAACGGATAGACGGGACATAGAACGGAAGATTTTAAACCTTTCATAGACTTTCCGTGCGGTACACTCCACGCCAGGTAGCTGAAAGCTTCGCGACCATAATAGCGTAACTGTCAGGTGACCACTGCGCGTGGGTAGAGAGGTACTGTTCAGCACTGATACATTTGGCTGCTTTCAGTTTGCCACGTGAGTGCGTTGTGTGTTTTTCCATGTTTGTATTACTAATCTACAGCGACTTCAGACTGAAACTATGACACCTATTAGTACTTCAAAACTGAAAGGCAGAAAACTGAATAGACAGTCACGAGAAATTTGCACATAACGTTTTAATGTTTATGGAAGATGAATCCGCTCAATGAAGGAAAGGTCTGGTGCAGCTAGTTCAGCTGAGAGCACAAATGCCATAGACGTTTGTCGTGCCAGTGTCAAATGGCTCTGAGTACTATGGGATTTAACATCTGAGGTCATCAGTCCCCTAGAGCTTAGAACTGCTTGAACCTAAGTAACCTTAGGACATCACACACATCCATGCCCAAGGCATGATTCGAACCTGTGACCGTAGCGGTCGCGCGGTTCCAGACTGAAGCGCCTAGAACCGCTGGGTCACGTTGGCCGGCGTACCAGTGTTCAGAAAATTAAATGCTATCTGAATCAGGCGGAGGAAGGAAATTTGTAACTCGATATAAAAAACTTGAAGAGGTTATAGACATTATAGGTTACAATAGGAAAATAGGAAAATAGGAATGCGGGTAAGCTACTACAAACAGCATAGTGAACGCATTATTGTGGCCAAGATAGATACGAAGCCCACGCCTACTACAGTAGTACAAGTTTATATGCCAACTAGCTCTGCAGATGACGAAGAAATTGAAGAAATGTATGATGAAATAAAAGAAATTATTCAGATTGTGAAGGGAGACGAAAATTTAATAGTCATGGGTGACTGGAATTCGAGTGTAGGAAAAGGGAGAGAAGGAAACATAGTAGGTGAATATGGATTGGGGGACAGAAATGAAAGAGGAAGCCGCCTGGTCGAATTTTGCACAGAGCACAACATAATCATAACTCTTGGTTTAAGAATCATGAAAGAAGGTTGTATACATGGAAGAATCCTGGAGATACTAAAAGGTATCAGATAGATTATATAATGGTAAGACAGAGATTTAGGAACCAGGTTTTAAATTGTAAGACATTTCCAGGGGCAGATGTGGACTCTGACCACAATCTATTGGTTATGACCTGTAGATTAAAACTGAAGAAACTGCAAAAAGGTGGGAATTTAAGGAGATGGGACCTGGATAAACTAAAAGAACCAGAGGTTGTACAGAGATTCAGGGAGAGCATAAGGGAGCAATTCACAGGAATGGGGGAAATAAATACAGTAGAAGAAGAATGGGTAGCTTTGAGGGATGAAGTAGTGAAGGCAGCAGAGGATCAAGTAGGTAAAAAGACGAGGGCTAGTAGAAATCCTTGGGTAACAGAAGAAATATTGAATTTAATTGATGAAAGGAGAAAATATAAAAATGCAGTAAGTGAAACAGGCAAAAAGGAATACAAACGTCTCAAAAATGAGATCGTCAGGAAGTGCAAAATGGCTAAGCAGGGATGGCTAGAGGACAAATGTAAGGATGTAGAGGCCTATCTCACTAGGGGTAAGATAGATACCGCCTACAGGAAAATTAAAGAGACCTTTGGAGATAAGAGAACGACTTGTATGAATATCAAGAGCTCAGATGGAAACCCAGTTCTAAGCAAAGAAGGGAAAGCAGAAAGGTGGAAGGAGTATATAGAGGGTCTATACAAGGGCGATGTACTTGAGGACAATATTATGGAAATGGAAGAGGATGTAGATGAAGATGAAATGGGAGATATGATACTGCGTGAAGAGTTTGACAGAGCACTGAAAGACCTGAGTCGAAACAAGGCCCCTGGAGTAGACAATATTCCATTGGAACTACTGACGGCCATGGGAGAGCCAGTCCTGACAAAACTCTACCATCTGGTGAGCAAGATGTATGAAACAGGCGAAATACCCTCAGACTTCAAGAAGAATATAATAATTCCAATCCCAAAGAAAGCAGGTGTTGACAGATGTGAAAATTACCGAACTATCAGCTTAATAAGTCACAGCTGCAAAATACTAACACGAATTCTTTACAGACGAATGGAAAAACTAGTAGAAGCCAACCTCGGGGAAGATCAGTTTGGATTCCGTAGAAACACTGGAACACGTGAGGCAATACTGACTTTACGACTTATCTTAGAAGAAAGATTAAGGAAAGGCAAACCTACGTTTCTAGCATTTGTAGACTTAGAGAAAGCTTTTGACAATGTTGACTGGAATACTCTCTTTCAAATTCTAAAGGTGGCAGGGGTAAAATACAGGGAGCGAAAAGCTATTTACAATTTGTACAGAAACCAGATGGCAGTTATAAGAGTCGAGGGACATGAAAGGGAAGCAGTGGTTGGGAAGGGAGTAAGACAGGGTTGTAGCCTCTCCCCGATGTTGTTCAATTTGTATATTGAGCAAGCAGTAAAGGAAACAAAAGAAAAATTTGGAGTAGGTATTAAAATTCATGGAGCAGAAATAAAAACTTTGAGGTTCGCCGATGACATTGTAATTCTGTCAGAGACAGCAAAGGACTTGGAAGAGCAGTTGAATGGAATGGACAGTGTCTTGAAAGGAGGATATAAGATGAACATCAACAAAAGCAAAACAAGGATAATGGAATGTAGTCTAATTAAGTCGGGTGATGCTGAGGGAATTAGATTAGGAAATGTGGCACTTAAAGTAGTAAAGGAGTTTTGCTATTTGGGGAGCAAAATAACTGATGATGGTCGAAGTAGAGAGGATATAAAATGTAGGCTGGCAATGGCAAGGAAAGCGTTTCTGAAGAAGAGAAATTTGTTAACATCCAGTATTGATTTAAGTGTCAGGAAGTCATTTCTGAAAGTATTCGTATGGAGTGTAGCCATGTATGGAAGTGAAACATGGACGATAAATAGTTTGGACAAGAAGAGAATAGAAGCTTTCGAAATGTGGTGCTACAGAAGAATGCTGAAGATTAGATGGGTAGATCACATAACTAATGAGGAAGTATTGAATAGGATTGGGGAGAAGAGAAGTTTGTGGCACAACTTGACCAGAAGAAGGGATCGGTTGGTAGGACATGTTCTGAGGCATCAAGGGATCACCAATTTAGTATTGGAGGGCAGCGTGGAGGGTAAAAATCGTAGAGGGAGACCAAGAGATGAATACACTAAGCAGATTCAGAAGGATGTAGGTTGCAGTAGGTACTGGGAGATGAAAAAGCTTGCACAGGATAGAGTAGCATGGAGAGCTGCATCAAACCAGTCTCAGGACTGAAGACCACAACAACAACAACAGGTTACAACACTAGTGTAATGCGGTTTTCCGATGAAAAAAAAGCGAGGCAGCCTCATACTGTTACACAGAAGTGATATTCAAGAGGAAAAAATTGCGTGTTTAAACCAATTAAAAAGATTTATGGAGGAAAACAGATACATTGTTTACGTTGATGAAACTTTAATTTCAGCATCACATGTAAGAGGGAAATAAAGGAGTGATAATACAACTCACTGTCTCCTCAAATCGGTATCAAGGGGACATCGCTATAATTCATGCTGGCAGTGAACATGGCTTTATTCCTAATACGCTTGTTATGTCGAAGTCAAACGAAGCAACGGCATATTACCAAAGTCACATATACCCACGGCCGGCCGCTGTGACCGAGCGGTTCTAGGCACTTCAGTCCGGAACCACGTGGCTGCTACGGTCGCAGGTTCGAATGCTGCCTCGGGCATGGATGTGTGTGATGTCCTTAGGTTAGTTAGGTTTAAGTAGTTCTAAGGGACTGATGACCTCAGATGTTACGTCCCATGGATGTGTGTGATGTCCTTAGGTTAGTTAGGTTTAAGTAGTTCTAAGGGACTGATGACCTCAGATGTTACGTCCCATAGTGCTCAGAGCCATTTGAACCATTTTTTGAACATAAACCAACAAAATTATGAAAGTGGTTGACATAAAAAGTGATTCCCCATTCAAAACCTAACTATATACTAATTCTCTGTAATATTCCGTATCACGACGTTAAAATATATAAACCGTCTAATTTTACTAAAGACAATACCAGAAAGTGGCTGACAAAGAAATGTATCCCATTCTCGAATGACATGCGGATATCTGTTTAGGGCTATCGAGCTTTCCGTCGATAAGATTCTACAGACTGCAGGCCACGTTGCTTTACGTCTTCCTCCTACCACCCTGAATTAAGTCGAATACAGAATATTCTGCCTATTGTGAAAGGTTAGGTAGCTTCTAGGAACGTTCTGTGCAACGTAACATATGCGAAACATTTGTTTGATAGGAAAGTTAATCCAATGAGTAAAGGAGATTGGATTCAGTTGAGCCGTGGCGCCATTGAGTTACGCTGCTGCTACGGTCGGAGGTTCGAATCCTGCCTCGGGCATGGATGTGTGTGATGTCCTTAGGTTCGTTAGGTTTAAGTTTTTCTAAGTCTAGGAGACTGATGACCTCAGATGTTAAGTCCCATAGTGCTCGGAGCCATTTGAACCATTGAGTTAGTAGACTGTTCTGTCTGGCGCCACCGGCTCAGGTGTAGTATCGACTATCCCTCTTGCGGCCCCATTGCCAATATCTATGAGGAAGAGTTGGTATCTATGGGTTGTGCCCTTAGAGGTCTTTGCTTGCCAATATACATTGGGTTCGCTGGCCCGAGAGTGAGGCACGAAGTTTGGGGATTGGCGGTAGCGTCGCGACAAGAGGTGCTTACGAGGTCCGAGCGGCCGAAGGGGCGAGCTGCGTAAAGAGGGCCTGCGCAGAGCGAAGATACCGGAGTACTTCACCGAGGTCTGCGTCGACTACAAGGAGCAGGGCGATATCCCTTCGGCTGGTTGGCGACATTCGTGTCGGACGACCGCTCGTGGCCTGGCTGCCCTCTTCTACCTGGATTTCATCGGCACCACTCAGTAACCGCTGCGACGCACCGTGGATCCATGCTGATAAAGGGGAGTAACATTCTGTGTACTCGTGGTGATTTGTGCCATTGTCTACCTGCTCTGTTTATTATTTTCTGGTTTGTACCGGACCCTCAAAGTTTTACTCGGTCGGCCCTTTGGTCGCAAATATAGGCCGTTGTATTGTAGTAAGACTCTAGTTGTCGTTTGAAAATTTGTCCTGCTATTATATTGCCTTTCCTTTCTGGTTTGTACCCGATCATTGACGTTCTAATGAATCAGCTCTTGATTGTAAATATAGCCGGAACAATTGTGCTAAGGTACAGGCTGCTGTTAAACAAAGAGGGACCTTGTGGTTAGATTTAGATGTTAACGGGTTCAGTTCATGATCTGAACAAACTGTTGTACTAAGCTGTTAATTGCTGTGTTTGAAAGACCGGGTCATTATTGATGTATTTCAGCTGGACCTTGTGGTTCCGCCGAGTGAGTCTTATTGTAATAAGTGTTCACAAGTAATGTTTTAAGACGTTCCTTCAGAGCGGGCTTAATAAGTGACAATTAGCTTAACTTAGAAAATATCAACAGCCAACTGTCACCAGGGCTTTAGTCAAGATAAAATTGTCAGAATGAACGGGTTGGGATCCAGTCACACCTTGACTGCCGATTGAAATTAAGAGGTTGGTTGTTTTGAAGCAAACCTTATCATTGCGATATTGTTTCCTAATCTGTTTAACCTTTAAGCACAGGTGCGCGTCTTAACCCCGAACCTTTCAACATACAGCTTTGTAATTAAAGGTTACGTCATCTGTTTTGAACAATTGAATCACTCTTATCATCAATGGTGCTTATATAGTTTTCATGTGTTGCAAAAGGGCATTTAATGAGACAGACTGTGTCCAGCCAGGTAGTAAACACAGCTGTTTCACCCGATAACTGACGGGCTGCAGGTCCGACCGTCTTGTAATCATTGTCATATTGTTTGTTGTTTTGCAATATAGCACTTCAGATTTCTTTTGTAAAAGCTTATTCAACTTAACGTTTAAGGTCAAAAGAATTTTACAAATTTGTTCATTTGTTAAAGAAAATTTTATGGTTGTATATTGTTAAATAAACAGACGGTGTGGAATGAAAGTTATATTAGTGGGTCCTCCCTTCCACGTTTTCCTTAATACCGGTAAGTAACATGTACCATTGCAAAAATATTGAAAAAATTGAGCGAGAATACATGCAGCAAGAAATCTCTTTCGACAATGCAGTAGATAAAATAATAATACGGTTAGGTGACGTAGAATGTGACAGCGAAAGTGATTGCGGTGATTCTCAGTCTGAAGATGAAGGAGAACTGGAAGGAGTAACTGAGCTGCCTGATAGTGACTGAAAGTGAGTAATCGCAGTCAGTGTCTTCTGTTCAGCGGGCATAGGCTTGTGCCCTAACCCACGGCAGTTCTCTCCGTGACGTCACTCATGCATTGAGATGTCTAGCGGGGAGTGTACCATTAGTTCGAGATGGGTCTCTCCCGTCTTTTATTTTGCCTGTACCATGGTTTGTAACGTCTATGAACACAATTGATCTGTGTTTCCCAGATCTGAACTACATGTTCTAAGTTCGTCTTTTGAGAGCCTATTCTTTAAAGCAAACACCTTCTTTCTCGATGACATTATGTTCTTTGGAGAAGCAGAAGCAACATCTTCGTAAGAATTTCACACACGCTTGTCTAAAAGTCGCCTGTTTGTTGTTCCTCATGTCTCCTACCTGGAAATATTCTACTACTGAGTGAGAGACACGCGCTCGTTTCATGACTTATACGAGTACACACTCTTTTATCTGTATGAATTGCAGTAGGCCACTGCAATATTTGCCCTTGGCGCCAGTAAACAAAACTCAAATTGCCACGTGCTGCCCTCTAAACCTCTCTGTATCGAGATCCAATAACATAAACCGCTGTCTGCAAGCGACCGGCCCCTGCGGATAGTAAATATTTGGTTAACAAAGCTAGCGTAGGAAACAGTGTGTTTGGTTTGCGAGTGGCATAAAAATTCAATTTAACAGCCGTTAATCACTATTCACGACGAGCAAGCGCAAAGACCAGAGTTCATGAGAAACTTCATATCTGTTAAATTCGCTATAGCAGTATGCGAATGCTGATATTCTTACAGGATTGAATTCACAGAGAAACAGCGCACATTGGTTTCAGTTTGGTGGATGTAAGAACAATGTTGCTTTTTCGTATATAATTATAGTGAAGACTACTGGAAACCAATCGGTGCCTCCTGTGGCGACTTACCCTCCTGTAATCACTTCTTCTTATAATAGTCGCACTTACACCTGGCATGCGCAATTAGTCTCGAATCTGGCATTCTTTTTATGTTACATTATTAACGATAGTACGTATGTTTGTCTGATATGGCTTTTTTGTCTGCTTTTACTCACTGTGACTTCTGTATTAGCAAGCTCCTTGCTGTAACATCTGTTTAATGTTTTATTCATTATTTATATCAATTTACATCAATGTAATGAATCTATGGAAGTAATTTTGAAAAATAATATTCTGTAAAATGATGAAAATGTTAAATGGCAGGCTCTGAGCACTATGGGACTCAACATCTAAGGTCATAAGTCCCCTAGAACTTAGAACTACTTAAACCTAACTAACCTAAGGACATCGCACACATCCGTGCCCGAGGCAGGATTCGAACCTGCGACCGTAGCGGTCGCGCGGTTCCAGACTGAAGCGACTAGAACAGCTCGGCCACAGCGGCCGGCGAAAATGTTAAAATTTTACTGATAATGCTGATTCATGCAGAGGACATGTAGGTTTGTAATCAAGTAAGTCATGGAAAAGACCTCTGCAACGAAACTGGCTTGACAGGAATCGAATAAGTGATCTGGAGGTCGAACTCCAGAGATCTTTTGTGGCATGGGTTAGTCGGTGGCTAGCAAGCAAGGTGCGTGCATCTTGTGAGTTGAACGAGGTGAGAAGAACTGCAAGATGTAGCCTCTGGACGTAATTTGGCTTATTATTTATGGCATACATTTGCTGGCTCTGTACTATGAAAATCCTATTCTAAGGAGGACATTTTCAGAGCTAGTTACACAGTAAGAGCCATGGATACTTTTGCCGCCTTTTTGGAATAGTACAGAAGACCGACATTGCCAGCACCCTCATCTCAAATTACCAGTTGGGTACTGTATAAATGGGCCACTTATGCTGTTTCTTTTTCAGTAATAAGTTTGTGCTGGGTAAACTTTGTGTTGAGCACCCTTGTTTTATCCTTAGTCTTTTACCTAGAAAGTGTCCTATCCCAAGTGCTACGAAGTTTCCTAGTTTCCTACTTTACTGAACTGAATAGTCATTTCAGTAAACTTTCACTGCAGTTAGCAGATTTTGTGGAGTAATAAATTTCATAATTATTCAGTGAGCATAACTTTTTAAGCACTCCACGTATTTTTCATTAAAGGACAGTTAAAAGTTTCATCAAAGTACGACAGCTAAGAGAAGATATAAAGTATTCAGTTTAGAGATTCTTCTTATTGAAATAAGAGTGTTTATGATTTCGCGTGTTATGTAGTTAACAGTGTTTCTAATATTGTGATTGAAATATTCAGCTTAGATCCGAGTTTACTGACAGACTAGTTCCTGGGTCCCCATGCTATTGGTTGAGCCAGATTAAAATTCCATATTACAATAGCAGTAGTCAAGAAGTACAACTTTTCACTCTCTAACATCTGTGTGCTATTATAAGCAACTGACTACAGCTATTAAAACTATACTAGATTCAGGTACTGCATGTTCCATTTGAGTTAGATAGCATAAGGAAGTGAATGCTCCTCGAGAACACAAATAATAATCAATACAAATGTTGTCATTACCTGAAGACTACTTCAACGCCAGTAATTTCCAATAATTAAAGTGACAAAAGAACCTCTCGTCCGAATTAGTAGTGCTCCCCATTAGCAGTTATTTACCCATAGTGATCATTAGCTTCCTAAAGTACTGTACAGATAGTAAGTGTTATTGAGAGCCACTTGTTGCCTGAACGCATTAATATTTGTTCTGTGTAGTTCATGTCGAACCACTGTTACTTTGCTTGCTAAACTGAACTTTTCTTATCAGCAAAACAGAATTTCAATATGTAGTCACTCAGTCAAAATAGTTGAGTTTCTTTATAAACCATGCTAGTACGTGGTTCAGTTTTGCCTAATTAGGCAGCCGACCGTGCCTTTCTACTTAATTACAGTTTATGTCATTACTAATAGAACCTTCGTTCGATTCCCGTTTTTTCTGTTACTGCTGCAGTAGAAATAGAGAAACGAAATTAGTCCGATACCTTAACCATTATACGCACGATCACGTTCAAATTGAAACACTTTCATAGTAGCAACATAATCGGTCTGACATCAGTTATACTACAGAATGGCACCACCCCTAGTCAGGAACGATTTTACGAAATACCTTATCAGTGAAGTACAATGCTCCACTTGCTTTAAAAGGTACAAAACGGGAGAAGCCACAACCAACTTGTGACACAATACAAGGAGGATACGTAAAACTTAACAGTTCATGCATAGTTAAGAATAAAAACGGAAAGCAGCTAATCTGCAGCTTTGTCTACATACCATTCCTTCATCCGTTCTTAGCCCTCGAAAACGGACAAATTAACAGGGAAAGCATATACAGCTTTAGTGTTCGCCTTTAACACTGACTATTCGTAGTGTCTAAATACTTGTATAATCTCCGATTACAACTTTACCTTTCTGCAGAGTTTCGAAACATTAGAATCAATAGGAGAATACTGGTGCTTTTTTGTAGTATTCAACCACTTACTACTTTTCGAGAAAAGCAGCGAACTGTGGACGGACTAAGTTTTTCTTTGTTTGATTATTTAATGTAATAGTTTGATTAAATGTATCTTGAAATTGAGAAAGTCAAAATATTTCAATCTTTGTTCCCTTTCTATGTTTATAACATCAAGTAATAGGAATGAAAAACTGAAAATCAGTTATTTCAGAAACCGGTTATTCTGAGCTGTTTTAACAGTGCGGTTAAACTGGCTTTGTAAAAAAAACGGTGTAACCGAATACCACATGTTCCTGCTATAGCCGCCAGCCGTATCTGTGACTTCATGAAACCCACAGAGCTGTAGAGATAGGCTATCAGCTTGATGCCGTCTCCCCTGACTTTAGGAAGGCATGTGATACAGTCCCGCACGGTTGTGAAGTGAAAAAAATCTGAGCCTATTGAGTGTTGGATCAGATTTGTGACTCGATTCAAGACTTCCTTGCAGGTCGAAATGAACACGTTGCTCTTAACGGAAAGAATTACGGATGTGTGTTAATTCTAGGAGTACCCTAAGAAAGTGTGATAAGACCATTACTGCTTATAATTCATACAAATGATCTAGCGAATAATGTCGGAAGCTCCGTGAGGATGTTTGCAGATGATGCGGTTGTCTGTAAGAAGGCAGCAGCGTCACGACACTGTAGCGAACAACGGTAAGGCCTGCAGAGATCTAATAAATGGTGCAAGGTCTGACACTGGAAATGTAACATACTGTGCCTGCGTAGGAGAAGAAATCGACTACACTTTTGGTGGCAAAGTAACTGAGCTGGTGCGTTGCTCGCGCCAGTTTCCATCCTTTGTCTTTTCATCGTTGAGTCGACTTCGATGCTTATTTGCCTTCTTCAGATCTTTGGCGGCGGAGGATTTTAACTGCTGTGCGCGCGCTCTGCTGGGGGGCTGGTGTGCAGGAGGAGGAGGAGGAGCTTAATGTTTAACGTACCGTCGACAACGAGGTCATTAGAGACGGAGCGCAAGCTCGGGTGAGGGAAGGATGGGGAAGGAAATCGGCCGTGCCCTTTCAAAGGAACCATCCCGGCATTTGCCTGAAGCGATTTAGGGAAATCACGGAAAACTTAAATCAGGATGGCCGGAGACAGGATTGAACCGTCGTCCTCCCGAATGCGAGTCCAGTGTGCTAACCACTGCGCCACCACGCTCGGTGGTGTGCAGGTATCCGCGGTATGAGGTGGAGTGACTGTGTATGCAGCACGGCTAGAGGCCGAGTCGGCATGGCGAGGGAGAGTGGCCAGCCGCTATTGCAAGTTTAACCGTTACAATGCAAATCTTCTGACCATGGTGATGGGGATTTCCTCGTGGTTGGAGGGACAAGTCCCGTCGAGTTGGTTACAGATTTCACAGGCCGAATGAATTGGAGTCGTTGAGTTGCTTTGGTAGATGGTGTTCATATTAAATAAATATTCCAGTGTACTAAAAACCATTTGGAATTGCTCCAGTAGCTTATCCCTGAAATTGGTGTCGTGACTTGGTAACCTGACGGCAATTAAGGAAGTGTAACGATGCCCACCAAACAGACATGAAGAATGGCTAAACACGTAGCTACAGCTGTAACTAAGTAGTGCGTAAGTCTGTGTTTGGCGTTCCAAGCTGAGCTGAAATATTTTTCCCATTCTACCCGTTATGTCATTACTTTAGTCTGGCCTTTAAATGTGCGCCGAGATTGTTCTTGCTATTCTAACTTTTATGCCATTGTTTTAGTGATGGTTTTAAGGGATTGGCTAACCAAATTTTAAGAGCCGTGACTGCCCAAGTAAGTCACGGAGGTTAATTCTTTTGGTTTCACTTGTGGAACATATCGTTGCAAGATATTGATAACTAGTTGTGCAGTTAGGATTGTGTATCTCATGCCTCAGAATATTGTCTGCCGCTGACGTGTTTTATGTTGCAGATAATTGGCAGTGGTTGACGCGAGCAAACTGGGATCGGACTACCACGGTGGCTGGGTGATATTTGAGGCCCTTCCCCCTCCCATGTCTCGGGTTATGTTGTTACTGTCCTGCAGTTCCATCCTTTCGATGGAGAGTTATGGTTTCTGAAACTCAATCGCAGTACAAAGTTGAGTACCTCTCTAGGTCATTTCCTGTCCCGCGAATTTCTTGTATTGGTTAAAATCGTTTTGTGTGCACGTGTCCATCGCTAATTCTCATGAAGAGTGGAAGATTAGTTAAGTTTTTCTTGGGAAGAAATACCCTCAGACTGCAAGAAGAATATAATAATTCCAATGCCAAAGAAAGCAGGTGTTGACAGATGTGAAAATTACCGAACTATCAGTTTAATAAGTCACGGCTGCAAAATACTATCGCGAATTCTTTACAGACGAATGGAAGAACTAGTAGAAGTCGACCTCGGGGAGGATCAGTTTGGATTCCGTAGAAATATCGGAACACGTGAGGCAATACTGACCATACGACTTATCTTAGAAGCTAGATTAAGGAAAGGCAAACCTACTTTTCTAGCATTTGTAGACTTAAAGAAAGCTTTTGACAATGTTGACTGGAATACTCTCTTTCAAATTCTGAAGGTGGCAGGGGTAAAATACAGGGAGCGAAAAGCTATTTACAATTTGTACAGAAACCAGATGACAGTTATAAGAGTCGAGGGGTATGAAACGGAAGCAGTGATTGGGAAGGGAGTGAGACAGCGTTGTACCCTCTCCCCGATGTTATTAAATCTCTATATTGAGCAAGCAGTGAAGGAAACAAAAGAAAAATTCGGAGTAGGTATTAAAATCCATGAAGAAGAAATAAAAACTTTGAGATTCGCCGATGACATTGTAATTCTGTCAGAGACAGCAAAGGACTTGGAAGAGCGGTTGAACTGAATGGATAGTGTCTTGAAAGGAGGATATAAGATAAACATCAACAAAAGCCAAACAAGGATAATGGAATGTAGTCGAATTAAGTCGGGTGATGCCGAGGGAATTAGATTAGGAAATGAGACACTTAAAGTAGTAAAGGAGTTTTGCTATTTGGGGAGCAAAATAACTGATGATGGTCGAAGTAGAGAGGATATAAAATGTAGACCGACAATGGCAAGGAAAGCATTTCTGAAGAGAAATTTGTTAACATTGAGTATAGGTTTAAGTGTCTGGAAGTCGTTTCTGAAAGTATTTGTATGGAGTGTAGCCATGTATGGAAGTGAAACATGGACGATAAATAGTTTGGACAAGAAGAGAATAGAAGCTTTCGAAATGTGGTGCTACAGAAAAATACTGAAGATTAGATGGGTAGATCACGTAACTAATGAGGAAGTATTGAATTGGATTGGGGACAAGAGAAGTTTGTGGCACAACTTGACTAGAAGAAGGGATCGGTTGGTAGGACATGTTCTGAGGCATCAAGGGATCACCAGTTTAGTATTGGAGGGCAGCGTGGAGGGTAAAAATCGTAGAGGGAGACCAAGAGATGAACACACTAAGCAGATTCAGAAGGATGTAGGTTGCAGTAGGTACTGGGAGATGAAGAAGCTTGTACAGGATCGAGTAGCGTGGAGAGCTGCACCAAACCAGTCTCAGGACTGAAGACCACAACAACAACAATACCGCCAACTGGTTTCAACCCGACGTAGTGGTCATCTTCTGGGCATTTACACCATTGGTCGACTGCTCGTGGTGTCACTCCTTTCTACATAATGGCCGTTGAAACCGGTTGGAGGTATTATGACAATAATAAATGCGATTAAGACTGTTCTTGAATTATTGATTAATAATACTAATCGCTGCTTCTCTCCACAATCATGTTGTCCAAAAATCTTTGTTACAGTCCACGGAAATCAGTTCATACTTGTTTGTCGACTGATGGGATCGCGTATATTACTAGAGTTGATTTCCTCAGCGTCAGTTATGGCCTGTAGATTGTTATGGTTCTTTATTTACGTGACCATTACGGCACTCCAACCCCAGTTCTCGATGCCAGTAATATCGTACTACTATCTGCGAAGTAACAGACATATTTTTGTCACAATATTCACATTTGGTTTTATTAATGTATAGGTACTCTGATGTATCGTTATATTACAGTGATATGGTTCTTGTGTGTATTCATTTCTGTGAAACTGTCATAATCTTTGACTTACTTGTAACCGTTTTGGCACGAATGCGCACAGAGCAGTCTTTGTTTCACTTTGCAGAAGTTAAGTAGTTATTTCGCTTTGTAGAAGAACAGTCAAGTCTTGTGTTTGGTTAAAGTGGAAATTAAATATATGAAGATTAATACAAAACTGATTTCTTGATGATGTGACATTTAAGAAGAAGTATATGTGAATTTACAAGAAGTTTAATAAAAATGTGGATCGTGAACACCAAGTCAAAAATTTTTTCTACCATACCATTGTTCTGATCTAGGATTGTTTGATCATTAAGAATTTCCTGAAAAACGCACTAGTTAGGTCTTCAAATATTGCTAAAATACAAATCTGGGCCTTCTAGCAGTCAAAGTGGAATCACCCTAGAATCAACAAGATGCGCCATAACGACTTCGACGAAATCTACGTGGGAATCCATTCAAGGTAAGTGCCCAAATTAATGACTTTTTTACAGTGACCTCATTATTTCCATTCTGACGATACCATCCACAATCAATAACTTTGTTGTTGCCCGATAAAGCGAACATACGCTGCGTGGGCAACATTATTACTCTGATTTCTAACCTACTTTGCAAGTGGTGGTATTGTTAGAAGATAGTGTACTGAAACGCCGAAACTGGTAGCAATACAATAAATAACGTCGAAAGGACAGCTGCAGGTATTCCATTTTATTACACACATTTTTGTAGTCAATGCTAAGGGTCGCTTTAACTAATGTAAAGAGAGGTTATACTGGACAAAGCGAATGATATGGAGTGAGAATCGCGTTGTACCATATGGCAATCCGATGGCAGCTTTAGAATTGTCGAATACGTGGAGCACCTTACCTGCCATCATGTGTAGTGCTAACACCGAAGTGGGGAAAACGTAGTGTGTGAGTGTTTTCATGGTTATGGTGTGGCTCTCTTACTGTACTTAAGATAACTCTAAATACGGAAGGATACCAACACATTTTACAGCATTTTGTTCAATGCGAAGACGTTGACTGTACCTGCACTGTACCATAAAGCTGCTTCTGTGAGGCAAGTGTTTATCGACAGCAACATTTGTGTAATTGACGGGCCTGCCAAGAGGTCCGTTCTGAAGTCAATGGAACACTCTGGCGATGAGTTAAAACATCGACTTCGCCCCAGATCTCAGCATCCAACATTACTGCCTTCCCTAGTTTGGGCTTTTGATGAAAAATGGGCCGCAATTCCTCCATGGACATTCAGTCACTTCCTTGAACGTCTCACCAGCACTGTTCAATCGATCATAAAGGCGAAGGGTGGACACACCCTATACTAATGTCTGGATACTTTTGATCAGATAGTATACTTCAGCAATTTGCGTCGAACGCGCAGTAAGTGCTGTTGCTCCATCTAGATTATGTTCCGATTCCTAACAATCCCTACTGTTTAAATCATGTTGTCCCTAAGTAGCAAAAACAGTTCTAGGGACAGTTTTATTTTCCCACCCTGTGTTTTTCGTTAAATGCGTGACCCGAATTTAGTTTTGTGTGGTGCAAATTGTCAAAAAATGGTTCAAATGGCTCTAAGCGCTATGGGTCTTAACATCTGAGGTCATCAGACCCCTAGACTTAGAACTACTTAAACGTAACCAACCTAAGGACATCACACACATCCATGCCCGAGACAGGATTCGAACGTGCGACCCTAGCAGCTGCGCGGTTCCGGACTGAAGCACCTAGAACTGCTTTTTTTAACATATTTTTTTTTATTCCACAAAAGCAGTAACAAAAATGGCTAGCTTACAATGAAATGACATTAAGGTGACAGATAATTGTAGTCGTAAATTACTGCATTCAAAGAATGAGGAATGATATGCAGTCTTTAGCAGTAGCACACATTTAGCACCTCAACTGTGACCTTCAACTGGTGGCAGTTCAGCATGCACATTTTCTTCTTCTGCAGCGGCCGGCTGTTAACTGTCAACATTTAACTTGTAATCCTAGGCAACTTCTAGAGACAGAGTGGCGAAGAATGAGCACAAGAGCTGTGCCCTGGCATGAGTACCACATCAGAAACATAAATTACAAACACCGCAGTTTTTCAGCATTATTCGATTATTTTTGAAGCACCTAAGACGTAATACAATTTTGTATGATACAAAGTGTCACCATACGGACAGACAGAAAATTTCTCATGTTTTCGCACCCAGGTTGCTACGTAATCGTGTGTTATGTAGTTTCTTAATGGAAAAAAGCCTTTCACGCCCAGAAATGCTGATCTAAATATTTTATCACGTGTGTTATCTCATTAACAAGACGTGGAAACTCTTCCTGTGGAAAACAACGTAACTTCTTGGAAAGTTTCAACGTGCAGTAATTTGTCTTCTAAATGGCAGTTACATCCATCTGCACATGCACAGGGCCGGTTTCAAATGAAATGGCAAGCGCTGTAGAAAACAATTCGTAATATTGCCAGTGTCCTCGTAATTCATTCAAGGTTACAATGAATTTTTCAAACCACCGGATTTTTAACGGCTGTGAGCTCAGGGAAATGGGCAGTGTTTTTTGTCGGAATTTGTTCCTTCCCAAATGCAGTTTTCTTTTTGCGTGTATCCCCATCAAGTCCGAAATGAGTTGTTTCTCAGCTTGCAGCGTCACACTTTCGGCAGAGTGCAATCAGGTCCACTTAAAATTGGAGCTCTGCAGTCGATTCCGGATGCTCAAATTTTCGTTCCTGCTCTTCTTTTTGCTTCAATAAACAATACTTAAAAACTTGTCAGAGAGGTCCACCGCTTGAGCGTCTAGGAAAGTGATTCCAGTGGTAGTTTCCCGTTGCCTCCCAGTGATTATGATGAAATGATAATGAGGACAACACAACACCCAGTCCCTGAGCGGAGGAAATCTCCGCCCCAGCCGGGAATCGAACCCCCGGGCCCCTTGGAGTGACAGACCGCCGCGCTGACCACTCAGCTTTCGGGGCGCACTAATTCAACAATAGTGGGTTTTAAATCCAAAAATCGTTCCAGGCATACCTCTCGGCTTCACCATCGTACATCGCAGTAATTCGTTCGACCTATACTTGAGTATTGCTCATCAGTGTGGGATCCGTACCACGTCGGGTTGACAGAGGAGATAGAAAAGATCCAAAGAAGAGCGGCGCGTTTCGTCACAGCGTTATTTGGTAAGCGTGATAGCATTACGGAGATGTTTAACAAACTCAGGTGGCAGACTCTGCAAGAGAGGCGCTCTGCATCGCGGTGTAGCTTGCTCGCCAGGTTTCGAGAGGGTGCGTTTCTGGATGAGGTATTGAATATAGTGCTTCCCCCTACTTATACCTCCCGAGGAGATCACGAATGTAAAATTAGAGGGATTCGAGCGCGCACGGAGGCTTTCCGGCAGTCGTTCTTCCCGCGAACCATACGCGACTGGAACAGGAAAGGAAGGTAATGACAATGGCAAGTAAAGTGCCCTCCTCCACACACCGTTGGGTGGCTTGGGGAGTATAAATGTAGATGTAGATTTAGAAATTTATAGTTTCCATACTCGTCATTTAATCCCTCCGGTAACGGTTGCAACTGACAGTGGAATAATGCATGTGACTTCCGAAAATGTACGATTCGTACATGTGCTCCGTCCCTGCAAAAGTACCACAGAGCGCTTCTTTACGTACATAACAATGAATCCCATCTGTCTATGGTTGTAATTGTTAGCTTTTTCATTATCAATTTAATCTTTAAATTCTTGTGTTATAGTGTCTATAATGTCGTTCCATAGCAAATCTGCAGTACCCGTCATTTAAGCGGCTGTATAAAGGCATAATAGATAATGAGAGTTCTTATCCTTCTCTCCTGTAATTTTCATTCAGTTTAAAAGCTTATGACGATAGATCACTTTGTAACAACAACGACACTGTACTATTGTACATATAAGTAAATTTTTTCTCCTTATTTTTCGATAAACTAGTGTAATTGATGTTCTGATTTCATTTCTTTTTTGTTTCATGTTATTGTGTTAGGAAAACTGTAAACGAGTTTCAATGTGAATATTAATGTTTATGTCAAATGTCAAGCAATATTGCAACAGAACTGAAATCTAAGAAACGTTGAAACTGTTGTAAGATGTTTAAAATTGTAACTGTGCGTCTGGTCCATACGTAGGCAATGTGTTAGGATATGTAGAATGCAAATCCTCGGGTGAATACCCAGTCTGTAAGGGAGCGGTAAAAGGTGGATTGCAGGCGAGCGCGGGAAAATGCGCACGGGCGCTGCACGGCACAACGGGCTCAGCAGTTGTAGTTGGAGTTTGGCATTGGTCTGAGCAACACCTTCTGGAGCGAGGAGGCTCTCCTGGAAGACGTAGTTTCATTGAGCCTCGGGTATGCCGTTCCAACGCCCATACAGCTTGGCAAAATTCCATAGGCACTAAATGGAAAAGTATTGCGACGCTATGAAGAAATAAAGTGCCGATACGTCAAGAGCCATAGCTGTGGTTGTATGTGTGCTTTGTGCCTCGCCATCTCGCCGCCTGCAAACCGCCGCATCGATACAAACAGGTTGAAACTTTTAGTACTGTATTCGTAAGGACCAGTGTTACTTTTGTTCCATACTGTTCAATAACAACTTAAATTTTACCAGAACTTTCCTATCATTTAATTATCCTCACAACTAACCTAGATAGGGTCCTTTCCAAATGTTGTGCAATCCGACTGTCCCGAAATGAAAAATTAAATTTTGTGTTAATAATAATTACTTGCAGACCTAACTATGTTAGAATGGTGTTTAAAGAACTGTTTTGTTAATGAACATGTAAATGAATAACGAAGGTCTGATAAAGTTGGAAGATAACTTTAATATTGATTTAGTAATGAAGTTTAATTATTTCGAAACAGATATAAAGGTATTTAAATGAGTAGGAAATATAGAGAGGGGAGTAACTCATATATTGGAAATCTTGAGCGCATAATGGTGTCAGTAATTAATTTTTTTAATACAGTGATCATAACAGTTTCAGGATCCCCTCCCCCCTTTTTTTTATTCATTTCAATTCTGAAGTGTTCTAAATTGATTTGACCAGCAAAAGTTGAAGTCAATATAAAAGCCAAAATTTATCAGTGTTTTATCTTTATTAAAATTGACATTTTGTTTGTGGCTCGAAATTACTATTTCTAGGGTAACCTACGCCCGATTTTAATCAGATCAATAGACAGTACGAAGTTTTGTAGTACACATTATAGTGTAGTGTTATGTATTTATGGTTTTTCCATATCAGTACAGAACGTGAAACTATCAGTTCAATAGATTTTCTGGTTCTAAAATTCTACTATATTATGCAGTGTTACTACTTGTTGCTTTGCACGAATATCTGCCAACTTGTACAGGGAAGAAACTCAGTTAATGCCTAATTAGGCTGGGGACCGTATTATTAACAAATTGGTAGCATCTTCTGTGTTGTTTTTTGTCCGTCCTGACGTGTAGTTGCATTTCGGACTTACTTGACGTATCATTGTTATTACAGAGTGGGTGTAAGTCTGATTTCCCTCCATTCAGGTACACGCGGTCAGCATCTATACAAAAATCCTGTCTCGTAAGGTGAACCCCACTCACTTACCATAGTACAGATTTTAATGGGTATTGTGTGCCCCACGCGCACGTTACAACTTGACGGATTCTTTTTGTTTAAACAGCCACTAGACCTGTGAACTTCTTTTATACCACGAACAAAAAGCGAAGGGTAAACAGAGCTGACACTACGATTCTGCAGAACTAAAGAAAGACGTGCCGATCGAAAAATACCGCATCACAATGCTAAATGAAATGTCGCCCTGTAGTGAGTACTTCCGACAATTACCGAACAAAGACAGACCGGATCTTGGCACGCACGCGGCCCGCACATCATGTTCACAATTTGGCAAGCTGTGCCAGATACAGGTGTACAGTGTCTTGAACATTCATAAAACCCGAATACATGTCCCATACTATGGAAATTTGTTTTTGGACATCCTATGGCATGTCTGAGCTGTCGCTATTTATGAAGTTTTGCTATACCACCAGGCTGCCTCACTGTGCCGTACCTTACCATGACTGTGTGTAACTCCAGCTTATTTCATGGTGCGTTTATCGAGTCATTAGAGCAGGTATATTCACGAGTAGAAACATTTTTATTATTTGTATTTCAGGTCAAACGAATGAGAAGTTTTATGAACTGTGTAACTTTCTTAGCAATAAGAAATCTTGACCCTCCACACTTTCAGCTGTAGTATGTAAGGCACCACAGAAACAGACTCACAGGCTGAGGGCGCAGCGCTAGTTACGTGGTATCCCTGCCGTTCGGTGTGTATACTTTTCATTACGTCACCCTCACACGTCGCTGGAGCGTGAACATGGATGTGGTTGAGGACGAGAACAAGGATGTGGAACACAGCGTGGCCGGTGGCCACGACCGCAGTGAAAGTGTACCTCAACGTGATCCGCAACCACAGCTCTCTCCTGTGGCAACTGCGGATCTAGGTATCGGAGAAAGGACACGTCTGTAATAGCTTCCAATGAAGGAAATCATTAGCTTCTTCACTTCCAATGAATGAGTGTAATTAAGTAAGTTAAAGGTAGCTACTTATGAATCAACAGTTTCCTGCATACGCTAAATTTCTACACCATTATCTCCAATTTTTCGATGTGGTTACTGAAGATTATATCATGTAACTTGCGTTATAGATAATTAAACACTTTAATTTTATTTTTTCGTGGGCCTACCATATTTGACAACGTTATCAGTGCTCGATCAATTAGTGTCGCTGTTATGTATTCTGCTTCTTCTCACAGCTGGCTGTCTACAGCCAACAACGGAACTGAGTTTTACTTCTCTGTAAAGGACACTGATTCTTTATTCTTCTTCTGGCTGCTCACTTTATTGCACTGCTTTTGGCTGGGAATAATATTTCTGTGTTTTCAAACTAGTTCCGTTAGAAAGTACAGATGATCAACAAGTGGAGAAAATATTTCAGTTTGCTCACTCACAAGGGAACCTCCCCATCGCACCCCCCTCAGATTTAGTTATAAGTTGGCACCATGGATAGGCCTTGAAAAACTGAACACAGATCAATCGAGAAAACAGTAAGAAGTTGTGTGGAACTATGAAAAAATAAGCAAAATATACAAACTGAGTATTTCATGCGAAGGATAGGCAACATAAAGGTATCTCCGAACCCGGGAGCGCCGTGGTCCCGTGGTTAGCATGAGCACTTGCGGAACGAGAGGTCCTTGGTTCAAGTCTTCTCTGAAGTGAAAATTTTAATTTCTTTATTTTCGCATAGTTATGATCTGTCCGTTCGTTCGTTGACGGCTCTGTTCACTGTAATAAGTTTAGTGTCTGTGTTTTGCGACCGCACCGCAAAACCGTGCTATTAGTAGACGATAGGACGTGCTTCTCCAATGGGAACCGAGAACATTTGATCGCAAGGTCATAGGTCAACCGATTCCTCCACAGGAAAACACGTCTTATATATTCTATACGACACTGGTGACGGCATGTGCTCCACATGACAGGAATATGTTGTCGACCCACCTAACTTGTACACTTGGCGAATGGGTAAAAAGATTCTTCTACCTTTCCAGATTTAGGTTTTCTTGTGGATGTGATAATCACTCCCCAAAAAGTGATGAAAACATAAGTGTTTGTCACATAAACTGCAACAAATGAATGCAACAGTTTCACAGTCGCACAGTTTTCCCTGTGCTCTGTCAAAACATATGTTTTTAACGTTTTCAAATTTTTCCGTGTGTAGACCGTCAAATCCTGCATATGTCCAAACAAATCTGAACATGTCCTGGAATTTTGGAGAGCGAAGTTGATTGTGTGTGAGTGCCTGAACTGTGATAATTGTGTGAAAATAAAAAATTAAACTTTTCACTCGAGGGTAGACTTGAACCAAGGACCTCTCGTTCCGCAACTGCTCACGCTAACCACGGGACCACGGCGCTCCTGAGATCAGATATTACTTGATGTTGCCTATCCTGCATATGGACTACTCAGTTTTTATATTTTGCTTTTTTTTTCATAGTTCCACACAACTTCTTCCTGTTTTCTCGATCGATCTGTGTTCAGTTTTTCGAGGCCTATCCACTGTGCCAACTTATAACTCAATCTGAGGGGGGTGCGATGGGGAGGTTCCCTTGTCAGTAGTGGTTACTGAAAACAACAACTTTTTCTCGGTAAAACATAAAACTAAAATATTGTTCTTGTTAATAAACAGAAAATACCCATTCTTGGGCACTTGATTTCGCCATTTACATTATCTTAAACCATACTTCTACCGCTCGTACTTTCCCGCATATAACTAAATTATAAAGTTAGTCCCCCTTTTCATTACAGAAATATTCTTTTGTATGCCATAGAAGCCTATTGTTCACTGCCTGAAACATACAGCATCACTTAAGAAATGTATAGCAATCCCTTTCCTTTATGTCGTTATTTCAAAGAGTCCGCTCTTCACTGCTCCCTGAAACTCCTTTTGACGTTGTTCATTTTTATTGTCTCTGTCTACTGCGTTGACATCTTTTGATTAACAAATGTATGTTATATTCCGTTCTGCAGTGGCACTCACATATCACACCTACCTCCTCTGGCAGCAATATTTTATTTTGCAGACACAGTAACATATAATAGAATAAAGAAATACACTTCTCGTACAGGACAAGAAATTAAAGGAACGAAAACTTTTATGAGATATTTACTGTCGGGGAAAAGTGTGACCTAACAATTGTCGGAGACAGTGAAAAATCCTGAGGCACTTAGTGCAGCTGTTAATGTTTCGAGGTCCTTTAACAAGTCCGATATAGATCCCTGAAATATACCGTTTACTCCGAGGCAAAAATGCTATTTCAGAAAACTGAACTAAGTTTTCTTCATTAGTAACGAGATAAAATATCAAGATCGCCCAGCAATGGAACGTAATTCCTTGTGTCAGTTCCTCTATCTTCTTTGCCTCCATACCTTTCAAATTGATCTCAATGTTTTGACTCGTAAATTAGCGGCGGAGACCTTTGTTGGACGAAATTTATAGAGAGGTTTATACTTCCTTCCACACCTTTTCACCTACAGTTACGACAGCGGATTTCCCAACGGCGTACCGTTCCCGACACTTTATCGAACGAGTTGTTCGTTTTCTTAACGTATCTTCAATACACCTTCAATGTGTCGTTGTCTCGAACACCGATATTTTCATAGAGCCCATGTTTGAATATAAGAGCTATGAAATACGGCATGTTACCTTCTGATATCAATATTCCAATATGGATTATGATCGTTTCCACTAGTAATGTAAAAAAAAAAAAAAATCTTCAAAAGGCATTATTTCACGCAACAAAAATCCGATATGGCCTACTCTTTCATCAACTTCTTACGAGCTTCGCAACATGAACCTCTACATTACGACGGTAGAAATGTCTTCTCACTCCACTTTCGCTTTCCTTCCCGTGTGAACACAGCTTTAGCTTTAACGTGTAGCCATTGCTTCCGCATGGCTTGTTCGTCCATCACTGCTTTTCCGCACCGATGATGCCTTTCAAATTATTTTATCGAACGCGTTGCGCTTCATCCGTCGAATACGTGTATCGCAAATTCCAGGTAGTTTTGCATCTTTCGAACGCAGTCAAACACGAAGAAGAGGACTATTGGGACGCTTCCACGTGAGGCTATTGTGATGGCACTTCCACGGGTGACAGAGCACTGTCGTTCGTGCAAGTAAAACACATTACACGGCTAGCGCTTTTTGTATTACACGCTTCAGTCCTCGCCGGCTCTGTTTTATCAGCGCAGATGCTTTTTGGGCCCGTATCTCAGTTCTCGCTCTGTCACAAGTCTATAACGTCCGCATTCAGGTTCTTCGGGATTTTACTACTTCCTGGTTCACGAGTATTTGTTGTTCTGTTGATACACGTTAGAAGTTGCATATTGTTTGTGGCAAATTACAAGTATGTACGAGTCATGTTGTGTGTTTTGACAGCTACTGCTACAAAAGTATTCTTATCAAAAACTGTTAACTGTTTAGAAATGGTAACTGATAACGTAACCCCACCCCCTGCAGTATTACGCATCAAAAATTGACCAGTGAAGTGAATCTAGTTCTCTCACGTCTCATCCACTGTCTCAGTTATCAGTGAGGCCTTATGGCCAATGGTTGTTTTGTATAGAATCTCGTGAGGAAACCTCGTCGCTGTGCAGCTACGGCAGGTAGCTGGAACTATTAATCTGGTGGAAATATGCAGAAGAATGAAAACTATTTGCAGATATTTTTGTCAGGAAGTAGTGTCGTATTGGAAGAAACGTAGGATCGATTTTAACATCCCGTCTGTATAGAAATGCTTCTCTATGCGTAGCGATACATTGCCTGCAGAAAGTTCAGATTTGCAAACGAAAACTACTTTTCATTTTTTAAAATCAATAGTAAACACCAAATTTGTTTCCTTATGAGAAGAGGCATGAAAGGGAAGCAGCGGTTGGGAAGGGAGTGAGACAGGGTTGTAGCCTCTCCACAATGTTAATCTGTATATTGAGCAAGCAGTAAAGGAAACAAAAGAAAAATTCGGAGTAAGTATTAAAATCCATGGAGAAGAAATAAAAACTTTGAGGTTCTCCGATGACATTGTAATTCTGTCAGAGACAGCAAAGGACTTGGAAGAGCAGTTGAACGGAATGGACAGTGTCTTGAAAGGATGATATAAGATGAACATCAACAAAAGCAAAACGAGGATAATGGAATGTAGTCGAATTACGTCCGGTGATGCCGAGGGAATTAGATTAGGAAATGAGACACTTAAAGTAGTAAAGGAGTTTAGCTGTTTGGGGAGCAAAATAACTGATGATGGTCGAAGTAGAGAGGGTATAAAATGTAGACTGACAATGGCAAGGAAAGCGTTTCTGGAGAAGAGAAATTTGTTAACATCGAGTGTAGATTTCAGTCTCAGGAAGTCGTTTCTGAAAGTATTTGTATGGAGTGAGTATTTGCATGGAAGTGAAACGTGGATGATAAGTAGTCTGGACAAGAAGAGAATAGAAGCTTTATAAATGTGGTGCTACAGAAAAATGCTGAAGATTAGATGGGTAGATCACATAACTAATGAGGAGTTATTGAATAGAATCGGGGAGAAGAAGAGTTTGTGGCACAACTTGACAAGAAGAAGGGACCGGTTGGTAGGACATGTTCTGGGGCATCAAGGGATCACAAATTTAGCATTGGAGGACAGCGTGGAGGGTAAAAATCGTAGAGGGAAACCAAGAGATGAATACACTAAACAGATTCAGAAGGATGTAGGTTGCAGTAAGTACTGGGAGGTGAAGAAGCTTGCACAGGATAGTTGCATGGAGAGCTGCACCAAACCAGTCTCAGGACTGAAGATTACAACAACAACAACAACAACAAGCGGTTAAATAAATTCCTTATAACGCAAATACACTCCTGGAAATTGAAATAAGAACACCGTGAATTCATTGTCCCAGGAAGGGGAAACTTTATTGACACATTCCTGGGGTCAGGTACAGCACATGATCACACTGACAGAACCACAGGCACATAGACACAGGCAACAGAGCATGCACAATGTCGGCACTAGTACAGTGTATATCCACCTTTCGCAGCAATGCAGGCTGCTATTCTCCCATGGAGACGATCGTAGAGATGCTGGATGTAGTCCTGTGGAACGGCTTGCCATGCCATTTCCACCTGGCGCCTCAGTTGGACCAGCGTTCGTGCTGGACGTGCAGACCGCATGAGACGACGCTTCATCCAGTCCCAAACATGCTCAATGGCGGACAGATCCGGAGATCTTGCTGGCCAGGGTAGTTGACTTACACCTTCTAGAGCACGTTGGATGGCACGGGATACATGCGGACGTGCATTGTCCTGTTGGAACAGCAAGTTCCCTTGCCGGTCTAGGAATGGTAGAACGATGGGTTCGATGACGGTTTGGATGTACCGTGCACTATTCAGTGTCCCCTCGACGATCACCAGTGGTGTACGGCTAGTGTAGGAGATCGCTCCCCACACCATGATGCCGGGTGTTGGCCCTGTGTGCCTCGGTCGTATGCATTCCTGATTGTGGCGCTCACCTGCACGGCGCCAAACACGCATACGACCATCATTGGCAGCAAGGCAGAAGCGACTCTCATCGCTGAAGACGACACGTCTCCATTCGTTCCTCCATTCACGCCTGTCGCGACACCGCTGGAGGCGGGCTGCACGATGTTGGGGCGTGAGCGGAAGACGGCCTAACGGTGTGCGGGACCGTAGCCCAGCTTCGTGGAGACGGTTGCGAATGGTCCTCGCCGATACCCCAGGAGCAACAGTGTCCCTAATTTGCTGGGAAGTGGCGGTGCGGTCCCCTACGGCACTGCGTAGGATCCTACGGTCTTGGCGTGCATCCATGCGTCGCTGCGGTCCGGTCCCAGGTCGACGGGCACGTGCACCTTCCGCCGACCACAGGCGACAACATCGATGTACTGTGGAGACCTCACGCCCCACGTGTTGAGCAATTCGGCGGTACATCCACCCGGCCTCCCGCATGCCCACTATACGCCCTCGCTCAAAGTCCGTCAACTGCACATACGGTACACGTCCACGCTGTCGCGGCATGCTACCAGTGTTAAAGACTGCGATGGAGCTCCGTATGCCACGGCAAACTGGCTGACACTGACGGCGGCGGTGCACAAATGCTGCGCAGCTAGCGCCATTCGACGGCCAACACCGCGGTTCCTGGTGCGTCCGCTGTGCCGTGCGTGTGATCATTGCTTGTACAGCCCTCTCGCAGTGTCCGGAGCAAGTATGGTGGGTCTGACACACCGGTGTCAATGTGTTCTTTATACCATTTCCAGGAGTGTATGTTCGTCCGACTTGTCGTGCGTAAGCTATGGAGAACTACCGATAGCACCATAATTTTGGTTGCATGAAAACTGGTGCACAACTTTGTGATTCAATTTTTGTATGTCAATTTACTTCCGTACAAATCAAAAAGTCAGCCTGTAGTGGAGTTTGTAACATGTACTAATGTTGATAATATTATGACGTTGTAAATCGAATCCCTCATGCACCGTTGGTTCTCTGGAACAATCGGATTTAGGCACGCTCTTTTTCCGGCAGGGGCGTTGTCTTTCAGTTTTTAAGTTCAACAGCGCTCAATCTCTCATGCTCACGTTTAGTAGGCTGGGTTTCGCTCTACGGTCGCATGTACACTGAGGTGTCAAAGGTCATAGGATAGCGACATGCACATATGCAGATGGCGGTAGCATCACGTACACAAGGTATAAAATTGAAGTGGATTGGTGAAACTGTCGTTTGTAATCAGATGATTCACGTGAAAAGGTTTCAGGAGCGATTACGCCATCAAGACGCGAATTAACAGACTTTGAACGCGGAATGATAGTTGGAGCCATAGGCATGGGCAACTTCATTTCCGAAATCGATAAAGATTTCCATATTGCAGGTATTACCTCCCACCACTGACAACGCAGTGGCCGACGGCCTTCACTTAACGACCAGAACAGCGGTGTTTGCGTTGAGTTGTCAGTGCTAGTAGACAAGCAACACTACGTGAAATAAGCGCAGAAATCCATATTGGACGTATGACGTACGTATCCATAGAGCAGTGCCTTGAAATCTGGCGTTAAGTGCTACTGCGACAGCAGACGACCAACGCGAAGCCTTTGCTAGCAGCTCGACATCGCTTGCAGCGCCTCTCCTGAGCTCATGACTATATCGTTTGGACTCTAGATGATTGGAAAACCGTGGTCTGGTCAAATGTGTCTCGATTTCAGTCGGTAGAGCTGATGGTAGGAGTCGAGAGTGGGGCAGATCTTACGAAGCTGTGGACTCAAGTCGTCAATAAAGCACTGCGGAAGCTGGTGGCAGATCCATAGTGGTATGATCTGCGTTTACATGGAATAGGTCGTCTGGTCCAACTGAACTGCTCATTGATTGGGAATGGTTTTGTTCGGCTACTTGGAGACCATTTGCAGCTATTCATGGACTTCACGTTCCCAAACAGCGGTGGTATTTATATGGATTACAGTGCACCATTTCACAGGGCCACAACTGATTTGAAGAATATTCTGCGAAATTCGAGAGAATGATTTGGCAACCTAGATGGCCTGACATGAATCCCATCGGAAAATCATGGGAGATAATCGAAAGGTCAGCTTGTGCAAAAACTCCTACACTGGCAACACTTTCGCAATTTTGGACAACTATATAGACAGCATGGCTCTATATTTCTACAGGGAACTTCCAACGACTGGTTGAGTCCACGCCACGTCGAGTTGCTACACTAGTCGAACAAAACGAGGACCGACACGATATTAGGAGGTATTCCATGTTTTGTTAGCTCAGTGTAAGTACGGGACACCAAAATTATTTGAGAAATTGCTGAAATCATGAACTGTTATAGAATTATTATAACCATTGGTACGATAATAATGAACAACGATATGTTTATCTGCGGACACTGCACAGAATTATATATTAAATCAGTGGACGAAACAGAATCGCCACTGTCAGTAACTGCCGTTGGTGGAACGCATTACTATATGAACAGTCATATAAAGCCCACCGTGGACAGGTATAATTTGAAAGATTAATTCAGAAAAGCAACACAGCAATGGCAAACTTTAGTGTGAAAGAAGAATACGTTTTACTGTGAATACAAGCGCGATTGGGTCCAGCCATTTTTAGAAAGTTCATTACTTGCAAAAGGTCAATAAATGAATTAAATTGATTTGGACTGTTGTTCCTTCAGAGCAACATTTGTATACTTGAAATCAATGAACTGTTATGTTCATAAAGTACGGAGACTCGTTTTCGTGTTATGCGACACTGTTGAATTCTGTTAGCAAAGTAGCGTGTTCCCATTCCCATACTCAATTCCGATCGCCCTTTAATTCGAGCTACAAATATTGGATGGTAAGATTACAAGTTATTTGAAATTACAGAAAGGTAGACAAGAAGGAGGAATTTGTGCTAAACATGGATGAGCCAAGCTGCGGCTCGCGTTGGTGCTGCCTGTAGGTTACCGCCCTCTGTTGGAGGCCAGATGGTATCGTTTAGTTGGCATGGTTGAGGTTGTTTGTCTTCTTCTCGTGTTGACTGGCGCCAGTCGGTTTCGCAAGCGTTGCCTGTTCGCTAGTGGCAGCAGCGGCGGTTATCGATATGTAGTACCTGTTGCCCTATCTTTGGGGCGACGTCGATTGTTTTTTTCCGGGTCGTGTGAGTGGACCAGTTGGTTTGGGGACTCAGAAGAAGACAGGTCCGCGCAGTGTAGAACACGCCGGAACCACTGGCACCACGCATAGACTGCCGGATGGAAGGGCTGTGGTCACGAGGGTGCACGACATCGTCACAAACCGGTTCCAGCAAGCTTTAAGATGAGTGCATCTCAATCCAAGTAGAGGAGCCTCCACCATTCCGATATCTCGCGATCCTACAGTGACTTGGGTTCATGTTGCTGCTCGTAGTGTCACCCACGCGAAGAGCAGCGAGTGGAGTGCTTGGAGAAGACGGATCTCATTAGCTTTCATCGACTTATTATTACTATTTACTGCGTTCAACGTCTTACGATTTGTTAAGTTCAACCAGCGGTATATTTTCTTGCGTGGTGGCCACTAACACCCCAATTACCTGCCCTGGGGGTTAGTATATGTAACGGCAATATACGTTTCACCGCCTTGCCGTCGCTGTCAGGTAAAGCGTGTAGTTTTGACAGCTTTCTTGATTGTGAGCCGGTTGGTGATTCTTCTACTCTGGTGGTAGCGATTCCTTTCTCGATCCGGGCGCTCCAAATACACTATACTGGGGACGTAGATCAGGCCACCGGTTCCAGCTTTGGCGTATTTTTCCATCGTTGCATTTGGTTTATCGGACGTCAGGTAGCTCCAGCAAGATTATCATTAGTCGTTCCTTAGACTGCCACTAGTCTGAGCTACCGTCTTGTGAAACGAATGCAACTCTTGTCTGCCTATCTCATCGCTTGCGAAAGCGTTTGTTGCCGGATCTTCTCAGAGGTCGATTCCTGCAGCACCTTCTGTGGCTCCCTGGTTCTTGTTTGTTCTAAAAGGAGGTCTGATAGCCAGTAGATTAGTGTAAAGCTCCTTCAGCGCGCGCCTTCTGCGGATATAATCTGCCTCAGTACCCTTTAAGAAACTTATGTACTGCTTCTTGTGTTTTATTATTGTATTATTTATTACAGTACCTTGTAACGCCTACATTAAAGGTTATATATGTCTAGTTAATAGTTCTGATCGCCTTATGGAATAAATCCAGCAGTGTAGTGTTCAGTGGATGTTAAGGGTTGTGTTACCAAGTTCACTGTCATCTTATTTCACCCGTTTGACGATCAGTTGCTCGTTTGTTAATTAACCTTTGCTATGGTATTTACTGTTTTACAGCAGGTTTCTAATTTTTTTTATTATTATTGCCGTTCCTGGCGTGTAAGGCCTTCAGCCGTGATTGTGGTCATGTGCCTTAAAATTCAAATTTGGTATTTTTATTTTAGCAGTAAGCCTTATAACCTTATTTACTGCCATTCCTGGTGTCTGATACCTTCTGCTGCGTTTGTGGCGACTTACCTTTAATATTTCAATACCTGTAAGTTATAAATTGCAGTGAGTTTTAAACAATTCATAATTTATTGCCATTCCTGGCGTGTAGGGCCTCCTGCCCAGATCATAGTGACTTGCTTTTAAAACATTATCTGCTGTATCTGTGTTTAATGGTGATTTGCTAAATTGTAACTCACTGAAAACACTATTATTTACACAGTTGTTTATTCCTTCATTAATAACGTGTGGCCGGCCGAAGTGGCCGAACGGTTCTAGGCGCTTCAGTCTGGAACCGCGCGACTGCTACGGTCGCAGGTTCGAATCCTGCCTCGGGCATGGATGTGTGTGATGCCCTTAGGTTGGTTAGGTTTAAGTAGTTCTAAGTTCTAGGGGACTGATGACCTCAGAAGTTAAGTCCCAAAGTGCTCAGAGCCATTTGAACCAATAACGTGTGGTCTTTTTATTTACTGTTGAGTCTGGAATTACGGGTTTAAAACAAATTGTGTGTAACTGTAAAAGGCAACCAATGGTTACTGATTACGGCCCCGTCCACAATCTTAACCGAATGCTGCATTCCCTTGACTACCAGGTTTCAATGGAGAACTGTCATTGAACGGTAATGATAAAGCAAAATTAAAAAAGAAGCACTATTTTACTCCAGTAATCTCTGAATCATGTCATTTACTCACTGCGTCGTCTCCCTCACTGGGTCAGTGTACGTATTTGTGTAAATTGAACCACTATTCACTGACAGATTACTTCTAGGTTAAGAATTTCGCAAGAGCTCATGAGTCACATTGTCACATTTATTGTCTTTAGTCTTTAGGGCAACAGAAAACGAAGTCGAGGACATTGTAAATTGCAAATCGCGAAGTCTTGAAGACTTTCTAATCCCCCCGATAACATGACCGATTCGTAACAAACACAGTCAATTAATCACAGCTATTCTGTGCATCCATTAGACTATACCGAATGTTTACTTGAATATTTGACGCAAGACGATGGCAAAATATGTTTCAAAAAGCCACGCACAAAAATGTTACTTTTCGAGGGGTCACATCTCGAGTACTGTTGATTGCAGAAATGAAAGGTCAAGTATTCTGGATAGCCTAGAGACCATTCGGATACCTACCGGAACAACGGGCATTCTGTAACTACACTACAGTACAGGATCAGAATTGAAACACTACACACCTAATCCAACCCATGCAAATCGTTTGGTTCTCTCGTATTAGGTGTGGTCTATAGTGAGCTTCAGGTGGCTTATAAATGAACTATTTGTTGAAGGGCAGTTCCTGAGTAAACCCCAAAAAATCATGAATTTTGGTTACGAAAAGGAGCAGTTTTGGGGATGGCCTGTTTTACAATTTCTATTCATGCTAGATAGTCGAAATCTTCACCATACGATCGTAAGATGGTATTCTCGGGAACCATTCTCCAAAATGTGAATGCAGTGCCGTACCAACGCAACTGGCAGTTGCAATAATCACTATGTGAACGATGTGGCCTATTCTGCACCTTATTTTAGATCCATGTGACGATACTGTGCTGATTATATTTATATGTTTTGACGATGCCATTATGGCCTTACCACTTTCGGACATGGTGTAAAAAAGATCTGAGGATGATCAATACGGACTGAAACCGGTCATCGTCTAAAGAATTGATATTGTGATCAGAGACTGGAATAAAAAACATTTGACAGTATTGAATCACTGTTTGTGTATGCGATTATGTGCAGTTGGTGATACGTTATTCTACACCTACCACACACGATTTATTACGTATTCGTATCATTCAAGCATTACATCCCGCCCTTGGGAATCAGGGGACTAGGAAGAGCAAGTAAGAGCGTTCTTTCCAGATATAAATATTATAGTATATCTAGTTAATCATTTACACGATTCAATTTAGGGCATCATTATACACTTTCTACTAAATTACGATTGTACTCCAGGTTTGTAACTTACATACAACACTCGCCGAATGTGGAAGTAAATCTTGAAGATGTCACTGATTAGGTGTAGAAAGTGTAATGTTGTGTCTCTGTCGTGGTCGATGGAGTTAGAAGAATGGAGATGATGGAAGCTGATGCTCGCACGTGGCCAATTTCTTTGTAACAGCACGAGCTGAGCCGCCGACATTAACGTCTCTCCCTCCTGTGACGGATCACCATGCCTCGTGTCTTACTCCGTCACTCGATAAAACCCTGAGGAGAGGTTTCCGACTAACCATCACACTAGCGCATTGTCCGCTAATCCAGAGCTGTTCGCTGATACTTCTCCCCCCCCCCCCCCCACCACCCCTCCTCTCTCTCTCTCTCTCTCTCTCTCTCTCTCTCTCTCTCTCTCTCTCTCTGTGTGTGTGTGTGTGTGTGTGTGTGTGTGTGTGTGTGTGTGTGTGTGGTCGAAGGGCGCTCAATGGCAAGATTATCGGCACCCTTACGAAAATTAGTAGATACGAATGTTGGTAAAAAGTCTAAAATGTGATAAAAGATGTAAGAATCTAGCGGATATAAAATTACACTCCCTCTGAGATTTCTTAAAACGCTAATATAGATTAGGCATTTTCTTGGTCATGCAAGAATCCAATTAAATTTGCACCTCACATTTTACAGAAACCTTCTACAACCGAACACGGTAGTAACAATGGCAAATCTGGTGTAACTTCTCCTATCGACGGCCGGAATTTCACTCGGAAATCACTATTTGGCAAAATGGAAGCAGTTATTATTCTTAAGAATGTCTATTTTTTTTTACAAACTAAATTCAATATCAGACGTGAAAGTAGCGTAACAGCTATAAATACCAGAACCAGCCGGTAGTGGAATAATGAGACGCATGTTGATCCCAGCTCAACAAGGCTGTATGTACGAATGAGTGTTTCAGGATGGGAATTTGATTATGAAACGTGTCGCAAAATCATACGGTATACAAAATAGAAATGTAAACAAGGCATAGCTGTAGAACTTGAGTTTACAAAACAGGAATCACAGAACATTCATTTTATAGCGAAATTTAGAAGCAACAGCGTATGTACTGTAATGATGTGAATAGTGCAGGGTAGCATAGACGCCATAGGATGGTGGACGATTACGACTTCGCCAGCAGATGTCGACAGAGCGCCTGTGCTTCTTTGGGCCACAAGGCGGCACCTTTCGTCTTCATAATGGTGGCTGAAAAGATGCCTTTTGCAGCTGGGTGGCCAGTTCTTGTATGCGCCAGACGTCTTGACATGCAACAGATATCCATAGTTTCTCTGTCGCAACGCTGCAGGAACGTCTTGGTTCCCGCCCTAGCAGTCGTACTGCTGGCGGCTGCGGAGGCGAATGCTGCACCATCTGCTTACTGCAGTCAGCACAGCTATGAGAACGGTCGCTTGAGGTTCCCAGCGCTGCTGCAATACGTATAACACAAATAATATTTCTCTCAAAATATAAACTCAAACAAAAAAAAGTCTGAAGTATTTAGTGGAGTTCATACTCACATCACGATACAGAGTGAGTCAAAAAGGGCTTTACATCTTTGCCATGATATAGGAATTAATTGCGATAACTTCCAGATTCGGTAGATGTGTTTTTTGCAGTAAACAACCTCAAGGTTTACGTAAAAGTGTCAAGTGTCATTTTGGTTCGAAATGAATGCGGCAAACATCCTAGCAGCAATCAATTTCTTTCCACACTCGTTGCAGCAAGTCGGGCGTAATTTGTGCAACGGTAGCGTAGATGTAATTTTTCAGGTCGGTTAAATAGTTTGGTAGGGGAAGAACGTACACAATGGCTTTAATGAAACCAGCCGATCCTGTAAGTTGTCTCAATAAATTTCTATATCATTCCACCGTTGTAAAGTCGTGTTCGTCTCACCCTGATAACTAATATGTGTTTTCTAACATTCTGCGTGGTTCGCTGTTTGTTCTAAGTCGTGTCTCCCTACCACTTTGGCGCAACGACGCTCTGAGCGTGTTTTTTTAGGAAATTGACTAGTTTGAACCTGAGACCTGTTGCTGGTAAGGAGACCCCAGACCACACATGACATGTAGAGTTCAGAAGAGTTCAGTGAGACTAGCGATGATATAATCAAATACTTAATGATTTCAGCGTCAGCTCCACTGCACTCTCTGTAGAAGCAGCTTAATACTAACTAAATTCAGTGGAAGGGGTTCAAGGCTTTCCTATTTTTAGTTAGCTGGTAAAATAACGTCGAAAAAGCAGTTAAGTTTACCATTGAAAATTTTATTCTACTCACAAAACATTGTTTATAAATTGCACTACTGATAAAAGGAAATGTTTTAATACAGGATGATAAAAACCAACTGCTTTCAACAAAAATGTGAACTAATATTCCCTGAATGGGTTTCCAAGTTCTACAATGGATCGAAGGATGACCTATGCCATATCACATCTATAATCTAGGTTTAGATTAAGTTTCACAAAAGAGAAAACTATCAAAATGGTCTACAGTGACCATCAATTATCTTAAATTACTTATTTAACTTGTCGTAAATTACAGTGGTTGATGTGGCTTCTCAATAATTATATAACAGAAAAATCATCGCGTTTCAGATTTTAACTTCACGTAGCAAATGTGAATACCATGAGTTTTAATTGACGATCTTCACTAGTATTACGTAAAAAGGGGATGTAACAGATGAGACTTCTGCGCTCAAAAATGCGGCATAAACCTTCTGAATCTGCTTAGTGTATTCATCTCTTGCTCTAAGTACACAATTTTTACACTCCACACTGCCCTCCAGTACTAAATTGGTGATCCCTTGATGCCTCATAACATGTCCTGCCAACCGATCCCTTATTCTAGTGATATTGTGCCGCAAAGTCAACTTCTCTCCAATTCTGTTCAGTACTTCCTCATTAGTTACGTGATCTGCCCATCTAATCTGCCCACCTCTTCTTGTCTAAACTATTTATCGTTCATGTTTCACTTCCATCATTGCTACACTCCATACAAATACTTTCCGAAAAGACTTCCTGACACTTAAATCGATATTCGATATTAACAATTTTCTCATCTTCAGAAACGCTTTCCTTGCCATTGCCGGTCTACAGTCGGATACTATTCCAATAAAATGATTCCGTATTCTAAAAATACTCTTCGTGTACGTTGAATGTTCCCAGAAAATAATTCCATAAATCATTAGCGGGTAGAAATATGGAGAATAAACCAGTTTCATCATTTATGAAACTTAGAAAGAGACATACTGCTAAACTTTAGACTCTGGATTTTCGAATTGTGGTGGTGGTCTGTCTTTAGTGACAAAACGTAACACCTTCAACGTCTAGTGTTTTTGATTGTTGCAGACACTTACTTTTACAGATTTGAGAGTTCTACAACAAATACCGAAATGTATATGTGGTATTACTGCCCAAGCTCATAATCAGTCAAGGGCCACCGATTTAAATCACCTTCTGAGCCACTCCTCCGAGCTCGAAAGAGGGCGTTGCCTCTTCCTTGAGGAATGGGCAGCCAAGAGCAGATGGGAGGCGGAACGTGTTTCTGATGTGAAAAGGAACAATTTGGTGGTGAGCTGCTCTGTTAGTAAGCAGCAACGATCAGCAGACGACAGGGGCGTGCTGCGGGTCAGCATGTGGACTAACGTACACAGTGCATGTGAGCAGCTCCTTGCCCAGACTATGTTTGGCACATCGCATAGGAATAGCTATGATAGTTGTGTAATGTCACTGATACTAGCCGTGACTTGAGCCAGATACGGATCTACAGGTGGAAAAAAGTTTCCTGCCCCAAACAGTGTATTCAGACTGTCTCGTATGAATTACTAGATATGACTCTGGTGAGCCATGGTCTGACTGGGGCGACCTTTAGTCTGTATATGGACGGACATGCGGAGTACATGCGTTCATTTCTTGGACCAGACAGCATATTCGACCCATCACTTATGAACTGCTATGGCCATTACATAGAGCGTCTATTACATATTATGCCCAGGTCGAGGTTTTGTCTTCGGGTGGACAAATGTGTGGAGTGCTGTCTAGTGGCACGAAAGCGTAATGTCCTTTTTCTACGCCCAGCCAATATTCTTCACCTCGCTGAGATAACGTGAAAGCGACACAACACTATTTGTTATTGCAGTCAATATTTGTTGATTAATAAGTTTAAATTCAAATTATTAACATGGGCTAGCTGCGTTGTTTAGCGGTTGCTGCCAAAGATGCTCATTAACAGTTACAAGGCAGCCACGCAGCCGATTCGCGTTTCAGAATGAACTGATATCTTTGACTTGTGTAGATATGTAAACTGAATTAATTCCTTCAAAAATCGCAGGATTCATTTAACACAGCACGATGTCTTATTCGTTAAAATTATTATCATTATTATTATTATTGTCCGGAAAGAATCCAATACACGGTTCACTTCTCGTGATACTCTGTTTGAAATCGTGTAACACTATAGTTTTTCCTTAACTTGGTTTTTATTAACACAGTTTCTTTAGTATGATTCACCACTATGAATGGCCACACTTAAGCCCGATAATAAATGTCCAAACATCGTCTATAATCGAAATTTAAGTTGCGATGCGATGTTTGAATAGTAGCTTCGGCAACAACTGAAGTTCTGAGATTGGAATTAATGATATCAATCTTTTATCGATGGTGACGTTGCCTGGATGTTAGCGTTATCTCAGTTCTATAAGTTTTCGTACTTTCGATAATAAAGTAAGCGAGCCTAAATTTACTTTTAATTAACCCGGCTGCCAATGAAGTTCACTATTTCAAGCAGTGGCGTATGAACTTAGGAGACGTGAATTCTCAAGACTCTAACGCTGAAAGCTAGGACACTAAAGTCTCTAACGCACAGACCCCCAGACGCTAAGAGCTCAGAGCCGCTAAGGACACCCAGACGCTTCAGACGTTAACAATACGTGCGTTTGCCTTATATGATAGTTGTGAAAGAAAAGGGACGTTGGTTAGAAATCCTTTCAATAAAGCTCCTTGCTTCTTTGCGTGTAATACCCTACTCCGATGGCTCTTATTATTCTTTTATTTAATTATCTCTGCTATAAACAGGAATTCTTGATTCTACATGAAATATGGGAATTTTTCATGGCCAGTTAGAATAAATTTTAGTTTCAAAGAGGACCAGGTATGTGACGAGAGGCTACAGTGCATACAAATGTCTCCAGATCAAGACTGTGTATTTGGCCCATTGCTTATGAACAGCTGTGACTATTGTGTAGTGTGACTGAACCCTGAATGGAGCCAGCTGTGGGTCTGCAAAGATGCGGAGTGCATAGTCCCAACAGTTTATTCAGCCTGTCGCTTCTGAATTTCTGCAGCCGTCGTATATAGCATCTGATACTAGTATGACAGTGGCGAGCTTTCGTCTGCATGTGGACGAATATGGGGAATGCAGTCGAGTGATTCCTGGTACAGACAGTGTACATGGCCTCTCACTTGTGAACTGCTATGGCCATTGTATAGAGTGTCTGATATGAGATATGAGTCTGGCGACTTTCAGTCTGCATGGGGACTAACATAACGAGGTGCATGCGAGCATTTTCTAGTTCAGACAGTGCATTCTGCCCACCACTTAAGCATTGCTACAGTCGTTGTATAATGAGTCTGATACTAGATGTGACTGGAGCGAGCTCTCGCCTGCATGTGGACGAACATGTAGAGTACATGCAGGTGTATTTTGGACCACACATTGTATTTGACCAGTCACTTATGAATTCCTATGGCGGCATGCGAGCGTTTCCTGGCCCAGATAATGTATTGGGACCATCATTTATGAGTTACTGTGGTGGTTTTATACAGCGACTGATACTAGGTAAGACTCAGGAGAGCTTTGGTCTGCATATCGACGAATGTGTGCAGCCCACGCGAGAGTTTACTGGCCCGGATAGTGTATTCGGGCCATCGCTTATGAACTGCTACAGCCGTTATATAGAGCGTCTGATACTAGATATGACTCAGGCAGGCTTTAGTCTGCAAGTGGACATATGCGTGAAATGCATGCAAAGTATCTCATGGCTCAGACGGGGTATTCGGAGCATCATTTGTGAATTGCCATACAGCTTGACTGATACTGCTAGCCACTGGGACGTGCTGTGTGTCCACGGGTGTACAGGCTTGACGAGAACATTCGAGTTGTGTTTGCCAGAGACTGTCTATTTAGCTCGTCTTATATGAATTGCTACAGTGGCCGTAGAGTGTGACTGATACTAGCTGCCATTCGCACATTGCTGCTGTAAGTAACATGGACCTTTTTATGTCTTAGTTCGTGGTATTCTTTAAAGATTATTTCTGGTGCTAATTTCTTCTATCGTCATTCGGATGTTGCTAATTTAAAAAATTTCAGACAGTATTTATGTACTTCTGTTCCAAGATATTCCATTTTTTTTTTTTTTTTGCTTCAGTCAGTTTTAAAATGTTTCTGTTTATAAATTGTTAATGTTCTGGTCGTGAGGTTTGTCTTGTAAGTAAAGTGGTCTAATAGTTCATCAAATGTGCTTCATCGCAACTGAAACCAGCATACCAGTTCGCATTAAAAAAAATGGGCCTGTTAACTAGTGGTAAATGTTTCTGGTAAACTTAGAGACTTGTCACGTATTATTGTTATAGTACATATTGAGGCTCGTCAAAATTCAGTGGTAATCCAATGTCTTGAAAGATCGATTTATGTCTTTGATTAATTCATTAGCTTCCCTTTTAGTAAGGGGGTGGGGGGGGGGGGGGTGATGTTTGTTCCTGTACTTCTAACACGCAGAAAAAGACAAAATTTGCATCTTCTGAAATCCCAAATAGATCATTTACACATCTCATAAAAAAAAGACTGCTCAAAATTGAACCTTGTTGTACACTGTCTGATTTCTTCAGATTCTGAGTACCTATTGTTACGTCATTGTAGTGGAATATGCATAATTCATTATAAATTTTCAGCTCCAACTTCTCAGCCAATTTACATGGTACGCATTAAAATTAATTTCCGAGAAAAAATTATTTTTAGATGTAAATCAACTCAGTTAGTCGCAGAATCTCAGGAAGGACCGATGTAGCTGCACGAAGATTGCATTCATATTGATACACAATGTTTTCTGTCATTCAGATAATGTAAAAATTATGAACCCACTGTGCCTATTATTCAAAAATAGTTTAACGTTTGCATTATGATATTGTGGTCTGTGTAGCGAAAAGCCTTAGCCGAGTGACAGAATATTCCCAACGTTAATAATTTCTAATTTATTGCCTCTACTATACCATCTACCAAAATAGATACAACCTCTTCAGTTTACAGTCTTTTTTTTTTAAATACAAACTATTTGCTGCTCATGAAGTTTACCTGTACCGTTTACAAAAAGTCTTGTACAAGATACAACAGTACGCCAAATATTTTGAATCACCGGCAGCAATGTGATGGATCGGTAACTCTTTACCAATGTTTTCCTTCCTTTTTTGTGAAGCGTTTTAACAACAGTGCATTTAAGTCGCTCTGAGGATGTATTACCATGAAACATAAATAATTCAATATACTTGTAGTATTAAGTTCCGCTGAACAACATTTCATTAATTTACTGCGGGTTTCATCATAATTTCAACATTCATTTTTGATATATGAAGATGGTATCCGGTCTTTCGGACATGCATATATATATATATATATATATATATATATATATATATATATATATATATATATATATATAGTTAACGCTCATCGGCCATTTGACCATCTTCTTATGTGCAGATGCACAAACAGTGCCCGAACTCTTACGGGAATCGGCAGTAAAGCCGCGAGTAATCAGTACAATGGGCAGGGGCACTATGAATATAGTGCGGGACAATAAGTTGAGAGTGTGGGTCTCACCGGAGACGTGCCAGAGATAAGTCCCTGCAGTCGCACTATCCTTTGTGTCCTCGGTGGCTCAGATGGATAGAGTGTCTGCCATGTAAGCAGGAGATCCCGGGTTTGAGTTACGGTCGGGGTCTTCATGATATCCGAAATATGTATAATGATCAAGTTTTATTTGTTTTTTTATGCCACAAATGCCTCAATTACTACAGCTGCGGCAAGTTTCCCCTTGTGCGAAACAAAAACAGCAGGCTATTTTGAGTCACACACTCTTGCTCTGGACATTCTCCTTTAGTGATCAGTTCCACTATAAGGGTGTGAGATGACAACCCACACAGGACGCTGCTTGAATGGTTTTCTATCGACTGAGCTACCCAAGCACGACTCACGACCCGTCCTCAAAGCTTTACTTCCGTCAGTACCCCGATTCCTACCATCCAAACTTCACAGAACCTCTGCTGCGGCGGTAGGAGACGAGGTACTGGCGGAAGTAAAGCTGTGAGGACGGATCGCGAGCCATGCTTGGGTAGCCCAGTCAGAAGAGCACTTGCCCACGAAAGGCAAAGGTCCCGAGTTCGAGTCTCGGTCCGGCATACAGTTCTCATGTACCAGGAAGTTTCATATCAGCGCACGCTATACTGCAGAGTGAAATTTTCATTCAGGAAATTAATCATTCTGTATCCTCCTTTCGACAGACAGGTGACTGTATGCTTAGGCCAGCGGACAAGGTTGCCTATTAATTGGAGCCACTAGTCTGCTGACCAGCAGGTAATGCTGATGGGTTCAGACTTTCAACAGAACCCATCATTGTCAGGTTGCTCAGCGGCCACCTTTACCTGTCACACCAGCCAGTGTCTAAGGGTAGTAGTTTAAATCACGGTGTCTATATGTTTCTATCACCATCTAGCTGACACGCCATTTGGTCAGCGAGGACGCCAACAATGGCAGCCACTGTTAGACTGAGTCAGCATTTTGCCGCGAACACTCACACACTGCATGTGAGGCAAAGCATTTACTACAGCACCTACGAACGTTGTACTGGGGTATGAAGTCATTAGTGAATAAATAAAGAACAAATTACTCATAAATAAGGTGCAAATTGCCCATGCTCTCCTAACTCTGCACCTGTCACAGTTCGGGAGAAACCATCCCGCACACAGAACTAGTGTCGAAAGTGGCTACACCGCAACTCCAAAATAATACTGTATAGTAAACGAATAAATGTCCGCCAGGCTATGGTTACGTTATCATAAAGAAATAACTAACGTCCAGAAGACGCTGTTGTTAATACAGAGGATATACACTGCCTGAGAAATAAAGTGAAAAACCCAGAATGGGAGGAGGAAACGAAACAGAACTTCACGGGTTGAGAGGGTATGTGATGTTATTTAAGTGATTACAAAATCTAGTTGAAATTACAAAGAACTTGGAAGTATCAGCACATTCATCGGTACGACGTCGAAATAAAGCCATTTTATTGTCTAGGACAATCTGACACACAACGGTTGACACCGGTTTGAGATGACATCCGAGTTGTCCCTACACATGTTCTACAGGGGACAGATCTTGGATCTCTTCAGCCACAGGAGTACCTCAGCGTAATGCTGACAGTTAATAAAAACACGTGCCATGTGTGGACGAGCATTGTTCTGTTGAAAAATGGAATCACGATTCGTCGCATGTGATGTCACACATGATGATGCAGGATGTCCATTACGCATCACTGTGCTATCGTAGCTCCATTGACAAGTATTAGCCGTGACTTGAGGTCATGCCCAATGGTTCCCTACACCATGACATCTGACACTCTCCATGCCCTTTATATATGATACGAGACCTGACAACACAAAAGACGAACAACACTAACACAATCTGGTGCTCTTCTTTAGGCTGGCCATTTCATTAATTTGTGCTTCTTTAACAACAATGTAAGAGCGCGTAACCGGAGCCCTATTTAAGCAAACGAGCCACAAACTAATTTTAGGCCGTGAACTCGCCCTCTAATGTAATGGTTAAGTACCAGCAAATTCATTTCAATTGACCATCAGTCTCTCTATAAGTATATATTGCCTTAAGAACACGTTGCAACTATGTCTTCTGTGTACTCAATTTTATTTTAAACAGTGTCTTATTTTTACTATTAATCAAAGCGTGTAATGGATGGATGTTACATGTTTCAACATAAACTTTGTAAAACATAACTACAAACAAATGAGCTGTGATCCAGAAAAAGATAGCGTTTTGGTGAATAAAAGCAATTATATCTTATAACATAACCAATAGTTTTACTTGATACAGGTTGCAAATTCTATCACATGGATTGATCAAATAATGAATGTAGATTTTTAGTTAGTTAGTTTTATGGCCCATGGATCATTTCTATGTTAAATGATGTGGAACGAGCCATTTTACATTCACATTAGACGTTCAGATATAAACATGTCTACCTATTGACCATCTAATTTTTTTATACTACTGTGCGTTAATAATTGCTATCCATTCTTCTACGGAATAAAAGGAGTTGTCAGGAATAACCTTTCTCAGCTTGTTTTCAAATTTAACTTTGCTGTTTCTCACATATTTTATATCATTGAGTAAGTGATAAAACGTTAATTTCAAAATTGTGCACCCCTTTTTGTACTAAAGACAACCTTAATCTGGAGTAATAAATGTCATTTTTCTTTCTGAAATTGTAATTATGTGCATCTTTGTTTCTCTCGAATGCTGTGGATTATTTACAACAAACTCCATCAGGAAATAAATATGCCGTGAAGCAGTAGTCAAAGTACTCAGCTTAAACAGATCTCAACAAGATGACCGTGGGTGAGGACAACATGCTATTCTTGCAGCATGTCTCTGATCAGTGAATACTTTCATCCTCAAAATAAGTCATCGTACTTGTTTGCTTCTCCACAACATTTGCAATGATTCTAATTGCTCAACTAAGTTGTTTTAGGAGTTACAAAAGGTATTTTTTTCCAATTTAAACTCTCATTAATATGGACACACGAAAATTTTGAAGTTTCATCCCTAGTTATTATTCCTTACCATATGTTACACTTATCATTGGTGTAGTGGATCCAGATGGGCAAAACTAAATATGTTGTCTTTTTGAAATTGAAACTGAGAGTGAGACCATTCGCAACAGAGCACTCACTAATGCTTTCAAGAGCATTACTTACAATTTATTCTGTTTCTGTAGGTATGTTTGGACTGATTTCGATACTACTGTATTGATTTCTGAAGACTTTCTGCAATGAGTCAGTAATAAAAATGTACAATAAAATCGTAATGAAACGACTGGGAAAATATTTGAGCAGAAGAGATTGTTGAGGGAGCGGAGGCAGAATCACAGGGGCATGCCTAAAAATATGTAAGATAAATTTTCGATTATGCTTAAAAGAGAAGTGCTGTTGCCACGAAACGCAATGAAGAGCTGAATCAAACCAGAAATGACGACTAAAACTAGGACAGAGGTAATCAAATTGTCCTCTCTTGCTGTATAACGTTACAAATTAATCACCAAGAAAATTAACATCCTATAAAAATTCTAACATGGTGCTCATCTCGAGGTACACAATATAAAGAAAATATTCAAATCTAGAAACAGAAATTTGAAATCAATATGCGACTGGCAGAGATATGGAACTTAGTATTCTCTCCCGCACCGCTCTATCTGTGTTCATTGCTCGCCGCTTGAGAATTTGCTAGAGCTAGTGGTAGGTGAATGACCTTTCGCTACCTCCTGACGTAGGGTTGTAGAGCGGAAGGCCGTAACTCAATATCTGCCCACTAGTCGCGTCCTCTAACTAGCTTGCGGAGCACTCGCGGAAGCGCTATGCGGGTGAATGGCCTCTGCTCTTAGCCACATACGTTTACATGGCTCGCCCACATGAGACGTCCCTTAACATGGTTAGTGTTATAGGAGCATCAGTCCCAACTATAGGAGAGCATCCACTTCTGAAGACCCCCACTCAAGGTGCGAGGCAATCACTGCCAAAGGAAGCTTCTCTGGCTAAACTGGACATCGTGCGTGTGTGTGTGTGTGTGTGTGTGTGTGTGTGTGTGTGTGTGTGTGTGTGTGTGTGTGTTTTGTACGCAGATTTCATAAAGATATCCTGTAAATGCAGCCGTTATATTTCGAGAAATATTTCTACCTCCAGTATTCTCCGCAACGTTTATGCTGCCCAGTCAAATATCCAAAATATTTCCGTGTGTGTATTCGATATCGGGCCAATGCAACACATAGTGGAACCGTGATAAGAGCAGAGCAGAATTTTGCCGTACATTGAATAAAGGGATCCTAATAAAAGATAAGGAAACAATGATTTTGTAATATTTGATACGACTTCCTCTTGATGTCTCAGTTGCTGATATTGTTGATATTGCTGAGCGGACCTGGTACGTCTCACACGTGTTCTTGGGGAACTGATCTGAGGATACTGATGGCCAGGTAAACTAGCATTTTATAGGGGGCGCTGAATAAACTGAAAAGTTCGATACGGGCTTTGACCTGCAGTAAGAACACATCCGAGACCACGAAAATGCAATGGATTATGTATGGAATATGTGTTGCACCTGTTACCTCTCTATATGTTTATGTCCATTGCACGTTCGCAAGTCTAAAATCGGACCACTATATCGGAGCCTCCTGCACTTTCTGTTCGTAATTTCCTCTTAAATACCACGCTGATAAACGACCAACACTGACATCAAGACGGTGTCTACTGTCATTATTTAAAAACGCCCCTTTGTCATTCATCCTTCAGGTTGTTAATAGTGCTACACTAGCTGAGCCTTGCTTGGTGTGGGAAGAATGCTGGTGAACGGCACACGCAGAGCTAAGGAGAAGCTTTTAACTGACGTTAGGTGATGGTTTTACCTGGCACAATGGGTGAAACATAGACTACTGTACGATTTACAGTGTCTTCTCGTCTGGTGGCGGTGCAAGAGTGAATCTGCCACCGAATGACGACAACGAAGTTTAGAACTCTTCTATGATTCTATGACCACTTTCGAGGTGGACAGTTCTTCAAGAAGACAATAAGTCTTCCAGAAAGCTTACAACACAACATCACAGAAATTTAATTTTTGTCGACTCATGCTTACAACGTTACCAGTGCAGTACTGTTATCGATACAACGGATTTCATCTGCAGAACGTAAACTACCGTCATCATGGGCTCAGCATTTTCATGCTCATTACGTGGTTCGTCCGCAAAACAGCGTCATTAGTTTTCCAAAAGGTTTCACACTAGCACCCATCTCCTTCCATCTCGTGCTAATCTTTGTAACTAATTCATACAGCATATTTCATTATCTAATCTTAGTATGTATCTACTATTTCTTCCCCAACCAAATCTGGGTCATCGAAGTGGTAGATTACCGTAGAGAGGGAACATCGCAATCAGATAGAAGCAAGTTGAACACATTTTCTCCGTGTTTGCAGAGAGCAAAAGAAAGTGGCGTCGTACACGATAGTGCGAAAGGAAATTACTAAATTACAACTGTTAACGTTAAGCATTTATAGCCAGATACAATGTCACCTCTGAGTACAGCGCAGTAGAGGTAATGGAGGAGTAGGTTTAATAATGAAAAAGAAAGTAGCATTGCAGCTAAGCTACTATAAACAGAACAGCGAACGCATTATCTTAGGAAAGAGAGACACAAAGTCAACAACCACCGCAGAAGTGGACGTTTATATGCCAACTAGCTCTGCAGATGGCGAAGAGATTGAAGAAATGTATGATGATATAAAAGAAATTATTCATATAGTTAAGGGAGACGAAAGTGTAATTGTAATGGGGGATTGGAATTCGACAGTAACAAAAGGAATAGAAGGAAAATGGTAGAGGAATATGCAGTGGGCGAGAGGAATGAAAGAGGAAGCCGCCTGGTAGAACTTAGCACAGAGCATAATTTAATCATACCTAACACTTGGTTTTAGAAACATGAAAGATGGTAAGACAGCGATTTCGGAAACATGTCTTACATTGTAAGACATTTTCTGGGGCAGATGTGGACTCTGATCACAATTTATTGGTTATGAAGTGTAAATTAAAGCTGAAGAACTTGCCAAAAGGTAGGAAATTAAGAAAATGGGAAATGTGTAATTCTAAAGAAGGTTGTTGAGAGTTCCAGTGGGAAGACACAGATTGACTAGAAAAGGGGCAAGGAACGCAGTAGAACATAAACGGTTAGCTTTGAGAGATGAGCTGGCGAAGGCAGAAGCGGGTCGAATAAATAAATAGGCTAGGCCTAATAGAAATCCATGGACAACGGAAGATATATGGAATTTAACTGAAGAAGGAGAAGACGTAAAAATGCAGCAAATGAAACAGGGCAAAAGGTCTAAAAAGTCTAAAAAATGAGAATGATAGGAAGTGCAAATTGGCTCAGCAGACATGGCTAGAGGATAAATGTACCCATTTAGAACCAGATATCGCTAGGGTAAAGACTAATAACGCCTACAGGAAAATTACAGAGGGATTTGGAGAAAAGAGAAGCACTGTATGAATAACAAGAGCTCAGATGGGAAACCAGCCCTAAGCAAAGAAGACCAGGAATTCATTGAGGTTCTATACAAGGGAGATGAACTAGAGTGCAATAAAATAGAAATCGCAGAGGACGTAGGTGCAGATAAGATTCGAGATATGATACTGCCAGAAGAATTTGATACAGCGGCGAAAGACGTAAGTCGAAACAAAGTCCCGGGATTAGATGACATTCCGTTAGAACTACTGATAGCTCTCTGAGAGCCATCATAACAATACTCTTCCATCTGGTGTGCAAGATGTATGAGACAGGCAAAATACCTTCAGACTTCAAGAAGAAAATAATAATTCCAATTCCAAAGAAAGCCAGTGCTGACGGGTGCGAGTATTACCGAACTAACAGTTTAGTAAGTCGTGGCTGCAAAATACTAACACGAATTCTTCACAGAAGAACGGAAAAACAGGTAGAAGACGACATCGGGGAAGATCTGTACGGATTCAGAGAAATACAGGAACGTGGGACGCAATAATGCCGCTATAACTTATATTAAAGAGGCAGAACACTGTTGCAGAAACAAAGAAAACAACAATGCCAAATATAAACCGACGCAAATCCACAAGATTGTCGACCTTTTACAGAAGGTCGTAATTTAGCGCGGACTTCAATGCGAGATGCTTGTAATAAGTTCCACAACGAAACTTTGTCTCGAAACCTGGCAGAAAGTCCAAAGAAATTCTGGTCGTATGTGAAGTATGCTAGCGGCGAGACACAGTCAATGCTTTCTCTGCGCGATAGCGACGGAGATACTATCTAAGGCAGTGCTGCCAAAGCAGGGCTACCACAGTCTTACGAAATCTGTTGCAAAAGAAGATGAAGTAAATACTCCAGAATTCGAATCAAGAACAGCTGCCAACATGAGTACCGTAGAAGTAAATATCCTCGGAGTAGTGAAGCGACTTTAAATCACTTAATAAAACGGTCCGCCCCCGGTAGCTGAGTGAAGCCAGCAAGGTAGCTCAGCGTGTTCGGTCAGAGGGTTAGCTGACCTCTGTAATAAAAAAAAAAAAAACAGAGTTAATGGATGAACGACGAACTTAAACGGATGTCTTACGACGTCCGCCCCGAACAAAAGGAACGAACTATACCGAACACAATGAGTTAAAAAAAGAAAGTGGTCAGTGCGACAGAATGTCAATCCTAAGGGCCCGGGTTCGATTCCCGGCTGAGTCGGAGATTTTCTCCTCTCAGGGACTGGGTGTTGTGTTGTCCTAATCACCATCATTTCATCCCCATCAACGCGCAAGTCCCGAAGTGGCGTCAAATCGAAAGACTTGCACCCGGCAAACGGTCTACCCGACGGGAGGCTCTAGTCTCACGACATTTACTTAATAAAACCAAGTCTTCAGGTCCAGACTATATACTAATTAGGTTCAGAGTTTGTTGATGCAATTGCTCCATACTTAACAATCATATAAAACTGTTCGCCCGACGAAAGATGTGTACCCAAAGATTGCAAAGTTGCACAGGTCACACCATTAGTCAAGAAAGGTAGTAAGAGTAATCCACTAAATTATAGGCCCACATCCTTAACGTCGATATGCAGCAGGATTTTGGAACATATATAGTGTTCGAACATTATGAATTACCTCGAGGAAAACGGTTTATTGACACACAGTCAACAGGTATTTAGAAAATATCGTTCTTGTGAAAACAAAAAGCTCTTTACACACACGAAGGGTTGAGTGCTATTGACAAGGGATTTCAAATTGATTCCGCATTTCTAGATTTTAAAAAAGCTTTTGACACTGTACCACACAAGCAACTTGTAGCAAAATCGCGTGCTTATGTAATATCATCTCGGTTATGTGGCTGCATTCGTGATTTCCTTGTTGTTTCCCTTCAGAGAGGTCACAGTTCGTAGTAACTGACGGAAAGTCATCGAGTAAAACATAAGTGATTTCTGGCGTTCCCCCCTTATCTATATAACGATTTGGGAGACGATATGAGCAGCCGTCATAGGTTGTTTGCAGATGACGCTGTCGTTTATCGACTAATAAAGTCATCAGGAGATCGAAACAAATTGCAAAACGATTTAGAAAAAATATCTGAATGGTTCGAAAATTGGCAGTTGACCCTAAATAACGAAAAGTGCGAGGTCATCCACATGAGAGCTAAAAGGACTCATTTAAACTTCGGTTAAACGATAAATCAGTCAAATATAAAGGCCGTAAATTAAATTAAATACCTAGGAATTACAATTACGAAGAACTTAAATTGGAAGGAACGCATAGAAAATGTTGTGGGGAAGGCAAACCAAAGACTGCGTTTTATTGGCAGAACAATTAGGAAATGTAACTGATGTGCTAAAGAGACTACCTATATTACGCTTGTCTGTCCTCTTTAAGAGTACTGCTACGCGGCGTGGGATTCGTACCAGATTGGATTAACGGAGTACATCGAGAAAGTCGAAAGTAGTGCGGCACGTTTGGTATTATCTCAAACTAGATGAGAGAGAGAGTCACTGACATGATGCGGGATTTGTTGTGGACATCCTTGAAAGAAAGGCGTTTCTCGTTGCGGCGGAATCCTCTCACGAAATTTCAATCATCCACTTTCTCCTCCGAATGCAAAAATATTTTCTTGACACCGACCTACACTGGGAGAAACGATCACCACGGTAAAATATGGGAAATCAGAGCTCGATGCAAAAATATATGTGTTTGTTCTTTCCATCCGCTACACGAGATTGGAATAATAGAGAATTGTGAAGGTGGTTGGATGAACCCTCTGCCAGGCACTTAAATGTGATTTGCAGAGTATCCATGTAGATGTACATAGCTTAAGGAAGGGCAAACATAAATTTATAGCGTTCGTAGACTTAGAGAAAGATTTTGACAACGCTGACTGGAACACTTTCTTCGAAATTCTGAAGGTAGTAGTGGTAAGACACAGAAAATACAGAAAGCGAAAGACTATTTACAGCTTGCACAGAAATCAGACGACAGTTATGATTCTAGGGGCACGAAGGGAAGATATGGTTGAGCAGGGAGTGAGACAGGGTTGAAGTCTATCGCCGATGTTATTCAATCTTTCCAGTAAGCAAGCAGTGAAAGAAATAAAAGAATAATTTGGAGTAAGAAATAGTTAAGAGAGAATAAATAAAAACCTTGAGGTTTTCCGGTAACATTGTAATGCTGTCAGAGACATCAAAGGACTTGGAAGAGCAGTTAAATGGGATGGACAGTGTCTTGAAAGTAGGATATAAGATATATATCAACAAAAGCAACACCCTGATTTAGGTTTTCCGTGATTTCCCCACATCGCTCGAGGCAAATGCCGGGATGGTTCGTCTGAAAGGGTACGGCAGAATTCCTTCCCCGTCCTTCCCTACTCCGATTAGACCAATGACTGATGTTTAGTCTCTTCCCACAAACAACCCAACAACCAACCCAACAAAAGCAAAACAAGGGTAATGGAATGTAGTCGAATTAAACCAGGTGATACTGAAGGAAGTAGATTAGGAAATGAGATACTTAAAGTAGTAAATGAGTTTTGCTATGTGGGCAGTAAAATAACTGATGATTACTGAAGTAGAGAGGATATAAGCCGTAGACTGGGAATTGAAAGAAAATCGTTTCTGAAGAAGATACGAGGGTCATTCGGAAAGTAACGAATGATCAGTCGCGAAATGGAAACTACAGTGAAAATCCGATCAAGGTTTTCACAGGTGTGTTGGGCAGTGTCTCTAGTATGCTCGCCCATCGCGTTACGCCGTTCTTCTTAGTTCTGAGCACACAAGGAACACATAAAGATACCTAGAACAATAGTGTCTTCTGCCAAGTACGAAGGTCTGCTGAGAAATTTCGCCTGAAGCTATGCAGCCAACATTAAATAACTGCCGTGCATTTTCTTCTTCAAGACAATACTCAGCCACATTCTGGAGGGGCAATGAAGATGCTCTTGCATCGTTGTCAATTGGAAATGTTTGATTACCCACAATACAACTCGTAATTGTCTACCTCTGAGTTTCACCTCTGCTCACATGAACCTCTGTCTGTGAAGACAACATTTGGGCACAGACAACGAGCTGTACACCAGCGTAGAGAATTAGTGTGAAGCACTGGCGGCTGCCTTCCATAACGAGGATATTGGAAAGTTGGTACAATGCTATGGAAAACGTCTAACTCGGATGGCGGCTATGGAGATAAGTAGCTGGAAGTTGCTAACTGTTGCAAATAAAACAGTTGTGATTTTCACTGTGGTTTCCATTTCGCGATCTATCGTTCCCTACTTTCCCGACAGCCCTCGTAAATTTGTAAAAATCGAATATAGATTAAAGTGCCAGGCAGTTTTTTCCTGAAAGTATTTGTATGGAGTCTAACCCTGTAAGGATGTGAAACGTCGACAATAAACATACAGACAACATGAGAATAGAACTTGAAGTGTGGTGCTTTAGAACACTACTGAAGAATACGCGGGTAGCTCACGTAACCATGTACAGAATAGACTTGGTGAGAAAAGAAATTTGTGGCACAGCCTGACTAGAAGAATGGATCGGTTAACAGGACACATTCTGAAACATCAAAGTATCTCCAATTTAGTACTGGAGCAAAATGTGGGGAATAAAAATAGTAGAGGGCGGCCAAAACATGAATACAGTAATTAGATTCATAAAGCTGAAAGTTGCAGTAGTTATTCGGAGATGAAGAGGCTTGCACAGAATAGAGCAGCATGGAGAGCGGCCTCAAACATGCCTTCGGACTGAAGACCACAATGAAAGCAACATAGCGCAGGCGATAGAACTTTACATACATCGTCCCAGAGTGTAACCCCAGACGTTATAAGCGAGCAGTATTGACAAGTAGAAAGCACGATCTGTAAAAATTAGTTCAGTATTCATCTTCGTACGGTTTAGTATCCATTTTTTACACAAAACGTACGAAGAATGATAAAGATTTCGGGGACGAAGGCTCTACAGTAAGTTTACTTTAATTTCAATTACGTGTAACAATCGTTTCATGTTTAAAACAAAAAGTTTGTTGACACTGTAAGGGAACTCCATCCACACAGTAGGTATATTACAATCAAAGCAACCCAGTCAGTCTAATATGCAATAATTTTTTTGGCTGATTACAAGTTTATTGAAATAATAGCCAATATAGTACCTTGTCTTTCTCCCGAATGAGATTACTCTTATTACTCATAGCGCCTAATTATGCTAAATGATTTAAACGTTGTGTTGTGGGCACTCCCTTGCATTTTTCCTAGTTTATTTACGATATATGTACATAATAGGCATCAAAATACTCAGGGGTCTTGTCATTACTTAATGTACTGAATTTATCTGGAGTTTTAGTTTTTATGACGAAACTTGCGTTAAATGTGGCAAATGTGGGGTAAACGTAAACGTTAGGCTATGTTACAGGTCAATCTGTTACCATAGTCTTTTTTGATATTCACATGCGTTGTCTTCGCCACATCACAACCAAATTATCACCTTTCAGTCCCACCAAGAGCTCTAGGTACGGTACAGATCAGTCTATCACCGCAAACAAGATTTCATGGAAGGGAGAGGGAAGATGGCGTGGTCCTAATACACAACTTATCCATGTAAATGCGCATCAAAGATTCAGTATCAGATTAATTTACATTTTGCAAATTTCCCTTTATTCATGCGATTATCTGAAGTCATATTTTTAAACATGTTACTTGTTCTTGTAGGAAATTACTTGTCTGTAAGACAGATTTTTATACTTCATCTGAAAATTTAGCAGAAAGTTACACGGATAGAACTTTACTTGGTTCAAACGGCTCTGAGCACTATGGGACTTAATTTCTGAGGTCATCAGTCCCCTAGAACTTAGACCTACTTAATCCTAACTAACCTACGGACATCACACACATCCATGCCCGAAGCAGGATTCGAATCTGCGACTGTAGCGGTCACGCGGTTCCAGACTGTAGCGCCTAGAACCGCTCGGCCACCCCGGCTGGCAAACAACTGTCACTACAGGATATTAGGACATAGCTGTAGGGACCAAACCTCTACTTTAGATGAAAACGTTTATGCTTCAGATAAAGGAAAGATTAAAAATGAATATAACATGGTACTGGTAAAGGTCAGTATTAGTAAATCAAGTGAAATAGAACAAAGTAACCACCAAATGCTCAATGATAGATTTAGGTTTGGCCAGATACAAACAGGCTAGTATTTCAACAGCGAAATTAAACACATGCATCCAGTTCCTTAGAGTAACCCCTCTCAATAGTGAAATTATTATTCCACAATCTCCCCACACGAGGCCGATTTTATTTATTTATTTATTTTATAAGAAGTGATGGCCTCACTAGATCTTTAGTTTCAGACCGTTTTCCTGAAACTCCAAACCATTAATAGCTATTGTGTAACTGTAAAGGAACATGCAGTGACTACTGCAACTGGATAAGTTACTTTGTAACACACAAACCACACCTTGAAACAGTGACTAAGTTTTCAATCACCATAGAACCTTGGTCTTGTACTTCCGAAACTTAAGGAATGTTACAGACAGGCCTCTGTTATGATTCTTTAAGTTCAAAATATTCTAAAAATACCATGTTACACAAGGTATATGTCAGGATGAATGCATATGAAATAAGCTTTATTAGACAAGCCAGCAAATGCATCTATCTACACAAAGTGAGAATACGTAGTCTGCAGTAGTATTTTGTCCAGGCAATACTAATTAGCAACCATTTATTGCCATTTAAATTGGACAAAGTTTGTAAATGTTCGTCATATCTGTTTTCCTCTGCAGATTTATTTTTACACAAGTAATGAGGCCCGTAAGTGAAATAGCACTTCACAATGTCCCTCACCAACAACAGCATGACTCTTCAATTATTTCTGTGCTATAAACATATGGTCATTATTAGAAAATAGCACACCTTTAAACAATGAAACTTTTCACTTGTAACATAATTATATTTTTCTTTTGCAACAAACATAAATTATTTAGGAAAAGTTTTTCAGCTATTTTACATAATGTTAAAACATCGCTTAAGGGTTTGAATAAGCCGAATTTGCCTTTCATCATAATAAATACGCTCTTTTCTCAACTTGAATATAAGGCGGCTGAATATTTTACACATTTTTTTAAAAAATAACTGTCTTACCACATTGCTTGCGATGTACTCAATAACATTTTCGCTATACAGTGACAATGCACTATAATTACATGACAGTTATCAGTCAAGTTAGTATCAGCTTCTTTATTTACATGCGCTACTTGGATCTCACCAACATCCAATAGAGAGGCGTCAACTGGCTAACAGTTTCCGTTAACAAGAGGATTTACTTGTGTAGTCCTGTAATCAGCGTTAAACTGTATTCGGATTGTTTCTACAACCATCTCTGCGAAGAACAACTCCAAATCATCCAGACCTAACCGAAGGGTCAAACCATGTTTAAGAGCTATAACATGTGTTAAAATATATGTTTCACAGAGTTTTAAGATTCATTGGATCAACTGCACGCCCAGAATTAACAACATCCCTAGTTGAGCGATTTAGAGATGTACCATTTAAAAACACGAGGCTTTATAAGTAATGGGTTCGTTTATAAATAACTTTTCTACTACCAGTCACGGTTTTTTATTCATTTTTACACAACGAGTTTCGGGAAGCGATTCCCATTTCCAAGTGTGGTTTCTGTTTGTTCCATTCCATTTATACGAAATGTTTTTAATGTGTGAGGTTCTGCTTTTTTTGTTGGTTTAAATATTAATTACAATTGATAACACAGAATCATCATAATTTAAGAGGGGATCAGTCGCATGTGTTAGCTGACACCAGCTTTACAAAAGAGTGCCAAAATACGTTTCTGACGATCAGGCCTAAATACCTGATTAAAAACCTATTTAACAACAGTCTGTGGCAATTTATCGTGAGCGCAGAATACTGGCTTATTTATTTATGGACAAATATTTATTTATACTTATTGTGAATGGTTTGTGACAGAATGTTTATAACATTTCTTTACAAAAATTTTGTTTTAATATATTAGTTTAGTGAGGGTGGTGGTCATGTTGAGTCAAATAGTATCTGTAGAGCTTAAGAACGGTGTATTTTTTGGGAGAGACAGCCGTCAGCCAATGGGAAACCAGACAGTAGGCCGAACACTGCAGGAGTCAAAAGGAAAATGGGACTCATCGAGTAAAGAGCTCAATGGAGCGATTCTGGACCCTCTTATGGGAGTTTGGAAGGAAGCAAACCTGCCTGTGGTAACGTGTAGTATTCGATTGTGGAGGTGTCTGCTTCTGGGCGGTGAAGGCCGCTACCAATTTTTTAACTTCTGACGGGACTTTACATTTCGAGATGTCTTAATGTTCTCCAAAGTAGGACACCAACTATTTCCGCTTGTATTACGGAACTGGGGATAGGCAGATATGAAGTTATTATTCTGTGCATCGCGTGTGATAATTTGTAAATCACCAGGTTGATCTGTGAACTGTTTTGAACTTGTGAATTTTCGTGTATTATGATTACGAAATGGACTTAGTTGTCGCATACATTTGATCATTATTTAGTTTGGGGATTTTGCTACCATTCTCGTAACGCTCTCAGCGTAAATTTACTGAATTTGATAATGGTATATTTTGTCTGTACTTTAAATGGATCTAGTAGGTTCACTTCCAGTTTACTTAAGATTTTCTTTCTTGAATTAACATTATTCACCATAATTCCCTGTCTTCCGTATCCGTTGCAGACATTATAATAGGACGTTTATTATTAAATTATTCATTTAACTTTAAATCTTCCTGGCAGATTAAAACTATGTGCTGGACCGAGACTCGAACTCGGGGCCTTAGCCTTTTGCGGGCAAGTACTCCACCATATGAGCTACTCAAGCACGACTCACGGCCCATATTGCGGAGACATGGCTTAGCCACAGCCTGGGGGATGTTCCCAGAATGAGATTTTCACTCTGCAGCGGAGTGTGCGTTGATATGAAACTTCCTATCAGATTAAAACTGTGTGCCGAAGATGTCTCACGAATATCCTTTCCTCCAGGAGTGCTAGTTATGCAAGGTTCGCAGGAGAGCTTCTGTGAAGTTTGGAAAGTAGGAGACGACGTACTGGCGGAAGTAAAGCTGTGAGGACGGGGCGTGAGTCGTGCTTGGGTAACTCAGTTCGTAGAGCACTTGCTCGCGGAAGGCAAAAGGTCCCGAGTTCGAGTCTCGGTCCGGCACACAGTTTTAATGTGCCACGAAGTTTCATATCAGCGCACACTCCACTGCGGAGTAAAAATCTCATTCTGCATTTAACTTTATTTTGTTTTTCTAAGTATTTTATTTACTCGCAGTTCTATCCAATGCTTAGACTTTTTGACTGCAAGATCACTAGTTACACTCCTGGAAATGGAAAAAAGAACACATTGTCACCGGTGTGTCAGACCCACCATACTTGCTCCGGACACTGCGAGAGGGCTGTACAAGCAATGATCACACGCACGACACAGCGGACACACCAGGAACCGCGGTGTTGGCCGTCGAATGGCGCTAGCTGCGCAGCATTTGTACACCGCCACCGTCAGTGTCAGCCAGTTTGCCGTGGCATACGGAGCTCCATCGCAGTCTTTAACACTGGTAGCATGCCGCGACAGCGTGGACGTGTACCGTATGTGCAGTTGACGGACTTTGAGCGAGGGCGTATAGTGGGCATGCGGGAGGCCGGGAGGACGTACCGCCGAATTGCTCAACACGTGGGGCGTGAGGTCTCCACAGTACATCGATGTTGTCGCCGGTGGTCGGCGGAAGGTGCACGTGCCCGTCGACCTGGGACCGGACCGCAGCGACGCACGGATGCACGCCAAGACCGTAGGATCCTACGCAGTGCCGTAGGGGACCGCACCACCACTTCCCAGCAAATTAGGGACACTGTTGCTCCTGGGGTATCGGCGAGGACCATTCGCAACCGTCTCCATGAAGCTGGGCTACGGTCCCGCACACCGTTAGGCTGTCTTCCGCTCACGCCCCAACATCGTGCAGCCCGCCTCCAGTGGTGTAGCGACAGGCGTGAATGGAGGGACGAATGGAGACGTGTCGTCTTCAGCGATGAGAGTCGCTTCTGCCTTGGTTCCTATGATGGTCGTATGCGTGTTTGGCGCTGTGCAGGTGAGCGCCACAATCAGGACTGCATACGACCGAGGCACACAGGGCCAACACCCGGCATCATGGTGTGGGGAGCGATCTCCTACACTGGCCGTACACCACTGGTGATCGTCGAGGGGACACTGAATAGTGCACGGTACATCCAAACCGTCATCGAACCCATCGTTCTACCATTCCTAGACCGACAAGGGAACTTGCTGTTCCAACAGGACAATGCACGTCCGCATGTATCCCGTGCCACCCAACGTGCTCTAGAAGGTGTAAGTCAACTACCCTGGCCAGAAAGATCTCCGGATCTGCCCCCCATTGTGCATGTTTGGGACTGGATGAAGCGTCGTCTCACGCGGTCTGCACGTCCAGCACGAACGCTGGTCCAACTGAGGCGCCAGGTGGAAATGGCATGGCAAGCCGTTCCACAGGACTACATCCAGCATCTCTACGATCGTCTCCATGGGAGAATAGCAGCCTGCATTGCTGCGAAAGGTGGATATACACTGTACTAGTGCCGACATTGTGCATGCTCTGTTGCCTGTGTCTATGTGCCTGTGGTTCTGTCAGTGTGATCATGTGATGTATCTGACCCCAGGAATGTGTCAATAAAGTTTCCCCTTCCTGGGACAATGAATTCACGGTGTTCTTATTTCAATTTCCAGGAGTGTATTATTTGCAGCCATTTACCAGCGGGGTATGAAAGCAGACGTGCTCGGCTCGACCCTGTGCCTACAACCATTTATTCTTTTTAAACCGAGCCGTGCAGAGACCAAGTTCCTACAGTACGAGTAACCGCAGGCAAAAAACGCAACTGGCTGCCTCTTATGGGTCGCTGTTTGGACGAGCAACTACACTAGCTGTAACTGTTGGGTACCGCCGCTATCGCGGTTTCCTCGTCCGGGATATTAATTTAATTCCTTTATAATTGCGGTAGGAATTCCAACATGTTACAATATTCTGCGATCCATATTCGGTCCCAGATCAATTACATGATAATCAGATTGCGTGGTGGCTCCAAGCATAAAGTTTTGCAGCAGTTGCGTGCCTGCAGATCTACATCTACATCTACATTGATACTCTGCAAGCCACCCAACGGTGTGTGGCGGAGGGCACTTTACGTGCCACTGTCATTACCTCCCTTTCCTGTTCCAGTCGCGTATGGTTCGCGGGAAGAACGACTGTCTGAAAGCCTCCGTGCGCGCTCTAATCTCTCTAATTTTACATTCGTGATCTCCTCGGGAAGTATAAGTAGGGGGAAGCAATATATTCGATACCACATCCAGAAACGCACCATCTCGAAACCTGACGAGCAAGCTACACCGCGATGCAGAGCGCCTCTCTTGCAGAGTCTGCCACTTGAGTTTATTAAACATCTCCGTAACGCTATCACGGTTACCAAATAACCCGGTGACGAAACGCGCCGCTCTTCTTTGGATCTTCTCTATCTCCTCCGTCAACCCGACCTGGTACGGATCCCACACTGATGAGCAATACTCAAGTATAGGTCGAACGAGTTATGTGGGGGTAAGCTAGGTGCGGGAAAAGGAGAAGGCTGCACAGAGACATGCTGGGTTCGATCCTGCAGCGGCCAACAACACCGAAGACTGACGGCAGCTACGGCAGGGCGGGCCACTGGCGGCGACTACGTTTGTCAGTTTTGGCATCAGCATCATCTACACGTCTGGCAGCAGCAATTCATCAGAAGCAGCCAGTGTGACCGGTAAGTTAAGTGATTCCGCCAACAGCCCTAACACGTGTGAAATCGCAGTGATGGAGTCTACAACGAATGAGCAACTATTTAATGTGGTGGTGCAAATAATACTAGTGGACCAGTTTGTTCTAAGTCTGAGCACGGGAGTGCTGAAATGGAACTTATTAATGGGGCATATACTCCAAAACCATGGTGGGGAAACAAGTTTTCAGATAATACACTCTCATAATTAAAGCAAATTTTGCTAGAAATGCAATCTAGTATTGGAGCAATGCATTCTGGTACGGACGCGTTGAAACGGAACTAGGTTTTGTAAAAACAGAGATAAATTCTGTGAAAACAGAATGAAGTTCGAAAACTGAATCTGTAGAATCAAGCGTAGTAGAAATTGTAAAAGCTAAGGTGGAAGGAATTAGATATGTGAGCCGCGTGCAGCTCGAGTTGATGCCGTTCAAAGCTCAGCATCTTTTAATAACGATAGTGGCATCTCGTTTTCTTATTCTGTTCACTGGCGCCACCACGTTTGCTGTCCTTGTCTCTCCGTGAGTGGCAGCAGCAGCGCTTGTCTATAGCGCACACTGCAGTACCATCTTTGTAGAGCTCTCCAGTATTTCTGGGTCGTCGTGCGTAGAGCGATGGAAGTTGGGACGGAGCAACAGTGAGGTCAGGACAGCCAGTGCTCGCCCGACCGTTGGCGATACACACGCAATGTCCGGCGGGAGCACGTGGTCGCGAGAGTGCATGACCACTTTAAGGATCTGATTCAACTGTTAAGTACGTATGGTTAACATCTGACAACTCAGGACGCGAAAGCATTGGCACGCCTGATAAGTGACTCTTTGGTTTGTGTTGTTGTAATTACGCTGAATCTGAGATGGCAGATGAAACTCAGAGCAGCTGCGGTCGCGAACAGGTGTTAATAGGCCCGAATCCCGAGCTGAAGGATTACATGATGACATGATGAACGACGTACCGGCGCAAATGTCCGCGTCACAGTCGCGAGAATACACGCTATCCGATGTAATGCAAATGTTTGCCGATATGAAAACTATTCTTGAAACTCGCACGGGTAATGTTGACACTCAAATAGGTAATCTAGTAAGTAAAAGTGACAATCTTGAAACCAAAATTGGTGCCTTAAAACACACCCTCTGGAGCCAAATAAAGAATGTTGCCACCAACATGACAAATGTTGAAACTGGCATCAGTCAGATCGAACAAAGATTAGCCTCTCACGTAAATAACATTACAGTCAGCGTGAGCGATTTACAAACCCAGACAGCCGATGTCGATGCCAAGTTGCAGGAAAAAAATTGAACAGTTGGCAGAAAATTAAACACTCTTGAATTGCGACTAGAGGATACTCAAGTGCTTATGGGTAATATAAACTCTGTTATCAGCGAAATACAAAGCCAAATTAAAAGTGAAAATGACACCATGGAAGGAAAAGTTAAAACTATTGGCAATGAGTAAGCGAACAAACTAGGCGCAAATGTAATTGGCAGAATAGACAGTGTCTTTTCCATGGTTGAATCCTCTGATACCAACATTGGTCGTAAGTTTCCGGACTTACAAGCACAGGTGGAAGTATGTAAATCTACCGCGGACTACTCTTTGAAACATTATAGTGATGTGTCAAAGAAAGTAAACCATCTGACCGAAGGAGTAAATAATACAGGGGAACGAGTTGAAAATACTGCCCAACGCCTGTCAGATGTCAATATTAGCAAAAAGATAAATGATGTCACTGCAGGTATACGTTCCACAATTAATAGAAAATTTGCGGAATGGAACGAACTCAAAAGAACACTACATAGAGAACAAAGTACAGTCCGAACTGAAAGACGCAGTTAAATCTGCCACGGTAGAGATTTTAACTGCTCCTGGAACATCCGGTGACACTTTGTCTAGTGAATTTGGAGAAATAAGGAGAGCCTTTAGTCACGATCTTCCTGAGTGGAAGCAACAATTAACGACACTGACCTGCTTAAGAGACAAGTAAATGAATTTCAGACCGATAATCAAAGTGACTATCCACATTATTTACCGCCTGAACCAGATTCTTTGCATTATCCAGTGTATCATGTACAACGTTCCCCCAACCAGCAAATAGTACATGTGACAAAATTTCAACGTCGCGTGGTCACAATGATCAGTTGACGTTAGTTGAACTAATGAGATGAAAGTGTTTTAAGACATCGAGTTTTCCAGCCGTTCATACCGGAAAAGCGGAACATTCACCCCATGGTTTCTCTGAAGTCGGTCTTAGGTGTTTTTCCAGAAACTTGGAATGACAAACAACGAATTCAGTTCACGCTAGGATATGTCCAAGTAGAACGGTCAATCTGGGGGAGAGACATCGTAGATAAATGCCATACATATCCCGATTTTGAGAGACACTTTCTGAATAAGTTTTGGAGCTCTGATATCCAGCAAAGACTCCAAAAGGAGGTGCATAGTGCTGAACCCTTTAACGACAAAGGAGGAGGTCTTAGGCGTTATTTTGAAAAGTATTTACGCAATATGCAATAATGGGACACGCCCATCTCCACGAGAGATGTCATTATGATTTTGAAATCTAAACTTCCAGTCTCAATTAGGAAAAAATTGATTAATGTAAATGAGGACGACCAAGAAGCTTTTCTTTCCGTGCTCGATAACCTAGACATGGTACATGAAGACGTGCGTGCGAGTGGGCAGAATAATTATAATGAAGTGAACGCTCCGCAACAGCAGGCTACAAACGGTACCAATGGAATGTCATACCAACCTAAGTCCGGTCAGCCTAACGTGCAGCCTTATAATAATAACAACTTCAATCGCCGTAACGGAAAGCCACACAATAAATATCAAAACCAAAACAGATATAATCCCATTTACCAGACTACGCAGCAACAGTATGGAAATTCACCGTTAAATTATAACGGCAATTACCAGTACCACAATGACAGAAAGCGCAATGGAAATCGCAATTGGGGGAGGCGATGGAATAACTATAACGGACAACAACGGTATAATCAGCAATGTAACTTGACGAGTCAGATGACGTCGACAATGACCCTGACTGTTACCCACGGCAGATGAATTACATATGAAAACCTTGGAAACAGACTGCCTAAACGATCGATAGAGACATGAACTTAATGAATTGTTAGCAAAATTTGTCTACTTTTTTTCCAGGAAACCAGGCATCATAGCTAACTATGAATTCGACATGAAGGTGAAACCCCATGATACCTTTTGTAAAACGACCTACTCTGTTCCGCAGGCCCCTAAAGAAGCAGTTAAGCAAAAAATTCGTAAGATGCTAAGGTGGAAAATCATAGAACCGTTCAAGTGTCCATATAGTAGCCCCTTATTGTCTATTTTCAAGCAGGATGGGAGCGTTAGACTTGTTAGACGCGACAAATATCAGTAAGATCATCATACCAGTATGTACACGACCTGAACCCCTGGAGGCACAATTACAAAGTTTTCATGGTGTGAAATTCCTGTCTTCAATTGACCTCCGACGTAGTTATTGGCAGGTAAAACTATTATTATCCAGAATGTACACAGAATTCATCTTAGCTGGTCTCTCTTATCATTTTTGAGTAGTACCATTTGGTCACAACATTAGTTCAGGTGTTTCTATTGAAGCACTTGATCATGTGCTAGGTCCGGAGTTACTACGTTGATGACTTACTTATAGCGACAATTTCCTGGGAGAAACATTTGGCCCTAATACAAAAGATTTTTCAAAGATTTTCTGATTTCGGAGTTACAGCTAACTTACAAAAATCTAAATTCGTCACTAGAGAAGTAAAGTTTTTAGGACATTTAATTTCTTCTGAAGGCATCTCTCCTGATCCCAGCAAGTTATCAGCTACAAAAAAATTTCCTGTACCTTGCACTAAAAGGCAATTAAAAAGTTTCATCGCATTAACTTCATTCTTTCGTCGTTTCATTCCAGATCAGTCAATGAAGTCCAGCGTTGTTGAGTTTACTCAAGGAAAACGTCCACTGGATGTGGGCTTCAGAATGTCAGAACGAGAAAATTAAAGAATCTCTTCTAACGAGTAACATCTTAAGTCTTCGGAACATGAGTTTAGACTTCTGTATTTCTTGCGATGCATCATTTCAAGGATTAGGTTCCTGTTTGTACCAAGTAGACAAAACCGGTGACATAGATGAAATCAAAGTAATCAATTTTGCCAGTCGGGTTCTAACAGAAATTTGAAAGATCGTACTCGGTAACTGATTTAGAAGGATTAGCGGTTGTGTGGGCTTTTCGCCGTTTTAATTACTATATTCATGTACATAAAATCAAGCGTCCTAAGCTTACCCGATGGTGCCTGTTTTTACAGGAGTATGCTTTTGAAATTATTTACGTAAAGGGCAAGAATAACTTTACTGATGATACATTGTCACGTATACCGGAAGGATTGCCGCTGCCCGCTGAATTAACAGAACAGATTTCTAACCATAAGAAACTTCTTATGAAAGATCCTCTGCATTGGAGTTACTTTATTCGTCGTTGCCGTCAAATGAACTCTCTTCAAGACACCGATCGAAAGCGGTTAAAAATTAAGCAACTTCTTCAAAACAATCCTAATCACGCGTTGTTAAAATTCTATAGACTACACAATGGAGTTTTGTTTCATCGAACTTCGCTTTCAACAGGGAGGTGGTGTCTGTATTCCTGAAGATTATGTGGAACATCCCATCTGGTATACTCACCTCGCCTGGGGTCATTATGGCCCAGAGAAAGGTAAACGTAAAATTTCAGTTTATTGTTACATACCCAATCTTCACAAGAAAGTTCACAAACTATTAAGAAATTGTTCCATTTGTCAGAAGGCGAAACCTGTTAACCTATCGAATTCCTTACCCTTAAACCCAGTACTTACTCAAAGACCAAACCCAACTGTCAGTTTAGACTATGCAGGTCCCCTTCCTCAGGGAAGAGGAGGTGTGAAGCATCTGGTCGTTTTGTTGGATCGTAATAAGATAGGAAACATATGAATTATAAAAATCAATCTTTCGTTATGTATAGTTCTAGAGACTTGATTACCTTTTCACTGTTTCGTTGCCGACATGTGAAGAAGTGCAGTGTAGCATCGCTACAAGTTATACTATATTTTCTGTACTAAAAAATTTAAATCTTCGAGCAAACGCTTCAAAATACAGTGTGACGCAATTAAATACTCACGCACACGCAAGGACATCTTATTTCAAGAAATATTGGACAGACAACGGGACATAGTTGTACCACTCAATGTGTGAAAGAAATAACAAATATAAGTTCATCCTACCGATGAATTAGAGGTAGGTTGGGAAAATCTACAAATGGGAAACTATTCGTTTAGGAGATGATGTGGTAAGGAAGAAAGTGAATATTCTCTCAATGATTGGAGATGGTATGGTAAAACATTGAAATTATTACTGCCTCAGTGATGATCACGGGAGAAATATATGAGTAGAGTAGCAAGAGATCTTGAATGGAGAAAAGACAAAAACGAGGCAAAGAAATTGTTTAATGAATTGTTTGTTTGGTTATACAAAACTGAGGGTTGGTCTGATGTTGTAATATGTACAATAGAAATCAATAGATATGGAAGAGAAAAGAAGGGATAATGTAAACCATTGTTTGAAGGAACAGTGTTTAGAGAGGGGTGAAATTACAGATATGCAGCCTGTAAATGAAATGAACGAGGTTGACGCAGAAAGAAAGTATGCATCTCTCGAAACTAAAAATGATGTTCCTGCAGTTTGATGCGTCTGCTCGCACAAGATTATTAAAATAAATGATAGTTCGACTTTAAATAGAAACTGAAATTAATCACTGGAAAGAAAACAATTAAAATTATCTTTAGCAGGCGGTCATTATTGATGGTGGATGGATCTTCGTTAGCGGCTAAATTGACTTCTAGACAAATGCTATAAAATTTAGAAAAATTACATTCTTTTAATAGCGCGGCTGGTATGTGTTATTTAAGGCGAAACGGAATCATAGCTTGGAGTCTGTGGCCACATCATTTAAGGCTCCGCTCTTGCATTCACGCTTAGTGATGAAAGGCAGTTAATCTTAGTGACGCGGCAGAAAGTTGCAAACGAATACATGGCTGAATACAAATTGTATTCGGTCATTTCATCTCCACGCCACGATCCGTTAAGGTTGTATTGGTCGTTGGCTGTAACAACAAAGCCTTAAAACATCTCATGTTTCATATATCTATTAGGAGAACTGTTAAAATGAGTGCTCTTGAGACTTAATTAATTTACCTTAATTTAATTGTAGATGGTTCTAAAGCTAATACATGACACATCAGATTTGTATACACAAAAGATTGATTAGTTAATGATACACAAGGAACGCAGCTGTAGTGCGTCCTATCAGTTTGAAGGCTACTAGATAATAGTGAGATCCGAGCGGGAACGCTCTTCACTTATTTTCTAAAACGAAAAGATGCGCTACAGTCGATCGCAAACATTCACAGCCTGACTGCTGCTATATCTCTGAAATATTATTTATGAAATGTTAATTACACTTCACAAAATTAATTTACATGAGTTGTTTACATTAAATAAACAGATAAGCGCACATTTTTGTGCTCTCAGTTCTTTTTGCGACTTTAAATTTAAGTGAAATTACGTGGTTCCGTCCTTGTAATGCTGCAAGTTGCCACACATTTTGCCTGTAAACATAATGAGGAAGCAGGTCTCGGGTTTGAGCAGTTCAAAAAAAGCAAAAAAGAGAGATTCAAAAGTACTCACATTGCGAGATAAATGTTATAAGAGCAACTGCGGGAGAGTTGCACTTTGTGAGTGATGATGAGGTCTGTACAAACATAAGTATGTATATGAGTGTAATTTCATGTGTAGTACGTAAGAAATTTTGGGGGCTATATGTGTTCGGCATAAAGAGTAAGCTTCCTGGATTTAAGATGTATGTAAAATGTATAGAGCCATAACTTAGTGCAAGGAGAGTGTCGACATTGGCCGCTTCGCTGTTGGTGGATGGAGGTCGGCAAAATATAGTTAGTTTCGTTACTCACGTAAGAGAGGAATATGAATTATTTTTACCTAAGGTTTGGGGAAAATTTCAAGTGGTTATTGAAATATGTTTCTTATAGTATTTTGGATGTGTTTCTCGTGTAATAAGTGTAATTTATGTGTGATTATTGTTCATGCAAAATTTGGTGCTTGGAGGTCATCAGACCTCATTAAAATTTTAATTGCTTGCGGGAGTGAATCATTCAGTTACGTCCAAATTATGAGCTAAATTTTGGGGGCTAAAGGTATATTGCGTGGGTTAATTCTGCGATGTGTGTTATTTTGGAAGGGTTTTGAATAGATCTGTATGTAAAACTTTGGAGATAGCTTCGTACTATGTTTAAGAGAATAGTTCTGGGGGTAAGTGTTTCATTATGCATCTAGGATATTGACGAATTTAGAACGCAATTTTCTATTGAGTTGTAAGGAGGGTTAAATGAGCGCTTTCTGTGCAGGGTAGTATTAGTTTTATAGTTTCTAATTATACGCGGTGAAACTCTAGAGGCCGGCCGAAGTGGCCGCGCGGTTCTGGCGCTGCAGTCTGGAACCGCGAGACCGCTACGGTCGCAGGTTCGAATCCTGCCTCGGGCATGGATGTGTGTGATGTCCTTAGGTTAGTTAGGTTTAACTAGTTCTAAGTTCTAGGGGACTAATGACCTCAGCAGTTGAGTCCCATAGTGCTCAGAGCCATTTTTTTTTTTTTTTTTTTTTTTTTAAACTCTAGAGAAATGTTAAAATTTTAGTTCATATATCGTGTCGAACAAATTACATTGCACAAAAGACGTTTTCTAGTGTGAACGTGGGCAGAGTGTTTGGAATATCGATCTATATCAAGTGTTTTGCCTATGCTATCAATCAGTTTCTGCTTGTTATCCTGTTCGTGAATGTATCGCTTCCACTGCCATTCAGTGCTTGATTTAAATCGATTCGGGAAGCCATACGATTATTTGTAACTATACCACAATCGTATATAGTAGGGTATCGTCCTTCAGCCCTGGCGGTGACTGCGAATTGACGCATGTTCAGTGTAGTACGTGGCCAAGGGGAACATGAAATTCTGCAGATGTTACTGAACTGCGAAAGTACTAAATTTCAACGCCATAACACCGATCATGCGCTGTGTTGTGTTAGTGAAGTGCTATAAAGAAGTGCTCAATGCGAAATGTGATTTCAGATGAGTAAAGGTAAAGCTGCCTCGATCTGTTCCATAAATTCATATGATTTATGTTCATTTGGGCACTTAATTAATATGCTATAATTTTAATGATGTGTGTTAGATTTAGTAAATTATTGCTTATCATAGATGTTATATTCTAGGAGGTACATGCTGTTTCATACACCATCACGAAGCTATTTACACAATTGTTCTCGCATGTATTTATTTATCACGTAAGTATGTCAAATCTGGTGCGAATTAACGAGCTAAATCAGCGAGCCTATGTGCCACATTAAGTAGAGGTGCGTAACTTAACGAGTAGTTAGGGGAGCTAATCGGCGACCCAATGTTGGTACGAGCTAAGATGAATTTGTTGTACGGCTGATCGCTAGCTGGCCTAGGTCAGAGGGCGCGCCGCAGCAGCTCAAGTTAGGTGAGCGGTACGGGAGAGTCGAGTTGCCGAAGCGAGCAGAGTCGCCTTGCTAAATTCCAAAGCTGGAAATTTGGACGGCTGTTTCTCGCGTGGCCTTTGTACAGGAGACAATGCTCCAAGAGGTGGTGGTGTGTCAGACAAGCTGAAAGAATCTATAACAACTCACAGTCAAGTATTAAAGCAAATATGAACACTCGTCATTTTTTTCTCTTTTCTGTCTTTCCTTAGTTGCTATAATTCTTGGAGATATGTTTAGTCTATGCAACTAATTTAAATCAGTTTGTTTACTGTCACACGCGTTTCGCTTCTTTTATTTGTGAAGCATCTTCAGTGGTCTGTATTACGTTTCTTTTTATACAAGGTAATATACGTTTCTTTTACACAATGTAAGACATGTTTCTTTTTATACAAATTACGAAATTTGTGCTACAAAAGGTGGTTATAACCCAAAAAACAAGAGCAAAAAACGACAAAATCTAACATAAGATATTGTATCTACAATGTAATACCTTTATTGTTTGTATAAAAAGACACCTTATCACAGGCCAGTGAAGATGCTTCACAAATAAAAGAAGCGAAACGCGTATGGCAGTAAACGAACTGCCTTCAGTTAGTTGCATAGACGGAACATACCTCCACGAAATATGAATGCAGCTGCGATCTCAGAAAAATGAGGTGCGTCCGATGACATAACAATATTTTGATATCCTTAAAACTATACAGGTTAATATTTCACAATGAATAAGCCTATGGGCTGAGGATGACATGACGGTCGGTCAGTACCGTTGGGTCTTCAGAGACATATTCGGACGGAGTTTAATTTTACTTTTTGAAGTCTCTTATGTCATCTTATGACATAAACGTTTGTCATAACATCAAGTCCTCCACAATTACACAGCAAATGAAAAACAGCACGAATCCCTCATTTTGTCCTACTTGTGTATTTACTTAATGAGAAGTATCCTCTGTTGCCAGTAACTTCATTTAAATGTTAATTACAGTTGATAATACAAAATCATGGCAATTTAATTTTCAAATGTAAACACACTGCATATTGAGAGTGCACGCTTTTCTGAATTTACTGACATGTACAGCGCCACAATATTATCAATGATATAATGTGGAAGCACTAACAATTAGCATGGCATCTAATACATAGCTAACGTGTAAAAAATGAAATACTTTCGTAAAAAAAATGTGGTAAATGTATTGTGAAAATGATATGGGTACACCAGCTACATTGATATCATAAAACGAGTACGGAAACATGTACATGAATGTAAGCCGCCTAGATGGTCACAAGCACGAAACGGGTTGCGTGTTAAATAGTTCACCTTTTGTTGTGACTGCTAGCTTTCATTGTTGTACACCCTAGAATAGGGTACGATTGAGCATCATAAAGGCCCCTCCACTACTCGCAACACCCTTTCTGTCTTCTCTGCCACATCTGAGGAGCTTTTAAAACGGAATCTGTATCTCAGTACTGGTGAACTGATTCACCTCCTCATTAATACCATGCAAAATGACCAAAAAACAATCTGTCCTCTTCGTTGAAACGAGGGACCTGGAGGCATTTAGACTAGTTTTAATTGACCTCGACTGGCACAAACGAGAAGAAAAGAGATTTAGCACTGCCCCAGAGTGAAATTCGTGCGGTAACTCATGAGACAATGAGTGGATGCATGGCACTGTTGGGGAAAATAGCAACAGCAGCCTGCCTCAAAATCAGAGGAGCAAATGGCGCAACCAGAGATCGAGACATTACAAGAAGAGACCAGGTTCGAGAGACTCCACGACAGATCGATAGACCGAACAAGAAAACAGACTGCAGCCGCGCGGGATTAGCCGAGCGGTCTGAGGCGCTGCAGTCATGGACTGTGCTGCTGGTCCCGGCGGAGGTACGAGTACCCCCTCGGGCATGAGTATGTGTGTTTGTCCTTAGGATAAGTAGTGTTTCAGCTTAGGGACTGATGACCTTAGCAGTCAAGTCCCAGGAGATTTCACACACATTTGAACATTTTTTGAAAACAGACTGCAAGTTATTGAGAGGCAAATGAGGTGTGTCGGCTCCCTTTCCCATTTACGAACTACCCGCATCGTTCGCGGGTGCCGTATAGAGTGGGCTGTTTATCTACGGGGCGTGGTGGTGGTGTCACAATCCGGGAATCGAGGTGTGATGCTTGGGCGGCGACGTCGTCTCATCTCTGTGTCAAAGGGGTCACGTGGCTCAAATTTTTTTCGGAGCATACCGACTTTAAGCGACGGGAGCTTTGTGTGTGTACAACGGCTTTCTGGTGTCAAGTCCTTTCTTAGTGTAGAGCTCACTCAGGTCTTCCTGAATTGATTAATTTGCCGTGTGGTTATCTAGATGCGTGTGTTAGTTGATTCGTGGCCGCAGAATTAAACCCCCTTGTCGCTTGTTCACCTGGTGTAAATTGTGTCTCTGAAAAACGCACTTCTTGTCTGAAAACATAGACGGAACTTTTGAAAGTTAGCGTGATTGCTGTTGATGTATAACAGTCTCACTAGCCCGCCTGTCTCGATCCCGGTGCCTATGTAAATCTGGCTGTGTAGGTTTCTTTGTCGATGCTCAGCAGTACTTCTGGAATTATTTTTCTATTCTGCCATCTTGTTTCGTGATTCAGTGTGTGTGTTCTATAACACATTTTCTCAGCTTTACCCAACTCGCTGAGCGGTGTAACTGTGACAGTGTTGAGTGTGTAGCGATGGCCCGGACTTAGACGCGCCTATAGTCTGTTACAGCGCCCCAGACGTTATGGTATGCTGCCTTATGGGGCTCCTGGATCGTAGTATCTTCGCAACTATGCTTCTACACGCAATACCTGCCTGCGCCATTTTCGTCGAGGAAGTCGCCGCTCGCTAAATTATGTAATTGTAATCTATTAACTGTTTCATGTAACTGCTGTTATCCTCTGTGGCCGAGCAGTTCTAGGCGCTACAGTCCGGAACCACGCGGTTGCTACGGTCGCAGGTTCGAATCCTGCCTCGGGCATGGAGGTGTGTGATGTCCTTAGGTTAGTTAGGTTTAAGTGGTTCTAAGTCTAGGGGACTGATGACCTCAGATGTTAAGTCCCATATTGCTTAGAGCCATCTGAACCATCTGCTGCTATCCTCATTGTAAAGGCCTAAGCTGTCAGTGAAGATTGCCGATGGCTAACTTACGTAATTGTGATCTAGTAACCTTTTCATGTAATTTTCCACGTTCTAAGAGCCTAAGTAGCCAGTTACTTCACGTCAGTTCGGTACCCCTGATTTTAATAGTGTAATGTGTTTCTAAACTTGGTCAAGTTTTTTAATTGGTATGGGAAACTACTTCTGTTGTAAACTGCTCATTCTTTTTTGGTTTAGTAGTTTATTCAATGGTAGTCCGCCCGCGGTCCTCCCCGCCGCCCTATCCACCCCCCACCGCCCCCCCTCTCTCCCTGTGTGTGTAACGTTATTGGCTTTTTTAGACCTCGCATTTGGTTTGGCCCAGCTGACCGTATGTCTTATGCGTGGTCCTAGATGCAAACAGACTTTTTTTAGTTATTCCTTATTGTGTCAGGTCATCGCCCTGCTGGGCTCCGTTTATTGTCTAGCCGCGCGTTATTAACTGTGACCGGTCTTACGCAGGGCAGAGTTCCTTGACTCTCAACGTTTTTTCTTCTCTTTCTCGTTTTTTAAAGATGTATTAAATTTGCTTTTCCACTCAATAATTATTTTATTAGCTACGGCGCCGGAGTTTGTTCCTCGCTGGAGATAGAGGCAGCGCCTATTCTTGACATTTCAAATTTACTTATTTTTTTAGTTCTAAAATTCAGGCCGTTATGCCTTAGTTTCATGTTTATTTAAATGTGATTGTCTATAAAGAGTTTTAATTTGATAAAGGGCCCTATTTTATTTTATAGCTATTGCTGTTATCGAAAGTGTTGTTCCCTTTTTACTTGTTGTTTAATGTATTGATGATCTCAGATTGTTTCTCTTAGTATACACAGTATATTTTTTTAAATGGTAGCAAAGTTAGTGAAATGGTGAATGTTGTGTACCCATAGCTCTGGCCCAGTCCTTCCACGTGATTGATTTTTGGTTAGTTTGTTTTCAGTAAGTTCAAGTGGTTCAAATGGCTCTGAGCACTATGGGATATAACTTCTGAGGTCATCAGTCCCCTAGAACTTAGAACTACTTAAACCTAACTAACCCAAGGACACCACACACATCCATGCCCGAGGCAGGACTCCAACCTGCGACCGTAGCGGCCGCGCGGTTCCAGACTGTAGTGCCTGTAACCGGTCGGCCTCTCCAGCCGGTTTTCAGTATTATTTCTTGGGTAATGTGTGTAATTTGTATTTACTACTTGTGTTACATGCTCCTAACCCAAAAGTTTTATTCAGTGATCACCACTGAGTTTATTTGATGTATTTGTAAGTACATATTTCCTTATCAATATTTTTATGTGCATAATACATGTTCTTATTAGGCGAGGCACAGATACATAGATGCGCAGGGTTTTGGAGACAGATTCATCTCGCATAGTAACTTTCATTTCCAAACTTGTATGCAGGCATAACATCGCGCGGTGTCGATTCTTTATTGCGAAGCATAATTCCTGTTCCGCTGATGTTCAAGATCGTACTGTTGTCATCATTAGTGACAATTATCAGCGGATGGGACTGGGTGTTGTGTGTCCATCATCATCATTGACTCGCAAGTCGCCGATGCGGCGTCATCTAAAAAGGACTTGCAATACCGCGGCCGAGCTTCCCCAAATGCGGACTCCCGGCCAACAATGCCATACGATCATATCATTTTTTCAAAAATTCGAATAAGGTAAAGTAATAAAGTATTGTGTATTAAATCGGTGACCTATAAACAACGTAGAGGCTTCGTCCCGCCGTAGCACTAAGTAGTTCACAACCCCACAACAGACCACAGCAGTCCACCCACCCCACCACCGCCCCACACCGAACCCAGAAAGTAAGTTCCGATTGGTCACGAAATGGAAACCACAGTGAAAACCAGAAACTTTTTATTTGCAGCAGTTAGGTACACCTTCCACCTACTTCTCTACATAGTCGCCGCTCAAATTTCGAGTGTTGTCGTAGTGTTGTATAAACTTTCCAATATTCTCGTCATAGAAAGCAGGCGCCTGTGCTTTCGGCCAGTCATCTGCCCTGCTCTGCAGCTCGTTATCTGTGGAAAAATTTTGTCTTCATAGCCAGCGGTTCGTGTGAGCAGAGATGAGACTCTGGAGGAGCCAATTACGGACTGTATTGTGAGTGATCAAACACTTCTCATCAGAAACGCCGCAGGAGCGTCTTCATTGCCCCTGCAGTGTGCGGCCGAGAATTGGCATGAAGAAGTAACTGCTCTACAGTTGTGTTATGTGGCCTGCATGATACAGGCGAAATCTCTAACCAGGCCCTCATACTTGGCGGGAAACGCTATTCCCTACGCATCTTTACGTGCTCACTGTTCACTCAAAACTTAAAAGAGTGACGCGACACGATCGACGGGCATAGTAGAGACACTGCCCAGCACATCTGTGCAAAACTTTACCGGATTTTCCCAGTGGTTTCCATTTTGCGACCGATCGAAATTTACTTTCTGGAGAACCCTCGCATTATGCAGTTCGGCCCCCAGTGAAGCCCACCCTCCCACCAACGCCCTCCATCCCACGGGAACGTTACTACATGAATGTAACCCAAAATGTTTGCGAGGTAGAGTAATTAAGGTGTAAGCGTACTTGGAGATAGTGTTTGCGCAGCAATCACCGACATTGTGTAACTGAGGCGGAATAGGGGAAACAGCCCGCATTCGCAGAGGTAGATGGAAAACCGCCGTAAAAACCATCCAGAGGCTGACCGACACACCGGACCTCGACTCAAATATGCCGGGTGGATTCGTGCCGAGGACCGGCACGCCTTCCCGCTCTGGAAGCAGCGCGTTAGAACAGGCGGCTGGCGGGGCGGTCTTAACGAAGTACAGTTCTCCTAAAATTATTTTTCTTCTGGGGCCCCACTTGGTATTTTGTTTCTTTTCGCTGAGTCCATGTGCTGTATGGGATACCGGTAAGTTTTCTAGTGAGATAGTGAATTTGTCTTTCGGAGAAACCACTAGCCTCTGACCTCTGTCGTAGTTTCTAGAAGGGTGCAGCGAATCATAGCGTGTGGCAAAAGATGAATTTTGCTTGTGGCGTTAGGAGGACCAATGGATTTCATGTTCTACGTTACTGTGAGTGTCTCGGTCCACCAACAGCTCCGTAGGAAGCCCTGCGGAATCTTACCGAATTGATTTTAGGATTTGTCAGAATTCAGTGTTGCCTGTAAAGCAGTGAGCGATCTCGAACGTGTTCTAGTTGGATATTGTGTACTTCTAGATGTCACTTCTTTAGTATCGGGTGGCTATAATTAAAGTGCAGCTACTCACAGAGGTCTAGTGTGAAGAGCGGAGCTTGGTAGCTATTGTAACGCGATTATGCAGAACCGGTTTACGCAGGAAAAATTTAGTTCCAGTTTTGTCCACTAGGTGCAAATTTGGCGTTGTGTATGCAAGAAAGATGTATAGAAATGTTTCCATACGTATTGGATTACGATCGAGACGTGGGCAGGAAAATCAAACAAACGAAAAACGCATAATGTTGATTTTATTATTAACTGCCGCTTACACAATTTATTGAATATGAGCAGTGGAGACGTAGATGCTGTATAGCGCCAGATTTGCACCTGGTGGTCGAAATTGAAACTGTTTTTCCAGCGTAAATCGGTTCCCCATTAACGCATTAGCATATCTAAAATGTTTCACTGTCATGCGATAATTACAACCCACACTGGCCTCCGTCAGCAGCTGCATTTTAATTATAGCCACCCAGTATTTTTACCGGCCTGTGAGACTAGAAAATGTTAATGTGAATTTACACCACCACCGCTCCAAACACCATACGGACAAACGCATTGTTGGGCTCCAGTAATAATTTGTTAAACAAGATTTTGGGTCTAGTGAGGTTTGACTAAAGATTTAATTAATGATATTACCTAAATCAGTGATTCCTGTAACTTTTGCTGCGCACCCATGTTTGATTTGTTTTCGTTTATGAGTAAATGAATTAAAATAAACATCAAGTGGAAATACCTTTATTTTAAAATGTACCGTGGTTGTACATTAACATTTATTGCAAAATTCAATCGTTATAAAAAACATTACGGCAGTATTACTGTGTGATATGTTGCGGTAACATGTAGTAGCTGTACTCCACCCATTAAAGTTTCGTATGTTACAGTGGAAGGCGAGATGCAGGGAGGCTTAAAAGGTATGTCAGCCGGCAGGTATGGCCAAAGTCCAGAAGGGATTACTGGGCCCACGGTCCGGTACGCAGAAGCATAATAGCGGGACTCTACTCGGGGGACAGCACGACAAAATCAGAGCGCCGATGGGAGCAAGGTTCGGTGAACTCATAGCCACTGCGAATGACCATCCATTCACGAGAAGAGTCGTTAAGTGCGACACCTTCAATATTTTCAGTTTAAACGCATACACAGAGCCCGAGAACAGAAAATTCCTATTTTAAATTGACAGATCAATGTACTCAGTTTCTTTGTATTTTTGATAACCACATGGAATGTTCACACACTCAGTTCTCACACAAAATACGTGGAAGTCGCCACTGTTTAATAATATAGCACACCACTCATAATGTCATAGTGACTAGACTCATTTACAATAATTAATGTAGTTCAGGTCCTTATTTTCAGTCAAATTAGTATATCATACTTAGATGCCATTTTAAATACCCCTAAGAAGGGACATGTCATTTTACTAAATCTGTTCAAGAAGAATAGAAACTAAATCAACTATTTGAAGATTTTTCCATGTTGTAATTGTGGTGTCACCGCCAGACACCACACTTGCTAGGTGGTAGCTTAAATCGGCCGCGGTCCATTTAGTACATGTCGGACCCGCGTGTCGCCACTGTGTGATCGCAGACCGAGCGCCACCACAAGGCAGGTCTCGAGTTACGGACGAGCACTCGCCCCAGTTGTACGACGACTTTGCTAGCGACAATACGGACGAAGCCTTCCTCTCATTTGCCGAGAGACAGTTAGAATAGCCTTCTGCTAAGTCCATGGCTACGACCTAGCAAGGCGCCATTAGCCTTACCTAGTTTGAGAGTTATCGTATAAATGTCTCAAGAAGAACGTTGTAAACCAACAAAGAATAAAGTTAAGTATATTCCAAAGCTACGTATTTTCTTGATAGCAGTCATAACGTATCCTGTTCCAGACTTGACGCCAGTCGGCGTGTGTGTACGCGTGCCTTTCGGCTCCCTTCTCAGTGTGGCGTAACTAGCTTGTTACGCCACAACAGTAATAGAACACAAAATATTGTTTAATGATTACATCTGCCGACACAATTGTTTATTATAACAAGCCTGCAAGATAACTCAGGCAAAGGATTTATTTTATAGACATGCCCATGGATCAGAGATTCCCTCCATTGTTATTCTTATTTTTTTTTACTAAGACATATAACCCATATTTGAACTAGAGATATCATCTCACGTCATGGGTTTAGTCAAGAATTCGACTGGAATGAACGTTTTCTCCACTTAATACCTTTTCACCAAATTAACATATACAGCTGTTCACTATGTACGAATTCTCTGAAATATCTCGCTGACTCGAATGTCAATTGTTCCATTCTATCCGTCTGACACTTAATCTGCAGACGTTATTATGCGCTTTACATCTATTCAGTTAAGTCACAGGCACTGCAAGCAGAACTTACCTGTTGCTACCCTGCCTCATGTCTCCTCTTTGACAACCGATATACCTACTCAAAAACACCCAATCCCACCACACACCAAAATAGTGCATGCATAAGAATAAATTACAATAATAAACTATTGACAGAATATTGATGAATTTCGTATTAATAACTGACCAGTGTTTGCATTTAAATTTAAGCAGAACCACAAAACATCATTACTATGCGAATTCCCTAACGTGAATTTATAATACTTTGCTGTGTTAATCATCGAAAATTTTCGCGAGTAACATGATCGTAATTAATTGTAAAAACACAGAAGCTGTAAGTTAAATATCTGCAAAAGTAATCACTACTGGTGTTTGCATAGTGACAGATAAGCCAAACACTGATATTCGAATTTATTTCCAACAGTTTTCATAATGTAAGTTAGTATTGATTTTATTATTTCAATTCCTAATGTTTCACGGTGTTCTAGTATGTCATTAAATCACTAATGGCAATGACGTTTCGAAGATTGCAATGTACTACAATGTACATAAATGTTCTTGTTGTTATTTTGAATGTGTAAGTTTCAAAGATGTGTGTCGTCGACTCTCGTACTTGAGATCGTCGGAGATGCAGGTACAGGAAGCTGGGTGCCGTGATCTCTGACCCCCTCGATGCTGCTGTACCAAGATGGCGTCTGCTCCTGCTCTGAGATTGATAAATTCAAAAACAAATACTGAAATAGTGACTCCAGAACTCCTACAACGAGATAAGAAATGTTATCTCTCCATGAAAACCTTCTGGATGCGGTTTTGGTAGGGTATGACTTGAAAACACACGTTGCTTATAGCAAACAATTCAATCACACAACTAGTATTTTTGCCAAGCGAAGTGCACGTCTCTTTGAAATATCCACACTTACGTACTGTGCTCTCACCGTAAATTACAGTGATGAAAATTATTCCACGTGTACAAGAGTCCAAGTAACTTTCATCTTTTACCAAAACAGTCTGTAAATCTGCCATAGCTCGTCCTCACTCGACAGTCCAAATAAGCCTCTCACCTCGCCGACCAATGAAGTTCACGTTATTTGCCACTCCGTGAAACACAGTTCACTAACCTTCCGCTAAAAGCGATATTTAATGCAGAGTCCATTTACACACTGAATTCTTCAAACGCATTGCGTGTACCATTCGCCATTAAAAGAGTCTCGAATTCTTCTTTTCCTCTCTTCTTGTCGTGAAACCTCGGCCGAGAATTTAATTCAGTTTCTTCCGCTGTCAGTATATTCTCTTCCCCCTTTTTTTTCCCTTGAACCGCCTCCAAAGTTTGCAAATACTTTATACGCTTGATGTTCAGTTTACAAACTGGACAAAACGTTCCACCACGATGCCAATACACTGTCTCTGATAACAATCTTCGCTTTGTCTCCAATGTCTCCAGTACCACTCCGCTTTAACTTCTCATTACAGCACCTCTTTCTCATCTTTTCCACATAACACCGTCTAAACCTCGTCTACAGGTACTCCTTTCACTTCAATACATAAATCAAATCATTGTCAGTGCACTTCCATGTCTCTTGCCTTCTTTCCACTCTCATTGGTCTTCTTGTTCATTTAATGGCATAAACAGTAACCTAACTGCTATAGTACTTCACTTACATATATCACAATATATTATATTAATATTAAATAAAAATTCCATAACAGAATTAATTTGCAAAACAATTTCACCAATCTAAATATACGCTCTTTGTATTTAATATTTACAAAAATCAGTAATAATATATAAAAAATATAGTACTGAAAGCAAAGAAATTTAACAAAGTCGGTAGTACTACAGGAATGAAACATGTCAATTACGTGTGACGAAAAATGTCCATCATACCACTGCTCCTCCTGCTGTTCCTGGATGTTGCAGGGGATACGCCACAAAACCGTGGCTTCTTCTCCACAGAAATCAGCATCACCGATTATTTTTAGCATTTCTTTATCTTGGGCTCATCACATTATTTTTAGCACTTTTCAATAGTCTCATCTTTAGTGCGCTTTATAATAACCCCTGGGAGAAATACACGGTCTGATGTCTTCTATCGACCCTTTGGGATTTACCCTTGGTTCAAATGGTTCAAATGGCTCTGAGCACTATGGGACTTAACTGCTGAGGTCATCAGTCCCCTAGAACTTAGAACTACTTAAACCTAACTAACCTCAGGACATCACAAACATCCATGCCCGAGGCAGGATTCGAACCTGCGACCGTAGCGGTCGTGCGGTTCCAGACTGTAGCGCCTAGAACCGCTCGGCCACTTCAGCCGGCTTACCTTTGGAGTACGAAGGTAGTCATAGATTTTTCACTTCTACAAACGTAAAGTTACGCAGTATATATACACAAACTTTCAATCCCGGTCCGCACTGAAATCCCTGCACTACAGTACCCTTGCACATCTCTAGGTATGCTAATACAAAATGTCACATCTCACTGATAAATTTGAGCATCATGCGATATTTCTTTTTCAACATCTGAAAGCTAACAATGCAGCAATAATCCATGCTGAGTTGTGAAAGTGTATTGCAAGAATCCTTCGTCAAATTATAACAGTGACCTCTTTCCTGGGATGGAGACACCGTAGCGTGGCAGACATTTTCAGAATGACGGCGATGTGATTTTCAGTGTGAGACCTTTGCATATCAGGCAAAACGGAGACTTATTCAACCAAGGTCTCCGCTACGTCATCCATCGCTGGGAGAAAGTGTGTCGAATTGAAGGGTAAGGAGCAGCATTAAGATCATCAAGCTTGATCTTTTTCGAAGTATATAAGCGCAGTTTTCACCCACTGTGATTACAGTAGGTCGGTCTTCAGTAGCTGTCCTGTAAACCTTGGTAATTTTGTGATAGGTATTTTATAAAAACGATTAACCGTTAAAGTGGAGGCGCAGACCTCTTCCGGGAATCCTCCGGTAAGCTTGATCTCGGCGCACTGTGTGACGGAGCTGCCGTTAAGTAACGGATTGCGCCGCCGTCCCCGCGCCGGCTGGATAGTTTCCGGGGCGCCCTTGATCCTCAGAGGGCTGCCCTGTTAAGCCGCCGGGCTTTGGCGGCGCCCCGGCAGTAATTTGACGTGGAGCGGCCGCCTCTCCACGTGCCTGCCAGCGGCAGCGCCGCGCCGTGCGTGACCTAGCACGCTGCAGGCCGCGTGCGCCCGTGCACTGTGCACGCACAGGCGTTGCGCAATGCGGCCATCACGTGTACGCTGCATCTCCCGTCTCCCGCAAAATGGCGTCGACAGAAATGGTCAGTTCCATACTATGAATAACTTGATCGAATGATAAAATACTTACACTCCGGTCCACGCCTGTGGGATATGTTGATTTAAATTTCATTTATCCATGCATATACTAGCTTATTTCATCAGAGGAAAAAGCCGTTCACACCGATGAAAACTGATGGGTTCTGGATGTGTCCAGAGCGCGGATCACAATGACAAACGGCACGATATACAAAATGCAGGCTTCAATAAAGGGCGTACGACGGGAGCTTATTGGTGCGACACTTGCATTCCCATTGGGATGATACGCGATACAGTAAGTGGCGTGTCACTCGCCATACAACAAGACAGTATGAATGATGTTTACGTCTGATTTTCAATTGCAGTCATAAGCTCCCCTGAAAAGCACATTATTATGTCTCATCATTATTTAAATCTCAAAAGACTGAAAAAGAAAATGATGAACTGCGTGCACTCATACAGTGCCCCAAATATCAAACATGGTTCACCCGCGGTTTTCCGTGAGGTCTTTCAACACGAATGTTTCAATTTTTTTGAGTAGCTAAGATCAGCTACTCTGATGAATCAGGACGAAAATTTTCAAATGGTTCAAATGGCTATGAGCACTATGGGACTTAACTACTGTCGTCATCAGTCCCATAGAACTTAGAACTACTTAAACCTAACTAACCTAAGGACATCACACACATCCTGCGACCGTATCTGTCGCGCGGTTCCGGACTGCGCGCGTAGAATCGCTAGACAACTGCGGCCGACGCGGAAATTTTCGACTTGCTACTTCTCCTGTGCGAAGTTACTCGTTACAGTAAGATAAGTTACATTATATGTATTCGAAATTGCGAATGTGGACAACCATCAGCTGTAGAATGGAATGACAATGAAATTTTGTGCTGAACTGGGACTAGCAAAGAGAACACAGCATGTTGTTATCAATGGAGAGACATCTACAGACGTTAAAGTAACCTCTGGCGTGCCACAGGGGAGTGTTATGGGACCATTGCTTTTCACAATATATACACTCCTGGAAATTGAAATAAGAACACCGTGAATTCATTGTCCCAGGAAGGGGAAACTTTATTGACACATTCCTGGGGTCAGATACATCACATGATCACACTGACAGAACCACAGGCACATAGACACAGGCAACAGAGCATGCACAATGTCGGCACTAGTACAGTGTATATCCACCTTTCGCAGCAATGCAGGCTGCTATTCTCCCATGGAGACGATCGTAGAGATGCTGGATGTAGTCCTGTGGAACGGCTTGCCATGCCATTTCCACCTGGCGCCTCAGTTGGACCAGCGTTCGTGCTGGACGTGCAGACCGCGTGAGACGACGCTTCATCCAGTCCCAAACATGCTCAATGGGGGACAGATCCGGAGATCTTGCTGGCCAGGGTAGTTGACTTACACCTTCTAGAGCACGTTGGGTGGCACGGGATACATGCGGACGTGCATTGTCCTGTTGGAACAGCAAGTTCCCTTTCCGGTCTAGGAATGGTAGAACGATGGGTTCGAATACGGTTTGGATGTACCTTGCACTATTCAGTGTCCCCTCGACGATCACCAGTGGTGTACGGCCAGTGTAGGAGATCGCTCCCCAGACCATGATGCCGGGTGTTGGCCCTGTGTGCCTCGGTCGTATGCAGTCCTGATTGTGGCGCTCACCTGCACGGCGCCAAACACGCATACGACCATCATTGGCACCAAGGCAGAAGCGACTCTCATCGCTGAAGACGACACGTCTCCATTCGTCCCTCCATTCACGCCTGTCGCGACACCACTGGAGGCGGGCTGCACGATGTTGGGGCGTGAGCGGCAGACGGCCTAACGGTGTGCGGGACCGTAGCCTAGCTTCATGGAGACGGTTGCGAATGGTCCTCGCCGATACCCCAGGAGCAACAGTGTCCCTAATTTGCTGGGAAGTGGCGGTGCGGTCCCCTACGGCACTGCGTAGGATCCTACGGTCTTGGCGTGCATCCGTGCGTCGCTGCGGTCCGGTCCCAGGTCGACGGGCACATGCACCTTCCGCCGACCACTGGCGACAACATCGATGTACTGTGGAGACCTCACGCCCCACGTGTTGAGCAATTCGGCGGTACGTCCACCCGGCCTCCCGCATGCCCACTATACGCCCTCGCTCAAAGTCCGTCAATTGCACATACGGTTCACGTCCACGCTGTCGCGGCATGCTACCAGTGTTAAAGACTGCGATGGAGCTCCGTATGCCACGGCAAACTGGCTGACACTGACGGCGGCGGTGCACAAATGCTGCGCAGCTAGCGCCATTCGACGGCCAACGCCGCGGTTCCTGGTGTGTCCGCTGTGCCGTGCGTGTGATCATTGCTTGTACAGCCCTCTCGCAGTGTCCGGAGCAAGTATGGTGGGTCTGACACACCGGTGTCAATGTGTTCTTTTTTCCATTTCCAGGAGTGTATAAATGACCTAGTACATAGTGTCGGAAGTTCCATGCGGCTTTTCGCGGATGATGCTGTAGTATACAGAGAAGTTGCAGCATTGGAAAATTGTGGCGAAATGCAGGAAGATGTGCAGCAGATAGGAACTTGGTGCAGGGAGTGGCAACTGACCCTTAACATAGAAAAATGTAATGTATTGCGAATACGTAGAAAGAAGGCTCCTTTATTGTATGATTATATGATAGCGGAACAAACACTGGCAGCAGTTACTTCTGTAAAATATCTGGGAGTATGCGTACGGAACGATTTGAAATGGAATGATCATATAAAATTAATTGTTGGTAAGGCGGGTACCAGGTTGAGATTCATTGGGAGAGTCCTTAGAAAATGTTGTCCATGTTGGCTTACAAAACACTCGTTCGACCTATACTTGGGTATTGGTTATTTGGTAACCGTGATAGCGTTACGGAGATGTTTAGCAAACTCAAGTGGCAGACTCTTCAAGAGAGGCGCTCTGCATCGCGGTGTAGCTTGCTCGCCAGGTTTCGAAAGGGCGCGTTTTTGGATGACGTATCGAATATATTGCTTACCCCTACTTCTACCTCCCGAGGAGATCACTAATGTAAAATTAGAGAGATTCGAGCGCGCACGGAGGCTTTCCGGCAGTCGTTCTTCCCGCGAACCGTACGCGACTGGAACAGGAAAGGGAGGTAATGACAGTGGCACGTAAAGTGCCCTCCGCCACACACCGTTGGGTGGCCTGTGGAGTGTGGATGTAGATGTAGATTTTCCGCTTATCAGGAACGGGTGTCTTACCTTTTGACTACCTGTGCCAGACTCACAGCCTCACCCAAAGTTCCGTATATCGTCAACCACGCGTCTACAACCTGTACCTTTGCATCCGTTACGTGTATTCCCGTCTAAATGAGACATTTTACTCGGATATCGCTTGCCCGGTGTCGGTGGATAAATACGATATTGCAGTGCCTGTGTCATTCTGAATTACGATGCAAAATGCGTGCACGTTCAAAGGAACTTTGTATCGTAATTCAGAACAATACAGGCGCTTCAATATCTTATAAGGTAAGTTGGCAAAAGTGTGTGAATTACGTTACAAATGCCGCCACAGTTTTATTTTGTTTATTTATTCTGACCACGTAGTATGGCACTTTATTCAGTGTGGTGCATATATGAATAATGGTTCCACATTAATAAACCTAGGATAATATTTCTTCAACTGTTGAGTTTCGCGCAGTATTACATTATTTCATTATTCAGCCTGAGGAGTATTCAGAAGAACCGTTGATGGGCACGAAGTGAGATCACTCACAGTGAAACGTCCCCTTAGAAAAATTATAAATGACTGCTTAAACTGACACACAATATTTTTAGCGCAACGCAATCTGACTTTCAATAATCCCTACAAGAGAGTGGCCCTGACTAACGTTAACCTATACCTTTCATGAATCACTTACCTCACAAAAATCTTCGTTACTCAAACTACTGCAATACAGCGAGCGCCACTACTGCCAGCTAAATAAAAGATTCTAACTACTGAAGGCACTAACTACTGATAGGCATAATTAGCAAATGAAAGATTTTGATAGAGAACAAACAATGTATTTACCTTAATAGTGTTCAAAAGTCATAATACATATATATAGCAGTTCATGACATCCAGTCTTACAAATTTACTGTCTCTGATGGACACACGTCCAGATCATCCGCTCTCAAAACTCCGCCATGTCTCTCCCCACATCCACCACTGCTGGCGGCTCACCTCCAACTGCGTAACGCTACGCGCTGTTAACAGCCAACTGCCCACTACAATAGAGAATATTTCAACAATTCCAACCAGCCACAGACTGCACAGAGCACAGCCAGTGATTTTCATACAGAGCGCTACGTGGCGTTACCAATATAAAAACCTAAACAGCCTACTTACAACAGTCGATGCTGAAGCAGTGTGTGGCGAACTCTGAGGAGGCGTAGACAGTGTCTCTGAAAAAATGGAAGAAGCCCGTGGTGATAAATATCCGTACATGTCCTTGTCGACTTTGTTAAGCTGTCAATCAAAAGCAACACGATCTCTTATATGCCTCTCACGAAATTTTCTATCAGAAATCTTAGACTAAAGAAAAATCCAGTCAGCATTATCAGATGATGACTTTTGGTGTTTCTTCAAATCAGGTTTTTAGTTTCAACTTTCGGCTTGTATCGGCAGCACACGAAAAAGAGAAACTTGCTCTGCATAGCATTCCATAATAGGCGGCAATAGTATCGCGTCTGGCGCGTAGCTACCAATCACGTCGCGGACAACCTCCGAAGCAGTGCTGCCAACTTAGTGGATTTTCCACTAAAACTGGTGGTTTCTAGTCTCCTTTTAGTGGCGAAATATTGCTTTTAGTGACTGGTGGACTTTATAGTGGTTCAGTAGAATTCAGTTTGAGCAACTAAAAATGCGATCTCTCAACCACTAAGCTATTTATATGTTTCGAAATATGTTATTTCTACTTTATTTGATTTCAGGAGTATTTTACTGTTACTGTGAAGACACCACTCATGCATTAAAATGTGACATCTAGCGAACTAAACACTCGATATACTAAATCCACGGCGGATTCCCTGTATAATGAACAGTATTTAGCAGCACCTAGCTATAGTTCATTTAACGAGCGAAGGCGGCTTTCGCAGGTGAAGGGAGTGCAGCAAACGATTTCAAACAATGGCTGCTCACTTATTTCATTGTCTTTTCAAATAATCACTGAGCACATGTTGGCTCACGCAGGGTGCGTCACGTCAGATGCGCAGAAAAAGTAACTGCACCTCACAATTGCTATTTTCAATGTATGGTGTCATTTCACGACTTCATACGTGTATAGCTATGCCGAAACCACAATATACGCAAAAATTTCGGGATTCTTGGCTTGAAGACCCACATTTAAAAGATTGGCTTCAAGTTACTGAAAGTACTATTGGTCAGGTAGCGAAGTGCACTTACGTGGTACAGTTTTAACGAGTGACTATTGAGATTTGAAGTCTATGGGATGTCAAACAAGCATCTACAAAATAAAAAGGTAAGCAAACATTTTTTAATTGATTAGTCATTCATTGATCGATTTCACGTCTTTGAGCGCTCTTTGACTACTTACATTGTTGCAGGTTGTAACTATGCAGCCTAAAATTGCTTTTAAGTCAGAGCCCATTGCGAATAAAGAAAAGAAAGAGGCAAGACATCCGTTATTCACGGCCAAGCATACTAAGTAAACGTATAGTCGACCATTTGGGAGAGATAATTCCTCACAGCCTTGTAAAACATATCGAAAAAGTTGAGGTCCACCGAAATAAGTGAGCCTCAGTTATCAAAAAAGTGTGAGAACCGCATTTCACTGGCCTTCTAAAACAAGATTGCAAAGATCAACCATTTAGCTTATTAATTGTTAAATCTACTGGAATTGCTGCACATAAATACTTGGGATTGGTTTTAGTTTATTACAGCAAATTAAACCAAAAAAATAGTATCTACATACATTGACCTTGCTGAACTGCACGAGTGTAATGCTGAAGCTATTGTCTCTGCTACAAAGAAGACACAACAACGATTCGATTTGCGACTTGAAAATTTAACAGGCACTGGTACAGAAATGCCTCCGTTATGGTTGGAGTAAATAATGCAGTATTTACGAAGGTGAAAAAAGAGGTACCACACCTGATTTTAGTATATTGCTTATGCCGTTCCTTGCAACTCATTGTTTCAGGTGCTGCAAAAGAATTTTTACCGAGAAACTTGGAGCTTTTAATTAAAGAGACGTGTTTGGTTTAGTCGCTCCGCTTCCAGACAGTCTCTTTATAAGGGGCTATACAAACCATCAGCGATGGACAGAAACCGCTAAAAATAGTTCAAGATTGCCAAACAAGGTGGTTAGCAATAGAATCAGCTGTATCAAGAATATACAGTAATTGGTCAGAACTGAAACCCATTTTACCCTAGCTAAAGTGCGCGAAAGGTGTCAAATAGCAGAGTTATTGCACGCTATGTATGCGAACGAGACTAATTACGCATGTTGCTGTTGTTGTTGTCTTCAGCCCTGAGACAGGTTTGATGCAGCTCTCCATGCTACTCTATCCTGTGCAAGATTCTTCATCTCCCAGTACCTACTGCAACCTACATCCTTCTGAATCTGCTTAGTGTATTCATCTCTTGGTCTCCCTCTACGATTTTTACCCTCCACGCTGCCCTCCAATGCTAAATTTGTGATACCTTGATGCCTCAGAACATGTCCTACCAACCGGTCCCTTCATCTTGTCAAGTTATGCCACAAACTCCTCTTCTCCCCAATTCTATTCAACACCTCATTAGTTACGTGATCTACCCATCTAATCTTCAGCATTCTTCTGTAGCACCACATTTCGAAAGCTTCTATGTTCTTCTTGTCCAAACTATTTATCTTCCATGTTTCACTTCCATACATGGCTACACTCCATACAAATACTTTCAGAAACGACTTCCTGACACTTAAATCTATACTCGATGTTAACAAATTTCTCTTCTTCAGAAACGCTTTCCTCGCCATTTCCAGTCTACATTTTATATCCTCCCTACTTCGACCATTATCAGTTATTTTGCTTCCCAAATAGCAAAACTCCTTTACTACTTTAAGTGTCTCATTTCCTAATCTAATTCCCTCAGCATCACCCGACTTAATTTGACTACATTCCATTATCCTCGTTTTGCTTTTGTTGATGTTCATCTTATATCCTGCTTTCAAGACACTGTCCAATCCGTTCAATTGCTCTACCAAATCCTTTGCTGTGTCTGACAGAATTACAATGTCATCGGCGAACCTCAAAGTTTTTATTTCTTCTCCATGCACTTTAATACCTACTCCGAATTTTTCTTTTGTTTCCTTTACTGATTGCTCAATATACAGATTGAACAACATCAGGAGCAGGCTACAACCCTGTCTCACTCCCTTCCCAACCGCTGTTTCCCTTTCATGCCCCTCGACTTTTATAGCTGCCATCTGGTTTCTGTACAAATTGTAAATAGCCTTTCGCTCCCTATATTTTACCCCTGCCACCTTCAGAATTTCAAAGAGAGTATTCCAGTCAACATTGTCAAAAGCTTTCTCTAAGCCTACAAATGCTAGAAATGTAGGTTTGCCTTTCCTTAATCTATTTTCTAAGATAAGTCGTAGGGTCAGTATTGCCTCACGTGTTCCGACATTTCTGCGGAATCCAAACTGATCTTCGCCGAGGTCGGCTTCTACCAGTTTTTACATTCGTCTGTAAAGAATACGCTTTAGTATTGTGTAGCTGTGACTTATTAAACTGGTAGTTCGGTAATTTTCACATCTGTCAACACCTGTTTTCTTTGGGATTGGAATTATTATATTCTCCTTGAAGACTGAGGGTATTTCGCCTGTCTCATACATCTTGCTCACCAGATGGTAGAGTTTTGTCAGGACTGGCTCTCCCAAGGCCGTCAGTAGTTCTAATGGAATGTTGTCTACTCCCGGGGACTTGTTTCGACTCAGGTCTTTCAGTGCTCTGTCAAACTCTTCACGCAGTATCGTATCTCCCATTTCATCTTCTTCTACATCCTCTTTCATTTCCATAATACTGTCCTCAAGTACATCGCCCTTGTATAAACCCTCTATATACTCCTTCCACCTTTCTGCTTTCCCTTCATTGCTTAGAACTGGGTTCCCATCTGAGCTCTTGATATTCATACAAGTGGTTCTCTTTTCTCCAAAGGTCTCTTTAATTTTCCTGTAGGCAGTATCTATCTTACCCTTAGTGAGATAAGCGTCTACATCCTTACATTTGTCCTCTAGCCATCCCTGCTTAGCCATTTTGCACTTCCTGTCGATCTCACTTTTGAGACGTTTGTATTCCCTTTTACCTGCTTCATTTACTGCGTTTTTATATTTTCTCCTTTCATCAATTAAATTCAATATTTCTTCTGTTACCCAAGGATTTCTACTAGCCCTCATCTTTTTACCTACTTGATCCTCTGCTGCCTTCACTACTTCATCGCTAGAGCTACCCATTCTTCTACTACTGTATTTCTTTCCCCGATTCCTGTCAGTTGTTCCCTTATGCTCTCCCTGAAACTCTCTACAACCTTGGTTTAGTCAGTTTATCCAAGACCCATCTCCTTAAATTCCCACCTTTTTGCAGTTTTTTCAGTTTTAATCTACAGTTCATAACCAATAGATTGTGGTCATAGTCCACATCTACCCCTGTAAATGTCTTACAATTTAAAACCTGGTTCCTAAATCTCTGTCTTACTATTATTTAATCTATCTGATACCTGCTAGTATCTCCAGGATTCTTCCACGTATACAACCTTCTTTTATGATTCTTGAACCAAGTGTTAGCTATAATTAAGTTATGCTCTGTACAAAATTATACCAGACGGCTTCCTCTTTCATTTCTCTCCCCCAATCCATATTCACCCACTATGTTTCCTTGTCTCCCTTTTCCTACCCTCGAATTCCAGTCACCCATGACTATTAACTTTTCGTCTCCTTTGACTACCTGAATAACTTCCTTTATCTCATCATACATTTCATCACTTTCTCCATCATCTGCAGAGTTAGTTGGGATATAAACTTGTACTACTGTAGTAGGCGTGGGCTTCGTGTCTATCTTGGCCACAATAATGCGTTCACTATGCTGTTGGTAGTAGCTTACCCGCACTTCCATATTTTTATTCATTATTAAACCTACTCCTGCATTACCCCTATTTGATTTTGTATTTATAACCCTCTATTCACCTGACCAAAAGTCTTGTTCCTCCTGCCAGCGAACTTCACTAATTCTGACTATATCTAACTTCAACCTATCCATTTCCCTTTTTAATTTTCTAACCTACCTGCGCGATTAATGGATCTGACATTCCACGTTCCGATCCGTAGAACGCCAGTTTTCTTTCTCCTGACGTCCTCTTGCGTTTTCCCCGCCCGGAGATCCGAATGGGGGACTATTTTACCTCCGCAATATTTTACCCAAGAGGACGCCATCATCATTTAACCATACAGTAAAGCTGCATGCCCTCGGGAAAAATTACGGCTGTAGTTTCCCCTTGCTTTCAGCCGTTCGCAGTACCAGCACAACAAGGCCGTTTTGGTTATTGTTACAAGGCCAGATCAGTCAATCATCCAGACTGTTGCCCTTGCAACTACTGAAAAGGCTGCTGCCCCTCTTCAGGAACCACACGTGTGTCTGGCCTCTCAACAGATACCCTTCCGTTGTGGTTGCACCTACGGTACGGCCATCTGTATCGGTGAGGCACGCAAGCCTCCCCACCAACGGCAAGGTCCATGGTTCATGAGGGTACGCATATATTTCATTTTTATGTCCAATATTAATTGAAATAAACAGAGCCAAAGATACAGATCATACAAAACTCTTTGATGAGTTGACCAACCTGATAGATGTGCTTGTCAGCAAAGTTACGTTGCCTGAAAATAAAGTTAATGTTTTTACTTCAATAATTCGTAATTTCTTCGATCTAACATGTTATTTGGGATTCCGCTTTGAAAGGCAGTTGCTTGAAATGAGAGAAAAAGAATTACCACCGAAAGATGAAGCAATGGTGCGTAATCGGTGCATAACATTTATACTAAGCCTGATTGAAGAAATATAAAAGAAGTTACCAGAAAATTTTCCGTTGATGACAAAAATTTCCAGAATAAGTATTAAACAAGCACTTAATCACAACAAAGAAAATATAATTGATATAATGGCTCAGTTCAATAAAAGTATAGAATTTATATCAAGAGTGGCGACAAATTCATTTGTTGAACTGGAACGAAACCAAAGGTACAAAAAAATTTTGGAATGAAGTATTGCATTTCAAAGATGCTCAAGGGGAATTCATATTTTAGGAATTAGCGACTTTTGCGATTACTCTCCTAATACTGCCTCCTTCCAATGCTGATGTTGGGAGACTATTTAGCAGTAATAAAAAACAAGCAGAGGAATACAATGAAGTTAAATATTTTACTGCTATATTAAGAATACGCTGTGGTTTGAGATTGGAAGAAAAATGCTGCAACGAATATGACATTCCAATAAACGTTGTAAAACAAGTTGGTACCAAAGAATTGTATCAGTTTGAAACGGACGATGATGATGCAGACAAAATGGTTCATTTGAACAAGAATAATTAATTTAAGTAATTAGCTGTTATAGATCTTTTTGTATGTTCCTAACCATGACTCTCTGATTTATTTAGTCTTTGTTCATTTAATGCTTGTGAATATTTTATTAATAATAAATGAAAATGATTAATAATGTATTTTTTGTTTTCTTTCATTTATAATTAAAAAAACTTTTAGTGGAAATTTTAGCGATCATGAGAGTGGAAGCATTTTTGTTAGTGGTTTTCGCACTTGAAACTGTTGGGGAGCTCACTTTAGCTGTTGGCAACACTGCTCCGAAGTGTCTCACGTGTTTTCTCGAGAATGGAAAAACGTATTGCTCTCCTTCAATTGTTTGAATCCAGGACCTAAAATGCACCAAACATAAACCGACCAGTAACTGCATTGTGCACTGTAAACTTTTCAAAACGTGCCCAACGATTTACTTATTTGGGAACTATCACAATAGCCATGGGCAATAACGGAAGGGAAATCAGTTAATTATCAAACTGTGATGTCAGACTGTAACAGGCAAGACTATAATACGCAGACTATAATAATTACGCAACAGTTTCCTCAAGATGGAATGAGAAAGGCTGCATAGCGGAGAATACATGCGAATCCCAAAAGAGTGGTTTTTAATTTTTTACGCGAAAAGTAAGTTTTACTGACAAAAGACCAACAGAGATGGATGTAACTTCGGTTCATCTGCATAAAACTTATTTTTGAGCTACTTCGGATGATTCTAAATTTCTATCGCCCTGTATCGTAGGACACAGGTTGCGTGGAGCGAGTACAGTGTTACGTAGCCGTCGTCCCAGTGTCAATTAGTAGTTGCTTCCATTCTGTTTCTATGCGCTCCGCCGATGCTTGTGCATCTTATGATAAGTCGGATCAAGTATCACATAATACGTCGTGTCGTCTCAATGTAAACCGCTCGTAACGTTGTCGCAATTTTGCAGGTGAAGTTCGGAACAACCCACGGCTACATGACGTGCACGTACAGTTTACCGACATCTTTTATGCTCTGATAAATGTCGAATTATTGGCATGAGGGACATGGAAGCATCATATCGACACATCTCACGAACAGTGGCAATGACTCTAGAACGAGTAATGCCGAGGTGGACTCGGAACAGTAGCGAGGCAAGAAGAGTAGGCACGAGACCTTCCGATGGACTACACTGTGAGAACATACAAGTGGCTTTCACGAGTAGACATTTAGCGACAGCTGTAATCCCGGCAGAGGTAAGAGGCAGAGTGTCCCAGTACTGTCGGGAACACATCACTGGAGGCTGGTTTCAGTTTTTGAACTGCCACCATAGTGCAGAGAACAGAGATGATGCAAAACCAGAGACTGTTGAGAGGTTCAGTGGCATTACGTTTTGTTTAGAGGCTAATTTCGCTTCTGAGAGTACCTGATGAAAGGTCAAAAAAGCAACTGTTCTCGAGGCACATGCCTCTTTAGCTCCTAGACTTATTACATAAGTGTTGAAGGGAGGCTGAATGATCACCAGTACATGGCAAGAATGACAAACTCTTGTTATTCTCTTCATGACGAAGGAACCAAAGCGCATATTCCACCAGAATAATGCAAACACGACTGAGCAGTAAACACCACAAACGCTTCAGGAATGAACGAATTCTTGACTGTCTTGCCCTGTCCTCTCATTTCACAGCCATAGAGAACGTCTGGGATGGCATAACAACTGTACTTTAACACAAGATGTAATATTTTTTGCTTTGCAGCCCCCATTTTTAGGTACAAGAAGCTCTTTTTAGAGCAGTTGAGCAGGCAGCTGTGGCAAGACGACGTAATGTGTTGTGAGGTACCGATGACAGATGGTTTGTTCGGTACGGGTATCGTGAGAAAGACCGCGTGAACTGTGATCCTTCTCCGCGATTGGCTGCTGCGTTCGTTAGTTGCGCGCAAAAATGACAATCTTCTGTTATCAGCGTATTTACTTGAATTTCAAATTAAAGCGTCTAACATCTCTCGATAGCTTGCTATCATTCCATTTGTTTACAAGTGTTAAAAACCAGCCGAATAATAAACAATTGCAAGACAAAAAGTCAGACAAAGCACTTCGGTGATCTTTTGATCGCGTCTAACTTGGATGGCGGGCGAAGTGGTTCGGCCGTAATATCAGAGCTCGTTCGGCAGTCTGGGTGGACGGACATGTCCGCCGCCGTGTAAGTTAAGACTTCGTTAGCAATGTCCAGTGTGTAAATCAGAGCCGTTTCGGTAGTGTCGGAAAACAAACATGTAGTCTGTCGCGGTTAGTATTAGGTAAGACTTTATTGGCAATATACGGTTGTTTGGACATACAGTTGAGAACAGTGTGATACTAATTACGGATCTATGCAGTTCATTAATTTGTTGAAGAATAAAATTGATTTGTGATTCTAAAAAGGAACGTAATTGTGCAGTTTCTCGTGTTCTGCTAATAAAAAGCGATTGGCACCCCGTGTAAACAAACTGATAGTAAATTTAATCATTTCTAAAACAAAAGTTCCTCGTTAAGAGTTTCTTACAGCCTCAAGATTACCGATTCACAACCTACGTGCTGTTTTCTGCACAGGGGACAACAACTATAGAAGACCATAGGTTGGTGAACGTTTATTAGAACTTATGCATTCCACTCAGGGCGCTGGAAGCAAATAGGCACCTCGCGTGTACTTGAGTTTTAGTACACATGAAATCAGTGAAATGTCGTCTGTGGCAACACAGAGGAGGTATGAAGAGAAATGTTTTTGAGGGATGGGGTTTATCATACACACATATATATCACCTTCTCTCACTTCTCCCTAACTCTCTCTATTTCACCTTGCCAGACTTCCGCCAACAAGCATCGCAAATTAACACAGCGTATGTTTGAAACATGGCAATATCTGTCTCAACGTGACATTTGGAAACTGTTTGGTTCCATGCAGCAATGAATAGAAGAGAGATCACAGTTCATACTAATACTGATGATAACATTACTTCCTAATCGTATCGTAGTAGTATAATATCCGTCGTGTGATTTGCATTTCCGCAACGTATTCACAGCCAAACAAGTAATTAATCAAATAGTGAAGAGAAGCTTTGCAGAGATCATTAACAATGACAAAAATAAAAAAAAAAAACAAAATGTCGTAAAACAATAAACAAGGACCATGCACATCAAATAACAGTTGAGTGATTATACATATGACAGTGTTGCAGTTAAGAGTTGTATCACGGGGCGATCAATCGTGAACGCAGCCGATTTCGCGGCATGCGGCCAGCCGGCAAGGCCCGCTGCTATGTCCACGGCGCGATGACAGCAGGTCCGCTATAAATATAGTATGATTTAAACTGAAGGAGCAGGGAGGAGAAATGAAACGGTAAGGGAGGGGTTGTTAATATCAGCTGCATCAGGACTTTGTGCGACATCAGCGGCGACGAGTGTAAATATGTGGCAATCCAGAATTCGAAGCTAGGAAATCCTGCTTGCTAGGCAGTTACGTTAACAATTCTCTTTTATCTCATTTTGTTCTATACTGTTCATTAAATTTGTTCGGGGCGGACGCCTGATGATACCCTGTCAGGTTTTTCGTTGGTCCGTTCACTTCGTTTTTCTATCACAGAGAGCAGCTAAACCCCATCACTGAACACGCTGAGCTACCGTGCCGGCACTACTAAGCCACCCAGACACCGTGTTTGTTACCTCTGCACGGACTAAAGACTATTCACCGAGAGCTGGGACGAAACATAAACAGTGTCACGTGAGCGACTACGCGCGTTTCCAGAGAAAGCTGTCGGTGTTATGTGATACGTAGGGGTGTGGAAAATCCTTGGCGCACGCTTTGCAGCTGGCGGTGTTCGGCTGGCTGCGGACCGTGAGAAGCCTGGGCAACAATGTACGAAATAAATTTAACAATAATATTCAACTGAGTTCATTCTGTCGAAGCAAATTTATTTTCATTCAGGTTGCTAACAAAACGCTACTTTCAAACACAATTAATTGTTAATTTTAATAACAATACCAGTAATAATAATGATAAAGGACGAAACAACGTTCACTCTGTCGAACTTGAACTGTTTTCATTGATGTTTATAACAAACCGCTCCTCTCTCTCCTCTATAATGCAGTCTAATTTCCACATTTGAGTTTCCACTTTTTCTGCGACATGGAGGACGCACTTGTTCCAATTCTCTGCAGTCACTGTTCTTACTGCTTCTTCTAGCAGTACTTTAACTTCCGACCTTACGTATGTTTTGTTTTTCGCTGCAACATAGCCTTTGATTCTGGCCCACACTAACTCGATGACGTTTAATTCACAGTGGTACGGAGGAATTCTGAGAACAGTTTTCCCTGCATTCTTCGCCACTTCATCTATTGCGTATTCGTTGTAGGCTGTTCTGTGATTTTTAGCTATATCTAAAAGTTCTTTCTTCAACATACCGTCTTCGAAATCGATGTTTTTAGGTTTTAGCCACTCTGCTATTTCGTGCTTATTGGAATTCGCATTGGGAATTTTTTCTCTTCTCCGAGAATGGTACGGCGCGTTATCAAGGACAATAACTGCAATTTCCTGAAGCCGAGGAAGAACATCTTGAAACCACTTCTCGATGGTTTCGGCGCACATCTCCTCATGATAATCTCCACTTTTATTGGATTCGAAAGTCCACAAACATCATTCAACGAACCCTGCTATGCTGCCAATGTGTGCGATAATCAGACGTTTCCCTTTACCTGATGGGCCCTTGCTTCCGGTGGATAATCCGGACAGAAACGCTTGTTTTGAGGAATTTATAGTGTTATCTACCCAGACGTAACTTCGAGTATCTCCTGCGTTCACCCACGTCTCGTCCAAATAGTAAATGGGTCTGCCTTCACCTCTCCACCGTTTAATGGATGGAAGATAACGCCGCCTCAATAAAATGATGTCATCCCTGTCTATTAGCATGCTATCGCACCCACGCCGGACATATTTGAAATTCATTTCTCTCAATAACTTATAAAATGTAGTTCTCCGAAAATTGCCCAGATCTGCATCTTCGTTCACGACTGTAAGCACTTTGTCAATTGTTGGCAATTAGTTACGAAAACAAAAATTCGTGTACTTTCCTTCGTATCGCATTTCTGTCGAAGTCATCAACACTTTCAGAAAGTATCTATCGTAATTTTCCTTTCTCGGCAGACTTCAAAGAGTGTGTGGCCTTGTGCTCACTTATCACACGATACACTAAAGAACGTACAACACTTGTAGCTGCAGCTGTTTTCGAAATAATGTCACTCATCGTCTGCTCTGGATGTAACAGTTCCATTTTATACACATTAAGCAATGTGTTTCTCAGAAGAACTTAATGATTTCTTCTTTGCTCGCTTCCTTGGTGGACACAGAACTGACACGTCGACCTCGCTCGCTGAATCCGTGGATGACATAATGACAGCCGTATGTGATGCTAATGAAATAAGTGAATATACAAAATAAGAAACCATACGATGCTACTGGAAGCGCACATAAACAGTGAATGCTCAGCGTGACCACAAACACATATACTTACTCTAATAATCAACAACTAGTGTTTCAAGCATCTTTACAGATGAACTTAAGATATCCTGAAATCGCCGCTGTACAACACCCACTAACGAGCTCACACCTGCAACTGAGACGGCCACACTGACTGAGCGCCGCGCCTGCGAACCGCACAATGCATCGCTCACAAAGGACAAACGGTTGCACCCATCGCATTCGAACAAACTAAAAAATTAAATTCAAACCTTTCTGAAACTTTTCTCGCTTACACCCCCACAAAAAAATTTAAAGGGGAAAAGTTTGTCGCTTACTATATTTCGGATGATGATTTGGTAAAAGTTCTGCATCAGACGTGAGATTTTAATTTATTACTTCACTATTACTGACTCTATTGAGCAGAAAATTTGCAGACGTCATCAACATATAGTACTGAAGGCAATTATAAAATTATTTTGCTGTGTGACACACAATTTAGAGATATGGCGTGATAAATATAGAGTAACGCTAAAAAACAACTTTCCCTGAAAGCTTAAATATTTCTCTTTTTCAGTGACAATAAACTTTAATGTAATGTAAAAAAAGGTGTCGGAAGGTAGTTCTCGGATCACTTTATCATGTTCAGGTGCCAAATTATAAAAAACACGACTTCCATTTTTTAATTTCTGACGCCCCTGCCTTGTACACCCTTCGACGGCAGCGAGGTCGGGTGTACTTGTGCATCAGCACTGAAGAAGGTGGATCCACCGTGCACGCATGAATGTGTGGTGTCTGTTGTTTCGGACATGTACGAAAGAACAGACACCACACATCCTTTTAAGTATAGTATCGTTTGGTGCATAACTTATTCCTTACACACGTAATATAAAAACTTAAAAAGTAAAGTAAATTTACTCCCCTATCCCGCTGGAACTGCCTTCCTTCTTTGTTCAAGCATTTTTCGTATCTGCTTAGGAAATTGCTCATTACATCCTGCTGTTCCGTCTCATAAATGGCAGCAATTGCTTGACGAATGTTATTTTTAACTTCATTTAAAGTGTGAGGATTTGATTTATACACTTTCTCTTTTAATAATCCCCAGAGATAAAAGTCGCAGGGGCTAAATCGGGGGAATAAGGAGGCCATTCGCTGTTAGTGATAAATCTATCTTGGAACACTTTATGAATTTCCTGTAATGAGTAGTTAGCTCTAGTTGCCGTCGCCGAATCCTCCAAAATGTAACGAAAGCACGGTCTCTTTCAGTTAACTGGCCAAAAAATTTCCGCCAAATGTTGTACATTTATCTCTAACTCTTAACTGTTTCCTGGAAACACGTAACGCCTATTACTCTCTCACCGTTAATAGCGTACCACAAATTTTTTTTATCATGTATGGGTGTTTCGTATATTACGCTAGGCTTTTCAGAGCAACAATAACGTTTGTTATGTGAATTAAGATATCCACTTAGGTGGAACCATGATTCGCCAGAAAGAAAGTTAGTTGGGCGTCACGCACCCAATTGAGAATCCATCCACAGGACCACCACCGTTTTGTCAGTCATCCAGTTAAAGTTCTTGTACTGCAGTTCTTTTATAGGGCTGTAACTTCAGTAACTTTCTAGCCGTTTTAACAGAGCTATAGCAAATTCCAATTTACTGAGAGAGACGTCAAACAGATTTTCTAGGAGACCTTTCTATAGCCTACCCAATGTTATCCAGAGTTGCTTGTACGGGTACTGTATGTGGCTGTCCTGGTTTCCTGTCAAGACACTGCCCATTTCAAGATATTTATTTATCAATCGGTGAATTGCACTCCAATTAGGAACTTGAACATCAGGAAATTCCTCTCGAAATAATCTCCCTACCGCCTGCCCTGATTCTGTACACAGGTATAAATCATGCATGAACATTCTTTGGCAAATGCGCAAAATACTTGTATCTCCTCATATCGCTTGAAACACTTTCAGTCAATACACTGTATTGCTTTCCCCAACAAACACGTGCTATTTGTGCAAGATCTCTATACACACACACACACACACACACACACACACACACACACACACACGCACGCACACACGCGGGCCTCGCATCGATAGGAAAATACACACATAAAAAAAAATGTTTCATCACATCGGTTCTGAGAGTTCCGGAACCTGTACAGAAAATTGAAATAGAGATCAACATAAACATCGTTTCTGCCCTTTCTATTGCTCATGAAAACCACTCATTACATGTTGTACCACCATAGAGTGAGACCTTCAGAGGTGGTGGTCCAGATTGCTGTACACACCGGTACCTCTAATACCCAGTAGCACGTCCTCTTGCATTGATGCATGCCTGTATTCGTCGTGGCATACAATCCACGAGTTCATCAAGCCCCTGTTGGTCCAGATTGTCCCAATCCTCGACGCCGATTCGGCGTATATCCCTCAGACTGGTTGGTGGGTCACGTCGTCCATAAGCAGCCCCTTTCTATCCCAGGCATGTTCGGTTGGGTTCATGTCTGGAGAACATGCTGGCCACTCTAGTTGAGCGATGTCTTTATCCTGAATGAAGTCATTCACAAGATGTGCACCATAGGGGCGAGAATTGTCGTCCATGAAGACGAATGCCTCGCCAGTGTGCTGCCGATATGGTTCCACTATCGGTTAGGGATGGCATTCACGTGCCGTACAGCCTTCCATGACCACCAGCGGCGTACGTCTGCCCACATAACGCCACCCCAAAACAGTAGTGATCCTCCACCTTGCTGCACTCGCTGGACAGTGTGTCTAAGGCGATCAGCCTGACCGAGTTGCCACCAAACACGTCTCGGACGATTGTCTGGTTGAAGGCATACGCGACAATCATCGCTGAAGAGAACGTGATGCCAATCTTGAGCGGTCCATTCGGCATGTTTTTGGCCCATCTGTAAAGCACTGCATGGTGTCGTGGTTGCTAAGATGGACCTCACCATGGACGTCGGGAGTGAAATTGCGCATCATGCAGCCTATTGTGCACAGTTTGAGTCATAAGACGATGTCCTGTGGCTGCACGAAAAGCATTATTCAACATGGTGGCGTTGAAGTCAGGGTTGCTCCGAGCCATAATCTGTAGGTAGCGGTCATCCACTGCAGTAGTAGCCTTGGGCGACCTCAACGAGGCATGTCATCGACACTTCCTGTCCGAACAACATCGCTTTGGTTCACTACGAGACGCCTGGACACTTCTCTTGTTAATAGCTCTCCCTGGCACAAAGTAATAATGCGGACGCGGTCGAACCGCGGTATTGACTGTTTAGGCATGGTTGAACTATAGACAACATGAGCAGTGTACCTGCTTCCTGGTGGAATGACTGGAATTGATCGGCTGTTGAACCCCCTCCGTCTGAAAGGCGCTGCTCATGAATGGTTGTTTACATTTTTGGGCGGGTTTAGTGACATCTCTGAACAGTCAAAGGGACTGTGTCTGTGATACAATATCCACACTCAGCGTCTATCTTCAGGAATTCTGGGAACATGGGTGATGCAAAACTTTTTTGATGGGTTTATATTCCCGACCAGAACCGCCAATTGCTGACTGCCGGCGGGGGAAAGAATTCCCCGCCCGGCGGTTATGTAAAGGACTGATTAGCCTGTAGTTAACAAGTAGGTGACCTGAAAACATTGGAACTAAATCTGGAGGAATACGATGTCACGTAATTCATAAAGTAAAATCATTTTCCTTGAAGCTGCAGTCTATGATTGACCTTGACCTCTTCAAAAATATGCATATACTAGATTTTATTTTCCGGTTTTCCCCTGTACTCTCGGTTCTCAATCTTGGCAATCCAATTTTGCATTTGGTCGCCTCATCCTTCTGGCGGGAAACAATCTTCTTTTTTATTTTTCTCTTGTGAATCCTATTATGGAACCTGTCATTCTCTCAAGACCTCCAAACCAACAGATTACATGTGAATTTAACTAGACTTTTGTCATCTGTAGGTACCTCTAATTAACGATTATATCATTCTTTTTCGATCTTTTCGTCTCTCAAACGCCCGGCGCTTGTCCGCGACACTTTTCGCTCAAACTTTCTAATGTTTCTCACACTGAATTCTGCGCTGGTAAAAAATTGGGTCCCATATGTAATAATTGTTCCCTCGTGGAAACAATTAATTTCTAAGATGACTGACCTTGCAGTTAGAGAGTTATAAATGCCAGTATTTTTGAAAATTTGGCACTACTCGTATTTCCTATTTTTATCTTTCCTCTGATTTGCTAATTTATGATTGTATCATAGTATTAAATTATGCATAGGTAACTGGAGCACCAAAGTTTTAATTTGGTGTTTTTAACTGTACGGTTAACTTTAATTTTGTCACTTTTATTTTTTATCCTGCTTTATCTTTCTTTTAAAGCGTGGAAATATTTTGACATAATTGTAGTGTCATTTGCGTATGCACCTTGTGTACAGGTTACGTCAGTACTGAGACTGTTATATCTAATTTCTCTTCCAAATATACAGTTTTAAGTTAAACAGGACCCAAGATCAACTTTTTTACTTAATCTCTAGGGTGAAGTCTTTTTTCTGCAAGTATTGTTACTGGTTTGAGGCAGCCTGTCACAGAATACTCTCCTGTCTCCATCTCAGGGCGGCACTTGCGCTTGGGCTTCGCGTACTCAATTGTTTGTTGGACATATTCCAATCTCTGTCTTCCCATACAGTTTCTACCGTTTAAAGATCCTTCACGTACCATAGACGTTACTCCCGCCCCTTCTTTTTGTCAGTGTGTTACACTTGTCTCTCTCCTCGCCGATTCCGCGAAGAATTTCCAGCATCCTGCTCTAGCACCACGTCTCAAACAGCTACATTCCTATTTCTGCTTTCCAACTCTCTATGAATCACTTCAGTACGATGCTGTGCTCCGTACGTTCATTCTCAGAAACTGCTTCCTCAGACTAAGGCTGTTGTTTGGTGGTAGTAGACTTCTCCTGGCCAGGAAAGTCCTTTTAGGCAATGGTAGTCTGCTTTTTATGTCCTCCTTGCTCCGTCCATCATGGGTTATTTTGCTACCTAGGAAGCAGAATTGCTTAACTTCGTCTACTTCGTGATCCCCAGTTCTGATGTTAACATCCCCTCTGTTCTCATTTCTGCTACTTCTTATTACTTACGTCTCTCTTGCATTTATTCTCTATCCGTATTATGTACTCATTAGCATGCTCAATCCATTCAAGTCGTCCAGTAATTTTTCTTCTCTTTCACTGAGGGTGGGAATGTCATCATCCAATCTTTTCATCAGTATCCTTCACCCTCAATTTTAATCCTACTCTTGAATCTTTATTTTATTCCCGTCACACCTTCTTCAATGTATAGAGTGAACAGGAGGTAGGAAGACTGCATCCCTGTCTTCATCATCAAGCGCAACGTCAGAACGGCCTCTCTCGTTCCTTTACCTTACCCAAATCCAAACTGATAGTGCTCAGACAGATCTATTTTCTTTTCCATTCTTCCGTATATTATCCTTGTCAGCAACTTGGCTGTGTGAGATGCCGAGCTGATTGTGCTTTAGTTCTCGCACTTAATAACCCTTGCTGTCTTCGAGAGGCCGGCCGGGGTGGCGGAGCGGTTCTAGGTGCTACAGTCTGGAACCGCGCGACCGCAACGTTCGTAGGTTCGAATCCTGCCTCGGGCATGGATGTGTGTGATGTCCTTAGGTTAGTTAGCTTTAAGTAGTTCTAAGTTCTAGGGGACTGATGGCTTCAGAAGTTAAGTCCTATAGTGCTCAGAGCCATTTGAACCATTTTGTCTTCGAGATTTTGTGTACGATATTTTCTGAATGTCTTACGGAATTTCTCCAGAGTCACACATTCTACAAACCAACTTGAATAGTCGTGTAATTCCCGCTTCTCCCAATGAGTAAAAATTTCAACGGAATTTTGTGTATTTGTTCCGCCTTATTTCATTGCTTGTGTTCCTAAGTTCTATTAAACTCTGACTCTTAAACTAGATCCCATTTGTTTTCCCTATCGACTACCATGTTTTCTTTGATCACGTCGTCATAGAGTTCCTCCCCCTCCTGGAGACCTGCAGTGTCCTCTTTCCCTATTTGTTTTGTCTTCTGTTGCAACAGTGATATTCTCTTGCACTCTTAATGTTGACGCCTTTAGTTTTATTTTTACTTACGATTATCTACAAATTATTGTGTTATATCGCTGATGTTAAAGAAATGTGTAGAGTCAGAAACCACACTAGGATTTTGTACTATCCGACGATAATTTTACCACGTCTTTGTATCGTAAATATATCACAAGCCGCACTCTATAATATTAAACATTAATTGTTATCTCACCTTATGCGGTTTTCTCTTTGACGTGTTATCTCAGTTTTTCTATTCTCTGTAAATCCTCAATTTCCCATATGTTAGTTATTCAAAAAATGGTTCAAATGGCCCTAAGCACTATGGGACTTAACATATGAGGTCATCAGTCCCCTAGAACTTAGAACTACTTCAACCTAACTAACCTAAGGACATCACACACATCCATGCCCGAGGCAGGATTCGAACCTGAGACCGTAGCAGTCGCGCGGTTTCGGACTGAAGCAACTAGAACCGCTCGGCCACAGCGGCCGGCTATGTTAATTATTAATAGATACATTGCAGCACTAGTGGATGACACAGCATTTACTGTTCTGACGTTGTGTCAACTACGTGGGATTCAAAATTAATGGTCACTGTGTATATAACTAATTCCACCTTCTGCGTTGTTGGCCTCATTGGTTATCCCCTTTCCTTCTCTCTTGGTCACTATACAGTCCCGCTTTTCTCATGAATCTTCAAACAGAAAATGGTTCAAATGGCTCTGAGCACTATGGGACTGAACTGCTGAGGTAATCAGTCCCCTAGAACTTAGAACTACTTAAACGTAACTAACCTAAGGACATCACACACATTCATGCCGGAGGCAGGATTCGAACCTGCGACCATAGCGGTTGCACGGTTCCAGACTGTAGCGCCTAGAACCGCTCGGCCACCTAGGCCGGCAATCTTCAAACACTTCATCTGGACTGACATTAGTCTGCTCTCCCCTGAAATATTTGTTTTTATTCCTCAAATTCATCCGTAAGCTATATTTTCTACTAATACACTGTCAGTTTTCTTTCATTAAAGTATAGTTATGTTGTTTTTAGTCACAAATACATGTAACGCATTCGTCGCCTTTATTGACGGTTCAGTCTATATAATACATGTACGCATCATCCTAAACGAAACGGAGCAAATAAGTAGCTTTGTCCTCTTACATAAGCGTCATTGTAAGGTTAGAGCACGTGTCGGCGCCGTATTTAATTTCTTTCCACTTCTTGTTAGTTTTATTTCCTGAAATCGTTCTCTTTCCCCGTCCTACGTTCTCTTTAAAGCAAAGGGAGCCCAGTGTAATCAGTAGCCGATGAAAGACCCGACACGTGTACCCTTTCAGAAGAACTACAGACAGTTCCAGATGGAATTCATTTACTTTTCGAGGGTGTTAATTAATTTTTCGTTGAAACAAAGGTAGAGGGAAATGAGATATATCTCACGCAGGACGTAAGAGTTTTAACATATTTATTACAAGTGATATTACAGAGTAAAAACTTAAAGAAATTTCTTGGAATAAACCTCTAACCGTCAATTGAAACTTGGTGCAATTTCAATGTAGTAACAGTCAGAATCTTCTTCGGTTATAATTTGCAGGACAGTTTTTCCTTCTTTCGATCTGAATTGCAATGTACTTGAGTGGTTGACAGTTGAGATGCGTTAAAGAAAACGACACTTCTTGAGAAGAAAGATACAAAGATCATTTTTCCAACACGAAGAAGTTATAAATCGCATTTCAATATTTTGTGAAGTGCTCAGACACAATAGACTTGAAAATGAATAATTTCGTTAATAATGTCGAATCAAAAGTCGTCAACTCGTTCTCATGAATAACAGGGAAGTTAAATCTCAGTTTCTCCTGATGTAGCGTAGGATTTGAGTGTGCTTTCGGCTGGGGGTTGTAAGGGAGGGGCCTTTGTTTAGCAGTTAATTTAATAAATATAAAAAGTTTCATAATAACCTCGAAAAATAATAGAATAACGCTGAAACAGAATTTAATCTGCAGCTCTGTTTAGTTTTCGAAGCAGTGCTCAAACAAGATAATACAAACAAATAAATACCTTCAATACAGTAAACAGAATTAAGATCAAACCTCCGCCCCATCACACAGTAACAGGTAACAACAGCAACTATTATAATATATGGCCCTCGGCTGTAGACAGGAAATACGATGGCTATAGCTCTACAGTTAACCATAAGGTACTAAAAGAACTCCCAGGCTTAATTAAGATCATCTACATACGTCGCACGTAACTGATTATCGGTCTACTACTACTGTCATCACCAACTAGCTACTACGGTAAACTACCATGAAAACTCTATATAATTACCTGCACATGTATCCCAACAAACTCCGCACCAACAAAACGTACAAATTGATCACTCGCATAGTCTAAATGACAAGCTGACTTCCTTTGTACACATAGCGTATACAAATCAGTAACGCACACACTGTAATACAAACAAGATCAGTTTCGGTAATATGCAACTCAATGTGTAATTTAGAAAAATGAAAATAGTTCCCGCTTTCAGTGAAAGCATTTAAATGGAATGCTATAGTTTGGTACTTATTTTCTGATAGCGGCTATCGAGACGACTCCAATGATGTGGGACAGTAAGATTTTTTTGAAGGTCAACGAAGGTCAAAAAGGTGGCATGAACGTCCATTTACAGAAGGTGTTCAAAGTGAAGACCATAGATATCAATACAGTGCTGCAGTTTTCTTACCATGTATTGAGTGGTATTCCTTATTACTTCGGCACTTATCGAAGCGCATGGCGTCCGGCCATCCTGGTTTAGGTTTTCCGTGATTTCCCTAAATCGCACCAGGCAAATGCCGGGATGGTTCCTTTCAAAGGGCTCGGCCGACTTCCTTCCCCGTCCTTCCCTAATCCGGTGAGACCGATGACCTCGCTGTCTGGTCTCCTTCCCCAAACAACCCAACGAAAACGAAGCGCATGTTCTGACAATTCTCTCTCGTCTACCGTGCAAATACACTACTGGCCATTAAAATTGCTACACCAAGAAGAAATACAGATGATAAACGGGTATTCATTGGACAAATATATTATACTAGAACTGACATGTGATTACATTTTCACGTAATTTGGGTGTATAGATCCTGAGAAATCAGTACCCAGAGCAACCACCTCTGGCCGTAATAACGGCCTTGGTACGCCTGGGCATTGAGTCAAACAGAGCTTGGATGACGCGTACAGGTACAACTGCCCATGCAGCTTCAACACGATACCACAGTTCATCAAGAGTAGTGGCTGGCGTATTGTGACGAGCCAGTTGCTCGGCCACCATCGACCAGACGTTTTCGAGTGGTGAGGCAGTCGAACATTTTCTGTATCCAGAAGGGCCCGTACAGGACCTGTAACACGTGGTCTGCGTTAACCTGCTGAAATGTAGGGTTTCGCAGGGATCGAATGAAGGGTAGAGCCACTGGATACAACACATCTGAAATGTGACGACCCTGTTCAAAGTACCGACAATGCGAACAAGAGGTGACCAAGACGTTTAACCAATGGCACCCCATACCATCACTCCGGGTGATACGCCAGTATGGCGATGAGGAATACACGCTTCCAATGTGCGTTCACAGCGATATCGCCAAACACGGATGCGACCATAATGATGCTGTAAACAGAACCTGGATTCATCCGAAAAAATGACGTTTTGCCATTTTTGCACCCAGGTTCGTCGTTGAGTACACCATCCCAGGCGCTCCTGTCTGATGCAGCGTCAAGGGTAACCGCAGCCATGGTCTCCAAGCTGATAGTCCATGCTGCTGCAAAAGTCGTCGAACTGTTCGTGCAGATGGTTGTTGTCTTCCAAACGTCCCCATCTGTTGACTCAGGGATCGAGACGTGGCTGCACGATCCGTTACAGCCATGCGGATAAGATGCCTGTCACCTCGACTGCTAGTGATACGAGGCCGTTGGGATTCAGCACGGCGTTCCGTATTAACCTCCTAAACCCACCGATTCCATTGAAACGTCCCCTTAGAAAAATTATACATGACTGTGCTTAAACTGACACACAATAATTTTTTTAGCGCAACGCAATCTGACTTTCAGTAATCCCTACAAGAGAATGGCCCTGACTAAATTAACCTATACGTTTCACAAATCACTTACCTCACAAAAATCTTCGTTACTCGAACTATTGCAATACAGCGAGCGCCACTACTGCCAGCTAAATAAAAGATTCAAACTACGGAAGGCACTAACTACTGATAGGCATAGTTAGCAAATGAAAGATTTTAATAGAGAACAAACAATGTATTTACCTTAATAGTCATAATTAGATTTAGGAACCAGGTTTTAAATTGTAAGACATTTCCAGGGGCAGATATGGATTCTGACCACAATCTATTGGTTATGAACTGCAGATTGAAACTGAAGAAACTGCAAAAAGGTGGGAATTTAAGGAGATGGGACCTGGATAAACTGAAAGAACGAGAGGTTGTAGAGAGTTTCAGGGAGAGCATAAGGGAACAATTGACAGGAATGGGGGAAAGAAATACAGTAGTAGAAGAATGGGTAGCTCTGAGGAATGAAGTAGTGAAAGCAGCAGACGATCAAGTAGGTAAAAAGATGAGGGCTAATAGAAATCCTTGGGTAACAGAAGAAATATTGAATTTAATTGAAGAAAGGACAAAATATAAAAATGCAGTAAATGAAGCAGGCAAAAAGGAATACAAACGTCTCAAAAATGAGATCGACAGGAAGTGCAAAATGGCTAAGCAGGGATGGCTAGAGGACAAATGTAAGGATGTAGACGCTTATCTCACTAGGGGTAAGATAGATACTGCCTACAGGAAAATTAAAGAGACCTTTGGAGAAAAGAGAGTCACTTGCATGAATATCAAGAGCTCAGGTGGAAACCCAGTTCTAAGCAATGAAGGGAAAGGTGGAAGGAGTATATAGAGGGTCTATACAAGGGCGATGTACTTGAGGACAATATTATGGAAATGAAAGACGATGTAGAAGAAGATGAAATGGGAGATACGATACTGCGTGAAGAGCACTGAAAGACCTGAGTCGAAACAAGGCCCCGGGAGTAGACAACATTCCATTGGAACTACTGACGGCCTTGGGAGAGCCAGCCCTGACAAAACTCTACCATCTGGTGAGCAAGATGTATGAGACAGGTGAAATACCCTCAGACTTCAAGAAGAATATAATAATTCCAATCCCAAAGAAAGCAGGTGTTGACAGATGTGAAAATTACCGAACTATCAGTTTAATAAGTCACAGCTGCAAAATACTAATGAGAATTCTTTACAGACGAATGGAAAAACTGGTAGGAGCGGACCTCGGGGAAGATCAGTTTGGATTCCGTAGAAATGTTGGAACACGTGAGGCAATACTAACCTTACGACTTATCTTAGAAGAAAGATTAAGAAAAGGCAAACCTACATTTCTAGCATTTGTAGACTTAGAGAAAGCTTTTGACAATGTTGACTGGAATACTCTCTTTCACATTCTAAAGGTGGCAGGGGTAAAATACAGGGAGCGAAAGGCTATTTACAATTAGTACAGAAACCAGATGGCAGTTATAAGAGTCGAGGGGCATGAAAGGGAAGCAGTGGTGGGGAAGGGACTGAGACAGGGTTGTAGCCTCTCCCCGATGTTATTCAATCTGTGTATTGAGCAAGCAGTAAAGGAAACAAAAGAAAAATTTGGAGTAGGTATTAAAATTCATGGAGAATAAGTAAAAATGTTGAGGTTCGCCGATGCATTGTAATTCTGTCAGAGACAGCAAAGGATTTGGAAGAGCAGTTGAACGGAATGGACAGTGTCTTGAAAGCAGGATATAAGATGAACATCAACAAAAGCAAAACGAGGATAATGGAATGTAGTCAAATTAAATCGGGTGATGCTGAGGGAATTAGATTCGGAAATGAGACACTTAAAGTAGTAAAGGAGTTTTGCTATTTAAGGAGTATAATAATTGATGATGGTCGAAGTAGAGAGGATATAAAATGTAGACTGGCAATGGCAAGGAAATCGTTTCTGAAGAAGAGAAATTTGTTAACATCGAGTATAGATTTAAGTGTCAGGAAGTCGTTTCTGAAAGTATTTGTATGGAGTGTTGCCATGTGTGGAAGTGAAACATGGACGATAACTATTATGGATAAGAAGAGAATAGAAACTTTCGAAATGTGGTGCTACTGAAGAATGCTGAAGATAAGGTGGGTAGATCACGTAACTAATGAGGAGGTATTGAATATGATTGGGGATAAGAGAAGTTTGTGGCACAACTTGACTAGAAGAAGGGATCGGTTGGTAGGACATGTTTTGAGGCATCAAGGGATCACAAATTTAGCATTGGAGGGCAGCGTGGAGGGTAAAAATCGTAGATGGAGACCAAGAGATGAATACACTAAGCAGATTCAGAAGGATGTAGGTTGCAGTAGGTACTGGGAGATGAAGAATCTTGCACAGGATAGAGTAGCATGGAGAGCTGCATCAAACAAATCTCAGGACTGAAGACTACAGCACACAACACACACACACACACAGTCATAATATATATAGCAGTTCTTGCCATCCAGTCGTACAAATTTCAAAACTCCGCCATTTCTCTCCCCACATCCACCAACGCTGGCGGCTCACCTCCAACTGCGCGACGCTACGCGCTGTTCATATCCAGCTGCCCAACACTACAATGGCAGACAACAATGCAAACTAGTCACAGACTGCACACAGCACAGCCAGTGATTTTCATACAGAGCGCTACGTAACGTTGCCAATAAGAAAACATAAACAGCCTACTTACACCATATTCTGCTAACAGTCAATGGATCTTGATCAACGCGAACAGCAATGTCGCGATACGATAAACCGCAATCGCGATAGGCTACAATCCGACGTTTATCAAAGTCGGAAACGTGACGGTACGCATTTCTCCTCCTTACACGAGGCATCACAACAACGTTTCACCAGGCAACGCCGGTCAACTGCTGTTTGTGTATGAGAAATAGGTTGGAAACTTTCCTCATCTCAGCACGTTGTAGGTGTCGCCACCGGCGCCAACCTTGTCTGAATGCTCTGAAAAGCTAATCATTTGCATATCACAGCATCGTCTTCCTATCGGTTAAATTTCGTGTCTGTAGCACATCATCTTCATGGTGTAGCAACTTTAATGGCCAGTAGTGTAGTAGATATCCGCCGAATACGGCGTATCCATCTAACGCCCCCATTGACATGTAAACACCATTCGACGGTTTCGCAATACAACTCTAATAGAAACTGTAAGACTAGTATTGTCGAATCAAGCGAATGTGTATGATGTATTCCTTCCAAGAACAAGTCGCTATGTTTCTCATTTACGGAGAATGCCAACTAAATTTAGTAAGATCTAGAGACTTATACGCTGAAAGATATCCTCAACGTACTCACCCTACACGTCCCACATTTAAATATTTGTATGATAAATTGAGAACAACTGGACGTTTAATGCATCGGAAACATATCCCGCAAAGGAATGTTACTAACGAGGAAACGGAAATTGGTACTCTTGCCACTGTGGTTCGAGATCCTTGTGTTAGTTTGCGTCAAATCGAGTCAAATCGCTTCTTCTTCTCGGAATATTAAATTCCCATCAATTTGCGAAACAGAATGTTCCACGTGTGTAGCTCCAGCTACGATTGCACATCCAGGGTCTATTAATTCCCATCGGGCGGCCATAATCACATCGGAAACCATGAATCACCTGAATACAAATCACAGCTCCGCCAACGCACTGCCCTTGTATACCTTGGGTATGTGATACTATCGCTATTTGTGTATGTACATATCGCTATCCCAAGACGTCATGTCTTTTTACGGACCCTTTGCTGCTTCCCAAGTTTATCTCTCAAAGCTAACCATTCGTCTTCTTTTGTAATCCTTTCTCCTGTCTCTATCAGTCGTTGCCTAATGCACCCTCCGAAACTCTCAACAACCTCTAATTGTTTCTGTTTATCCAGATCCCGTCTTCACTTTTACTTTGCAGTTCATAACCAATAAATATCCACATCTGCCACTGGATATGTTTTGTAGTTTAATATCTGGTTTCGAAAATACGAGTCACCCATCGGAATTAAATTTTCATTTCCCGGAACTATGCGAATAGTTTCCTGTGCACCCTCCGAAACTCTCAACAACCTCTAATTGTTTCTGTTTATCAAGATACCAACTTCACTTTTACTTTGCAGTTCATAAACAATAAATATCCACATCTGCCACTGGATACGTTTTGCAGTTTAATATCTGGTTTCAAAATCTCGTGTCACCCATCGCAATTAAATTTTCATCTCCCTGAACTATGCGAATAATTTCCTGTATGTCATCAAACATTCTTTCAGTCATCATTAAATATTTTCTGGGTTTGTGACCGCATTGTCAGCATATAAAACCACTGTAATTTCGGTCCCTGTTGGAAGTGACCTTCTTCAGGACGTTACCGAAACGTCGGTGGTTTTGTGTTAACGATGCGGTCACAGGCTCATAAAAATTTTATTGAATGTGACAATGGCCGCAACAAGCCTGCGTTTATATTCTTTCAGTCCCTTCATCAGCGGAACTAGATGACATGCAAAAGTGTAGATTTTGGCCACTACGGTAGATTAAATATTTCAATATTCACCACGTCGTATGCTGCATAATCAATGCTGACAACGAAATGTGGTTTATAAAATAAAGGAGAGCGACCGGTGTCTCGGCTTTGCGCTGCGTTTGCCACTAGACCACAACCAGTCTCAAGTGGAAGATAAAACTTGACGTAGAAACTTTCTCATCCTACAATGTTGCTATCATTTCGTGCAGATGGATGTCATATGATTTGATTTCGTTGCTTATAAAATAAAGTTAAAAATACGAATTGGCAGCGGAGTTCGCTTCTTAATGGGAATGTGTGCGAAGAAAGACAAATGGATTGAACAGGCTGTAATCCACCTCCAAAGAGTCAGAATTCTCATTCAGTGTGCATATCTTGCGTCAGGACAAGAACATGACACAATGATCTGTTGGACTGATAGTACACTCACGGTCATAAATTGAGGATTATTGCAGATCGTGGTGCCACACGACGTGACACTACACAAAACTGGCGCTAATAGCATAGGCACATAGGCAACACACATGACACAGATCTCTAAGTCCACGGAATTGGTGATAAGTTGAGAAAACCGTCCCGAAGCACATGTGCTACCGAACACCACTGTTTCCTGGTCATGTACCAAGACATCAATATGGGATATGATCACCATGCACACGTGCACATTCAGCACAACGGGTTGGCATACTCTGAATCAGGTGGTCGAGCAGCTTGCACCAGTGCCTGTCGGAACTCCTGAAGTGTCCTAGAGATTTGAAGAGGTGCAGCGATACGTCGACCGAGAGCATCCCAGACGTGCTCGTTGGGGTTTAAGTCTGGAGAACAGGCAGGCCACTCCATTCGCCTGATATCTTCTGTTTCAAGGTACTCCTCCACGATGGCAGCTCGGTGGAGCCGTGCGTTATCATCCATCAGGAGTCAGGTGGGACCCACTGCACCCCTGAAAAGGCGGAAATACTGGTGCATAATGGTGTCCCGGTACACCTGACCTGTTACAGTTCCTCTGTCAAAGACATGCAGGGATGTACGTGCGCCATTCATAATCCCACCCCACACAATCAAACCACGACTTCCATACAGGTCCCTTTCAAGGACATTAAGGGGTTGGTATCTGGTTCCTGGTTCACGCCAGTTGAAGACCCGGCGAAAATCACTGTTCAGACTATACCTGGACTCGTCCGCGAACGTAACCTGGGACCGCTGTTCCAATGGCCATGTGTTCTTGACACCAGGCTTTACTGGCTCTCCTGTGACCAGGGGTCAGTGGAATGCACCTTGCAGGTCTCTGGGCGAATAAACCATGTTTGTTCAGTCGTCTGTAGGCTGTGTATCTGGAGACAACTGTTCCAGTGGCTGCGGTAAGGTCCCGAGCAAGGCTACCTGCAGTACTCGGTGTCCGTCTGCGCGCACTAATGGTGAGATACCGGTCTTCTTGGACGTCCCGTACTGTAGCGCCTGGACACGTCTCCTGTCTGTTGGAATCGTTGCCATAATCTTGAGATCACCCTATGTGGCACACAGAGGGCCCGTGCCACAACCTGTTGTGTTTGACCAGCCTCCAGTCGCGCTAGTAGTCTACCCCTCATAACGTCATCAATGTGTGTTCTTTGAGCCATTTTCAACACATAGTCACCATTAGCACGTCTGAAAACATCGGCACCGTACTCTGAGATGTACCAACACACTTCTGTGGATGTGGACTGCTGCCAGCGCCACCGTGCGACGACCACAAGTCAAATGCACCGCATGGTCATACCCCGAGGTGATTTAAACCCGCAAACCGCCAACCAGAGCGTTATTTCACCATTTATCAGCATTATCCTTAATTTATGAGCATGAGTGTAGTTTTGTATACCTAAGGTTTCGATTCGATCCTAATTTCAAGTGACAGTATTTGACAGGCACTTACAGACCATTTTCACCAAATGAAGGACGCAGAATTACACCACGCTTCGAACTCCACATTAATGATGATGCCCATTTGCTATCGACAGGAACAGAGTCAGTTTCAGTTCGGCCACATCAGAGGCGAAAGTCGTCTCAAGTCTGCCATCAGCTTTCTTATAACAGTTTTCTTTTATTTAATGGGCCCATCGCCATAGAGGTCACAGGCCTTAATTTATTATTTTATTTGAACTTTAGACGTTGAAATTATTAATGCTGGAATGGAAATCGAACTCGTAATTCCGTTTTCAGAGGATTTGATGCCTTCGGTATGATACCGTTTCCTCATTTCGTTGTTTTACCAAGATTCCAAGCACTTAAAGATCTCCGTGAAAGACGTGTCTCTCGGTTCGAATCTTGATTTGGTACGAAATTTTTTATCATGTCATTTAAAGCTATAGCTATAGGCGACCGAACTATAGGCAAAAATATTTTTGATTTTTAATGCCTTTAAATGGATGGACAATAGTAATCACAGGATCCGGTTTCGACTCTCAATCACAAATAGAACTTTTCATCACATTGCTTCAGGTTCAAACGTGTCAGTTCTGCCTACTGATGGAAAACAATTCGATGGTTAAAGTCCCTTCGTGTGTAATCAATGACGATATGTACGGGGTTGGACTCCTTGTCAACAGAGAAATTTTGGTTCCACCATATCTAGTGCAAACACGCGTATATATCACTATTCTTGAAATAAACTAATAACTATAGTCTGTTCATGGTTACAAAACAAGGTAATAGGTGCTGGGCTCGAATCACAGTAAGACAAAACAAATTTCTCCTCGTTTCGAGTCCAGACGTGTCGTTACTGGTGAAAAAAGTTTGATATCTAATATTTGAATGTGCATAGTTAACAAACCTATTAAGTGCAGGGTTCAGATACCCTTTAGTATTGGAACAACGTGCGTACCATTTCAAAGTACCGTTATCCAAGATGGCGGCGATGACGTCATCCAATATGGCGGATTTTGGTGGGAAGTTTGAATTTTGGCGGGAAAGTGACACTCCCTTCCCCCCCCCCCCCCCCCCCTGCCCAGAAAAATGGTGAGAAGCTCAAATTCCAACAGGATAATGGGGTCTAGGGGTAGCGTCTTTGATTCATAATCAAACGTCTTCGGTCCCTGGTTCGATCCCCGCCACTGCCTAAATTTTGATAAATAATCAGAATTGGCGGCCGAAGACTTCCGGCATAAGAAGTCAGCCTCATTCTGCCAACGGCCTTGTCAAAGAGGGCAGAGGAGAGGATAGAGGTTCAGGGCACTCTCTTGTCCTAGGGGTGGGAAATTGCCCCTAAAGGCGGAAGAATCAGCAATGATCAACGACATGAGGATGCAGAAGGCAATGGAAACCACTGCATTAAAGACACGTAACGTGTATCCACAGGAGATGTGGCCTGTAATTGAAGAAGTGTCATGATGATCTCTCCATCGGCAAAAGATTCCGGAATAGTCCCCCATTCGGATCTCTGGGAGGGGACTGCCAAGGGGGAGGTTACCATGAGAAAAAGATTGAATAATCAGCGTGGAATGTCAGAAGCTTGAACGTGGTAGGGAAACTAGAAAATCTGAAAAGGGAAATGCAAAGGCTCAATCTAGATATAGTAGGGGTCAGTGAAGTGAAGTGGAAGGAAGGCAAGGATTTCTGGTCAGATGAGTATCGGGTAATATCAACAGCAGCAGAAAATGGTATAACAGGTGTAGGATTCGTTATGAATAGGAAGGTAGGGCAGAGGGTGTGTTACTGTGAACAGTTCAGTGACCGGGTTGTTCTAATCAGAATCGACAGCAGACCAACACCGACAACGATAGTTCAGGTATACATGCCGACGTCGCAAACTGAAGATGAACGGATAGAGAAAGTGTATGAGGACATTGAAAGGGTAATGCAGTATGTAAAGGGGGACGAAAATCTAATAGTCATAGGCGACTGGAATGCAGTTGTAGGGGAAGGAGTAGAAGAAAAGGTTATAGGAGAATATGGGCTTGGGACAAGGAATGAAAGAGGAGAAAGGCTAATTGAGTTCTGTAACAAGTTTCAGCTAGTAATAGCGAATACCCTGTTCAAGAATCACAAGAGGAGGAGGTATACTTGGAAAAGGCCGGGAGATACGGGAAGATTTTAATTGGATTACATCATGGTCAGACAGAGATTCCGAAATCAGATACTGGATTGTAAGGCGTACCCAGGAGCAGATATAGACTCAGATCACAATATAGTAGTGATGAAGAGTAGGCTGAAGTTCAAGACATTAGTCAGGAAGAATCAATACGCAAAGAAGTGGGATACGGAAGTACTAAGGAATGACGAGATACGTTTGAAGTTCTCTAACGCTATAGATACAGCAATAAGGAATAGCGCAGTAGGCAGTACAGTTGAAGAGGAATGGACATCTCTAAAAAGGGCCATCACATAAGTTGGGAAGGAAAACATAGGTACAAAGAAGGTAGCTGCGAAGAAACCATGGGTAACAGAAGAAATACATCAGTTGATTGATGAAAGGAGGAAGTACAAACATGTTCCGGGAAAATCAGGAATACAGAAATACAAGTCGCTGAGGAATGAAATAAATAGGAAGTGCAGGGAAGCTAAGACGAAATGGCTGCAGAAAAAATGTGAAGACATCGAAAAAGACATGATTGTCGGAAGGACAGACTCGGCATACAGGAAAGTCAAAAAAACCTTTGGTGACATTAAAAGCAACGGTGTAGTAACATTAAGAGTGCAACGGGAATTCCACTGTTAAATGCAGAGGAGAGAGCAGATAGGTGGAAAGAATACATTGAAAGCCTCTATGAAGATGAAGATTTGTCTGATGTTATAGAAGAAGTCGACCTGGAAAAAGCGTTCGACAATATAAAATGGTGCAAGCTGTTCGAGATTCTGAAAAAAGTAGGGGTAAGCTATAGGGAGAGACGGGTCATATACAATATGTACAACAACCAAGAGGGAATAATTAGAGTGGACGATCAAGAACGAAGTGCTCGTATTAAGAAGGGTGTAAGACAAGGATGTAGCCTATCGCCCCTACTCTTCAATCTGCACATCGAGGAAGCAATGACGGAAATAAAAGAAATGTTCAGGAGTGGAATTAAAAAACAAGGTGAAAGAATATCAATGATACGATTCGCTGATGACATTGCTATCCTTAGTGAAAGTGAAGAAGAATTAAATGATCTGCTGAACGGAATGAACAGTCTAATGTGTACACAGTATGGTTTGAGAGTAAATCGGAGAAAGACGAAGGTAATGAGAAGTAGTAGAAATGAGAACAGCGAGAAACTTAACATCAGGATTGATGGTCACGAAGTCAATGAAGTTAAGGAATTCTGCTACCTAGGCAGTAAAATAACCAATGACGGACGGAGCAAGGAGGACATCAAAAGCAGACTCGCTATGGCAAAAAAGGCATTTCTGGCCGAGAGAAGTCTACTAATATCAAATACCGGCCTTAATTTGAGGAAGAAATTTCTGAGGATGTACGTCTGGAGTACAGCATTGTATGGTAGTGAAATATGGACTGTGGGAAAACCGGAACAGAAGAGAATCGAAGCATTTGAGATGTGGTGCTATAGACGAATGTTGAAAATTAGGTGGACTGATAAGGTAAGGAATGAGGAGGTTCTACGCAGAATCGGAGAGGAAAGGAATATGTGGAAAACACTGATAAGGAGAAGGGACAGGATGATAGGACTTCTGCTAAAACATGAGGGAATGACTTCCATGGTACTAGAGGGAGCTGTAAAGGGCAAAAACTGTAGAGGAAGACAGAGATTGGAATACGTCAAGCAAATAATTGAGGACGTAGGTTGCAAGTGCTACTCTGAGAGAGTTTAGCACAGGAAAGGAATTCGTGGCGGGCCGCGTCAAACCAGTCAGTAGACTGACGACCAAAAAAAAAAAAAAAAAAAAAAAAAAAGAAAAAGTGTCACACCAAGAAAAATGGCAGGAAAAAGGGACTTGTCTTTATTATTTAACCAGTTTCAAGCATGTGTGTTCTCCATGAGCTCTAGAGCCCAACTGGCTTTAGTTGATATCATCATCAGAGAGCGCCACAGTGACGTCATCCAAGATGGCGGATTTTGGATGGAAGAAGGTCAGTTGTGCTACCTCCACTAACTTAACCCCCTCCCCCCCCCCCCCCACACACAGGAAATGGCGGAAAGTTCAAATTCGAACATGATAATGCGTCAAACCTAGGAAAACGGCGAGAAAAATGCACTTGTCTTTACTATTTAACCAGTTTCAACTATGTGTGTTCGCCACTGAGTCTGGACTGCAACTGACTTAGTTCATATCCGTGCCATCAGAGTTCGCCACCGTGACGCTGCGATAGAGAAAGCTGATGATCTTGAGTCATCTCCTGACGTCACAGGTCCGCGAGCGGCCGAGCGCTCCCTCCATACACGCTCTGGACATAGTATTTCGTAAATATTCTAACACTCACATCCCGCATCTAACGTAATGAATTACCCAGGTACTTAATTCGATTTCAATTTTAATCTACCACTTCGATATTCAATGAACAACTGACAAGTTTCACATTTTCTCACTAGGGGCGCTGTGGTGCTTCATGACGTACAACCCACTACCCCTGGAATGCTGCTCTCCTATTCGCTACTGGACTAGTCACTTACTCTACGTCATAGAACCTATATAAACCAGACGACAACCCAACTCTCCCTCACTCTGCTCCTATACTGCGTCCAGTGCGTTTATCGTCGTTACCAAAGTTTCGATATGAAGGGATCAGGATCCGTCAGCAGCACCGACGGTACCAGTGGAAGCAGCAAACGATCCCGCTTAGAGGACGTTCCATTACCTGGTAAGTACATTTTCAGTGCTCCGATATCTGTACTCTTTAACTCTGTCTATGAGTGCTACATCTGTTTTCGACCTTTCTCTATAAAGATTGGGCTTGCTCTGTGTCTGTATGTTTTATGTTGTATCTGTTTTGGACTGCATTCTACATAGAATGCTGTCACGTAACAGATTCTTTGTTTGTGTGTCTCTGTTTCTTATATCTGTTTTGGACCGTTTCTATACAGAATGCTGTGTCATTTAACAGATTCTATGTTTGTGGTACGTGTTATATCTGTTTTGGACCGCATTCTATACGGGATTCTGGGTCATTTAACAGATTCTAAGTTTGTGTGTCTATTTGTTATATCCATATTCTAGCGCCCTCTATAAAGATTGAGCTTACTCGTGTTGGGTGTCTCTATGTTCTGTGTTGTATCTGTTTTGGACCGCATTCTGTTTAGAATGGCACTTTCCCGTGAAAATTCAAACTTCCCGCCAAAATCTGCCATCTTGGATGACGTCATCGAAACCATATTCGATGACGTCATCGCCGCCATCTTGGATAACGGTACTCTGGAATGGCACGCAGGTTGTTCCAATACTCCTGTCAAATACAAAACTTGGCATCACATCAATTCAAGATTAAACAAACGCATAACTTTGTTAGACACTGGACTCGCATTCGGGAGGACGACGGTTCAATCCCGCGTCCGCCATCCTCATTTAGGTTTTCCGTGATTTCCCTAAATCGCTCCAGGCAAATGCCGGCATGGATCCTTTCAAAGGGCACGGCCGACTTCCTTCCCCGTCCTTCCCTAATCCGATGAGACCGATGACCTCGCTGTCTGGTCTCCTTCCCCAAAACAACCAACCAACCAACGCAAACTTTGTTACATCTGAATGGGACCATATTTAATATCTTTCGTGGTTAGTTAATAGGGACAGTTATTGCTGGATAGCAGTTCCAGGTCTGCACAAAAAGTTTCGTCCTATGATTTCTAAATAAGGCCTTTAGCTGATGTTGGCTAAAATTTAGATATTTTACGTCTCTTCGAAAGGAATGACGATCTATGCTTTGTTAGAGTCTCAGGCAGGCATGAAGGCTTTGCTTGGTTAGCGCTGAGTATAGATGCATATATGATTTTCGAACTGCACATAATCACGTATCATTGAAATTAGTAGAGATGCGATGTTGATGTTGATGTTGCCATTGAGCGCGTGACGCCGTTCGCGGTTAACTGGGATGTTTCTAACATGTTAGTTCTTTAAATAGCTTATGCGAAACCACTCGCAATGCAAGCGACGGGTAATAGATGACCGGAAAACCTTTTAGAGGGCAAGAATACATCGAATTATTATACAGCTATGGATGTTCAGCTATTCTTGCAAAATCTCTTATTAAAAAAAATTGTTTTGACTAAGGGTTGCTGAATCATTTATGTGGTAGTTAAGAGAATAAGCTGTCTCAGATGTTAATGAGAGTGCTTTATTTTTGATGTTTCACTTATTGTAATAATCTGAGATTACTAGCGTTGGACTGTCTCATCACTAATAATACATTTCATGTTATTTAAAATTTCAGGGCCTTAATTTATACGCGTACTGACTACTGTACACTGGTTGGTTCTGTAAGGGTCTCTTGATTTAACCACTTTTTTTGGTCACACGACTACACTGAAAAGACCATAGAGGACATGCAAGAAAGTTAAGTTATCTGGCTTGATTGAAAACGAGGTGGAATGCAATTCAGATCGTTGGTATACTTTCAAGCGTTAAAGTACACTGTCTTTAGACCACTATACTTACTTCACTTGGCATCCTGTGCGTAAATTCGGGTAAGATTCGAAGTATTCGTGATTAGTTTTCACAAAATGAGACAAAATAACGTTGTCGTATTAGACGAATACATTTATATTACTTTGAAACTTGACACTAACAATGATTAAGTGATAGGCCTAACCACCTTGCATATCTCGTTCTACACTCCTGGAAATTGAAATAAGAACACCGTGAATTCATTGTCCCAGGAAGGGGAAACTTTATTGACACATTCCTGGGGTCAGATACATCACATGATCACACTGACAGAACCACAGGCACATAGACACAGGCAACAGAGCATGCACAATGTCGGCACTAGTACAGTGTATATCCACCTTTCGCAGCAATGCAGGCTGCTATTATCCCATGGAGACGATCGTAGAGATGCTGGATGTAGACCTGTGGAACGGCTTGCCATGCCATTTCCACCTGGCGCCTCAGTTGGACCAGCGTTCGTGCTGGACGTGCAGACCGCGTGAGACGACGCTTCATCCAGTCCCAAACATGCTCAATGGGGGACAGAGCCGGAGATCTTGCTGGCCAGGGTAGTTGACTTACACCTTCTAGAGCACGTTGGGTGGCACGGGATACATGCGGACGTGCATTGTCCTGTTGGAACAGCAAGTTCCCTTGCCGGTCTAGGAATGGTAGAACGATGGGTTCGATGACGGTTTGGATGTACCGTGCACTATTCAGTGTCCCCTCGACGATCACCAGTGGTGTACGGCCAGTGTACGAGATCGCTCCCCACACCATGATGCCGGGTGTTGGCCCTGTGTGCCTCGGTCGTATGCAGTCCTGATTGTGGCGCTCACCTGCACGGCGCCAAACACGCATACGACCATCATTGGCACCAAGGCAGAAGCGACTCTCATCGCTGAAGACGACACGTCTCCATTCGTCCCTCCATTCACGCCTGTCGCGACACCACTGGAGGCGGGCTGCACGATGTTGGGGCGTGAGCGGAAGACGGCCTAACGGTGTGCGGGACCGTAGCCCAGCTTCATGGAGACGGTTGCGAATGGTCCTCGCCGATACCCCAGGAGCAACAGTGTCCCTAATTTGCTGGGAAGTGGCGGTGCGGTCCCCTACGGCACTGCGTAGGATCCTACAGTCTTGGCGTGCATCCGTGCGTCGCTGCGGTCCGGTCCCAGGTCGACGGGCACGTGCACCTTCCGCCGACCACTGGCGACAACATCGATGTACTGTGGAGACCTCACGCCCCACGTGTTGAGCAATTCGGCGGTACGTCCACCCGGCCTCCCGCATGCCCACTATACGCCCTCGCTCAAAGTCCGTCAACTGCACATACGGTTCACATCCACGCTGTCGCGGCATGCTACCAGTGTTAAAGACTGCGATGGAGCTCCGTATGCCACGGCAAACTGGCTGACACTGACGGCGGCGGTGCACAAATGCTGCGCAGCTAGCGCCATTCGACGGCCAACACCGCGGTTCCTGGTGTGTCCGCTGTGCCGTGCGTGTGATCATTGCTTGTACAGCCCTCTCGCAGTGTCCGGAGCAAGTATGGTGGGTCTGACACACCGGTGTCAATGTGTTCTTTTTTCCATTTCCAGGAGTGTATTTTGACCGACCGTGCGACCGATGTGAAAGTGCCAACGAGACGATGCCCAACCAAAGGTCCCACCTTCGTCCGTAAAACCAGTACCGTCCAGCTGATGTTGGTATAACTCTATTAGCCTGGATATTTTGGCGTTGATAAATCACTTTTAACTGATAAAGAAACTTCCTTTAATCTACTTTGATTATGACACAAACCAAAAAAAAAGACACTTAGCTTCCCACCTACAGTGACCGCACCGCCAAGCCTAGCACGTGTTGGTTCCGACGTCTGTTCTCTCACTAACTTATGCTATCAGCCGCTGTAGGACGTAGTTTGCGCCAGTTGTGTTTGCCAATTAACGATGCATGGCTGCAGCACATCCCTGTGAGTGTCTTTATATAAAACGTGTTTGGCGTGCTGAAGAGGACTTATCCCAATGCAGCTCAAATTACATAAAGTAGCAGGGAAAGAATCTGTGGGTTCTGGGGGAAAATTGCACACTGGTAAACACTCTCCTTTCTTAAAAAGTGATACATCAGCAGACGTCACTTTCATAATTCGCTACTTTCGCAGAATTAAAAAAAAAATCTTCATGTATTCGCCATTCTAAGAGTTCCTCTAAAAACCCCAGCAAACGTCTAGACTTACAGCACACGTTGATGGTCAGACAGATTCATATTATACGAATAAAATGAAAACCACACAGCGAATGGTCTCCGTTTTTCATATAACAGAATAAGTGCTTCATACATATTTCATTTACAATGACTGAAACTGACTATTTGCTCATAACACAGGGGAAACTACAGAGCGAACATTTAGCACAGATGCTTCCAGAGCATCTATCAATAAGTCAAACTGCAAAACAAGAACAATTAATCCTTTGTTTTGTGCACTCGTTGTAGCAGAGTCATCAAATAAAAGTTCTCCAATGAAAGATGATGAGAATTCACATCATACCGCTTTATTTAATGAACTTTCGTTTTAAATGCTCCATCCTCGCGTAGCTGACAAATTGAAAATGCACACTGCATTCCTGCTAATTTTACTTAGCATTTATGTTATTAGCGAAAAGCATTTTCAACACTGTTGTTTCACTGGCAATGAAAAAAGAACTCGTTCAGCTTTTGAGAATAAATTCCTTCACTGAACACTGCTCATTGTTTTTGAATTTATCTACGTTACTATCTACACATACTATCACTGATCACTGATCATGTCAGACGTCATCCCGCTATTGATTTTCTGGCTGCGAAGTAGATTTTACTCTGTTTGACACTGCGTATGTACTTTGCTCCAAAGTGTGCAGTATTTTATTTGTCTTACTCTCAAGGAGACATTCGTGGCTTACATCGACAAACAGTAAGTTCCACAGTAAATTTCAGTCCGCTTTACTCATGATACAACAAATTGATCCACTCAATACAGATACACCCTTGGAACGTTACAGAAAGGGGTTCTGCCTTCCTATTTACGTATACAAACTAAAAACCCATGAAATGAAACTGTGGTTCGAAACAATGACTAAACAATCACCTACTTTCCTACAGCTGTAGGACTGATGGGAATCTGTCATTGTTGCAAACATTGGAAGTTGGTCCTGAACGTAAAGAAACGTTACTTACTACGTCTATAAAGGCTAGGAGACTGACTAATGTTCAATTACAGTACCGGCGAAAAGTTACTGGAAACAGTACTTACCATAAAGTACACGGAGTCAAGATCAAGAAAGAAGTTAAGTTGAATACGAAAAAAATTGAAGGGAAAGTAATGCCAGTCTAAAATTCGTATGGAGATTTTTTCACTTTTTTTTACTCGTGCACTCTTCTGTCTCCTCGTCATTTTCGAGTAGCTCTTGCCTCCAACGTCCTCAATTATTTATTGGATGTGCCCCAATCTCTGTCGTCTTCTATAGTTTTTACCTTCTGCAGTTCCCACTAGCAACCAGGAGGTTACTCCCTGATGTCTTAACACTTGTCTTATCAGCTTGTCCCTTCTTCCTGTCAGTGGTATCCGTAAATTCCTTTCTTCGCCTACTCTTACCTTATTAGTCCCCCTTATTTTCGACATTCTTTTTTAGCAACACATCTCATAGTTTCGATCCGCTTATGTTCCCGTTTCCCCATTGTCCATTATTTACAACCATACAATGCTGTGCTCCAAACATACATTCTCAGAAATTTCTGCCTCAATTTAAAACCTAGCCAACGGCCGTGCCGCAATGGTAACGCCCGTTCCCGTCAGATCACCGAAGTCTGACTGGCTGTTCTAGCACTTGGATGGGTGAGCACTGTTAGCCAGCAGGGTGCACTCTGCCCTTGTGAGAGAAATTGAGGAGCTACTTGATTGAGAAGTATCGACTCTGGTCTCGTAAACTGAGATATGGCCGGGAGAGATGTGCTGACCACGTCCCCCTCCATATCTGCATCCAGTGACGCCTTTGGGCTGATGATGACACGGCGGCCGGTCGGTACCATTGGGCCTTCCAAGGCCTGTCAGGACGGAGTTTTTAGTTTTAGTTAATTTATAGCCTAAGTTTGATACCAACAGACCTTTTTTAGCCGGAAATTCCCTCTTTGCCCGTCCTAGTCTACTTTTTACACTGCTGGCCACCGTAAATGCAACACCCTGAAGGAAGCATCCAAATCAAGTGAAATTTACACCATGGGTTTGCAGCGATGAGATATGCAACTGATTAGAATTTCAGCGCAGACGCACATCACGCGCGCGTGTGGCGCCACCTCATAGCGCCATTTAAGGCTTGGCGATTTCGACGAGTGTACGTTCGGCACGTGTGTTTACCTTGTGGTTGTTTCACAAGACGATCAGTTATGCCTCGTAGACAACAGCGAACATCTTTTGATCAAGTATCTGAGTTCGACAGAGGAAGGATAGTGGCTTACCGAGATTGTGGATTATCATACAGAGAAATCGCTAGTCGTGTTGGACGAAACCAAACAACTGTAATGCGGATATGTGACCGTTGGATGCAGGAGAGTACGACGGACCGACGTGGTCGATCGCATTCACCTCGGTGCACCACTGCACGTGCTGATAGGCAAATTGTGCGCATGGCAGTGACGGATGGCTCAGTGACATCCCGAACCATACCACAGTACATTGCGTCTGTAACGCATCATCCAGTGTCTGCGCGTACCATTCGACGCCGTTTACAGCAGAGTGGTACGCATTGCCGGTACTTTAAATAGCCGGCGCTACATATCCGAGGTGCTGGAGCCAGTTGTCCTTCCTTACCTTCAGGGTTCGGCCACAGCCATATTTCAACAGGATAATGCGCGACCCCACGTGGCACGCATTGTCCAAAGGTTCTTCGTCAATAACCAGATTGAATTGCTTCCCTGGCCGGCTCGCTCTCCGGATCTTTCGCCGATAGAAAACATGTGGTCCATGGTTGCTCAACGACTGACCCACATTACATCCCCAGCTGCCACACCAGATGATCTTCGGCAACGTGTGGAAGCTGCTTGGGCTGCTGTACCCCAGGAACACATCCAACGTCTCTTTGACTCAATGCCGAGACGTGTGGCAACGGTGATCTCCAACAATGGCGGCTACTCTGGCTACTGATTCTGGCAGGAACCACATGTTACAGACGTCTGTAAACGTAATCATTTGATACTTGGTCAACATGTCATCTACAAAATAAATTTTGTTGTGCTACCTCTTGTCTTTCTTGGTGTTGCATTTACGGTGGCCAGCAGTGTATATCCTCCTTGCTTGGTCTGCCATGGGTTATTTTACTCCGAAGGTAGCAGAGTTCCTCAACTCTGTCTACTTCAGCAGCTTCAGTATTAAGTTGCTCGCTAATTTTATTTGTCTTTATTTCATTACTTTAGTCTTTGTTGTGGCCGAGCGATTCTAGGCGCTTCAGTGTGGAACCGCGCGACCGCCACGGTCGCAGGTTCGAATCCTGCCTCGGGCATGGATGTGTGTGATGTCCTTAGGTTAGTTAGGTTTAAGTAGTTCTAAGTTCTAGGGGACTGATGACCTCAGATGTTAAGTCCCATAGTGCTCAGAGCCATTTGAACCATTCGCCTTTGTTCCGTCTACTCTCAATCCATATTCTGTACTCATTCCATTTAAAAGATTCTGTAATTCTTCTTCGTGTTCACTGAAATAAGTGTCCACAGTGAATCTTAACGTTGATATCCTTTCACCCTGAATTTTCATTCCACTCTTAAACCTTACTTTTACTTCCGTATTGATTGAACAGTCGAATCGATAGACTGCATCCTTACCTTATACTCTTTCTAATCCGAGCACCAAATATGAAGTGCTCGGATTAGAAAGAGTATAAGGTCTTCGATTATTATACTACCAACTTCCTATATGTACATATTATATATTACCCACATTTTGTTACAATTTTCTCCTATTTTTATCAGAATTTCCAACACTTTCCACCATTTACAGTGGCAGATGCATTTTCTAGGGCGTCAAATCCTGTGAGCGTATCTCTTCTTCCGTCTTACTTCCATCATCAAGCGCAACAGCAGAATTGACATTCTGGTGCCTTTACCTTTCCTAAAGCCTAGTTGATCCCATCCTAACTCATTCTTAATTTCATTATCCGTTCTTCTGTATATTATTAGCGTCAGCATGTTGGGTGCATATGGTGTTAAGCTAATTGTGCGATAGTTCTTGCCCTTACTGCCCTTGCTGTCTTCGGGATTATGTGGATTATCTCTTCGGAAAATCTGATGGCACGACACCTGTCTCATAGATTCTACACACTACCTTCAACAGTCTCTTGATTCCCACTTCCGCCATGACTTTAGATATTCCATTGGAATGTTGTCCATCCCGTCTACCTTATTTGATCTCAAGTCTCACGTAGCTCTTTTAAATTCTGATAATAATAGTGGATCCGCTAATATGGAAGAGATTCCATATTAACTACAAGTTCTTCCTCTATCACGTCTTCAGACAATTCCTCCCCCTCATATAGGCCTGAAACTTATTCTTTCCATCCATCCGCTCTCTCCTCTGTGTTTAACAGTGGAATTCCCGTAGCACTCTCAATGTTACCGCGGTGCTCTTGATTTCAGCGAAGGTTGTTTTGAGCCGGCCGGAGTGGCCGTGCGGTTCTAGGCGCTACAGTCTGAAACCGAGCGTCCGCTACGGTCGCAGGTTCGAATCCTGCCTCGGGCATGGGTGTGTGTGATGTCCTTAGGTTAGTTAGGTTTAATTAGTTCTAAGTTCTAGGCGACTGATGACCTCAGAAGTTAAGTCGCATAGTGCTCAGAGCCATTTGAACCATTTTTTGACTTTCTATATGGTGATTCAGATCTTACGGCGATCATTTCTTTTTCGATTTCTTCACATTTTTCCTGCAGACATTCTGCCGTGGCTTACCTGCACTTTCTATTTGTTTCGTTCCTCAGTGATTTGTATTTTGTACTGCTGATAAACCTGGCATTGCTCGGGTATTCCTTTTGCCAGTTTTCTATCACAAACGAAAACAAAAAATGCTCTATTTGTAGCGAAATATCGAAAAAACTTTCCACTTCTTCGTGAAAACACCTTTGAAATTATGAAACAGTCGCACGAAGAAATATGCTTAACGTACAGATGTACAAATACAGTATCCAAATTAAGAAACATTGCATGCAAATTACAAACTCAAAACTTGATTATAAACAATATTTTTAGTTACATGCTCAGTTTCCGTATCTGGACCTAGCTGCTTTGCCATCTAAAACGCGATTTTGTAAACGTCTCTATGGCTACGCTTCTTCATAACTCTATAGACGGCTATGGTTTTGCAGTTACAGTCGTTTGAGCTTCGCATTTGATTGCTGTCAAAAGCGCTGCTAGTTGTCAGGGGTTACCTTAAGTTGATTCGACTGTAGGAGAGTCTTAGTGGTAAAGAATAAATGACTTTTGTCGAAACTTCATGCATGATGCGGTATTTTTCTTTCTTCTCAGTGTTTATGACGTCATATCTCTTAAACTATGGGTCGTTCAATTATATAATTGTGTGGATACTGCCTGCGAAATATATTGCGAACAGAATTAGTAGCAAAGAGATAATAAATTTAAACGTCATGAGTGACGTGGCAGTTTCTCATGCATTTCATTGTTTATGACTTCATATCGCGTGAACTTCGATAGGTAAGTGGTTTTTACCCCCACAGCGATTGTTGCCTGACAGTAATGGATATGAAACTCCCTGGAAGATTAAAACTGCGTGCCGGACGGAGACTCGAACTCGGGATCTTTGCCTTTCGCGGGCAAATACTCTACCGACTGAGCTACCCACGCACGACTCACGACCCGTCCTCACAGCTTTACTTCTGCCAGTACGTCGTCTCCTACCTTCCAAACTTTACAGAAGCTTTCCTGCGAACCCTGCAGCACTAGCACTCCTGAAAGAAAGGATATTGCGAGGACATGGCTTAGCCACAGCCTGGGGGGTGTTTCCAGAATGAGTGAAAATCTGGAGTGCTAGTTCTGCAGGGCTCGCAGGAGAGCTTCTGTAAAGTTTGGAAGGTAGGAGACGAGGTATTGGCAGAAGTAAAGCTGTGAGGACGGGTCATGAGTCGTGCTTGGGTAGCTCTGTCGGTGGATATGATTCAGAGGGTGACCTATGTTAACGTCTACCTAGCACCGAGACTCACTCACGTAGCGCATGTCCTGCCTTTAACGCGCACAATGGCATCACGGATACAAGCAACTTTCGGAACCTACGTCAGTGTGGGACACCTGTTTAAGATCCAATACACAACGCTTACGCTACCACCTGGAGAGGGTGGACTTGGTCTAGTGAACGTTATGCAAAGGCACGGGCGTTATTCGTCAGTACGATTTTCCGACAGTGGCGCGGGCAATTTCGCAATATCTCGGGTGCGTTGGCCGATGCACTAGCGCCCACTTCAATGCTGCCCCCAGTCAAGGTGGGCCATATTTCACCGAAGCTGTCACATTTCAAGTCTTTTTTTTTTTTTTTTTGGAGCTTATCTCTGTCAGAGATTCCTTCCCAACAACACGACTACCGACGACGCGAGATGTATACCAACTCTTACTGCGCCGGTGCCCCAGGAATACCCTGGAAAAGAAGTACCCAGACAAGAACTGGCCACAGATATGGCGCGTTATACGGAACGTTTACCTCCCAACGTCGGTACGCTCAACATGGTATGTGGTGGTAAATAGGAAGTTCGCAACGAATCAACGGCGGCACGCGATTCATTTGGCAGACACTCCACTATGTTTAGGCTGCGCAACAGTGGACACTGATGAACATCGTTTAGCATGTAGTGGGACGGCTCCAGTGTGGAACTTGGCACAACAGATATTGGCGTTCCTGTTACGCTCCGCCCCTCACACAATTTCATCAGACACACTTTTTTCCCCCAAGAATCTTATTTTACGGTCCAAAAAACCAATGCAGTGACATGGGTACGGGGAATGGTGGTGGGCTACGTGTATAACGAATCGGAAAAGGACAAAATTGATTTTTGGCATTTTCTCCTGGATGTACACACGAAGCTGCAACAGCATAAGAAATATGGGCAAGACTTTGCTAATTACTTGCGACTTACATTTACCGACCCGCCGGCCAGATGGGGTGTGACGGGTGAGAGATGAGATAGACGAAGAAGCCGAAATAGACATCGATCACACTTACGGACCCTTAGTTAATTTCGAGAAGACGACCCAGTCTGGAGAACGAGTCGATAGATGGCTCTCTTGCTCTATCGAACGTCGGGTCGTGAGCAGGTGTCGCCCCCGACACGAATTTCATTTCATTGCTACAGGAGCATGTTTCATTTGCATTTGTACTATCCGCAATGTCCTCGTGTCTTTCATTTGGGCATTTTCAGTTTTATTCATTTCCTTAATTCATTAATTTTCTAATTAGGCACTATTTGTCAACATATGGACATTGTAGACACTATTTATGCGGTAGTACAACAAAATGTATGTCAGCAAAGGTGGTAAGCCTGACATTGAAAAAAAAAATTATGGGTAGAGCGTCTGCCATGTAAGCATGAGATCCCGGGTTCGAGTCCCGGTCGGGGCACACATTTTCATCTGTCCCCGTTTACGTATGTCAAAAAAAAAAAAAAGTCGGTAGAGCATTTACCCGCGAAAGGCAAAGGTCCCGAGTTCGAGTCCCGGTCCGGCACACAGTTTTAATTTGCCAGGAAGTTTCATATCAGCGCACACCCCTCTGCAGAGTGAAAATCTCATTCTGATAACAGAAGCTCTCCTGCGAACCTTGCAGAACTAGTACTCCTGAAAGAAGTTTGGAAGGTAGGAGACGAGGTACAGGCTGAAGTAAAGTTGTGGGGACGGGGCGTGAGTCGTGCTTGGGTAGCTCAGAGGTACTGGGATCGATACCCAGCGTCTCCAAAATTATTGTCGGCACGGTAGATCAAAGTGTTCGGTCAGAGAGCTGTTGGGCCTCTGCAATTAAACAACTGAGTACTGAGTAGAGGAATCAACGATCAACTTGCGAGGATGTCCTATGACGTCCGTCCAGACCAAACGCAACGAACATTACCGGGGAAAAAAATGGTAGAGCACTTGCCCACGAAAGGCAAAGGTCCCGAGTTCGAGTCTCGGTCCGGCACACAGATTTAATCTGAAAGGAAGTGTCATATCAGCACACACTCCGCTGCAGAGTGAAAATCTCATTTCAGTAAGGGATATGTCTACTAAATTTGTTGAAATCGGTCCAGTGGTTTAGGAGATGTGTAACATGAGCACATCCAAATACATACTTACATTCATCCACATTTATGATATGTATGGATTCGTATATTTCCCTAAACAGTTTTGAACTTCCTTCATTCGTCGATCATTGAAGTAATTCTCCTGTTACTCAAGGTTTCTTCGCAGCTACCTTCCTTGCATCTATTTTTGTCTGTCCAACATCTGCGATCGTTCTTTTTAGAGATTTCCTCTCCTCTTCGACTGAACTGCCCAATCTGGTATTCCTTATTGCAGTGTCCATACGTTTAGTGAACTTTAAAACGGTCTCATCTTTTCTCAGTACTTCAGTATCCCGTTTCTTTCCACACTGATTCTTCCTGACGTTGGTCTTAAATTTTACTTTACCCTTCATCACTACTAAATTGTAATCTGAGCCTACATCTGGTACTGGGTACACTTTACAAGCCAATATCGGGTTTTGTTATCTCTGTCTGAGCGTGATCTAACCCAGCTAGAATATTCCAGTGTCTCGGACCTTTTTCAGGTGTATCTCCCCGTCTTGTGGTTCTTAAACAGAGCATTCGCTATTGCTTGTTGATATTTATTGCAGTACTCAATTAGTTCTCATTCCTTTTATCAAGCCAATATTCTTCCGTAACTCTGTCTTCTACTTCTTCGCCTATAACTGCATTCCATATCTTCCAAGATTTTTGGATTACCGTCTTCCTTTACGTATTGAAGACATTGAAACTATGTCTTCATCCTCTGCCTGCCTACCCGAATTATTCTTAACGGCGTTGGTTTGCTGTCGAATCTGATGGGAACACCCTATCTTTTCACTGCTCACAGTAGCTCACTCTCTGCCCTCCCTCCGTATTCGTACGTAATCCTACTCATATTATACCATTTTGTGCCTCTGTTGTTATTATCTTATATCCTTTTTACTTGAAGTACTTATATTCTTTCTACTTCAGTCATTTATTCTGACATTCCTTGTTCGCATGGTAAAGTGATACCCTTTCCTTGGGTATTCTATCCGTTTCTCAAGTTGACCTCACAGGACAATCTTATCCACGAAAAAGAGGATCACAAATCACTCGTCCGCTTTTTCAATGTTATTTATTTGTCCGGAACCCTCAGCAGGAAGGATTACTAGAAGACATACTATGTCCGTTTGAGAGTGGCGCGTTTCATCAATGGGTCGTTTATCCGACAAGAGAGTATGACCAGAGGTGGTCAATAAGTTCTTGGAGGAGGAGGAGGAGATTAGTGTTTAACGTCCCGTCGACAACGAGGTCATTAGAGACGGAGCGCAAGCTCGGGTTAGGGAAGGATGGGGAAGGAAATCGGCCGTGCCCTGTCAAAGGAACCATCCCGGCATTTGCCTGAAGCGATTTAGGGAAATCACGGAAAACCTAAATCAGGATGGCCGGAGACGGGATTGAACCGTCGTCCTCCCGAATGCGAGTCCAGTGTGCTAACCACTGCGCCACCTCGCTCGGTATTAAGTTCTTGTGACAGGCGCAGCTAGCGAGACATTGTGTATCAGTGCGATTTAATAACGAAATTCCGAAAGAAAGGGAACATGTTACTTTCTCACTCGTAAGTCTCGCGAAATGGTCACGACGAGAAAATGAGAGGTCATACTGTCTATCACTTCTAACGTGGCTTATAGAGTATGATGTAGATAGAGGTGCAGAAGAAATTGCTTATCGAACAACACAACATCAATCGGTGATCCATGTTGAATTTACATATTTTTCTGATCAGTGGTTCAGTAACTGAAAAACAGGATTGTTCACTTTGTGCAAGAGTGGCAGCCTTTGATCAAAAGTATTCGGATTTAACTTTGTGATTCATAGCTTTACCGCTCTTCGTTAACATCTTCTTCATTGTTTTGCAGTCTCATGGACTAAGAACTGTTTCGCATCTACAGTCTGTCTAACGATTCCTTGGCGGGAATTATACACTCCCCCATCATTTTCATTTCCACTTCTGTAGATTGCCTGTCTGCGATATACTTGCTCCAACAAACGGAGACCTTAAGTGGCAATATAATTTCCCCTTTGCTCACAAAAACCTCTAACCAAAATTACCCTCACACGTAATTTTAGTTAAACATGCACTTTTATTTGCCGGCCGTTGTGGCCGAGCGGTTCTCGGCGCTTCAATCCGGAACCGCGCTGCTGCTGCGGTCGCAGGTTGGAATCCTGCCTCGGGCATGGATGTGTGTGCTGTCCTTAGGTTAGTTAGGTTTAAGTAGTTCTAAGTCTAGGGAACTGATGACCTCAGATGTTAAGTCCCATAGAGCTCAGAGCCATTTGAACCATTTTGCACTTTTATTTTCGTTACCATACATTTAGGCGCAGAGGGTAAAGTAACATATTGAACTCTTGGCTTAGCTGGAGCCGTACTATGAGACTGAAGGTAAAGTTTTCTATTTTTCTTGACCTAAGAATCGTTATTGCAGTTTACCGATTTGCGTCACTGACAATTATATAAAGCTAATTTCCATCACAGTTCTGGTCCTACGTCAGACGTTAGTTTCCCTGCATTATTGGTTGGATGATCCAGCTGATAGGTCTCGTTGAGCACTTTATCTAGTAAAGTGGTTAAATCAATATTCGGATCTTCCAATCCATATGTGGCATACAGCAAACCAGTGCTTAACAGTATTGGTTAAAAACAGTCTTGGTTGCAATTTTTAGTTTTTTATTTTTCAACGACGCGTTTCACCTCTTTTAGGCATCTTCAGGTTATCTTTTCAAGATGGACGCGGGAGGCATCAAGATATGCATAACGCGTTCCCGTTCACAGGAGATAGTAACAGAGTTAGATGGGGGCTCAGGTAGTATGCTGACATTCTTTAGTGATTAACTGTTTTCGAATGACAACGGCCGGCAGACTATCACCAGCCACCACATGACCTTTCAGTGCTCACTTGCAGACCCAAGTTCATAAGATTCGCGGCGCAGACTTTCGCATATCGGGGTTAGTAAGTAATTAAGCTGCAGTGGTGGTCTTAAGTGAGATGATGTTTACTCTTTAACTACTTTGTCGTCGGCTCGTGGGTAGAATTAGCGCACCTCTCAACATCTCTGAAAGAGAGATATTCATTGCTTGCAAAACATTTCGACAAAAGCAGCCCCAAAAAGAAACGACTGAGCAAAGAACAGTTGTATCTCGCAAAGACGAGTGGACTTCAAAAATATGAGTGCGTCCGAGAAAAGAGAGAAGTTTCTTTCATGTTTTTGTTTGTCTTTCAATTTCCTTTACTGGTTTTCGACTTTGTTGTCACCTTACACAAGTTGTTCCTCTTTATTATTTGGGTGTTTTTAAATCCCTTTAGTCTTTTCCTGTCAAAACAACATCCAGTCCTACATTAATTAGCTGTGAACGCTTTGATTCTTACTCTTATTTTTAACACTTCCTCTTTTCATGGTTTCTGACGTTCTGCAAGACCATATTCCAAATAACAACGCTCTCTTTCCAATTTCGGGTATGCGTAAGAGGAATATGATCATGTACAGTGACACCTCACTAATTCGAGGTAACTGGGACCGCGTAAAGCTATAATTTTTTGAAAACTTGGATTTCACGAAGAACGACAGTTTTGGAGACCCTGTATTTAGATTCAGAATTTGATGAGAATATTATTACAGTAAACAAAGTTATTTCATCCGATAACGTATTACTTTGAGTTTTGTTGTACCTCAAACACGTATGTATTACATAAATTACTGTACAACTGTTACCACCGTACACATTTTATTTTCAGAAAAAAGGATCAGTAAGCGGAATTTTTTTTTTCCTGAAGAACGTGTGTTTTCTGCAGCCTACTCCCGCCATGTTTGTTAATTCTAATGACGTTCAATCACTGTAACTCACTTTGTTCGCACCAACACCGTCCTCTTCCCCTTCATTACTAGAATCTCAGTTTCCTGTACTTACCAATTTCACAATAGCGCTGCCAATCACTTCATACTAATCGCCTTGGTTCAACCACGTTTAACTTCATTGTTGTCTACGTCTTCACACCCAGTAAGACGTCGAACGGGATCTAACTACAGTTCGCTTTCGTTTTCATTATGTTTCTCTAAAAGAATTTGCCAGGACGCTTCTAGTTTTTCTGATTTTACATGGTCCCCAGCTTCTGCAAGCCAGAAGACAATATCCTTCGAATCGCTTTTTTTTTTAATTTTGGGGTGGGGGTGGCAGCTTCTGTAGATTGCAGCACTTTTACTGTATAATACATAAGCGATTGCATCAACTTACGCCGATACATTTTTTCAAACACGTCAGCGTTCCTTAGGCCGTTGGTTAGACAAGGTAACAGAACTGTATAAGTGTCTCCACTACAAACCTCTTCAGCGTCGAGATGACATCACGCGTTGTTTAGACTAAGAACTGCGTTGAGTGCTAACTTTTTGTTTGTTATGTTTGTTTGTCTTTTTTCTGGCAGAAATGTGTCAAAAAACCACTCCTGAAAAGTTGAGATGTGGATCCAGGTACTTTTTTGTGTTTTATACAGAAATGCTAATGCCGACGTCTGTGTATTATTGAACGCTCCTGGTATGGCAGACTTACCAATTAACCAAACCGGCAATTTATGGTCTCCTGCCACACTGCTCCAAGCTAGGATCGTTACCCTAGTTTCTGATTTCTTATACCCTGGAGAAAGAGCTTCATTTCTATAATTTAGTCCGGTCACATCACAATTACAAGCTTTACCCAATGACAGATTTTTACTTATTTACTATATTTCTTGTTCTTTCTAGTATCACTTCAATAGCTCCGGTGTCAGCAGATAGCTTTCCACCGGAGGTATGAATGCTGGATCATCAGACGGTCTTCCTTTGGCTCGCTGTTGAGTAAACCACAAATAAAGGGCAACACTAGTCTTTTTTATAATCTGATGCTTTCATGGTTTTACGATCGATGAATTTTGACGTTTTTTTTTTTTTGGAGAATAAGACGTTTTGGTAGCGTACCACTACTCTGAGTTTGGTTCTGTTTTGTTGCAGGCCACCTACTGTTACCTCGCCTAATGGCAATTGTGTCGCTACCTTTTTTTTTTTTCTAAGTGTCCCCACTGCCCAATCTTTTCAATGCTTTCACTCTTCAAAGAAACAAATTTCACCTTCTGTTTCGAAGAGTCAGGCCCCGTGTTGGCGAGAAATTCAGAACGATAGCAAATACGTAGCACGACCCGACTACACACACACACACACACACACACACACACACCACACTGAGCCTGAGCAAACACTGGCTAACTGGTTACGGCTGACATAAAATTAGCGGCACGATTGTAAACAACGTATGTGCTCACGTCTCGGCCGCTGATCGCACTGACTCCCTGCGTATTTTCGATTTTATTTGTGACATTCTTTCGATTTTTCCTAAAGTAGTAGCCATCTGTTACTCACCTGGGATTAGACGAGGGCTGGGATTTCTGGGGCTCGAATTACCGAGGTTTTAAACTGATAGTCATACAAGGCATTGTTTACAGCCTTCTGCTCAGCACAAACACATTCACTTAGTTCAGTCAGTAGAAACACGTTCACTTGCTTCTGTAACGTTTTCTTCACTCGCGTTAGTCTGTGCCTCGCTCCCAACACTGTCCTAAAATCGTACATAATTAAGAAATTATATCGTGTTTTCTCACCCCAAAATCCGAATGTATCCCAAATATGTAATTTGAGAACTGCAGAGAATCTAGATACGAAATTCAAGAATAGAAGCTGTAAATCATGCCAAACCTCTTTTTTTATTGATGTTTTCGAATACATGGCCACTTTGAGACCGCAAGGACATTGGTAAGTTCTTTGTCACAATGCAAAATCATACCACGAATCATCCTGAGTGAAGCGTGAAACACTCACCTATGATAATTTTATTATTTATTTGTTATTGTTTTTGCACATGCCCTGCATTCTAGACACTACTGCCGACCATGGTTCACCGTTGTTGTGTTTGTTATCATTATCATTATTGACGTTTTTCTTAAATATGTTTTCGGATGGGATTCGTCTTGAGGGATGTTCCAGCGTAACGTCAAGCGCCGGCAAGACGATCAAGAACAGAAGAGCAGAGAGGGCTGTGAGACGACGTCAGCCAATAGTACGCTGACAGACCCCTCTCTAGGATGACAGTGAGACAGGAGCGGCATCTGGGCCAAGAGAATATAAGCTGCGCTCCGCCTGACTCAGTTAGCTGTTGAAGTCCAGGCAGTCTACGAGTTCCATTGCAGCAACATAGGAAATATATTTCTTCTCTTGTGTTACGAATTGTATATACTGAAAAGATTGCATATGTTTCGTGTCGCCCTTTGCTTACGACGTCTCATTGTAATTTCTCAATTTCAAGAACTGTCATTTATCTTACTGTAATAAAAATGCATTAACACGATTTGCTTGAATTGTTGCCCAGCGATCCGAGAAAATAGGTTTCCTATCCACCCTATATTAGACGAGTGGGCGGAACAGAACAAGGGATACAATTTTTTTTCTTCTTTTACACATAAATGTTTCTCTGAATTTAGGGTATCATCAGTGAGTTTTCATATTGTTTCTATTAAATGATAGGAAAAATGTTCTCTACTAAGTGTGGATATATAAATTTGAATTTTTAAGAAAGAATTAATAAATCTGAAAACCTATGATATTATACGAATATGCCCTGTTACCACATACTGTGGCTCTTGTGGTTTTTTTTTTTAAGGTTTTGCATTGCAATTGTTTTCCTTTCACACGTGATAATCTATAACCAAATAGAACAGTTATTATCGAATAGTTATTTACACTGAAAATTTACAGAGGAGATGTCATGGTGGAGGACTGTATGTTTATGTGTGAATAGATGAGAGTGTGTGGGTTTTTGTTTATTTATTTTTCTTATTTGTATATATAACCCATGATGGCTTCACAGTCACCCTGTACACGTACTATGACTGTGATATCATTTAGTATACTGCCGTGCCCATCTTACTTCCAACAATGTCAAAATTACGCGTGAACCTCACTACCGTCACTTTCTCTACTTGCGCTTTTGCACCTATGATTTTCCTTTATTGCTGTTTTGGCTCAGTGTAGGGCGAATTTGAATGTCTTTTTAGAACATCTGAACTCGATACACCGGAACATTCGTTTTACGATGGAGCTGGAAGAGGATGGTTGCCTTCCCTTTCTTCACGTTTCGGTTAGCAGGAGGGTGATGGATCATTAGGACACGCAGTTTACCGGAAACGTACTAGCACTGACTTGTATTTACAGGCTATTAGTTGTCACCATCCGGAACAGCGTGAAGAGGAACTTCGGACCTTGGTACACAGGGCTAATGTCATTTCCGACAATGAGACTTTACCAGCTGAGCTGGCCCGTCTTGAAGCTACATTTCGTCTGAATGGTTATAGCGATGGAGAGATTGAACGCTCGTTGCACTATCGACCAACTGTACATCGAATAACTGATGGTAATACTGAGTCAACACCTAAGTGTACTGCATTTTTCACTTATGCGAAAGCACTGCCAACGAGATCGGTCGTATTTTACGGAAATATGATGTGAAATGCGTTTTCCGAGCTCCATCTAAAATTAGAGTGGTTTGTGTTCTGTTAAATAAGATATTGGTTTGCGTAAGGCAAGTGTATATCGCACTACTTGTAGCTGTGGCATGACATACATTGGTCAGACTGTCAGGACCGCGGAGAACCGATATGCTGAGCATAAACGGCACACACAATTACAGCAGCCGAGTAGATTTGGTATTGGCGAACATTGTTTGGAAACCGGTCACACTATGTTATATAACAATACCGAGATATTGGCATGCACGTCGAACTATTGGGACAGTGTTGTTGAGGAAGCTGTTGGGATTAAATTAGCGAGAAACATTGTAAACAGGGATGGAGGTTTTTGTTTAAACTCTGCTTGGAATCCTGCTGTCTCCCTTGTCAAAAAACAGAGGGACAGAGTCAGTCATAACATGTAAGCTTTAACGGCCGACGTCTTCATTAATTAAAACTTCCGGACTGAATTGCCGTGGTCCATATAGAAAACTTTTTCTCCTTCCCAACGTTTCGTTGCCTACTGCGGGCAACATCTTCTGAGCTCGCCGACTCACCGTAGTAGGCAACGAAGCGTCAGGAAGGAGAAGAGGTTTTATATATGGACCTCGGCAATTCAGCCCGGAAGTTTTAATTAATGATAGAGTCAATGTTACCTCACCTGCTAGTTCGCAGTCTTTCACTATCGGTACCTTTGACTTTGTTTATCTTTGGTGACACTAGTGTTCAGTGTACGTGTGTTATCTTTCCTGAATTACTCCAAGAACCGAGTTTTTAAATTTGCTTGTGTGTGCACCGCCTGTCCGTTGGAGTTTGTGACTTGAAAATGGCGGGGTGTACTAACGTCGAAATACAGGCGGTCTCTGTAAATATTACCTGGCTGAATTCCCGTAAGTTGTCCGTCCGGTCATTGAAATGTTTATTCTCATTCTGTAGTCTTGGCAATTGCAATAGTAGACATTGGTTATAGAATGTGAACCGTGGGGTAAGAATACGTTACCGTCGCAAATAAACGTTATGAACAGTGAGAGCAGGTGAGGTATCGCATACACGGCTCACAGAAATGAAAACAACAAGTAAGCGAATGTGAACTGTGTTATAACAAAGGAATTCAAGACTCAAAACTTCCAAAACGGAACGCAACTCCAAAAACGTTAAAAATATATGTTTTGACAGAGCACAGAGAAACTGTGTGACTGTGAAAGTGCTGCGTTCATTTTTCTCACCTAATGTCACAGACTGTCATGTTTTCATCATTTCATTGGTAGCGATCACATTCACATTCATACGAACACCAATGTCGGGCAAGGAGGCGAGTCATACTCACTTACCAGGCGTACAAATTAGGTGCGTCGACAAGAGATTCCTGTGATTCATATCACACGTACTTCACTAATGCCGTGTATGACACACCAGACGTGTTTTTCGGTGGATGATTCGGATGACTTGTCGCCTTGTCAATCGAAGGCCACTTCCTTTCGGGTGCTAACAGAGTAGTTGTGCAGAATCAATCATTCTAGGTTCCTACCTGACTCCTCGCTGTTGCAAACGTGCTTTACACCAGGACACAGGCATCAATTTGAACACAGCTAACAAAAGAAAAAAAATTGTATAACAGAGATTTGAACACGGATCGCCGGCTTGGTAGCCAAACTGAGTGTCACTTATCCACGACAGGCTGCTGTATATAGCACGTCTTGTCCTTGAACCGTTCGCTGTTCCTATTTTGCTTTTTTCTCACAGCTTAATACGCCTTCTTCCCGTTTTCATGCTTGATCTGTGTTCAGTTTTTGGCAGACTGTCCACTGGGCTCTCTTACCACTAAATCTGAGGGGGTTGCGATGGGGAGTCTCTCTCCTGAGACCTGCTGAGTCTCTATTGGTCTCAGTAATTGACTGATTTTTGTTGGTAGCCCGAAGACCGATTTGATCTTGCGTCGTTTCAACAGGTGGCCTAACTCGCCCACACTGAACCAAAGAACGGGAAAAACCAAGTTTCTTTTCCTGTTCCTCATCATTGGTCTTAGTGTGAGTCTTTCTTGAAACCACTTCATTTGCTTGATAAACGTTATGTTCCGAAGACCTTACGTAGGTGGCTCAGCTCATGGGGTAGGTTATCAGCGTCTGATATCATTCTTGCATGATGCACCCATGTTTGTAAGACAGTGCGCTTCTGTGCCAGAAGATGATGACTGATGGCGTGCAAGTACAGATCGGTGTGGGTGCGTTTCCTATAGACGCTGTGGTCAAGGCATCCATTTCGTTTGCGGTGGAAAAGGATTTCGAGGGAAGGCAATGCATCGTCTTTTTCTACCTTCATGGTAAAGTGGATGTTTGTGTTAAAGGGAGGTTTACTGTCTTTGGCCCGAAAACAGCATGTTCTTTGAGAATTTTTTTCTCGGGATGTGTTATAGATATCAGTGTCAGATTTGGTAAAAATGTTTATTGATGTTTCCTCTACAAACTGGAGTTTTTTCGACCGGAAACGTCGAAGAGCAAAGGCGGAAGTTCCGTCGGAACGAAACAAAATTTCAATGTAGACCTCCACACGCGCTTTGTCACAGGTTAGCCGGCTCGTCCGAAAACAAAACTGGGTTGACGTTAGAGAAGTATATAAGATTCTTTAAGGGTTGTTCCTCGCTTAAGTTATTTGGACAATAGGAAACAAAATGGTGGCCATTTGAAAAAAAATAGGGGTTTTTTCAAGTATTTTTCGATTTCGTTGGCCAAGTAAAAATATTTATAGCTGATTGATTGGAATAAAAGTGGTACAACTCCTAGACAATTTAGTTAGCTTCGTCGGAAACAAAGTATCATGCCAATCGGTTCAGTAGATTTGAAGTTACAATACCGCGCGATAAAAAAAAAAGTCATTTCGAGAAAAACGCGTTTGAAATTTTGACTACATATAAATGCAATATTATGCAACTTACGTTCTATCTGCTATTCCGGGTCCATAAACTAGCCCTTCCTCTTCCTCATGGACGTCGTTCTGTTCAATCTGGGCCATCCTGCGCTGCTCCAGAGCCGCTGGTACGGCCGGTGACAAGCGGTTTTCAGCCGCTTGAGTCCGCTGGTCTTCCGAATGTTTGGCGAACTGCGTCCAATAGAGTCACAGAGTGACGTCCATCGTTGTCCATGGTCTTCAAAATTGCTGAAAACCCTTCGTTGAAGGTGCTCACTGCCAGGAAAGTCGCAATCTCCACAGTCTTCGCACCAGAATGCAAATGCTTGGGGGCTAACTTGCAAACACACGCGTTCAGTCTTTCTTTTGAATTTTGTGTGTTTCCTCCATAGCACCGGTACAATAACTCGTCCTCCAAAGGAAAAAAAGACTGGTACGTGAAAAAGGCCGCTTTCAGGCAGGTGCATTTTTTTGTTCAACCGCGAATAACAAATATTTCCGTTCCATATTCGGCAAAACCGTTTCAGGAGTGGATTCTAAACACTTTTATGGATCCAAAAATGCTATTTAAAAAAAAAACTTTTTCTTTAACCGAAAAATAATAAAACTGCCCTTAATGTCGTTGAGGTGTTCCAAGAGCTAGCCAAGTTTCCCACGTCCGTGGGACCAAACGCAGGAAAAGAAAGTAGTTTTTTTGTTGATCCTGCGGCTGCCGTCCGCTCAAACGAAACAAGATGAAATCGATCTTCAGAACTCCGACAGGAATCCGTTAATTACTGAGCCCAGTTAAAGGCGCAGCAGGTCTCAGAAACCTGGGATCTACAAAAAGCTTCGTGAGCGTGGCCAGTCTTACATCGGACAAATCGAACGCACTGTGGAAAAACGCAGGAAGGAGCATGAGTGGTTTCCGCGCCTACGATAACCCGAGAAATCTGCTTTAGCTGAGCATTCTTTCGAAAACGAACACCAGGTAAAATTTGACGAAATATCCGTCGTGACTCGCACGTACGGTTTCCGGGACTGTGTAACTAAGGAAGCCATTGAAATAAAAATCACTGAAAGCGCCATAAATAGAGGCGGTGGCCGGCAGCTCAGCACGGCGTGGGATCGAGCGGTTGCGCGGTCGAAGCGGTCGCATCGAACACCGAGTCGACGTTTGGTCGTATACGGGTATGCCACGGGCACCAGCGACGTCACAGTCGGCAGCTAGTGTGTATCAGGGGCGTACCGGCAGCACACTCCAAGGGTTTATAAAATAACTACTTGAATTTAAAAGTCATAATAATGAAAATCGACAGTCATGATTGGCTACGTAGCGGGGGCCTTCCAGTAGTGTCGTACGCAGTAGCAAGGAGAGAGAGGACAGCGATGCTCTGATCTGAGCAGTTGTGTTGACTATAGATGTGACGTAAAAAATAATTTTGTTGTAAAAAGTGCTTTGTAACAGCTATTAAGTGACGTGGTGTGAATGTGCACACTACTAAGCTGTCTCTGAAGTTTACAAATGGTTCAAATGGCTCTGAGCACTATGGGACTCAACTGCTGAGGTCATTAGTCCCCTAGTACTTAGAACTAGTTAAACCTAACTAACCTAAGGACATCACAAACAGCCATGCCCGAGGCAGGATTCGAACCTGCGACCGTAGCGGTCTTGCGGTTCCAGACTGCAGCGCCTTTAACCGCACGGCCACTGCGGCCGGCTGAAATTTACAAAGCGCGGATACTGTTCAATGAGCGAGGCCAATATATGCGAATGTAATGCAGTAAAATCTTGATATCTGGGTCTGCGTCCATGGCCTGTGAAATTTTTCTGTGATGGAAGGGAAAAGATTCCAACAATTCAGAGTCCTGCCCATCGATCTGGCAAGAAGATGCGGCAAAGGCATCAAAATCGTCTGGGCCAATGCGAAGGCGAGATAGGGCGTCTGCATTGCCATGCTTTGCTGCAGTTCTGTACACAATTTCTTACTGATACTACGAAAGCAACGAAGTGCATCGTTGCAATTTTTGAGCAGAATGTATAGCAAACGTCCTTGAAGGATGAAACAACGACTGAAAAGGCTTGTGATCTGTCACTAAAGAGAACTTGCGACCATACAAATAGTGACGGAATTTTGTCGTGCCATACACAATAGCGAGAGCCTCCTTTTCTATTTGAGAATAATTGCACTGAGTTCGAGTTAACAACTTTGAGGCAAAAGCAATAGGTCTGTCTTGTGCACCAGCTCTGTACCAAAGCATAGCGCTGATTCCGTAAAAAGAAGCGTCGACTTTGGAAACTACTGGCTTGGCTGGGTAAAAATGCACTAAACATCTATCACTAAGCAAAGCATTTTCGAGTTTCTAAAACGCGTCTTGACAGTCTCTAGTCCACGCAAAAAATACATTTTTGCGACGCAAGCGATGCAATGGAGCCGCGATCTGAGCGGCATTCGGTATGAGCCGAATATGCTACGTCATTTCTCCTACTGACTGCAGTTCAGACACATTACGAGGAAAAGGCATCTCAGGGATTGCAAGCAAGTGAGTTTGGAGGGGGGTGTACACCCTGATTGTTTATCACATGACCCAAGTACGATAGTTCAGTTTGAAAAAGGTCACACTATGTGAGACAACACTTGAGTGCCGCTTCTGACAACACTCGAAAAAGAGTACGTAAATTGGCAATATGTTCCTCTAGTGTACGACCTCGGACGACAATATCGTTAAGATAGTTTGAACAAAATGGCAGTTTTGCAGTCGGCTCTTCCAAGTAACGTTGAAAAATGGTGGGTGCGGTACGTTGAAAAATGGCGTGTGCGGAAGCACTGCCAAAGGGCAAACGCAAATACTTGAACATTCCTAAGTGTTTATTTACAATAAACACTTTCTGTGACTCTTCATCCAATGGAATTTGCAAGTAGGTAGCAAATCTTTCTTACAAAAGTAACGTCCTGCTCCAAGCCTGTCCATAAGTTCCTCAGGGCGAGGCAACCGATAAGTATTAACTGCTGTCTGTGGGTTGACTGTAGACTTTGAACTCAACACAAATGCGAATGCGATCACAAGGCTTAGACAACAAAACGAGAGAACTGGAATGGAAGCAATTACGCCATTATCTGGAATTCTTTCAGGTTCACTGGCTACTTTGTCTCTTAAAGTAATTGGAACGGGGCGGGCCCTGGAAAAGGCTGTGCATTGTCTTTCAGTGTAACATGCGCTACATAGTTATTATCTCTTCCCATTCCTTCTGAAAATAGTTCAGGAAATTCCCTAAGCAAGCTAGCGACACTTTCTTTTGGTTCACAGGCCGATACTAAAAGTACATTGCCTTGGATGCTAAGGCCAAACAAATGAAAGGCATCTAAACCGAATACGTCCTCACTGTCTCTTGATTTCAGGAGAGTAAAATTCACTGTCCTCGTGTGAGATCTGTAAGTGGCAGGCAAACTACACTGTTCGAGCACTGGAATTTCCTGTCCGTTGTCAGCAGTGAGGTGCTTGCTAGGTTTAGAAAGGCGTGTGGAGTCTATTGTTCGCACGTGTCACGATTAAGCGTAGTTACTGAGGCACCTGTGTCTAACTGAAAGTTCAAACGACGGCAATCAATTCGCAATGAGACAAATAGTCTGTTAGAACGTCGTCGCGCAGCACTAGGGCGAGCGGGAGGCACAGCTTTAATCGTACTTTTGCCAGAACCTGTTGTAGGTTTTAAAATACAGCGTTCACTGCATGTGCATGAGCATGTTTATTCTGGAGCGGGCAAAATTGGCGTTTTTATGCCGTTGCAAACAAATTGCTTGGACGTGCCCTTCTTTCCGCACGTATAACACGTTGCGTTACTGATGGTCAGTCCTGTCTTTTATGGCGAGCAAAACATCTGGGGCAAGGCCTCACTAAATTCACAGGCTCGTTGAAGTGTCTACGTAGCTGTCCGCGCAACTGTGTACACTCTTATTGTTGTGCCTGCTTGTGGTGGTTGCGAACAGAGGGCGACTCGACCCGACAAATCGGGGTCTGGTCAAACTTATTGGCCGCTGTGGCACCCGAATCATATTGCTGTAAGATTTACAATACTTGAGGAAGTGATGGATCAGAGTAGGATCTGCTCTCGTATTCTACTATCTGGGACATTAAATGTTATTGCATCCCTAATCATTAAATCACTGTAAAAGTTGCCATAACTATACTTCAATTTACACTTCCTAGTCATTCCCATTAATACTGTGTACCATTGGCGGTACGTCTGTTCCGACTTTTTCTGCAAGCGAAAGAACTGATATCTAGCTGCAGCTACTTGGACTTGCTGGTCGTAGTACTCCGTTAACGCAGCGATAACTTGGTCATAGCTGTGTTCGTCGGGAACGCGGTTGGGAATAGTTTTTGTGTTTACCTGAACGCTGGGGACCCCGCAATCGAAAGAAAGTATTGTAACTTTACAGTACCTTCAACACGATGAACCTGGCAGTGTGCTTGCAACTGAGTCTCGCATTAGACCCACCCCCCTTTTGTGTAGTCAAACTGCCTGAACGGCGATGTACTGGTAGGCACGACATGTGGGGATGGTTGGTGGGTCTGTTGTGCGCCCGACGCAGATTGTACAGCCCGTAGTTGTTGTGTCATCGTTGGTAGGGCAGCAATTTGTTGTTTCTGAAACTGAAAAGCTTGCGTTACATCACACTGGCCGACTGTGGCTAAGGCGTGTGGACAAGGGGTGGAGGGAGGAGGGTAGCCATGGTTTACAGCCGCGCAGGGTAGTGCCTTGTCACGGTCCGGGCGGCTGCCCCCGTCGGAAGTTTGAGTCCTCCCTCGGGCATGGGTGTGTGTGTTTTCCTTAGCGTAAATTAGTTTGTTAGACTAACTAGTGCGTAGGCTTGACCGATGACCACAGCAGTTTGGTCCCATAAGACCTTACGACAAATTTCCAAATTTCCATGGTTTAAGCAGATACCTTACAGCAAAAAAGCAAGCAAAGCCTCTGAAAAGTGAAATTTAATTAGTTCTGCGTCTCCCTCCTGGAACCCATGCAAGAACACAACCACAAATTAGCAGAAACTTGAATATCAGCACCCCAGCAAGCGAAAACGCAAGACAAGCAAGTAAAATCTTCTGTAAAGTTAGTTTCGATCTGCACTGAATTATCCTCGTCGCTACTGTTATGTCCTCGTCGCCAATGTTGCGTCTTGTACCATAGGAATCAAAGGAGAGGATGTTGTTTGCTGGACAGTAATCTCTTTCTACAACACAACTGCTTACATATACTAAAAGAATTTCCAAAAAGAGATTTTCACTCTGCAGCAGAGTGTGCGCTGATATGAAAGTTCCTGGCAGATTAAAACTGTGTGCCGGACCGAGACTCGAACTCGGGACATTTGCCCTTCGCGGGCAAGTGCTGTACCAACTGAGCTACCCAAGCACGACTCACGCCCCGTCCTCACAGCGTTATTTCTGCCAGTATCTCGCCTCCTACCTTCCAAACTTTACAGAAGCTCTCCTGCGAATCTTGCAGAACTAGCACTCCTGAAAGAAAGGATATTGCGGAGACATGGCTTAGCCACAGCCTGGGGGATGTTTCCAGAATGAGATTTTCACTCTGCAGCGGAGTGTAGAGCACTTGCCCGCGAAAGGCAAAGGTCCCGAGTTCGAGTGTCGGTCCGGCACACAGTTTTAATCTGCCAGGACGTTTCACTAACAGAGTTCTTTATTCACTTAAACCACATGGCTGCTACTTAACTTTTCAGTGTCCACGTGTTGTGGTGCAAGATCTTCCGTAATATTCCACGCTAGCCTCACTGCTGGTGAAGTACAAGTCCCGCTATGCGATGAATGACAAACGCCAAACTAGAAGGCGAGTTAGTGCACCAGTGACTGAACGATTGCGCTGGTGACTGAGACTGAGCTAGTAACTGAGACTGACTGAGACGGAGACTCCTGTCCGCGATGGCGATCTAAATACTTGCGGTCGAGAGGGCGTTGGCGGCGCATTGCTTGCGAGTCTGTCTTTGGCCTCTGTCCTGATGGACGCATTTGATCCAGCGCTAGTATCGATCTTCTTGCTACATTTTTGCCGACCTGTGTGCTGACGACACCTTACGCCAGCACAATAACAAACTCATCAAGCAAGCACAGCAGAATGAAAGCAGCTGACACCTTCGTAATAGCAAGCCCTATGCAGTCATGACGAAAGATGTCGGGTAAGTAATAGTAACTGCTTCGCTCCATGAATACAGTCCGCAAGGCGGTCGATCAGACGGATCGATGGCGTTCATAACGTTCGCACTTGATTCTCTGATTGCAGCGAAGTGGCGTCTGGCCTAAGTTTGTTGCAGATTTTCTGCATGCTACGACAACAGCCGCTAATGGGAGAGATGGCCATCTCGCCATAATCAGCAGAGTTCAACACCACAGCCTGCCTCTGTCTGGGAGGAATTGGAGGTCTTTCCTTCCCACCAGCATCAAGACACCAGCCTTGCTCACACACTGGTGTACTGAATAGGGCCCATCTTGATGGCAGGCCGATACCGTCGAACTTGACTGCTACAGGGCAACCGTCATCGCGGTACGACGGATAATGAGGAAGGGTGGTGAGCGGGATGTGACAGAGGACCTCCCATGTCGGCGTATGTAAGTTCAATTCACGCGCCTCCGTCGCTCACTGCCGCGGCGTCTCGGTACAGCCCGTACTGCAAGCGGCGAGCCACTGGTGCAGCAACCGGCTGGAATGAGGTGTACGGTGACAGCTGTCGTGAGAGGGCTGGAGGCCGCTTACGACGCGATTCCTCAGCTGGCATTGACAGACGACGACAGGCATGCGTCAAGACGCTTATATTTTTATGGAAATAAATAACTAATTCCGAATCTTCTTTCACTGTATTTTTACGGAAATAAATAACTAATTCTGACTCTTCTTTCACTATATTTTTACGGAAATAAATAACTAATTCTGACTCTTCTTTCACTATATTTTTACGGAAATAAATAACTAATTTTGAATCTTCTTTCACTGCGCCTACCGGCGACTAAAGATCACTACCACCCTTCCGAGGAAAACTGGCAAGGAGCGAACAGGGCAAGTGCCTTCCGACACAGCACCAACTCTACTTACGCCCTCCCAAATGTCCCTCTTGCACAAGATATCAGAACTCTTAGACGACAATCAGCATAACTGTAGGACTGTTAAGTTATAGATTTTGATCCTATTTTTTACGCAATTTGTCGCTAAATAAAAAGCGCTGATTGAATTAAAAAGATAGTGAGGGTTCCGTCGCAGGCTGTAGCAGATGGCCGTATGAAATCAACGCGTTACTGACGGGCCGACGTGGAGGCATCACAGAATGGCTGAAAGGAGCTAGATATTGTGTTTTGACATGGCCAAGACCACATCGGAAATGAAGTTGCACGAACTACTGGCATATCAATAAGAATTGTCCAATGTATTAACAAGGAACGGTGATCGCGAAAAGACCTTAAACGACAGGGAACAGCGACGAATTTCATGCCTTGGCGATTGAACCTGGCAGGTACTGCTGCTATCAATGATGTAGATCCATCTAACCAGTTTCAGAGCGAAAATTGCGAGGGATACTACATGCAATGGGTTCAAATGTTTCAAATGGCTCTGAGCACTACGCGACTTGACATCTGAGGTCAAGAACTTAGGATTACCTTAACCCAACTAAACTAAGGACATCACACACATCCATGCCCGAGGCAGGATTCGAACCTGCGACCGTAGCGGTCGCGCTGTTCCAGACTGAAGCGCCTAGAACCACTCGGTCACGACGGCCGGCACATGTAATGGGCATTTGGAGACACGTGCCCACAGCGGCACAACATACCGCACATTTTCTGTGAACAAAATAACTCATAAATTGGACAGTATCTGACTGGCGGTATGTTGTGGTCCAGGGAGTCGGAAATTTCCAGGAATCCCACAACCTATGCAGGAGAACTTCTGTGGCTGTGGAAAGGTAAGAGAGGAGGAGGGTCTATCAGCAGAAGTAGGGCTGTGAAGGGTGGTCTTAAGTCGCGCCCAGATACATCAGTTGGTAGGGAAGAAAAATGAAAACAGAAAATATAGCTTAGTCAGTAGAAAGCTGCCACTGGAAAATATTCCGGGTTCGAGTCTCAGTCCGGCACACAGTTCGAATCTGGCAGGTGGTTCAGATCAGCGCACAATCCAGCAGGGTGAAAATTCATTCTGGAAACTCGGACGTTGTCAAAGTAACTACCATAACTCTATGCTGAATTTTAAAAGTTTTGGGAGGGTGTTTTCTGAATGTAGGTGATATTTAGAGTATTTGTCATTCTGTTTTCGTATCTGATTTTAGTTTACTGTGTCAAATTAGATTCTTGTACAAATGAAGGTCTTAAGCTGTAGACGAAACAGCATTTCTTTCCAAGAGGGAATGTTTCTATTGGATTAAAAGTAAATTATTTATTTTCTAGCCTTGTACAGAATTACTACATAGCGTTACAGTAGACAAATGGTATGTCCACTAAAATGCTAGTAATTAGTACAAAAACACAATATGTGTACGGCGTTTTAATTCTCATTCGCCGCTTTCACTGCATCAAGTTCTTTCTGATATGTGCCGAAACTCCACTTCCGTAGTTGTTTCCTTTCAGCAATCTATCTCTCTTCAGCTTAAAGCAGAAGTTGGCCATCATGCTTGCATTCCCCTTACCAGGTATCTCTTTTCCATCTCCACGATGTCGTGGTGGAACCGTTTTCCCTGTTTTTCACTGGAACTGACAAGAGTCAGAGGGAAAACAATCAATACATAAGTGTAGAAAATGGAGCTTCAAACTCATGTTAAATCTTAAAATATGAATTTTCTCATCAGATACTTATAAAAATCTTGTTGCCAATAATAGGAAGCAGTCACCCCCTTTTCGATGTGCATTAGTGAACTGTTTCATTACTCAAAGCTTGATGTGGAGGTAACAGTGCGTTCCTTAGATGTACAATTGGCTCGTTTGTTATATCCTGTGAACCGAGTTGAAGGTTTTTCTGTCAGGTAGGTTAGTCACATTCAAATGCTAGTCTTTGTATCGGCTGTCTCGCTCACAAATGAAACACGGCATTTTTGTGTAGCCGGATTGTTGACCAAGTAATGTGCCAACCACTTTCAAATCCCGAGATATCGTCCAACAGTGTTTTTCATAGTTCACGTATTTCAACACAGCTCTGAGGTTTTCGTACGTCTCCTTCTGGTGTACAGAACGGCCAACAGCTATTGAGCCAAAAGAATTTCCATTTTATAAAAGCACACTTTTCGGGCTACGTTTTGACGACTCTATAAACAACCACCACTTGGATCATGAGTCGTGTTAAAGAAATTCAATAATCCTTCAGTATCACAATAAAAGCCTTATCGTTTTCTTCTTTAAATAACTTTATTAATCCCTTTTCTCTGTTCCTGTGCCAAAAGAACAATACTCCAAGTAGTAGAAGATTTTTTGCTGTCAGTCTTGACGCAACCAATTCTGTGATATACTGTATTTTGTCAGATTCATTTCACGAGGTAAAACATCTAGTTCGTTTTGACTAAATAAATGTGGTGCAGACTCTTGTTCTGGCTTGTGATCATCATCATTATCGTAATCACATTCATTTAATGAGCTGCTATCCTGAATAGTAGGTGGAAATGGAATAGGGTGACACTATTCGTAACTCATCGTAAAGCGTTTCTGCGTTTTGACCTTCAACGTTAACCACCCAAAATTCGATTTTGCAGCTCCCTCTTCCCATTTTTACACAGCCTCAGCAAGTGTATGCCATATCTTGTGTGGCGCACAGCTTTTGTCTTGATCGATAAGCCTTTTACCAAAGTAAGTGTGCAGACATTTTTCACGAAACTATGAATGTAATGAATTAGTTTAACAATTGTGTAGCTACCACAAAAATAATACGTCAGGGTTATTTAAACACTTGTAGGAACTCATTTCTAAGAAACTGCAAAACTGCATTTAACGGCACGAACATAACGTCACAACACTACAGCATGTCATCAATGAACTACAGTTGCCTGCATAACAACCAGATGGATGTGAAAAGTGTGGTCAGCGACTGCATCTTATTAAAATAAAATTTCCCCTACTTGCAATAAAATTTCTCTATGTAGAACTTAGGTTTAAACGAAAAATGAGTTCATTTGATTTGTCAAAAAGTGTATGTGACACAAAAAACTGATAAAATTTGTCAAATCAGAACAAAGAAGTGATTCAGGAGCAGCGATAAGTAAGCAAACTTCAAAAATCATGTTTCATAGCGGAATTATTGTCATATTTAAATATTCCTACAGGCTCCTTCCCCTTTGCAGTTTCATTTGTTAATTCGTCCAAAGTAATTAAGGAAAACCAGACAACTAGTGCTGGTCGGATGTCTGAAACCCATCTCGCCAAACTACGATAAAATTCTCTCAAACAGGTTTTCATCCACTCCCGTGGCCTGCTTGGCTACCTTTGGGAGTAGATACGAACTCACATATCCTTCCACTGTTGTTTCTTGTTAAATTCTATTGTTTACACTCATCATTAAACGGTATGTTACCTAGAAAAGCCAATATTCTGTAGTTTTCATAGCACAGTATTACAAGTACGTGCTGTGATTTTTACATGAATGTGACCGCTTAAGCTCTGCAAAAAGAGAAGCGGCACGCTCACATTGTATGCAGTCCACAAAACACTCCATCAAACGTGACCAGACAATGTTCACCAGGATTTATTCGTTATTGTTTGGTACTGTGATCACGTATTTCTTGTTACATGCTGGGCGTTTACGTGTACAGAAGATAGAACCAATAACTGCAATTGTAAATCGATCCAGGAGACAGTCACATCATAATTTACCATTTAAATCATATCACAGGCTAAAGTAAACGACCCTTTGTAATGAAAAGATGACAACTAACACTTCATTTGTTTCGCGTAAACTGATGTCAAAGTTTCATTAACTCATTATTCACTTGTCTCTTAATGAACAATAGCAAGTCTTTTTATATGACCCAGTCAGTGCTTGTAATAATGACATGTGAAGAAAACTTATAAAAACATTGTAATAAAAGTGTAAAATAACCGTATTAACCTTCCCCTCCTTCATTCTTCTTAAAATTCCAGCTGCAAACAATCTCTGAAAAGTACAAGAAATTAGAATCTGATTATGCTATTCGAGCAGATCATTTATTCTCACGTGTCACTTACTTCTAATGATGCTTCTTCAGTTAATTCATAAAAGAAAATACCATTTTCCCTTTCTTCTTTTTAAAACATGAGCAATCTGCGGGGTAGGTATTGTCGCCATACCGTTTATTAGAATGATAACAGTTGATCAATGGAAACTAATGGCTGTACAAATATTCACCTCTATTTTATTTATCATTAATTGCACAAAACTTCAGTTAACAAAATAATTAAATTACATCTGTCAAGTAACCATGCATCCCAACGTTTTTAACGAACTGATATCAGTTGGTTCTTCTAACTCGGCTCCTTCCCCACACAATCCGAGTACGTTCTACTTGTAGCAGAAGTCAGATAGAATCTTGTCGTACTAACAACACATTTTCTTCGATTTTGTCAGCTGGAACCTTATCATTCCAAAGAGTCGTAATGCCGATTGTCACTGTGACATTAAGGTTCATCGAAGATCTATATTATATCCATCTGAGTGAGAATATATTTACTATCAGTTCTTTTCCTGAGGGGAGAGGAAGGGGAGGGAGCAAAGGGAAGAGAGGTTCTGAATAATAAGAACATAACTCACAAAGTAGGACGTTTGATTGAGAAGAGAAAAACATTCTATGAAACGTTTGCGGTAGCTATAATTCCATCTCGCCATATTAAAATAAAAACTAAATGAAAGCGATTGTTCAGGTTAGATGTTCAATAGATTTAGAGGTTATTGTTGTAAATATTGTTGTGTTAACAGTAAACTGATGGGTCAACAGCAGTTACTAACAACTCAACACCACGTATTCTTCAGAGACAAATATAGGCAAAGATATAACATTAATTATAGATAGTCAATAATTTTCTTCAAGCTTTAACGAACTTCTTGAATTTCTGTCGAAGTGGATGGTAGGAACGCAGCTATGTGATGGTTTGCAATAAGTAAATTAGCTTCCAATTGAATGGGTGGTTTTTAATTTCTTTAATTCATAATCGATTTCGGGACTGCCAGCCCCATGTTCATGTGAACAGGTGCATCTTAAGATGGGCCTCGTAATGCTGAAATCGATTATCCATTAACTAAATGAAAAACCATCCTTGCAGCCACTGGCTTTAATGACGTAGTGATTACGTATTTCAGTTGACAAATATTTATCTTTAATCTAAATGTGTAATGTAGATTTCTTCATTTCTCCAGATGTCAGACGTAAATACAGCAAACGATAGATTAATGAATTCTAAGCATTCTTGTTCTTTGTAGTGTAATGATGATTTCTTATATATATTTAGGGCGATAAATTGAAGCAAATATATATTGGTGTAACGCTGTCTGTTTTGTGTCAAGTTGTCATATTTCTGGAAAACTAAGACTGACGATTGCCTATTTTTTTTTCTTTTTTTTTCACGACAGTTAACGATTATTGTATCTTGTCTTCTTATTAATTAAGTAAAGTGAAGCGAGGTCTTATTAGATGTGGTGTGCACTAATATTCCTCCGACCTCTGAAATGACTTATGCAGCCAGTTACAACAAGGATATCTGCAATTTTTCGTGGAACCAGAACTAATGCGAAACTTGATACTTTTTGCCCTTAACAAATCATTGCCAGAAGTGAACTAAGTGATAACTATTTGCAAACGGTCCTAGTACTGACCAACAAACGAATCACAGACATTTAGTATGTGGTAGTTAACCCATTGAGCTACCTTATGATATCAAGTATAGCTTTCGTTCCTTTATTTTAATTACACCAACTGGCGGGGCAGCAGCATATACAGACGTTTCTCATTTCCGGTCTTCGGCTTTAAGATTGTTAATATTATTTTTAGTGGTTTCTCAGAGTGAGACCGTTAATGGACTTTTTAGTCAATAGTGCCCTATAGATTGCTTACAATGCGATTTTCAGTCATAGTTGTAGAGAGTAGGCAAGCTATACGTAACTTCACACAGTGTACTATCTCTCTCTGTTCTATGACTTATACCACTACATTACGTTTAGACGAGGCAGGTGTTCATGACTAAGAATGTGAAACCACAACACTTTCGAAGCTATTATCTGGAAAACTTGACACTCGCGGATAGGATTCGCAGTCTGAGGGTTCCGTGCAAACTTATTTGTTTATACAGATAGTTCATCTACAGGTTTTGATGAAAGAGATTGCATCTAAACATATGACATAAATGGCCATATCTTTCAATTGCATTGACTTAGAAGCTTACACTATTTACATTGCCAAGGGACCACAGACCCTAATATTTGACATACATTTCGAAGTTTGATATATATTTCAATTGGGTGCATCTACTCGTTCATTAGAAAAAGGGCTCTCAACAGACAGACGGAGACACAGATGGATGCAAAGTGATCCTATAAAGATTTCATTTTTCCCGACTGAGGTACAGAACACTAAAAAACAAATATCCTTAACCTAACCTCTCTCAAACTGTCAATCACCTTGTCACATCATTACCTTCCTACCTGTTCGGTTTCACGTCTAACAGTATTTCTTCAAAAAGCTTAAAATTAACTGTGATACATAAAAATAAGATAAAGCTTGCTCGTGTTTTCAACCGGATAAATCAAGTATCTTTTGGAATATGAATACGATCCTACCCTATGTATCTTGAAAGGAAGAGTGAAACTCAGCTATAAAAGAACATACATAATATTTCTTTTGCAGTAAAAATTCTGAAAATGTCAGTAATTTCTGAAGTAGTTTCAAATTATCATTAGCAACTTCTTTTTCTTGTCAATAATCTGTTTATCATTTCATTACGAACATATTTCAGTCAGTTTGTGTCTAATATTGTGATTTATGGAATGCTGTTTACGTTGATATCTCTCGTAGTATGATGAACGCTGTTATTAGCTTTAAAATCTCGGTCTTGTTGTAGCATCAATATCGGTAGTAATTAGATCATACTATGCAACTGTGTCTATGTAACTATGAAGTAGTTGTTCTTTACTAATGAAGGTCATTGAATTGTCAGAGAGGAAGTTGAAGTTTGTAATATATGTATTATGAAAACTAAAATAATGTTAAAAAATAATGAAACTTTGTAAAATATGTATGTTCTGAAAGAGGAACTGTACTTTGAATGCTGGTTCATGCTTAGGGATCTTGTACTGTAGAGCGCAAAAGGTGTAGGGAACCCCCTCCGCTACGGAAGTGGTCTGGCGCGCGTTAAAACGTGGTTTTGGCGGTCGATCTGGACGGCTATTTGGTGAGCACGCTACGCAATCAGTGGCTAGCCGTTGTACGGTTAACACCGAGGGTGCCAAGTGAGGCATTTGGAAGCCAGTTTATATCCAAATTGAATCCTCTGTCGTATGGTGCTTTAAAACGAGGATAATGCTTCGCCAATAAGAATTTATAAAAAGCAATCAGCATCAAGAGTTTGAGACCAGATAGCCGCCACGTGTTTGCCAGCACTATTGCGCCACTTCTCCGCCAAATTTAGGAACTCAGATATGTATCATAGTATGGACCAGTATGTTTGCGTGAGTGTTTTTTTTTTCAATAATAATTCCAGTGGCATAAACAGGTGTTTGAACCTTAAAATTGACCTGATCATGAAACCAATGCAGGGTCCCCTCCTAAATGTGCAGAAAGCGAGAATCCGAATTCTAATTAATTAATGGTTTGCTTCTGTACTAAATGTGCTAAGGTTCAGTGCCAAAGTGTGTAGTGTTGCTGTAAAAGTACCTGCTTCACAAGTAATGGATAAGACACACAAATTGAACCTACATTAAATGTAATTTTGCTTTGATTATTAGCATCAACAAATTTGTGAAGTTAATTGAACTTAATATTTGAATTTACTTGCTTTAAAGTATGAACATACAAATTGTTTCAAGTGGGGTTAGAAATCAATATTGGCAAATTGCAGTTTGTTTCTGAAATAGTCACAGAATTTGCCTGTAAAGACAGTTTCAGTTTATGGGTCCCCACTATATTCTTTTATAAGGAAGATAGACTAAATACTGCTTTTACTAAAGAAATCTGAAGCATTTTCATAAAAGTGTGAGTATAAAAAGTGTTTGTATAATGTTATTTAACCTCATTTGTGGTATCTATTTGCTACTTAAACCAGGACTCTTGCCATGCTAATTTTAGTCCTGTGGGGTCTATGGTAACATCTTGGTGCTGAGTTAGCTGTTGATTGAGGTAGTAACTATTATTACAATGGGTTAAATATCATTTAACTTCCTATGATTGCTGATTTGTGTAAATAATAACTACTGCTACCCACTACTCAGTTCGTCCGGTATTCGTGTGTATTCATTGCACTATTCAAAAGGAGTATTAATGGAAGTCTGTTTAGTAACGCCCATTCATTTTTCTTGAAACATAATATTTCAAATTATGATGCCTAAATACGCTGGCGACCGTTTGTTATTTCATTTGTATGCATTTACTACTTTCATTATCTCCAAAGCAAAACCTGTTTAGTTTTCTGTTATATGCGAAATTACTGTTGGATACCCTCCACCCATTAGGTGAACTCACGGTCAAAGATTTTAAAATAACTCCCAGAGGGTAACGCTAGCTTTCTATATAGTGTTATACGTGGCTTTTACGTATCAGGACTTAAGGTTCAGTCACAGGGAAACTGCGGCTCGCGTTGTATTGTGAGTTGTTAGGAGGTCTGAAAGCGAATTAATCTACAATAAGCTCAAGATGAGTCAGTAAAAGCAATTAGTTGACAAACAGACCCGAACATTGGCTACGGATATTGTAATGTTAAGAATGGGTGATTGTCGGCTATTACAGAGACACAATAATTCACATTTCTTCATCTAGCGATGTAATCTACTGTATTACGCTACGAGTTTATTTGTGTCTCTTAGTTATATAATTAGTAGCGTCAGGGGGGATTAGTATATTTACTGAGTGACTTTACTGAGTCGTGCACGAATTGGATGTAAGTTAAAGTGCCTATCAGCCTCTTTGTTACACAAGACTGTAATAGAATTCTATCCATTCATGCTCCACGTTGTTTGTACTGAAGGTGACTGGTGCTGGACGCTCAGGTAACTCGCAGTTTCCGCTATTAAATACTTACTATGGTCTGTGATAATTATTAACAATAACTTACCTGTTATACCATAATGCTACAAACAGATACTTCAGACCCTGAAATTATGGTAAATTGTAACAAGAGATGGCTGAATTGAAGGTGTTTCCGGATATATTCCTTATGTCTACAGGCAACTCTTTAGAAACCTATGAGCCAGAATATGGAATATAATTCCGAAAATTACACAAGGGAATGTATACTATTACGATACTGTTAGTGATGTGAACGAGTGCGGACGGAAATATTGAAATGTCCTCTGTGTACTACTAAAAATGAACGTTTAACTACCAAAAGGTACACAGCCTAATAAATAATTAAATCTCATCCATTTTTAACACGCATTTATTACATTTTTATTGGCAGTATTTACTTAAATTAAACATTAAATACTGAAATCCCTGGGCTAGCAGGACAGAGCGGATGCGGTTATATTTGTGAAAAGGGGCCAAAATAAATTACTGTAAGTTGCACTCCACATATAACTTTATTTCTTAAAACACACAATCACACAAGCAAGACTCAAAAACTCTCAAGGTTGTAACGAAAGACCTCCTTTTATTTAATTTATATCGGCTGAAGGCCACATCGAAAATCCAAGGCACAAGGCCTAAGCAAGGAATTGAGGTACAGGAGTTCTTCTGGAGGTTTCACTTCTTTAGAAAACAATTCTTTTATCTTCACTATAAATAGGCTGAGAGCCTTAGCTCAAAATTTTTTTCCATAGAACTTGGCTGAAGGCCTCACATTAATCAAGAACAGTGTTACAGCTTAAGGCTGAGACAAAGATTTTCAAAGTTTAATCTAAATAGGCTGAAAACTCGGCTGAAGGCCGCATATCAACAAAACAATTTAACAGCTCAAGGCCTAGGAAGAAAGGCTTTCAATTTGAAAAGGCTGAAGGCCTTAGCTTAAAATATTTCGTGTAAAACTCGGCTGAAGGCCTCACACTGAAGAATAACAATCTTGCGACTTAAGGGCAAGACAAAGATTTTGAATTTTTTGTTTAAGAGAGATTAAAACTCGGCTGAAGGCCACACACCACGCAGAAAACAATTTTACGGCTTAAGGCCTTAATTTCAACTTGAATAGGCTAAAGGCTTTATCCTAAAATGCTTCACATAACTCTCTGATGATGGCCACACACGAAACCCAAACAATCTCATGGTTTAAAGCCCAGACAAAGAAATTTCCAATTTTTAATTTAAGCTGGAAAACTCAGCTGAAGGTCACATAAAAACTAGAAAACATTTCTTACGGCTTAAGGCCTTGACAAATTTTTCTACTTTTGATTTGAAAAGTGTGAAAACTCGGCTGAAGGCTACATACCAACTGGAAACCAATTTACGGCTTCAGGCCTAGGCACAAGGAATTTCCAGTTTTAAATTTGAAAGGCTGAAACTCGGCTGAAGGCTACATGCCAAACAACAAACAATTTTTTCATGGCTTAAGGCCTAAGAAGAAAAGCCTTGCAATTTTAATAAGCTAAAACTTGGCTGAAGGCCACACAGAGTACTTAAGACTAAAAAGGAAATCAATATGTAAAACTCAAGGAGCGGCACTCAGAAGGTTCGAAGGATCGGCCTGGGAAGGTAATACTAAATCACTTTTAGGTGAGAAGGGCAGCCAGATCGACAACCTCTTAATCGGAAGGCAACCCAACCGAAAGCCAGCCTATGAACCAACCAGCAAGATCAGTTCTGCTCCATCCGAACAGCAAAACGACAAGAGGATGTCAATAGCACAACATTCTGGATACTGGTTCCCAATCCAGCCAAGTCAGAATAAACGCCCAAAACTACCAACAAAACCCCTGCTGTCGAATTACACGCCGTGCTGGACAGCATCCACACGACAGGGGAAATACACTGCCAAAAACTACGTCAACGACCAGGGCAGGCACCAGAACGTCAACGGCTACAAAGCAAAAGATACCACTGGTACACTTAATTAATGGAGGAATGAAGTAAATTCAGTTGAACACCACACAGGAAGATGGCTGCAATTCTAGCCGACTTGAATGCACATACGTTGTTGCTGGCAGGAATCTACCAGGAAGTGACAACCAGGATCAAACACAAAGAGATGTGATAGCAGTTGAAGCTTGATAGTAGGTTCAGTGAGCATTCAACTTTAGTGCCCAGGATAGGTGTGCGACGAACTTCGTAACACTCACAAGAAGTGCCTCATAAGTCCAGCCGCACGTGCACGCCGCCAGCGGCTCCGGCCTGATCACTCGCCATGGAGACTTTCTCACTGCTCTGCACCAACCGACCGACTGCCACAAAAAGCGCACCAGGAAAATATATCCGCCACACCAAAGATAGTACAGCAGTACTAGTCTCGATACACGCTGCTGTTGCCACTCACAGAGAGAAGACAGCAACGTTATGGCGGAAACCGAAGAAGAAATAAGACGCTACTGGAATGAATGGACTGCAACCAAAAAGGCATGATGCGAGCCAGCCACGGCTCAAATATATTTTTGTAATGAAAGCTAAAATGTATTCTCTCTACAACTGGAAATAAATATTCTAACAAACAAAACACAGGTATGTTATTATGGCTTTCCTATTACTAACTACTGCCAAACGCCTTGGCACTAAATCTACGTGTCCTATGGTTAAGTCCGAATCGATATTATTCCATACCTGCAGAGTAATGTCTTTCAGTCTTGTTTTACTTGTGATGTGATGTTTGCTGATCTTATCTTCCATACCTTGCTAGATGTTCTTGATCGAATTCAAGTATGGTGCCTGTGGTAGCGTTTTAAATAATGTGGTGTGTTTTAGATGATCCATAATCTAGCAACTTCAGAGATACGTTTAGGATCGTTGTCTTGTGGGAAATAAAAATAATTTTCAAAATTTATGTTTTTAGCCCTTCTCTGCAGATTGTATTGTAGTATATTCTTATAAACATATTTGTTCATGTTGCCATTAATGGAAGTTAGCTCATACACTTCGCTTGACGTCATAAATTCCCATACCATTATGCTGCCGCCCACACGTTTGTCTGTAGCATCCATATTTTTAGGCTCATACCAAGTATTCATCTGCCTCCACCCCTCTAATCGGCCATCACTTCGGAATACATTGAATTTGCTTTCATCTGACCATAACAAAAGGTCACAGAATTCATTTTTCTCAGTTATGTACTCACTGGCACATACTAAAAGCTTCTTCTTCTTTACTTCTGCTTGCATATGTCTTTCTTCTTGAGGTTCTGGAACTGCACCCAGTATTTTTCAGAACTGTACGAACTGTCATGAAACACCTTCTCAAGATCTCCTTCCAGATGTGCTCTAATTTCTGTTAGTACTATTCCGGGGTTTTGTTTCACCATTTTCATTACTTATCTTTTATCTCAAACAGTAAGTTTTGGCATAGCACCTGCCCTAGGCTGATTCACTACGATACTCCTCCATTTATAGCGTTGGATGGTGCATCTCACTACGAAGTTACTTCTTGTTGTTGGAATTCACTCAGTTCTGTTACGACGTGGCCTGGATGGCTGCATAAAACATTTTTTGTATGGTAGTGTCACGTATGGACGGAAAGGAGGCCACTTCGTCTTTTTTGTTAATTTGTTAATCACTTTCTTATCAAAGGTAACCGACTAGTTGATTACCAGTGATCCACAGTTAAGCAAATTAAAGTTCAAAAATAATATTAAAATTGGCCGCGAGCCCGACTAAAGAACGTACATATTCCTATAGTCTTGGTTATGAGAACAGAAGTCTCTGATAGAATAATATTACGTTAAATACCTTTTGCATATTAGTGAAACAATTTCAACACTACCATTGGTATTTAGAGTTTCAAATTCTATCCCTTCACACTGCATAAACACATTAATTAGCTTTTTCATTTAAAAATGTCGTAGTAATATCACTCTCCTTTTCCATATGCAACGATAAGGTTAGTCGGCATTAGCGCATGACAAATGAACATCTGAGGGTCCTATGTATTTAACTAACTTTTATGAAAGAATAATTCCAAGTGTTATTACATATATTTTGCACTTTAAGAAAAATCCACACTTATATGAATCGTACTTTAACTGAACAAACAATAAAAGTCAACCAGCGAAAAAGAACAATAAGGAGAATCTTGTAAGTTATGGTTTATATATTATTAGTACAGAGATCACAGAGAAACGTACAGTATGCTTTGTTTGTAAATAACATTACTCTGATTACTCCTAATATTATTTTTCTACTTTTTCCCATGCAAACTCTTCAAATATTATATTTTCTGTTTGGAATAATATGCAGAAATATCTGTCTTACATAATTTTACTTGTTGCGTTAAGGGGGATTATAAGACTGGTATCCGCCCCTGGTTGCTGAGTGGTCAGCGCGACCGAATGTCATGCCTAACGGCCCAGGTTCGATTCCCGTCTGGGTGGGAGATTTCCTCCGCTCAGGAACTGGGTGTCGTGTTGTCCTTCTCATCGTTATTTCATCCCCATCGACACGCAAGTCGCCGAAGTGGCGTCAACTCGAAAGACATGCACCAAGCGTACGGTCTACCCGACGGGAGGCTCTGGCCACACGGCATTTAAATTTTATTTATAAGATTAGTTACAACACAGTGGACGGATTTCTGTGTACAACTTCTCCCGTTTCTTTACATGTCTTATTTTGCTCTTGCATATGCAAGATGCTTGTTCTCTCCTCTAGGTTCGTCTCTTTTTCCTTTCCGCTCCTTGTCGACTGTGGCCACTCGTAGCTACACTTTCTTGTGTACGACAGCAGACAGGAAAGAGGAGCTCTGAAGGTGCAAACGTCATCTCCACCGTTTACTGTGTTTACTGCTTTATCATAAAGCGCGTTTGAATACTTGTGTTATAAGGTAACGGAATGCTGTTATGGGAAATCACATGTTGAATAATATATATGCATATTCTTATGATTCGTGTACTGTGTATCTGTTTGAAACACACGATAATGCATCAATTGAATCACGAAATAGAAAATAATTCCGCCTTCTCCGCTGATTAATGCAATATTTTAAGCTGCTTATCCCTAGACTGGAAGACTTCTGGCCGCCTCTTTATAATACTAGCTGTTTATGTGCGGATGCTGCTTCATTTTCCGTACCGGCTATTCTATTACAACTACAACTCAAGCTGCGCGAGCTACCTGCAACACAGAAATACGACAGCTATGTTCGCAACCAAAACAGCAACTTTCAAGCACAAATGGCAGCCAAGCACAGTCGCACACGGACAGCAACTTCCTCCACACGTGTCTCGAACTCCATGGTCGCTCATCAGCTGTCTCCACGCGGTAGAGACAATAGGGGTGTCGCTAAATTGAAAACACGTCGCAGTACGTCTTTTCTAAACTAAAGTAACAATTCTTCCTGTAAGCCTTACTCCCAAATCTTAAACCTGAAGTTTGAAAGTTGCCCATTGCATAGTCACTTTCAATTTCCAACTACACTGTAATTTTATTTCGCGAATCAGTCATTGTTGAAGCAATGCAAATATGGTATTCTGTATCAAGAATCAACTGCAAACAGTCTTTGAAGCTCGGAGGACGTCGTATGTTTGTTTCCGGTTCAGCTAGGCAATCACAGCGCTAACCGCCGAGCGAGGAACATAGGGTAATGTTTTGAATGAACGCTGTCGTATGCTTGTCCTATTGGTGTTTAAGGTGACCAATGATCCCTTTCTTTCCGGGTAAGGAACGATTTTTGTACATCTGCCTCAAGTTTTTGGAAAGGTAAATTAAGCCACCTATTTATACATCTACATTTGCATACATACTCCGCAAGCCACCGTACAATGGATTGGGGGGGGGGGGGGGGATATATCACGAACCACTACTAGTCTTTTTTTCCGTTCGACTCACAAACAAAGCGAGGGAAATGCGACTGTACTGCCCGTACGAGCCCTGATTTCGTGGTCCTTACGTGAAATGCACGTTGGCGGTGGTATAATCGTTCTGCAGTCGACCTAAAATGCCGCTTCCATAAATTTCTGCAATAGTGCCTCGTAATAGAACGTCGTCTAAGATTCTCATTTGAGTTCACGATGCATCTCTGTAACGTTTGAGCACTTACCGATCCTACCGGTAACAAATCTAACAGCCTCCCTCTAAATTACTTAGATCTCTTCCTTTTATGCGACCTCGTGGGGGTCCCAAATACTACAGCAGTCGTTAAGAACAGGTTGCACTAATGTGCTATACACGGTCTCCTTTATAGATGAGCTACACTTTCCTGTAATTCTCCCAATACAGCGAAGTCTATGATTCGCCTCCTCTATTACTGACCTGATGTGCTCGTTCCACTGCTTATCGCTTTTTGAAGTTATGCCAAGATATTCCAGCGAGGTGACTGTATGAAATAGCGCACTATTAATGGTGTATTCGAACGTTACAGGAATGTATCTTGCTACTCATCCACGTTAACTCATATTTTTCTACATTTAGAGCAAGCTGCCATTCATCACACCAACTGAAAATTCTGTCTAAGTCGTCCTATATGCTCATACAGTCACTCAATGACGACACATGAAAGTACATCACAGTGCCATCACCAAACAGCCGTAAGCTGCTGCTCACCCTTGCTTTGAGGTCATTTATATACACAGAGAATAAGAACGATCCTGTCACACTTAACTAGGGTATTCCTGACGATACCGCTGTTTCTGATTAACAACGTATCGGGCTCTATCACTTAAGAAGTTTTTCAGTCATTCACATATCTGAAAACCTTTCCATGTGCTCTGACGTTTGTCAACAGACTGCAGTGAGGCACCGTGTCAAAAGCTTTCCGGAAATCTAGGGTATGGAACCTGCTTGTTGTCCTGCATCCTTGGTTAGCCGGTGAATATGTGGAAAAATAGTACGCTGAGTTTTTCACGATCGGCGCTTTCTAAATTCGTGCTGAATTGTGAACAGAAGTTTTTCTATCACAAGGAAATTTACTACATTCGAGCTCAGAGTGCATTCGAGAATTCTGTAGCAAACTGATGATACGGATATTGATCTTTTAATTGTGGTAGTCCGCTCTTTTACCTTTCTTATATACTGGAGTCATTTGCGGTAAATGTCACCTAAGTAAGAGGCCAATGCTGCAGATTACTCTCCGTAAAACCGAACTGGCCTTCCATGTGAACCTGGCGACTTATTTCTTTCCAACTCTTTCATTTGCTCTGTATTCATCACGCCTTTAAGAACTTTGAAACTATATATCCTGAATTACGTATGTCTGTGTTAGATAGCCTTGCGAGAAAATGGGTGAATGGACTGCTAACAACACTGTTCCAACTAAAAGATGGGTGGAAATGACTTTTCATTTCAGGCAGAACCTTGTGCAACTTTTAAATTTTCTCAAATTGGCGAAGTCTTCTTCTGCGTTCCTGGCGTTAACGCTGTCACTAAGAGGGCATTTCCCCATTTGAATAACATACTAACCAGTGACAATACACAGTTTGTTGTAGAAACTATGAAAGCAGTGATAGTGACTAGACTGAATTATGATGAAAAGTGTTGAATTTTTTTTCAGAATTTGTTGAAGAATAGTGACGTGGTGAAGAAAATGACAGCACTGATAAACACAGTAGATCTGCACGAATTCCAGCTTAAAAGATACTAACAAAGTATTCATTAATGTATGTTTTACAACAAATTAACGTGATATTTCGCATTTATTACATTTAAAAACATTTTTTTCAGTATGAAAATTTTGTAACGTGTCCCGAATTCAGGTATAGAAAACACTGTCGTCACCTTATGGATTTTAAAGCTTTCGTAAGGTATTTGCACCTTCACTGATTTACGTAGCGAAATTGGCATGCACGCCGCGAGTGAAATTACGCTCTACGTGTCTTTGCTTCTGAGATCAGTAGCGAGGGGGCTTGGTGCAGAACACAAACTCGATAATGTAAGCTGAAGACTCAACTTATTTACCCCTCCATTCAGCTGAGCTTGTTTATGCCTTATATCGTGTACAGTTATTCATGTTTGGATATACGGTTCAAAAACGGCTCTGAGCACTATGGGACTTAACATCTATGGTCATCAGTCCCCTAGAACTTAGAACTACTTAAACCTAACCAACCTAAGGACATCACACAACACCCAGGCATCACGAGGCAGAGAAAATCCCTGGCCCCGCCGGGAATCGAACCCGGGAACCCGGGCGCGGGAAGCGAGAACGCTACCGCACGACCACGAGCTGCGGACGCATATAAGGTTCACTTACCACTTGTATTTGTGCGACTATGAGGTCATGTGTTGCTCTATGTACGTGTTTTGCAATTTAATTTTATAACGTGTAACTCAAATATTTTCTTACATAAAAAACACCTGGTCACTGACTTGATACTGAAGTGCACTTATGTAAATTTTACTCTGTCGCCTTTAAGTGATCGCGTGTTGCAATCGTAACGTTATTTCCGACAACAGGTCCATTCGTTAGTATTCGTGTAAAATTTTACATCATGGCATCCTCCATTCTAAACATGACATATTCCCGTTCTATTGCATGCATTTTACAGCAAATACGGTAGGTTACGAAGCTGCTGTTGCCTGGAGAGACAATACGTGATTTTGCAGAAGTGTTCCTGTTGTGTTTCATATTTAACAGTAATTATCACAGGATCGGCTTAACATCCACACTGCACGTCAGCACACTGAAATTCTAATTTCTAGCACGTCGTTATTTTTACCGGAACGCTGCAGATAATTTTTCGGCGCTCTAGAGTTCAATTTATCTGTGCTATGCCTACCATTTTGCGTGGTTACCGAGTGCTTCGCACAGTTAACTTTCATTGGACATATAACAGTAAGATTGTGTTTATTTATTAAGAACATGTGTGATTACTTGGTAATTTTAACGGATTCTTTCCTCAACTCAGAACACGTTCAGTTTTACTTAGACAAGTAAACTAACTTTCAAAAGCCGGCCGGAGTGGCCAAGCGGTTCTAGGCGCTTCAGTCTGGAACCGCGCAACCGCTACGGTCACAGGTTCGAATCCCGCCTCGGGCATGAATGTGTGTGATGTCCTTAGGTTAGTTAGGTTTAAGTAGTTCCAAGTTCTAGGGGACTGATGACCTCCAATGTTGAGTCCCATAGTGCTCAGAGCCTTGCGTACTGAGTTATGTATCATCTAACTTTCAAAAAGGTCAGACCACTTAAAGTTGTTGTGCTTTACATTGGGTTCTTATCGGTCACCTATCTTGTCACATATTTTACTTCTGTTTAACATTCACTTTATTTATCCTACGAAACTCTCCAAACGACACTCCCCTCTGTGTCATTTTTTGTCACTATGGAAATGACGTAAATTTACCCCATTCATCCAGTCTTGAGTAGGTTACAAAGGCTGCCTGATTTTCCTGCGTAAATAAGATTTCTTAATTACATACAAATGCCAACAAGAACATTACCAAGAAGTGGTAGAAACCGGGTGGGAAACGGGATTACATTACATTACATATTTTGCTTAAAACAATTTATTATACAGAATTTCACATTTCAATATTAAAACCCAGAAACATTGTTTTAACTTTCACAGAGTGAGAGACATTTCTGGTGACACAAGAAATAACATTTTAACAGTCTGATGGTGATCCACATGAAGCCAAGCTGTAACCATAAATTTTGCGTACTAATTATAACATGGGTGTCTAAATCAAAATAACAATATTTCCACCTGATAAAGCTAATATGAACTTGCAGCTATAACATCAATAATTAAAACTTGAAAATGGAGTTCGACCAAAGTTCAATGCAGTGAACAGTTAAAAAGAGACAGTAATTATACACACTGACGGGGCGAACGGCATGGTACACTTCCCAGTATCGTGTCGGACCTCTTTTTTGCCCGGAGTAGTGTTGCAAGTCGTCGTGTCATGGAATCAACAAGTCACTGGAAGCCCCCTGTACAAAAATTGAGCCATGTTGTCTTTATAACCGTCCGTAAGGATTTTGTGTTCGAACTGATCTCTCAATAATGTCGCATAAATGGGATTCGTGTCGGACGATATGGATGACCAGATAATTCCATTGAGTTCTCCAGAGTGTGCTTCAAACAAATCGAGTGGAGGTTGGCCCGGTGAAATGGCGCATTACCATCCATAAAAATATCATCGTTGTCTGAGAACATGAAGCCCATGAATAGGAGCAAACGGTCTCCAAGTAGCCGAACATAACCATTACCAGGCAATGATCGGTTCAGTTGGACCAGAGGACCCAGTCCACTCCACGTAAATACAGCCCAAACTATTATACAGCCACCACCAGCTTGCACAGGGCTTGTTGGCAATGTGGATCCATGGCTTCATGGGGTCTGGGCGACACTCGAACTCTTCGAGTACCATCAGCTCTTACCGACTGAAATCGGGACTCGTCTGACCAGGCCAGTGTATCTTAGTGAAAAAGTCTTAAAATTTAAAGCCTGAGCACACAATTACGAAATACCATTAACGGCAGGCACCCAGCCTTTTCAAAATGCTATCTACTTGAGGTGCCGGTTTACCGTATTAAAAGCCGCTCAATTCAATCAGTTAAGAAACAGCAATGACAGCATCGACATAAGTAGCAAATTTCTGTACCTAACAGTCCCCTCACCGTATAGCGAAGTAATAATTACAACTAACTCACAACAGGATGACAAATTAAAAAGCAGACTGTTTACGAGCCTGTCTCCAAATAACGCAGGTACAAGCTCCACAGTCAGATGGCTGCTCCATACGTTTTTTAAAACTTCAGTTGTCTACGTGGCCTTCACAATGCATTAAACAGCACACATTTGGATAGGAGTTGTTGTGTCGGCAGCCGGGCCGACACCGTGAAGCTGAGGTGGCTGAAAATGCACGCGAGACTAACGCAGACGGACGTGAAGTACTGGAACAGGATACGTAATTAATGTTAGGAAGAAAAGTACGGAGCAGGTTTAATACTTAACTTTAATTAATCCTTGTGGTACATCGATCTTCACGGTACACAGGAGACTTCAAGTACAATCACTGTATGGCTAATGGCGCCTTGCTAGTTCGTAGCCATTAACTTAGCTGATGGCTATTCTGTCTCTCTCGGCTAATGAGAGAGAAAGGCTTCGTACAACTGGGCGGTAGCTAGGTTCTCGTACAACTGGGCGGTAGCTAGGTTCTCGTACAACTGGGGCGAGTGCTCTCTCGTATCACGAGACCTGCCTTGGTGGTGGCGCTAGGTCTGCGATTACACAGTGGCGACACGCGGGTCCGACATGTTCTAAATGGACCGCGGCCGATTTAAGCTACCACCTAGCAAGTGTGGTGTCTGGCGGTGACACCACAGGAGTACCTGAAACAAATTTGTTAACACAAGCAAGCTTCGTACATAAAACATAAGAGAAGGCACTTATACGCTAAACAAGGACCAAATTAGTAGTATCTGGCACACTAAATCGCTACTCATTTAAGTCTTAACAAAACGCGACCAACTTTAGGTTCAAATGGCTCTGAGCACTATGGGACTTAACTTCTGAGGTCATTAGTCCCCTAGGACTTAGAACTACTTAAACCTAACTAACCTAAGGACATCACACACATTCGTGCCCGAAGCAGGATTCGAACTTGCGACCGTAGCGGTCGCGCGGTTCCACACAGTAGCGCCTAGAACCGCGCGGCCACCGCAGCTGGCCCAACTTTAGGTCTTGATACTGCTCAAACCTTGACAGGATATGCAACCAATGTGCAGGAAAGTATATTAAGCATAATATTTTTCAACTGTTTCTGGAGAACCTAAAAGAAGAGAGCCATGCCACTGTAGCTTAGCTCTGAAGACCAACTAGGAATAACATCATTTTCACAAGTTACCAAAGTGAAGAAGAACTGAAAAGAAAACGAAACTTCCTTGCAGATTAAAACTGTGTGCCGGACCGAGACTCGAAATCGGGACCTCTGCCTTTCGCGGGCAAGTGCTCTACTAGCTGAGCTATCCAAGCACGACTCTCGTCCCGTCCTCACAGCTTTACTTTTGCCAGTACCAGTAGAGCACTTGCCCGCGAAAGGCAAAGGTCCCGAGTTCGAGTCTCGGTCGGGCACACAGTTTTAATCTGCCAGGAAGTTTCATATCAGCGCACACTCCGCTGCAGAGTGAAAATCTCATTCTAAGAGCTGAAAAGACTATCGCAATAGCTCGCCACAATATCAGTAGATAAACAATGTTCGTTCTACGCCACTTTTAATTTATTTAAGATGGTGGTCCCTCCACCTTTACTCAGATAGGGGGGGAGGGGTAGATTTAGGGACGTCGCATTGACGACGTCACCAGCCCCACTCCTCCCCCCTCCCATACCTCTCCTCCCATCCCCCACTTTCCCTGCCCTCCCCCACATATAATTTGACAGGAAGAAGACTCAGTCTGTGCTGAGTTGCTGGAGAGGAAGGATGTATTGAGTTGCCATAGAGCTGTCTCCCCTCTCCACTTGTTAACTGGTGAGAAAATAACTCGATCTGAAGGATATAAGGTATTTATTAATTTATTTTTGGTGGGAGATGTGTTCATTTGACGAGATGTTGGTAATGGACAGAGAAGAGTTTAATAAGTGTATTACCTGAAAGCATACAGCTGAGGACTGCGCCCTTAGCCTTCTACATGGGGGATGCAAGGTGATAATGGATGAGTGTAGTGGGAATACCTTTCAGCAAATAATGGTGATGCAGCGGGATGGACTGAAGATGCATTTTGCTCTCATACAGACTGTTGCTTGTACTGGATCTGCTCGGTCAGTCCACAGTGCAGAAGACAACTTCATCCTTTTCCACTATCCCAGACTGAATGACCCAGAGGTGCTTGCCTCGCTGTGTGAGGCCCAACTGAGCTAGTTCAGAAAAGATACTTGTGATGGGTTTTATTCCGATGGGAACCGATAGTAACACGGCATTTGGCCCCTTCCCCACCAGAAAACTGGCGTGAGCTAATAGGAATGTAGTTACATAATTATGACGTTGGATGATATATGACAGATGCGGTCTCAGTTGCAGTCAGTCAGTGGAAGAACCACGATGCACCACCAACAACCGATAGAAAAGAAAGTACATGTTGTTTAGTTCCATGTCTTTGGTCAACTCCATGAGCTTGTCTGTGACTGTTTATCGCTGGAGCGGGCAGAAATCATGCACGCGTGCGGTGCACTTGCTCGAGTCCAGTTAACAGGTGTTCTGCGTGCACACAGGGGCAAACTGGCTACCCGCTTCTCTCCCCTCCCCAACATAGCGTCTCTCCGCTCCTTCCTCTGTATTGCGTTTTGTTTCCGAGGTTGCTTTATTGAATGAAGGAATAAGGTTAGTAGGAGTTTTTGAAAGAAATCATGGTTTGAAAGAGTACCTATTACCAAAGATACGTTTTATTTAATTATCACATATGGAGTTTACAACACGTATCATGTCTGAAACAAAATTTCTGCATACAGACAAACGCAAACAGTTACGTAAATTTTCATCACTGATGTTTGCTCTTAACCGAGACTTATTAATTTTCATAACAAAAAAAAAAAAATCTCTCACAAACGTATGTCGAGCCAAACATTGACATTATCTTCCCGTCTTCACGAGGGAGACGAGGAAACCCTTGCTGTGGAAAGTCCTGATAAAAGTCTATTACAGGTCTTGCCAAAAGGAACTTCTCTCTCAGACGAGAATTACACTGTAGATCTATTAATTCCATTTGCAAAATTGGGATGAATATCATCTACAGTAACAGCAAATGGTCTCGAGAACCATTCAAAAGCTTGTGTTAAATAGGGCCTATGATACATCCCCAAATCACTTGAGAAATTCATCTTTCATTGCACTAAGTACGGAAACATATTCTTTGCAATTCTGTTATCGCACAGTAGACAGAGTAGGGAAATGCACTGCGTTCCCTGACGAGAGCTCTCGTTATCACAGCTCAAGCTTGCTAGTGAAAGCTGGCACCTTTTCAGCCATTTCACAAGTTAGCTGATTTTCTCCTTGCAATGCATTCATATATCCGGTAATCTCCACTAAAAATGCAAGGTCGGTAACCCACTCTGGATCTTCTAACTTGGGATCGTACCTTTCTTTGTCCTTTAAAAACTGATTTATTGGTATTCTCAGCCCAAAAAATCTTTTGAGTACATTACCGCGGCTAAGCCAGCGGCCTTCACTGTGGTACGGTTATTCACCGTACTCTTCCCCAATTACGGCTAAATATTTGTGAAACTGTATATGTGTATGCCAGTGAGATCTCAAATAATTAACTGTCCGGCTAACCACTTGCATGACGTCCTCCAGTTCTGCTGCTTTTGCACAGAGTACTTCTTGGTGGAAAATGCAGTGGATGCTGTACAGTGATTCCTCTGTACGCTGTAGCTTTTTTCTTAGTAATCCAACAAATTCTATTTGTTCCCCTTTCATTGCAGGTGATCCGTCTGTTGTCACTGACACCAAACGTTCCCAATTTAAGCCAGCTGAATCGACAGCTTCTCCGACGGCTTTTAGGATGTCCGCGCCGGTGGTCGTGCTTTTTAAAGATATCATATCAAAAAAAATCCTCTTTTATGCGCAGAGCAGTTCAGTGGGCAAAGTAAATCAGCAGCGTCATTGATGCACTCCTTTATAAACTCACCTTCAGCAAATGGTTTTCCAGCTCTCGCTATATTAAGCGCAATCTTATAACTTGAACGTACCGCTGGGCTATCATTGTTGTCGTCCTGAAAAATTGAAAACAGTGATCCATAAAATGTTAAATCAGTTAGATAAGAGACATGACGAAAGACAGTCGCAGATCTCTCGTGACAACAGCAACTTACGTCAGATTCATCTAGTATCGTCAGATCGCTCTTCTTAAGCTCAGTCAATTTCCCCATCCACTCAATCCCACAATAAATTGTACTCGTCCTTGTGAAATTTATTGTAATGGCGTTCAATACTAAACTTCCGCTGACCAGCGTGAATATTGTCATATACTAAACATTTCGAATTTTCACGTTCTTGCAGAAAGAAAAAATGATTCTCCCACTCTTTTTTAAAAGACAGCAAATCTCCACTTCTCCGTTTCCTTGTTTCACTCTGCATTTTCCGGTTCTTGAAATACAACGTTCACTACGTAGTGGTCGCTAGGCATCAACGTCCGCAACATAGCCTGGCACTACACTGCCGCAACCTGCCGGCTGTCGCCACTGCCCCAGTCGACGATTGCACACGAGCAGCACACGTGCAGCGCTGTGCGCTCATGAGCCGCGTGCAACGTTTGCCCGCCCGTGGTTTATCGTTTCTACACTTCTTCTTCTTCTTCTTCTTCATCTTTGTTCAGCGACCTCTGGAATTCCCAGACCGGCAGCAGCCTCTGGTTTGTTGAGACCTGCAGCAGCCTCTGGCTTGTTGTGAACTGTATCGACCTCTGGCATGTCCAGCTAACAGCAGCCACCACTGTCTCATCAGGACGTGTAGCGATCTCCAACCTGTTGGGATTGGCATCAGCAGTAGCAGCAGCACCACCATGGGATCCTGTAGCGCACGTTATTTCCTGCACCAAATGGTGCAATTCATTTACGAAAAAGGATGATACTGCTACACTGGTATCGAACCTTACATGTAATGCTTTAACGTTCCTGTTTCATAAGTACGATATGAACTTATCAGGGTTGAGACTGACCGTACATGCAATGCAGGCATAGCATCAACTCTTAAAACGTATCTCTCTTCTTCTTCGAATTTGAACGATTTAGAAAACGTTGTGTGGCTCATAGAGACAGTGGGTAGACCAGTAGAAGAGTACTTTAGATACCTCTAAAACTGCTTATAGGATACTTTCAGGTCATGTATCAAATTTATATGAATGCTAAACAAGAACTTGTAAGGAGCTCAAGAGGAGAACGAGATCACAACCAATAAAATAATATGGAAAATACCACACATCACTGTACTGGATGAGGAGCATTTGAAGCTTTTAAAAGTTTTGAATGCTGGTACTTTTCTACCATTAAGATTCTGTTCACGGGCACTTTTTGAGCACCCAGTGTTACTGACTGCAAGCAGATATACGTGGGCCACTAAAACCTCGGTTCAACTGAAGAAGCCCAGATTCATCGTATGTGCATTCTTACCAATAGAAGAGGGAATGTAGCAAATGATTCCGCCAAATTTGACAATTGGACGTTAACTAATACCAGAGTTACCTGAACACCGAATATTACTCATATCATAATTCATGTCTGTGATGGAATGAAAATGTATAGACCCTAGCATTTGACATGTATATGTAGTTCTGTGATTCTTACTTTGCATTCTTCTTACATTGCAATAGACTGCTCAAAACGGAACGAGATGATTTAATCTGAACCTATGGATGTACGAATTGAATTTGAATCTTGCGCAAATTTCCCAGAACACACTGCAGTGTATGCTCTAGTTTTACACAACCGTGCGATTAACTATTGCCCGCTCAGCGGTGTTTTGCAACGAGCTGTATAAATGAGCAAGTGCTGCACCATCCCCAGAGCATTTGTCAGTGGCATATGAAGCTGTCAACATACTTCAGACACTCAGGATTTCTATGATGATGACTGTAGACAGTTCTCAATTAAAGATGTTGCATTCACAGCATACACAGGAGATGCCAGTATAATAGGGACATTCTTAGCATCGCTAAGGTCTTTCAAAGATGTGAAGTGGGCTAAAACATGGAGCAGTGCAAATAAAATTTTACCTCACAATCTGTGTACTTTCTTTCACACTTCAGTAGTAAGTAACTTTACCCATGGTTCTCCTCAAGCACAGGAGATATAATTTTAGACATGTTTCCTGTATGTCTCTGGAATATGGTCATGTGCTACCTATTCCAATACTGAAATACTCACTGCACATAGGTACAATTCCACAGAACCATTAAACATATTTTGTTACTCACCACCTTAAATTTCATCCCGTTAATAACACTCATGTTTAAAACTAATGTCATCTGTGACTTGCACATTCATTACACATACAGTTGGGATAGGTTTTCTGTAAATAACAGCAACGAAGATGTATGGTAACGAATTTTTCCTTTATTCATTTCTCACAGATAAAATTTGATTCTTTGGGTATAATTACCTTCACAATTTAGTTCCTGAGTTAGAATTTAGTTCCAATATTTCGGTGCAAAGATTTCTATAAATATCACTTGATACAATTCCGTTCCAATATTTTCATTGCAGAGATACTTTGAACTTACACACTATTACTACTGCTAATAGCTGTGACTAAAAAAAAAACCTTTTATAGTCCACCTAGCAACATTCTTTGGAAGCACTGCATCGCTGAGGACTTTAAGAGCTGTGAAGATGCCTAAAACATGAGTCTGAGAATATTTGCAATTTTCAGTAACACTGGTTAAGAATATTTTTCGCAATATTCAAGGCCACAGTAGCACTGGCTGAGAGTATTTTTAGAATTTTTGGGTGCATGGTAGCACAGGATGAGGTTGTTTCCTGGATAGAAAGGGATCTAGCTACACTAAAGCTAGTCAGGCTGTACGTCTGGCAACAGGTGAACCTTAAACAGTAGGATACTTACAGGAATTATTTACAATGTACACACATATGGTGTATGAATACGTATGGATACACATATCCACATTATTGACAAAACCCACTCATGGTGAGTATATATTTATTTATGCACACACACATGTGCTCACATACACACACACACACACACACACACACACACACACACACACACACACACACACACACTCTTGCACTATAAATATTGACACAATGATAAATGAGCCATACTACTCTACATACATACATAACCTCACTCTCTCTCTCAGTCGTACACCACTCTCATCTAGTGAGATTGATGTGAGTTTGGGCGAGTTTGAACCTGTCATGAGAAATGCCTCGTTTATCATCACAAGCCAACAAACCGATTTTAGACTGCAGCATAGTGTACACCTCATGCCCTCGAGACCTAATACTAGTTTGCCACACCATCTGAGGCATCTGTGGTGAAGCATATCTCTGTACAGGCGCTGCAAACAGTCTCAAATCTCGAGGGCCCCTGACGCTGCACAACTGAATCCCTATGCCCACCTCTGGGTGGTACCTCCCAGCGTGCGATATGCATACAGTTTGCATCTTACACCCACAAACACCCCATCTGTGATCCCTTCACCTTGTCTTTCATTAGACCGATAACATAAGGATTATCGGCCATGTATGAAGGCATGTGGAATTCTACAACATGGCACACCATTACTTCATATGGATCACAGTTCTTCACCATTGATATGGATCATACTTCTTCACCCAATAGATGGAGTAATCTTTTCTTCAAAACATTCACTAGGAAATGCTCATCTGTGTGCTTATAAAGTCCTGCATACTCTCCCAAATGTGGGGTGTTAAACTCCTGCCAAACATTCACAGCATGCTCAAACTCTGCATTCGATACTGCATACCTGTAAGGTTGCTGGAGAATGCAGCTGTGGCAGGTAGGCTGGTTTTGTAGAGTTTCCCAACGCAATCCAAATATTCGTATGGGAAACCCCTTACTTGTCACAAGCTAAAACTTTGCGTCATCGGGATATACATCTCAGGTGATCTGCATATCATCCTGAGGTAGAGTTTCAACAAGTTCCTGGAGTGGGTCCTGCATGAAGGGTAGCGGGTCCAGGAAGCGGAGTGTAATTCTTGGCGTCATTCGTTTGGCGAATGAGATATAGTTCTCGATGCTGTCAGGTAGCACGCTGACCTGATCATTCTCCATAACGAATTTACCCAAATGCTCAATGATAAAGTGAGCATTAAATCTCGCAAAATTATTGAGGAAAATGGATGTTTCTCATGGTAATTGATGCTTAATGTTTCATGTGTTATAGGCAACACTGTGTAACTTCCCCGTTAGACGACAATGATCTCTACAAGGAGTTCCTGCTGCCCAATCTAATAGCTTGTAACCTCCCCACAAAATAAAAATAAATATTATTAGTATGATTCTAATTTAGTGTAACCTCCCCACAAAATTCTTTCTCATTTGCAACCTCCCTACAAAATTCTTTTCACATTAACCTCCACACAAAGCTCAAAATTCATTCACATTTGGCGTAACCTCAAAACAGAAAAAATCCTAAACCTCTCAACAGTAAAAAATTATAATTATGTCGTTCACATACAGTGTAATGTCCCAATAAAAAAATAAATTCAGTAACCTAGTAATAAAACAATGTAACTAACCTCTCAATTAAATTGTCGCTCACTTATGACTTTTCAATAATTCACTGTGAATTTAACCTGGTAAAGTTTGGACGACAGCAGTGCTGTGTCATGGCCCTGAAAGATCATTCTGAATAAAAAAAGGAAAAATTCTTACCTCAATGAAGTCGCCGGACATATCTGCTCTTACAATAATTTTTTCCGGCACAGCTCCGTGCAATGCTGGCCGATATATCTGTGATTTATGAAAGGAAGCAACTGAATTTTTTTTTCTTTTGCAACAACCGGGATGATCATGGATGGGAGAAACTAGTAAATTCTTTAAATTGAAATGAATGGTTGTTAAAAGTTACTTTTTATGAGAAAGATTATTATTACGAGATTTTTAAAACATTTACATGGGACTTGAGATAACATTACTACATATGCGCGAGGCTGCTTTTTACCTTATACAATAATACTCAGGCTCCGGCATCGTTGCACCGCGACCGGGCCAGCCAACACGATACACCATACCAGACCAGAGCAGACTCCAGACTTACAACAACTTACTGCTACAGCTACACAGTTCCTACTGCAGTCAACACTGCTCTCTGGTCAGAGATTTTCTTATACCTTGCATATCGCAGGCAGCGCATGAGCAATACATCGAAATTACATTTGCTCGGACCTCTTACAAGCTGCCCATAGATATGAGAGTCAACAGCCTTCATGTACAAATGATTATTCTCCTTTTACTTGGTCGTGGACATCTTGGACATCTTGGAGCTGTAAAGCTTATTAGCCTCCCATGAAAGTTTCTCGAACTCAGTGAGTAAACAAATCGTAGGATTATCCCCAACATGTGATTTGTGATAGCTCAGACTTGAATCATACCCACATACGAGCTGGTACGCCGCCGCAAATGGCGTGTGTTCTTCTATGGAGGTTGTATGTGGTGCTGTAGGGCACCATTCACACTGCGTTACAGGAGGAAGGAGGCACTTAAAATAAGTGTAAGAAACAAAGCAGCATTTCTACTGATGGTGAGCGTTCTTAAACAAAAAAATGGTTCAAATGGCTCTGAGTATAATGGGACTTAACTTCTGAGGACATCAGTCCCCTAGAACGTAGAACTGCTTAAGCCTAACTAACCTAAGGACATTCACACACATCCATCCCCGAGGAAGGATTCGAAACTGCGACCGTAGGTCCAGATTGTATACCGATTAGGTTCCTTTCAGATTACGCTGATACAATAGCTCCCTACTTAGCACTCATATACAACCGCTCGCTCACCGATAGATCTGTACCTACAGATTGGAAAATTGCGCAGGTCGCACCAGTGTTTAAGAAGGGTAGTAGGAGTAACCCATTGACCTACAGACCTATATCATTGACGTCGGTTTGCAGTAGGGTTTTGGAGCATATACTGTATTCAAACATTATGAATCACCTCGAAGGGAACGATCTATTGATACGTAATCAGCATGGTTTCAGAAAACATCGTTCTTGTGGAATGCAGCTAGCTCTTTATTCGCACGAAGTAATGGCCGCTATCGACAGGGAATCTCAAGTTAATTCCGTATTTCTAGATATTCGGAAAGCTTTTGACACCGTTCCTCACAAGCGACTTCTAATCAAGCTGCGGGCCTATGGGGTATCGTCTCAGTTGTGCGACTGGATTAGTGATTTTCTGTCAGGAAGGTCGCAATTCGTAGTAATAGACGGCTAATCATCGAGTAAAACTGAAGTGATATCAGGTGTTCCCCAGGAAGCGTCCTGGGACCTCTGCTGTTCCTGATCTATATAAATGACCTGGGTGACAATCTGAGCAGTTCTCTTAGGCTGTTCGCAGATGATGCTGTAGTGTACCGTCTAGTAAGGTCATCCGAAGACCAGTATCAGTTTCAAAGCGATTTAGAAAGATTGCTGCATGGTGTGGCAGGTGGCAGTTGACGCTAAATAACGAAAAGTGTGAGGTGATCCACATGAGTTCCAAAAGAAATCCGTTGGAATTCGATTACTCGATAAATAGTACAATTCTCAAGGCTGTCAATTCAACTAAGTATCTGGGTGTTAAAATTACGAACAACTTCAGTTGGAAAGACCACATAGATAATATTGTTGGGAAGGCGAGCAAAAGGTTGCGTTTCATTGGCAGGACACTTAGAAGATGCAACAAGTCCACTAAAAAGACAGCTTACACTACACCCGTTCGTCCTCTGTTAGAATATTGCCGTGCGGTGTGGGATCCTTACCATGTGGGATTGACGGAGGACATCGAAAGGGTGCAAAAAAGGGCAGCTCGTTTTGTATTATCACGTAGTATGGGAGAGAGTGTGGCAGATATGATACGCGAATTGGGATGGAAGTCATTACAGCAAAGACGTTTTTCGTCGCGGCGAGATCTATTTACGAAATTTCAGTCACCAACTTCCTCTTCCGAATGCGAAAATATTTTGTTGAGACCAACTCACATAGGTAGGAATGATCATCAAAATAAAATAAGAGAAATCAGAGCTCGAACAGAAAGGTTTAGGTGTTCGTATTTCCCGCGCGCTTTTCGGGAGTGGAATGGTAGAGAGATAGTGTGATTGTGGTTCGACGAACCCTCTGCCAAACACTTAAATGTGAATTGCAGAGTAGTCATGTATGTGAAGATGTAGATGTAGCAGTCGCGCGGTTCCGGACTGAAGCGCCTAGAACCGCTCGGCCACCGCAGCCGGCGTTCTTAAACTTTAAGAATTTGTTTTCCCCAGTAGGCATTATAGCACGTACCAGTTTCCTGATAGAACAATGTTTTTGATGCTTTACTAAAAACTCGCTTGTGGAAAAGGAATTCAGACATCTCAGGCAAATATGCTTTACGCTACGATTTTTTGACAACTGACAGGAAATGAGTCGGGATATATGCCTGATCCAGCAGCAATCTGAGAATAACAGCATGTTCACATACATCTTACAATGACCTGCAAATTACTAGAAATGGAAGAATCCCACGACTCTGTTCGAAACTTAACGAACATCTGATCTGCAATTATCCACGATGTAAACATGAACTGATATACCAGTATTCTTCGCCTCAGATTTGAGTATTCTTTTGGGCTTCAATGGGAAACTCGATACTGTGAAAGTTATAAAACCGACGAACGTCAGTACCTTTGCCAAATCGAGATTTATGCTGTGGATGATCCCTATAATTGTAATTTCATTTGTAAGCCAGGACTGAGCACACAAAGAAATACCGTAACGGTCGCGCGGTTCCAGACTGTAGCGCCTAGAACCGCTCGGTCACTAGGGGCGGCCATTGTTGTTCGCTACATCATCAGTAAGCTTGGAACAGTTGGACCCTGGACTTGCGTGTAGATGTCGAGCTGTATTACTGAACTATGTGTTTTACCTGGGCCTCTAACTTCCATCTTGGAAAATGTGTCTCTTATAGCACTCATATATATATATATATATATATATATATATATATATATATATATATATACATGGTGCGGAAAATAATTACTAAAATCTCAGTCCCTCCCCGATGAAACAATATCTCTGGGGCCATCAGGTACAACCTCCACCTAGTCTGCCATACGTGATTGGGTTTTACAGAACCGCAGCTCTCATCCATTTCCTCCATCCATCCCAGTATCTCATCGTCATGAATCCCTGTGGCAGCTATAACAACAACAGTCACAACATGAAGATCAACTAGAATCCTTTGTTTTTCTAAACGAGAATATAGAACGAAATACGTTTGATGAACACACATGTGTTTACATGGCTGTTACAGTAGGTTTGTCAGGAGTGATGTAACACACCTCTCGATCTCATCGAAGTGACCTGGAACAGAAGAAACTTATCAACTACAAAATGTAAACAGCTGGGACACAAATCCATGAAATAGAACAATACGAAAAGAAAATTAATGAGAATATGTACTTACTGGTGGTATTTCCGATGGAGAGTGCTCAGACTCTTTGACCTGCTTGCCTACAACTTCTAGCAACTGGTAAATCTCATCGAGATTGAAAAATTCTTCTGATGTGAATATATAGTACGAAATTTGAACACTAAGTTATTTACCTAGACGGCTGATGTGCAGATGGAGGCTATCTACAATCCGAGGGGACTGCATATATCCATGAGCCAATCCAGTCAAAGCTCTCGAATTAATTACTTTGATTGAGCTCCTGACATTTCACGTCAAGGGGTTACATTTTCGTGGCCTCATCAACACATTTTCCTACAGTTGATATTCCAAAAATGGTATTGTTAAGTTAAACAGGCGATTCTCCTTTTTATATTATGATGTAGCTTTATCCATTAATTATGTCCTCCACCTTTTTGGTAACATAAGTAAGTTTTGTAACTGTTATTGGTTCAAATGGCTCTGAGCACTATGGGACTTAACTTCTAAGGTCATCAGTGCCCTAGAACTTAGAACTACTGAAATCTAATTAACCTAAGGACGTCACACACATCCATGCCCGAGGCAGGATTCGAACCTGCGACCGTAGCGGTTGCGCGGTTCCAGACTGTAGCGCCTAGAACCGCTCGGCCACACCGGCCGGCCAAATAAGAAGAAGAAGAAGAAGAAGAAGAAGGGGAAGAAGGAGAAATATATAAGCAAGCAGACACTATGATTTTAACCAACATGATTGGGAGTGTCAGCGGTCTCACTTCTGATAATTGCATATGCAGAAACAGTCACGATTACAGAATATCATTTGTTTAAAATTGGTGAAATAAATGATATTTCGCGATAGTGACTGTTTCTTCATAATTACCACAAGCACTAAACTGGTATCACTGAACCCCTTTTCGAGTCTTCAGTGTTTCTTTGCTAACATAGAATCTTCGTGTGTAATAATGACTTTTCATTGGGCCCAGGTAACACGAGAAACTCGTTGCTTGTCTGCGTGGTTACACAGGAGTTAAAACATTTTAATCAGTGTAGTGTCGCTCATTGTATACGGCGAGAAACAGAGGGGATGTGTGCAGCGCAGCAGAGCGTATTGACAGCGGGCAATCCGCAAATAGCTGCACAGTCGAGGGCTGCCTTCGCCGCCAGCGACAGCCGTTTCATCCGTCAGCTGCCAGCAGCGGCTGACACCTGCTGACACCCGCCACAGCCAATCACGACAGCTCCCTACCGGGCGCAGTGGTCTGACGCAGGCAAGGCGGCGCGGAAGTTCGCACGACCTTAACTGCATCAATAACAACCAATGTGATTAGGCGACGACACAAGGAACTAGAAGGCTCAAAGATATGCTATTGGTATTGTTCTTTGTTGCGTGTTGTTCGTTACTGTTGGGTATTAGAGTACAACGACATTGCGGTAAAAGAGTAAGGGAAAGTGGTTAGGCTCTTATTTATTAGGCCAGGGGCGGGCAGGAATCCTGCAAGTGTGCGGTGCACTTGCTCGTATACAGTTAACAGGTATACTGCGTGCACACAGGGGCAAGTTGGCCACCCGCTTCTCTCCCGTCTCCACCATACCGTCTCTCCGCTCCTTCCTCTGTAATGTGTTTTGTTTCCTAGCTTGGTTTATTGAATAAAGTAATAAGGTTAGTAGGAGTACTTGAAAGAAATCATGGTTTGAAAGAGTACCTGTTACCTACAATACGTTTAATTTAATTATCACAGGTGGAGTTTACAATACGTTTAATGTCTGGAACAAAATTTCTACATACAGACAAACGCAAACAGTTACGTAAATTTTCATCAGTGATGTTTACTCTTAACTGAGACTTATTAATTTTCATAACAGAAAAAAATCTCTCACAAACGTATGTCAAGCCAAACATTGATATTATCTTCGCGGCTTCACGATGGAGACCAGGAAACTCTTGCTGTGGAAAGCCGTGATAAAAGTCTGTTACACGTCTTGCCAAAAGAAACTTGTCTCTCAGACGAGAATTGCACTGTAGATCTATTAATTCAATTTGCAAATTGGGACGAATATCATATACAGAAACAGCAAATGGTCTCGAGAACCATTCAAAAGCTTGGGATAAATATGATATATCCCCAAATGGCTTGAGAAATTCCTCTTTTATTGCTCTAAGTACGGAAACATATTCTTTGCAATTCTGTTCTCGCACAGTAGACAGAGTAGGGAAATGCACTGCGTTTCGTGACGAGAGCTGTCGTTCCCACAGCTCAAGCTTGCTAGTGAAAGCTTGCACCTTTTCAGCCATTTCACAAACAGCTGTGCAATCTTGTGTTTAATCCATTCATGTGTCCGGTAATGTTGCAACTAACCTGTTTCTACGGGTTATTACGTTATTATTGGGAATGGAAATGCTTATTGATTGTGGAATTAACGTGAGAAGATTAGGGTCGCCACCGATTCTAACCATACAACTAATCAAAGGTTTGGCCGAATCGGAAAATAAATTAATTTGATCACAGACCAAAAACTCATAAAAATGCATACGTTGTGATGTCGCTCATGGGGGATGCGATATAAGTAATTGCCCGTGGACTGTTCTCGAGAATCAAATATTTAAAATAAAATGGAAAATGCATGAATACTGTGCAGGAGATCAGCTTCCAGCAACACACCTGAAAATAAGACTTAATCTAAAGCATTTGTTTTAAAATAAAAGGGGAAACTAATCACTGGACCTGTGCATAAGGAAACGCGTTGGATTTGCTAATGGGAAAGCTAACGAGGTGAGTGGCTTAGGTGAAAAAACGTAACCCCGGAATACAAGAGAAAATTATGGATAAAATAATTTATCCCTAAGATATGGATGTGAGGCATGTACAAAATTCCTGATAACATTAATTCCTAAAACATTAAACAAAAACATCGATACATTCACCGTTATAATCTACACCTAAAATCATTGGTGTGCATCATTCATACAACTGCTGTTGCCTGATAACTGATCGCAATAACTCGTGAAACGGTACACGTTTCGCAGTACACCCGCGTGCCCACGTGGTTTGTGGAGACTCAGTTTCTAGGTATCGTGGCCAATTGCAACAAATCACATCACAAAATCGTGAACAGTTAACATTCTTTAAAACAAACATGAGATCGGACAGTTAGTGATGACGGTAGCCCAACAAACTCTAGTGTTCTACCACGTGGTTGACGCCCCCCGGACGAAAGACATATAAAGCAAGGAAAACTTACGAGAAGCCAAAGCTATTGATATTTAGAAAAATAAAAGCGAATACAGGCACAGCTCAAGGCTAACAGACATTCACACAGAAGAGAGTGCTCACTTCTTATCGACACCGTTGTGTGACGCTCTTCCGGCGGATCTATGTCTGCTACAGAAATTTACTAAAAGAAAAATCTGCCGAAGTTTTGCACTCCTTGCTGCGACAAGGCAAAGTAATCTTTCTGAGTTGAAAAGCGAGACCAAAAGCTAACAGCTCTCCTCTCGCCAAGTAACAACGAGCCACGCGGTCAGTCTAACTCACCCTTCTTCGACTGGAGCACAGGTGTGGACGCTTCCCGTACCGGCGGCAGACTGCCTCCCTTTTTCTTCTCCAGCCTCTTCCACGCTCCGCGTGGCCCGGAAAACCCAAAGATGCCATTTCCGCCACCAACCTAATGCAGGTGGATTTCTCACAAGTAGCGCAAACCTCTTTGCCTACTTGACCACTACGAGAGTTGGCTATTCTGTACAACTGCTGCTGAATCTGTATGACTATCGCAGACTTTCTGCAGCAGACTACGCCACCGTCTAGCAACGTGACACACAACCACATTCATTCAATCACACCACTGTGGGAGTTATGAAGAAAGATAAACAAGGAAAAGGAAGAGAAATGCTAGTGAAAATGGGCTACCGGACTAATGAAAGGTGGCTACAGGACCCTTTCAATGTCAACCAAAAATGCAAGGTCGGCAACCCACTCTGGATCTTCTAACTTGGGATCGTACCTTCCTTTGTCCTTTAAAAACTGATTTATTGGTATTCTCAGCTGAAAAAATCTTTTGAGAACATTACCGCGACTAAGCCAGCGGCCTTCATTGTGGTATGGTATGTCACCGTACTCTTCCCCAATTTCAGCTAAATATGTGTGAAACTGTCTATGTGGAAGCCCGTGGGATCTCAAATAATTAACTGCCCGGATAACCACTTGAATGACGTCCTCCAGTTCTGCTGCTTTTGCACAGAGTACTTCTTGGTGCAAAATACAGTGCATGCTGTACAATGATTCTTCTGTACGCTGTAGCTATTTTTTTAGTAATCCAACAAATCCCAATTGTTCCCCTTTCATTGCAGGTGCCCCGTATGTTGTCGCTGACACCAAACGTTCCCAGTTAAATCCAGCTGAATCGACAGCTTCTTCAACGGCTTTTAGGATGTCCGCGCCGGTGGTCGTGCTTTTTAAAGATATCATATCTAAAAAATCCTCTGTTATGTGCAGGGCAGTGTCCACGCCGCGGACATAAATGACTAATTGTGCGGTGTCTGAAATATCTGTGGACTCATCAAGTGCGATGGAAAATGCAATAAACTCCTGCACTGCACTCCTTAATTGACGGTAAACGTCACCTGCCATGGCACTTATACGACAACTTACAGTCCGCCGAGAAAGAGTGATTGCTCGAACCTGATTTGCATTCATTGGGCAAAGTAAATCAGCAGCGTCATTGATGCATTCCTTTATAAACTCACCTTCAGCAAATGGTTTGCCAGCTCTCGCTATATTAAGCGCAGTCTTGTAACTTGCACGTACCGCTAGGCTATCATTGTTGTCGTCCTGAAAAATTGAAAACAGTGCTCCATAAAATGTTAAATCAGTTACATGAGAGACATGACGAAAGAGAGTTGCAGCTCTCTCGTGACAACAGCAACTTACATCAGATTCATCTAGTATCGTCAGATCGCTCTTCTTAAGCTCAGTCAATTTCCCCATCCGCTCAGAATCCGACAATAAATTGTACACGTCCTTGTGAAATTTATTATAATGGCGTTCAATACTAACCTTCCGCTGATGAGCGAGAATACTGCCACATATTAAACATTTTGAATTTTCACGTTTTTGCACAAAGAAAGAAAGATTCTCCCATTCCTTTTTAAAAGATAGCAAATCTCCACTTCTCCGATTCCTTGATTCACTCTCCATTTTCCGGTTCTTGAAATACAACGTTCACTACGTAGTGGTCGCTTCGCATCAACGGCCGCAGCCTAGCCTGGTACTACACTGCCGCAACCTGCAGGCTGTCGTCACTGCCCCGGTCGGCGATTGCACGCGAGCAGCACACGTGCAGCGCTGCTCATGAGCCGCGTGCAACGTTTGCCCGCCCCTGTATTAGGCTCTTATTTACGACTCCTGACGTTCCTTGGCAAAAAAAAAAAAAAAAATCTCCCTCCTCTTCCTCTTCCCATCCACGGACGTGAAATGCCGAAGTTTATGAAAGCTTGCCTGATACGTGGACATGTTTTTTATGTGTGTAACACTTAACTAAGAGCTGCAAACCTAAAACCGTTCTTTTAGAAAAGTTAAAAGATGTTCCCCAACGACAATGGGCAGTCCATTTTCACTTTCGTTTGGTGGAAGTTTTTTTTCCTCGTCTTCGGGTTTATTTGGGTCCATAAATGTCTACACTGATTTCAAGATTAAATATTAAGTATACTTATTATGGTAATGTTTTTTTTTTCCTTTTACAGGTTTACTAGGGAACCCACAATGTTTCTGTACAGTTTCGCCACAAGCAGCGCTGTCTGAGCTATGTCGTAAAAATGGCTTCCCGCCCCCCTCCCCCCCCCCCCCTCCTCCTCCCGAGAGAAAGCTCAATATGTTGTGTGGCTAGCAGAAATCAAATCACCGATTACTGTGCGGCGAAAGTTTTTTTTTCCCATTACAGAAAGAAAGAATCTGACGTCAAGTTAGTCAGAAGATGGATAGAAATTCTTTTAGCAACGAGGCTGCTTCAGAAACGGACAGATAGCGGCAGACGATCTGTTTCGGAGGAGACTGCGGTTACAACTGCCTACACATTCACGAAGTCGACACAGACATCGATTAGACAAGTTTTACAAGAAGCTTCAATTGCTGAAGAGTACAGTGCATAAAGTGGTTAGCAAACGTCCTAAATTATATGCGTACAACGTCCAAATTGTTCAGGCACTATAATCATATTATCGTCCAAGACGTGAACGATTTGCAATGGACATGCTGAATCGTTTGGATGAGAGAAATGATTTCTTGAAGCATTTGCATTTTCCTGATTATACTACATTTCATGTTTCTGGCTCAGTTGGTCACCATAATGTCTGCATCTGGAGAGCAGAAAATCCTCTTGTTATACGAGAACACATTTGACACTGTCAAAACGTTAATGTATGGAGTGGTTTAATGTGTGATCGAGTCACTGTCCCATTTTTCTTCTTTGAAAGCAATGTAACTGGATATGTTTACCTAGATTCGTTGGTGAATTATGCCGTTCCCGAGATACAGGATATGCAAGACACTATCATCTTCCAGCAAGATGGCGCTCCCTCTTACTGAGTTCTGTAAGTTCAAAATGGTTCAAATGGCTCTAAGCACAATGGGACTTAACATCTGAGGTCATCAGTCCCCTAGACTTAGAACTACTTAAACCTAACAAGCCTAAGGACGTCACACACATCCATGCCCGAGGCAGGATTCGAACCTACGATCATAGCAGCAGCGCGGTTCCGGACTGAAGCGCCTAGCCTAGAACCACTCGGCCACAGCGGCCGGCATTCTGTAAGTACGCGATTGTCTAAATGAAACTTTCCCCAACAGATGGATTGGCAGAAGCGGCCCAATTCTGTGGCCTCGGAGATCGCCTGACATTACCCCTTAGATTTCTTTCTTTAGTGGTATGTGAAAGGTACTGAGTACAAAATAGGAGTTCCTGATGTTGTAACATCGCAATAATGCATCGGAGATGCCATGGACACAATCACACCAGACATGTTGCAGAAAGTGCGGCAAGGGATCGAATACCGGCTTTATATTTTGCGTTTTACCAGGGGTGCTCGTATTGAAGTAAGTTAAATGTTGAAGTATATTACTTGTATTAAATGTGAAAGGTTCAAAATGTAATGAGTAGAACGTACATGATATAACACATGTTTCATTTGCTGTAGAAATTATTTTGTTATTGGGGTAAACATTTATGTACACTCTGTATTTGTTCCTGGTCTTCGGTAATTTCAATTGAGAAGAGTGTTTGTTCTCTACCAAAATTCTTTTTATACAAACGTCAAAGCGCGGAACTTCCTTCGGTGCTTCTTTTTCTCTTTTCATTTCTTTCTTTTGCCAGAAATCGATAATGAGCCCTACTAAGTCGCTTTCTTCCAGTCATTTTCTTCAGTGATTATCAAAATATCGCACAATAGCATCGATTAACAACAGTGTAGGAATCACGTTAGAAGTCTCTTGTATTTGATTTAAAGCAAACTGTATTCAGTCGTCTGTATGATATCGTTACGTTGTACAAAGCATTTCTTTTTACACAATAATGCATAATGTATCTTCTGAGTGGTAGAAAATAATAAATTAGAAGAGGGCGCTGAGTGGCGCTAGGGTATAGGACGCAAACTGTTAATAAACAATTTTTATAAACTTACAGCCTGTAAAACACCAGTAGAAGTAAAAGGTCATAAGTAACATTTTATAATAATTTAAAAAGCACAGAAATACCAGTTGAGGCATGTAGCACTCACTTATAAGGAACAGGTGATGCCCATGCATTGCCATTTCTGCCAATGAGAGCAAATGCGTACGTGCCATATAGGAGAATCAAACCATTTCAGAAGGCGCAATCGTGGAATGCTATACATCAGTTCCATCAACCATCCCAGATTGCCTTATCTAATTAAAGCTCTGTAGCCCCCAAACGTCAGTCTAACTACATCACCATCAATGAACCTTAGCCAGACTAGCGGTTGGGAGTTTTGGGAGGCAAGGAAGGTTTCCTCTAGATGGTCCATAAACAGGTTTGCTTAGGAGGGTGTCATGAAGGAGCCCAAGGCTGTGTAACTGGTGGAGCCTTTGTTTGCAAGGAGGATGATTAGGTCTTGGTCTGTTTTCAGACTGAGTAAGGCTGACTTTTCTTTTGTCACTGAGTTAGTGGGTCCTTCTGTGAACCTTCTCTTCAGAGGAAAAGTAGCTGTGGGTCAGGATATAGCTGGTGAGGTGTATAAGGAAAGAGGTGGTAGGTTAGAAATTTGAAGGATGTTGGGTGAGGTCATGGGCATGATGGATGTTGGTGTATAGGGAGGTAGCATATACAGTGACAGGTAGGGATCCAGGAGGTAAAGAGGTGGAGATGGTAGAAAGTCAATGAATCAATTGGTTACCATCTTTGATGTGGAAGGCTAGGTTTTGGGCAACTAATTGGAGATGTTGGTCAACAAGAGCAATAATTGTTTCACTAACTACAATTGGATACCGAGGATTGTTGGGTTTGTGGATTTTAGGGAGCATGTAGAAGGTTGTTGGAGTAAGGGGGGTGATGGAGTCAGGTGAAAGGTTCTGGGAAGGGCCTACGCTTTTCACTAAGGAAAAGAAGTTATGTTAGACTTCTGGTATCATTCCAGAGGAGCTTGTAGGTGGAGGAGTCTTACATTTTGTGGAGGCCTTCCATCAAATACTCATTGTGACTGACCACGACATTGGTGGAGCCTTTGTTTGCAAGGAGGATGATTAGGTCTTGGTCTGTTTTCAGATTGAGTAAGGCTGACTTTTCTTTTGTCACTGAGTTAGTGCTTTGAGAAAGGGATCTGAGGAAGGTTGGTGAGGCCAAGTTGGAGGTAAGGAATTGTTGGAAGCTTCCTAGAAAGTGGTTAGGTGGGTGGAGGGTTAGTGTCATGGTTTGATGGTAGAATGAACTGGGACAGGCAAGGTTCAGTGTTGGGATTAGATTGTCTTTATTTGGAGAGTTCAGTGGTAAGGAAGTGTTCCCACTGTAGGGATCAGGAGAAGAAGAGTAGGTCTTCGACAGGTCCAACATGACGAAATTCCAGCATGGCTACATTTGGGAGTTTGGCTGAAGGTTAGGGCTTTGGGTAAGATTGAAATTTCTATGGAACTGAGGTTTTTTGGTGGGCATGCTTGGGTTGCTTCGGCACTGGGTTCTGGGGAGTGTTCAAAGGGAGTCTTCGAGGATGTGAGGATGTGGGTGCTATGAGGGGTGGGTTTCGATGAATAATGATGCCTCAAGATCGGAATAGGACGTCAACAGATTGGACAATTTATGGAGGTGATGTCTGAAATGCTCATCGAGGTGTTGGAGTGCAAGGTTTGTATTTCGGAGATGTTGTATCTGTAGTAGGGATTGCACAGTAGAAGTGTCTTGAGGAGGTAATAGAGGTAGTCTTGGATGCCTGCGCCATTGTGAGGTGTTTTTGCAGTACCAGTTTCGTGAGGTAATGGTGGAATCTGAAAAGGTAAAATTCATTGTGAAAGGAGGGGTTCAGAGAAGAGGACTGTTATGGTTAGGCCATGGGAGGATTGGGGGGGGAGGATATTCCTCAGTTTAGACAGCGTTTAAGGAACAGGCTGTGGGACTGGGTCTCATTCAGGAAAAGGCATACTTTTCTGAACTATTGCGGGAAGATGAAGCAGTGGTCCACTGGGGCAGGACTGATTACGAAACGGGAAATGAGCGAGTGAAAGCGTTAATGGGTTATTAAAAAAATGGACAATATAGCGTGAGATCTCTGAATGAAAAGGTTGGAATAAATTGTGCTGTTAGCAACAGGAGTGTTTTGTGGACTGACGATATTCAAATCCCGTGCAAGTTAGTATCATGCGCTGGAAAGAAGAAGGAGAAACGTAAAGTTCTAACGGGAGGAATGTGTGAGGAGTGGGTGGCCTCGGAGTTTCGTTGTTATGATCCGTTGAATGTATGTTAGTAGATCAGCGTGCAGCGCAGATATAGGTTCTTTTAAATGTTTGTGCATGTAAACTGTACTTGTATCAAAACTAAGTCCTTTGGCTACATAAAAACGCAGAAGTTATTGATTAAGAAATACAATTTATGTCACGTAGGGATGTAAAATAATGGAGTGAAATTGAATGATGTTGAAGCGAAACAAGCGCTGTATCGTTTGTGAGATACAAAGGCTGGCGCGTATGCCGAGACTTAACCCAGTTCACTGCTAGTATCACCCCATCACCTTGACGCGCCTGCGCGTAGCGCACAAGTATTGCACTATAATTAAGTATGAAATTAAAAGTCAAAATTTTATATTTTGGAGCTCATGCATCCAAGTTGCTTACAAGAATAATATACAGGAGAATGGAAAAGAAAATTGACGATGCTCTAGATGACGACCAGTTTGGCTTTAGGAAAGGTAAAGGCAATAGGCAATTCTGACGTTGCGGTTAATAATGAAAGCAAGAATAAAGAAAAATGAAGACACGTTCATAGGACCTGTAGACCTGGAAAAAGCGTTCGACAATGTAAAATGGTGCAAGATGTTCGAGAATCTGAAAAAAAGTATGGGTAAACTATTGGGAGAGACGGGTCATATACAATATATACAACAGCCAAGAAGGAATAATAAGAGTGGACCATCAAGAACGAAGTGCTCGTATTAAAAAGGCCTTTCACCCCTACTGTTCGATGTGTACATCCAGGAAGCAATGACGGAAATAAAATAAAGCCGGCCGAAGTGGCCATGCGGTTCTAGGCGCTGCAGTCTGGAACCGCGAGACCGCTACAGTCGCAGGTTCGAATCCTGCCTCGGGCATGGATGTGTGTGCTGTCCTTAGGTTAGTTAGGTTTAACTAATTCTAAGTTCTAGGGGACTGATGACCTCAGAAGTTGAGTCCCATAGTGCTCAGAGCCATTTGAACCATTTGAACCAAATAAAAGAAAGGTTCCAGAGTGGAATTAAAATTCCAGGTAAAAGGATATCAATGATACGATTCGCTGATTACATTCCTATCCAGAGTAAAAGTGAAGAAGAATTGCATAATCTGCTGAATGGAATCAACAGTATAAATTGAGAATAAATGGAAGAAAGACGAAGGTAATGAGAAGTAGTAGAAATGAGAACAGCGAGGAACTTAGCATCAGGATTGATGGTCACGAAGTAAATGAAGTTAAGGAATTCTGCTATCTAGGCAGTAAAATAACCAATGACGGACGGGGCAAGGAGTACATCAAAAGCAGACCAGCTATGCAAACAAAGGTATTCCTGGACAAGAGAAGTCTACTAATATCACATATCGGCCATAGTTTGAGGAAGAGATTTCTGAGAATGTACGTCTGGAATAGAGGATTGTATGATAGTGAAACATGGACTGTGGGAAAACCGGAAAAGAAAGGAATCGAAGCATTTGCGATGTGGTGCAACAGACTAATGTTGAAAATTAGGTAGACTGTAAAAAGGTTCAAATGGTTCAAATGGCTCTGAGCACTATGGGACTTAACATCAGAGGTCATCAGTCCCCTAGAACTACTGAAACCTAACTAACCTAAGGACATCACACACACCCATGCCCGAAGCAGGATTCGAACCTGCGACCGTAGCGGTCGCGCGTTACCAGACTCAAGCGCCTAGAACCGCTCGGCCACCTGTAATAATGTTCTGTGCAGAATCGGAGAGGAAAGGAATATGTGGAAAACACTGATAAGGAGAAGGGACAGGATGATAGGACACCTGTTAAGACATCAGGGAATGACGTCAATGGCACTGGAGAGAGCTGTAGACGAAAAAAATTGTGAAGGAAGACAGAGATTGGAATACATCCAGCAAATAATTGAGGACGTGGAATGCAAGTGCTACTCTGAGATGAAGAGGTTAGCACAGGAGAGAATTCATGGCGGGCCGCATCAAACCAGTCAGAAGACTGATGACCAAAAAGAAAGAAAAGAAAAGAGAGAGACAACGTTAAGCTACCTCTTATAGATTTGAGTAAATTAATGAAAACCAAATTTGTAGTAGATCAAGTACCTGCAATTTTGATGATAGAAAATTTTGGTTACAGCATATGATAAAACCTACTGAACAATAGAGCTATAACAAATTATAGAATCGTAGTATTAATAACAAATAATACGAGATCTATTAAAGTTATGCTTTAGATGTAACGATCTACAGTTAATTCCACTATAAAAGTTCTAGAAGGCAAAGTTTTAATTCAAGCGAGCTGAAACTCTTTCTGTGATTTCAAACAATTTACCAGAATGCAGGTAAAAATTAAGAAGTTTCCAAATTAATTCATAACTTTGTTACTAAAGATTATGTGCCCGAGAAAGCGGTCGTTCAAGAGGCTGCTGCCGTGTGCATAAGGCAGACGACAGCGGATGATTCCTTGGCCGTCCGCTTCAGCACATACACTACTGGCCATTAAAATTGCTACACCAAGAAGAAATGCAGATGATAAACAGGTATTCATTGGACAAATATATTATACTTGAACTGACATCTGATTACATTTACACGCAATTTGGGTGCATAGATCCTGATAAATCAGTACCCAGAACAGCCACCTCTGGCCGTAATAACATCCTTGATACGCCAGGGCATTGGAATCAAACAGAGCTTGGATGGCGTGTACAGGTACAGCTTCCCATGCAACTTCAACACGATACCACATTTCATCAAGAGTAGTGACTGGTGTAGTGTGACGAGCCAGTTGCTCGGCCACCATTGACCAGACGTTTTCAGCTGGTGAGAGATCTGGAGAATGTGCTGGCCAGGGCAGCAGGCGAACATTTTCTGTATCCAGAAAGGCCCGTAGAGGACCTGGAACATGCGGTCGTACATTATCCTGCTGAAAAGTAGGGTTTCGCAGGGATCGAATGAAGGGTAGAAACACAGGTCGTAACACATCTCAAATGTAACGTGCACTGTTCAAAGACCGTCAATGCGAACAAGAGGTGACCGAGACGTGTAACCAATGGCACCCCGTACCATCACGCCGGGTGATACGCCAGTATGGCGATAACGAATACACGCTTCCAATGTGCGTTCACCGCGATGTCGCCAAACACGGATGCGACCATCATGATGCTGTAAACAGAACCTGGATTCATCCGAAAAAATGAGGTTTTGCCATTCGTGCACCCAGATTCGTCGTTGAGTACACCATCGCAGGCGCTCCTGTCTGTGATGCAGCGTCAAGGGTAACCGCAGCTATGGTCTCCGAGCTGATAGTCCATGCTGCTGCAAACATCGTCGAACTGTTCGTGCAGATGGTTGTTGTCTTACAAACTTTCCCATCTGTTGACTCAGGGATCGAGACGTGGCTGTACGATCCGTTAGGGCCATGCCGATAAGATGCCTGTCATCTCGACTGCTAGTGATACGAGGCCGTTGGGATCCAGTACGGCGTTCCGTATTAACCTCCTGAACCCGCCCATTCCATATTCTGCTATCAGTCGTTGGATCTCGACCAACGCGAGCAGCAGCGTCGCGATACTATAAACCGCAATCGCGATAGGCTACAATCCGACCTTTATCAAAATCGGAAACGTGATGGTACGCATTTCTCCTCCTTACACGAGACATCACAACAACGTTTCACCAGGCCTTTAAAGCCGGTCAACTGCTGTTTGTGTATGAGAAATCGGTTGGAAACTTTCCTCATGTCAGCACGTTGTGTGAATGCTCTGAAAAGCTAATCATTTGCATATCACAGCATCTTCTTCCTGTCTGTTAAATTTCGCGTCCGTAGCACGTCATCTTCGTAGTGTAGCAATTTTAATGGCCAGTGGTGTATATAAATACAGCCCGAGAGGCCGTTAAAAGGTTCACTTCGCACTCAGCCACTGTAAGTTCCGCGTCTGTTAAACGTCGGATTGCGCTGTGCCTATGATGACGTCAGAGACAGACTGTGAGAAAACGTTTATTTTCTGTAATAACTGGTAGTGAACTCGCGAGGACTGTACACCGTCCTGCATTGCTTAGATTTTGCTAAAGTAACTATTAGTGTGCCGTCTGTAATAATTACAAATCCGTGTGGCAAGTGGCGACTATTATTTCCACTTTAGTGGTGAGCATTTATTTCGAACATTAATTTGAACTTAGTAGTCAGGGCGAAAGACAATTTGGTAGGAACGTAGAAGTCTCCTCTGAACTGATATTTGCGCTGTTTAGAATATAGAGATTCACTGTCAGTTGAACATAGTGACTCCCAAATTGTTGTGAGTGAGATACTTTACTCAATATATGTATGAACTAGAAATTTATACTTTCATTTATAATCAAAGTCCTGATCTCGCTAAGTAGAAAGAGAATAGAAACATTTCTTTCAGTGGGCTGGACCAGAGTGTGGCCAAGCAGACTGGAAACTATGGTCAGTATGTTATCCATCGCTTTTTGGCTGACTTCAAAAATAGTAACTAGGCTCGCGTGAGAATCCCAGCGTATAACAAAGACAATAAACAATCATCATATTTTACCCACCGCCCCACGATGTGCAGTTCTAATTGTGTGCAAAACAAACTAAGAGATGTCGTCGGTCCCCAGTTTCTCTCTTACACATGCATTTATGTTTCTTTTCCTACGAATGCTATCCATATTATCGGTTATTCAACCTTTTACTACGTCATTTATATACTGTACCAAAATTACAGAATCGAAGTTTTGGTAGAGCACAACTCTAATCCCGGTATTGCACAGCCTTCACACTACCCTCGATAGTGACGAGAGGCTGTTGACATCGCCCAATTATGACTGTCCTACCACTCTTCTGAAGACGTAGGACTTCGTACCTGGGACTGCTGGTGTCTCCACACTGCTCTACGATCAACGTCAGGTGCCAAACAAATCTCGCACTCGTCGGTGGAGAAGACTCCATGCCACTGATCCATGTGTTCCCTAGCCCACTTTTTTTCTCGCACCACGTTACTGAAAGATTCCTTGGCAAGGAATACCTAGAACGAAGGCAGATCGTATTGAGACGATCGCGTGTTGTGTCGACTGGCGCAGCCCTCTCAGTTACTTTGAAAAAGGTAGTGCAGAGCACTGTTGCACGCTTCACGCGCAGTACTTTGTAGGACGCCCTTAACGGCTAATTTTGTTGATACTTGGAGACCGCTAGGTAGCCTATCTTTGCGTCTCACTACAGCAGCTGAATGTTGCGAATTCGGTGGGCAGCTTCCCCTGCTGACAACCCTACGTGCCATGTAATGGCAATGCTCGCATGGTATAAGCCTGAAACGACATTTCGACACCTTTCGACAGACTGTAAGTGACTGCACGAATCGTGTTGTCTCTCCAGAGCTGGAGACACGGAACGCTGTACTAAAGTACACGGAGAATGCAGTGTTACACAAATGGCTGCTCGTTGCAATTTCTCGCGATTAAAAATAGTATTCAGACGGACGTTTCGGATCAAAAAACCACTAACTGTTGAAGTCATGTGTGTGGGACTAAACATTTTTTTTAGCAGTTCACGCAATTTTTACCATCTTTCAAACAGAAGTATGGCTTGAAGTTTGTGAAAGGCAAAATGAAATTTATTAATTGTAACTGTGGTCCGTACGTTGTAACGCGTAACAAGTGTAAGTGTACATCGACGACTATACCTAATTCCACATAACTACTCTGCAGATCACGATTAACTGTGTCCGCCCCCCTGTAGCTGAGTGGTCAGTCTGCTTTAGGCAGTGGCGCGGCACGGACCTGCTGTCCCGGCCGCGGGCGCGCGTGGACGAGGAAGTGTTTACACCGCCGGTATTCGCGCGTGTTGTCGACTCGATCGCCATGGCACACAATTTTCGAAAGACTACGCTCCAGTTTACGTTCGACAACGAATTTGCCAGACCCAAAGCTTTCGAAATAGAGCGTTTTTTGAGGGAAGAAGTTCGTTTACCTGCTGCAGACATAATTGGAATACACCTGTCCATTGTAAGCAGTACAATGTACGTAAAGATGACCGATGAAGCTGCGTGTGAAAGAACTCTCTCCGCTGCTCAAAGAGGATTTAAATTTCGACACTCTGATGGCCATATCAGCGATGTAACAGTAGCTCCTTCAGGATTGGGTGTGAGGGTCATTCGGATCTTTGAATTGCCGTTTGAGGTGCCAGAATCGATGGTTACTGAATCGCTGCGACCATATGGCACGGTACTTAGTCATACGCCTGAACGCTGGGCAAGTTTTAGTACCTATCCTGTGCTAAACGGCGTGCGACAGGTGCGGATCGTCCTTACTAAACATATCCCGTCTTATTTATACATTGGCGGATGTCGAGCTATTGTGATCTACGATGGCCAGCCACGCACCTGTTCTGGCTGTGGTGGAGAAGGACATATCCGTTCGGAGTGCATCCAACGCCGCGTCGTGCAACTGCCACATGGAGAAGCGTCACAGCGAGAAGTTCCCACGCAACTGCCGATGACGTACGTGTCGGTGGCCCGCCGGGAGCTGTTGCCAAGTTCGGAGCGTGACAAGGACGTGTTTATGCAAGAGCAGACCGAGTTACGGGAGCATGGAGGTGACTCGGAGAATGTCCCTACACCCACGTCACGTCAGTTGAGGGAGGAACCTTCCGAAAACTCACATGTACCACGGGTCGTGGAAGTAGAGGTCGAGACCGTGGCGCCGGCAACGGACCAACGAACGATCGACGAACACGGTGAGGCAGCAGAGGGCACGGCACGCAAACAGCGATCGCCGAAGCGTCGCAAAAAGCGTCGCCATAGTTCGGGTGACACGTCCCCCCCTAGCCTAGGGGACACGGAAGGTATCCTAGCCGAAGAACTGTCTGACACAGAACACGTGCCTTTAGAAGACGCTGACAGGATTCCGTCAGATGGTGACCGGATGTCCTGCCTTTTAGATGGTCCCTCTTCATTGACACCGACTGATCCAGCGCTGCCGACGAAGGAGTCAGGGACCCCAATGTCCCGGCAGCTACGTCAAAATACATCAGAGGACGTTTCTCGGATGGATGACCACTGCGACTGGGCGGAACCAGTCGAAGACCTACAGGAATTGCCACCCCCAAATGATGACCACTCACCTACAGGATGCACACCACGGAACGATAACAAAGGAGGGCAACCCGTTTGCGGGCACCCCTCTGAGCACGAATAGTGGACTAAAGCCCTTGGAGTTCTCAATGAAATGATACGAGCATGACAACGACAACGAACCAAGCATATAAGGTGGGCACAGTAAACATAAACACCGCACGTTCGCTTGCAAAGATGCAACTTCTCCGGGACACGATTTACGCCACAGACGTTGATATTCTGCTGATGCAGGAAACCTTCAATGCTGCCTTTCCCGACGTGCATGGATACAACACTTACCTAGCGCCGACTCCAGGTGGAGGACGTGGCACAGCGATACTAGTCCGGGAAGGGATTCCGATGTGTGACCTCGATTACCTTCCTTCGGCTCGGGGTTTGGCTATGAGCGTGAACGGCATTCGTATCGTCAACATCTATGCACCCGCCGGATCTGACAATCGACAGGCGCGTGCACGATTCTACTCGGAGGAGATTGCCCCCCTATTCCATGGGAGGTATGACCACATCTTGGTAGGGGGGGATTTTAACTGTGTACTCACACCGAATGATCAAACTCCTAATTTCAGCTCCTGCCACGCATTGAACACGATCTGCCGGGACATGGCCCTTATGGACACGTGGGAAAAGATCCATGGGCAGCGAGAGGGCTACACGTATTTTACTAGCCACTCGGCGACCAGGCTGGACCGGATTTATGTTTCTGACGGATTAAGAGATCACGTGAAGGCTGCTGAACGTTGGCATACAGCTTTTACGGATCACCTTGCATATTTATGCACGTTAACCCTCCCACGGCAGCGGGTCTGGAGGAGTCGTAGTTCCTGGAAACTTAATTCCTCCTTATTGGTGGATCTCGAATGTCACCAGCGGATCGAAGAAACATGGCAGACTTGCACTCGCCGTCTGCCGCTGCACCGTACGGTTCTTTCGTGGTGGCTGCAGTGTGCAAAACCGGCGATACGAAGAGCTCTCATAACGTATGGCAAGGAAAAAGCGAAATGGCTCCGAGATACACTTGACTATTACTACATGGTGCTCCGCGACCTGTCCTCCAGGGCCCCATCGCCCGAGCGTCAAGCGGAAGTCCATCGCATTCAGGCCTGCATTTTATCGATCACGACACGTCGACTGGAGGGACTTTCAATCCGTGCTCGGTGCTTGGACAACGTCGATGGAGAACGTATTGGCATGCATCATGTGTCCAAGGGACATGCGCGTAATCGCCGATCCCTAATCACAGTCCTCCATGATGACGATGGTCGGCCCTTGACGTCACAACAGGCCATTGCTGCTGAGTTTCTGGAGCATTACCGCCTCCTTTTCACTGGGACGCCGACGGACAGTCGGACAGGAGAACAAATTTTGCGACAGATGCAAACGGAAGTGGATGGTCCGGATGCAGAGGCGCTATTGGAACCCCTAACGGAAGACGACATCCGGGGCGCACTCGCGAAGGGTGCGGTGCATAAATCCCCTGGGCCAGATGGGTTGACACTCGAATTTTACCGCGCATTTGCGGATTTAATGATGTCCCAGTTGGTATTGATGTATAATGAGTTATTGAGCCCTGACACGGACGTTCCGTCGCAGTTCATGGCGGGACTGCTTATACCAATACCGAAATCGACAGCGAGTGTCAGCGCCCATCAATTTCGACCGCTCACGATGCTCAATACTGACTATAAGATCTTTGCGCGAATGTTGGCGGCGAGGCTCAAGACTGTAATTTTCAAGACAATACCACCAGACCAGGCTTGTCTAGGGGTTCGGAGCAACATACATTCTATCCTCGGCGAATACCGTGACGTAATTTCCCTGACGGAAGCTTGTCGCATGCGAGCGGCGTTCGTATCGGTGGATTTTGATCGTGCCTTTGACAGGATCAACCATGATTTCCTTGACTCGACCATGCGTCGAATTGCGATACCACAGGATTTTATTACCGCCATCATGCGCCTCCTTCGCGGCGCTTCTTCGACGGTGAGAGTCAATGGCAGGGAGGTAGGAACGATTCCTGTTTGCAGCTCAGTTAGGCAAGGATGTCCCTTGTCGATGATACTGTTTACAATAGCGCTCGAACCATTGCTGCAGACTCTTAGACGGACTCTAACAGGCGTCCGACTCCGTGCGAGCTCCTTCACGTGTCGTGCATATGGCGACGACTTGATGATACTCGTCCGGTCGGAGAACGAAGTAAGTCAGGTGGTTACCCTTCTTACTACGTACGGAGTAGCTGCGGGAAGCAGGGTCAACATGAATAAAACCAAGATCATGCACATCGGTCGAGGGCTGGACGCTCTGCACAGTCCGTTTACGACGGTGGACATCTTGCGATGCTTAGGTGTATTGTTCACCCGATCGCTACGGCCATCAGCGGCGGCGAGCTATCGACGTCTCCTCCAGAACGTCCGACTGCACATACGCAACAATTCACTTCGAACGCACGACCTGCTCCAAAGGGTGGACTACACTAATGTTCACCTGGCCTCACGACTGCCGCACTTGGCACAGGTACTGCCAATGCCACATGGTATTGCTGACAGATTAATGGCGGCCTTTGGATACTATGTCAGCCAAGGAGTGTTGTTTAAGATCAAATACGAGACTTTAACTCTCCCACATCATTCTGGAGGACTTAACCTCACGGATGTGCGGAACAAGGCTCTAGCTCTATATCTGCGAGTGACGCTACGAACTTGGAACCAACGGCAACACGCCATCACGTCGGCCATCCTGGATGTGCTTCTTCCCACGTCCTTTGAACCACCGGTGGCGGTAGGCACAATCTCGCCCTCGTTTTCTCACGTCGCGCGATTTTTTGTTGATTTTAGTTATGTTCAGTTACAGATACCGTCTACCAGAATCCCCCCTACCCGCGAGATATATCGATACTTGCGGCGTCATCATGGCAGCAATGTTGTCGAACTTAAATACCCAACACGAAACTGGCGACAGATTTGGCGAGCTGTCCATACACCTCTCCTCACCACAGCAGCGCGATCGTCATGGTATACATTAATCAACCGAAAGACAGTCAACCGCCAACGATTGTACGACATTCGCATGGTGGATTCCCCGCTCTGCCTTATATGTGGCATGCAGGACACCGACGAACATTCTCTGCAGTGCGGTGGGGCAAAGGATGTTTGGCGGCTGACGCAACGCATCATGGCCCTCCTCCGACGCACCGACGAATCCACGATCACGACGGACGCTTTATTTTTCCCTGACGCTGTCTTTTTCCCCTCACAAAAAACATCGGCCATCCAATGGATTGGAGGACACGCATCGCACTACGTGCCCTCGCGGACCTTGATATCGGGCATGGACTATTGGCATTATCTACTAGAACAACACGACATCATCCGACGCCACTCTAAATATAAAATGCATTTTGCGAACTTTCTAGGCAGCATGTTTCATAACCCCCCGAAGCGGTGGGGAGTACCAGGTTTACGTTATTTCGAGGGATAGGATGTTACTCCCAGTGAAGTGACGAGGATGTCACTTTGGCTCTATGTTTATTTCCCTTCCTTTTTATATATGATTTTTCTTTTGGGTCATTAAAATTAAACGAGTAAATAAAATATTATTGTTACTTTAAAAAAAAAAAAAAGTGGTTATCGCGACGGACTGTCGATCCTACGGGCCCGGGTTGGATTCCCGGCTGGGTTGGAGATTTTATCCGCTCAGGGGCTGGGTGTTGTGTTGTCCTAATAATCATCATTTCATCCCCATCGACGCGCAAGTCGCCGAAGTGGCGTCAAATCGAAAGACTTGCACCAAGCGAGCGGCCTACCCGACGGGAGGCCCTAGTCACACGCCATTATAATTATTATTACAATTAACTGTGTGGCAGAGGGTTCATAGAACCACCTTAGAGTAATTTTCTACTGTTCCACTCGCGAACAGCGCATGGGAAAAGCGAACACGTAAATCTTTCCGTGCGATCTCTGATTTCTCTTAGTTTTTTAGAATGATCATTTCTACCTATGTGGATGGGCGCCAACGAAATACTTTCGTATTCGGAGGAGAAAGTTGGTGTTAGAAATTTCATGAGAAGATCCTGCATCTTTTAATGACTTCCTGACCACTTCGTATATCATATCCGTGGCACTCTCTCCGCTATCTCACGATAATACAAAACAAGCTGCTCTTCTTCGAACTTTTTCATTGTCCTCTGTCAGTCCTACCTGGTGCGGATCCCACACCATGCAGCAAATCTCCTGGAGAGGACGTATAAGCATAGTGTAAGGAGTCTCTTTAGTACATCTGTTGCATCTTCTGTCCTACTAATAAATCGCAATCTTTTGTCTGCTATCCCCACAACGTTATCTCTGTGCTCGCTCCGATTTACGTTATTCGCAACTGTAGTCGCTAATTATTTGGTGAATTCACAGCCTTTACATGTGTGTGAGACTTTGAATGTGTGTGTTTTATCGTTTAATCGGAATTTAGCGTATTCCTTTTATTACTGATGTGGATGACTTCACACTATTAGTTATTCAGAGTCGATTTCCACTTTTCGCGCCACACAAATATTTTGGCTAAATCATTTTACAGTTGGTTTTGATCACCCGATAAGAGGGCTGCTCATATTACATCTTAAACCGTTTATATAGATGAGGAACAGCACTTCCTCGGCGAATGTCAGACTTCACTTCTATTTTACCCGACGACTCTTCGTCAGTTTCTGCGCACTGTGACCTTTCTGAGAGGAATTCACGAATCCAGTCGCACAACTGAGACAATACTCCGTATGCACGCAGTTTTACCTTGTGAAGAACGGTATTAAACACCCCCTGGAAAGCTAAAAATAGTTTGAGGCCCAATGTCCATAGCACTCATAACTTCGCCTGAATGAAGAGCTTGTTGTGTTGCACAAGAACCATATTTTCTGGATTCGTGTTGGTTAGTTGGCAATAAACCGTTTTCTTTGTGATAATTCATAATGTTCAAACACAATAAACGGTTCAAAATACTACTACAAATCGACAGTCGTGATGTGGCTTTAGCGGAATACTCTTATGTCCCTTTTTGATGGTTCAAATGACTCTGAGCACTATGGGACTTAACATCTGTGGTCATCAGTCCCCTAGAACTTAGAACTACTTAAATCTAACTAACCTAAGGACATCACACACATCCATGCCCGAGGCAGGATTCGAACCTGCGACTGTAGCAGTCCCGCGGGTCCGGACTGAGCGCCTAGAACCGCTAGACCACCGCGGCCGGCTGTCCCTTTTTGAGTATTGGTGGATCTGTACAACTTTCCAGTCCCTAGGTACGGGTCTTTCGTCGTGCGAGAGACTGTATGTGATTGTTAAGTGTGGAGCTATTGTAACAGCATACTTCAAAAATAAATTTGCCCTGTAGACACTCTGGACCGGAGGTTTCAGCTGCTTCGCCACACTGAAGATACTAAGTCTAAGTTACTCACACTGGCAGTTGTTTTTGTTTCAACATAAGCGCTATTCAGTTCTTCTTCTTGGGTGAAGAAATTTTTAAAAAATCGTAATTAATAATTCTGCTTTTGTGGCAGTGTCTTCAGTAACATTACCATTGATTGTGTCTTGCCGCTAATGCAGTTTGCGTTCGACCAGAATTTCTTTGGATTTTCTGTCAATAGCTGTATCGTCCAGAGTAATCAAAACTGTCACAGCCTTACATACTGGAAGCATGTATGACCTGAGAGTTTCAGCATGTTCTGTTTTTCTAAAGAGAAAACCAAAAAATACCATTTGTCTTGAAGAACTACTAATACAAAATGTTTGTTGCATACATACAAACTGAATGGTACTAGCAGCTAGTAAGAGTGTGTAAGAGTGTATTTCTTGTATCTTTCATTTAATTTCCATACACAAATTCCTGGACACAGATTCAAACAACGACCTTTTCAAGAAGTCATATGGGACGAGTAAGAGCAGTTGTTGAAACTACAGTTGCATTCGGGAGAAACGACGTGTTAACGCCCCAAGTTCTTCACGGCTTGCTGCAACGACACCTTCAGCAAGGTATTCAACCTGAACGTACTGCCCTCTTGCTCCTTTCACTAGGATATCGACAGCGAATGAACTGCAACTGTTAACAAATGGTGCAAACACTGGAAATTTAGTCTGTACAGATGCTCATAATACTGTACACCAACACTGTTACTTGTGACTTTGGAGTAACTTTTCCCATTCTAAAAGGATATTTTTGGTTCAGAAACGGGCGGTTCGGGCAACAAGTTGTGTAAGTTCGCGAACCTCTTATCGACCCCTCTTCACTAGTCTGGGTATTTTGACATTAACCTCTCTATATATATGCTTTACTGTCACTTCTTGTTAACATGTCAGCTTATTCCCAGGAATAAGTACCTTTCACTCAGTTAATACGCGGATTTTCAAACCTGCATTTGGATCGGACTTCCTTAACTCTTGTGCAGAAAGGTGTGCAGTATACTGCTGCATCCATTTTCAATAAACTACCACAAGAATTCAAAAATCCTAGCTGTAATCCACGCGCTTTCAAATCGAAACTGAAGAGTTTCCTCATGGGTCACTCCTTCTATTCTGTCGAGGAGTTCCTTGAAAAATTAAGCTAATTCTTATGTTGTATTTTTGATTGCGTGTACTTAAACTTATGGCTTGACTCTTTTTGGTTTCATAAACATTTTACTTTTTTCTGTTATTACTTTTAGGTTGTAATTTCATGTACTGACACGTTCCATGACCTTGGAGATTTGCTCCTGAATTTGGTCCTACGGAACTTGACGTGTAAATAAATAAATAAAAAGGAACTTAGGTGTTATTTCATACCTGTATTTCGTTTAAACATATAGGAGAGCCTAGTTTCAATAGCGGAGAAAAAATAAAAGGGAAGGTGAATTTCACGTTTTTTTGTGATCGTTTCTGCTCGTGGCCACTACGTTGTCGAATTTTTTGTGTATCGTTTTGCACTCTCATTTAAGATAGAATAGCGCCGGAGAGTGATCCAAGGCGATTCACGCCATCAGCTCCTGTCGGATTTACGCCCGTGGGATCCACGAAAGCCCGCCAGAGGTACAATATTACCGACTGGAGAATCAATATTCAATTACCGGTCTTTAAGCAAATAAGCGAAACAGAATGCGCCTAGCTTAAATTTCGTGGCTCATTCCTCGCTTCTGCACGGTGGAAGCAGTTAATTAGTTCCCTTCCCCCAATTCTGACTCTTAGCCTCGAAGGAGACCCACCGTTCCAGGGACAGGAGTGAAACCAATTTCAGATACGCTGAATGCAACTGGATTTGGAGCTGCACTGAGACAATCCGTCATTCTATACAGCCTTTATTTTGTTTTACGTATGTGATGATATGACGGAATTACGTTCACGTCTATAAAATTGTTCATCGATTATTTTCCTGGTGTGCGAAAGAGGCGTCATTTCTAGATCCTGTGTATGTACGTTAGTCGATTGCTGGATTTGCGCGTCTCAAGTGTTATTGATAATAGACACAATTTAATTACTATACAAATTCTGTTCCTGTCAATTAATAAAATATTTAAAGCTTCTAATAAGTAATGTCAGTGATTTATAGGATTAAGTGACTTTTTTTACGTGTGATATTTTCTGTAGTTTAGCTGGTTCCATGATTAAGATGGTTCAAATGGCTCTGAGTACTATGGGACTTAACTTCTGAGGTCATCAGTCCCCTAGAACTTAGAACTACTTAAACCTAACTAACCTAAGGACATCACACACATCCATGCCCGAGGCAGGATTCGAACCTGCGACCGCAGCGGTCGCGCGGTTCCAGGCTGTAGGGCCTAGAACCACCCGGCCACTCTGGCCAGCGGTTCCATGATGAGCGAATGTCGAGAGATAGGTTCTCGGTAATGACTTGGTGTCCAGATAGGCGCCCCTAAGAGTTCGCACTTGGCTTTCAGAGAAGAAAGATAGTGGGATGGGACAAAGCATCTGCTAGTGGCGATATATGCTAAAATACAAGGCACTGTGTGTGATTGGTGTCTGGGCGCCACATTCTCATAATTTTCCACATAAACCGCCCTGCACAAAACGGGGTCCAGGCCGACATTCACCCGGCTTACAATGCACCGTGATGAACACACCTGCACTTGCACATTATGTGTTTTTACAGACAGTACCATCCAGCCGAATCAAAGGACCTTTGTTTAGCACCTTCCGTGAGTGCTGTACAGGGGGAGATCTGTAGCGAATTCTTTTTTCTTTTTAAGAGCCCTCATTTCTTAATCTTAAAAAACAATTACAGAGAAATGAATTCAGGACGCCGGTCTCTAAGGAATGTCGACATAGGGTCTAGTGAACGTGCTGAAGCAAGAAATTTAGGTGAAGAGTGGCAGTGTAACTCAGAAATGTTTAAGAACTATGCTTGTTTAACACTGTAAAACTTTTGTTGGGAGGAAAGACTTGTCTTGTTAGCAAAAATATTGGCAGCATTTTCAGAATTATTGTCATTGGTGCATGGGAATTGCATGAACAGGCAAAGATGAGAAAAGAGGTCTCTGCTGGTAGAGGACACTTTGGCTGGAGACACGGAATGATACATTTGATCTGGAGACGCGGAACAGTGGGCAGTACCTGCATATTTAGAGAAGGACTGTTACAGCAAACGGCAGCAGATGTGTTGGCGTCTGCAGGAACCACGACATACTCAGTATTCCACACTACTGAGCGCAGGGTATGGAGAGGAACTGCAACTTCGGGGGAAGCAGGGTGTGATAATTGCCAAGTGTTAGCATGCACGTTGACAGGACCGATTGTGTTCCATAAATCTTATGTTTTTCTTCAGTGAACGAAGACTAAGTCGTGACTTGATGAGTGATGTTACTTCGACTTGGTAGTTTTTATTCTTCGGGTTGATTCAGGCAATCTGTGTGTCCACTCCGGATTTATCTGCCCATGACTCATTCGTAGATTATGACTTTATTCCATTCACCACTACAGTTTTTACCGTAACATTCAAGTAAAACTGAAATGCCGTGTGGCTAGGGCCTCCCGTCGGGTAGACGGCTCGCCTGGTGCAAGTTTTTCGAGCTGACGCCACTTCGGTGACTTGCGTGTCGAAGGGGATGAAATGATGATGATAAGGACAACACAACACCCAGTCCCTGAGCAGAAAAAATCTCCAACGCAACCGGGAATCGAACCCAGGCCGTTAGGCATGACATTCCTTCTCGCTGACCACTTTTTTTTTTCCAACTAAATGTACTGTCAAATATCTCACCAGACGACTTACAAACATACGAAGGTGGTTGCATCATGCCATCAATGTGCATAAATAAACACATGCATTATGAGTCCGTATTTTGAAGGACAACTGTGTAGGCAGAAATTACAGCTATATACATGAAATTCCTTTTCCCTCATACTACAGTCACTTCTGGTGGCAACTGAGCATTCCTTATGAATAATCACATCTTTTGTATCGGTAACAAACTCGTTTGTTGACTTTTCTCTGTCTATCTCCATCTCATCCTCGTGACAAGTTTCTTCACATGATATGCCACAGCTCCCACGAGTGGTCTGAGTCAATAATATTCTCAGTTACATTCATTTCCAAATTTAGTTCAGGATCCTTCTTGATAAAAGCAGTGGAACAAGATATTCCCAAATGCTCTTTAACAGAATTACGCTCCGATCCTTCAGCATGTTGTTTCAGTTCGGGATCTTGCTTTACCCAAACACTAGGACCTTCAGTCTTTTTACTATTTAATAGGGCTTCAAGAAACATGGAACGTAACGCAGTTTGTAGTTCATCTGTTTCCTCTTTTTTTATCCACATAGTTGGCTCCTGGTAGATGGCTTCAGTTCTACAGTCGTGTTAATTTGCTTCCGAAACAATGTTCTTCAGTTATTCTTGTTTGCAGTTTACAAACGCGTATAAATTACGTTCAGAATGTCACACAAAAATTTCCGCAAAACCACGAGATTGCAGCTGAATACACGAACCCAGGCCGTTAGGCATGACATTCCGTCTCGCTGACCACTCAGCTACCAGGGGCGGACAGCATTCATGTGTTGGAATAGCACTGTCCCATGTTAATAATTGCCAAGTTTCGTGTTCTCTGCATTTCTTGAGATCAAATAGACCGTGTTATAGTTTCTGATCCAAGTAGGGAACTTTATAATAAACAGAAAATAACGTGGACAATTATTTTATTTTCTAGTTAAGTAATACCTCTATTTGTTATCTTTTGTTGGGGCCACCCCTGTCCTATTAGTTATCTGTTGCACAATATCTTTTATTAGATGCATATGGGCACGTGGGGGGGGGGGGGGGGGGCGGGGGAGCAACTAGACTATGGATCAGCTCAACCGATGCGTATCATTCTGACATCCAAAGGGGTATGTCGAAAACTTAGCTGTGCCGTCACAGCTGGCAGTCGCAACTGGACTGAAATAGCAAGCGATTTATTTTCGAGAAACATACTGTATACGACTGAAAACACTTCTTGGGTCTGCCGCCGGATAACACTGCAGAAGTCAGAAAACATTTAATCGAAACAAGTATTCGACATCATCAAGTGCTGGTAGTCACTTTCTGACTGCTGCAAAACGCGACTGGGTCACAGTTTTGACTGCGGTACCTGCCACCACCTGATGAACAGACGCTTCAAAGAAGTGTTGTGTGACATACACTAGGTTATCCGGCTAGGCGACCGGTAAGTGTATTTGCTAAAGCTGCTACAAGTGCAAAACCACTCACATCCCGAGGCCCCAGACGCGGTGCCTTAGATATGCTCGCATCCTCTCCACTGCTGACTCACTTCAACCGACCTACATACCATTTAGAAAAGAAAATTTATGTTAATTTATTTGCCCATTTCATCAAGCCTACCACAACAGTTTTATCATCATTCCATACCGATCATTCTGAGACCTTACAGTCGATTCTACATCTGCTGATTCCCTTTCAACCAGAAACATGGTAAATCTATCACCCCATACAAATTGTATGAAATAAAAGGAAACGAACTTAAATATTATTCTCCTGACTGGTACGGTGTATGACTTGCGAGAGGCTTTTTATGTGCTTCTCATCGGTACTAACAGACTTAAAATATTTCGTAGCATTGGATAATTCTTTAAACACCACTCTCTACTTTTGACCATGTTTCTGAAATGTGGTCACACAGTGTTGTAAAGCGGGCAAAATATTTTGTGGCATTGTACTCAGAGGCTTACAAGGCGTATACCAGGCGTGAACAAACAGAGATCCGAGAGCGTGAGCGCGAGCGTAGCGCTCCTGTCTAGCGCTCCAAGCGCGTCGGCTAGTTCGTGAGGAGTTGAGGAGGAAAACAAAAAGGAACGCTGCAGAAGGGGGCCGCTAGAGCGGGGCAGATACTTGTCACAGGCCAAGCAGTTTGTTAACAATACTTGTTGAAGATTAGTCCTACATTAGCAGGACTATGGAATTTACACAATTGTCCAAAAAAGAAAAAGGAGGAAAAGCCTATTGTCAATTCGGAATGACAATTGCTTTATTTTTCGTTTCGTTTGAAGACCGTGCTAAGTGCAGAATATGCCATGAGACTATATAAGCTGGAAAAAAACACTCATTCTAATGCGGTAACAACACCAGCCAGAAGACATGATGCACTTCTCTTCCGACGAAGAAGTGCATGTTGGCTGAATTGAATGCGGGCGCTGGGAAGGAACTGGGTTAAGGGTAAGTAAATTAGGGACAAAATCTTTGGTCAACAGCACCAATTATTTTCATTAAGTCTCTAAATGGAAAGCCAGAATAATTTCGTAACAGATGTTGCAGGCAAGATTGTTTCGTTTTAGGGCTCAAAAACAACTAAGGTCACACGCACACATGTCAGAACCGTAGAATACAAAGACGAACAAGGATTTAAAAGTGACTATACGTTAAGCCGAATCGACGGATGGAAAGACAGCCAAAAATAGGGACTTTCTCTTGGAGGAACGTCCTTAAAATATGGCTCAAATGGCTCTTAGCACTATGGGACAACATCTGAGGTCATCCGTCGCCTAGAACTTAGAACTAATTAAACCTAACTAACCTAAGGACATCACACACATCCATGCCCGAGGCAGAATTCGAACCTGCGACCGTAGTGGACGCGCGGTTCCACACTGAAGCGCCCAGAACCGATCCTTAAAATATGCCATAGAGACAACAAAGATCCTGAACTAAAGATTGAATGTCCTTCGACATATAACCAAGGCGGATTAAAAGTAAAACGCGGTCGACAGCCCGCGCGTTGTTCACTAAAACGGCTAACATAAAGTACAACGTAAGTTGTTAAAAATGGGCACTTCGTCAGGAAACTGCGAATCGTCAGAGGTCGATGACAACGAGCACGATCATCATTTAACAAATGGCGATGGTTAAAACGACGTGCCCAGTACGCAACCTAGCTAAAATGATCTTCTCCCACCGAAAGGGACGAGATCAGGTCGGCCGAGCCAATGGGAGAGATTTAAATTCCCAGAGTTTCTTCCAATGAGGGGAATACCAGTGGTGATGCCAAAGTGACATAACCTGCTGACAGACGACAACACAGACATCATCGGAGGGAACGGAAGAACTACTGGGCCGATGTAGGAGGACTGCAGCGTTAGCAGTAGACCAGTCGACCGACGTGACCAAGGACCCACATAAACATTACAATACTCCATCAAGAGTGAGCAAGTGAAACCTTTCCTGGACCCGTTGCACTAAGAGATGAACCGTGTACAGAGATTCTGAAGGGCACTAAGAGAGTCGGAGTTACTGACACAATTCAAAATCCTGAGTCGTTGGGTGTACTGCGTGGTCTGATACAGGGCGAAGAGCTCCGCTGATAATACTGTGCAGTAGAAAATAAACAATTTTTTTCAGCCTTCAGTTGCAAGGTAATTTTTACTCGTTTACCTAGGTTTCGATTCCAGTAATGGAATCTTCTTCAGAACCTATAAAGGCGAACGTTCGCCTTAATGGTTTTAATCTTGACAGACATAATCTTATAATTATGCGTCTTTATTGTTTTAAATTTTAATCTGTGACAAGGCCAGTGTTTGGCTCTCAAAATAATTTAATTTTTTGTAAGTATCACGATTTCTTTATTATTCAATCATTAGACTGATGATGCATTTCAGTGCGTAATATATGTCCGTATGTGGTTCAATTTATAGGTTCTGAAGAAGATTCCATTACTGGAATCGAAACCTAGGTAAACGAGTAAAAATTACCTTGCAACTGAAGGCTGAAATAAATTGTTTATTTTCTATACATATGCGGTTGCTGACGTGCTGCTTTATGTTAAAGATTTGTAAATACTGTGCAGTGTTCCCGAAGCCGATACCGAAACTCGTCGGTGCCAAGCACGAAGGCACACCCGACTCAGGCCAGTCCTAGAGCCATAAGTGTACACAACGGTACTGTAGCGTAGTTCCGTGCAAATATCGAGAAACTTAAGACGAAAACGTTGAAAAAATCAGCCAACCAGTTTTCAACCTCTTCAGATTTATATAGTTGCCGATTCGCACCCATGATTAAGATTTTGAAACTTACTGCGATAGAGCGAGTCTGGAATATTGTTCCTAGGAAGTGAATGAAGTCCAAGTTGAACACGGGCCAAAGCACGAAGCCAAGGTGGCGAGGGCTCACACCCGTCAGTAAAGTGTCAGGTAGCGCGAAGTTAAGCTGCCGGCACAATAGTTGAAAGCGAACTCCAGGAGGTAACGGAGAACAGGAACGCGCTTCATAGGGGCGGTCAAAGGAGTCATCGAAGAAGGAGGCTTTGGAGGAATGACCAGGCATGGCAGACAAGCGGCATGCGTATCTGCTGAGGAGAAAGTCACGGCGGTATAACAGTGGAAGTTCGGCAGCTTCTGCATACAAACTCTCAACCGGTTTCACGTAAAAGAAGCCAGTGGTCAAACGAATGCCACGATGGTGGATTGTGTTGACACGGCGTAAGATGGATGGACGTGCAGATTCATAAACGAAACACCCATAGTCTAGTTTCGAATGGACAAGGAATCGATACAAACGGAGGAGGGTGGTCCGATCTGCTCCTCAGGGAGTATTGCTGAGAACATGTAGGACACTAAGGGATCGGGTACAGTGGGCAGCCAGGTGGAGGACCAAACATGTCGAGCATAAGACCCGGGCATTTTTCAGTTGCAGGGAACGGAAGAGCAGCAGATCCAAGAAGTAAAGACACTGGAGGAAACCGACTGCGCCAAAAGAAATTCATACAAACTGTTTTGTCAGTGGAAAAGCGAAACGCATTGTCGATGCTCCACGGGTAAAGACGATCGAGACATCGTTGAGGACGCCACTTAAGGAGACAAGTTCGTGGAGAGCTGCAATAGATCGCAAAATCGTCAACGAAAAGGGAGCAGGAGAAGCTCGGCGGGAGACAGGCCATAATAGGGTTAATGGCGATAGGAAAGAGAACGACGCTCAGGCCGTTTCCTGGACAAAGGTGTCTAACAAGGCAGAACCAACACGTACCGTGGAAACACTGTCCTTTAAAAAAAAAAAAAAAAAATTCGCCGGCCGCGGTGGTCTAGCGGTTCTAGGCGCTCAGTCCGGAACCGCGCGACTGCTACCGTCGCAGGTTCGAATCCTGCCTCGGGCATGGATGTGTGTGATGTCCTTAGGTTAGTTAGGTTTAAGTAGTTCTAAGTTCTAGGGGACTGATGACCACAGATGTTAAGTCCCATAGTGCTCAGAGCCGGACTTTTTAAAAATTCCTGAATGAAATGATGCACGCGATCTTGGAAGCTCCACATCTAGAGAGTATGTTGGGTACCAGTCCTCCAGCAGGTGTCGTAGGCTTTCTCCAAATCAAAAACCGCGGCCACAGTATGGTATTTTCGCAGTAAACCATGTATAAGATGTGTTGACAAAATAACGAGATTGTCAACTGCAGAAAGGCGCCCTCTAAATCCACATTGTGCAGAAGTTTGTAAATTGCGAGACTCGAGCCACTGCACCAGCTACGCATGAATAATACGCTCCATCAGCTTGCAAACACAGCTGGTGAGAGAAATGTGGTGATAACCAGAAGGAAGGTGTTTTTCCTTACTGGGTTTAGGTATGGCTATGACAGTGGCATCACGTCAGCGTCTGGCAAACTTGCTCTCTGCCCAGATGCAAGAGTACATATGAAGAAGAAAGTGCTTGCCTGCAAGAGAAAAGTGCTGCAACATCTGAATGTGAACATTGACCTGCCCTGAGGCAAGGGATCCGAATGAAGTGATAGCATCATCTAGCTCCCTTATAGTAAAAGCAGCATTATAGCATTCACGATTCTGGGAAGAGAAGGATATCGCCCGACCCTCCTCCACTCTTTTCCGATGGAGGAAGGCAGTGTGATAGTGGATGGGGCTCGAAGTTTCCGCAAAATAGCGTACCAATGTGTTGAAGATAGTAATGGGCTCCACTATGACATCATCTGCTACGGTCGGGCCAGAAATTGGAGAATGGACCTTGGTCACAGAGAGTCGTGGGGACGGGGAGTGGAACCAATAAAAGAACTAGTAAATGAAATCCAGCTAGCTTTCTTGCTATCCCGAGAAAGCGAGAACACTGCACACACAGATGTTTATAAAGAATGCATTTCACCATCGTAGGATGAGGGTTAAAAGCGCGGAGAGCACGTCTCCACGCGCGAACTGCGTCGCTGCATGCCTCAGTCCACCAAGCACGGTAAAGATGAAGTGCGAGGAATGGAACGTTCTCCGGCGGTAATGATAACGTTTTTAACGTATTCTACCTGGTCATCACAAATGGGGAAAAGTTGTTCGTTGAAGGTCGCCAGGGAGGAGTAAAGCCTCAAGTGGGCCTTAGAAAGTTGCCATTTGGGTTTGCACATAGGTGGGGTAGGAGTCAGAAAACGGATAGCACACGGGAAATGGTCGCTCGAGTGTGTGTCAGAGAGAAAGGACCACAAGCTTGGCAGCGCAGAATGAGAGGTCCGAATGGGAGTGGGTGTGCTTGGAGTCTGAAAGAAATGTGGGTGTTCCGGTGTTAAGGCAGATGAGGTTGAGTTGACTGAGAAAGTCTGCCAAGAGGACAGCTCTCCGACAGGTTATGGGAGGGTCTCAAATGGGATGGTGCACATTAAAGTCACGGAGCAGCAAAAAGGGGTGCGAGGGAGTTGCTAATAAGCTGGAGGAATTCTGCCCTGGTGGCACCGAATGATGGAAGGATATAAACGGTACAACGGGAAAAAGTCAAGCGATGAAGGACAATGTGGACTGTAACAGCTTGCAGTTAAATGTTCAGGGGGCTGTTTGACTGTGAATGTCATCCTGGGCGAATAGCATGACTCCCCCAAGAGCCTGAATGCCTTCCTGGGGGGAATGTCAAAGCAGGCCAGAAAGAAAGGCATGAGGGCAAAGCAGTCATGAGGACGCGATTTTGTTTCCTGGAGGCAGAGAACAAGTGGATGCTGCGATTGCAAGAGCATCTGTAACTCCTCCTCGTTGGACCTAAGACCACGATAGTTCTATAGGATGAGAGTCGTGATGGGGAGAGAGGAGGAGGGAAAAAAGGAAGGCCGGCCTTCAAAGAATCTCTGCAACAGGGTATAGAGCTGGAGGACAGCTGGAGGACCCTGTTCCATGAGATCTATAAGGCATCGCCTATTTCCCTCGGTCAGTCTGTGGAGTCCAGGGCAGAAAAACAATTGGCAGTGCGCACTGGCGACAAGGAGGATGGCCAGGTGAGGGTATTACAAAGCAACACCACTGTAGAGGATCTCCGAGCCAGCGAAGGTGAAGACTGCTTGCCTTTGATTTCTTGGAGGCTTTGCGGTTGGCAGATGACGAGTTACACGTTTTTTGGCTGGAGGGACGTAAAAAGTCTTCACAGGACTATTCCTTCTATGCTTTCCGGCCTGTTGGTTGTGTAGCAGGTGATTTCGTTGCCTGAGGCGAAAATTTGGTGGCCGGCTGCACAGCTGGAGGAGGAGCGGAGGATGTTGTATTGGCAATGGGAGATTTTACAACTGCGGTGCTGAATTTGAGGTCGCCCGTCTGCGTGGCCATATCATTCATAGAGCGAGATGTTGCAAGAACAGTACTGTAAGTGTCAGATGTTAAAACGCAGGGTTCTCGACCAGCCAACAACTTGCGATCAGCGGGGTATGGCACTTTTTCCTCCACCCAGATCTCCTGAATGGCTCTCTTATCGAGATACACAGAACCATCTCGGGAAAAGGCTGTATGCAGTGAGGAGGAGGAGGCAGATAATCGTCCTAAAGAGCTCCCCTATCACAGGTTGCACATTTGGATGAGTGTCGACAGGATATTTGGGTGTGGTTGTTACGATGACACTGGTAACAGCGCTTCGAGTGTGGATGTATGGTCAGACTGTGATAACTTCATAGCCTCCTTTAATTTTTGAGGGAAGCATTACTCTATCAAACGTGAGAAAAACGTTTGTGTGGCCACAAAGGATGCATCCTTTTTCATCACCCAATGGACTCCAATGACATACTAATCAGAGAGGTAAGTTCGGATTTCTACCTCAGTCAGGGCATCGAGCAGCCTAGTGCAAATAAAACCACATGAAAAATTCAGCATTCATCCACCTCGACACGCTCAAAATAGCCATGGAGAAACGAAGCTGCAAGCAGTTGTTGTGCTTGAAAATCACTAGTAGTCTCCAAAACTAAAGTGCCATTGCTTGAACGAGAGCAGGATTTCACAGGGCCGGCAACTGCATCAACACCTTTCCCAATAACAAACGGATTAACCATAGAAAAGTTTCAGTACATGAAATCACGATGAACAGAGGTGCAGCTGGGAAGGTCCTTGAATGGTTAGCCTCATTCCACTTATGTTTAGTAGAATTACACCAAGAAGAAGATTTGCGAGAAAATCCCCCATGATTGCCAGTGTCTCCAATGGTGCACTCCTTCTAACTGGGGCCTCACCCGCCTTAGGTAATCGTTCACACCTCAGGTCACACCTCCGAAACACCTGAGAGAGGGACCAATTGGCGATTTGGGAAGGTAACAGCTCAGCCAATCATCCCTCCCTGGGCCTGGCCTGTACCAGGGGGTATGTGCAAACCCTACCTATCGACACGTGCTGGGAATTACGCATTACCCATTCACCTGTTAGGCGTCAGACACATGGGCTGGCCTTCAGGAGCGCCCAGAGAGGAACCTCAAACGCCGAAGCGGAGAGAGGATAGGAGAAGGGGAACGAAGAAAGAAACAGAGAACGAAAAAACAGTGGAGGGGTTGTTCTGATGTCTGGATACTGAAAATGCAGAACACATCCCCAAAAATACACTCCTGGAAATTGAAATAAGAACACCGTGAATTCATTGTCCCAGGATGGGGAAACTTTATTGACACATTCCTGGGGTCAGATACATCACATGATCACACTGACAGAACCACAGGCACATAGACACAGGCAACAGAGCATGCACAATGTCGGCACTAGTACAGTGTATATCCACCTTTCGCAGCAATGCAGGCTGCTATTCTCCCATGGAGACGATCGTAGAGATGCTGGATGTAGTCCTGTGGAACGGCTTGCCATGCTATTTCCACCTGGCGCCTCAGTTGGACCAGCGTTCGTGCTGGACGTGCAGACCGCGTGAGACGACGCTTCATCCAGTCCCAAACATGCTCAATGGGGGACAGATCCGGAGATCTTGCTGGCCAGGGTAGTTGACTTACACCTTGTAGAGCACGTTGGGTGGCACGGGATACATGCGGACGTGCATTGTCCTGTTGGAACAGCTAGTTCCCTTGCCGGTCTAGGAATGGTAGAACGATGGGTTCGATTACGGTTTGGATGTACCGTGCACTATTCAGTGTCCCCTCGACGAACACCAGTGGTGTACGGCCAGTGTAGGAGATCGCTCCCCACACCATGATGCCGGGTGTTGGCCCTGTGTGCCTCGGTCGTATGCAGTCCTGATTGTGGCGCTCACCTGCACGGCGCCAAACACGCATATGACCATCATTGGCACCAAGCCAGAAGCGACTCTCATCGCTGAAGACGACACGTCTCCATTCGTCCCTCCATTCACGCCTGTCGCGACACCACTGGAGGCGGGCTGCACGATGTTGGGGCGTGAGCGGAAGACGGCCTAACGGTGTGCGGGACCGTAGCCCAGCTTCATGGAGACGGTTGCGAATGGTCCTCGCCGATACCCCAGGAGTAACAGTGTCCCTAATTTGCTGGGAAGTGGCGGTGCGGTCCCCTACGGCACTGCGTAGGATCCTACGGTCTTGGCGTGCATCCGTGCATCGCTGCGGTCCGGTCCCAGGTCGACGGGCACGTGCACCTTCCGCCGACCACTGGCGACATCATCGATGTACTGTGGAGACCTCACGCCCCACGTGTTGAGCAATTCGGCGGTACGTCCACCCGGCCTCCCGCATGCCCACTATACGCCCTCGCTCAAAGTCCGTCAACTGCACATACGGTTCACGTCTACGCTGTCGCGGCATGCTACCAGTGTTAAAGACTGCGATGGAGCTCCGTATGCCACGGCAAACTGGCTGACACTGACGGCGGCGGTGCACAAATGCTGCGCAGCTAGCGCCATTCGACGGCCAACACCGCGGTTCCTGGTGTGTCCGCTGTGGCGTGCGTGTGATCATTGCTTGTACAGCCCTCTCGCAGTGTCCGGAGCAAGTATGGTGGGTCTGACACACCGGTGTCAATGTGTTCTTTTTTCCATTTCCAGGAGTGTATGTACAGACATGTTCCCCGAGGTAGGGGAAAAATAATAGCAAGAGGATTGAGATGCAAAAAAGATTGAAGCTATTTAAATAAACCTATGTAAAATCAGCTTCAAGTTCATGACATGGAACATTTCCCAGAACTGAAGGCAATCATTTGTTGACCAGGTAAGACTGACTATATTTCAGTAATAGAAATATTTATAATAGGTACTTAAAGGGATGACAAGACTTTGCACCATCGAAGACTGATTTCGATATATTTGTCTGATTGTGCTAACTTTTGACTGCTGATGTACATCATTACTTACAGATTGAGTTGATAGAGATAGATGTGTAGTGTAGCGCCCAGCTCCACGACTTGTTTGTTCAAACCAGAAGCTAACATTTCTAAGATTTTTACCTCCTTGACTCAACAGAGAAGCTGTTGAAGTTACTTCAGTGTATGACTCAACATATGTGTGTGCGAATTTGCTTTTTATTTATTTTTTTAAGAAACTGACAAAGTACTGCCAATGTCCAGTTTAACAAATTTTAGTCTGGTAACTACGTATTTGACTGCATCACCAATCACATTTCCAGATATATTATACACCATAAAATCGAAAGGTCTGTAAATTTACAACCATCGCAATTTAATTTTACATGTCTTTATGTAAAGTAGTTTGGTAAACAACAAGGATCTACGGCTCTGGTAACAGTATTAACACAATCTATTGTACTTTTTTAATCAAGCTGTGAAGTTATTGCTTTTGCAGAAATAAAATTCTGTAACAAATAATAGTAATAAAATCCTGCTTATAAAATTAAGCTGCAACATTCGCCTCTTAGTAGTTCGATTGTGCCCCATGCACGTCTCCCTAAGTTTTCCGTATGTTAAGCCTTCGGCCTGTAGCCTTCACATTCACACATCTTCCCGGAACAGTGCAGTGGTGGGGGAAGCCGACGGCCAGCGTCAACTGGAATTCGAGTATCGCTTTTCAACACAAAGAACTTGCTATCTAGGTTCAGATTTTTTATGTTCAGTCGATAGGGCAAAGTGAAATGAACTTGGTGCTACATTCAGTTAACTTGGTGTTACAGTCAGTTCAAAAATATTTATTGAGGTGACAGCTAATATGAAGAATTAAACTGGGTTTTCAGCAACGACTACTCAACCTGATGATGCACTGTCCCCTCCCTCCACCCTCTCTACTAATTCCGCAGACCTACTTTCTTGAAATGTAACGTAAGTTGTAAAATATGGATAGAGATGTTGACAGCATACTGCTGAGTTCTGAAATACTCGAAGAAAACAGCAGATAACAAAAAGGTTGTAATCTTTCCGTCTCCTATCAACAGTTTAGATTGTGGCGATCGAACTTTGGAGACAGGTCGTTAACACAGAGAGTATGCTTCATTGCGATATCTGGCCGTGTGGTCTAAAACCAAATTGTTTCTCTTTAATAAGCGAATCTCGAAGTTTCTCAGATTTAGGTGGGAAAATTTTGCCATACCACACATATCATTTCACTTCCTTTATTGAACTCGTAAGTGACACACTTCTTAACAGTGCTAACCATGCCTGTTTTCACAGTTACATCTTAGTTTCACTTCCACTTTGAAGTTTTCCATTGCTGTACTGCTTATAGAAATTAATCTGTCACGTTATAATTGTCCACGGTGGCCCATTTTCTTCTTTTTTCCTATTTTTTTAGTGTTTTCCGTTGTGTGAAACGTCCCTATTCCTTACCTAATCATTTTACCTAATTTTCAACATTCGTCTGTAGCACCACACACCACTTATCAAACGCTTCGAGTCTCTTCTGTTCCGTTTTTCCGACAGTCCATGTTTCTGTAGTATACAATTCTCTGCACCAAACGTACATCCATAGAAATTTCTTCTTCAAATTAAGAGCAGTGTTTGATACTAGTTGATTTCTCCTGGCCAGAAATTTCCTTTTTGAGAGTGCTAGTTTCTTTTTAATGCCCTTCTTGCTCCGTCCGTCAGGGACTATTTTGCTGCAGAGGTTGCAGAATTCCCTAACTTCATCTGCTGCGTGATCTCCGTTTCTTATGTTACTTTTTACGCTGTTCTCATTTCTGCTGTTTCTCATTACTTTCGTCCTTCTTCGGTTTACTCTCAACACAAATTCTGTACTCGTTAGATTTCATTAAATTCAACAAATCCTGTAATTTTTCTTCACCTATACTGAGGATCGCAATTTAACCAGAGAATCTTATCATTGATACTGTGGTGTCACCGCCAGACACCACACTTGCTAGGTGGTAGCTTTAAATCGGCCGCGGTCCATTAGTACATGTCGGACCCGCGTGTCGCCACTGTCAGTGATTGCAGACCGAGCGCCGCCACACGGCAGGTCTAGAGAGACTTACTAGCACTCGCCCCAGTTGTACAGCCGACGTTGCTAGCCATGATTCACTGAGAATTACGCTCTCAATTGTCGAGACGATAGTTAGCATAGCCTTCAGCTACGTCAATTGCTACGACCTAGCAAGGCGCCAATTATCCTTTGCTATGTATCTAATGACGCAGATACTGTATCAACAAGACCAATGTTCACCAATTGTGGATTAAAGTTAAGTATTCCAGCAGCTGCGTACTTTTCTTTATAACATTCATTACGTATCCTGTTTCAGACCTCACGCCAGCCTGCTTGAGTTTAAGCGCGTGCCTTTCGGTTACCCGTCACTGTGGATTGGCTGTCTTGCCAGTCCACAAGCGATACCATTTCACTTTGAATTTTTATCCGACTCTTGACCTTTCTTTCATTCCCGTCGTTACATCTTTGAAGCATAGATTAAACACTCGGGGCGAATGACTGCATCCCTGTCTTACAGCCGTTTTAATCCGATCATTCGTTCTCGGTGTCCAACTCGTATTGTTCCTTCTTGGTTCTTTTATATACTGTATATCACGCGTCTTTCCCTGTAGCTTAACCCTAGTTTCCTCCGAATTCCGAACATCTTGCACAATTTTAAACTGTCGAAAGCTTTTTGCAGGCCGGCAAATATGAACGTGTCCTTATTTTCCTTCAGTCTAACTATTCCCCATCCAACAGATCTTCTATTTTCTTTTCCATTCTTCTACACATTATTCTTGTCAACAACTTGGGTGCATGAGCTGTTAAGCTGACTGTGCGATTAATCTTGCACTTGTCGGCTATTACACTCTTCGGGATTTTGTGGATGATGTTTTACCGAAAGTCTGATGGCATATCGCCAGCGTCGTTCACTCTACATACCAACGTGATCAATCGTGTACTTTTCACTTCCCTCAATGATTTTAGAAATTCGGATGGAATGTTATCTATACCTTCTACCTTATTTGATCCTAAGTCTTCCGAAGCTCTTTTAAGTTCCAATTCTAATACTGGATCCCCCATTTCTTCCCTATGGTATCCTGTTTCTTCTTGTAGTTTTTATAACTCTTTCACTAACATATGTCGCCGGCGAATGCTATGACTAAGAATGACGATGCTCTTTCGTACCTTATTTCGTGTGTATTTATGCACACACTCCTAGTACGCCACAGAGTGGGTGTTCTCCGCCGTTCATTTCAGCCCGACTAATTTAGTGTGTGGATGTCACATGGGAAATTATTAACCAGAGTTAAAGTTACATTCGGCCCTTTTTCGTCTACACTCAGTTTACAGGGAATTTATGCGACCTACTACTTACAGAATCATGTGTTTCTATTGCCATTCTAGACTATAAAATTAATGCAATATGGCGTAAAGTTTTCTAACAAAGCTATACAAAAAGCAGTTACATAATGTGAAAACATCCTGCGTCTTTCCAAGGGTAGCACAATGATGGTGCAAGCCGCTAGGACCCGCCTTCCCATGCATATGAGATGGAACTGGGATCGATGAGAAGCCCGCACCTGCCAGTACTTGTCAAAAGAGGCTGCGTCTGACATTTCCAATCACGTGATCTCCTACTCTGACAGCACCACCGTGGAATGGTCTAATTTCCCCTTGAATGTGCTTTTTAACACGTCCTGTCAGCTGTGCAGCTGTAAAGTGTAATGGTTGTGATACATGCATCAAAATTTAGTGTTGTACTTGCGTTGATGGTGAAAGAAAAGATAAGCGACAAAACTGCTACAGGCACATCACCTACTCCTCTTGAACAGCAGCAAATAGGCCGTCGCTTTTACCAACGCACGAATTGTCTTTCATTTTAAACGACGACACCATGGCGTATCAAGTGATCAGGAATTTAACGCTATAATGTCTCCTTCACTAGGCAGCCAAATACTGGTAGCCATTTCTTTTTCTTCCGGGCATCAGTCCCGTGAGTGGTTTGAAGCGGCCCGCCATGAACTCCTGTCAACCTCTTCATTTCAGAGCAGTTATTTGCTGATGTATTGCTCACACTGTCTTCCCCTATAGTTTTTACCCTTTGCCGCTCATTTCAGAACTACGGAATTTATTTCCTGATCTCATAACACATGTCTTACATTACTGTTCATTCTGCTTGTCAATGGTTTCAGTATGTTCCCTTCTTAACCTTTCTGTAGAGAACCTCCTCATTCCCTATTCTATCATTCCTAATAATTTTCAACATTTTCTGTAACACCACATCTCAAACGCTTCCATTCTCTTCTGCTCCGGTTTTTCCACTGTCCATGATGCACTGCCATACAACGTTATGCTCAAAATGTAAATTCTCAGAAATTTCTTTGTCAGATTGAAGCCTCTTCTCTGCAGCAAGCTTCTCTGGGCCAGAAAAGTCCTCTTTTTCTGTAATAATCAGCTTTTCATGATCTCCATGCTTCGTCTATCGCTGATAATTTTGCGCCGAAGGTAGAAGAATTTCTTCGCTTTCACCACTTTGATGTTCAGTTTCTTGCCATTCCAATTTCTGCTACTTCTCATTACTTTTATCTTTTTCCGGTTTACTCTCTGGTTTACTCAGTAGACTGTTGATTCCATTCAATAGGTCCCGTAATTATTCTTCACTTTCACGGAGGACAGCAATGCCATCAGCAAATCCTATCATCGATACCCTTTCACCTTGAATTTTAATCTCTCTTGAATCTTTCTTTTATTTCCATCGTTGCTTCTTCCAAGTATAGAGTGGACACTACAAGCGAAAGACCTCACCTCGTTTTTCATCCGAGCAGTTCGTCCTCGGACTTTCAGTCTTCTGGTTCCTTTTTGGTTCTTGGACATTTTTGGTGTTCACCTTATTTCCCTGTAGCTTCCTTCTGCTTTCCTCAGAATTTCCATTTCGCATTGTCGATCGCTTCTTCTCGTTGTGCTCCTCTTCCTATGAAGTATTCATCGGATCAGAAACCGTCACCTTTTTTCTATTTCACTTCACTGACTACCACTGTAGCTAAATTTAGCCTTTACATTTCCCTTTCCTGATTTTCTAGGCTCTCTACCACATTCAAACTTCTGACATTACACACCACGACTCGTAAAATCGTACAATTCATTTTATTATGTTCACCTCCCACTTGGGAGTCACTAGCCAACATCCGAAAGGGGCATTAATTCGGAATGCAGAGATCATCATTACAGCTTTTAAGTAGACTGCACCCCTAGACCAGGGGCTGCTGTAGTTTCTCATACACCGTCATGGTTCGAACCAGCTACCTTCGAGTGGAACGCAACCGCACAAGCTTGTATTAGAAACCACGAATATGAATGCGAAAATAAATGGAGATGGTTCTAATTTTTATGTTGATCTTTAAAGATTTAATTCGAATAACACATTTTAATTACGGAATTTAATATGAAAAACAAACAGCGGTACCTATTTACTAATATTGTGATGTTTCTTTATTTAAAATCTCTGATTAGACTAATGCTGGACAGCAGTGATTTATTCTTAAGACTCGGTAACTGCGAACATTTTATAAAGTATTAGGACAGATAATTAACACATATCAAAGATTTAGCAGAGCAATTAAGTATGGCATCATCTACTTGTAGGTTGTAATTAGTGCTTTACAAAGTGCTGGCGTGGCAGATGCTATAGGGTAAAAATCATTTTTTCTCATAAGCAGACGACAAAGTACTACAGCGAGCCTTCGCTTTCCCGTATTTCACGAACAAACCGCTCCTAGCTGTACATGAACCTTTATTTACAGGAACAAGACCCGTTTCATCATTTTAAATTACATCCTCAGTTGTAGATCTAAACAAGCTACAAGACAATCACTTGAGATTATGATCAAAAGCGGACACCTATTCTAGTAATCTAAACCATATGCTACGAATGTGATGCATACGTCAGTAAAACATTAAACCCACAATATGGAAAGGAGGGAGATTCATACTTCTCAAATTAAAATGCTGCTACCCTCATCAATTAGTGCATCAGAGAGTTAAAAAACTGGGATGTTGTATCGCAGTACTAGGAACTGGTAGTTCTGTTAAATTCTATATTTACAGTAATTAATAAAAAAAAATATTGAATACTGCAACATTATTTACTCCGTTAAATGTTGCGGGCTAGCATTAGAGTCTGAAATTACCCAGTACCACGATAACGTACGTAAGGACATCGACTGTTCCGAAGTACGCACGAAATAATATTTTAAACACAGAGCGCGACTCACCGCCTTCTCACAGATAGTCCACGTGAGTGCTGCTATTATGGAGAGAAAATATGTGTGCTTTTATGCAAATTGTAATGATTAATTTGGTTCTCGGGGGCTACTGGTCATTTATGTACCAACTTTCACAATGAAACTGAGATACCTTTTATGCTTATTAAACGGCATATTTTTCTGTATTTGCTATTGGTTATCTGAAAGGCAAAAACTGAGGAGAATTACATCTGGCGTGTAACGTCCCCTTAGAAAAATTGTACATGACTGTGCTTAAACTGACACACAATATTTTTAGCGCAACGCAATCTGACTTTTAAAATCCCTACAAAAGAATGGCCCTGACTAACATTAACCTATACGTTTCACAAATCACTTACCTCACAAAAATCTTCGTTACTCGAACTACTGCAATACAGCGAGCGCCACTACTGCCAGCTAAGTAAAAGATTCAAACTGTGGAAGGCACTAACTACTGATAGGCATAGTTACCAAATGAAAGATTTTAATAGAGAACAAACGATGTATTTGCCTTAATAGTCATAATATATATATATATATATATATATATATATGTATATATATATATATAATGACTATTAAGGCAAATACATTGTTTGTTCTATATATATATATATATATATATATATATATATATATATATATATATAGCAGTTCATGACATCCATTCTTACAAATGTACTGTTTCTGAAGGACACACCTCCAGATTATCCATTCTAAGAAATCCGCCATCTCACTTCCCCACATCCACCACTGCTGGCGGCTCACGTCCAACTGCGCAACGCTACGCGCTGTTAACACCCAGCTGCCCAACACTACAATGGCAGACAACAATGCCACAGACTGCACACAGCACAGCCAGTGATTTTCACACAGAGCGCTACGTGGCGTTACAAATAAGAAAACCTAAATAGCCTATTTACATAGCCCCCATGCTCCCCACAAAAAATTTTACAAATTGTTTTGGGCACTGGCCAATACATATTTGTTAAAATTTTTTCACAATTACAATAACAAAGAAATCAAATGCACACACTTATTGATACAATGTTGGTCAAAAGCTAAAATTTTCTCACAGTCCATAAAGACAGTCCTGATCGTTCATCACAGTAAAATAGCAGTGTTTTTCTCAAAGTCTGAGCAGTAAAAGAAAATGCACATGGAAGTAGTGGATTTCCATGCAGTCTTGGAGAAGTAGTGTTGTCCTTCCAACGGAAAGACAGTGCTGACTCTCGACATGCCGACAGGTAATGGGCCACAACAGAGCAAACCCACAGCGAAGTCAGTCGAAGTTTTGAAGAATATTGGTAGGTAGGTCATCACAGAGCAGACCCACTGTAGTCCTAGTAGAAAGTATGGTATTGGTGGGCCACCAGAGGTGCAGACCCACTGCAGTCCTTGTAGAAATAATGGTATTGGTGAGTCATCAAAGGTGTAGACCCACTGTAGTCCTTGTAGAGATGGCCAGCAGCCATCTGCTGCGACTGTGCAGGTGCACTATCACCATCGAAGTGTCTTGTGGACAATATAGCAAGTCCATAAACCACCACTTGTGCACTCACAAAGTTTTTGGAATTGTCCTTAGAACCAGCAATGCTGTTAATCAGTCCCTTGCTGAATTGTTAACACACGTCCAGACACTAACAGTCCCAACTTCTCACATATTTAGCATATACTATGACCATCATAAATTTGATGAACTGGTGTCAATTACAATTTTATAACATAAGAATACAATTACAAAGGTACAAAATACCTCATTAAAGAACATAACAATACAGATAACATTTGTAGTAAAACAGGCTTTACAAAAGAATAGAAATAAACATGCACATCAGTGTTACAAAAATTATGACATAAGTACATACATAAAGATCAGAATAACTTTTGAAACATCAACTTCACATATGATCATTAAAACTGAACAGAATAAATAATGTCTAAACATCTTTACAAAGAAAATAACATATTATCAATGCAAATTATATTTGAGGAGAACAGTATTCCTCACCATAGTGAAAGTAGCTTAGTACTAGAAAAATTCTACAACATAAATCTTATTAGCTAAACACATAAAGACAGGAAAAACACAAATACACAAGCATACACAAACACATAGCGGAATAACACAAAAGGAAAGACAGGGTTCATTTTCGGGGTAACATTTGGTACTGCAGTCCAACCCAAAACTTCATTCCATAGATCTTTCTCTTATTTCAACATTTGTTTCCACCAAAAAAATCCAATCCAACCTTGCTTTCTGTATTTATCTGTTCACATATTTCTTACCTCATTATTTATTTTCCATTATCTTACCTCATCATTTATTTCCAAGAAATCCTACCTATACCTGCTTTCTGTACTTTTTTCGTATAACATCTCAATGCATTTCTTCCAATTCATCGCAACTCATTCTCTTATATAGTCTACCCTCTCTTAAGCTAACTTAAATCTACTGAGCTCAGATGAGAAACTAACGGATGAGGCAATGCAGCAGCACAAAACAATGATTACAAACAGCAACGAAAAAAAATGTAAATTGTAAAAGCAAGCAGCAGCAAATCTAAATTAGCACAGCAAATGCATCATTACAACTAATATGAGCCAATGTGAAGCAACAAGAAAAATAAATCAGTAGTAAAACTGGCTTAACAGAGTAATACAAAGTCAAATTCAGTAACACTATGCCTGGCAAACAGCAGCAGCAAATGCTATAACTTATACCTAAACATGACAAAGCTCAAGCAGAAAAAATATTACGCTAAAGACAACAATGCAGATAAGGGAACTGTATATTCACATCTTAATGTCTATGTAATTAAATGGTGCACCACAACTTATTCTACAAAATAAATTACGAAGTACTTGAAAAGAAAATTATGTATGCAGTTCCTGTGAAGGGAAATGTCTTTTTGTGCTCCCTCATTTTTTTTGTAAGTATATCATAAAATTATTATTTACTGAATCTGTAGACAGAAAATATTTATATTAGTACATCTATTAAATTTTATTTTAACCAATGCTGCAGTGGAGCTAGAAAATAGATATTAAACAAATTGAGCGATCTCTCAACTAGAAAGACAATAGATGTAAAAATGTTTCTCATCATTGCATTAGGCATTCTAGTAAATATCATAAATTAAGAGCTCCACAGTGTAATCATATGTTTTCAAGTTTGAGCGTGTCGTATTTGCGATCCTTTCTACAAAGGAATGTCAATAGCGAGGATATTGGCCTCTTTTTTTTTTCTCCACCTGTGCCTCTGAAAGGCACACACTAATGCTTTTTTCCAGGCAATTGTCACGCAGCTGGGTGCCCATGACGCATTACGTGAAGGTGGTCACTCAGCTTTCTTACCGAAATATTTACGACACCAGTTTGAACTACAGTGACAGTCTCATATAAAAATTTCACAGGTCAAGCATTTGCATTGCAAATCTGTAGAAACAAAATCCTGTAAATATAACAGTGCCAAAAAAATTTTTGCCAGCATAGTGATACATTCATGCATACACACACATTTCACAACTCTTAAAGTATGATTCTCGGTTTCGAACATCCTTTTTCACAAACCAGAGTCCCTAACCACTACTCATTATTCCTTGCTTTATTACACATATGCATATTCGTAGACACTTCTTCAATATTTCATCATAATAAATACATAGCATAATCAAATTCCTCGTATAGCATCAGCTTATTGATCATAAACATACCGCAACAGCGTAATACACATCGTCATCATAACATCATAAAACCTCAGCCAAATCTCAAAATCTTCATAGCTTCCTCCAATAATTTCAAAACCTAAAAAAAATTCTCTGCTCATGTCAAAAGTGCCATCTACCTCAAACGTACTTAAAAAATCATGATCCCATACGAAATACATCATTCAAAGCTCTCATAGTATCACAATGGTTCTGAAAAAATATGAACATTTCACAAAGTACAGACAAAATACAATTTCATAAGTGTGAAGTTATCCAACTCTGTAATTACGTAAACATCTGTCACTGATGTAGTAAAATAAATATTTGTCTCACTCAATTAAATGATCAGATAGCTGTGTAATTCTGTGTTAGAGAAATACGGTACCGATGTGCAAAGTTGTATAAGCAAATACCATATTAGCTAGGACTCCTTGTGCTTGCCACACACATGGTACACAAAGTAAGCGTGTACCCCCCTGAGGTTTAATGTAATTATACCCTCACGTGTTTAAGATTACAGCAGTGGAATGAAATATATCATGGAAAACCTTTGTATAATTTTAATTCAAAAATCTTTAAAAATAAATGTTTTAAGTGCAAAATTAATCATTCAAATACGTGTACTTTAGCGCTAAACTGTGCGTCTTGTTGTAAGATAATCTCTGTGGAACTGTCGTAGTTATCGTCCTTCGAAAGCTAAGTTCTGCAGAAGTCAATGTAATTACCTCATGATAAACGAAAGTGAAATGCTTTGCGTATAGATATCTTACTTATTACGCTTATTGCCATGGTGAAGAAAGTACTGTGCTGTAATGTATTGTTGTGCTATGGAAAAGGCTGTCTCATTGTAGCTATGCCACAAAAGTTACTACTAAAACATGTTTTACTTTCCAGAAGAATTCAGAAAAACTGTGCAGATATAAAACAGAAACACCGCAAAAGTAACACTGTAAATTGTCACTCATTAGTAGCGTCGTGATAAAATCGTGAAGCTGTCACGTAAACTAACCACTGTGTCATCTGGTGTCTCGCAGAAAGTACTTTAAATCCAGAATGTATTTTCAAGTAAACCAAAATGTTGCATTAAAATCTCATTAGCAGTACCAGTATATGTTCTAAGTATGTAAGCCTGATAGTCGTTACGTAATCGTGCAACTAACAAGCAAGAATGTACAAATAACAACACTGTGTCGTCTGTTCACTATAACAATGCATTCGTAATTTCTGTTTAAAAATGTTCCCTAGGTTCTAGACTGGATACTTAACTTTAAAACATAGTTGCATGTTAACAGTTTCTCAGTGTGACAAATTATACTAGTAGCGTGAAGTGAAAAATTTTATAGCAAAGACTAAGTTAAAAAGCAGATTATCTTTCAATAAATGGTTTTACATGTGAAATGTGGTGTAAACCTTTACTCTTCCCAGTACGCAGAGTTTCAACTTCAAAGTAATTATCATGTGGTATACGTCGGTAAGGAATGCTCAAATTTTTCTCAAGGTTAGCATCTATGTTATTTTTCTCTGAGGCGGCCGGCGCACGTGGCTGGCTGCGGTGCGAGTCATTGTCTGCTATCTCTTTGTTGGCGTGCGTCGTTATTGGGATTAGGAGACCTAATTTCTACAAATTCACCTTGTCGAGAGTGCCCTGCTCTGTTTGAATCTCGCCAGTTCTGATGCAATTCAAGTCTGTAGTTACGATTATACCGTCTGTCGTCATGTCGGTAATTCCTGAAGTTTCTTTCTTGTCGGTTAAGTGGTGGAGAATTTCTCCCTGAATTATCACTGCACGGTGGACCATTGCGTCTGAAGTTATTCTGTCTCCCGTGATAATAATAGTTCTGGTTGCCATATTGTCTGTTTCTACGATTTTCTCTGTTATAATCATTACTACGGAAATACGATCTATCTCTGTAACTATTACTCTGCCAGTGGTTGTCATATGGGTGGTGTCTGTTTTGTTCACGATTTGTGTTGTGAGAATAGCCTTGTCATGTCCAGTTATTATTTCTGTCATTGCGGAATTGTGACAGATGTGACCTGTAATTTTTGTATTCCTGTTTTCGCGTTCTGCGATTGTCAGTGTCAATTTCTAATTCTTGTAAGAGTCCCTGAAAAGCTTCAATGTCGTGTTTGCAACGTCCTGCCAAAATAATATCTCGTAAATGTTCAGGTAATTTGATTAAGCAAATGCGGATGAGTTCTGAGGGGCTGTATGGGTTTGACAGGTACGATTCTTCTGCAAAATGTCTTCAAAATATTTCACAAGACTGGAAAATTCAGATTGTTCGAAATGTTTCATCATTATGATGCTATGTTTTACTCGGTCTGTGTAGCTTGAGACCAATATGCTGAGAGGAAGGCATGATAAAATTGTCCTTCACTGTGGCAATCGTGAATGACCGATCACATTCTTACAGCTGGTTCATTCTCTAAATAGCCGCACATAAATTCTAATCTGTGTTCTAATAACCAGTTGGGAGGAAAGCAATGATAGAGTTGATGAAGCCACGCTTGTGGATGAATGTCGTTGCTGGAATTCTTAAATGTTTTGAATTTACGTGTAGTAATAAACAGCTTATAGTCAAAATCATTGTGTCGACGAGTCGCATGTCGGTCATTGTTACGTCATGTCGGCGGTTCCATCTCAAAATTCGGTGCACATTGCCAATTTCTTTCATAATTTCCTAAGTACCCCGTGTTATTATTTTGTGGCTGTTCCGTATTTCTATGTCCCTCTTCCCGTATTGGAGCGCGAGTGTCCTCTGAAATACGTAATTCTTGTATTACCTGTGTCAGCTGATGTTGTACTTCCTGAATTTCTCTTTGGTGTTGCGTATTAATTTGATTCTGATTTTGTTTGAATTTCCCAATTTGTTCGCACTCTTCTGTGTCATTAAAGACTACTGGTTTTGTGTCATTCAGATTATCATCTACCTTTGTAGATAAATTATTTAGCTGATTCGAAAGTTCAACTACTTTCTCTGATAATGAATTAATTTTCTCCATGTGTCTTTCTGAACCAATTTTCAGAGTATCTACTGTGTCCTTCAAGTTTTCCTGAGTTTCTGCAAGTTGCGTAACCTAATCGGTAGATGCAACTGAGTCAATTTTAGCTTGCAAGGTCTCATGATTTTCATGAACAATAGTTTGCAGTCCTTTTATGGCTGCTTCGTGATTCTGTAATGCATTTTCATGCCGCGAAAAAATAGGTTGAAATGCTCACAAATTTGTGTTTTAACGTCATTACAGACTTTTTGACATTTCGATTCGATGTTATGTAACTCAGTAGTTAAATCTTCACGTGTTTGTTCAAGCATGGTGTCTAACTTCTGAAGCTTTTGCTGTGTTTGTCTCTGATTTTGTTCCATTGTGTCTAACGTTTGAAGTTTTTGCTGTGTTTGTCTCTGATTTTGTTCCATTGTGTCTAACTTTTGAAACTTTTGCTGTGTTTGTCTCTGATTTTGTTCAATTTGTTGAATTAATTGCAATAATAATGTATTAGTGTCTGGAATCTGTTTCTCTATGCTTTTTGGCAGTGCATTTTCACCGGCAACATTCACATTTTGACAAGCAGAAAATGTGTCTTGACTCATTTGAGAAAACGGTGAGGACACAAAACCTGAGACTACAGCATTTGCAATATTGTGTTCTGTCATTTCGGATTCCTGAGCCGAGCTGTTTCCAACCGATCGATCGATAATGCTTCCCTGTTCACTACTTGTTTCATTGTCTACACCACTATTTGCTGCCTGCTCCATTTCCCTATGCACAATTACCAAATTACTACTTCGAATGTTTGTTAATTCATTACACAGTGGTGCTGATAAGCTACGCTCATCGTCACTATTATTTCTCAGTTTACTTTGGAGCCTAGTGTCACTTTTGCACACGCCATTATTGTCACAATATTTCACACGATAACACAGAAAAGCACAATTTGAAGAGCAAAAATAAGAGAACACATTACACAGCACTGAAAATAATATCTAGTTAATTGCAAGCGCAGCTGCGAAATACTTGGCGCAAATCTACATGGATGCCACAACTGTTTTACTGTACAACAATGAAAGACTGCAACTACAAAGGAGATTCTCTGTACAATTATGCACTAGCAGTAAACAATAGCTACACTAATTACACAAACTACAAGAAAAAATCAGAAGATTCCAGTGAGGTATCCTGGCAGGGTTGCCATATGTAACGTCCCCTTAGAAAAATTGTACATGACTGCTTAAACTGACACACAATATTTTTAGTGCAACGCAATCTGACTTTTAAAATCCTTGCAAAGGAATGGCCCCGACTAACATTAACCTATACGTTACACAAATCACTTACCTCACAAAAATCTTCGTTACTCAAACTACCGCAATACAGCGAGCGCCACTACTGCCAGCTAAATAAAAGATTCAGACTATGGAAGGCACTAACTACTGATAGGCATAGTTAGCAAATGAAAGATTTTAATAGAGAACGAACAATGTATTTACCTTAATAGTCATAATATACACTCCTGGAAATGGAAAAAAGAACACATTGACACCGGTGTGTCAGACCCACCATACTTGCTCTGGACACTGCGAGAGGGCTGTACAAGCAATGATCGCACACACGGCACAGCGGACACACCAGGAACCGCGGTGTGGGCAGTCGAATGGCGCTAGCTGCGCAGCATTTGTGCACCGCCGCCGTCAGTGTCAGCCAGTTTGCCGTGGCATACGGAGCTCCATCGCAGTCTTTAACACTGGTAGCATGCCGCGACAGCGTAGACGTGAACTGTATGTGCAGTTGACGGACTTTGAGCGAGGGCGTATAGTGGGCATGCGAGAGGCCGGGTGGACGTACCGCCGAATTGCTCAACACGTGGGGTGTGAGGTCTCCACAGTACATCAATGTTGTCGCCAGTGGTCGGCGGAAGGTGCACGTGCCCGTCGACCTGGGACCGGACCGCAGCGATGCACGGATGCACGCCAAGACCGTAGGATCCTACGCAGTGCCGTAGGGGACCGCACCGCCACTTCCCAGCAAATTAGGGACACTGTTACTCCTGGGGTATCGGCGAGGACCATTCGCAACCATCTCCATGAGGCTGGGCTACGGTCCCGCACACCGTTAGGCCGTCTTCCGCTCACGCCCCAACATCGTGCAGCCCGCCTCCAGTGGTGTCGCGACAGGCATGAATGGAGGGACGAATGGAGACGTGTCGTCTTCAGCGATGAGAGTCGCTTCTGCCTTGGTGCCAATGATGGTCGTATGCGTGTTTGGCGCCGTGCAGGTGAGCGCCACAATCAGAACTGCATACGACCGAGGCACACAGGGCCAACACCCGGCACCATGGTGTGGGGAGCGATATCCTACACTGGCCGTACACCACTGTTGATCGTCGAGGGGACACTGAATAGTGCACGGTACATCCAAACCGTCAACGAACCCATCGTTCTACCATTCCTAGACCGGAAAGGGAACTTGCTGTTCCAACAGGACAATGCACGTCCGCATGTATCCCGTGCCACCCAACGTGCTCTAGAAGGTGTAAGTCAACTACCCTGGCCAGCAAGATCTCCGGATCTGTCCCCCATTGAGCATGTTTGGGACTTAATGAAGTGTCGTCTCACGTGGTCTGTACGTCCAGCACGAACCCTGGTCCAACTGAGGCGCCAGGTGGAAATGGCATGGCAAGCCGTTCCACAGGACTACACCCAGCATCTCTACGATCGTCTCCATGGGAGAATAGCAGCCTGCATTGCTGCGAAAGGTGGATATACACTGTACTAGTGCCGACATTGTGCATGCTCTGTTGCCTGTGTCTATGTGCCTGTGGTTCTGTCAGTATGATCATGTGATGTATCTGACCCCAGAAATGTGTCAATAAAGTTTCCTCTTCCTGGGACAATGAATTCACGGTGTTCTTATTTCAATTTCCAGGAGTGTATATAGCAGTTCATGACATCCATTCTTACAAATGTACTGTTTCTGATGGACACACCTCCAGATTATCCATTCTAAAAAGTCCGCCATCTCACTTCCCCACATCCACCACTGCTGGCGGCTCACCTCCAACTGCACAACGCTAAGCGCTGTTAACATCCAGCTGCCCAATACTACAATGGCAGACAACAATGCAAACTAGCCACAGACTGCACACAGCACAGCCAGTGATTTTCATGCAGAGCGCTACGTGGCGTTACCAATAAGAAAACCTAAATAGCCTACTTACAGGCGTTAAGAGGCCAATCTTAAACATACTGAACTCATTCAGTACATACTAAACTCATTCAGTACAAAAACATTAATAAGTGGTATTTGTCTTTGCTTTGCAAGCTTTGAAGCTATTAAAAGATCAAAATAGAGAAGTCTCCCGCACTTACACTTAATATTACAGACTGAATTTCTAACTAAAAAATATCATCAGCGTAATGACCGACCAAATGCTGCTAGGAAAAGAGAGCTCCCCGCAACACCAAGTTCTGAAATAGAGTTATTAACTACAATTAATGGTGGCTATTATGGGAGGTGCTCACTACTTCAATAAGAAACACTTTCTAATAACAATTGGACATATATTAACAATTGGACATATATTCTGATAACTTACAGACAGAGTTACATTAAACCTCACACTGTGCTACAATGGCGGTCTTCCTCTAGATGAAACAAGCTATGAAAAAAAATATAAACCCTAAAAAACATTATCTGTGTTCTTCTTCATCACATTACACAGATGCTATATACAAAAAGGCTATTAGTTAAACGCATCGCTGTTTGCGAGCTTTACACATAATAAATTACACTTTTTAATATTTGACATTCACCGCGCACACGGACGTAGACTTTCATATTTTTTTAACACACAAAAAACTCTTTTAATTTTTCTCGAAATGTCAATTTAAGTGACGTTCCGTCACAGTTTAACCATCTTAACTTACAGTGATAAGACCAAAATTAGAAAAAGTCCCAGTTAATAACGTTGAAGTCACCACGGTAAAGCAAACACATTTCATACCAGAAAGACGCGGACAGCATCCCTCCAACAGCCTCCCTGCACAGGGCTACACTGCTGGTCAACCTGCTGCTGTATGGCGCGGCCGGAGCGCACTGGCGCCACCAGATACATGAAAGGCAAAAACCAAATATCACAGGAATGATTGAGGCCCCATTACACAACATTACCGTACAAACTGTGGAGTATTTTGTCATAAAAAATAAATAAAACGAAATAGACCAGACGCAAGAGCAGATAACAACCAAGCAGTCTGCAAAACTATGGCATTATGTTGTTATAGATTAAACAAAATAGAGCACATACGGGAGCAGATAACAATAACTCGGAAAACTATGACATTGTGCTGTTTTTATATCTTTAGGAGCCTGTTTTAGTTTTTTATCTATATGTATTACTAAATAATTTATGGTTTTTACCATAGTTCTCTGTAACGGGACGTCATTCGTTCCCACGATATTTTGATACGCGCAGAAATATTTGTAAATTTCGCTGCTTATGTGTGTGGTGGCACTAGAGGTCTTCGCCGCGGCACACATCATTACGTTGACTAGCAGCGTAGCTTTGCACGACGAGGCCGTTGGACGTATACTTTCGCATTTCCTGGTATGAAGTGAGTTTCCTTAACCGTCATGTTTTGGACATCATTAGCTGGAACTTCTTCTTATTTTGGCCTTTTCGGTGTAGGTTAGCGTGGTTTAACATGTCAGTTTTTCAACTGGTGGATTTCATCTGCGGCGCACTGCTTATTGCGGGTAACAACGTTTTATTCAACTTGGCAGATCCCCTTCTTCCCATGTTATAGGCTCAATGTTTTGCTAACCTGTGAGCATTTCATACTGGCTGTCATTTGGCTTAAATTATTAGGATAAGCTTCCGTTTGGATCATAATGTCGACTGATTGTTTTGTTTCTTGTTCAGATGTACACCTGAGCATGTGATTTGATGTCACGAAAGTGGTCATGTTTTCAATGATATTATCCGGGACTTCTTATTTTGGCCTTTTCGGTGTAGGTTAGCTTGGTTTAATATGTCAGTTTTTCAACGGGTGGATTTGATCTGCTGCGCATTGCTTGCTGAGGGTAACAACTTTTTATTTTGAAGAAGTTGAGTATCCCTCCTTCTCATATCATAGGCTTGATGTTTTATTAACGTGTGAGTATTTCATATTGGTTGTCATATAGCTTAAATTATTAGGATAAGTGTCCATTTTGGAACGTAATGTCCACTGATTGTTTTGTATCTTGTTGAAATGTACGCCTGAGGATGTGATTTGATGTCACAAAACTGGTAGTGTTCCTGCAAATACAGATTTATATACAACTAGAAGCGATTTTTTCGTCAAATATGGGTTACTTCAGTTGCGGCTACCCTTAACATACTACCAAAATATAGCTATTTAAATAAAATTTGCTAAAAAAGTCGATTACACCTCTCTAGAGTAGCCTAGACAGCCAGCCCACTTCTTGTCACCACCATGGAGTACAAGATCTGAAGATGACCTAAGTACAATAGAGCGAAACTGATCCACAGTTTAAGTAAAATATATATGCCATCAAGACTATTTTAGCAAATTTTATTGACATATTGTTTCCTTGTTTTCCTAGAACAATGTTCCACAAAATATGTAACTATCTGCTTTGGTTCAAATGGCTCTGAGCACTATAGGACTTAACATCTGACGTCATCAGTCACCTATAACTTAGAACTACTTAAACCTAACTAACCTAAGGACAACACACACATCCATGCCCGAGGCAGGATTCGAACCTGCGACCGTAGCGATCTGCTTTGATTCCTTGCTGCCTACAGCCCGCTGCAAAATACTTGCAGATCGTGTAGTGCTGTGACATCAGCACTATTAGCTGAAAAGGAGCGGGGATACAAGCTCCTTTTATATGAATACTGGAAACATGACCCATCTATCTTGAGGCTGGGGCATACAAGACGGACGTCAAACCTTTTGTATGGTAAGGTACTTACTGTTGGGCGTTGGCTATGAACATTGAAACACTTCTCCATGCAGTGGGAACTCGTATGCTTAGATGACAGACAGTACCAATGCAATCATGATACTAAAGACCGTAATCAGATATGGCACATCTCTTGTTACAGAAAAAAATGGATGGAACTTGCGCTTCACTGGTGTGGACACATTCTCAGAGCACTGCTTTCGACTGCAGCCAAAGCTGTGGAGAGCCAGGGAGGTAACTTCAGAAGACCAGAGGCGGCAGGATGTCGTTAACAAGCTCCAGGGTTGTCAGCTCTCCTCCACCCCCCCCCTCCCCCTCCCTCCCTCCATCGCTTGTTGCACTCACTAAATGAGGAAAAGTAACGTTCGAAGATCCAATGACATGGATCCTGCTAAAAAGCGGGAGTGTGGTGAATTAAGGGAAACATTATAAATCAGTTTACATACGAAGATTTCAATTTTGTAGCTACGGGTTTAATCAAAATTACAGAGATTTTCACGAAATTAGCACCATATGAACTTGTACAACGCTTTTGCTAATTTTTCTGAATCACTTACGATTATTTGTTTAGTTTTAGATTTCTAACAGCTTCTTTTGTAATAGGACATCTTTTTACTCCGTTGAGAGCTGCACTGCCAGTCACCAGCTGTACGTCTACACAACTATACTGCTTATTATTGTATATTCCAGAAGCAGTATTGTGAGTTTATAAAATGTGTATCTTCAAGCTTTCTGGAAGAACCTAAAGTTTAAAATTGATAAATGTATTTTCAGCTAAAATAAATACAAGACAAAAGTCATTGTTATATTGGGTGATTCCTTGATGATGTTACAACTTTTATGCCGATAGAGATGGGTAAATGTATCAATTTGAGGTAATTGGCGCTGGTCCGGGAACGACAGAGTCGAAAGCTATAAGCGAAAATCATTGTGATACTTCTGAGTGTGCCGGCACGGTACCTCACCGTGTTCGGTCAGAAGGTTAGACGCCCTCTGTAACAAAAAAACTGAGGAAATGGGTCAACGACGAACTTGAATGGGTGTCATGGGGCGTCCGCCACGAGCAAATGGAACGAACAATAACGAACAAAATGAGATTAAAAAAAAAGAGTGTGGACCCTTTTCAGCAATACAGATAGCCAGCCGTGCATTAGGTACAACCACAGCGTAGGAGAGAGACTAAACAGACCTGTGGTTAAGTTTTAAACGTGGCTACTTGGTTCAGTGACCGTTTCTAAATTAAAACTGAAACAAATGAGCCCTTGGTCACTATTATTATTACTGTTATTGACCAGGTTTCAACACTTCTGAGAGTGCCTTCATCAGAATTAAACCGTTGAAACAGCTTATAACATAGTTAGAAATTTAAAGGAAAAGACATTTTTTATATAAAAGGTGTAAGTACTGACATACAATAAAAGACAGAGGCAGTACTTACATGTCACATATAAAATAATTAACAGGCCAGAAGGGCTTTAGTCACAAAATATATAAAAAGGAATGTATGAAGGCGAGCCACTATGGGCTGCTCGTACCTGTACAGCCACAGTTTGCAACGGACCCCCATGGTTCCTGAAGTGGCACAGCAGCCTCTTCAGTAATGCCAGCAGCAACAGCCGCACCCTTGCTGTGTTGGAACTGCGAACGGCTAAAAGCAAAGGGAAACCACAACCGTATATTTCCCCCAAAGGGCTTGCAGCTCTACTGTATAGCTCAATAATGGCATCCACTTCTGTAAAATATTTCGGAGATAAAACGGTCCCTCATTCGGATCTCCTAGCACTGAGTTCTCATGAGGCTGTTATCACAAAAAACAAAACTGATATTCTACGGGTCGGAGCTTGGAATGTCAAACTCCTTTATCAGGCACACGGTTAGAGAATTTAAAATAGAAATGGATGGGTTTTAGTTAGATATAGTCAGAGTATGAAGTTTTGTGGCAAGAAGAACAGAACTGGTTGGGTGAGCACTGTCTATGAATATGAAATCATGTTACTGATAATGCTGGAATGGGTAAAATAATGAATAATCAAAGAAAAATGTAGGTAAATTACTATAAACAGTGCAGTGAACGCACGATAATAGCCAAGATACGAAGGTAACCACAACAGGAGAGGTTCATAAGCGAAATAACTCTCTCGGCGACGAAGAGCTAGAAAAAACTGACTTCTTCCACGTCAAGCTCTTTCTTTTCCATGTTTTGAGAGAAGCTAGTATGGTCCAAAACAAATGTCGGTTTCCTCTACCTTTTCGTCACCGAGAGAGTTATTTCGCTTATGAACCTCTCCTGTTGTGGTTACCTTCGTATCTTGGCTATTATCATGCGTTCACTGCACTGTTTACAGTAGTTTACCTACATTTTTCTTGCTGTGCCACTTCAAGAACCACGGGAGTCCGTTGCAACCTGTGGCTGTACAGGTACGAGCAGCCCATAGTGCCTCGCCTTCACACATTCCTTTTTATATATTTTGTGACTAAAGCCCTTCTGGCCTGTTAATTATTTTATATGTGACATGTAAGTACTGCCTCTGTCTTTTATTGTATGTCAGTACTTACACCGTTTATATAAAAAATGTCTTTTCCTTTAAATTTCTAACTATGTTATAAGCTGTTTCAACGGTTTAATTCTGATGAATGCACTCTCAGAAGTGTTGAAACCTGGTCAATAACAGTAATAATAATAGTGACCAAGGGCTCATTTGTTTCAGTTTTAATTTAGAAACGGTCACTGAAACAAACAGCCATATTTAAAACTTAACCACAGGGTAGTTTAGTCTCTTCCCTTCGGTGTGGTTGTACCGACTGCATGGCTGGCTATCTAAACTGCTGAGGCACGCAAGCTAACCCATCTTGGCAAGGTACATGACTTACACGGAGGGCAGGGATGAATACGAAAATTGAAGTAAAATGTTCCAGTAGACTAAATGATAATTAACAAAGAAATGACCTTCTTTAGAGTTTCTGTTTGCTCTAAAGGCGATGAGGTATAATCCCTGATGAAAGATTTCTGGAATAGCATTGCAGGTATTAATCAGTTTCCTATACAATACACACAGTAAATTAGCAGAAACAAACTCATCAGAGAGATCGTAAAATTCTTCCTGAATGGGAAAGAAGGAATCATTCTAGTCGTGTGAGGGTTATCTAAGGGAAAACCGCTATATTCTGCTAAACTAATTAGTAAATGATGCTTTAGCATTTACAGATCGATCGACACATTTTGTCTTGCTGCAATATGATGGACGACAAGAATGTGCAAGCAAGCGGAAGTTCTGTGGTCCAAGAGCAGAGTTCTCCCTGAAAGGGGTACGAAGATCACTATCTTGGATGTTTGAGGTTTCAGGCCACACACACATTGTGGGGTTCAGTGCTATCAGAGAGCTTTTCTATGCCACGAGGAAACCTCTATGTAAAATGCAAGGCGTCCACAACTAAAGTTCTCAGTGGACTACACATGTCAATAGTGAGTGTACGTAATACGGGTAACAAGTATGCTTTTTCGTCAAACGCTATTACAGTAATGCCAATACAACTTATTTGGTTCCATGGGACTGGCCGAGTACTTGGGGTAATCTTGAATCAACAGGTAGCATGAGTGTCGAACTCACTTACACAGCGTGCAGATACTTAGGTCGAATAATCTACACTTGATTCTTGTGGCACTGGTTTGCAGTATTGTTGCTGCTGGATATGGGTAAAAGTGTTCCTATTAGAACATGTGTCTTTTCTAGGCTAGTTACCAGAACAGTGTGTGAAGAAATAACCCTAAACGTCACTACTGCCGAACGATATACAACTCATTTTGGATGTGGGCTGTTTAGCTGGTAGGTAATTTTGCGGAGGAAGCAACGCCCTATAAAAATGAAATTAAGAGCAATAAACCCCATTAGATATGGAGAAATCAGTAAAAACAACGTAAACTACTCTGTAGTGCGTTTAAAATTAGTTGAAACTTTTGACAGTTCATTACGGAGTACGTGGACGCAAGCGTAGTTGCCAGCATCTGCTGAGCACATCAGCGATGAAGCCAAGACCGTTCTGCGTGGAATCTGGCAGATTCGCTTGACTGCATGAACAGCAAGCCGCACAAGCCGGCCGATCTGCAATCTTTCTCAAACTATTTTAAAGAAACTATTCAGTAAAGAACTCTGATTCTCGCACATCTTGTAGCTTAATTCGTCACCTTCATGATGAACTGCCTATTATTATGCAAATGTTCACAGTTATTGTGAAAGAAATTCATAAGGTTTGCAGTGGAAAGTAGGGATCGCTATGAACTTGCGTTTGGTACGTTTTAGGTCACATGTTTTTGCATCTAAATTGTAGATTTGAATTATTCTTTAAACTTGGAAGCATATCGTTTTCTGAATCAAATCTTGAAAACGATATGAGTAAAAAAGTTATAACTTTATTTTTATTGTGAGGATGGGCTTTTTCATAAACTATTGATCTGCCTTGCCCTCAGTTGCTAGTTTAATTACAACTGTTTCAGGTTCCTGTCTCAATTTCAGTTGCACTATAATATTAGTGCGATTGTAAGGTGTCCACATTTTTTGGACCTTACATAAGCTTCATACGTACAATACAGAATAAAATCCTTACAAAATAACTCTGTATTGTCAACAGGAAGTAATTATGGCAATCTCATGTACCGATTTACAAAACAGTATCTACCCTTATAACGACAGAGGCATGCGTAAATGAGATGAAGTGAATGCAGCCTGGAGACCAGTGAGACAAGTGCACGTGGCTAATGGCATTGGGAAACCCCAATTAACTTTAACAAAAGAAGGCCCAGCTGCAACGCAGAAAGAAATAAGGCGAGTACAAAATAATACCGTTCAGAATAAACACAGCTGAGACTAGTGGCGACCTAGGCAAGAAAAATAAGAATTCACCTATAACGAGGAAACAGTTGGCGGAAGCCATATTGTGTTACGTCGTAGGATCGCGGTGGGGAGAGTAACGTCATATAAAAGCAGTTTTGAGAATTAAAGTAACACAGAGAGAGCTCTTGTCTCGCGGTGGGCCACACACACGCATGTGGTAAAATTAGCGAAGACGATGAGACACAGACTTTACATTTGCAAAGAGTGGGCGATTTGCTTCACATATCGTGGCGACAAACATAAAGCAGTATGAAACTTCCTGGCAGATTAAAACTGTGTGCCCGACGGAGACTCGAACTCGGGACCTTTGCCTTTCGCGGGCAAGTGCTTTACCATCTGAGCCACCGAAGCACGACTCACGCCCAATACTCACAGCTTTACTTCTGCCAGTATCTCGTCTCCTACCTTTCAAACTTTACAGAAGCTCTCCTGCTTGGAACTGGGTTTCCACCTGAGCTCTTGATATTCATACAAGTGGTTCTCTTTTCTCCAAAGGTCTCTTTAATTTGCCTGTAGACAGTATCTATCTTACCCCTCGTGAGATAAGCCTCTACATCTTTACATTTGTCCTATAGCCATCGCTGCTTAGCCATTTTGCACTTCCTGTCGATCTCATTTGAATTCCTTTTTGCCTGCTTCATTTACTGCATTTTCGTATTTTCTCCTTTCATCAATTAAATTCAGTTACCCAAGGATTCCTACTAGCCCTCGTCTTTTTACCTACTTAATCCTCTGCTGCCTTCACTACTTCATGCCTCAAAGCTACCCATTCTTCTTCTACTGTATTTCTTTCCCCCATTCCTGTCAATTGTTCCCTTATGGTCTGTCTGACACTTTGTACAACCTCTGGTTCTTTCAGTTTATCCAGATCCCATCTCCTTAAATTCCCACCTTTTTGCAGTTTCTTCAGTTTTAATCTACAGTTCATAACCAATAGATGTGGTCAGAGTCTACATCTGCCCCTGGAAATGTCTTACAATTTTAAACCATATTCACCTACTACGTTCTCTTCCTTCTCTTACTGCTGAATTCCAGTCACCCATGGCTATTAAATTTTCGTCTCCCTTCACTACCTGAATAATTTCTTTTATCTACTCATACATCTCATCATTTTCTTCATCATCTGCAGAGCTAGTTGGCATATAAACTTGTACTACTGTAGTAGGCGTGGGCTTCATGTCTATCTTGGCCACAATAATGCGTTCGCTATGCTGTTTGTAGTAGCTTACCCACACTCCTATTTTTTAATTCATGCCGGCCGTTGTGGCCGAGCGGTTCGAGGCGCTTCAGTCTGGAACCGCGCGACCGCTACGGTCGCAGGTTCGAATCCTGCCTCAGGCATGGATGTGTGTGATGTCCTTAGGTTGGTTAGGTTTAAGTAGTTCTAAGTTCTAGGGGACTGATGACCTCAGATGTTAAGTCCCATAGTGCTCAGAGCCATTTGAACCATTTTTTTAAATTCATTATTAAAGCTACTCCTGCGTTACCCCTATTTGATTTTGTATTTATAACCCTGCATTCACCTGACCAAAAGTCTTGTTCCTCCTGCCCCCGATCTTCACTAATTCCCACTATATTTGACTTTAACCTATCCATTTCCCTTTTTAAATTTTCTAACCTACCTGCCCGATTAAGGGATGTCATTCCATACTCCGATCTGTAGAGCGCCAGTTTTCTTTTTCCTGATAACGACGTCCTCTTGAGTAGTCCCCGACCGGAGATCCGAATGGGGGACTATTTTACCTCCAGAATATTTTACCCAAGAGGATGCCATCATCATTTAATCAGACAGTAAAGCTGCATACCCTCGAGAAAAATTACGGCTGTAGTTTCCCCTTGCTTTCAGCCATTCACAGTAGCACAACAGCAAGGCCGTTTTAGTTAGCATTACAATCATCCAGACTGTTGCCCCTGCAACTACTGAAAATGCTGCTGCCCCTCTTCAGGAACCACACGTTTGTCTGGCCTCTCATCAGATACCCCACTGTTGTGTTTGCACCTGCGGTGTGGCTATCTATATCGTTGAGGCACGCAAACCTCCCCACCAACGGCAAGGTCCATGGTTCATATATAGAGATGAAGTTTTAAAAATCACATAGTCAATGCCAACATGTTAATTAATTTGTTGACAGTTGAAAGTAATTAAACTTTCTTGTTGTTTATGACTTGAACCTTGAAAACTTTGATAAATTAAAATGTAGAATGAGAAAGGGAGAGGTTGTGTTATCATTTTAGGATAAATCCCGAACTGGACATTTATATTAATTTGAGTATTCTTGTAATGTCACAGTGGCATTTTAATTAACTTTGATACAGGGCTAAAATTTATAGCTATGTGGAATGCCTGTTTGCCACCCTGGACTTGAGATGACAGTTAAGATACATTATCCATTGGCGTGTAAGGTATGTTATCCATTTTCATAAAGACCATAAGATACGTCGCCAGTTCACAGGATGAATATTTGTAAACTCTGCTGTGTTTTGGCAAAAGTAGCAGATTTTAACATGGCAACAAGAGTAGTTATGTGTTACTCAAAAGTCTTCATAGTCCTTCATGAATCCATGTCTCTTCACCTACTCTTTTGCTATGGCCGACAACTCGAAACCAGTCCTATGGGCTGACATTTCCAATGCCTACTTTTGCCAAAATTTCAACCTCACTGAGCGTAAACTTCTTGTTCTTTTTTGCCACATTACTTTTCGCCTACGCCCATTCATTCTCAGTCAGATTTACACTGAAGTGCCAAGGAAACTGATATAGTCATGCATATTCAAATACAGAGATATATAAACGGGCAAAATACGGCGCTGCGGGCGGCAACGCCTATATAGGACAAGTGCCTGACGCATTTCTTACTGCTGCTACAATGGCAGGGTACAAAGATTTAAGTAAATCTGAACTTCGTGTTATGATCAGCGCACGACCGATGGGACACAGCATCTCCAATAGTGACGAAGTGGGAATTTTCACATATGAACATTTCATGAGTGTACCGTGAATACCAGGAATCCGGTAATACATCAAATCTCCGACATCGTCGCGGCCGGAAAGAGATCCTGCAAGAACGGGATCAACGACGACTGAAGAGAGTAGTTCAACGTGACAGAAGTGCAACCCTTCCGCAAATTGCTGCAGATTTCAGTGCTAGGCCATCAACTAGTGTCAGGGTGCGAACCATTCAACGAAATGTCATCGACATCGGCTTTCGGACTGCACTACACAAAGCTTTACACCTCGCCTGGGCCCATCAACAACGACATTGGACTGTTGACGACTGAAACATGTTGCCTGGTCGGACGAGTCTTGGTTCAAATTGTATCGAGCGGATGTATGGGGGCAACCTCATGAATCCATGGACCCTGTATGTCAGCAGGGGACAGTTCAAACTTGTGGAGACTCTGTAATGGTATGGAGCATGTGCAGTTGGAGCGATATGCGACCCCTGATACGACTCTGACAGATATCACGTACGTAAGCATCCTGTCTGATCACCTGAATCCATTCACATCGATTGTGCATTCCAAGGGACTTGAGCAATTCCAGTAGGACAATGAGACACCCCACACATCCAGAATTGCTCAAAGAACACCAACCTGAATTTAAACACTTCCGCTGGCCACCAAACTCCCAGACATGAACAATATTGAGAATATCTGGGATGCTTTGCAACGTGCTGTTTAGAAGAGATCTCCATCCTCTCGTACTCTTACGGATTTATGGACACCCCTGCAGGACTCAAGGTGTCAATTCCTTACAGCATCGCTTCAGGCATTAGTCGAGTCCATGCCACGTCGTACTGCCGCACTTCTTCGTGCTCGCGTGGGCCCTACACGATATTAGGGAGGTTTACCAGTTTCTTTGGCTGATTAAACTGTGTACTATAGGGTCAGCCAGTTTACCGACCTGGTAGCGTGGAGTTTTTGGCTTGCACAGCACTACTTGTTCCATTAACTCCGCCTTATACATGCTAGAATCATCTAATGGAACATTTCTTTGTACCTAGACCAAAATATCCGCTGTCCTCTACTGGATTGTTGGAGCATTATCCATCATCACTGTGGAACGGTGCATTATCTATTACTATTATTGAATTCGGAGGAATATTTTGGAGCGATCTTCACCACCAGCGTGAGTTCTTGGACAGACACTTTTATTGTGAATCCCGTGTTCAGAGGTGCTGCGCTATTATTATCAATGCAACGCCCATAAAAAACACTCGTTCACAATACCTTACGGCTGCAGAACACTCCAACGCGAGAAAATACCACTTTACGAAAGCTGATGAACGTCGATGTATCTACTGCGTGATACCATATGGTACTGTATATCCACGGCGTGGCAACAGCGGTGCTTTGTCAACCGAACCGCAGGCGGCGTAGTAGGGAAAATCGGGTCGCCCTTGGTGTTACCTTGGCAACTGCGTCACGTCCCCTCCAGTGAGTTTAGCGTCAAAAGTCGCAGTTAATTTCAACTGCACTATAACTGCCTAAATTCACAAAAGGTGCGACCTAGTTTCTGGCCGTTAATGTCAAACATGATATTTATACCACTGACTGGAATTATGCTAAACTCTCGACTCATCCGTCGCCTTATAGTACTTCATTTTCTCGCTACTGAATGCCCTCAAAATGAAAAAAGAAAAAAAAAACAGTATCTGTGATCTCACTGAGCAATCAGCTAAGGAAATATTTGTAACTATCAAATGTTTAAAAAAAAGTTCAAATGTGTGTGAAATCTTATGGGACTTAACTGCTAAGGTCATCAGTCCCTAAGCTCATACACTACTTAACCTAAATTATCCTAAGGACAAACACAGACGCCCATGCCCGAGGGAGGACTCGAACCTCCGCCGGGACCAGCAGCACAGTACGTGACTGCAGCGTCTCAGACCGCTCGGCTAATCCCGCATGGCCAAATGGATTGTCACTGAATTTTGACGAGAACCAGTGCATACAGTTTAGTATCTCACAAAGAATACCTTATCCTATAAGTATAATGTATTCAAACAATGAAATTAAACCTGTTGACTGTGTCAAAGTTTTAGGGCTACAAATTGATGACAACCTAAATTGGAAAACTCTAGACTCGATGAAACGTCTTAGTTCAGCTACGTTTGCAGTACGCATGATAGCAGAAATAGGTCATTTAAAAATGAAAAAGTTAGTTTATTCGACCTACTTCCATTCGCTAATGAGTTATGGAATGATTTTCAAAATTCAGAAACGAGACATTAGAACTATATCTGGTGTCAGTCCTAGATCATCATGCAGAGACCTCTTTAGGAACTTGGTATTCCAACTACTACTTCTCAGTACATGTACTCATTGGCGTTCTTTGTCATTCCCAACATGTCTCTTTTTACACAAAAGAGTGCAAAACATGATTATAATACCAGAACCAAAAACAATCTTTATAAGGGCTATAAAAAAGGAGTGGTTGTGGACTGTGCACCCCTATTATACAGGAAATCGTCGGCATCACTCCCACTGTTTTGCATAGAAAGGAAATCCAAGTCATTTGACTAGTGCTTTATTCCCCCGATGTCTTATGGCTCTCTCAGTGAGAAACACATCCGGTTCTGAAATTTTCTGCAACTCCTCGTTGTAGAAGCAGCCTGAAATTTCTTCACCTTTACTATCCTTCATTATAAAAATTCTAGAATTCTTTCTTTGCATCTTTGAGACAGTAAATACCTCTGTTGACCATTTCGAAAGGAATGATTTCTAAAATGTTGTCTTGTGTTTTGAGATATTTAGCAAATTACCTATATTATATTTCTGTCTGCGTGGATCCAGCATTTTAATGCGATAGTACACCGTATCCATGTATCCATTATCACGAACATCGATTGGTCTCATATTTATTGTGGTATGTTTGGTTCGATTATACTGACCAGTTATTTCTGGTAGGATATCTGTGTATTTCTATGAGCTGCGAAGGTTAAAACGCATCCACATTCGACCTTTCATTGTTCTGCTCAGACGCTCCACAATACTTGCCTTCAGGTGAGTGAATGTTGAGTAGTGATGTATTCCGTACTTCTGCATCACGGTCTTGGAATATCTATTGTAAATTTTTTCCGCCGTAATCGGTTTTGAGATTGTCTGAGCATCGATTCGTCCCGGTCTGTAGCAAACGCTCAAAAACATCCATGACATTACCACCTGTTTTTGTATTAACAGGTAATGCCCAGGCAAATTTGGAGTATGTATCAATAACCATTAAAATATATTTGAATCTGTTATTCTCATGTGAATATTCCCTCATATCTACAAGATCAGCTTGCCGTAAGTCATTCAAACCTTGAATCATAACATGCCTGCAATGGTATGTTTTGTGTGCTGGTTTGTGCTGTTCTCAAACTACTCTCTTCATACTTATTCGATGATACCTCTCTCTCTCTCACTAAGGTCAGAGGTTATTGAAACAGCTTCATTCGAATGAGCTGTATTACCTGCAGCAGCTAATGTCATGAGCAGCCGTAATCAATCTGTTAGCTCGTTGGGGTCGTCATGATATGTATACTGTGGGATTCGATTGTTCACTGCTTTATGTGCAACGTCAATACCATCACTGCTGCTGCTGCCGCTGTTGTTGTGGTTGTTGCTTTCGCCATCAAGTATTGGTTTTACAATGGTTTTATATTTCTTGTTGCTCAGGCTTTTCCCGATCTTATGTACATCAGTCATGCGCAGTATTTCACTGTACGGTTCCCTATCATTAAATGAATAATTTATAGGTTTTTTGGTGGATCTTAGGAAAATAAGATTCATTAAGCCGGGTGTTCTCAAGCCGCCTATCACCAATCTGTATTGTGTCATCAGCTACAGTTGTATGATGCATACCCAACATGTATGGTCTGTCCTTCTAACGCCGAATATTGTAACTGACCAGGGGCGTGGCGGATACTGAATTCGTCAATGGCAACACAATCGTTACCGAGTGTTTTTGTTTTTGCTGAGACTGTCTTCAGTAACCGGCTTAAGGGTCTCTCTTAGTGTTTGCTGTCCATCCATATGCCGTAACGTCAGCAACCGTAATTTTTCTCGAACTGCTTTCCGCGTCTGAATCACTTTCTGCTTCGTTGATATCTCGGTGTATACTAATCGGACATCTCCGCAGCATGAGGCTTTATATATCCGCTCTTCTTCCTCCTCTTACTATGTGCCGGCTCCATCTCCTCTACAACAAGGAACTGTACATCTATTTTCACGTCAATAGCCTCGACTTTTTCAGTTAAGTCGGTTACTTACCTACCGACTTTATTAATTAACTCATTTAACACATTCACCATTCTCAGAATAGTCTGGTAATACGTCACTAGTTCCCTGCGCATACCGCCAACTTTATGCACAATAGCCTGAATTTTCGCACATATGTACATTTTCTGGGTTGCGAGCTGGGCTTACACGCGAATTTGTCCATAGTGCAGCGTATAGTGACGTACTAATCACTCTTACGATGCTATATATGCAGAAACTTTTGAAAGTTTGGCCTGTACCTATCATCACACAGTTTTCTTGTTTTATCAATAACGAGAAATCCACACTGTGAATGATTCCAGCAATCAGCACATATATTTACAAAATCGTTGAACGACATGTCAGTTCCGACGTGTGCCTGGTAAATGTGTTTTAAATTCAGATGGTCTTCTTTGAAGGCTATAATGAGGTTTGAATTATCCCTAACCAACTGTTTCTGGATTCTGGAATATGGGTACTCATATATTCAACAACTTACCAGAGCATATCAAACGTCTTGTAAGTGATAAAGATCGGTTTCAGAGTGAATTAAAGAACTTCCTGTTGGGCAACTCCTTCTACTTCATCGATGAATATCTTCATAAGGATTATAGCTCATCTGGCTGCATTAGAATTGTACAAAAAAAAAAAACATTGACTCCTTCCACATCCCAGAGACTCCTCTCCAAGGGATCAATGGAAAACGGTAAATGTAATGTCAAACAGAGGCGAGTCTTCTGTGAAGTAAGATAACTGGAATAATTTACGTCTGTTGTCTCCGCAGATATAAATGTAGGCAAATCCTCACAGACAAACTCTAGTAAGCGAAAATTAGCGCAAGGAGAGCCACGCACGAAGCTGTCAACGAATTCCAAAAATTCACCGACTTGACAAATACCAAACTCCTTTTTACCCAAGTATTTCAGTGGGGAGTATCGCATTGCAGTTCCTCCTTTAATTAGTCTCCCGAATATCAGATCAGCAGACGTCGAAATAGGTGACCATGCAATACAAAGTAAATTAAAAAAACTCAAAAGAGGAAAGATCACGAGACGGGATCAAATACCTTAAAGATCCTGCGTAGAGTATGCAAAAGAACTCCTCTTCTAGGATTAGTGAACTGGAGGTAGCTGGACGAACGAGGCGTTCCTAAGGATTAGGAAATAGTGAAAGACATTTCCGTTTTCAGTAAAGTTCATCGAGCAGACCCACAAAACTATAGGCCTACATTTTTGTGGTGACGAACACAATGAAATCGCTTCTTCATTTTCCTGAGCGTGGCAAAATACACTTCAGAGTTTATCGGTGCAACATCAGGGAGCTTATCGAACATAAAAACCTCTTCACAGTCCCAGAAGACTGTCACCATGACCTTACCGGCTGAGTGATGGTGTGACGCCACTCTATGGGTTGAAGTTTTGTTTCAGCTTAAAGTATTCAGCCTCGTAACTTGCAAGAAATTCAGCACAGATGGTCCTTCGTTGCTCTTCATGATTTTCTGTTAGGTGGCGAGGAGTCCAATGAGCACACACCTTCTAGTATCAGATGTGGTGGACGAGTGTTTCAGCATTACCAACAGAGACATCTAGTTGAGCAGAGAGGGGTTTGATTGTGATCCGTCGATCACCTCGAATGAGAGTGTCCTCACGTTAGAACATTGCAGGCGTCTCATTTGTGTGATGCCGGCACGAGGGAGATCAGACAGGTTTGCGCGACCTTGTTGCAATCAAGACAGACGCCTTCCCCAAAACTCACCACGCTTTTATTCACTGCGATGTCTCCGTAGACATTCTGCAAGTGCCGATGGATATCTACGAGGCTACGGTTTCCTGGCAAGCGAAACTTAACAACAGCTCTCCTCTCTGCTATGAACCCACCTCCGTTACAGATGCCATTTTGAAGGCTACGTATAGCGTCGCCAGCTACCAGAACTTCATAAAACTACATCGGCTGAAGTAGGAATATTCTGCGATGGCCCCAAGAAAATCCACATACATCAGCAGCAGTATAAAAAAAAGGGGAGGGCTTGCATTACTTACTGAACGCACCTCATATATCTCGTGAAAAAATTAGATGCTAGCTCTTACGATGTCATGTAAACAATTTTCTTCTCGCGAGCCTTTCGCGACTAGTGCAAGGAGAGGAGTAAGCGATAGTGGTACGAAAAGTACCCTTCGTCACGCACTATAAGGCATATTGCTTAGTATAGACGTAGATTTAGACATAGGTTATCAATTTGGTGACCCTCCGTGGGACACCAACATACGAAGTGTTGTGACTGACAATTCGCAATTTTTCACAAACACAACTTTTATTGGTGTAAGTTCACAAGGTTGATGACTAACATCAAACGAAAGGTAACAATAACGATTCCAGCAAAAGTCTCCTAATTAAGGCAAACAAAACTGCACTTCTAATTTTCCACAAAGGTTCATGGTAACACACATACACACACACACTAGTAACAGTCCACGTCAGAGACGAAGACGTAACCTTCAACGTCAGCAGTACACGAGGTCGGCAGTGGGCGCGAACTGAACTTTGGGGCTGGTTCTAGCCCCTAAACAGCTGTCTCCAGCCAATCAGGTTTTGCGTAGTGATACTTCCTGCAGGCCGTGGCTCGAGCCCCCCCTCCAGGAAGTAGTGCTCGGAATGTCTGTTCCCATTATCTTGTACGTAAATAGCCGGTGTTTACTTTGGTGCGTTTGGTACGCCTTGCGTATCGACATCCTCGTCCTCTGTGGTGTAATATGGGTTGCCGGCCCTCAGGGGCTACCTTGGCTCCGGAATAACAGGAACACCGGTGGTCAAGAGTAGTGCAGGAGCGAACTGTCGCCGCAGGGATCTGCACAAGAGCAAAATAATTAATCTGCACCAATAAGCAGTAATTGAATATTTCCTAAACTTTGATTCAGTCCTGTAGTCCAATACTGTATCGACTTCCAAGTTTCGCAGCAATCTCTTACAACACCAAACACGCAGTCTGACAAGCAAGACGCGATGACAGTATCTTCTCCTCTCGCCCATGACAGCCGCGGGGTTGTCCTTCATCCAGTCCATCGGCGGCCGACGGAGGCAGGGCCCGACGGGCTCGCGTCGTTGGCCGCGGCGTCCAATGGCGCGACCGCTATCGCCTATGAGGAATTCTTATGACGTGTTGTCAACTACCGCCAGTCGCCGCTTCCGGTGGTATCGATTATACATCACTGTCAGTCAGCAACTTATCTCTCAAAAATACGACACTGGGATGACAGAAGTAATGGGGTATCTCCTACTGTGGTGTCGGATCTCCCTTTTGCCTAGCGCTGTGCAGCAGTTCGACTTGGCATGGACGCAACAAGTCGTTGGACATCTCCTGCAGAAATACTGATCCACGCTAGCTCTATAGCCGTCCATAATTGCGAAAATGTTCCCCGTGCAGGATTTTGTGCATGGACGTACTTCTCGATTACGTTCCATAAATGCCTGATGTGATTCGTGTCGAACTCGGATTGTTAACAATATTCTTCAAGCCAATCGCTAAAAACTGAGGCCTTGTTATTTGTCATCGTTGTTTGGTAACATGGAGTCCATGATTGGTTTGAAATCGTGTCCAAGTAGCTGAACATAATCATTTCCAGTCAATTATCGGTTCACTTGGACCAGAGGACTCAGCCCATTCCATGTAAACACAGCCCACAACATTATGGAGCCACCATGAGGTTGCACAGTGCTCTGATGATGATGTGGGTCCTTGGCCTGGTGGGGTCTTCACAACTGAAATCGGTACTCATCTGATCAGGGCACAGTTTTACAGTCATCTAGGGTCCAAACGATAAGGTAACGAGTCCAGCAGCCTCTCCTGTCGATGTCGTGCTGTCAGCAAAAGCCATCGCGTCGGTCGTCCCTGTCATAGCCCGTTAACGCAAAATTTCATCTCACTGTCCTAACGGATACTTTTGCCCTATGTCTCACGTTGATTTCAGCCATTATTTCACCCAGTGTTGCTTCTCTGTTAGCATTCGGTCGTTAATTGAAAGCCCCGGCCACTGCGTTTATAACGGTCGCATGGCGATGTGAGTGCTGTTCTGTCACCTTAAGACATATCTAACGATATTATGCAGACATAGTAAATGTTCTAGTCCTGTCTAAAGGCCGCTTACAACACTCACGGTTTCTACTCTTGCAATTACGTTTAGTACTTCAGATGTTATTCTAGCTTCGGTAAATGAAGCACTTAAACACAGCTACCTCCTTAACAACCGCTAGTGACCTCAGATGCCACATAATGGATAAAGCTCGGTCAAATGTGAAGTTCTCGTATAGTCTTGGTTGCAGCTTTTCTTTTTCGTCAAACTACTTCTTGCGACTGATAATCACACTGAAAAACATTGTCGCAAGCCAATATGACGAACCGACTGACGTTATTCAACAAATTCACCAAATTTGGTCTTTACTATCTTTCGGTTCTTATTAAAACTTTTTCTCTTTAAATAATTTCTATCACTGAAGGAACAGGATAATGCACGTAGATGGCTGAATAATGACTGCTTTCAGCATTGGTCGCACGCACACTTAGGAAGTTTTGGTCCATGAAAACAACGCTGGAACGACAATAATGCCTACTTAAGTTTCGGAAGGTAAGGTCGGCAACACTGCCTTTGAAAATATGTATTATACACAAGAAATATTTTTAACATACATTTGTTATTACAGAAATGATTGAAAAAGGTTTCATACTTGGTTTTTCTTAGTTTTATTGGAATAGTTACTTTACGTAATTTCTTGGACAGAAGGTCCCAATAACCAAGTTCACATACTACGTAGAATTGTTATTTACTTATTTTCAAGGCAATCTACAATTCTCCACATTTACTTTAACTGTGGCACTTGAGTGATAATTTAAATTTACTTTGAAAGAAAACACTCAGTTACGCAATAATGTTTCACATTAATGGATTCTCGATTTCATTCTCTTTAATATATGAAAGGATCCCTCCTTAGTACACTTTAGGTTAAATGAGTAGTTTTGCATAAGAAAAAACAATTAAATGATTATTGAACAAAACAGGCAAAAATTTGTCAACACAGCTCGTATACAGAACTATGGGTGGTTAATTTCAGTAGTGTTGTTGTGAGCACTGTTGCTGGAGATTTTGGTGGTTTGAAGGTACGTACCGTTTTGCAGCGGAAGAGATTGTTACTTGTCTTCGTGGCGTCGATTTATGCGCGAATATGAGTTTGGCTTTCCTGGGTATCTGCGTCAGTCTAAGTAATGGATGCGTTAGACCATTTCACATCCAGGAATAGATGTAATTTTATATCTCCTCTAAAGCGTTGCAAACTTGTATCTTAGCACTTTCCCTTCATTCATTTCTATTAAGCAGTTAACTTTAGTTTTGTTTAAACAATACTGCGGAGTACAGCGCGCATCAGCTTTCGTCACCTGTCTCAACAGTGTCTTGCGCCTGTCTGACTCATTCCACTTCTCCCCTCTCGTACCTGCTTCCGTTAGCAGCAAAAAAATCCTCCTTTTCCGAATTTCCAGAACGTCGGAAAATCCCTACTGGTTTTCACCTATTTTTAACTTTAGCCCTGAGCTGGTCTTGACTTCAATTTACAAACAGTTATACATAGTTAAATAAAAGATACTTATTGTTACTTACATAACATTATAAACATTTCTTAATTACATATAAACTCAAATAGTCAAAGAATATTGTCTTGTGCAGACCCTCTTATACACTGCATACTGTACTAATCTCATTCTTTGCTTCATCAGTGCAATGTCTCTCGACTCTAATACGGTCGATAGTGTTACATGTTATCTGTGGTGAGCTGTAATACCTGAAAATTGATATTGTTGCCACAGTCTTGACTGTGAATGTCGGAATAACGGTTTACGAAATGGAATATGTCACACGTCTAGCTTCAACTACCATTCCGCCTTCAAAGTGTATTAATTACGTGAATCACCTGAGTGCAAATGACTGCTCTGCCAATGCACCTCCTTTTTATACCTTGTGCGAGCGATACTACCGTTATCTGTAAGTGTGCTTATCGCTGTCCCATAGCTTTTGTCACCTCAATGTACTTCAGTGCACTTCAAGTAATGACTTGTTTATCCGGAACCAACTCAGTTCTCGGTCTATCTACAACAACAAAGCAGTGCATCCAGCTTTTCTTAGAAATCCTCTCTCAAGATAATGTATTCCTTGGGAACTTTTCCTCGGTTTTATACAAGCTGCTTATTCACATTTGATCATATGGCGACCCACAAGTCCGAAACCGCCCTATGGCATCTCTACTGTGCAGCTGGTCCCGACGTAGGTTCGAGTCCTCCATCGGGCATGGGTGTAAGTGTTTGTCCTTAGCATAGGTTAAGTAGTGTGTAAGCTTAGGGACTGATCGCTTTAGCGGTTAAGTCCCATAAGATTTCACACACATTTGAACATTTTTTGGCACCAGTACTGAGGCATTAAAAGCTTAAGAAAATATACTTAAATTCCAGGCATTACATTTCAGGTCGAAATTCACAAACATACAACAGCCTACCGGTATAGGTTCAGTTGGCATGAAAGAGAAAATTAAGTAATAGTTTGCACAGTTGATGGAAGGGAAATAAACTGTAATATTTGATAAAATACTTAGAGCAGTCTGCCATGTAGTTCATAGTGACTTTCACAATATCTTGACAGCCGATTCATCTTCCGTGGATTGCTGGGTTTAGATGATATGTCGCCTGTTGACTGCAATGTGCAGGAGCCGTTTCATGCTAGGAGAACATGCCCATCCATGTAGACAAAATGACCTCTTCCAGAAACGCCCGAAGCTTGTTTTCAGTAAACTCTAGAAATTTAAATATGTATGGTGTGCTTAAACTATACGATAGAGCTATCCAGAAAATAGCAATCACAACTGAAAAATATGGATATGGAAACTCAAGCACAACTTCACAACTTCAATTTCAGTGCAAAATTGACCCGCGATAAATAACCCGGTGGCAACTGGAGTGCCAATACGGGAAGTGAAAACATTTGTTTGCAGTTAGCTGCATCTGCAACCAGTAAAAACTTGACGGATATTACATGGAATGTTTTGTTGAATTCGACTGTATTACCACCTAAAAGCCGGCCGCTGTGGACGAGCATTTCTGACGCGCTTCAGTCCGGAACCGCGCTGCTGCTAAGGTCGCACGTTCGAATCCTGCCTCTGGCATGGACGTGTGTGATGTCCTTAGGTTAGTTAGGTTTAAGTAGTTCTAAGTCTAGGGGAATGATGACCTCATATGTTAAGTCCCATAGTGCTTAGAGCCATTTCTGAATCACCTAAAATATATACTATTTCTCCTGAAATGTGCGGGTTGAAAGCCCATTCGCAACGTGCTGGAGCGGTGGTCGTCGCCCCGTGGTCCCCATCCGGCTGGCGACCCTTGTAAGTAAAGGTCAGCGGCAGAGGCTGGCGGAAGGCGGCGACGTGTTTTATGGGCGCTCTCTGGCTGTGCGCATTCCGCGGCTGCCGCCTTAGCCGCAGGGCTTGGACGGGCGCCAGGCACGTGCTGGAGGCTCCATGCGGCAAACGGACATCGCACCCGCCGCCTCTTCCGGATCCCATTACCCGCTGCTGGAACTCGCACTTGTTACCACTGTCACCACTTGTTCACTGATGGCAGTCTAACAGGTGCTGTCACTTGGTAGAACACATCCTGAACACAGACTAGGTGCCAGTATTTATTTACTTATGTGGTTTTATGGCACCATGTGAGCCAGAGCTATGATGGACCTAGTCACTACATACTTTACAGACTTCTAATCACAAAATTGTTATTTAAAGATGTTGGACGCTGTCCACCATGCAGGCACGAGCGTGGCACAGGTGCCTACGGACCAGTCTCATTCCTGGCTTCTATGCAAATATTTTTGAGCCTCATGGTGCGACATTTATACAAAGTGCAGTCTGTCTCCCACCACCCTGTTGTCGGTGCTGCAGCTGAACACCAAGTTTACCAGCCGCCGTACTACTGATTCTTTTTCATCAGAGGGAAGGTATATCGTGAACAGCTTGGTGTAGTAGACATACCAATTCTTAAACAGCGATCTCCTCCCTGGATGATGGACAGGTCCATTTTTAAATTGGACATCACGGAGTAAAACAAGATCAATTTGGTATCGATAACTACGATGCCACAACGTAGGTGCGCTCTCGTAGGTTGGCACTATGAGAGCGGGCGAACAACGCCGACCACAGCACCCTCTAGCCGACTCTGTGGACCTCAACCGCTCCAGATTCAGCCCACTTGATCACGAGTAGACGACCAAGCAACATTTTTTCTGTATCATAGTGGGCGATCCACTACAGATTTTGCCTTTGTAACTCGTAGTAGTTGTTAGCTTTGATACCTGTACAGCTTCGCACCTACGTGCTCATCTCAGCAAAAGTTAAGTAATCATTTATGTACTCATATTTTTTTAATAAACTTGCACCCCCCTCGTTTCCTCTGTCCTTTCCCTGGGCTCCCTCTTCCCCCCCCCCCCCCTTCCATCCTGTTTTCTCCCCTTCTAACCTCTCTCAGCCTCCCCCCCCCCCAGTCCTTTTGTATACCCATCCTTTCTCCACTCTCTGTCGCCTCTGCCCAGCACCTGTCCCCCCTCTTATGGGTCCTCGTCCCCCATCGGTTCCTTTCCCCCCCTCCCCCACCACTTCGCTTTTTCCTCTCCTTCCCCCCCTTCCCTATCCCGTCATCTGTCCAGGTTCCTCCCCCCCCCCCCCCCCCATCTGCCCTCGGCTTTGGTGTCTCATATTTGTGAGAATTTTTTAGTGCAGTGTTCAAGTGAATGTTCAGTGTAGTTCGTCTTTCCAAAGTGTTGCGAACAGAAACCATGCTGTCGCTGGGTGTAAATTTTTATATCTCTTGCGAACAGAAACCAGACTGTGGCCGTGTTTTTTTAATTGTATGTTTCTTTTTTTACCTGTCTGCTTCATATGTGTGGTTCATGGTGTGGGTTCCTGTAGTCATGTCCTAGTTCATGAACCACGGGCAACGTATGAGTGGCCAAGTCGGGATACCAGTTACTTTGGAATAAGGCTGAGCATCTCGGACATATTCTGAGTTGTGGTCACCTTTGTGCTCATACGGCAAAGACTACCAAATCCACCGGTTAGTCCTTCAACCGTTAGGGGTAAAACTCAGTGGGACTCGGGGCAAGTAAGGCGAGCAACCTGCTTCCCTCGTACTTTAAATATGATGCTGGCAACAATCAGAGCAAAATTCCTCGGACCTTTGGAGGTGACGGAGTCCCACCTCTAACTGACAAACCAGGGACTCCTAAGATACAACTTGGCAAACAAATGGTAATGAGTTGGGGAGCCATTAATATCAATGGGGGCTACTCTGGGAAGGAGGTAGAGCTGGCAGAGGCTGCAAGTAAGATGGGGCTGGACGTTTTAGCTGTTAGTGACATTCAGGTAAGGGGTGAGAAAGAAGAGGAAGTGGGAGAATACAAGGTCTTCCTGTCAGGAGTCAAAGCAGGAATAGCACAATGGGGTGTAGGGCTTTACATCAGGAAAGAAATGGAACCCAGCGTAGTTGCAATAAGGTATGTAAACGAACGACTGATGTGGATAGATTTGACAGTGTCTAGCAAGAAAATTAGGATTGTGTCAGTATATTCGCATTGTGAAGGGACAGATCAAGATAAGATGGATAGTTTTTATGATGCACTCAGTGATGTAGTTGTTAGAGTAAAGGACAAGGACAGTGTTCTGCTCATGGGTGATTTTAATGCCAGGATTGGAAATCGAACAGAAGGGTATGAAAAGGTTATGGGTAAATTTGGAGAGGATATGGAGGCCAACAGGAACGGGAAACAACTCTTGGATTTCTGTGCCAGTATGGGCTTAGTAATCACAAACTCCTTTTTTAAACATAAGAACATTCACTGGTATACTTGGGAAGGCAGGGGAACCAGATCTGTCATTGACTATATAATAACAGATCAGCAATTCAGGAAAGCTGTGAGGGACACACGTGTATTCAGGGGATTCTTTGATGACACTGATCATTATTTAATCTGCAGCGAAATTGGTATTGTGAGGCCAAAAGTGCAGGAGGTCAGGTCCATATGTAGGAGGATAAGAGTGGAGAAACTTCAGGATAAGGAAATCAGGCACAAGTACATAACAATGATCTCAGAAAGGTACCAGTTACCAGTTAGTTGAATGTAGTCAATTACAGTCATTGGAAAAGGAATGGACAAGGTATAGGGACACAGTACTAGAAGTGGCTAAAGAATGTCTTGGAACAGTAGTGTGTAAAGGTAGGATGAAGCAAACAGCTTGGTGGAATGACACTATCAAGGCAGCCTGTAAAAGGAAAAAAGAAGGCGTATCAAAAATGGCTACATACTAGAACTCAGGTAGACAGAGAAATGTTGAAGAAAGAAACAAAGCCAAACAGATAATTGCAGCATCCAAGAAGAAATCTTGGGAAGACTTTGGAAACAGGTTGGAGACTTTGGGTCAAGCTGCTGGAAAACCATTCTGGAGTGTAATTGGCAGTCTTCGAAAGGGAGATAAGAAGGAAATGACAAGTATTTTGGACAGGTCAGGAAAACTGCTTGTGAATCCTGTGGATTCCTTGGGCAGATGGAGGGAATATTTTGAAGAGTTGCTCAATGGAGGTGAAAATACGATCAGTAATGTTTCAGATTTCGATGTACAATGGGATAGGAATGAGGATGGAAATAGGATCACATTTGAGGAAGAGGTGAAAATGGTCAATAGATTGCAGTGCAATAAAGCAGCTGGGGTGGATGAAATTAAGTCGGAACTCATCAAATACAGTGGAATGTCAGGTCTTAAATCGCTACACAGGATAATTGAAATGGCCTGGGAGTCGGGACAGGTTCCATCAGACTGGACAAAAGCAGTAATCACACCAATCTTTAAACATGGAAACAGAAAAGATTGTAACAACTACAGAGGTATCTCTTTAATCAGCGTTGTGGGTAAAATCTTCTCAGGTATTGTTCAAAGGAAAGTGCGAGTATTAGTTGAGGACCAATTGGATGAAAATCAGTGTGGGTTTAGGCTTCTTAGAGGTTGTCAGGACCAGATCTTTAGTATACGGCAAATAATGGAGAAGTGTTATGAATGGAACAGGGAATTGTATCTATGCTTTGTAGATCTTGAAAAGGAATATGACCGGGTTCCTAGGAGGAAGTTATTGTCTGTTCTACGAGATTATGGAATAGGAGGCAAACTTTTGCAAGCAATTAATGGTCTTTACATGGATAGTCAGGCAGCAGTTAGAGTTGACGGTAAATTGAGTTCATGGTTCAGAGTAGTTTCAGGGGTAAGACAAGGATGCAACCTGTCTCCACTGTTGTTCATATTATATATGGATCATATGTTGAAAACAATAGACTGGCTGGGTGAGATTAAGATGTGTGAACACAAAATAAGTAGTCTTGCCTATGCGGATGACTTAGTTGTGATGGCAGATTCGATTGAAAGTTTGCAAAGTAATATTTCAGAGCTAGATCAGAAATGTAAGGACTATGGTATGAAGATTAGCATCTCCAAAACGAAAGTAATGTCAGTGGGAAAGAGATATAAACGGATTGAGTGCCAAATAGGAGGAACAAAGTTAGAACAGGTGGACAGTTTCAAGTACTTAGGATGCATATTCTCACAGGATGGCAACATAGTAAAAGAACTGGAAGCGAGGTGTAGCAAAGCTAATGCAGTGAGTGATCAGCTACGATCTACTCTCTTCTGCAAGAAGGAAGTCAGTACCAAGACTAAGTTATCTGTGCACCGTTCAATCTTTCGACCAACTTTGTTGTATGGGAGCGAAAGCTGGATGGATTCAGGTTACCTTATCAACAAGGTTGAGGTTACGGATATGAAAGTAGCTAGGATGATTGCAGGTACTATTAGATGGGAACAATGGCAGCAGGGTGTCCACAATGAGGAAATCAAAGAAAAACTGGGAGTGAACTCTATAGATGTAGCAGTCAGGGCGAACAGGCTTAGATGGTGGGGTCATGTTACACGCATGGGAGAAGCAAGGTTACCCAAGAGACTCATGGGTTCAGCAGTAGAGGGTAGGAGGAGTCGGGGCAGACCAAGGAGAAGCTACCTGGATTCGGTTAAGAATGATTTTGAAGTAATAGGCTTAACATCAGAAGAGGCACCAATGTTAGCACGGAATAGGGGATCATGGAGGAATTTTATAAAGGGGCTATGCTCCAGACTGAACGCTGAAAGGCATAATCAGTCTTAAATGATGATGATGATGATGATGATGATGATGATGCTTCATATGTATTTTTATTAGCATCATCAACCCTTTGTTCTGTGTTTTAAGTTACACGATTTTCTGCCATTTTACCATTTCAGTCACCGATTTTGTCGCCTGTTTTTATTATTTATTATCTTCATCTTTTTAAAACAAATTCTGTAGCCCGAAGAGCGGCGTACTAAGCTGCTGTCAGCCGGCCTCCTTCGGGGGGAATCGAAACTCAATAAAGGAAAAAAATGGTAAACTAGTAAAATCTACAGGCAGTACCGAAGTGCTTCACCTTTTCCTGCTTCTGCTCGCATGGTGCACATCCTTTCCATCTCCACGATGGGACGAAGTGATCCTCATTCGCTTCGTATCCGCCACTGCCTAATCACGCATGGCTATCTCTTGCAGTGTTAGCGGCGTCACACTCTCGGTACACAAAGTTTTGATGTCCTGTGTGTTGTATGCTGCTAGGAGGGAAGCCTTTGGTTACCGAGGGAATTACTCTCTGTCTACGAGATGACGAAACAATGCCACGACGACTGTTTGCATTTAGTGCGATCTGAGGACTCTTGCCCAGTTTAATAGGTCGGATGTTTTCAGTTCCGCAATCAGCAAGATTTCTTGCTGACCGACTGTTTTTTGCTTCTTTCAACATGTGACAGCGGTATGACAAGATCTACTGAAACTTGAATGTGGCATTTTCTATTGCTCTGGCAATCATTAAGTGGCATTTGCTTTCCGTGTTAACAAGAGTACTCTTCTTTCACGAGTACCATGATCTTATGAAATGGCGATGATGACCGAGCCGTTTAGAGGCCAACAGTTTTAACTCCATCCATCCATTCAGTTAATAACGGGGAGGCGTCTGCACTAAACGAGGTACCTATAAGGTTCTACAAAGATTATGCGAAAGAACTTGCTTCCTTTGTAGCAGCAGTTTATCGTAGGTAGCTGACAAAACGAAGGATACCTAGCGACTAAACTAAGTGGCAGGTCATTTTCAGATGCACGTAATTATAGGTGTATGTCGATGACGCCAATCGGTTTTTAAATTGTGGAACATGTTTTGTGCTCAAGAATTATGACGTTCTTGGAGAATGGAAATCTCCTCCAGAAAAATCAACATGGATTCCCAGAAACAGAGGTCTTAAGAAACTCAGCTCGCTCTGTTCCTCCGTGAGATCCATAGAGCCATGGACAACGGCGCTCAGGTACTTGCGGCATTACTTGATTTCAGGAAGGCATTAGTATAATCCTGGACTGCCATTTAGTGAAAAAAGAACGAGCTTACCGAGTATCGCACCAGATCTGCGACTGAATTTAAGACGTCGTTACCAATAGAACTCAACACGTCGCACGTAGCGGAAAGAAATCGACAGATGAAAAATGAAAAAAAAACCATTACTGTTAACAGTGTATATAAATTATCTAGTAGAAAGCGTCGGAAGCCCTTTAACACTGTTCGCAAGTGATGTAGTTGCCTACAGGAAAGCAACAACGCCAGAAGACAGTATCGATTTGCAGAGGATTGACGAATGGTGCAGGCTCTGGCAGCTAACCCTTGTAAATAAATATAACACATTTGCGCATACACAGGAAAGGAAATCCACTACTGTACAACTACTCTATTAATGACAAATTGCTGGAAACAGTATGTGGGAAAATATCTGAGAGTAACTATCCAGAGCGACCTTAGTATGGATGACCACATAAAACAAATAGTAGAAAAGCAGATCCTAGACTGAAATTCATAGGAAGAATCTTAACCTGAAACTTAGCTCATACACGAAGGAAGTGGCTTACAAGGCGCTTGTTCGACCGATTCTTGAGTACTGTTCTTCAATATGGGACGTTTCCCAAGTAGGACTGATAGAAGCGATAGAGAAGATCTAACAAAGAGCGGCAAGTTTTGTCAGAGGTTCGTTTAGTCACCGCGAGACTGTTACAGAGAGGTGGCAGACATTATAAGAGATTGTTGTACATGTCGGACAATATATTAGTTTCTCCCACATGCATCTTGTAGGATCCTGCCCACTCGTCTCTCATAGGGTGCCTAAAGGATGCTCCGTTCTCGGACAGCTATACAACAATTCAAGCAAATCACATTAATAGTTTTCATTAGAATAAAGAAGATTGGCAATACTTAACTTTGGATTTACAACGAGTTGTCGCAAGCGATGGGCGGCATGCAAATAAGTCAGTGTCCTTCACTATATACAATGTCCATATAAGCAATGGATATGGATCATTAACAACTGCTGCCGCAGAACTCTCTTCTAAGGCGTGGTTTCTTCTAACTCCGAAGCTGGCAGGAGCGGCGCTTATATTCTCTTCTTGTAGAGGCCGCTCCTTTCTTGCTGCGGTCCTAGTCAGCGGGCTATTGGCTGACGTCGTCTCACAGCCATCTCTTCTCTTGCGTTCTTCTTCTTCGTGCCGGCGCTTGTGGTCACGCCGGAACACATCTCACCAAACGAACATGACGAGAAAATTCGAGATACTAGAGCTTATACAGAGGCGTACCGACAATCAATCATCCCACGTGCCTTTCGCGAGAGGAACAGGGAAGGGGGTACCAGTTAGTGGTGTCAGAAGTAGGCTCCACCACACACCTTAGAGATGGAAAAACATGAAAAAGTTGACAGGGCAGGCGAATAAATAACACATTTCAGAGAAAGTTCTCAACTACTGCGACGATCTCCGGGCTACGTAGTGGGAGGAGTGTGTCATAAGAAAACTTTTCAGCTTTGATGTGAATACTCGGGATTCAACTTCAACAGTTGCTGGAAGCCTATACAAAGTGCAAACTGCATAATAGTGCAGACCTCTACGTAGGAGGCTTAAGGAAGTATTATACTGTAGACGTGCACATTGTTCTACCGTCTAGTGTTCACTGAATGAATGTTGCAGTTTGATCTGAACAACTCTACATTGTCAACAACAAATCCCATTATGGAATATATGTACAGGGCTGATAGAATTCAGAGAGACCAGAACAACAGCCCTCACGATGTTCTTCTGTTGACACAGCCTTTTTCTGAGACAAGAATGTTCTTGGGGAATACGTAGAGTTGGGGCAACACATAACAATATACGAGACAACAGAATGAAAGTAGCAAACAAGTACTCTCGTCTCACTAGCTTGGGTAGTGGTGATCATTCTTTTAGTAACGATAGCTGCAGTCAGTTTCTGCACGTGATCTTGATACGTCCAAGAAATCCTTCCCTCTGCCCGCAGTCCTAAGAATTTAGAATGGTTTGCTTAAAATACTGACCATCTTGGGCCAAAAGATTTCGCTTTTACAAGAATTCTGTGTCAGAAGCTAGATGCACTGTGTTTTGTTACAGTTAAGCATTAATCTGTTCTTTCAAAGCCACGTGCTGATGAGACAGACCACCTTGTTACCTACATAATTTATATTACGTTCCACGACTTCTACAATAAGACTCGTTATACACTCCTGGAAATTGAAATAAGAACACCGTGAATTCATTGTCCCAGGAAGGGGAAACTTTATTGACACATTCCTTGGGGTCAGATACATCACATGATCACACTGACAGAACCACAGGCACATAGACACAGGCAACAGAGCATGCACAATGTCGGCACTAGTACAGTGTGTATCCACCTTTCGCAGCAATGCAGGCTGCTATTCTCCCATGGAGACGATCGTAGAGATGCTGGATGTAGTCCTGTGGAACGGCTTGCCATGCTATTTCCACCTGGCGCCTCAGTTGGACCAGCGTTCGTGCTGGACGTGCAGACCGCGTGAGACGACGCTTCATCCAGTCCCAAACATGCTCAATCGGGGACAGATCCGGAGATCTTGCTGGCCAGGGTAGTTGACTTACACCTTCTAGAGCACGTTGGGTGGCACGGGATACATGCGGACGTGCATTGTCCTGTTGGAACAGCAAGTTCCCTTGCCGGTCTAGGAACGGTAGAACGATGGGTTCGATGACGGTTTGGATGTACCGTGCACTATTCAGTGTCCCCTCGACGATCACCAGTGGTGTACGGCCAGTGTAGGAGATCGCTCCCCACACCATGATGCCGGGTGTTGGCCCTGTGTGCCTCGGTCGTATGCAGTCCTGATTGTGGCGCTCACCTGCATGGCGCCAAACACGCATACGACCATCATTGGCACCAGGGCAGAAGCGACTCTCATCGCTGAAGACGACACGTCTGCATTCGTCCCTCCATTCACGCCTGTCGCGACACCACTGGAGGCGGGCTGCACGATGTTGGGGCGTGAGCGGAAGACGGCCTAACGGTGTGCGGGACCGTAACCCAGCTTCATGGAGACGGTTGCGAATAGTCCTCGCCGATACCCCAGGAGCAACAGTGTCCCTAATTTGCTGGGAAGTGGCGGTGCGGTCCCCTACGGCACTGCGTAGGATCCTACGGTCTTGGCGTGCATCCGTGCGTCGCTGCGGTCCGGTCCCAGGTCGACGGGCACGTGCACCTTCCGCCGACCACTGGCGACAACATCGATGTACTGTGGAGACCTCACGCCCCACGTGTTGAGCAATTCGGCGGTACGTCCACCCGGCCTCCCGCATGCCCACTATACGCCCTCGCTCAAAGTCCGTCAACTGCACATACAGTTCACGTCCACGCTGTCGCGGCATGCTACCAGTGTTAAAGACTGCGATGGAGCTCCGTATGCCACGGCAAACTGGCTGACACTGACGGCGGCGGTGCACAAATGCTGCGCAGCTAGCGCCATTCGACGGCCAACACCGCGGTTCCTGGTGTGTCCGCTGTGCCGTGCGTGTGATCATTGCTTGTACAGCCCTCTTGCAGTGTCCGGAGCAAGTATGGTGGGTCTGACACACCGGTGTCAATGTGTTCTTTTTTCCATTTCCAGGAGTGTATACAGTGATGAAAAGTTTTGGTTCATCTCTCACATTCAGTGACGGATGGTTAATACTGCTGCGAGCCTGTAGTTAGAGTCGCTGTCTTTGGGACGGGAGTAGAAATCTGACCACCAACAATTGTTTGATATTTAGTATTTATCGTTTCTGGAAGATCTTGAAATATCTTACGTATGTAATGTTTGTATCTTGTGGAATATTCCGAGTATGTGTACCAGGCGTAGAAGAATGAAACCGGAATTTGGTTGCAATAATTACACGTCTGTTGTTTGAAACTGATAAACAATATTTCGTTCAAAATAATCTCCATTACTATTTATATATTTCTTCCACCTCTCCGGCAGGTTAAGAATACTACGCTATTTCATACGAATTGAAGCGTTGTTCAGCGAGAGCATGTGCCAGTGATGCAAATAGATGGTAATCGCAGGGAGCCAAGTCTGGAGGATAAGCCACATGCCCTGGTATTTCCCAACTGAACGCCTCGATCGTTTCCCTGACCCGTTTTGCTGTGTATGTGATGGGGCTTTATCATGGATCAATATGACTTTGTATTCCCTTTTTCCACATTCAGGTCGTTTTCCACGTAACGCTCGATTTAAATCGATCACTTATTGTTGGTAGCGATAAATATTAACGGTTTCTCCAGGGTTTAGCAGCTCGCAATAGAGGACACCCATCTGATCCCACCAAACACAGAGCATTGTCTTCTTTCCAAAGCGATCTGGTCTTGCAGTGGATGTCGATGGTTTGCCTGGATTCACCCATGACTTACTACGCTTAGTATTCGTTCATCAGCTGTCACTATTCGATGGAGAAACAGACTTTCTTTTCTATATGGCAAGCAGAATTACACACGTGGTCATTTTATTTGCTTGCTGTGTTTCATTCAGTTCATGCGGAACCCATTTTCCCACATTCTGCACTTTTCCCACAGCTTTCAACTGAAGAGAAACGGCTTTCAGCGCCACATTCAATTGTTCCGAGAATTTCTGTTGAGTTTGAGCATCATCTTAATCCTACAAGGACTGCAGTTCCATCTCTTCTGACTTTGTCGGTGGTTTCCCGCGCTCGTAATTTCTCACATCAAAATCACCACTTTTGACTTTTTTGAACCGCTTGAAACCCTGCTTTTTTCATTAGCAAGTTCATCGAAAGCTTCGACGAGCATTCGATGCTATTCTGCAGCAGTTTTCTTCAAATCATAACAAAAAACCAATTCTGTCCGCAAATCGTAGTTCGTAGGCGCAGAACTCTCCATGTTTACGGGTCTGAAACAGATACCGATGTGTAGAGCTTGGTTTACTGTGTGTTGACATTCGTCGTCAGGCGTTAAAGGAAGCTGATGGCGCTGCAGACGCGGTCTCAAGGACCCTACACTGACGGCTCGCACCATCTATAGGGAAATTCTGGTCTCATACTTCTACACCTGGTAAATATCAACATTCTAGAATATTCGAAGTCTGTATAAAAGCGACGCTCTCCATCCAAGAGTACTGGCAGTACTTTGGTGTCAGTAATAAATGTGCTTTCAGCTTCATTGACGACCTTCTTTCGGATTTAGGCTTGAGCATGATTCAAGTGATTCAAACGCCACACTGTTTGGTGGAGACGCGACGCACTTCAAGACAGCTGCATCACAGTAGCTCCAATTACGTAATGTAGGAGCCAACCACTACACGGTCAGGAACCGGAACACGATAAAACACCGTCTCCGTGGTCCACATATTCAGGATACCAATGGATTCCAAGCCAGTAGTAGCTCAGCTGCCCACCAGGCATCCATCAGTGTTTTCCGGAGATGCTGGTTAAGACACAGCGAAATGGTTGAAAGGATTCGAACGAGTCACTAAATACAACGAGTGAGATGACGTGTTTACCTGGCGGGAGGTGCGCAAAAACCACGATGACAAGCTCATAACTGGGACAGATGCCAGGCTGAAGGAACTATTTGGTGACAATCAAGTCCTCTTAGCAGAAGACCGATTGAAAACAGGGCCCAATGTCATGATTGGCGACACAGACTTACATACAGAATTCTCCATCAAACATCAGGTATACAGGGGCAGAAATTCCGCTTCTTCCTGTAACAGGAATATTTTGGCTGTATGCCGATGTGGTAAAAGTCGTGGGATACCTCCTGACATCGATTCGGACCTCCTTTCCCCGGCGTAATACAGCACCTCTTCAAATGGTTCAAATGGCTCTGAGCACTATGGGACTAAACATCTGAGGTCATCAGTCCCCTAGAACTTAGAACTACTTAAACCTAACTAACCTAAGGACATCACACACATCCATGACCGAGGCAGGATTCGAACCTGCGACCGCAGCGGTCGCTCGTTTCCAGACTGTAGCGCCCAGAACCGCACCGCCACTCCGGCCGGCGCAGCACCTCTGTCATGGAGACAACAAGTCGTTGGAATTCCCCTGCAGAAATATTGAGACATACCGCCTCTACAAAAATATGGTTCAAATAGCTCTGAGCACTATGGGACTTAACATCTGAGGTCATCAGTCCCCTAGAACTTAGAACTACTTAAACCTAACTAACCTAAGGACATCACACACATCCATGACCGAGGCAGGATTCGAACCTGCGACCGCAGCGGTCGCTCGTTTCCAGACTGTAGCGCCCAGAACCGCACCGCCACTCCGGCCGGCGCAGCACCTCTGTCATGGAGACAACAAGTCGTTGGAATTCCCCTGCAGAAATATTGAGACATACCGCCTCTACAAAAATATGGTTCAAATAGCTCTGAGCACTATGGGACTTAACATCTGAGGTCATCAGTCCCCTAGAACTTAGAACTACTTAAACCTAACTAACCTAAGGACATCACACACATCCATGACCAAGGCAGGATTCGAAACTGCGACCGTAGCAGCAGCGCGGTTCCGGACTGAAGCGCCTAGAATCGCTCGGCCACAGCGACCGGCTACTGCCTCTACAGCTCTCCATAATTGCAAAGGCGTTGATGGTGCAGGATGTTGTCCACGAACTGATCTCTCGATTATGTACCATAGATGTTCGTTGCGATTCATGTCGGGCGATCTGGGTGGCCAAACCATTCGCTCGAATTCTCAAGAACGTTCTCCAAACCAATCGTGAACAATTGTGGTCCGGTGACGCAGCACATTATCATAGTTGTTTGGGAACATAACGTTCATGACTGGCTGTAAGTGGTCTCCAATTAGCAGAACATAATCAGGACCCAGTCCATTATGGAGCAACAACCAGCTTGCACAATGCCTTGTTGACAACTTCGGTCCATTGCATCGTGGGGTCTGCGCTCTTAGCAACTGAAACCGGAGCCAGCCTAACCAGACCATGATTTTGCAGTCGTCTAGGGTCCAACCAACGTGCTATCGATCTCACGAGAGGCACTGAAACCGAATTCGTCCTGTTAGAGATGCTACTCCCATCGATCGTTTGCAGCCATAGCCCACTAACGACAAATTTCGCCGCACTGTCCTAACTGATACGTCCGTCAACGTCCCATATTGATTTCTGCTGCTATTTCAAACAGTTTTGCTTGTCTATTAACACTTACAGCTCTAAGTAAATGCCACTGTTTTCGGTCGGTAAGTGAAGGCCGTGGGCCACGCGTTGTTCGTGTGAGAGGTAATGCCTGAAATATCTTTTTCCCGAAACACTCCTGACAGCGTGGTTCGCGGAATATTAAACTACCTAACAACTGTGAATAGGAATGTCGCCTGCGTCTAGCTCCATCTACCATTCCGCAGTCAAAGTCTCTTAAATCCCATCGTGCGGCCATAATCACGTCGGAAAACTTTTCACGTGAATCGGAGCGCAACTGACATCTCCACCATTGAACAGTCCTTGGTGCATCTTGTGTGCGCGATACTATCGTCATCTTTGCATGTTAATATCGCTACCCCACGACTTTTGCCATTCCAGTGTATACGGTTCAGAGTGAGCACAAGTACCGACGCTCCAGCGCTCATTTCGTCCTCTTGAACTCACGGCACCTCCGGCCTGCGCCACTCCCCATGATGCTAACAATTACTCAGGTGCCAGATGCGTTGATCGGCGGGAGAGAAGTACCATATGCATAAATTAGATCTGTGCCTGCGCGGTCGATCGTCTCTGGGATGTTGATGCTCCGTACATCACAGACTACACGAGTCGTTCTGTCTCGTAAACCGCAGCCTTCCGGAGCATTCGATAATTTTTAACTGAACCCAAGAGTGCTGCTGTATTCGATAGAGGAAGAAAAACCACTTTTACTTCATGCTTGCTGAGGAAAGAGACAATAGAAATTTGCTTGGCGACGAATTAGCAGTGAGAGCGGCTTCATGGATCCCCGCCTATTCTGCAGTAAAAGTACTGTAACGGTCACCCCTCGGGGCACGCGGTCAGTGGACGTCGACCTTGAAGAGGTGAAGCTGTGACATTACAAGTGTCGGAGTCTGAGCTCGGATTGTTGGTGAGTGTTCTAGTCTTACGCCAAATGGCAGCAGTGATACAGGTGTATCTGTCGTAACATTTTATTAACGTGACTGCTTCAGTGAATATTCTCTCTCCGGTGCTCGGGAAATGGGTGGAGATGCTCGCTTAGGCGTCAGTGAGGAACGCGATACGCAGCGCCCCAGCGGCTCACGTAGCTTTTTGCCATGTCGGGCATTGTGCCTTGGAGCAAGACAAATAAAGGGTCAGTGTGGCAGGCCGCTGATGCGTCTCGGTGCTCTCCGAGAGGTATGTGCGCTGAGACCTGCACCCACAGCATCTTCTGCGTGGAGGTTGTGAAGGCGAGAGTGCAGATATCCCTCAGTTCTTACAGCTCACAGCCAGGAAGGCGGTATATACAGCCTGGAGGGCAGCAGTCAGATTCCTTCGCCCCTCCACCCACCCCCCACCCCCTTTCCCACACTCAGCAAATGGTAGAAGGCAGCTTGCAGTCGGTTTGTTTCGCCCATCACTATCGGGAGGTCCAGAAGATACGCATCTTCCGTAAGTCACGGCAGTGACCTGCCAGTAGCTGCAACGAGGATCGATGAAGTCCACCCAGCCGGTGGCCTGCAGTCTCGTAGTTGATGTCTTCAGAATGGTAGCAAGTAGCATATCACGGTCCCCCAGCAGAGTTGCCTTGTAATTAGCGAAACATTCCATCGGGATCGTTGATCCAGACGAAATGACCAGACACGAGAGGGCGAGATGTGGGAAGCAGGAGTAATTAGAGCCAGGCATCACATAATTGAAGAAGGTTAGACGGACATTTTTCCTCATTTAACCAGAGGTGTCAATGATCCTGTCCACAACATTACTCCGTATTGTAGAGTCTGCAGACGTTCTGAGTTCCGTCATACTGCCTCAGTTGTGCTCCTTCCTATAGCTCTGTCCATTGTGTAACAATGAATTAAGAGTGTTGCCCTCCTTTTGCAACACTACACTCTACACGAGCTCTAGATTATGAGTGTGAGACTTGTTTCTTTTGTCGTCTATTTCGAACAATAGTTTCAAAAATTTATTAGTGGGCCCGGGAACAGAGTTTCTGCGTAATAGTCCTCCCTTCTTCAAGAAATTCGTCCCAAATTTTGGTTCGGCGTCACAACAGCTCTTCATATACATAAGTTATATTAACTTGGATTGACATTTAGCAGTTACTGTTCACCAACTTCACAAACTCACGAAACTGCTCATTACCACTCCGTTCCTTAAAATCTAGTTTTATTCTGTAGTTACTTTAATATCATAACAATTATTACGGCAGTTAACTCTACAACAAATTTCCTTTACTTTACGTCTAAGGTCACAAATTCTTTGTCATCAGACTACCGGTTTCGACCTGTAATGACCATCTTCAGATCTGTTTTATACAACATATCTGAAGTAAAAGAAATTTATTCTATATTTGGGTCACTGTTCTATTCGCGACCATGTCGTAGCTTGTGAAATTATGTCTAGATCTTATTGCTTATGTCTGGTGTCAAGACGTCCACGGGGATCTGATGCAATGGTATGTCTGAAGGCCTTACAGCTTTACACCTCAAGCATAGGTAGAGCATAATAGTTTCTATAAGAAACACGGCTATGCTAGCAGTCGAAAATTTTATTGCAATAACGTTCTGAGGATGTTGTTTTCGAAACTTCTGAATATGCCTCAACGTCTGTTCCGTAAGAGTCGTTTTTCCGATATGATTAGCTCGTCGATCGTTTGTAATTCTGGACTGAAGGTATCGATAATAAAGGTTAGATTCTATATAAGCGGGATACTGATAGGTTTGCCTGCCCAGTTGCGGAAATGCTTGTAGGTAAACGATAGTTACACAATCACAAGTCGTGAAATTGGTCAAGATGACACTGTCCTACAGTTCCATCCTTTCCATGTCCCTAGGTTTCGCATCCTTGTAACAGTTGATTATGCTGTTTCTGGTGAAGAGACTGTGTAAATGCAGTGGTGTTCCTATTTACTGAAAAAGTGGTTCAAGTTTCAAAAGTTCTCTGTTACACTATGTGGCGTCATGTTCGCATCTGAACAGTTGTAATTCGCATGAACATGTATTCGTTCGTACCATCTTAGATCGACAAATAGTAACACACCCTATTTTAAACGTCTGCAAATTCTTTGTCATAATAGTGTGCGCATCTCCTCCTTCCGAAACCAATACTACTCTCTCGGTCCGTAGCTGCACCCTTTTACTCATGTTTTCCCATGTTATCAGCTTCATATAAGCCTAATTAAGTTTTAGTTTAAAAAACAGAACAATTAACAATCTATGCAAATGCGTGGAGATTTGTGAGAAATATCATACTGCCTTCTTTTGTTATATGACTGTGAAGAATGTGATGATGTGACATATTTAAATAATTAAAAATATTTCTAATACCTAATAATGCAATTAAAAAAGTATGTCCACATTTGTGGTTTTCAGTGGTGATAGCTGTAGCGCTAGGCTTCTATTCGACACAATGTTTTCCACGATCATATTGAACTGTTCAATAGTTAATAACTATCGTTTACTGTGATCACCTCATTTCTGTAGTTATTGTGACAACGGTATATCAAATTCTTCATAAATGCACCTCAGCGTCGCGGGTATAAGCTATGATTGGGTTTGCGCTACTATGAAACATCGAATTACTACACTCACACATCACACTAGTCTTCTTGTTGCCCCCAACTTCTGCTTTCTAGGAAAAACCGCCAATTGACTGGCACTGGCCGATCGCTTGTCGGCGACCGTGTGGCTAGCGGTTAAAGCACTTTGTATCAACTTTTGCACCGACCGCTGCAGCTGAAACAACATTTAAAGCCCGTAACTCACAACTTCCATCCGCTGTTATCTTGCCACCCATTCCTTAAACATAACAGACTGTTATCCCCCGATTCCCATTTGTCTATATGAGGAAACTCCCCAACAGGTCAACTCAAATTCGTTGGAATGGCGATGCTGAAGGTGTGATTGGTACCAGATGCCCCAGAGGTAACTGTGGAACGTTTTTCCGTTTTCGACAGCTGTCATGTCTTCGTATGAAGCAATTGCATAAAGATATCCAGTGATTTATGGCTCTATACGACAAGTTCGTTTGTTTGGACAGAAGCGTATGGGCTCTGAAGATGGCAAATGAAATGCCGAAATTGGTTGCTTTCAGAATGAAATAATATCTTATGGTTTATGTCTGTTGGTGAATTTTATTGACACTGACCATTTTTCCGTTAGTGTCATTCCTTCCAGATACTCAAAGTGTGACTAACAAACTAGTAGAGACCAGGGCATTGATACCTGTGTCTCATTCGGTATGGAGTCTTCAAGAATCGTAGGTGGCCAGACCAGATTTGGATTCACAAGCTGCGACATGGTCGCGAAATAATCAGTGACCCGAATACAGAAGAAATTTCCTTTAGGTTAGGTCTGTGGTCTCAAATATATATATTTGACGCTGCCAGTGCTAACTTTGTGTTTAGTGTTTGAGGATTCCACTATGGCTGCAGTACATTAGTACAAGTTTTTATAGAACAAATCTGAAGATGGTTGTTATAGCCCTAAACCGGCAGTATGATGACAAAAAAAAATTTGGAACCACAGACGTCAAGTAAAAGAAATTTAGATTTTGAATTGTCGTGGAATATTTTTGGACTGCTGGACGCAGATCTGGGTTGACGAGAAACCGCTTCCTCCCCCATCAGAACATAGTTCCTCTAATACAGTGTTTTGTTTATAATTTGGAATCCACTTTTGGTCAGTTCCTCATTCCTCAAGGCTTCTTGGCTTCTCTCGCCTATCCTGCCGATTTCGTCTGGACCTCTTACTTCGACAGCTGTTGCTCGTAATCGTTGCTGTTTCGACCTGAGAAGGACAGGCATCCTCACCACTTGGCGACATGAGGCCAACCACAACGAGGGAATGACTGTGTTTCGTCATTACTCCTGTTGCAGGTGCGGTTGTCGTGCTTACCTTCTTCCTGGTAGCTGAGTACTGGTTTAGGATTCAGGCTTCGTGCAAAAATATAGATTAACATGGCATACAGGAGCTTCAGCCATTCAAAGATTTCGTCAGACGTGTCTTTCGCTGAGGTATGCCATTTGCAAAACGATGATGATTGGCGGCTGCTTTACTTTGTTTGGTTGGTTTTGAAGCTTGATAGCCACAACCATAAACTCTATCTGCAGCAGTCCTTCTTAACTTTTGTCTCATCGCTGATCCACGGCAGTTCTCGTAGGAGGGCCTTGGTTAACTTCTCCAGCTGCATGGAAGGCAGTGGAATCTTCCGTGACGTGCCAGGAAACGACCTCAACGAGCACCCTGAAATCATCCACGCTTTGCAAATGGATCTCAGATATGGCGCCAAGTCCTGTACTTCTGTCGATTCCTTGTCGCTCCACTAGAGGTGCAGAGGAGAGATAGGCGTGCCTTCTTGGTCTTCGTCACGTCAGTACAGTAGTGGAGCGAGATATATTGTGGTGCATTTTGTTAGTGCGAGTTGCCTACATCAGGGGCACATATGCACTCAGGGACACACCTACTGTTCTACTTTGATTGACAGATACTTGACCTATTGTTCTCCTTTGATTGATGGGTCATTAACTTATTGTTCTCCTTTGATTGACAGGCACTTCAGCTATTGTTCCCCTCCACCTCTCACTCCCCTCCCCCCTCAGGAAACCTCCCCCCTCGCTGTTACAGGTACACTTTCAGGTCTGAGTTAATGCAATAGCCCCTCTCACACTTATCAGTTTGATTTACCACTTAAGTGTCATTGATCAATTAATTTACCTATACCCTCTAGTAAACTCCTTCCCCTCCCACCCTTTCTTCCAGAAATTGGCATAAAAAGACTCAGTTGTTCGGCTATTTGGAGGGAAATCGGTTGCAGTGTGTGGAAAATTGTTTAAACACTTTAGACAATGTATAGAATATTATTTAATTATTTATGGTAATGTATGTATTATAGTTTATTTATTTAGTTAAAAAATTTGTCTGGAAATCGATTGCTGTGTATGGAATATTGTTTAAACAACTGAGACAATGTGTGCAATATTGTTAATTTAAACAATTTTGGGGATTGAAGGCAGTGCATGAACTATATGGGAAATGGTGGCTCTTTTGTGGAGAGGTAGGATCTCATAACAGAAAAATTCAAGAATATATTGTTTATTTATAAAAAATTCAGTTTGTGGGGGTTGCATTTATCTTGCTCATCATTCTCTGCATTTGCAAACATGTAGGTCTTGTAAGAAGTAATTACATGGGGAAAAAATGTTGCATAACCTATGTTCAGCACTGTACTCTGGATGTCTTAACCCAATGTTTGGCCCTTTGTTGGCACTTAACCTATTGTTCTGTTAATTGGTTTTCCATGTCATCCCCATTGATACCAAATTAAGTAATTCGTTGTGTCCTCCCACCATTTTCTGGTACACATTTCGAATTTCACATGCTTTTGAACGCTATTTCTGGTGCATTCTTCTTTGTCAGCCGCCCCCTTAAACTATTGTACTGCGTTTTACATAAAAATTATACAAATTAACCTAGTGTTTTGCACTTAACGAGCTGTTCTGTTCCATGTCACCCACTCACACGCACACCCTCCCCATAACTATTGCCCTGATAACACCATGTTGAAATAAAAAATGCATAGAGATTAATTAAATCGATATTATTCTCCTGTATTGGGGTAGTCTTTTCTTAATTCACAGCATCCTATTGGTCAGTAAAATTGATAGAATATACTTTAAACAAAAAATCACTAATAAAAAACACATAACTGACGCCATACGCCAATGTCGCCAACTCTGCACGTGCCCCCCGGAGTCGGGGTTCGCTGTCGGCCTCTATGAATTGATGTTGCAACCATCAGCTGCCGAGCCACACACAGGTGTCCGTTTGGGTCCCACAAGCCTACACAGCGGCATTAATTTCATTCTTGACACCTGAGAAACTCCAGTTCAAATGGTTCAAATGGCTCTAAGCACTATGCGACTTAACTTCTGAGATCATCAGTCGCCTACAACTTAGAACTAATTAAACCTAACTAACCTAAGAACATCACACACATCCATGCCTGAGGCAGGATTCGAACCTGCGACCGTAGCGGTCGCTCGGCTACAGACTGTAGTGACTAGAACCGCACGGCTACTCCGGCCGGCAAACTCCAGTCGAAATACGTGTTCACCTAGGCACCGTTGATAGTTGGATGAAGCATAGCTGTGATGCGGTTCCAGGAATGAGAGATGTTGCACTGCACCTAAAAGGTTCTGTGTTATACCGACGTCACATGTCTATGTACATAACAACCAAGTCCCCCCTCTGGATGTGCAATAGAAATCTGGTCCAATGCTTCCCAGAATAACACAGACTACATTCTTCCTAGCAATCTTAATGGGACAGCCCATTTGTCACTGAATTTACCTGTCAAACTGCTGCTGCTGCCGATGTGGGAGCACCATCCGCCATGGTTTTCTGCAGACGAGACTTTCAACAGCAAAACTATTTTGTGCAGATCGCCACATTGCACTGACAATTAAACGCCGTAAAAGTTGTCTACGGATGATCAAATACATGCAAGACTCACAAGAATATTGGGAACCAGGAACGTATTTACCAGTGTAACTACAATTAAATATTACGATTGCTGCTGCAGTCTCACACCGATCGGTGTACAGGTAATGTCTCCTGTTGACGACTGTGGTTCTGGAACGAATCTCAGTATCTACAGTGTACATAATTTTCCTCGTAAAAATCTCTCTCATACCCTAGCGATAGGACACACTCGTTTTCTCTGGTCATGTCGCAACATAAGCCACAGTAGCATTACACTGCAATATATACACGTTTTTCACAAACAGTGCAGTTATCTTTTATATCCGTACAGTGTCCGAAAAAATTATGGTATGCCTGCACTGACACAGGCTATATGTCATGATTCTCCTCAGTCCTAGGAAATTGTCTGACAAATGCTTCTGGAAGGTGCTGCGTCCTGCCAAGATTCTCTCAAACAAGTGTTATGAAGGACAGGTTGTAAGAGGTATGCGCTGTCTGCGATACGAGAATCGCTGACCAGAGAGCAGTGTTGACTGCAGTACGAACTGTGTAACTGTAGCAGTTAGTTGTTGCTAGTCGCTTGTCTGAGGTTGTCTGCGCTTGTCGACAGTCTGCTCTGGTCGGGAATCTGGAGATGGAGTATTATTGTGTAAGGTAAAGAAGCAGCGTCGCGCATATCTAGTAATGTATCTGAACTGCCATCCAAATGTTCTAAAAATGTCCTAATAACAATTTTGGTAATATAAAGTAATTTTTTTTTAAAGAAAAGCATTCATTTCAAAAGATCAGTTGCTTCCTTTCACAAATCACAAATGTATAGGCCAGCATTGCACGGAGCTGTGCCGAAAAAATTTTTAGGTAAGAGCAGATATATTCGCCGTTTTTATTGAGGTAAGAATTTTTGCTTTTTATTCAGAATGATCTTACAGGGCCACGACGCAGCACTGCTGTCGTCCAGATTTTACCAGGTTACTGAATTTATTTTTCATTATGAGGTTTAAGAATTTTTCTGTTTTGTGCTTGCATTAAATGAGAAAAGAATTTTGTGGGTACATTAAATGTGAATGCATTTGTGCACGGAGATTATAAATGGGAACCAATTTTGTTCTGAGGTCACACAAAAATTAGAATCGCTATCCATAATAATAACTATTTAATTCCAATTTAATTTTGTGGGGAGGTTACACTTGGCGACAACCGGCCAGGATCGTATTTCTTTGTGAATCTCTGAGAAGTAGTCATATATCTGCTCTTATTTACTTACATGTAGTTTGCATATGGCGCATTTACTAATTTGTCACTCTTTCTTTCACAGATCATCGGCAATTTATTGCTCTTTGTGGTAATTGTGTTTGTTCCATTTTTGCTTCGTCTTTGTTTCATTTTTGTGCTTAATTTTGATTTGTGAAAAAATGCCGCGAAAAACTGTTAACAGTACATCGCGATGTGCAATGAGTGAAATAGCCGACTCGAATAGCTTGACCGATAATATTTGCGACGCTCAGTGTAATAGTGATAATCTCCTAATTACAGATAATCAGTGCGTACCGACCACTAATATTGATTTTGATCCTAATGATGAGCAAACAAATCCAATTATGTCCAGAGTAAATGTAACAATTGATGACGCGCACGTTCCGTTTCAATGAACGCTGCTCATTTTGACACACCCGGTTTGCAAAATTTGAATTGTGAACAGATAAATGTTTCTCACGAAGATGAACAATGTAGTCAAAATACGTCAGATTTATTTGATTCCGGTGTAGTGACCAACAGTGCACATTCAATTGACAGACCTTTTTCAAGAATTACAGAATGACCAAATGGTTACAGAAAACGTGACAAATGCAGATACACCAACACACAGCATAGAAAATAGAGCCGCTAATTTTGGCTGGGATCAAGTTGTGGCAGTATTGCTACAACTTAATGAAAAAATAGACAACAATTCCAAACAGTCGAAGAAAGAACAAGACGACAATTACAAACGACTCAATGAATCGAACAAACAACTTAATGGAAATCTCAAACAACAAATTAATGAAAGACAAGACAACAACTTTAAACAACTTAATGAACAGAACAAACAACTTAGTGAACAGATTACAGCTGTTGCCGCGCAATGTCATGATACTAAAGAACAATTATGTGAGGAGATTAAGGCTTGTGCTAGGAACAGTAGTGAAGAAATTAGATCTGTGGCACAAGAATTAAATAATATACATGCAGCCACAACTAAATTACTTAGAGATGAAATTAGTGCAGTCGCTAAACAATGTTCTGAAAACGCAACACAGTTACTCGACGAGTTTAAATTAATGTCAACAGAACTTTAACGCACACTGGATGCGAAAGTAAACGCGAAATTTGACCAACAGAACAGCCAAATCGACGAACGTTTTAATCACCACCTACAAAACAGTGAAACACGTTACCGTAAATTTATACAGGAACAGAATAAAGTAAAGCGACAAGTAATGGAAACAATTACTGCACAGAGACAGGAAGATAAGCGTAAATTGTTTACGAAAGCAAAAACATTCGTAGACAACAATATTGCCACAGTATCAGACGAAATTAATACTATCAAACAGTTGAACACCGAATTACATGATGAAATCTCTGATCTTAAAACAAAAACAGACACACACATAGTAGACTTTCAGACAGTGACCGACAGACTTGAACAATTAGAACTAATACAGAATCCCGATGCCATCAAAGCAGACGTTAAGAAATTGAACGAAACCACACGTATAATACAAAAACAAATTAATGCCTGTGATAATAAAAACGATGATCAGGTAAAAGCACTGAATGAAAAATATGATGAATTGGCCAGTCGTGTTGATGTTATCGAAAGTAATAATGACACCAAATCAGACAATACGTAACCTGTTTTGTTTAATCAAACACCCGAATTCCAAAATTTACAGCAGACGATCAGTGAGGTAGATTTGTCCGATAATACATTACGTAGAAAATTGTCAACTTTACAACAAGAAGTAACAGAGATGAAAAATGTTTCAGCCTTTAACACATCACTGCATACGCCGCTTTGCGAACATTTGCCAGACTCACACAGCCAGTATAATTTAGGTAATTTACAAAGAGTACGTGAGTTAGATTTCGGATAGTCACAAACAAATAGATTCTCACACAATCCTGAACCTATTCAAACATTCCGAGACGATAATTTTGATTACAAGCATTTTCTATCAGTGAGAAAATTTAAAGTATTTAAAAATGACAGAACACAGATTCACCCCTTGGATTGGATACAACAATTTAGCCTTGCTTTTCCACTAACTAGGCCCGTAACACACAAACTTGAATTTATTTGCAGTTTTTTGGAAGGCGAACCGGCAACTCGTATAAGACCGATCGCGAGACAATGCTATTCGGTAGAAGAATTTCAGAATGCTTTTCTGTCAGCGTATTGGTCGAAGACGACACAGTGTGGAATCAAGGATCAATTAATTAGTTTACCGAATTATAAGAACTCAAATTTTTGCACTGTCACGCAATTTTTTGAACACATGGTCCAACAAAACCAGTACTTAAGTGAACCATACAGTGAATCTGCACTTATCCAATTACGTATTTCTAAATTACCACGATCATTAAGAGTATCACTTTTAACAGGTCATCAGAAAGAAAATATTTCGGTATTTAGAGATCTGTTACAGCTTTTGGAAGTTCAGCAATCAGATTATTCCTTCATAAACAAAAACTTTTCATATAATAACTAAGGTCAACAAGCATACAGCAATTAGGATCAGCCACGCTATTTCAATAGCAAAGGTAATAGACGCTCCAGGAACGACAACCACCAGAATTTCAATAACAGACAAAATCTTAATTATCAGTATCGTCAAAATTATAAGCAACAGGAACCACATTTTGGTGACAATAGACGTTTTTCACTGCGACAGCATCAAAGCACCAACAATGTAATGTACAAGGTCAATCAAGCTTTAATGTTTCGCCGCCTACATGTATAGCGTCAGCTCCAACAAATAGTAACGCACCGCAACAAAGAAATTACTACGTACAGAAAATACACCATATCAATTCATATCGCAATGCACCGTATAGAAATGACTATCACGACAGATGTTAAAGTAATGAGCACAATTTTCAGCGTACGTTTAATAACAGTCGGTCTTATCAGCAGCAAAATCATCCACAACAACAGATTATAATGAATGAACCAGACAGTAGATATCATCCCGAATGTAATACGTCAGGACAAAATAACAGAACAGTACAAAAAAGTGGAAATGCCACAGCATACTCCCGCAAATAATAGCACGTCAGATAGAATTTGACTAGATACGGTACAGGTTGCATCTTCCAGTAACGCAAGCAATGCTTTCGACACGCAGAATCTTGTTCACGAAAATGTTATTACTTTTGACGACATCCAATACACACTTTTACATTAAAAGACAGAATCACAACGTATGTAGATGACATTCTTACTGCAGAAGCTAACTGGTCTCAACACAATCTGATTCTTGAACAACTGTTACGAACTTTTCGTGTACAAGGACTCACAGTTAATCTCAGTAAATCGCACTTTGGCAAAACTTCTATAAAATTTCTTGGACATGTAATTTCAGCAGAAGGCATTGCACCCGACCCGGAAAAACTTCAAGCTTTACGTGACATTACTGTTCCTACGACGAAGAAACAACTACGCAGCTTTTTGGGTTTAGTTAACTTTTTTCGTAAATTTATTCATTACTCTGCTTTAGACACCCCCAGATTATGTCAATTGACAGGTAAAAACACTATTTGGTCCTGGGATAACCAAGCACATTCTGAATTTGTGAATATGAAAGAAGCTTTGTTGAATGCACCACTTTTATCATATCCAGATCTTACTAGAAATTTTCCATTGGCATCGACAGTTCTAACACCGCTTTAGGCGTACACATTTTTCAGGAAATTGAAGAAGATAGTACTACAATAATTAATAACATCGCCTTTGCAAGTCGCATTCTGTCACCTGCTGAACGCAATTATTCTGTTACAGAACTTTAAACATTATGTGTTGTTTGGGCATTTGCGAGATTTAGGCTTTTTCTTTATGGAAGACACACTACCGTTTACACAGATCATAGAGCTATACAGTTTTTACTTTCCGCTAAATTTACACACGACAGATTAAGCAGATGGAAACTTTATTTACAGGAATTTAATTTTACAATTGTTCACGTTCCCGGCACACAAAATATTGTAGCAGACGCACTATCCCGTTCTCTCAGCAACAATCAGCAAGACATCGCAACCAACTTCTGCAAAGCTAATTTCAGCGTCATGTACATTCAACAAGTTGCATTTGAAAATTTCATTTCGTCGTCATTACAAGACATAGCACAAGAGCAGAGTTAAGACAACGTATGGAAAGAAATTAAACACCTTTGGCAAGATAGGAATAATGTTACCATTAGAAACCATTACATTGTACGGAATAATATTCTGTTTCGCCGCTCTCACCCTGACAGCAACAATTGGTTATTATGTATTCCTGACGAGCTTGTTAACAAATTAATTTGGTATACTCATTTAAGTTACGCACATTATGGAGCCAGAAAATGTTTTCTTATACTGAGACAGATCTGTTATTTTACCAACATGGAGAAACGTATTCGACGAGTTTTAGCGTCATGTAAAATCTGCCAGAAAGCTAAGTCAGACACGACTTCACATATTCCTCCATTACGTCCCATTGCACCTGTTAAATTAAGACACATGGCCGCTGCAGATATTTTTGGTCCGATTCCCTGAACTAATAGAGGTTTTTGCTACATCTTTGTCGCTGTTGAACTCACTTTAAAATTTGTTACCTTCACTCCGTTACGCAAAACTACTGCTAAAACTATTTCGAAAGCATTTGTAAAACATTTTCTATTCCATGTAGGGCATGTATTGAAAGTAATTTCCGACAATGGACCACAGTTTCGATCTGCTATATGGACACGTATGTTACGAGCTAGAAACATTTCTCCAATCTATATATCCAGGTACCATGCTTCTTCGAACCTTTGTGAACGACTAATGAAAGAAATTGGTAAACTGTGTAGAATATACTGCTATAAAAAACATATTGATTGGGACACACACATACTCTCATTCCAAGATGTAATTAATTCCATACCAAATGAATCTACTATGCTATCTCCGACTGTTATACTGAAAAATGTTGAACCACCTAACAAAATTAAAGAATTAGTAACCTTCCCTACATCTCGTCGACTACGACACCATGAAATAATTGACATTACGCTGAACAACATCAAACGTGCCGCAGAGCGCCGGAGAAGACAGCATAAACAGGTTTGTACACGCCATGACTTTCAGATTGGAAAGAAGATATTAGTACGTACACACTATTTATCCAACAGAGGAAAGAATAGGTGTAGTAAATTTGAACTTCTATACGCAGGTCCATATCGAATTCGCAGCATTCCTCACTCCAATGTAGTACACGTCGAAACTTTCAGAACCAGAAAAAGTAAAGGCAATCACCATGTCTCCAATATTAAAACCTTTATTAAATGAATATACTTTACGATTTATCACACTGTAATGCCATTTCTTGGTTTTTTATATGACCAATGATGCAATTACATTTATGTGACTACTTACTGATGATTATCAAATTTTTTCTTGGCAAGTGCCAGGCAAGGTAAGGTTAGCAGGTCGCTTTTCTTGTCGTTACACATCAGACCATGCACATTTTCCATTTTTCATGTATGTATGATTGTTTACCTGTTTTGTTTGTATGCACATTGAAATCTTTAAGATATAACAAACACAAGTTGACTTTGACATTTTGCCTTATGATAGCTCAACATCGTGACTATTTTACATTTCTTTGCTGCTACATTGAGATACTCTGTGTACATTTTTTGCACCTGCACACTGTCTACGTTTTTGACATATTACGTTTTCTGTCATGCTATGCTGTATGCTCAATTACATCACAAGAAACCATTTTTTATTTAATGGGTATATGATTTAAATGCAAGACATTAATCATTGTTCATCATTTTCAGAAAGCAATAACGTGTAAAAGAAATAAATTAAACAAACCACAGTGGATTACTATGAAATGGGAATTTCACCTTCGGAATGAACGAAAGAAGATGCAATACCTCGTCACGAATAGTAAATGGATCAGAATTCACAAGCATTAACAAGAATATACTACACACATCGTATGATAGCGGTCATAACTAATTTTTTCTTTCAGAATACGTGGCGATTGATGCAGGCTGTCAAACAGAACTACACATCTTAGTTTTAGTGATGAAATATGTTAGAAATAAGGAACTCTATACTATGAATAGTTGTATAAAGTAAATGGTAATATGAATAATAAATAATGAAGCGTCTTTTTGTAGATGATAATGAATGGTGATGAATAGTGATGAAGAATATGGTAATATGAATAATGAAGTTTTTCTTTGCAGGTGATGATAATAATTAAGTTATGGTGATATGAATAATGAAGTTTTTGTTTACAGATGATGATAGTGATGAAGTTGATATGGCCACTAAACGCACCACTTTTAAGTTTTTCTCTGCAGATGAGAATAATGATGAAGTTTATATATTTACTGTTAGTTAAGAAATGCTATGTAGTTATTTAAGCATTTGTTGCAGTTTGTTTTGACAGTATGTCTTACATTGCATGGTATAATTACTGAAGGTTTTGGAAAGGACAGCTAAAGAACATATATATTTAATACACATTTCATTACCTGTTAATTCGAAGTTCACTACTTTTCAGCATAATATGCGTTTCTTCTTTCAGCTTAATAATCCATTTTGTATTTTTTCCAGGAGAAGCTATTCATGAAATTAATGTGCTATAAGCAGTTGGTTATTAAACCTGTTCTAGTACTTGCATTTTTTTACCCATTTGTGTGTGTCATTCATAAATGTGATCACATATACTCTACTTGTTTCATAACGTTGCTACAGCTGACTCATGACGAATGACGTCACCTATCCTCATTTGCAGCAATAAGTCAAGAGTAAATACTGTTATTCCCCAGCAATTAATTATCGATCCCAACACAATGCACTGCTAGTATAAAAAAAATGTATTAGCAGTCCCAAATAATGCTACCAGTATAAGAGAGTTCTGAGTAATACTGAATGATGTTTTCTAATCACAGATCTTGAGTAATAGTTACAGTGTGTTACATTTTAAATATGTTGTATGTCACTTAAATGGCCGTTTGAATGATGACTTCTAATGATTTGTAACTGGCCAATGAGTGCCAATAATTATTTTAAATATGTCGTATGTCACTTGAATCCCCGTTTGAATGATGACTTCTGATGATTTGTAACTGGTCAATGAGTGCCAATAATTATTTTAAATATGTCGTATGTCACTTGAATGATGAAAACTGTTTTGTAATATTCAATACTTGCTATACGTTTAGTAACTGACCAATGAATGCCACTGTTTCTTATATTTGTATTATGTCACTTACATGCTATATATATATGAATACCAGTAGCTTGATGCTACACTCATTAGCTCCTGTTTTGAAGGATGACTTCTGATGTTTTGTAACTGGCCAATGAGTGCCAATGTTCACTATAATCAGATGACTTATGAACATTATTCTGTAATACTTCATACATAGTACAGAAATGTTCAGTAACTAGGCGATGAGTGCCACCAATTACTCAGATCAGTTGATAGGCTAGTATAATTCTCAATGATGACTGGCATAAGACTTAATGTCCTTCACCTTCTGACCTAATTACCAGTAATTACTGCAATATCCGTTTGTCCTGTCTATCCTCATGATCATGGAGCACTATATTTGGTTTTTGCACTGATTCTACTTTGGTGTACCTTACAAGAACGTGGTGGTGACATGACATGCTGTCCACCACCTTGAGCTATGGAGATGTTATTATGGTCCCACAGTTTGGTGTACCTAATGTACAACCATAATGATAACATTGAATATTAATACGACATTTCAGTGTCTTGGGTACACTGATTAATACTTTAGGGAAGAGAACTTCAGACTGTCTCACTTGGTGTTGTGTCTCTGTAGAAAGATATGGACTTTCAGTGCAGCTACGTGCAACCTACAGTGCTACAACCATGATGCAATCCTTCCCTTTCCTATCCTAGTTCTTGTAAAATGGTAAAAAAAATACTACAGTGCCTATGCACTTTATGTCATTTGCTGATATGATTTGTACTCATTGCGTATACATTTTGTCATTACCTGATATGTTCTGCACTACAGTGCATATGCAGTTTATGTCATTTCTTAATATGATTTGCACTCATTGCGTATACATTTTGTGATTTCTTGATATGTTCTGTACTACAGTGGGTGTACACTTTATGTCATTTGTTAATATGATTTGTACTCATTACGTATACATTCTGTGATCTCTTGATATGTTCTATACTCAGTGCATGGGCACTATATTTTATTTCATGTTCTGCACTTATATATATGTATATATTCTGTGACTGTAAACTTAGTTAATTAAGAAAAATTTGTTGCTCATGGCAAGTCCAATTGACTCACCATCGCTGTCAAATTTTTGCCCCCCCAGTGGATGGTTATGTAAGAGGTATGCGCTGTCTGCAATATGAGAATCGCTGACCAGACAGCAGTGTTGACTGCAGTACGAACTGTGTAACTGTAGCAGTTAGTTGTTGCTAGTCGAGTCGCTTGTCTGAGGTTGTCTGCGCTTGTCTGCAGTCTGCTCTGGTCGGGAATCTGGAGATGAAGTATTATTGTATAAGGTAAGTAAGCAGCGTCGCGCATATCTAGTAATGTATCTGAACTGTCATCCAAATGTTTTAAAAATGTCCTAACAATAATTTTGGTAATATAAAGTTTTTTTAGAAAAAAGAGCATTCATTTCAAAAAAATCAGTTGCTTCCTTTCACAAATCACAAATGTATAGGTCAGCATTGCACGGAGCTGTGCCGAAAAAATTTTTAGGTAAGAGCAGATATATTCGCCATTTTTATTGAGGTAAGAATTTTTGCTTTTTATTCAGAATGATCTTACAGGGCCACGACGCAGCACTGCTGTCGTCCAAATTTTACCAGGTTACTGAATTTATTTTTTATTATGAGGTTTAAGAATTTTTCTGTTTTGTGCTTACATTAAATGAGAAAAGAACTTTGTGGGTACATTAAATGTGAATGCATTTGTGCACGAAGATTATAAATGGGAACCAATTTTGTTCTGAGGTCACACAAAAATTAGAATCGCTATACATAATAATTATTTTAAATTTCAATTTATTTTGTGGGAAGGTTACAAGGTGTCTTGCACTATATGATAATGAATACCACACACGTGGACGTAATGCTTGGAAATATATCACCAATGTGGGTTGTTGTACTGTAATCAACATCACTATGGATAGAACAACAACAAAAATGATAGGGTACGCTTAGAGGCGCTGATGAGGGGACATATTGTTACAGTCTTATTGCCCATCGTGTTTGTACACTATAGGAGGTCCAGTTGAACATTTGCATTGCTATACTGTGCAGCTGTTTAAGAAATGAATCTATCACTACTCAAGTTCAGATATACTCCTCAGTGCATTGGCATCACAATTTTCCGTGTCCAATCTATCCTTCCATTATGACTAGACATACGTAATTTTTTTGGTTTTATGTGAATATTAGTTTGATTACTTCCAACAAACGTATGTCTGAATATAAGCCATGGTACCTTTATGTTCAATCAGCAGTATAACACTTCTATCAATTATAGGTGTACAAAAAAAATCATGATACATACACACTTGCACCAGCTGTGTGTTGTTTTTGCGCTGCAAAAAAGCCTCCCACCATTATGTATTTGTCGATGAATATACGATGTAATTACAATTTAAAAAAGCCCTAGAGTCTTTTCGGTTTATCGATTGCACCACCACCACGAAACTTTTGGTATTTTCGATACTTGTAATTCCAGCCAACACACAGTTGCGTCTTTTATATATGTATACATATATATTCAGACCTACAAGTCAGTGTTTGTGTCAGTGCATTCCTTGCATCGTTTCCACCACCCAGAACACAGAATTTTCGCCTGGCTAAGACATCTATGTGAGCCATTGAGTAACAAGAAACTTATCGCGTCTGCGAATACCTTTAGGTGAAAACTCGAAAAAAATATAGGAAACTGATATTTCCACTCGCGAATACCGATGTCAGTGATATAACGGATTCCAAATCATCCTTATAATCTACAAACTGAGCTAAGGTGTTTCTCACGTCTAGCGAACCAGCAAACGTGTCCTCCACCCGTCTTTCACCTGCTAGATGTACTCAACACCCACCACTTCTCTCAACCAAATAATGATAACAAATGTGAAGAAGCAGTCAATCGAACAATTTACATTGGAGGGAATAATGATCCAGCACAAACTCATATCCATATTGAATCTTCTCGAATTTCTACACAATCACAAAAGCTGCCCAAGTACCGGCCCTTTATTTGGCCGTCTAGAGGACGACATGGTTAAGTAAACTACTTTCCTGTATCCCAACAGGCCTCTCCATTCGGACGACTCCTGCTGTTAGTGGGAAACGTGAATCATTCCCCCCACAGGCCACCGCCACCGCCGCGCCAAGCACGCCTAGACGGAATCGTCCTATGAAGTCGGCCACATATATATTTGATCCCCATACTTACAATTAAATGCTACGGTTACGGTCTCAGTTGAACGACATTTGACAATGAGCGAAGTATCGGAAATACACCCTGCTGGCGGCTGTGGCTCTGGAAACAAAAATATCTTTACCATTCTTATGACCTGGCATACTGTTACCTTTGCTATAACAGTATTCCACAGCAAATCTATACCTTCCTTACGACTAGACGTATTCATTTCCTTTGTACATGTCGGAACACAAATACATACTTTATAAGCCTGATGCTCAAGGCCAACCTATCACACATCCCCTGCTACTAAGTATAATACTTTGCCAATAACTAATTGCTGGCGATATGGAATAATACTGATCGAAAATCAGCGATGGATGGACATGTCTCTCAAAAGCTTTTTTTTCTTTTTGCTAGTGGTACCACTGTGTCTTAGAAAAAGCGGCGTAATCGTCTAACAAAAAGCCATATATTAAAAAACACAGTCGCAACAACTATTGTATTTTACTGTCACAAGCTGTTTTGCTTCTTCAGGTGCATACAAGTGTCCATGTTGTAAGTTATACTGCCTTTATAAATCGAGGTATGGCATTACCTCTGAATGAAGTGGATTTTCCAAATACTGCGACACTGTATACAGACAGTGATCGCCAGCGAATATATTTATTGTCAGACAACTGTGCAGTTACACGTCGCTGACGGTGCCACCTCGTAATAAAATTACCAAATTTAGAACGTGATTGAGCTAAGCAACGTGGTATGAAACCGGGATTTGCAACTCTCTCATGCCGCCGTTAGATATTTCTGCAGTATTTGTAACGCATTGTGTCTCGATGCTACGTCACATGTTCAGTGATATATTGACTGGGTTATAGGCAATGGTTCATTCAGAAGGATCACAAACAGTAGATGGTGTGCTGATTGAGGTCGTAAGAAGTGTACACTAGCTTTCCAGATCTCTTGTGCTAAGCTTTCCAGTAGAAATGATGTCTATGATTTGGAATCAAGTCTTTCCATTCAACCACATACCTGTGTTGGATTCTATGGAGGAGGCCTTTAATGATTACCGCCACTAGTGAATCATATTTCTGGCACTCACATATCCTGAAGCAAGTCACCTTCTCGAACCTATCAGCTACAGTAAAAGCTAAGCCTCTTGCAGCTGTCGCTATTTCTGCAGCTTTGTGCATGTGATCATTCCAATTTAAGTAGGAACTGATAGAAGTCGAAGAGAGCTGTATCTACCACCTTCTTCAACCTGTATAGAAACAGAGTGACCTGAGTTAGTGCGACAGGATGGTGTTTTCACCATACGATGGAAATGGGAACATGTTGTCATAGCCCTGCCAACATTGTACGATGTGTAAGGTCAGCGCCAAACGAAGCTTGTTCCTGCAACATGAGGTAGTATAAAATACAGTATGGAAACTGGAGGGAGAATGAGGATATTCCATACATTACCATAAATAATTAAATAATATTCTAAACATTGTCTAAAGTGTTTAAACAATATTCCACACACTGCAACGGAATTCCCTCCAAATGACCGATCAGCTGAGTCTTTTTCCTGCCAGTTTTCAGGAGAGAGGGTGGGAGAGGAAGAGGTTTACCAGAGAGGAGAGGTAAATTAACTGATCAATTTAATTAAGTAGTCAATCAAGATGATAAGTGTGAGAAGGGCTATTCCAATAACTCAGACCTGAAAGTGTACCTGTAGCAGCACAGGTGGAGGTTTCATAAGTGGGGGAGGTGACTGGGAGGTGGAGGGGAACAAGAGGTTGTAACCTCCCCACAAAGTTAAATTGGAATTATAATAATTATTATGGATAGCGATTCTAATTTTTGTGTGACCTCAGAACAAAATTGGTTCCCATTTATAGTCTCTGTGCACAAATGCATTCACATTTAATGTACCCACCATATCCTTTTCTCATTTAATGTAAGCACGAAACAGAAAAATTCTTAAACCTCATAATAAAAAATAAAAAAATTCAGTAACCTGGTAAATTTTAGGACGACAGCAGTGCTGCGTCATGGCCCTGTAAGATCATTCTGAATAAAAAAAAACAAAAATTCTTGCCTAAATAAAAACGGCGAATATATCTGCTCTTACCTAAAAAAAATTTCGGCACAGCTCCGTGCAATGCTGGCCTATACATTTGTGATTTGTGAAAGGAAGCAACTGATTTTTTGAAATGAATGCTTTTTTTTAAAAAATTACTTTATATTACCAAAATTATTATAGGACATTTTTAAAACATTTGGATGACAGTTCAGATACATTACTAGATATGTGCGACGCTGCTTCCTTACCTTATACAATAATACTCCATCTCCAGATTCCCGACCAGAGCAGACTGCAGACAAGCGCAGACAACCTCAGACAAGCGACTAGCAACAACTAACTGCTACAGTTACACAGTTCGTACTGCAGTCAACACTGCTCTCTGGTCAGCGATTCTCATATCGCAGACAGCGCATACCTCTTACATAACCCTCCACTGTGGGGCAAAAATTTGGCAGTGATGGTGAGTCAATTGGACTTGCCATGAGCAACAAAGTTTTCTTAATTAACTAAGTTTACAGTCATAGAATATATGCATATATATAAGTGCAGAACATGAAATAAAATATAGTGCACATTCACTGAGTACAGAACATATAAAGAAATCACAAAATGTACACGCAGTGAGTACAAATCATATTAACAAATGACAAAGTGCACACGCACTGTATTACAGAACATATCAGGCAACGACAAAATGTATACGCAATGAGTACAAAACATATTACCAAATGACATAAAGTGCACACGCACTGTAGTATTTTTCTTTTTACCATTTTACAGGAACTAGGATAGGAAAGGGAAGGATTGCATCATGGTTGTAGCACAGTAGGTTGCACGTAGCTGCACTGAAAGTCCACATCTTTCTACAGAAGCACAACACCAAGTGAGACAATCTGCTCTTCCCTGAAGCATTAATCAGTGTAGCCAAGACACTGAAATGTATTAATATTCAATGTTATCATTTTGGTAGTACATTAGGTACACCGAACAGTGGGACCATAATAACATCTCCATCGCTCAAGGTGGTGGACAGCATGCCGTGTCAACACCACGTTCTTGTAAGGTACACCAACGTAGAATTAGTGCATAAACCAAGTATAGTGATCCATGATCATGAGGATAGACAGGACAAACGGATATTGCAGTAATTTCTGGTAATTAGGTCAGAAGGTGAAGGACATTAAGTCTTATGCCAGTCATCATTGAGAATTACACTAGCCTATCAACTGATTTGAGTAATTGGTGGCACTCTTCACCTAGTTACTGAACATTTCTGTACTATGTATGAAGTATTAGAGAATAATTGTTCATAAGTCATCTGATTATAGTGAACATTGGCACTCATTGGCCAGTTACAAACCATTTTTATGCATTATTCAAAAGTGATCATTCAAAACAAGAGTTAATTAATGGCATACTATTTACATAATTCAGCTAGTTATAGTAATTATTGGCACTCATTGGCCAGTTACAACACATCAGAAGTCATCCTTCAAAACAGGAGCTAATGAGTTTAGCATCAAGCTACTAGTATTCATATATACAGCATGTAAGCGACATAATACAAATATAAGAAACAGTGGCATTCATTGGCCAGTTACTAAACATATAGCAAGTATTGAATATTACAAAACATTTTTCGTCATTCAAGTGACATACGACATATTTAAAATAATTATTGGCACTCTTGGGCAGCTACAAACCATCAGAAGTCATCATTCAAACGGGCATTCAAGTGACATACGACATATTCAAAATGTAACACACTGTAACTATTACTCAAGATCTGTGATTAGAAAACATCATTCAATATTACTCAGAACTTTCTTAAATTGGTAGCATTATTCGGGACTGGTACTACATTTTTTTTTTTTTTTTTTGCTAGCAATGCGTTACGTTGGGATTGATAATTAATTGCTGGGGTATAGCAATATTTGCTTTTGACTTATTGCTGCAAATGAGGATAGGTAACATCATTCGTCATGAGTCAGCTGTAGCGAGGTTATGAAACAAATAGAGTATATGTGATCACATTTATGAATGACACACACAAATGGGTAAAAAATGCAAGTACTAGAACAGGTTTAATGACCAACTGCGTATAGCACATTAATTTCATGAATAGCTTCTCCTGGAAAAAATACAAAATGGATTATTAAGCAGAAAGAAGAAACGCATATTATGCTGAAAAGTAGTGAACTTCGAATTAACAGGTAATGAAATGAGTATTCAATATATATGTTCTCTAGCTGTCCTTTCCAAAACTTTCAGTCATTATACCATGCGACATAAGACATACTGTCAAAACGAACTGCAACAAATACTTAAATAACTACATAGCATTTCTTAACTAACAGTAAATATATAAAATTCATCATTATTCTCATCTGCAGAGAAAGACTTAAAAGTGGTGCGTTTAGTGGCCATATAAAAACTATCACTATCATCACCTGCAAAGAAAAACTTCATTATACATATTACCATATTTTTCATCACTATTCATCACCATTCATTATCATCTGCATAAAGACACTTCATTATTCATTATTCGTATTACCATTTACTTCATACAGCTATTCATAGTATAGAGTTTCTTATTTCTAGTATATTTCATCACTAAAACTAAGATGTGTAGTTCTGTCTGACAGCCTGCATCAATCGCCTCGTATTCTGAAAGAAAAAATTAGTTAAAACCGCTATCACACTATGTGTATAGTACATTCTTTATAATGCTTGTTAATTCTGATCCATTTACTCTTCGTGACGAGGTATTGCATCTTCTTTCGTTCATTCCGAAGGTGAAATTCCCATTTCATAGTAATCCACTGTGGTTTGTTTAATTTATTTCTTTTACACGTTATTGCTTTCTGAAAATGAAGAACAATGATTAATGTCTTGCATTTAAATCATATACCCATTAAATAAAAACTGGTTTCTAGTGATATAATTGAGCATACAGCATAGCATGACAGAAAACGTAATATGTCAAAAACATAGAAATTGTGCAGTTGCAAAAAATGTACACAGAGTATCACAATGTAGCAGAAAAAAAAAAAAAAAAAGGAAAATAGTCACAATGTTGAGATATCATAAGGCAAAATGTCAAATTCAACTGGTGTTTGTTATATCTTAAAGGTTTCATAGTGCATACAAACAAAACAGGTAAACAATCATACATGCATGAAGAATGGAAAATATGCACTGTCTGATGTGTAACGACAAGAAAAGCGACCTGCTAACCTTAGCTTGCCGGGCACTTGCCAAGAAAAAATATGATAATCATCAGTAAGTAGTCACATAAATGTAATTGCATCATTGGTCATATAAAAAACCAAGAAATGGCATTACAGTGTGATAAATCGTAAAGTATATTCATTTAATAAAGGTTTTAATATTGGAGACATGGTGATTGCTTTTACTTTTTCTGGTTCTCAAAGTTTCGACGTGTACTACATTGGAGTGAGGAATGCTGCGAATTCGATATGGACCTGCGTATATAAGCTCAAATTTACTACACCTATTCTTTCCTCTGTTGGATAAATAGTGTGTACGTACTAATATCTTCTTTCCAATCTGAAAGTCATGGCGTGTACAAACCTGTTTATGCTGTCTTCTCCGACGCTCTGCGGCACGTTTGATGTTGTTCAGCGTAATGTCAATTATTTCATGGTGTCGTAGTCGACGAGATGTAGGGAAGGTTGCTAATTCTTTAATTTTGTTAGGTGGTCAACATTTTTCAGTATAACAGTCGGTGATAGCATAGTAGATTCATTTGGTATGGAATTAATTACATCCTGGAATGAGAGTATGTGTGTGTCCCAATCAATATGTTTTTTATGGCAGTATATTCTACACAGTTTACCAATTTCTTTCATTAGTCGTTCACAAGGGTTCGAAGAAGCATGGTACCTGGGTATATAGATCGGAGAAATGTTTCTAGCTCATAACATACGTGTCCATATAGCTGATCGAAACTGTGGTCCACTGTCAGAAATTACTTTCAATACATGCCCTACATGGAATAAAAAATGTTTTACAAATGCTTTCGAAATTGTTTTAGCAGTAGTTTTGCGTAACGGAGTGAAGGTAACAAATTTTAAAGTGAGTTCAACAGCGACAAAGATGTAGCAAAAACCTCTATTAGTTCAGGGAATCGGACCAAAAATATCTACAGCGGCCATGTGTCTTAATTTAACAGGTGCAATGGGACGTAATGGAGGAATATGTGAAGTCGTGTCTGACTTAGCTTTCTGGCAGATTTTACATGACGCTAAAACTCGTCGAATACGTTTCTCCATGTTGGTAAAATAACAGATCTGTCTCAGTATAAGAAAACATTTTCTGGCTCCATAATGTGCGTAACTTAAATGAGTATACCAAATTAATTTGTTAACAAGCTCGTCAGGAATACATAATAACCAATTGTTGCTGTCAGGGTGAGAGCGGCGAAACAGAATATTATTCCGTACAATGTAATGGTTTCTAATGGTAACATTATTCCTATCTTGCCAAAGGTGTTTAATTTCTTTCCATACGTTGTCTTAACTCTGCTCTTGTGCTATGTCTTGTAATGACGACGAAATGAAATTTTCAAATGCAACTTGTTGAATGTACATGACGCTGAAATTAGCTTTGCAGAAGTTGGTTGCGATGTCTTGCTGATTGTTGCTGAGAGAACGGGATAGTGCGTCTGCTACAATATTTTGTGTGCCGGGAACGTGAACAATTGTAAAATTAAATTCCTGTAAATAAAGTTTCCATCTGCTTAATCTGTCGTGTGTAAATTTAGCGGAAAGTAAAAACTGTATAGCTCTATGATCTGTGTAAACGGTAGTGTGTCTTCCATAAAGAAAAAGCCTAAATCTCGTAAATGCCCATACAACACATAATGTTTCAAGTTCTGGAACAGAATAATTGCGTTCAGCAGATGACAGAATGCGACTCGCAAAGGCGATGTTTCTAATTACGGTAGTACCATCTTCTTCAATTTCCTGAAAAATGTGTACGCCTAAAGCGGTGTTAGAATTGTCGGTGGCAATGGAAAAATTTCTAATAAGATCTGGATGTGATAAAAGTGGTGCGTTCAACAAAGCTTCTTTTAGGATCACAAATTCAGAATGTGCTTGGCTATCCCAGGACCAAATAGTGTTTTTACCCGTCAATTGACATAATCTAGGGGTGTCTAAAGCAGAGTAATGAATAAATTTACGAAAAAGTTAACTAAACCCAAAAAGCTGCGTAGTTGTTTCTTCGTCGTAGGAACAGTAATGTCACGTAAAGCTTGAAGTTTTTCCGGGTCATGCGCAATGCCTTCTGCTGAAATTACATGTCCAAAAAATTTTATAGAAGTTTTGCCAAAGTGCGATTTACTGAGATTAACTGTGAGTCCGTGTGCACGAAAAGTTCGTAACAGTTGTTCAAGAATCAGATTGTGTTCAGACCAGTTAGATTCTGCAGTAAGAATGTCGTCCACGTACGTTGTGATTCTGTCTTTTAATGCAAAAGTGTGTATCGGATGTCGTCAGAAGTAATAACATTTTCCTGAACAACATTCTGCGTGTCAAAGGTAGTGCTTACGTTGCTGAAAGATGCGACCTGTACTGTATCTGGTCAAATTCTATCTGACGTGCTGTTATTTGCGGGAGGATGCTGTGGCATTTCAACTATTTGTATTGTTCTGTTACTTCTTCCTGACGTATTACGTTCGGGATGATATCTACTGTCTGGCTCATTCATGATAATTTGTTGTTGCGGATGATTCTGCTGCTGGTAAGACCGACTGTTATTAAACGTACGCTGAAAATTCTGCTCATTACTTTTACGTCTGTCATGATAGTCATTTCTATACGGTGCATTGCGATATGAATTGAAATGGTGTGTTTTCTGTACGTACTGGTTTCCTTATTGCGGTGCGTTATTATTTGGTGGAGCCGATGCTATACGTGCAGGCGGCTCAACATTAAAGCTTGTTTGACCTTGCAGACTGCATTGTTGGTTAGGTATGCTAACCGGTTGGTTTTGTTGCTGGGAAAAACCTCTATTGTTACTAAAATGTGTCTGCGATTGCTGAAAATCTTGACGATACTGCTGAAAATGTTGTACATATTGATGATTACAATTTTATCTATTATTAAAATTACGGCGGTAGTTGTCATTTCGGGAGTGTCTAAAGAGAACTGTCACTTTCGGTAAAATTTGTCATATCAGGTTTTCTTTAGTCATTCCTAATTCTAGATAGATCGATAGTCGAAGAGCTGTATTGATAGATATAAAGGATAGTAGAAGAGAAGGCAGCAGTGCAGAAAACTAAAGAGGAAACAGCAGTACTACGGCTCGGGGCCCTGTGCACGCTACGGCACATATTCATCGAAGTGTAATGAATCCCCTGAGGTCTATTACGCCCTGCAAATAAATTTTAGTTTCTGCGTTACAGGCAATGCCGGTGAAAATTCAAAAGCAAGTTGTTGTATCCAGGCCAATGCTAGTTTCTTCATTACAGGCCAAACTGATGAAAATACAAAAGCAAATTGTCGTATCCATTCCAAAGCGTGACTCTGTGTTGTGTCATTATTAAACACCTTAGATTTTTTTACGGATAAAAATTGCTTATAATCAACGCTATCGTCTCTGAATGTGTGAACAGGTTCACACATTCTGTGACTGTTCGGAGTCTAACTCACGTATTCTCTGTAAATTACCTAAATGAACACTGGCTGTGTGTGAGTTTGACAAATGTTCGCAAAGTGGCGTATGCTGTGACGTGTTAGTGACTGAAACATTTTTCATTTCCGTCACTTTAATACGTTCGTCAATTTGGCTGATCTGCTGTTCAAATTTCTTATCGACTTCCATATCCAGAGTGCGTGAAACTTCTGCTGACATTAAATTAAACTCGTCGCGTAACTGTGTTGCTTTTTCAGAACATTGTTCAGTGACTGCACTAATTTCCTCTCTAAGTAATTTAGTTGTGGCTGCATCTGTATTACTTAATTCTTGTGCAACAGATCTAATTTCTTCACTACTGTTACTAGCACAAGCCTTAATTTCCTCACGTAATTGTTCTTTAGTATCATGACGTTGCACGGTAACGGCTGTAATCTGTTCACTAAGTTGTTTGTTCTGTTCATTAAGGTTGTAGTGTTTTTCGTTCGACTGTTTGAAACTTTCATTCAACTGTTTGGAACTGTTGTCTAGTTTTTCAATCCACTGTTCGAGAATTTTATTACGTTGTTTGTACGATTCATTAATTTGTAGCAATAATGCCATAACTTGATCCCAACCAAAATTAGCGGCTCTGTTCTCTGTACTGTGTGATGGTGTATCTGCATTTGTCATGCTTTGTGCAACCACTAGGTCATTCTCTGATTCACAAACAGGTTTGCCAATCGGATGTGCACTGTTGGTCACTATCCCGGAATCAAATAAATCTGACGTATTTTGACTACATTGTTCATCTTCGTGAGAAAAATTTATCTGTTCATTATTCAAATTTTGCAAACCGGGTGTGTCAAACTGAGCAGCGTTCATTGTATCGGAACGTGCCGCGACATCAATTGTTACATTTACTCTGAACATAATTGCATTTGTTCGCTCATCATTAGCATTAAAATCATTACTAGTGATCGGTACGCACTGATCATCTGTAATTAGGAGATTATCACTATTACACTGAGTGTCGCAAATATTATCGGTCAAGCTATTCGAGTAGGCTATTTCACTCATTGCACATCGCGGTGTACTGTTAACAGTTTTTCGCGACATTTTTTCACAAATCAAAATTAAGCACAAAAATGAAACAAAGACGAAGCAAAAATGGAACAAACACAATTACCACAAACAGCAATAAATTGCCGATGATCTGTGAAAGAAAGAGTGACAAATTAGTAAATGCGCCAGATTTAAACTACATTTAAGTAAATAAGAGCAGATATATGACTACTTCTCAGAGATTCACAAAGAAATACGATCCTGGCCGGTTGTCGCCAAGTGTAACCTCCCCACAAAATTAAATTGGAATTAAATAATTATTACTATGGATAGCGATTCTAATTTTTGTGTGACCTCAGAACAAAATTGGTTCCCATTTATAATCTCCGTGCACAAATGCATTCACATTTAATGTACCCACAAAATTCTTTTCTCATTTAATGCAAGCACAAAACAGAAAAATTCTTAAACCTCATAATAAAAAATAAATTCAGTAACCTGGTAAAATCTGGACGACAGCAGTGCTGCGTCGTGGCCCTGTAAGATCATTCTGAATAAAAAGCAAAAATTCTTACCTCAATAAAAACGGCGAATATATCTGCTCTTACCAAAAATTTTTTCGGCACAGCTCCGTGCAATGGTGGCCTATACATTTGTGATTTGTGAAAGGAAGCAACTGATCTTTTGAAATGAATGCTTTTTTTAAAAAAAATTACTTTATATTACCAAAATTATTATTAGGACATTTTTAGAACATTTGGATGGCAGTTCAGATACATTACTAGATATGCGCGACGCTGCTTCTTTACCTTACACAATAATACTCCATCTCCAGATTCCCGACCAGAGCAGACTGCAGACAAGCGCAGACAACCTCAGGAAAGCGACTAGCAACAACTAACTGCTACAGTTACACAGTTCGTACTGCAGTCAACACTGCTCTCTGGTCATATCGCAGACAGCGCATACCTCTTACAAGGTTAAGTGCCTGTCAATGAAAAGGAATGATCCTTTTAGCAGAGCAATAGGTTAAGGACCTGTCAATCAAAGGGGAACAATAGGTTAATGACCTGTCAATCATAGGAGAACAATAGGTTAAGTACATGTCTGTCAAAGGATCACAATAGGTTTGTCCCTGATGTAGGCAACCCACTCTAAAAAATGCACCACAAAATAGCTTGTTCCACCACTGAGTACTGGGTGTTTACCATCCGCCCTCTTCCATGGTGCAGCTATACAATGACACACGACAGTTCTGCAGACATACCAACATGCACACTACGTTCGAGTAGCTGAGAGCTCAGTTACAGTGATGTACTCATGACGGCTGCCCAAGAAACACTTATGGGGCACCCCGTCCCTCTAATCTGCCGCTCTTCCCACTGTTGCGCCCAGCACTTCTTCGACTCCTCTCGCCGACACGTTGTTCCATCCTAGGTTCACTTCCATGTATGTGCATTCCATGACTACTTGCGATGACTGCAAGAAATCCCATACAAGAATAACATTACGATAATATTCTCTTAAAACGACAGATTCAAAGAACTGTGTTCTGTCATAGATAGTTATTTTTGACATATATGTTGCTGTCGGATGGATGTATTACCCATTTGCGACCTGCAGCACAAATGCTTTTGTATCACGGTGTATAGTGTTCCTTAACTGACGATGATAAGCATTCGACTTGACAGAAAAGTAATCCCCCGAATCGACTAGCGGCTCGAATGATTGGCTTTCGATAATGATGTCAATGAGATTTCCTGCCACCTTTCTAAATGTCGACCTTGGAGGATGCTCATGTGTGGTGCCCTTACCTCTGTACACGGTCACGTTTGTTTTTCCCGAATTCGGACTACGCGAGCAGCTGGTACCTCTGTATGGCGATGTGGAGCAGCTACAATGTGTTGGAGATCGACCACAGCCAGTGTACGGCGATGAGATTCGGTCCACAAGTCAATTATAATCGTCTGCAGCTGCCTAGTTTGAATAGCGCTGTTGCGATGGTTGACGTAATGCGGCGTAGTAGTCGTCAAACACTCGCCTTGAAGCAGCGCACAACGTGCTCTGGGTGGCCACGGTTAAAACAGACTGGCATATTGTCCTCCGTTCTCCAAATGTCTGTTCTTCTGCGAGGCGTTTTATTTCGGCAGAAGCTACTTGAAATTGCTTTGGAAGGCGCGTTTGGCAGGTGGTGAAAATGGCGCCTAAGATCGATACACTTCTACATACTCTATTACCTACTGACGTATGGGGCAGACGTCCATCACCGCTCTCTCCTATATTTTCGGTCCATATTTGTAACTACATTACACATGTGTACCCTTTCTCCTACTATCTGGCACAAGAGAAGAACGAGGTGCTAAGGGTAAGCCGTAACTGCCTTGGGAACCACAATCAGAAATTGTCCGACTCTTCTTCTCTTGGATTTTCTAGATATATTGGTACTACTTCATGAATGTTTCTGTTGTTGTGGTACTATTTAGCAAATAATCTACTACTCCTTCTACAAAATGTCGGTTTCTATTTAATGCGGATCACAACGTGGCAAAGGACCGAAACATTCTGTCTGTATATCTGTCGTTTCATAATGACTTTTAGTTCTGTTATTCAATTGCTCTTGTGCTAAAAGAACTTGCTGCTGATTGTCACCAAATGGTTTCTTCAGTTCATCCTGGAATTTTTCCCAGTTTCTCAGCTTCCCTTCTCTGTTTTCGAACAACTGCTGGGCTCTGCTCTTCAAGTACAGCAAGTCATACCACTTGTACTTGGCTACTTCGTCGACCAGCGTCCGTGGAAACCACTGATGGATGCCTGATGTGCAACTGATGTACTACTGGTTTGGAATCTATTAGTCTCCCGAATATATGGTCAGTGGAAAATATTTACAGCTTGTAATCCGGTTCCAGTCCATGACGACGACGGCTTTCACGTTGTCTAATTGGATCCAAGATGAAGCAGGTATCCGACGTCTCCACTAATCAATGTCACGTCGAAATCACACTCTGTTCCAAATCCGAAAGCACGGACGTCATTGTCGCACAGCACTTAGAGCGGAAAGCACCACTGACACCAACGTACCCTCAGAACAGAAACAACGTGGATGGAGGGGCGTAGGGGGAGTGAGGCAAGTGAACCGTGTTTGGCAAGAACGCTTACGAGGAAGTGCACTCTGTTGGGAGGGTTGCGTTCGGGTGGTAGCTCCGTGGGCAGTGAAGGCAGGCAGCATTTTTCCAATGGTCACTATTCTGGTGGTCATGCCGTATATATATTTCCAGAAAGGAAGTCGACCTTCTGGAAGCGATGGTATCACTGTTCCGAACTCTGAATCCAAGTACTGAAATTACTTCCTTCTGCATTTGTATTGCCTAATGGGTCAGAGCTAGCTTGAGACTATATTTTAAATAATTGCCTTCACCTAGTTTGTCTCCAGCTATGTAGAATGTGACATTGTTTAAGATTGCATGTGAGTGATTTGTTTTAAATTCATGCGTTTATTTGTACTGAAAATTGAAGGAAACCTTTGTGTGTTCTAGTACTGCCCAAATGGAGAGCTAAGTTTCAACTATGGTTACGTCAGTGGGCGGTTGTTCCGCTGGATGTATATGAGCTGTTATTTATTCGTAAGCTCACTTCTGGACCTGAAGTAAACATTAAGCTACTGAAGATTAATTAGCTTAATTTAATGTCTGCAATTTGATGCACAGCATTGCAGGTCCTGGTGATCTAAATTTGTGACCTAGCTAATATTTTATTGCAAATAATTCTTTGAAGCCTTTAACGCTGCTGTTAGCAAACTCTCCGATTTTGGCAATTCCCTACTTTAAGCATATATTTATGGTTCAAACGGATGCCTCTAATTCGAGAGTTGCGGCTGTTATCTTGCGGGACCATCAGGGTGAGCGACTTCTGGTCGTTTCCGCGTCGAGTGGACTGCTTGGTGCACTTGGTGTATGAGTGGGCGGCTTTGGCGGTCAGTTTCGCTCTGGAGGAAGGTTAGGTTTTATCTGGAACACAGGGATCTCACCTTAGAAGCAGACGACCAGGCACTTTGCTGAGTTTTGGGCTGCCCCAGGAAAACGGGCAGTATTGTCCGGTGGGCTGTCCGCATTTCCGCCTTCTGGTTTACGATCGAGCACATTAGAGATCTGGAGAACAGTGTCACAGATGCATTAACCCGCGTATTTGAAGAAGATAACTATGTGTACAATGAGGGTAAAACCCAGTACGTTGCTCGGGTCCCAAGCATCTTGTTAGAGGTGCCAGATATGCTTGGTGCCATTAAAAGGAAGAAGGAAAGGCACTTCTTGATTACCTCAGTTAAGGGAAGGTTACTTGTGTGGGGATAGGAGAGCAGGTTTTCCGGTTTTCGTTATTAAACGTATAGTCTGTTGTAAAAAGCCAGACAACAAGAATATTAAAATTTGTTTACCTAAGAAGTTGGTACTTCCAGTATTGCTGGGCAGGCACTTGTGTGATTACAAAACTCTTATTAAGATTCAAGAGCATGTAACTTGGCCTTCCATTCATAAGGATATTAGACGTTTACTAGGGGAGTGTGAATCATGTGAAGTTATCAAACCCAGCCCCAACTTAATCTGGGAGAGCCGTCCTATGGATAGGGTCTTCATTGATTATGTTTGGTCCCTTCCTCGTACTCGGAGTGGGAATTGTTATATTTTTGTCATGATGGATGCCTTCTCTAGGTTTACCGGGTCAATTCCAAGCTCTAGGGTAGCTGCTCCCTTGTCTGTTTTTCATTTCTCCAAGATATTTTCCTTATTTGGTCCGCTCACGTGCTTAGTGAGCGACTATACTCCCACTTCTATTTCTGAGGAGTTTAAGAAACATTATTTTGAGAACGCTGTCTGGCACATTGTCAATCACTTCTTATCTCCAGCCGTCCTTCGTGGAAAGGGTGAACAGAAATCTTAAATCTGCATTAACTATATTTCACTCTAGGTCGCAGAAGAAATGAGACACGTCAACTCCTTGGTTCAATTTCACCTCCAATCAGCTCAGCATGAAGGGATTACGGCAACGCCTGCCTCCTTAACGTTTGCTTACCCACTCAATTCTCCATTGGCCAATGTATGGTCCATAAATGAGACCGTTCCTGATAAGGTAACCCCTCAAATTATCGAAATTAATTGTAGTACGGCCAGGCTAGCAGGCGGGTCATTAAAATCAAGGGAGACGCGTATTTAAGGCCAAGGCTATGGTGATCGTATTCTTATTCGCAACCTCTATGTTGCTACGAAAGATTGAACTGCGGTCTCTAGAAAGTTGGTCCCCCGTTTTTAGGCCCATGAGAGGTTCCCGACTCCCGTCAATCTCCTGCTTCATAATCTGGCTACCTGGAAAATAAGTCAGTTAAGATCAGCTCGTACCATCCACATTCCTCTGAAAAGGTGGGGGCGGGGCAATTTCTGGTTTTTGTGAGGGAGGATGCGACTTCGCGGCTCGTTTCGAGTCGATCGATCGCTGCTTGCCTATCTCTGGTACGCTGCCGTGTGATGAGACTAGGTACCTCTGGGACCAAGAGGTAAGATAAGCTAGGGAGAGATGGCGTAGCGGCATTGGCCCGAGTTTGGCGAGACCGTTGACGAGGCGTGTACCCTTCTGGGCATGTTGCATGCCGGTGGTATCTCCGCGGGCTGAGGGGACTGGCAGTATTTTTGCAGTGGTCACATCCCCGGTGGTCGTGTCGCATTGTTGTTGGACGTTGTCCGATGGGCAGAACTGATTTTTGGCGCCTTCCATTTGTCCATTAAAGCAATATTAATAGAGAATGAAGCCTCTCCTCTGGAAGCGAAGGTATTACTGTCCATAACTCTGAATCCAAGTACTACACTGTAATTGCGTCCTTCTGTATTTGTGTTGTCAGTGTGGCTAAGAGCTGGGTTGACATCGAATTTTAAGTGACTGAGTTCACCTGCTTTGGTTCGATCTATGTGTAATGTAACATTGTTTAAGTTTGCATGTGTTTTAAATTCATGTAATTATTTGTACTGAAAATTGGTGGAAAGCTTGGTGTGTTCTAGTATTGGCCACGTGGACTGTTAAGTTTAAACTACCGTTACGTCACTGGACAGTTGTTCCGCTCGTCGGTTCACTTCTGGAACTGTGATAGATAAACTTTAAGCTACTGAAGCTTAATTTGCCTTGTTTTTTTTTTTTTTTTTTTTTTTTTTTTTTTTTTTTTTTTTTTTTTTTTTTAAATTGTGGTAATTCCTATGGGACCAAACTGCTGAGATCATCGGTCCCTAAGCTTACATACTACTTCATCTAACTTAAACTACCTTGCGCTAAAGATAACACACATAGCCATGCCCGAGGGAGGACTCGAACCTCCGACGGGATCAGCCACGCAAACCGTGACAAGGCACCTTAGACTGCACGGCTATCCTGCGGAGCTGCCTTGTTTTTGATGTGTAGCAAGCATCACAGCATATCAGGTCTTGGTAATGTAAATTTGTGATGTACCTGATATTCTATTGTGATTGATATGTTTAATATTTCTGTAAATTCCTTGCGCTGTCTAGTCAGCGCCCTTGCCGCAGTGGTAACACCGGTTCACGTCAGATCACCGGAGTTAAGCACTGTCTGGCTGGGCTAGCACTTGGATGGGTGACCATCCGGTCTGCCGAGCGCTGTTGGCAAGAGGGGTGCACTCATCCCTAGTGAGGCAAACTGAGGAGCTACTTGATTGAGAAGTAGCGGCTCCGGTCTCGAAAACTGTCGTACGGCCGGGAGAGTGGTGTACTGACCACATGCCTCTCCATATCCACATCCATTAACGCCTGTGGTCTGAGGATGACACGGCGGCCGGTCCGTAACTTTGGGCCTTCATGGTCTGTTCGGGAGGAGTTTAGTGTTTTTAGTTAGCCAATTACTTTCATTTTATCGTGTTTGAAACCTTATTCATATTACTGATGTTAAAAGGCAGTAAGGCCAAGATATGTCTGCCGATTACTTGCATTTGTGTCAATCCCAAACGTAGTGGACTGGTGCAAGACTTGCTAAAGAATATTTAACAATCATGCTCTAGTTCCAATTTGGTCTATCCCTCTGTGCAGTTAACACGAGTTTGTGGTATCTCGACTAACCAGTATTGTAACCTAACTCTGCCTCCCATCCTAATTGTTAATATACTTGATAGCGTGGAGCTACCTCGCTTGCGTCAGTAATCCTTGCATGGTTCGCTGAGATGGTCGCGCTGGCCAGTCCTGACATCTGTGATCCGGAAGGGAAACCCAGACATTTGGCGACACACTTTGTGGTGTGTAACCATACCAGAGGGACTCCTTCTGTATATTTTGCCTGTTGCAACTAGTCCACATAACTAACTGACAAGATTAAGTTATTGTTCGCTGTGGTTGGAAACTGGTCTTTGATCGTTAATATTTCGTGTGATAACAGAAAATTATATACTTTTCATGTTGCAACAAGATATTTTCTGTACTATGATGTACCTCATAGGGTGGTCAGTAACACCACAGCGTGGCCTTGAAAGAACAGATTAACGCTAAACTGCAACACAACGCATTGAATCCAGTTTCTGACATGGAACTTCATTGACCAAGGACGTCAGTTTTTTTTAAGTGGACCATTCCAAATTTTTAGGTCTAAGCGTAGGCGGTAGGCTTTCTTGGAAGTACCACGTTCAAGATCTTGAGCAGAAATCGACTGCTGCTATCGTTACTATATCTCACAAAGAATCGAGATGGCCTATTTGCTTATGTTCCCTCTTTCTGGTAGAATGTTAGCTTTTGCGAGAACTTTGCATTCCTCAAGAACGTTCTTGGCTCAGTATAAGGCTATTCGACGTATGAGTGCTGTCAGTACACAATTTCCTGTAGGCCGTTATTTTGTCTTTCGAGATTCTAACTCTGGCATTCCTGTACATACATTCCGTCATGGGACTTGTTGTTGATGACGTTGATTCATTCACAAGAAACTGCAACACTGATTCAGTGAAAACTAGAGGGCAAAACAAGGTGCACTTCTTGAAGCGTTATACAGAAAGGTGTGCGCTATTCTATAATTTGCACTTTCAATGGGCTTCCAGCAGAAATGTTCAACTTAAACCGTGAGTATTCAAATCCAAGTTTAAAAGTTTTTTTGTGGTACATTTCTACTCCGTACAGGTTGACAGTGGTTGAGAACTTTCTCTCGACGTTTTCATTTGTTTTAATCCTTTGGTTTATAAATTTGTAATTAAAATTCTGTTAACTATGTACTGACACTTTCCACGATGCAATAGCTCTGCGTAACATGTTTCTACGGAACCAAAAAAATAAATTGGTACCCATGTGACAGCATGCGCTACCTAGTATGTTCCAAAATTCAACGCCTTTAAACAGGATTCTTCCGTGGCTCGTACCTCGGGTGTTATTGGTGATAGAAAGATATTAAAGTATTTTGGATAGCCCTTGGGCTAGATATCATATGAATAACCAACAGAAGGATCGTCTTACTGAACTATCCTACAGCACAAAGTTAAAGTTACACACTTTCTCCGGCTTAGGTAAATGGAGCAAATCGTTTGGTTCTTTTTGCATTTCATGTCGTCTGTGGTGGGCCTTGAAGGAGCTGGGGAGGCACCATTCGTTCATGGGCGGATCATTAGAAAACGACAAAAAAAAGCGGATCTGTACTATTTTTGTACCAAACCCGAGCCGAGGTTTCCTAGATGGCTAAGCGCAGCAAATAGCTGAAATTTTTATGGTATATTCCTAAGATCTCTATGCTGAAAATCCTTAAAATTTTATCGAGATCTTCATTTGTTTCCGAAATACAGTGATTCCACGTTACGTTAATGTACACTTCAAATAAGTACGTAAATTCCGGTATGAGGCGAGATCTAAATAACTGCAGAAAACTGCTCAAATTTCAACGTTATGTTCTCTATCTCTAGGCATTTATCTACAAATACCATCTTCTCATTTGAAAAATCTTTGACTATTGTCGATAAAAACCCCAAAAAAATATTTTTTGAGTATCAAAATCGACCCGTGGATTCCAAGGCGGTTATGCACAGTAAAAAGGTGTAATTTTTTACGATTTGTTTCTAAGATTCAGATTTCGAATAACTTTGAAAATTTTCTTGTTACCTTCATCCATTTCCTAGATAGGGAAGTTCAAACTTATCCTACTTGTACACTTAAAATACACACATAAAATTCGGTGTGAGGTAAAAATATAGTTTACAAAGTGACATCCGTCGGAGAATATGCTGTAAATGTCTGTTATGAAGGGTTCTGGAAACCACATGTTGCAGTACTGTAGGATATGCAAGACTTTTGCGCACGTAAAATCCGGACTGAGGTGTAAAGTAAGTCCTACTTTATTTAAATTTCACGTAAGTAAACTATTAAAATTTTTCTGACCGGTAAAGTTCTCTTCATATGAGTGACATGTCCAGCTGTGGCAGGGAGAAGAAGGGAGCCGTCAGAAAAATGCTCCTATCGGAACACAAGAAAGGGGAAAATGCTCCTATTTAAAAGATTGACTGAAAAGTGGGGTACGAGAGCCCTCATTCTGCCTTCCTCAGCACCTTTAAAAATGTTCCCAAAAATCTGAGCAGAAAACACATTCGGGTTTTTGTATGTTGGGAGAGAAGCAGATAGTGGCAGTGGGAAACAGACAGGTTGTGGTATAGAAAGAACGAAGTAGCAGTGGAACATAGTTATAGTGGGAGAACAGTGCTAGGAAAAGAATGAAGGAGATAGTGCCAGTGGGAGAGGAATAATGAGGACGAGAAAGTGGAAGTGGATGAGAACAAATGATGATGAGCGAGTCTATGACAATGACAACGAGGAAGAGAGAGGCAGTGGCAGTGAGAAGATACAGCAGTAATGGGAAGGAATGTATGAGATAGTAATAGTAAGAGAGCAAGAAGGAGACAGTGACATCGTGAGGATACAGTATTAACAGGACAGAACGAAGTATACGGTGACTGTGGGACAGAAGTCAATGACAGACACACAGGGAGATAATGACAATGAATTGGGTGGAAGAATAAATAAGGATGGGCAAGAGGTAGTTGACGGGTATGAGCGATGGAGTAGTGTGTGTGAGCGAGTTACAGTTACGGTAGCTTGCGGAAGTGAAAAGTAAGCTGAATACTAAAAAGAGCACGAATATGTTAGCGTACGAAAATTGTTGGGAAAAATTTTAAAGGTGCTGAGGAAAGTAGAACGAGGCAGCTGGTACCCCACTTTTCAGTCAGTCTTTTAAACAGGAACAGATTCACCTACTTTGTGCTCCGCTAGGAGCATTTTTCAGCTGATAAATACTGGTAACGAGTCTGTGCTCATCATGCGTTGGTAACGGCTACAATTTCCGTTAACAATTCAGTCTGAAGACAAAATAAGAAGAAAAAAAGAAAAGAAGAAAACAGAGACCAGAGAGTTGTACCTTGAAAGTACTGTGAGATATTGTGTTCTATGAAGAATTATAAATATTGCGTATTCCGCATAATTAATTGCTGTATAATACATGGTGGCTATAATTAAACTTTCGAGGCTTGACACCACATGAAAAACGTGTTATCGTAGGACAATTTGCAAGGACATACGGTAGAGAAACGACGAACAAACCGTCGAAAGGAAAACCTTTTAGTTTCCATATGAGAGGGTAATATTTGCTAATTGTGTACCACGTTTACGTTCCACATTACAAGTGTTGTTCGACGTGACGGCCATCTGTGTCAACGACATTCTGGAACAGCAATAGATATTCCCCTACTGCTGCATTTTTTTCGGACGGTGGACCTTGGAATGTTCAGCTGACGTCAGGCAGCTCGTGCACTGTTTGAAGATTGCACATTGCGTCCAGCATTCTCACGCAAGGCAACAGTAACTTCTCAAAAACTTGTGGCGCAATTGTCCGTCGGCCTGTCACAGAAGCAATTCCAAAATTGCCAGTTAATTCGAACTTCCAAATCACGTTCTTCATCCCCGTTTAGGAAAGGGAACCTTTACGTATTCCTTTAAGGCGTTGATACTCGTGAAAACTTCTCGAGTAAAGTCCTGTTCACCTTTCCTAGACCCACGTTGACTGCCTGCAGCTATAACGCACACTGGTGGTGTTTCCCAAACCGTATCGGCGCCTTGCTGCCAGTCATGGTACTAATACTATTAACAAAGCAAATCCTGCAGCGCATACTGTTTAACATCATTCCTGTAAAGTTCGTATTCATGCGGTAGATAGTTTTCTGTCTACACTGAGTTTAACTATAACCACGCTGCGTATTAAATCTAGTTTTAGGGTACTGTTAACGTCTCTTCAAAAGATTTTTATGGTTAGCAAAATTCTATAATTTTCAAACTAGTTCCATGATGTGTGAACGGTTAAGCCGTACTTCATCATGTACTACCTTTTATAGAGATACGAAGGTCTTTTTTACCATGGAATACGTGATATTTGCAAATGAATGAGGCGAGGTACTGGCGGAAGTAAAGCTGTGAGGACGGGGCGCGAATGGTGCTTGGGTAGCTCAGTTGGTCCCGGTCGGGGCACACATCAGCCGGCACGGTAGCTCAACGTGTTCGGTCAGAGGGTTAGCTACCCTCTGTAACAAAAAAACTGAGTGAACTACTCAACGAACAACCTGCACGGGTGTCCTGGGACGTCCGCCCCGAACATACACAACGAAAGTTTTGAACAAAATAAGAGTAAAAAAAAAAAAAACGTTGGTAGAGCACTTGCCCGCGAAAGGCAAAGGTCCCGAGTTCGAGTCTCGGTCCGGCACACAGTTTTAATCTGCCAGGAAGTTTCATTCTGGGAACTACACTCCTGGAAATGGAAAAAAGAACACATTGAGACCGGTGTGTCAGACCCACCATACTTGCTCCGGACACTGCGAGAGGGCTGTACAAGCAATGATCACACGCACGCCACAGCGGACACACCAGGAACCGCGGTGTTGGCCGTCGAATGGCGCTAGCTGCGCAGCATTTGTGCACCGCCGCCGTCAGTGTCAGCCAGTTTGCCGTGGCATACGGAGCTCCATCGCAGTCTTTAACACTGGTAGCATGCCGCGACAGCGTGGACGTGAACCGTATGTGCAGTTGACGGACTTTGAGCGAGGGCGTATAGTGGGCATGCGGGAGGCCGGGTGGACGTACCGCCGAATTGCTCAACACGTGGGGCGTGAGGTCTCCACAGTACATCGATGTTGTCTCCAGTGGTCGGCGGAAGGTGCATGTGCCCGTCGACCTGGGGCCGGACCGCAGCGACGCACGGATGCACGCCAAGACCGTAGGATCCTACGCAGTGCCGTAGGGGACCGCACCGCCACTTCCCAGCAAATTAGGGACACTGTTGCTCCTGGGGTATCGGCGAGGACCATTCGCAACCGTCTCCATGAAGCTGGGCTACGGTCCCGCACACCGTTAGGCCGTCTTCCGCTCACGCCCCAACATCGCGCAGCCCGCCTCCAGTGGTGTCGCGACAGGCGTGAATGGAGGGACGAATGGAGACGTGTCGTCTTCAGCGATGAGAGTCGCTTCTGCCTTGGTGCCAATGATGGTCGTATGCGTGTTTGGCGCCGTGCAGGTGAGCGCCACAATCAGGACTGCATACGACCGAGGCACACAGGGCCAACACCCGGCATCATGGTGTGGAGAGCGATCTCCTACACTGGCCGTACACCACTGGTGATCGTCGAGGGGACACTGAATAGTGCGCGGTACATCCAAACCGTCATCGAACCCATCGTTCTACCATTCCTAGACCGGCAAGGGAACTTGCTGTTCCAACAGGACAATGCACGTCCGCATGTATCCCGTGCCACCCAACGTGCTCTAGAAGGTGTAAGTCAACTACCCTGGCCAGCAAGATCTCCGGATCTGTCCCCCATTGAGCATGTTTGGGACTGGATGAAGCGTCGTCTCACGCGGTCTGCACGTCCAGCACGAACGCTGGTCCAACTGAGGCGCCAGGTGGAAATGGCATGGCAAGCCGTTCCACAGGACTACATCCAGCATCTCTACGATCGTCTCCATGGGAGAATAGCAGCCTGCATTGCTGCGAAAGGTGGATATACACTGTACTAGTGCCGACATTGTGCATGCTCTGTTGCCTGTGTCTATGTGCCTGTGGTTCTGTCAGTGTGATCATGTGATGTATCTGACCCCAGGAATGTGTCAATAAAGTTTCCCCTTCCTGGGACAATGAATTCACGGTGTTCTTATTGCAATTTCCAGGAGTGTATGTTCCTTAAGTGTCTCAACAATTTTCCCTGTCTCGAAAATGGAAACTTGTGTTAGTTGCCAACAGCTTCCATGTCAAAACGTTTTTAGCTTGTACTGTGTGGAACTGGGGACCTAGAAACGACGGAGAGGCTTCGTCCCCGCCGTAGCCCTCATTGGATCGCAACCCCACAACAGGTTACAGCAGTCCACTCACCCCACCGCCGCCCCACACCGAACCCAGGGCTATTGTGCGGTTCGGCCCCCAGTGGACCCCTCCCACCCCCTCCGGGAACGTCTCACACCAGACGAGTGTAACCCCAATTTTTGCGTGGGAGAGTAATCATGGTGTACGCGTACGCGGAGAAAGTGTTTGCGCAGCAATCGCAGGCATAGGGTAACTGAGGCAGAATAAGGGGAACCAGCCTGAATTCGCCGAGGTAGATTGAAAACCACCTTAAAAACTATCCACAGACTGGCCGGCACACAGAACCTGGACACTAATCCGCAAGGTGGATCCGTCCGGGGACCGAGATGCTTTCCCGCCCGGAAAGCAGTGCGTTAGACCGCATGGCTTACCGGGTGGGGTTTTAGCTTGTAACTGGTCCTTGATGATACTTCTTCTTAATTTGATTTCGTGTACTTATTATTGTAGTGTAGTACAGTGATAGTGCAACACATGCACCATTAAATTTTCTAGATTGCAACACTTTTACATTTGAACAAAACATTTGTTCCTACGTATGCGACCATATTGTACTTTTGTAAAAACCTTACTTTTAAGGAGTAATTTTTTTTATTTCAGAAAAAGGTTGCAGCACACATAAATTGAATGCTATCATTTAGAAATGGAATGAGAAGAATAGATTAAACTTCTACTACATGGCTGGCTAGAGGCGAAAGTCTGAAAATGTACCCAAGTATAACAGTATCCCTAGTATTTGTAAAATATGCCTCGTCTTTTAATAAGTCTTGTTACTGTTACAATAAATGAAAGTCTTTATTTTGTGGCGTAGACTCTGTTCATTTAACATTTCCTTCCTTGACGCCAGGTCAGCTTTGTCAGTTGAAATAACAGTCAAAGTTGACAGTTTTCTTTCAGACAGCTTCCATAGCTGTCTTACAGTGGATATCGGTCACATTGAAGCAGAAAATGCAGTCTGAATTTCCAGGAGGCAACATACTATTAGTGAAGCGTTGCACTAGAATACTTAAGAAAGAAATATGAACGAGCAGAATTGAATTTCTAATAGAAAATGCAGTTGAGTAAAGGAAAACGAGTAGTCTTCGAATAAAAAAATTAAAACTACAATTCAAAAGCTTGAATTCACCATTTGGTCCTAGACATGAGACTTGTCTGAACAAACATCTACATCCATATCTATTCTCCGCAAGCCACGGGGTGTGGTGGAGGGCACTTTACGTGTCACTGTCATTACCTCCCCTTTCTGCTATAGTCGCGTATGGTTCGCGGGAAGAACGACTGCCGGAAAGCCTCCGTGCGCGCTCAAATCTCTCTACTTTTACATTAGTGATCTCCTCCGGAGGTATAAGTAGGGGGAAGCAATATATTCGATATCTCATCCAGAAACGCACCCTCTCGAAACCCTGGACAGCAAGCTACACCGCGATGCAGAGCGCTTCTCTTGCAGAGTCTGCCACTTGAGTTTGCTAAACATCTCCGTAATGCTATCACGCTTACCAAATAACGCTGTGACGAAACGCGCTGCTCTTCTTTGGATCTTCTCTATCTCCTCTGTCAACCCGACCTGGTACGGATCGCACACTGAAGAGCAATACTCAGTTATAGGTCGAACGAGTGTTCTGTAAGCTACCTCCTTTGTTGATGGACTACATTTTCTAAGGACTCTCCCAATGAATCTCAACCTGGCATCCGCCATACCAACAAATAATTTGATATGATCACTCCACTTCAAATCGTTCCGCACGCATACTCCCAGATATTTTACAGAAGTAACTGCTACCAGTGTTTGTTCCGCTATCATATAATCATACATTAAAAGATCCTTCTTTCTATGTATTCGCATACGTTACATTTGTCTATGTTAAGGGTCAGTTTCCACTCCCTGCACCAAGTGCCCATCCGCTGCAGATCTTCCTGCATTTCGCTGCAACTTTCTAATGCTGCAACTTCTCTTTATACTACAGCATCATCCGCGAAAAGCCGCATGGAACTTCCGACACTATCTACTAGGTCATTTACATATATTGTGAAAAGCAATGGTCCCATAACACTCCCCTGTGGCACGCCAGAGGTTACTTTAACGTCTGTAGACGTCTCTCCATTGAGAACGACATGATGTGTTCTTTTTGCTAAAAACGCTTCAATTCAGTAAACAGCTGGTCTGATATTCCGTAGGCTCTTACTTTATCAGGCGACAGTGCGGAACTGTATCGAACGCCTCCCGGAAGTCAAGGAAAATGGCATGTACCTGGAAGCCTGTATCTAATATTTTCTGGGTCTCGTGAACAAATAAAGCGAGTTGGGTCTCACACGATCGCTGTTTCCGGAATCCATGTAGATTCTGGGTTTCCAGAAATGACATGATACGCAAGCAAACAACATGTTCTAAAATTCTACAACAGATCGATGTCAGAGATATAGATCTATAGTTCTGCGCATCTACTCGACGACCCTTCTTGAAGACTGAGACTACTTGTGCTCTTTTCCAATCATTTGGAACCTTCCGTTCCTCTAGAGACTTGCGGTACACGGCTGTTAGAAGGGGAGCAAGTTCTTTCGCGTACTCTGCGTAGAACCGAACTGGTATCCCATCAGGTTCAGTGGACTTTCCTCTGTTGAGTGATTTCAGTTGCTTTTCTATTCCTTTGACTCTTATTTCGATGTCAGCCATTTAGAGAAGGAACTGCAGTGCGGTCTTCCTCTGTGAAACAGCTTTGGAAAAAGGTGTTTAGTATTTCAGCTTTACGCGTGTCATCCTCTGTTTCAATGCCATCATCATCCCGGAGTGTCTATATATTCTGTTTCGAGCCACTTACTGATTTAATGTAAGACCAGAACTTCCTAGGATTTTCTGTCAAGTCGGTACATAGAATTTTACTTTAGAATTCACTGAACGCTTCACGCATAGCCCTCCTTACGCTAACTTTGACATCGTTTAGCTTCTGTTTGTCTGAGAGGTTGTGGCTGCGTTTAAACTTGCAGTGAAGCTCTCTTTGCTTTCGCAGAAGTTTCCTAACTTTGTTGTTGAACCACTGTGGGTTTTTCCCGTCCCTCACAGTTTTACTCGGCACGTACCTGTGTAAAACGCATTTTACGATTGCCTTAAACTTTTTTCATAAACACTCAACATTGTCAGTGTCTTGCTAAACAGATAAACCTTCCTCCCTTTTTTTATATTCCTATTTACTTCCATATTCAGGGATGCTGCAACGGCCTTATGGTCACTGATTCCCTGTCTGCACTTACAGAGTCAAAAAGTTGGGGTCTGTTTGTTATCAGTAGGTCCAAGATGTTATCCCCACGAGTCGGTTCTCTGTTTAATTGCTCGAGGTAATTTTCGGATAGTGCACTCAGTATAATGTCACTCGATGCTCTCTGTCCCTACCACCGGTCCTAAACATCTGAGTGTCCCAGTCTATATCTGGTAAATTGAAATCTCCACCGCAGACTATAACATCCTGAGAAAATGTATGTGAAATGTATTCCAGATTTTCTCTCAGTTGTTCTGCCACTAATGCTGCTGAGTCGGGAGGTCGGTAAAAGGAGCCAGTTATTAACCTAGCTCGGTTGTTGAGTGTAACTTCCACCCATAATAATTCACAGGAACTATCCACTTCTATTTCACTAAAGGATAAGGTGCTACTAACAGCGACAAACACGCCACCACCAGTTGCATGCAATCTATCCTTCCTAAACACCGTCTGTGCCTTTGTAAAAATTTTGGCAGAATTTATCTCTGGCTTCAGCCAGATTTCCGTACCTATAACGATTTCAGCTTCCGTGCTTTCTATCAGTGCTTGAAGTTCCGGTACTTTACCAACGCAGGTTCGACAGTTTAAAATTACAATACCGATTGCTGCTTGGTCCCAGCATGTCCTGACTTTGCCCCGCACCCTTTGAGGCTGTTGCCCTTTCTGTACTCGCCCGAGGCCATCTAACCTAAAAAACCGCCCAGTCCACGCCACACAACCCCTGCTACCCGTGTAGCCGCCTGCTGTGTGTAGTGGACTCCTGACCTATCCAACGGAACCCAAAACCCCACCACCCTATGGCGCAAGTCGAGGAATCTGCAGCCCACACGGTCGCAGAACCATCTCAGCCTCTGATTCAGACCCTCCACTCGCCTCTGTACCATAGGTCCGCAATCAGTCCTGTCGACGATGCTGCAGATGGTGAGCTCTGCTTTCATCCTGCTAGCGAGACTGGCAGTCTTCACCAAATCAGATAGCCGCCGGAAGCCGGAGAGGATTTCCTCCGATCCATAGCGACACACATCATTGGTACCGACATGAGCGACCACGTGCAGATGGGTGCACTCTGTACCCTTCATGGCATCCGGAAGGACCCTCTCCACATCTGTAATGACTCCCCCCAGTATGCACACGGAGTGCACATTGGTTTTCTTGCTGCCATATCCCTAAGGGGCCCCATTACGCGCCTGGCGTTGGAGCTCCCAACTACCAGTAAGCCCACCCTAACCGGCCACCCAGATCTTGCAGACTGAGGGGCAACCTCTGGAACAGGACAAGCAGCCATGTCCGGCCGAAGATCAGTATCAGCCTGAGACAGAGCCTGAAACCGGTTCGTCAGACAAACTGGAGAGGCCTTCCATTCACCCCGCCGGAATGTCTTTCGCCCCCTGCTACACCTTGAGACGACCTCCCACTCTACCACGGGTGAGGGATCAGCCTCAATGTGGGCAGTATCCCGGGCAGCCAAAACCGTAGTCCGATCGGGGTATGCGTGGAACGAGCTGGCCGTCCCCGACCCCCATCTGGACCCCCACAGTGATGCCCATTGGCAGCCTCAAGCTGTGTGACCAAAGCCAACACTGCCTGAAGCTGGGAGTGAAGGGATGCCAACTCAGCCCACATCCAAACACAGCAGTCGCAGTCCCTATTCATGCTAAATAATGTTGTGCAAAGAACGTCTGAACTAATCTACAGAGAGCACAAACAATTCGACACAAAATTTAAACGGTTATTAAAATAATTTAAGTAATATAAGTAAATAAAATAATTTATTAAAATAAATTAGCATACGGCTCTAATCAGTTTGCAATCGGTTCGTGTTCTTGCGGGAATGCAGGTGTCTAGAATTCGTTGCATATATACGTAAATTCGATTATCACAATCAGAAATAAATATTTTACCTTTAGCGAACAAATATGTATTGAACAGTTTATAAATTAAATTATGGGTGTATGCTCTGCGAATTGCCGAAAATGTACGTGTATGCTATACTCGTAAATGAAAAGTGTTATTACTAATTCCGGTTGCTATACAGTGAATCCTGAAGCTTCCTTTTTCGAATACTGTCGTTGTCTTCTAAATAAATGATTTATTCACGTGGTGAAACCTTGAAGGAAGGGGAAAAAGCAGCCAGAACCACTAAATATCCGACTTGTGGCTTTTTTTTTAGACTCCAATACTCAGCTCCACTGATGATATAATACATTAATGACTGTTCCTTTCATTAGGGAGTACACCGTCAGTATTAATTAATAAATTAAATTGATTGAATGATTTGGTGGCAAATGCACTGGCAGAGTACGCCAAGAGATTTACTACAAACACATGCAAAGAATGGGATCGATTATTATTCTCGTAGAGATATAAATCATATCTCTTACCAAGAAATCGTATATTTTTCACCTATTCCGTAACATTTTATGGTAAAAGTTACACACTTCGTGTCCACAGTTGGTAATGGCAGCCCTCTTAACTGCAGCAAAGCATACCAGTGAAGAGCCCAGTTGTTTGCTGAGTTGGGCATCTGGCAACAGGACTACAGCGCCTGCCAGTGCGTCAGCTGCAGGCTTCCAAGTTGTAGCTATGACAGCAGAGGTGCAACTAGCCGTAATGCAGACGAGCACTTCTCAGAAGACGGCCAGTACTCTACAACAATTTCTACGCTCCATGAAATGAAGTGATAAGGGGGACAGAGACCGTTCCTAACTGACCCACTTCGACAATGTTTGTTTTTGACTTTATGAAAGTTCCTTCCACAGACTCCTCTAAGATATTGATGTCCGTATTGATTTATCCATGCAAGTAATAATTTTTGCAGCTGCTTTTAGCCTATACTCTCAGTAGGGTGAATCCTGGGATAGGACCTTCGCAGTATCTAGATGACATCGAAGTGTTGTACAGTGTTATGTAAAAGACTGCAACCATGATACTATCGCAGCGATACGATGGCTACCGAATGTTGTATGGCACGAATGGCTGAGAGACACCAACTGGTGGGTTAAGCCTCTGAGGTGGAGGGGGTTTTCATCCGCCGTCACAATGGTCTCCTTCCATGCGGATATAAGAGAGCGTTGTCGCATGTGTGTTTGTAGCGTGTAGGTGAGTGTAAAACGAAGCGAGTGTAATGCAGTGTTTGTACGATAATGATGAGAGAGGGAAAAGGGTAAAACCTGGTACCGGCACTTAGTCTATTCCTTTCGAAAAGTGCCGGCCATTGCGGCCAAGGGGTTTTAGGCGCTTCAGTCCGGAACCGCGCTGCTGCTACGGTCGCAGGTTCGAATCCTGCCTCGGCCATGGATGTGTGTGATGTCCTTAGGTTAGTTAGGTTTAAGTAGTTCTAAGTCTAGGGGACTGATGACCTCAGATGTTAAGTCCCATAGTGCTCAGAGCCATTTGAACAATTTGAACTTTCGAAAAGTAGCAAGAGGGGCGCCGAGCTTAACGTCCCTATCCGAGTAACAAGTGTCTCATGCTCTCACTTCATGAGACCGTACAGAGAGGTTTGGAATTTAACCCACGGCACTGGCGTAAGGTCTGGTAATGGACCTAACGCCACTATCTGTCTTTCCCTTGCTAGCCAAATAATGTCAGTGAAAATTTCATCCATCATCAGGGTTAGAACCGGCTTACCTCCGAATCGAGCGCCACCATAAAGGTGCGCGTTGACGATCTCGGCTATCGAGGTGAGAACTGAAGGAAAAATGTTCATCTCAACGCGTTGTGCAGTATTTGTGGGTAGGAGAGATCGGCAGTCTCTAACTACCAACTTCAAAGATAGCATTTAGTACAAATGTCATAACTGCTATGTTTAAGAAACAATACTGTTGGAAAAACATCACAACCGAGCATGTTACTAGAGGTTGAAAATTCGCTGTAGTTGTAAATTTCTTTTATTATCACGACTTGTCGTAACAATAAAAGAAATTTACAACTTTAGCGGGTTTTCAACCTCTGGTAACTATGTTTAAAGTAGAAAGAAGCCATATTCCGTGGTATGGGTAAGTCAAGCAACAAAAGACGACAAAGACCCCCCCCCCCCCCCCCCATGGTTCAGTGGTACCATTGGAGAACGTTGCGAAAGCAATGCCTGTTACATCATTGCTTCAACAGAGAATGCAGGGAAACTGATAGGGAATAATTAATCAAAGCTCTTGCGTCTATATTGCCCACTCACATTAGTCTGACCATCAAGAAAAATCCTCAATAACCATCTTTTGCTGCTAGGATCGCTGTGAGGTGTGCAGGAAGAGAATCAACGAGGTTCTGGATGACACCGACAGGGATGTGGAACCACGCCGACTCTAGTTGCGTAGCCAGCTGCGCTAGGTTTCTCGGTTGAAGAACCACGGCGTGAACCGCCCAATCGATATAGTCACACCGATTCTAGATTGTTAAAATAAGATATGGCAGTGGCTGTATTGTTAAGAACAATAATGTGATGTCCCTTGTGATTTTCATGCATGCATATCGTAATTATCCGGCGATACCAGGCAGCGACTTTCAAGTAAAATGTGTAAGACGTCGTGGTCTCCTGACCTTCATTGCTTACATATTCCGCCCTCACAATCATATTCCGCACATCAAGACGCTTCATTCGAACCCAAACTCGATAAGATAGAGTCAATGCTGTACGAATTCATGTAAACGATACACAAATTACAAGTGCGCACCGGGGTTGAGATACTCGAGGCTGGTGTACACACACACATTCAAGACACGACGGCCACAAGAGCTTTTAGTTCGGAGAGGCGGACCACACGCCGGAAGGCTGGCCCCTTCAGAGGACGATTCAGCCTATCTCCACCAGACGGCGACCACCCGTGGAGCGGACAGTGGTTGCCCGAGTGAAAGGGGAGAACGACCCAGTGTTCGGCTTAAAAGCAAATTCCGCTACATTGTGTGGCAGCACCCAGCCTACGCATTCTTTACAAACATAACATGCAGTTTCAGAGCTTTTCACAGGGAGACAGCAAATGCCAAATGGAGATGCTACAGATTTCCGAATTGGTCACCTTAAACGAAACATCATCCTCCCATTTTAGAAGAGTAATGCTGATTGGCAAATGATATTCCTGATGCCTTGAGCTGAAGGAGTAATAGAAGAGACCGAATGATATACCCCTTCACGTCAGGCATGGAAAGGGAATGTTCCGTTGTCACTCTTGGAGCGAGAACACATAACGAGAGCGTGTATGCTCGTACGTGTACTCAAAGAGTGAGGAACAAGTCTCTCCTCAGTACTTCACTGGGAGATCACCTCTGTCGAGAGTGAATAGGAGTGCAACCCTACATTGAGTCCTTGCAATTAAGCGTGGTTCACTGTGTTGGCCACCACACTTATTGTGCGGTGTGAACGGCAGAGTTATAGTTAAACGCCTGCCAGTGAATTTTTGAGTGGCATTGTGGTGGACTGGTTATCTGACCAGTGTACCACACCAATAGTTAGACTAGGGGTGAATAGGAGTCCTTGACTTCATCAAGGCGTAGGGAGAGTTAGATTGGCGAAGGTCAATCCAGATAGAACGAGAGTTATCTTATTTGTCAGCAGCGAGCGGCGCAGACAGCAGTCATTGCAGCTTACAGTATTGTGCGCTACAGCTCTTGCGAGCCCCATATTTCCTCCACAACAATACACTTCACTGCATTTCACATGCAACAGCCTCGACCGTACCTAGCAACATTCTAATGGATAATTATTCAAAACTTCCTGGCAGATTAAAACTGTGTGCCTGAATGAGACTCGAACTCGGGACCCTTGCGTTTCGCGGGCAAGTGACTCATTCTGGAAACATCCCCCAAGCTGTGGCTAAGCCATGTCTCTGCAGTATCCTTTCTTTCAGGGGTGCTAGTTCTGCAAGGTTTGCAGGAGAGCTTCTGTAAAGTTTGGAAGGTAGGAGACGAGGTACTGGCAGAAGTAAAGCTGTGAGGACCGGGCGTGAGTCGTGCTTCGGTAGCTCAGTTGGTAGAGCACTTGCCCGAGAAAGGCAAAGGTCCCTAGTTCGAGTCTTGGTCGGGCGCACAGTTTTAATCTGCCAGGAAGTTTCATATCAGCGCACCCTTCGCTGCAGTGTGAAAAACTCATTCTAGATAATTATTCAAGTTGAGTAGGTGCAGCTCACAGCCATTCTGCCAAGTCGATAACAATCTTAAACTTCATATAGAAATTTCATTAGCGACTCCTATCCTTAAGAGGTAACTTAGCATTCCGAAAAGAACCCAGAAATAACGTGTTCAGTTCATAAATAAAAGTGTCATTGTGATTTCTCAGAATTTTCGCAAAATAAATAACAATTTTCGTTAGTTTCATGTTTTTCTTACACTAACTAGCACTACTCCAGTACCCAAGTATCCCACTAGTTAGGTAAGGAATTTTGTGTCATTTCCTTACAGTGGAGGACTCCAGAAGATATTTATTGCTGAAAGTTTTTCATGCATTTCCCTTTAGAACGTTAGGAGCGCCTCTCTGACTTCTGTAGTAGTGTGAGGGTGGAAATTGCATCTTGCAGGAGCCACAGGGTAAAGAGTACATCTCAGATTAATCCGTTGCGCAGAATGACAGAATAGCACCCACACGCTCACAAATGTCGTCCCCTATACAGGAATTACATAGTGTGCCACGCAGTAACGATGACGTATAGAAGCTTGGGTTTGGCTGTGAATGGTGCAGGGATAGTTAAAGCAGTTAACAGAAACCATCGGGTAAAGCAGAAAATCTGAGCTAGAGTCCCCGTCCGGCACAAATGTTTATTGTCGACATTCCCTCCTACACCTGATGGTTGTTCGAATCCGCGACTGCAAATACATCTCATGTGATTCTCTACTGGGTTCAAATCCGAGGAGTTTGGTGGCCAGGGAAGTACAGTAAACACAACCTGGTGCTCTTCGAACCACACACGTACTCTGACTGCGAACTGTGTGATACATTGAATTGTCCTCCTGGTAGAGTATGGTAGCAGTTGGCGTTAGGGCTGAGGTAACGATGTTATCGCATCCGTTCTCATGTTACACATCCGGTGTCAGGTTTCTCACTTTGGCGACTTACATTCAAAGTGACCGCCCCATTCCCTCTTTCCCAGGAATTCATCAAGGTCACCCTGGGGAAACACTCAGACAATCGTACTAGTTAAATCCAATTTCACCTGGTAGGGGGGGGGGGGGGGGGGCACCAAGCCCTTCTCCTCTGCTCCTCATCTCTCCCCTTCCCTCTGGAATAATAAGCATCAAACATGTCCTCTAAACCTTCATATTTTGTAACTGGGGCTCCTGAGTGAGAGAGTTACTCTGGAGCACAACAGCATACGGTGCGGTTGTAGTGTGCGCCTATTTGTTAATAATAAATTTGTTAATAATAAATTACGTTAAGTCAAGCCACTTTAGTTCTATTTATTAATACGAACTCAAGATTGCATCATTAGAAGCAGACCACGTGCTGGCAGATATTTAAGTATTCTTATTGTTCCACAATTTTACGTGTTTTTCCCATATTTTCCATATTTCTTCGTATTTTTACCAATTTTACGTACTTTTCACCCATTTTCGTATTTTTACAGGATTTTTCGCAATTATATTTATTTTTTCCACTTTTCTCATATTTTATACAATTGCCTTAGATCCACCCCACGGTCCCCGACGTCGTGTCGACGTCATGATGCTTTCAGCGAGTTACAAAGCAGTTTGTGTCTGAATTAGGTATCACTGGCACTGAAGCACACCTCCCCAACTCCACCTTTTATAATTTGGTGACCTGAGTTGGCAGTATAGGAAGAGGTTGAAGGCTTATGGGGGTACGGTATGGTGGAGTAAAGTAGAGCAGAAGTTAGACGCTAAGGAGCTTGAGAAGGTGTAGAGACTGGCCAGTTCAACCACAGTAGGCGCTTACTAAATGGACTTGTAACTTAACGTGGTGCTCTTCTTTGCGTCTTCTTTACTTCCCTCATCAGTCTTATCTGGTGCTGATACCAGACTGACGAGCAATATTCAAGTATTGGTCGAACGAGTGTTTTGTAACCTACTTCCTTCATTGGTGGACTGCGTTTCCTGAGAGTTCTTCTTACCTACTATGAATTTCATGTAGTTGTTCGACTTCAGATCTCTCTAATGAAATTATTCATGTACACAAGAGAACTACTCGAAACTGCATTTGGTATACCTATGTAGTCAGTATCTCGAATCATTAAGTTGTAAACCTTATCGACGTTCTCGGAATGCGTTGCCTTATTGACTGAGGCGTAAATGTGTACCTGTGTTGTGTGGACGTCTTCCGAGGGAGATTGTGGGATACAGTGTCATAATTATTGTGTTACAGGTAAGAATGACAAATGAAAAGCAAAGAGTAGCACCAGTGGGCTGCCGATCTTAACGCCCACATTCCAACATCTCATGATACACTGTCACAAGTTTGGCATGAACCATTAGAGTAAGATTCCTCCCCGTTTGGCCCAGTATTCGTTACGACCACAAATACTGATGATGACCCGAGCGGAAATATATTCCCTTTGGCTCAAAAAAAGAAACATACGTCAGAAAAATATACAAAAAAAGAGGGCAGAGGTGACCCATCGTGCCACACTGCTCACATTCGTTTGTACTCACATACTCTGAGTTCAAACCTTATGATCCACCATATCCTATACATTAGCATATATTATGAAAACATCGTTCATGTGAAACTTAATGCAAGCTAATTACAAATGATATTCCCACTGTCACGAACAGAGGAATTCCCCTCGGTCATACTTGAATGTATCTTTGTGCATTTACAAATAAACAGCATTGGGTGATGTGAAGAGAACGAGGAACTAACGCCTTTAAAATTTGTTACGCACCTGACTGGAGATCAGAGAAGGGATGTTAGTTTTAATGTGCATAGACTGGGAGACGCTCCCAAGGCCCGTTGGTGCCAAAAATCATGAAAGTTGGTAAAGGTGAATGAAGCGGAAGAGATGATGTTAACCGAAACCTTGGACCTACTTGAAGAATGGAAGGGTAACAAAGTTTTATGCGAACATGTAGAATGAGGTTTGGGGACATTCTACGACAAGATGTGGATTGGAGCAGTCTTCATCCTAGGCTGAGAGAAATTCCTCTGAGTCTAGCCACGAAGTCGGCGTCCGCCGCACGCACAGCCAGAGTGTAGGTCAAATGTTTGTTTACCTGTCGGCACATTTGCACACTGAACTGACTCGTTCAAGTAGCAGCCGCATCATTCCTCACACACGCCAAGCTACGTGAAACAGTCCCCTACTTTTGGCCAAGTGCAAGCGACCCTGAGAGCAGCAGACATACTTGCTCATTTGTGTACTTCAATATTAATGAAGTTATACAGGATGAAGTGCTCTCTTTTAAATGTCAAGTGACATTTCCCAGCCGGCCGCTGTGGCCGAGTGGTTCTAGGTGCTTCAGTCCGGAACCGCGCTGCTGCTTCGGTCGCAGTTTCGAATCCTGACTCGGGCATGGATGTGTGTAATGTCCTTAGGTTAGTTAGGTTCAAATGGATCTGAGCACTATGGGACTTAACTTCTGAGGTCATCAGTCCCCTAGAACTTAGAACTACTTAAACCTAACTAACCTAAGGACATCACACACATCCATTCCCGAGGCAGGATTCGAACCTGCGACCGTAGCGGTCGCGAGGTTCCAGACTGTAGTGCCTAGAACCGCTCGGCCACTTCGGCCGGTGGTTAGTTAGGTTTAAGTAGTTCTAAGTCTAGGGGACTGATGACTTCAGATGTTAAGCCCCATAGTGCTCAGAGCCTTTTGAACCATTTGACATTTCCTGCGTAGACCCTCCACATCGCTGGTAAAAATGGTGATCCACTGCTACATGTAGACCTGGCACCTACGGCAGGACGTGTTAGAAGATAACAGAGTGGTTATTACAAGCGTTATGCAGTCTCATTGACACCATTAATCCCTTTACATAACCAGGAAGCATTAGGTCTACATTATACAGCAGAAATTTTAACAGTAAAGGAGGCAGTCCCTTCTAGCACAGCTGAGGGTGACAAAAATTTAGTTTTAAGAGATTCAAAAAGTAATTAAAATCTAGAATACCAAATACAGACTTGTACGCACAAATGGTTACGTCTAAGACGTTCTTCTGGGTTGAGTTGTTTGAGGGAAGAGACCAAACAGCGAGGTCATCGGTCTCATCGGATTAGGGAAGGACGGGGAAGGAAGTCGGCCGTGCCCTTTCAGAGAAACCATCCCGGCATTTGCCTGGAGCGATTTAGGGAAATCACGGAAAACCTAAATCAGGATGGCCGGACGCGGGATTGAACCGTCATCCTCCCGAATGCGAGTCCAGTGTGCTAACCACTGCGCCACTTCGCTCGGTGGTAAGACGTTCTTCGGCTAATAGAGAAAGCAAGAAGCTTCATCCCTGCCACTCAACCTGTGCGTCGAAGAAGCAATGACGGAAATAAAAGGAAGGTTCAAGAGTGGGATTAAAATTCAGGGTAAAAGGATATCAACGACAAGGTTTAGTGACTACATTTCTACTCTCAGTGAAGGTTATGAAGAACTGGATATGTAGAATGGAATGAACAGTCTGATAAGTATCAAATGTGGATTGCGTGTTAACAAAACAAAGACGGAAGTAATGAGATGAAGCAGAAATGAGAAGAGCTAAAAAATTAATATCGAAGTTGGTTATCAAGTAGTAGACGAAACATGGAATTCTGCTATTTTGGAAGCAAAACAGCTCTTGACCTACATAGAAAGGAGGACAAAGAAAGCCCACTAGCATAGGAAAAGGAGGGCATTCCTCGCCAAGACAAGTCTAATAGTTTCAATCATTGGAGTTAATCTGAGGAAGAAATTTCCGAGATGTAAGTGTGGGGCAAAGAATCATGGTAGTGAGTCACGGACAGTGGGGAAACCGGAACGTAAGTGAGGCGAAGCGTTTGAGATGTGGTTCTACAGAACGATGTTCACAATTAGGGTGAAATCATAAGATAAGGAATGAGCAGATGCTCCGCAGAATAGGCGGAAAAAATTAAATAAATGTGTACACTCGACTGAAATCGCAGACCAGTTGGCATCAGAAAGTACTGAGGGTGAGACTGCTAGATTCATACAGCATCTTGCACAGACGTAATACGCAACTATCTTATCAACGATTACTTGCCCACTGACTTGCATCAGGAAAAAAGAGATTATTTGGCTATCTAGTGATCAATAGCAACAAACAACAAATTTTTAGGTCCATAAGAAAGATTCGTTCATCAGCTAGCACTTGGAGATTGATCACTTGTACAAAGAGCATCGATGTCTCTTTATTATTACGAACACCAGCACGACATTGCCAATTTCGTCCATTTACTACTTGGGTGTACCAAGTATTGAAAACAATGCAGGGAATAATGCAAAGCAAAACTTCATTACCGAACTGAGTTCTCGACATTGTACGAAAGTTTGACAGTTCCATGTATTCAGAATAGGAGAGGCTCTTTCAGCAACAGGACTACAAGCGTGAATTCAAAAAACTGAAAAAAGGGTGAAATTTTTCATGAAATGATTAGTTTGCAATTAAGAAACAAAAAAGATTAGAGAAACATCTGTCGCGCCTTTGAAAGATTGTTGAAATTATGTATGATACATAGCAACAGAGATGCTCCCACATTAGTGACGCAAGGAGACCACTGAATGAAAATCCACCAGACAGGTAGTGCTCTTTTAAATTCTACGAGCATTCTTACACACTGAACTCTGAACTGAATTTTCGATTTTCATCTCAACTGCTGTACACAATTTCTTGCGTCATTGAAGGGCACGTCATAAGTTCCTCTAACCTATTTTATTTCTTACTTTTAGACCGAGTGCATACATGTAAAGCAGATAAGTTTCGCGCTACTCTGTGAGGTGATATTTTTTTACACTTCATTTGCATGGCTAACAGCGGCTGTTCATCAAATATGTAAATTTTCCTCCTTTTCTGTGATTATTTTCATACATTTAAGCGTTTCTTTTTTTGCATGACTGGACCTCACTTTGGTCAATTTAGTACACCATTTGTCCATTTCCGGCTCTTCTTTTGGTTGTGAATATTAGGTAGAATTTTTTTTTTTTTTTTGTGAAACTAGAAATTACACTGGTCAGTTTCATACTCCATCTGTCCATTTCCGCCTCTTCGGTTGGCTATGAAAATCCGGACAAAAATTTCCTCTCAAATTATTAGACTTTTCCTTATTTCACTGATTATTTTCAAGCAATTACATCTTTCTTTGCAAAACTAGGTCTCACTCTGGTCTATATGATGCGCCGTTTTTCAATTTTCGAAAGAAATGTGTGTGAATTCCTAAGGGACCGAACTGCTGAGGTCATCGGTCCGTAGACTTACACACTACTTAAACTAACTTATGCTAAGAACAACACACACACCTATGCCCGAGGGAGGACTCGAACCTCCGGCGGGGGTGCCCGCAATCCGTGACATTGTGCCGCAAACCGCGCGGCCGGTCCGCGTGGCTTTCGATTTTCCATTCCCAGTTTTGTCATGAAAACAGGGACGAAATATTCGCTGTGTAATTTCTAATGACACTTGTTTTCAGTCAGCTCAAACATTTGGCCGAGAATACTACTATTCGCTCTAGTGCTAAAACAATATATGCAATACCTACATGTAATAACGCACAAAAGTAACATAATCCAAAAATGTAGCATGTAAGTAATAAAGTACAAAGGTCAATAAATAAACACGTATAGTGGCGTATTTCACTTCAAAGCTGTCTCCAGCTACTCCGATGCACGTGTTAAGATCAGTAGCCAAGTGATTTCGCTACAGTTTTCAGACTTCCGCCTCGCGACCTTTCAGAATACGCCTCTTCCGGGTACGTGCAGCGCCCGCTGCGCGACAGCGTTGTTATAAACTCAAAGGCGCTAAATTGACTACGGTTAGACGGGAGATTTCATGGCTTCCCAAATGCGAAACGGTTGACGTCCCTTTAACAGTTCGCTACTTCCGGCACGTGCCATTAACCGCCAAATACCCGCCAGCTTCAAAGAACGTCAGTTGTGACATTCTGTGGAGTTATTTCTGGCAAATATAAATTAGTTCTATACGCCATAGTGGCACGGGCGCCGCAGAAACATGGATCCACTTTAAAGCACAGCCTCAACAGGGCAGCAGCATTACGACAAGTTATACTCAATTATGTGCAAGCTGGTATTACATCCCTGTTTCCTTTGTAACCACAACAGATGCAGTTCAATAAATGTGGACAGCCAAAGTAGACTTTAAAAATGTATCATACCAGATAAAAAATCCATTTGAGAGCTGTCATTGCACTACTCCGAATGTAAGTCATGCTGATATACGACCTACTTACACACATGATTTAAATAATAAATGCACCTGTTGTCACATGCAGCAGTTTTCGTTCGATGACTCAAAAGTACCACTTGGACTAATGATCTAGACTTCTAGACTCACTTCTTCCTGTTCTGTCTTCAGATTCAAAACAGAAATAACCTCTTTCAAATTTCATTTTGTTAAGGCGTCTAAGAAAGATGTACTTATTGTTTTTTTCTTACTTTTTTATGTGTCTACTCTCCCATCAGATTTTGAAAAAATATCAGATTTCATTCTACTTGGGACAAGTACATATTCCTCGTAGCACAGAATATAAGGCTACTAATTTAGAATAATCGTGAGATAGCCGCAAAACCACATACATAATCTGGGCGAAATATCACCAGATGAACGTGGTGTGGCAAATGTAAGAGAAATACATATTACATCTGTATTCGTTTAATGACTCACCGTACTTTATTTCATCACGAAGCGAGAGCAACGAAGTGAGCTACTTGCTCACGGAACTGTTCTCAAAATGAATAACAATTCGTGAACCGCCTACGTATATTTAGAATATATAATGGCACCAGTGTCCCGATGTGAATTATAACCTAAATTTACACATCTACAGAATTATTGTTTTAAACATTACTTATTTGTTTATTTACCGATGTACTTTGTTTCCGTCTCAAGACCTGGTTATCTCAAAGATAGCGTATTAGATTGGTTTCCTTCTACAAGTGTTCTGTTTACATGATGACAATAATTACTATCAAACTAAAAACAGTTGTCAAAATAGAGAACCTACTGAACTACGAACTACTATAGTTCAGGGAAGAATAAGTAAAGAAATAACAAAAAGTTTGAGTTTCGTGCCCTAATGAGAATGAGTTTGTCAAATGGCATAAGAAATGAAGCGTGACCTTGCAACTTTACCTATTTTAAAATTCTTTCACGGATTCAGTGTGACAGTGTGAGCCAAAGCTGCTTGGTCGTGGATTGAATTATTATGCAGGGTGTAAACGGTGTAAGCTGCCAAAATTATACAGACGCTACATCTCGGTGTGCTTGACAAAGAAATCGAATGAAATATTGTTGTACCACGTTCTGTATTTTTGTGTTCCTAAAAGACGGATATTCGTAGGTTTGATAGTAGACTCATTTCTCTTTACATTGTCAACAGAGAGCAATCGTCCTTACTTGTGTATTACCGACATCGAAGGGGCTATCGGAAAAAGGCGACGGGCGAACCAGAGCAGTGTAAACACAGGACGTGTACAACGACGCGGCGACTAGGTTCTACCGAAACAAGCAATTTAAACCGCATTCAGTTGTCAAGTACGAGTAATTCGTTTTACGTAAACAATAAATTAAGTACAACGAGACACTATCGCTTTTATATCATCGTAACGAAGGTCGTGATAGTAAAGAAAAGCTAACATCAAATAAAACGTGTTTCCTTAGTATAAAAATCAACCAGTAACCACGTAATTTGTTGTGCATTAATTACAATCAAATGCTTCCTCTCGTAATAAAAATACCATAACGAAAATCAATTTCAGGTTATTTTCCTTCTCTACATCAGAACCGTTACGAAAATGGAACCCAAAATTACTTTGTTTCCTTCACACCAGTACTAGAGTAAGTGTTCAAAATGCCCAACCATTCGATTCGACACATGCTTCATTACGGCGAACCCAGTTTTGTCGTACTCGTTCACGCACATGCACGACTGCCTTTGTGGTATTGACGGCATCGAGAATCTTCAGCCTAAGTTCGTCCACAGTATTTACTTGCTGAGCATAAATAAGTTCCTTCACACGGCCCCAAAAGTGAAAATCCTGTGGATTTAAACAGGTCTGCGTGCTGGCCATCGATATGGACCATATTGTCCTCTCCATCGTCCTGGAAATTGTCAATAGAAAAATCTTCGTACTCTGTGACCAATGTGGGGTGGAGCACCATCGTGGAGAAACCACACGTTATGACTTACGGCTAACGAAATATTTTCTAATAAAGTTAGTGGCAATATCTCCTGTAGAGAGGCTCGGTAATTGTTACCAGTCAATTGCGCAGGTAAAACGTAAGGCCGAATAATGTAATCGTCGATTGTACCCGCCCATACATTTACGGAAATCACCGCTGAAAAGATGTTGCTACTACTTGGCGCGGATTGTGTACACTCCACGTGTGCACGTTATGGAAATTAGTTATTCCCTCGCGAGTGAAACACGCTTCATGTGTGACGACTATTTTGTTTATAAAATCGTGTCGCCCACTTTGTAGCAAAAACCACTCTGAGGATTTTCGTCGCGGACGGAAATCTTTCTCTTCCAATTCTCGCACACGCTGAATGTGTTTAAGACCGCAGATGCCCGTCTTTCAAAGTGCGGTGAACGACAGTCTGCGATACACTCACTAGACGAGCGATGCTTCCAGTACTCGGAGTAGGACCTTCGTGAATGCGGTCCAGAATTAGTTCCTCAGAATCCAACGTACATTCTTCGCGTTGTGGGTTTCTACCTTCTGCACGGGGTAATAAAGAGCCAGTACCCCTCAATCTACGCAAATTAAATACGTATTCGTAAGCGGTATTCTTTCATCTTTATTTAATAATAAAACGAAAGGGTATCAGAACAGACAATACGTTTCACGCACAGAATTAAATGTAAACTATTGCAATTTGTTGCGAACGAATTGCAAAATGATCGAGTAAAATTAGAGATTTATGACGATACAAAGTTTTGGTGAACAGCAACAAATGTCGATCGTGCAGGAAGTTTTCATTGTGGGAAGAGTTCTCGATAACTTCGTACTGTTGCCCTCGCAACACCTTTGTCTCGCCATAAATTAAATGAATCTCGCATTGTTCAGTGACAGTAAATTTCCCTTCCATTATAATGTTTAACAGAGTTGCAATAACGTCTGCGCATGAAATAACGACTGCTGACGATCGGCGTATTACAGTGACTCAACCACGCAGACCAAAGTTGCCTATGTGTTTGCGATTCATGCTCGCGATGTCAATAACCGTAGCGGTAAGTAAGACGAACCGATTGCTTACGTTAAGTGTACCTGTGTTGGGGGAAGGGTAGAGCAGACACCCCGCAGTGTTTTGATCCTGTTTAATCAGCTCTCCAGTATTGTGCATAATGTTTCCGCAAATCACGTCTAATCCGTGTGCGCTCTGCAGTGTCTAGTTTTCCAATAAACATTGTCCCGAGATGAACTGATTTTTTTCTCAGACAACATTAAGAAATGGACAGACATGTTACTAGATGTTTTAAATAACTTTCTTGTGTTCTAGTAACAGTATTTTTTAGCAGATTATAAGGTTTGCATTCTTTACGATCAACAGAATATAGGAAAAAATATAAAACACGAAAACGAAATATTTTCGATAGTATATACCTGAGTGGCCACAACCCGGCTTTTGGCGACTTTTTTGTGATGTGGGTGAGCAGCCTCCTGGTCGCTTTTATATGATGTGCACAGCAAACATTTTAAACAGTGAGAGCTTCAATCCAAGTGTAAACACAGCCAAAACCTCTCAGACAAATAGAAGCTAAACGATGTCAAAGTTAGCGTAAGGAGGGCTTTGCGTGAAGCGTTCAGTGAATTCGAAAGTAAAATTCTATGTACCGACTTGACAGAAAATCCTAGGAAGTTCTGGTCTTACGTTATATCAGTAAGTGGCTCGAAACAGCATATCCAGACACTCCGGGATGATGATGGCATTGAAACAGAGGATGACACGCGTAAAGCTGAAATACTAAACACCATTTTTCAAAGCTGTTTCACAGAGGAAGACCGCACTGCAGTTCCTTCTCTAAATCCTCGCACATACGAAAAAATGGCTGACATCGAAATAAGTGTCCAAGGAATAGAAAAGCAACTGGAATCACTCAATAGAGGAAAGTCCACTGGACCTGACGGGATACCAATTCGATTCTACACAGAGTACGCGAAAGAACTTGCCCCCCTTCTAACAGCCGTGTACCGCAAGTCTCTAGAGGAACGGAAGGTTCCAAATAATTGGAAAAGAGCACAGGTAGTCCCAGTCTTCAAGAAGGGTCGTCGAGCAGATGCGCAAAACTATAGACCTATATCTCTGACGTCGATCTGTTGTAGAATTTTAGAACATGTTTTTTGCTTGAGTATCATGTCGTTTTTGGAAACCCAGAATCTACTATGTAGGAATCAACATGGATTCCGGAAACAGCGATCGTGTGAGACCCAACTCGCTTTATTTGTTCATGAGACCCAGAAAATATTAGATACAGGCTCCCAGATAGATGCTATTTTCCTTGACGTCCGGAAGGCGTTCGATACAGTTCCGCACTGTCGCCTGATAAACAAAGTAAGAGCCTACGGAATATCAGACCAGCTGTGTGGCTGGATTGAAGAGTTTTTAGCAAACAGAACACAGCATGTTGTTATCAATGGAGAGACGTCTACAGACAAAGTAACCTCTGGCGTGCCACAGGGGAGTGTTATGGGACCATTGCTTTTCACAATATATATAAATGACCTAGTAGATGGTGTCGGAAGTTCCATGCGGCTTTTCGCGGATGATGCTGTAGTATACAGAGAAGTTGCAGCATTAGAAAATTGTAGCGAAATGCAGGAAGATCTGCAGCGGGTAGGCACTTGGTGCAGGGAGTGGCAACTGACCCTTAACATTGACAAATGTAATGTATTGCGAATACATAGAAAGAAGGATCCTTAATTGTATGATTATTTGATAGCGGAACAAACACTGGTAGCAGTTACTTCTGTAAAATATCTGGGAGTATGCGTGCGGAACGATTTGACGTGGAATGATCATATAAAATTAATTATTGGTAAGGCGGGTACCAGGTTGAGATTCATTGGGAGAGTCCTTAGAAAATGTAGTCCATCAACAAAGGAGGTGGCTTACAAAACTTTCGTTCGACCTATACTTGAGTATTGCTCATCAGTGTGGGATCCGTACCAGATCGGGTTGACGGAGGAGATAGAGAAGATCCAAAGAAGAGCGGCGCGTTACGTCACAGGGTTATTTGGTAACCGTGATAGTGTTACGGAGATGTTTAGCAAACTCAAGTGGCAGACTCTGCAAGAGAGGCGCTCTGCATCGAGGTGTAGCTTGCTGTCCAGGTTTCGAGAGGGTGCGTTTCTGGATGCGGTATCGAATATATTGCTTCCCCCTACTTATACCTCCCGAGGAGATCACGAATGTAAAATTAGAGAGATTCGAGCGCGCACGGAGGCTTTCAGACAGTCGTTCTTCCCGCGAACCATACGCGACTGGAACAGAAAATGGAGGTAATGACAGTGGCACGTAAAGTGCCCTCCGCCACACACCGTTGGGTGGCTTGCGGAGTATAAATGTAGATGTAGAATGTAGATGAACATTTAAGTGAGTTTGTGCAAACTGTATTCGCAACTATGAATCAGGTTTCAAAACGCACATACGAAAACTGAAAACTCGAAAACGCCCTTCACAACGACAATGTCTTATTTCTTGGTATTTAACAAACTGTTGTTCATACATATTACTTTTAAATAAAAAATAACGATGCAACGATGCTCACCAGCTGACATCGGTGGTATCATCAATTCTGATGTACTGTAAAGTTCAAAAGAAAAGTACGTGATTCGGATGGAACAGGTCATAACATTTAAATAGCAACATTATCTCGACTGAAATAAAAAGGTTAAGTCTCCAAACTCTAAGAATTAGTTTGCGGTTCTTCGAGGTAAGGTTTCTGGTCATCCCTGGCATATAGAAAGGAATACATTACAACGGCAATGTAAGTGTGACGCAAAGAAACCGTTCCACTCAGATATCTACATCTGAAGTTTGTCATTTAAGTATTTCAGTTCGTCTGGAAGCTAACTGCGGCCCACTGCCGCACCAAAACGGGAGAAGAAAGAAAGAAATATTTTGAAGTGTGTTCAATCCCAAGTGTTCATTATTAAATCTCAGTGTGTTACACACTGAGTTACTGCATTCTGCTGCAATTGCAGCAGAAGGAGTGATTTACTTTCGCCTGACTTGTGGCGAGTTTTTGTAACACTCACATTCCTCTTGGTGTCATGTTATCTGCTTCTTTTTGCAGACCACAGTAGAATTTACGATACTTCATCTTGTAAAAATACTAATGGAGTTTTGATAGCGACAGAACTCTGAAACTATATTTTATTAAAGGAAGAACTAATGAGTCAATTCAATAACTTATGAAAAAGCTCATTGTTGAATAAAAATAAACGTGTAACATCTTCACTTATGCTATTATAAACCCAGACTAATTTGCATTTTACCAGCTGTCCATGATCCTCAAAAGATTACACTGTTATGTTGATGGCTCTGAGCACTATGGGACTTAACATCTGTGGTCATCAGTCCCCTAGAACTTAGAACTACTTAAACCTAACTCACCTAAGGACATCACAGACATCCATCCCGAGGCAGGATTCGAACCTGCGACCGTAGCGGTCACGTGGTTCCAAACTGAAGCGCCTAGAACCGCACGGCCACACCGGCCGGCCTGTTATGTTGAAAAATTTGTATTCAATTGTATACCATCGTAGCTTGCACATAAGCTTGGTATGGTGATTGCGAGTCTTTGTCTCAACAGTATTTTGTTTCTTTGACGGCGACGAAATTTCGAAACGTGTAAGGAATAAATAAAATACGTATTGTGTGTTTAAGGGGGCATTGCATGGCCTATGCCGCCAATGTTAAATTATCGAATTTTGTGACCCATTGTCTTGGAAGATTTTTAAGACACCAACTTATAATTTTCCATGATTATTGAATGCACCTTTCTAGATACACCGAACCAGAATTACTACTAAAATTTTATTGGGGGCATGTTGTCTTTTAAAAAAAAACACTTAATTTTTTGACAGAATTTTGTAAATAAATGAACATAAAAACAAAACAACTCAGAATATTTTAATTATTCTAGTTCCATATTTGTTGAATCTGTGAAGATTTCATGTCTCTACCATCAGTAATTTTTTTTTAGAAAACGAGTCATTTATTGCAAAAAAATGTATTTCAGAGATACTGAGGTTTAAAATTTTTTTTAGAAATTATACAAATTCACATTTCTTTGTCTTTTATGCACTAGAATTGCCCTGGCCCATAGTCTGTGTCTTCTTCAGTGTCACAACAGCCCAGTGATTGCCTCTTCCTTTTCTTTTTTGCTTCTTCTCTCAATTGCTGAGCAGCTAACTCTGCTTCACGTACACGAAACTCATCCAGTTCCTGCACTCCTTTAATTGTGTTCTGTCCAAATCTTACCACTAACTTCTCCAGAACCTTAAATCTTTCAAAGTCCCCACCATTAAAAGTTATTACAGCAACAGACACTGCTAAATTTGGAAATTTTTGGTAAGATCTTATGGGACCAAACTGCTGAGATCATCGGTCCCTAAGCTTACACATTACTTAATCTAACTTAAACTAACTTACGCTAAGGACAACACACACACCCATGCCCGAGGGAGGACTCGAACCTCCGATGGGAGGGGGCGGGGAGGGGGGGGGGGGGGGTAGGGGGCAGCGCGAACTGCGACAGGACGCCCTAGATATCGCGATCGCGGCTACCCTACGCGGCAGACACTGCTAACTTTAGAGTCAAAAGGCCAACAAATACATTTTTAGGCACACGGCACCACACAATATTATTGAAGGACTCATTCATTTTTATTTTTATTTATTTATTTATTGTTCCGTGGGACCAAATTAAGGAGAAGTCTCCATGGTCATGGAACGAGTCAATACATGAAATTATAACATGATATTAGAAACAGATAAAAGGAAATATAAAAAAACATATTCAGGTGACAAGTCGTGAGTTTAAATGAAGAAAATCAACAATGTAACACTGGAATTTGCTTAATTTTTTAGCTCTTCCAGGAGCTCCTCGACAGAATAGAAGGAGTGAGCCATGAGGAAACTCTTCAGTTTAGACTTAAAAGAGTTTGGGCTACTGCTAAGATTTTTGAGTTCTTGTGGTAGCTTATTGAAAATGGATGCAGCAGAATACTGCACTCCTTTCTGCACAAGAGTCAAGGAAGTGCATTCTACATGCAGATTTGAGTTCTGCCTAGTATTAACTGAGTGAAAGCTGCTAACTCTTGGGAATAGGCTAATATTGCTAACAACAAACGACATTAAAGAAAATATATACTGTGAGGCCAATGTCAGAATTCCCAGATTTTTGAATAGGGGTCGACAAGAGGTTCTCGAACTTACGCCACATATAGCTCGAACAGCCCGTTTTTTAGCCAAAAATACCCTTTTTGACTCAGAAGAATTACCCAAAAAATAATACCATACGACATAAGCGTATGAAAATATGTGAAGTAGACTACTTTTCGTGTTGAAGTGTCACTTATTTCAGATACTGTTCTAACGGTAAATAAAGCAGCATATAGCTTCTGAACAAGATCCTGGACATGGGCTTTCCACAACAGTTTACCATCTATCCGAACGCCTAGGAACTTGAACTGTTCCGTCTCGCTTATAATATGCCTATTCTGTCTGATCAAAATATCGGTTCTTGTTTAATTGTGAGTTAGAAACTGTAAAAGCTGAGTCTTACTGTGATTTAGCATCAAATTATTTTCCAGAAGCCACGAACTTATTTCATGAACTACATTATTTGTTACTGTTTCAATATTACACACAAGATCCTTCACTATCAAGCTGGTGTCATCAGCAGACAGAAATATTTTTGAATCACCTGTAATACTAGAAGGCATATCACTTATATAAATAAGAAACAGCAGTGGCCCCAGCACCGATCCGTGGGGAATGCCCCACTTAACAGTGCCCCATTGGGACTTAACATCACTACCACTCTCAATATTGCGGAGAATTACCCTCTGCTTTCTGTTCTTAAAGTAAGAGGCGAACCAATTGTAAGCTACTCCCCTTACTCCATAATGGTCCAACTTCTGCAGTAATATTTTGTGGTCAACAAAGTCAAAAGCCTTCGTTAAATCAAAGAAAACACCTAGCGTTCGCAACCTTTTATTTAATTCGTCCAAAACCTCACAGAGAAAAGAGAATATTTCATTTTCAGTTGTTAAACCATTTCTAAAACCAAACTGAACATTTGATAGCAAATTATGTGAATTTAAATGCTCCAGTTACCTTGTATATACAACCCTCTCGATAACTTTAGCAAACACCGATGGCATAGAAATAGGTCTAAAATTGTCAACATGATCAAAGTCTCCCTTTTTATAAAGTGACTTCACTACCGAGTACTTTAATCGGTCAGGAAACCGACCACTCCTAAAGGAAAAGTTATGGCTGAGAACTGGGCTAACATACATAGAACAATACTTCAGTATTCTGCTACATTCCCCGTCATATCCATGAGAGTTCTTGGTCTTTAGTGATTTAATTATTAACTCAATCTCCCTCTTGTCAGTATCATGGAGGAGCATTTCAGGTAACAGTCTCGGAACACTTTTTTCTGAGAGCGCTATATGATTCCCTGTTGGGACTAGATTTCTATTTAGTTCACCTGCTATATTCATAAAGTGATTATTAAATACTGTACATATATGCGACTTATCAGTAACACGGACATTCCCACTACGCACTGATTCTATATCCTCGACCTGTCTCTGCAGACCAGCAACTTCCTTTACGACTGACCATATGGTTTTAATTTTATCCTGAGACTTAGCTATTCTATCTGCATACCACATACTTTTTGCCATCCTAATAACATTTTTAAGCACCTTACAATACTGTTTGTAATGGGCTGCTGCATTTAGATTTTGACTGTTTCTAACGTTTTGATATAATTGCCACTTTGTTCTACAAGATATTCTTATCCCTCTAGTCAGCCACCCAGGCTGCCTGTTTGTGCTAGTACCCTGTTTTAAACGTTCTAACGGAAAGCAACTTTCAAAGAGCATGAGAAATGTCTTGAGAAAAGCATTATATTTATCGTCTGCTGTATCAGCGCTATAAACATCTTGCCACTCTTGTTCCTTTATAAGGTTTACAAAGGTCTCTACAGCAACTGGATCAGCTTTCCTGAACAGCTGATGACTATATTTAACACGTGTTGCAGCACAAAAATCTTTTAAAGTTAAAATTTGTGCATCATGATCTGAAAAGCCATTCACCTTTTTGCTAACAGAATGCCCTTCTAGTAATGAGGAATGAACAAAAATGTTGCCTATGGTTGTTCTACTGTTCCCTTGCACTCTCGTTGGAAAGAATACGGTTTGCATAAGATTATATGAATTAAAGAGGTCTACGAGCATCATCTTCCTTGCACAATCACTTATACAATTAATACTGAAGTCACCACATATAACTAACTTTTTGTATTTCCTATAAAGTGAACCAAGAATCTCCTCTAGCTTTAGCAAAAATGTTGTGAAATCGGAGTCTGGGGATCTATAAATAACGACAGTTAGAAGTTTAGCTCCGTTAAATCTAACCACACCTGCACAACATTCAAACACCTTTTCAGTGCAGTACTTTGAAACATCAATTGACTCAAATGGGATGCCGTTTTTCACATACATGGCTACTCCCCCACACCGCAAAGAGCTCCTCGAAAAGCTGCCAGCCAACCTGTATCCTGGTAAAGGAAGCGTCTGAATTATCTCCTTACGTAAGAAGTGTTCACATATACCAATAATTTCAGAGTCAACATCTATAGGCAGTCCACTAACTTTATCTCTAATTCCTTGTATATTTTGATGAAATATACTAATTCCCTCATTACTCGGATACCTAAGCTTTGTCAAAAGTGGTTCCCTTGTTATAGAGACTTCCCTTAAGCAGGAATACCTATCAGCTGACTTCAATCTAAAAAAGGTGCAGCTCTAACACCCACTACTGCAGGAATTTTCCCATGAGTGATCCCACCAACCCCACCTATGCTGTCACCTATAAGCTTTGCCAACCTCCCCTTCCCATACCTGTTGAGGTGCAGGCCATGTCTAGTGAAACCCGTCCTGCTGATAGACCCCACCAACACCACTGAAATGTGACCCATGCTTTCTGTCATCAGCGCACCCCCAAGTCTCATGTTATTACGCCTCACGGCTGTATTAAGATGAGGCCGATCGTGACGCTGAAACAGTTCCACGAAATGCACATTCGTGTTGCCAGTCGGAGTGGCTATCTTTTCCAGGTCACCATCTATGTTATACTCCCCATCCCTATCAATACTATTACCAGCCCCACCCACAATCACTACCTGATCCTCTTTAGTAAAATCCCTACATAACCCCCCTATGTTAACAGTCACCTGAGCCAACCCTGCATTAGGCTTCACAATGCTGGTGACCTGGTACTCACTCCCCAGCACTTCCTTCAACTGCTGGCCTACACCTCTGCCATGAGAACTACCTAACAGCAGAACCTTCTTCTTCCTCTTCGACTTTGCAACTGTTCTAGGCATAGTAACTACTGAGGTCTGCTGCATACATCCTACATCTACAGCTACTAGAGATTCCTCTCCACTAGACCCTGACAGTTGGTCATATCTATTGTAAACACCAACAGTAAAACAATCTGAAAATCTTCTTCTCCTAGCAGATCTCTTGCCAACAGCCAGCTCCCATTCCCCAACCCCCTTCTCCCTCCTCGTCCTATCTAGCTCCTCCTCTGCGTTTTTCAACTGCACCTGAAGGGCACAGATCTTACGCTCCTGCTCCTCTATCAACTTATTCTTGCTACATAACCTGCAGTTCCAGGAGAGGATCTCACCAGAATGCCCACTGGCTTCCCCACTGCATTCCCCCCAGTGAAAATACTTCGAACAAGTCTCACACCGCAATCCACTACTCACGAACCTACGGCAAAGCCCATACTACTCACTCACGGTAAAATTTTACTTTTTCTAAGTTCCGCTACTACAATAAGAAGATGTGAAAAACCTGACTACAGTAATCACAAACTTACTCTACAAGGGAAGTAACTACTATTATTAACAGTATTAATAAACAACAAATGTGAATATAACAAAAGACTAATACAGAAAGAGAATCAAACGTCTAATGACACAGTAACGAAGCTGAAAACAGTTCCCAAAAGGTTCTTCTGAAATAATTTCACCAGAAAACACCAAGAACACCGGTTGAAGACTACTAAAGTTCCTAAATAAACCACTATACACAAACAATTAATTAGTACTTACCTTTCGATGCCCCGCTACAGCTGCAACTGGTCAGCGCGGAATGTAAACACAGGCAAGAGGTTAAGTTGCTCGATACGAAACACTCACAAATATCAGGTCACAACACAAGAAAGGCAGAGGTGAATGAAGAAACCACTAATACGTTCTGGTCTTCCCATGAAAACTCTTCTTTAGTAGCTCAAGATTTGCCAAATCTCTGTAAATAGGTTTGATTGCCTCCATTACTCTCAAAGGAAGAGAATAATTATGTATAAACTCATGCAGGGTACCAGAAAATTCAGCTTGCCTATATTTAAACCAAGTATTTGGTGGAGGTGGGCACAAAGCATGACATGGCTTTTCATTGGTTGATATTCGACGAAAGAAAATGCTCCACACAGCTCTTTTCATCTCCTCTCAATTGTCACAGTTGCTTTTACGCTTAGTCATTTTATTTAAGTACAATAGAAGTTAGCTTACTACAAAAATAGCCGATAATAACACTACTTTCAACGACAAATAGTATCAGAAACAAAGGACTGATTTGGTTATTCGTAATGCCAACGTCTGAGCCGTAGCAGTAGGCGCAAACAAAACAAATGGTTCAAATGGCTCTGAGCACTATGGGACTTAACATCTGTGGTCATCAGTCCCCTAGAACTTAGAACTACTTAAACCTAACTAACCTAAGGACATCACACACATCCATGCCCGAGGCAGGATTCGAACCTGCGACCGTAGCAGTCCCGCAGTTCCGGACTGAGCGCCTGAACTGCTAGACCACCGCGGGCAAACAAAACAATTCACAGCCTTCTAGACCGTGTAGTCTCCAAGATATGACTGCTCAACTATGGTAGTATATGTGTAGCCACGAAATTTGACAGTCACACATCAACATTCAAAATGTTATTTGAAGGTCTCACAATTGTTTGATTTTAATGTATTATATACCAAAATGTTCAGCAAACTCCAAAGTAAATTATGGAGTAGAGAACCGAAAATGTCAAATTTCAACGAATTTCATGTACAGTGTTCCACTACGGTGAGATGAAAGTTTTATTATAACTTTAGGTAAGAAAGTTTTGAATGTTAACCACGTGGAAAAATATTCTCGTCTTTAACTATTGGTTGATCTGTCGTCCTTAGTTGCATGTGATATGTTCATAGCTATTGCTTTACATCTGTCTAATCAAAACAAAATAAAACAATTTCTTCTTGCAGTGCATGTTTCGCAAGGCATCTTCAGTGGCCTGGAATGTAGACATCTTTGTGTTTAAACTATTTTTAAACTATTCTGCAGATACGGAAATCATTAGGACAAAAATCACAAAAAGTTTCTGATACCCCTACAGAACCATTATCACATCCATCAAGCCATATTAGAGAGCAGATATGTGATAAGCGAGGAAACACACGTCAGTGTAAACTCTCTGCTGTACTTAATGAAAGAAATGAAAAAGTAATTTTAAAAAATTATTCGACAGCCATGAAGTAAAACAAACCCTGGTACCATGTTAAAACTAATACACACTCACACACACTCAGAAAAAAACGACTTGAATAAGCATTTAATCACGCTGAAACACACACACACACACACACACACACACACACACACACACACAGAGAGAGAGAGAGAGAGAGAGAGAGAGAGAGAGAGAGATCACATATTGTAAATACACATTGAATGGTTGGCAATAACATTCAACAGTTGGCAACATAATTGGAAACGTAACATCAGGTACACAAACGTTCATTTCCTCACTGTGTGAGAGCGAAATTTCGTATGGAAGGTGTGGGGTCCTGCCCACTCGTCTCGTAAAGGGCGCCTAAAGGACGCTGCATTCTCGGAATGCTATACAACAACTCGAGCAAATAACATTAATAGTTTTAATTAGTGTGGTGTGCATACTGTAAGACCTTCAGTACACACACCATCAGATTATTTGACTTGTCGCTCTAACGAAGTAGGCGAGTGGTCTTATTGTGGCGTGTTTATCTTCTGCCGTTAGGTCAGACGATAGAAATGCCACTTGCACGCTTAGAGTAGCAGATTGACGGTGACCAACTTTAAACAGAACTTGATCAACTTTCACACACATTTATTAAAATAATAAAAAGCATAGACATTACGTAACTTGATTCTGGATGCTGTTTACAATTGACGATCTGAAGTTCCTTTGGTCTTGGAACGTTGATCTTATTCTCACATATCTCTGATACTTGACAAAGCGTCTATTCATTTATCTTCATGCCTATGTACAGGAATATGGTAATCTTATTAGGCGCAGACTGAAACTTGACTATAAACTGGTACAGACTAATGTAGACTGGTACAGACAGGTGCAGATAAATGCAGACTCGTACAGACTAATGCAGACTGACTAATCGGAGGTCTGTACACTCGTTATAATGCCTCGCGCGTTAATGTATCACTGCATGAGTGTGATCCGCGAGGAGAAGAGGTTCTACGTTAGCAGCAATTTCATTGGCTGCGTTACATATTAATACGCGGATCGGCGGAAGCAGAATTTGGTCCGTCTCTAAGGCAGCGACATCTCGTAGTGCGGAGACGGACGAGCGCTGCGCCTGCGCTGTTGTGCTTAGCGGGGCGCGCTCTAGTGGGAAAGTTGTGTACGCACTGACTATGTGGAACTATGTACACAACAATTAGAATAAAACAGATTGACAATACTTAACTTTGAATTTACAACGGTGTCGTAAGCGATGGGCGATATGCAGATAAGCCAGAGACCTTTGCTATATACAGGGTCTATATCAGCAACTGATATGGATGACACATTACTGCTGTCGTTGTCCTCTGCTAGTACTGTGCTGGTCTGCGGGTCCCGGTCTGGTACCGTCCGGCCAAGACTGGCAGGAGCGGCGCTTATATCCTCTTCCGCTAGAGGGAGGTCCTGTCATGGTGCTGCCTTAATCAGTGCACCATTGGCCGACGTCGTCTCACCGCCTTCTCTGCTCTTGCGTTCTTCAACTTCGTTCCAGCACTTGTAGTTACGCCGGAACAGAAGGAAGCAGAAGACAATCCGGTTTGAAACAGAAGGAACAATACATGCAGAGGAGCATATACCAAATTTGTAAGTTGAAATTTATACTACTACTACGTCATAGATCAGTAAAAAGTTCCAGAACTGTTTATAACCCCAATATATAATAACCAACATGTAAATAAGAATAGTTTAAACACAAATATATATATACAGGGCGGTCCATTGATAGTGACCAGGCGAAATATCTCACGAAATAAGCATCATACGAAAAAACTACAAAGAAAGAAACTCGTCTAGCTTGAAGGGGGAAACCAGATGGTGCAATGGTTGGCCCGCTAGATGGCGCTGCCATAGGTCTAACGAATATCAACTACGTTTTTTTTTAAATATGAACCCCCATTTCATATTACATATTCGTGTAGTACGTAAAGAAATATGAATGTTTTAGTTGGACCACCTTTTCCGCTTTGTGATATATGGCGCTGTAATAGTCACAAACGTATAAGTACGTGGTATCACGTAACATTCCGCCAGTGCGGACGGTATTTGCTTCGTGATACATTACATGTGTTAAAATGGACCGTTTACCGATTGCGGAAAACGTCTATATCGTGTTGATGTATGGATATTGTGATTAAAATGCCCAATGGGCGTGTACTATGTATGCTGCTCGGTACCCGTGGCGACATCATGCAAGTGTCCGGACCGTTCGCCGGATAGTTACGTTATTTAAGGAAACAGGAAGTGTTCAGATACATGTGAAACGTCAGCCACGACCTACAACAAATGATGGTGCCCAAGCAGGTGTTTTAGTTGCCGTCGCGGCTAATCTGCACATCAGTAGCAGACAAATTGCGCGAGAATCGGGAATCTCGAAAACATCGGTGTTGAGAATGCTACATCAACATCGATTGTACCCTTACCATATTTCTATGCACCAGGAATTGCATGGCAACGACTCTGAACGTCGTGTACAGTTCTGCCACTGGGCACAAGAGAAATTACGGGACGATGACAGATTTTTCGCCTGCGTTCTATTTAGCGACGAAGCGTCATTCACCAACAGCGGTAGCGTAAACCGGCATAATATGCACTATTGGGCAACGGAAAATCCACGATGGCTGCGACAAGTGGAACATCAGTGACCGTGGCGGGTTAATGTATGGTGCGGCATTATTCGAGGAAGGATAATTGGCCCCCATTTTATCGATAGCAATATAAATGGTGCAATGTATGCTGATTTCCTACCTAATGTTCTACCGATTTTAGTACAAGATGTTTCATTGCATGACTGAACGGCGATGTACTTAAATCTTGATGGATGTCCGGCACATAGATCGCGTGTGGTTGAAGCGGTATTGAATAGCATATTTCATGACAGGCGGATTGGTCGTCGAAGGACCATACCATGGCCCACACGTACCCCGGATCTGACGTCCCCGGATTTCTTTCTGTGGGGAAAGTTGAAGGATATTTGCTATCGTGATCCACCGACAACGCCTGACAACATGCGTCAGCGCATTGTCAATGCATGTACGAACATTACGCAAGGCGAACTACTCGCTGTTGAGAGGAATGTCGTTACACGTATTTCCAAATGCATTGAGCTTGACTGACGTCATTTTGAGCATTTATTTCAGTAATGTGGTATTTACAACAATCACGCTGTAACAGCATTAGTTCTCAGAAATGATAAGTTCACAAAGGTACATGTATCACATTGTAACAACCGAAATAAAATGTTCAAACGTACCTACGTTCTGTATTTTAATTTAAAAATCCTACCTGTTCCAACTGTTCGTCTAAAATTGTGAGCCGTATGTTTGTGACTATTACAGCGCCAACTATCACAAAGCGAAAAAAGTAGTCCAACTAAAACATTCATATTTCTTTACGTACTACACGAATATGTAATAAAAAATAGGGGTTCCTATTTTAAAAAAACGCAGTTGATATCCGTTTGACCTACGGCAGCGCCATCTAGCGGGCCAACCATAGCGCCATCTGGTTTCCCCTTCAAACTAGACAAGTTTCGTTCTTTGTTGTTTTTTAGTTTGACGCTTATTTCGTGAGATATTTGACCCGGTCACTATCAATGGACCACCCTGTATATTACGGACACTAAAGGTATCTTGGAAGTAATAAAGGCGAAATGTGTACTGCAAGAAAAATACGTTTCAGTCAGTTGTGATTATAATGGTCTAATGTAATAATTATCAGCTTAAAATGCTCTCTCCTTTGCATGCTATCACTTTCCAAAACCTCGGTACCATATCTTGAACTGTTTACGAGGTACACTTCAGATGTATTGTTTACACGCACAAGTGGAAGAGAGTGGTCTACATATAGTCTGTGTTCTCGAGATTAGAGAGGTATAGAAATCCTTCCAAGTTTAAAGAAAAGCTCAGTCTGTTAGCTACATTTCACACATAACAATGCGTGATGTAACATGTAAGAAACGTAAATTCCTGGTGACCTTATTTTTCATTGCAATCTATTCGAATTTCGTGCGCTGGCTTACTTAATGTCGAAATATCACAGTAACAATGATCTTGAAAGAAAAGATGGGCAGTTTACGTTGAATCTGACGAAGGAAGCTAAAGGAATCAATTTTTTCTACTATATGGTTTCCTTAAAAGCATTTGAGAAAGGTTATAGAACAGCTGCAATGCATGTACTGCCATTTCCACAGCGTAACATATCAGCAGCCTGCGACACTGAAGCAGGTAAAGGACGCATCGCTCATTCTGGTTAGGAGGAGGAGGAGGAGGAGATTAGTGTTTAACGTCCCGTCGACAACGAGGTCATTAGAGACGGAGCGCAAGCTCAGGTGAGGGAAGGATGGGGAAGGAAATCGGCCGTGCCCTTTCAAAGGAACCATCCCGGCATTCGCCTGAAGCGATTGAGGGAAATCACGGAAAACCTAAATCAGGATGGCCGGAGACGGGATTGAACCGTCGTCCTCCCGAATGCGAGTCCTTCTGGTTAGGGAGGCGGTGCCTGTATGCTACGGTCCGTGCTGACACCCAGTTACCATTGTACTGCCCCATTACATAACAGGGAATTATTCTTCACACTGCTTCGAGCTGCCTCGCGCTTGCCTCTGGTACATCGGTACCCTGCAATGTTTTTGTGCTCTCCCTTAAGCAGGAAAGGCGGCAATCTGACGCCGGAATACAGTGCTGTGACAGACCCAAGTGTTTTGGAACAAGGTGTTAAAACTGTATTGTTGAACATGGGGTTCCTCAGGAGACGACTCCTTCATGTACCCATACTGAAGCAACTTCATCATCAGTTACGATTGCATTTGGCACAGGGTTACCGAAACTGGACGGTGGACCAGCAGAAATGTTTTGCCTTGTCGAATGAATTTCGTTTGACGGTACACCAAGTCGACAGTCATGTCCATGTACGCTAGTCATCCAATGGAATGGCTGCTCGTAACAGGCTCTGCGCCATGCTAACGCAAGTCATTGTGGGTATTAAGCAACGGAACTATTCTCCTGGGTTTCTGTGGGACCTGTTGGGGTAAATAAGGACACCTTGGCGGATGTGACTATGTGTACATTACTGTGGATCTTCAGCTTGATGTATTTCCTAAGAGTGACGGTATCTTCCAGCAGCGTAAGTGTCTGTGTCACAAAGCCGGAATAGTGCTGCCGTGCTTTGAGGAGCATTAAGTGGATTTACGATGATGCTGTGGCCACCATATTCGCCTGATCTGAGACCCACTCATTCACATTCAGTACCTGGCCTGGTTCCTTGGAGAAAATAAACATTAATGGCTTCCTTGTGCCACTCGTAATTGGAGGTACTACCCACTCTAAAAGTAAGCTACTCACAACAGCTATAGTTATTAGTCTGCAAATGAAGTAAATACTGATGTAAGGCTTTCAGTACACTGTCCTCACTCATCAGTAGAAATATCTGCAATCATACACCTAACACCCTTTATCTGGGACGCAACGGGGCACCAGCTCTGTGTCCACAAACTGTTGGCCCTTAATCCATGAAAACTTCGTAACCTGAGCCTACACATGCACCACATGCCTCTGGAAACATACCAACGACTTCTCGGATTCACGCCACGTAATATCGCTGCTGTATTTTGTCCCGTGGGTGAACGCACACGTTAGTATGCAAGTGGTCAAATCCTTACAGCGCAGAACCTCTGTAACAAATATATGTGAAAATTGCGATTTGGGGTGGTGGGGTGGGGGATGGGGGGGTCGTGATGCTCTGTACCTATTTGAGCTAGGAACAAAGCGTAAAGTTTTTTGCTTTTTGTTTTTTTTTTCGTTCAGCCTGGACCAGCGGTCATTTGTATAGGCATTCGAACCTGTGCCTTAATGTAGCTATGTTACAGCATATGAAGCAACGACGAACCCGAGCTGCCAGCCAGGCAAATTGTCTGAATCGATTAAACATTTTAATTGGCCTATAATTAATGTTCAGCTAAAGGCATCATTTTTATGTGCACCGTTCGGATTTTATGCGCAAAAACAGTCACCCTCGTTCGGGGTTTACATGCAAAAACAGTCACCCTTAAACAACTTCGGACTAGAGCATTTCTCATTTTGGTTATTTTTGGACCATCCGTGTCTGTGACACTTTACTTCGATGAAATTCGGCCCACGAATTATGGTGCTATCTTTTAGGAATAAAATAAGTGCCAGCGTAATAGCTCATTCCTTTGAAAGTCATAAATTGCTTATTCAAAAGCTCTGTTTACAATTTTTTGATGGTCTTTCCGTAGAATTATGGTTAGTAGTTAACAATTTCTTTCACTTTGCCAACATTGGCATCACTATTCGCTAAAAGTGGTCATTGGCAGCGACAAAGCATGAAGTCAGTCATAACTTCTGTAAAGACGAATACTCTCGATTTCTTCTTCGTTAGATTTTAGAATTAAAGTGTTGTCCATCATCTCCACGCTGAAGCTCATGATCCCAGAGTTTTATAGGTAGAGAACCACTGCCACGCCTCCTCCGCCCCTCCAAGTGGCTTATAAATTTACAAAGGTAATGGATTTACCTTTGCTATTCAGCTTGAGAACATCCGTAACATAAAGTAACCTTTAACATCTCCGGAACAAACAACACACACTCATAATTTCCAAGAGTGCTCAGACTCGGCACGTCAGCTTCCATGGTGATATCCTTTGCCTTTTTGTGTTCTTTGTAGCTCCTTTTGATCTCCAGTTACCTTATTGTGCTAGTTACGATTACGTGTCGCAGCCGAGCAATCTCAGGAGAAATGACAGCCATCCGGTCCCCCATAGGCGTTAGTGCATTGTTTTGCTGCTGTTGTATCGATTGCTGCTCCTCTCTTTCCTTTGTCACTCATACTTCATATTCTCGTGCACCTCTAGGAGTAACGTCTACAATTGTGTGTCTGCAACGCAGATCCGAGAGACATTCGCGAAACCTAAGCTGATAAATTTAAGCAGGATGAGCTCCATGGCTACGGTATTGTCTGTCTCCCCCAATTCAACTGTATTACTATTTTGTCTCTGGTTTCTTTCTTTATTAGTAGGTCAGTATCTGACCTATGTTCCCACTGCCCCCTATTGAGTGGCTATTGTCACTCACCTCCGCTGGGAATTTAATTTTGTTACTTGGAGATTTGAAGCGAAAACCGAAAATTTGTACCAGCAACAGGATTCAGAGCTGGGTCTCTTGTATCTCTCCTCTTTTAAGCAATCCTTTCTCTCGGCACGAAGCTGTCTTCACATACCTTTCTTTGTAATATTGACTAAAATTTCTTAATTGTTAGAGTTATATCATTGGCTGAACTATAAGGAGTGAGCGAAATGGATACGTTTCGAAAACTAAACGATAGTTTCGTTCATGAAGTAACTAAAGGTTCTGCAGGGCTGTTCCAGCGGAAATTCCTCATGCCATATATTGCTACATAGTCAGTTCTGGAACTCCGGTACGTGATGGGCAAACAAAAGCAAGTTTCTTCATTTACATCTACATCTACATGACTACTCTGCAGTTGCAATTAAGTGCTTGGCGAGGGGTTCACGGAATTACTTTCAGTCTCTTTCTCGACCGAGCGGCACGTGGGAAAAATTGAAATCTATGTTATTCGTGTGAACTCTGATATTTCTTATTACGACAGACATTTCTCTCATTTGGTTGGAGTCAACAATGTTTTTGCGTACGGAGAACAAAGTTAGTAACATATTTCGTGAAAATATCTCATCAGAATGAAAAGCGCCTTTATTTTAATGATTACCTGCCCATGCTGTGTTGCGGCAGACATGCAGCTGGACGGACTGTGCCTGGAGCACTAACAGTTTCTGATATATACACAGTAATGTAGTTTAGTTTCTGATTTCACGTACTTCTGTACAGAAGTGAATTGTACCTGCGTATTTTACTGTATAGACTAGTGTTTACTAAGTTCAGATTTTTCGCGGTAGTCTTAGCTCATTAGCTGTGTGTGAACCGACTTTCTGGAGTAGTTTTCCGCCTCCAAAAGCGTCATAGTCGCGTGATTAAATTTTAATCGCGTGACCATTGGGTAGAGTGCACAAACAGTGCAGCGACTTTCACGTAACGGGGCGGACGCTCCTGTTGCTGTAGCATATCGTGTTCACACATACTTCTGTGAAAAAGTGAATTACATCTATTTATTTTACTGTGCTGTGTGAGCTGACTATCTAGTATAGTATAAAATAAAGTAGCGCAGCAGTAGAATTTAGATAGCACAGAGTGGCTTCTTGGGATAGTGCTACATTTCCTGTAATAGGGACATAAATTGGTTAGAGATGGTTGGGAATTGCCACTTTTGTATGTGGATGCAGGGTGAACTGCCCACTGTTCGCAAACAGTTGGAAACAGTGTTGCCCAAAGTCGACAATCTTTAGGCTGTGGCACCTGAGAGGGATGCTTTGGCACCTCTGTGGTTCCAAATTCCTGTGCGACCTCCGTTTCACACATCCTGGCTAGTCGATACTTACCTCACAGTGATTGATGGAAGGAGCTGGGGTCATGAACTTCTGGGTGGACAGCGAAACTGGGTACCAGCGTACACCTGTCCCTTTAACCTCAAAAACAGGTCTGAGACATTGCTCACAGCTGAAAGTAGACCTGAACCAACGTCGCCTGTTGGTCCGGTGACTGATATTCTTAAGAGGTTTGGATAAACACCGGGGGTTGGATTGTTTGGGAGCCCCAGCTTTAGGCGGATGATGGAGAGCTACTCGGGGAAATACCTGTCAGGTCAATAAAGAAGGCCAGGGTCCACTCTGTTTGCTTGGTGGGGGGGTGTCTGGTTCGAAATGTGGAGGAGACTTTGCTGGCAGCGATCGAGCACACTGGGTAGTGCATCCGGCTGCGAGTCATGTCTCATGTCGGCATGAATGACACCTGCCACCTTGATTCACACGCCATACTCGATTCCTACAGGCTGCTGGCTGCTGTGGTGAAGATAGCTTTCCTAGCTCGTGCAGTTAAAGCAGAGCTATCGTTCTGCAGCATCGTCGACAGAACAGATGGCGGTCTTCTGATTTACAGCCGAGTGGGAGGCTTAAATCAGAGACTCATACGTTTCTGAGACGATCTTCGATGCGAATTTCTCGTCCTCGGGTGGAGAAATAAAGAGCCTCCCTTAATAGGTCAGGCGGGCATTATGTACAAGAAGCGACATCTTTAGGGTAGCGAAGTACTGTGCCATGCACATGTGGTCTTTTATCATAGAGAAATCCCTCCGCAAGCCGATAAGATGTATTCTGAATATAGACAGGATATCATTCCTCATAGCAGATCGAAGAAAGAAAATATTGAAACAGTTTTAGTTAACTGCAGAAGCTTCTATGAAAAGGTCCCAGAACAAGTCTCACTTATAGACGATAACAAGCCCACAGACAGAAACATGGCTCCTGATATTAAGAGCAAAGAAATTCTGAACTCCGATTGCTACAAATATTGCAAAGGTAGGCTGAACGCTGGTGGTGGAAGCGTGATTATAGAAATAAAAAATACGATAATATCTATCGAGACCAGATCAGATGCAGATGTGTGAAATAATTTGGGAGAAAATACGTGATAAATGTAAATGAAACATGGTCATTGGACGCTTTTATAGACTCCGTGTCTCAGCAGTGGCGAACATTTGAGTGGAAACTTTGAGAACATTTCGCGTAAATTTCCTTGTAATGGTAGTTTTATGTGGAGATTTTAACTTACGAACTATAGGTTGAGAGACTCAGGTGGCTAGGACGAGTAGTATGGACAGGGAATCGTGTGATATTTTAAGTACCTTACCCCAAAAAATTACCTTAAGTAGTTAATCAGAGAAACGACTTGTGAAGGTAACATCTTAAGTCAACTGGTGCCAAACAGACCCAAACTTTTCGTCTTACTTAGCGTAGGACAGGAATCAGTGATCATAATGTCGCTACAGGAAAAACGGATCCGGCTATAAACAGGAATGCAAAGAAATAAGAAGAGATTCCTGTTCAGCAAGTGCAACAAGAAACAGATTTCAGATTATATGACGGGTCAACAAGAAAATTTCACCTCCAGAACAGACAAGGTGAAGCATCCAACGGATAATTGTACAATACGCTTTAAACTGGTATGTGCCATAAAAATAAATGTCGTGTGACTAGGGCTTCCCGTCGGGTAGACCGTTCGCCGGGTGCAAGTCTTTCGAGTTGACGCTACTTCGGTGACTTGCGCGTCGATGGGGATGAAATGATGATGATTAGGACAACACAACACCCAGTCCCTGACGGATAAATCTAGGACACAGCCGGGAATCAAACCCTGGCCCTTAGGATTGACATTCTGTAGCGCTAACTACTCAGCTACTGGAGGCGGACGGTGACATATAAAGACGTGAGGCATGGGAAAGACCGGCAATGGTTCAACAACCTCCTGCATAAGCAAAGAGAGCTACTCCACTGCAAATTTAAAATTAGTCAAACCAAAGCGAAACAAAGACAAAATTGACTAAAAGAGGGTCATTCGTGAATCGTTAGAGTTTGAAAACACGTTCTGTCTACCGACTACAGAGAAAATTCTAAGAAATTTTCATTTTATTTTAAATCAGTAAACGGATCGGAGCCCTCTGTCCAGACGCTCTGCGATTCTACGTAAATATGGGCAAAAATGCACCACTCTTCTGGCAACAGTGTACCTTAGGTCTCTTGAGGAGAGAAGCGTCCTCATGATTGGAAGTACTGTTCGCTCACGTTTTCGAAAAGGGTCGTCAACACACACACAAAACTGTAGGCCTATATCCCTGACGTCTGTCAGTTAACAAAAATCTAGAACATATTTTACGCTCTCGTACTCTCTCTGAAGACGGAAAATCTCCTTTGTAGGAATCATCATGGATGATCGCTTAAAACACAACTCGCTTTAGTAACAGAACACATATCCCATTGTTAGCTGTATTGTGCCTTATTAAAATCGTGCTATTAGCTAATTTTGACCGTGAACCATTATCAAGCACATCCATTATGTCATATATTACACTAGGTGCTCACCATATCGTCCTGAGCACGATTTAAAAATAAATGTTCTTAAACCTTAAAAAAGTCAGTCCATAAGTTTAAGTAAACGCTATAAGTAATACAATAAATATCAGTTTAATTTTTCAAGGAACTCCTCGACAGAATGGAAGGAGTGGCCCCTGAGGAAACTCTTCAGTTTCGATTTGAAACTCCTCGACAGAATGGAAGGAGTGGCCCCTGAGGAAACTCTTCAGTTTCGATTTGAAAGCGCGTGGATTAATGCTAAGATTTTTGAATTCGAGTGGCAGCTTATTGGAAATGGATGCAGCAGTATACTGCACCCCTTTTTGCACAAGAGTTAAGGAAGTCCGATTCAAATTCAGGTTTGATTTCTGCCGAGTATTAACCGAGTGAAATTTGCTTATTCTTGGGAATAAACTAATGTTGGTAACAAGAAACGACAATAAGGAATATAAGTATTGAGAAGCCAATGTCAAAATACTCAGACTCGTGAACAGAGGTCGACAAGAGGTTTGTGAACTAACACCACCTATTGCCCGAACCGCCTGTTTCTGAATGAAAAATATCCTTTTAGAATGAGAAGAGTTACTCCAAAATATAATACCATACGACAATAGCGAATGAAAATAAGCAAAGTACACCAATTTTCGTGTCGAACGAATACTCACTTTTGATACCGTTCGAATAGCAAAAATGGCAGTATTAAGTCTTTGAACAAGATCCTGAACGTGGGCTTTCCACGACAGCTTACTATCTATCTGAACACCTAGAAATTTGAACTGTTCAGTTTCACTAATCATATGCCCGTTCTGTGAAATTAAAATGTCAGTTCTGTTGAACTGTGTGTTAGAAACTGTAAAAACAGAGTCCTTCTGTGATTTAGCGACAGTTTATTTTCTACAAGCCATGAACTGAGGTCATGTACTGCACTATGTGATATATGACATAACAAATGTGCTTGATAATGGCTCACGGCCGAAATTAGCTAACACGACTTTAATAAAGCACAATACAGCCTACAGCGGAAAAAGTATTTTTATTACTAAACACTTTGACGCTGTGGATCCGCAGGAAGCAAAATCTTCCAACTCGCTTTGTTTGTCCACCTGTCTCTGAAAGCAAAAGGTACAGACGCCCAGGTAGGTGCCGTGTTCCTTGACATCCAGAAGACGTTCGGTACAGTTCCACACTTCCACCTAATGAAGAAAATACGAACGCACAGAGTATCAGAGCGATTATGTGACTGGACTGAAGAATTTCTTGAAAACGAACAAGGCATGTCATTCTCAATGGAGTTTTCAGGCGTAAAAGCTACTTTGGGTATGCCCTAGGGGAGTGTTACAGGAAACTTACTTTTCACTATATAGACAAATAATCTAGTAGATAATGTCAGAATTTCCACGCGGCTTTTCGCAGACGAAACTGCTATATACAGAGAAGTCACAACGGCAGAAAACTGTAGCGAAATACAGGAAGACCTGCAGGGGATCGCCGCTTGGTGCAAGCAGTGACACTTAACTCAAACACATGTTATGTGTTGCGAGTAGAAACACAGAATGATCCCTTATTTTATGATCACACGAGTGCACAACGATCACTGGAAGCAGTTATTTCCATGAAATCTACATCTATATTCGCGAGCTACTGTAAGGCCGTTTCCTTTCCTGTTCCACTCGCAAACAGAACGATGGAAATATGCTTCCGTGTGAGTCCTATTTTTACTCTCGTCTTGTCTTTCACAGACTGAGTCCCAGTTTGTACTGTTTCGAGGCCCTCTGACCTGAAAAGGTGGCACACAGCTCCGTTACAGAAAAGACCCGTTCTACGAGTTGGATGACTTCCCTCGTATTGTACACATAGTGTATGTTGGATTCTTTTCCCCCTTGCTGTTTGTTCTCTTCCTTAAGGGCCCCCATCTCCCTCTAAAATTGGATCTTCCACCTACCAATAACGTCACCCTCTCTGAAATCCCAGGCTTTCTGTGAAACAGGGCGAACAACTGTAGCTGGCTCAGAATCGATATCAACCACACATAGCGCATTGGAACCTGTCAGAAAAACTGAGGATGTGGCCTTTCGATCGGACCTTCACCTTGAAACTACTCCCTCCACCACCATGGATGAGGGGTCGGTCTAATTTCGAGCAGTAATCGGGCCCATCACAGCAGTGGACCATTCGACCCATCTGCCGACTCGTGGATGGTTGGGCGCCTCGTTGATCTTCACTTCCTAACTTCACAGACATGCCAAGTGGCGAGAGCCTCAAGTTCCTGGTTGTCGGGCCATATGGAGGACGACAGCCGACTTGATATCTCAATGCTGTCCAGAGTGTCTTTAGACACGTCTTCACTGGTCGTTGTGGTCAGTTCGAAGAGGGATTCATCAGTGAGGGCAATTCTACTCCATTCAATGAGATTCCAGTGTAAATGTTGAAGTAAAATTAAAACGATTCTAAAGATTCTAAAAGGCTAAACAATTCCCATGGTCCTCAGCAGGGATCCAAAGACAGCAGGCACATGTGCCAAATAATGCAATGGATACTTCACATTTGTTAGTGCTTCTTACAGCGTGACTTGAATCTCTTCTTAAGATTCAGATGCTTATCCTAGAAGTAGGAAGTAAAGTCTTGTGTGGTAAGGTACTTGGGCATGTGTATGCTGTAGGCAAAATGCTTAACAACCCTACACAGTGTGACGAAAGAAGTGAAGCGTCCTGGAGACATTGTCAGATATCAAGGCAACTTCTTACAGGTACACATTATACGACTAGATTGACAATTCTCTGTGACTGGTAGAACGGACACCAGCATGCATCAGTGCCAGACGAGGTAAGACACGTAAAAAACGTGAACGATGTCAGATGTTCAGTAATCACTGTGAAGTAAACAGACCGCAAAATCAGCACCTAACAGAGTTTGAAAGCAGCCCCATTGTGGGGATAGCCTAATAGTCGAATCTTGCAGTACCCAGATTTATCTGGTATTCGGATGTGACAGTGGTCCGATGATGGACTCTGTCGGAACGTAATGGCGGGCATACTTGTTAAAGTTTCGATGCACCACAGATGACCATCACAAGGGGGGATCGTCGTATTGTGCACCAAACACTTCGTAGCCCCTTCACCAGCCATTCGAGAATAAGAAATAGACTCCCTTCCACAGTCTGTGTCACCTTACACCGTTGGTCGGAGAATACCACCAACTAGACTGGGTAATTAGAGTCCCATGCAGAGGCTGACTCTAACACCGAAACACAAACGGCTGCACTCAGAGTGGTGCAGTCATCGGGAACCATGGAACGCTGATGAATGGCGTCGCATTGCGTCTGATACAGCACTACATGGAATGACCATTTTCAGTGATTATGGCAGCAAGGAGAGATCCTACTCTTCCAATGTTTTGGAGAAACTTTATGGTGTTGGGAGCTATCGGTTGTGATTTCAGGTCACGGCTGGTAGTGACTAAGGGAATTTTGGCGCCACAATGGTACGTCACGGGCATCCTGCGTCCTCATAGGTTACGTCCCATGCAATGGTTCAGTGGTCCAGTTTTTCATCGTAAAAATGCTCGTCTACATATGCGGCATGTGTCTCTGAAGTTCCTGCTTGATGTTGAGGATTCCCGTACACAGGAAGATCTCCAGATGAAACATACACTATGTGATCAAAAGTATCCGGAGACTTGGCTGAAAATGACTTACAAGTTCGTGGCACCCTCCATTGGTAATGCTGGAATTCAATGTGGTATTGGCCCACACTTAGCATTGATGACAGCTTCCAGTCATGCAGGTATACGTTCAATCAGGTGCTGGAATGTTTCTTGGGGAATGGCAGCCCATTCTTCAAGGAGTACTGCACTGAGGAGATGTATCGATGTCGGTCGGTGAGGCCTGGCAAGAAATCGACGATCCAAAACATCCCAAAGGTATTCTGTAGGATTCAGGTCAGGACTCTGTGCAGACCAGTCAATTACAGGGATGTTATTGTCGTGTAACTACTCCGCCACAGGCCGTGCCTTATGAACAGTTGCTCGATCGTGTTGAAAGATGCAATCGCCATCCCCGAAATTGCTCTTCAATAGTGGGAAGCAAGAAGGTGCTTAAAACATCAATGTAGGCTTGTGATGTGATAATGTGACGCAAAAACAACAAGGGGTGAGAGCACCCTCCATGAAAAGCACGACCACATCATAACACCACCGCCTCCGAATTTTACTGTTGGCACTACACACTCTGGCACATGAAGTTCTCCAGGCATTCGCCGTACCCACACCCTGCCATCGGATAGCCACATTGTGTACCGTGATTCTTCATTCCACACAACGTTTTTCCACTGTTCAATAGTTCAATGCTTACGCTCGTTACACCAAGAGAGGTGTCGTTTGGCATTTACCAGTGTAATGTGTAGCCTATGAGCAGCCGCTCGACTATGAAATCCAACTTTTCTCACCACCCTCCTAACTGTCATAGTATTTGCAGTGGATCCTGATGCAGTTTGGAATTCCTGTGTGATGGTCTGGATAGATGCCTGCCGATTACACATTACGACACTCTCTAACTGTAGGCGGTCTCTGTCAGTCAACAGACGAGGGCGACCTGTACACTTTTGTGCTGTAGGTGTCCTTCACGTTTCCACTTCACTATCACATCGGAAACAGTTTACCTAGGGATGTTTAGGAGTGTGGAAATCTCACGTACAGACATATGTCACAAGTGACACCCAATCACCTGACCACGTTCTAGTCCGTTAGTTCCTCAGAGCGTCCCATTCTGCTCTCTCGCGATGTCTAATGACTACTAACATCGCTGATATGGAGTACCTGACAGTAGGTGGCAGCACAAAGCACCTAATACGAAAAACATATGTTTTTGGGGGTGTCCGGATACGATTGATCATATAGTGTATCACGCCGCTAAAGCCATACATCGTAGTTCACTAAATTAATCACCTAATGTTCGCAACATTCCTTGATTTTCCACAACGGGGAAAAATGAGACAACGAGGAATCGAGACCAACTTTTTTACCTTCGTATGCCTGTCTAGGGTCGTAATACTTACAAGCAAGTCAAAGAGAGTGGACTCTGTTCAGCTCATGAATTTAATGGACTACAACGTAAGTATGTAGACCATGATGTATACGGAATTTGGGTCGGTCCGAGAAGCTTTCAGGGATAGCCGAAGTGGTTAAGATAATATCTCACATTGAGCGGGAAATCTGGGTTCGAGATTCAGTCTAGTACAAATTTTCATGTATCACTATTGGATATCAGATCTATACCTAATGAATCGGATGTCAAGGAATTCGATGTCAACGAATAAATTTCGAAGTATTTCGTAAACTCTGGATCGTCAACAGTGTCTGTTCTTTCATACATAGAACCATACACCTTCCTCACCTTTCATAAATGCGATTGTGCATTTCCCCTTCTCCAATACAGAAATCAATCACAGAACTCCGTCTTAAACAGGGTGTTCCGGAATCCCAGTTACAAACTTCTAGGGCTTGTAGACAGGAGTGAGTGCATAATATTTTTAATAGGAACCCAAGTCGGGAAACATACCGTTTCCGTTCTACAATGGTTTCAGTTCAGATATTTAATTCATCACATTTGCCTGAGTAACTGAATTAGGCATGATGCAGTACAGTTATTAGGTAAATTTGAAAGGAAACATCCATTTATCACCTAAGTACATTTATTCGTATTAACGCTTAAACATTACGTATTTACACAATTAAGAAAAAATTAGTATACTGTACGTACAGAACTGTACTGATGCATTACAACAGCGGCTCTATGTGGCGACAACAAATGTTGTTACAAACCAACGTTGTTACAGACACTGTACATACGAAGCATTTTCTAGTGCACAGTCACCATCCTACCTGGTGAGTCTTAAGTGTCTAGTGCAGCGACCAGAACTCGTGCCAGGAGATCTTCCTCTGTCTGCAAGGTAGTCTCGTAAATTAAACTTTGTGTACAACCCCACAAGGAGTAGTTCATAGGATTTAAATCCGGCGATCGTGGCGGCCATGCGGTTGGACCACCTCGGGCCATCCGTCTTTCAACAAATCGTGTGTTGACATGTCTCCGAAGCGCACGTGAGAAGTGAGGTTTTGTAGGAAGATCAGGTACGCAACTCTGAGACTGTTCTCTTTCCCTGAGCATACGTGGATGCGTTACACATCCGAAACAAAACCGCATGTGCGAGAATGTTGGCCATTTTTTTAAACGTATACAGTGCTGCCATCTGTCGATATAGGATACTGCTACGGGAGTGCGTTGTAGCAGGTGGTTTGTGAAAGTGTGGCAAGTTTAAGACTGCTACATTGCGAATTTAATGAGGGAGAAAATTGTAGGAGGTATTGCTTTGGCATTTAGCTTTATTGTAGTTATCATACGATCTTGTATTATCCTCTCACTCGTTTTAGTATTATTTTCCATTTTGTTTAAAACAGTGTAACTGTGGATTACGTACAAACTCGTAATATTATACGCTGTGCATGACACGGTTTGATGCTGACTGAAAATTACAAATAAAATTGTAAATGTAGCATGCATAAAAGCCTTGAAGCAGGAGCTATACAACATGTAAAATGACCGGAAAAAAATACTGACAGTAAAAAATTTGACAAAATTATATTACTGTTATTCCAGTGTTTTGTTAAAAACCTTGTATTTGCAATAGATTACTTTCTGAAGAGGAAATAAATTTCGCATTACTTGCATTTTTTTTAAATTCACTTCTCTTAATTGCTGATGCGACTTGTCTCTCTGTCTCTGCCTCTCTACCGGTGAGCATGACCTTCACGCACTTGCAGGAGATTTCTCCGCAAGAAAAAAAGGCATAAGGTAAGTGAACGTTGGAGCAATTTCCTTGGCGAAGTCCCTTTCTTCAGTGCTGAAATGGTCTATGAGGAGAGATAACATCTGAAGGGATCCAATATTCATCTGAAGCGCTGCCGCCGGCACGCCATCTGCAACGGAAATTAGTTTTCATCCCCGTTCTCAATGAAGTCACCTCACGGGATGGCTTCCCGCTCCCGTCTCACACCTGCTTCATTGACAGCAAGTTTCAATACAAGTGGCGTGGTTCATTCACGAGGAAAACGGTGCCTGTCGTGCGTAAGTTTCCGCCGCTGTGTGTCTCTCAGTTGCTCAGGATGATAATGTGCCACCTTGAGATCCCTAATAGCTCTAATGTGATTCACTACAATCACTAAATAAGAATGGGCTCTCACGTACAGGATATCATTATTTCACATATTTTGTAGCCAGTTCTCAGGAGTAGTTTTCACCAAGACGGTCGAAATGTGGTATCAGAAGTTTTCTGTAAGATTGACGTGGTATTAATGTTTCACATAACTCCTTTCGCAGCCGTCCGGGGTGGCCGTGCGGTTCTAGGCGCTACAGTCTGGAACCGAGTGACCGCTACGGTCGCAGGTTCGAATCCTGCCTCGGGCATGGATGTGTGTGATGTCCTTAGGTTAGTTAGGTTTAATTAGTTCTAAGTTCTAGGCCACTGATGACCTCAGAAGTTAAGTCGCATAGTGCTCAGAGCCATTTTTTGACTCCTTTAGCAGTTCCTTACGTCTAAAGATCACTTTAACAGCCCACTTGGTTGAATTTATCGTTTTGTTCGTAAAGGTATGATTAAATCATAGGGGAATCTCTCTGAACGTATCTCTACAAACGAAGTCACCACCGTAGTTTTCGATTATCCTTTTCCTTTTTTCTACTGTATGGAAGTCACACCACACTTACATCGTATATTTATCGCATCGTATCATAGCGTAGATGTAAGTGTTTGTGTAATTGTCTACAGCTACGTTGTATCAGCAATGACGTTAAGTCAGCCATTCCATTTCCCAGTCAATATTAACGTCAGAAGTAATATTATGGTGATGTAATAAGACTGTATGTTAGCCACTTTCCACGTTAGTAGTAACTTGTCAGATATATTGTTCCAGAATTTAATTTCCGGAGGACTTAACAGGGGGGAATTACTCTGACTGCATGTAAAGTTACAGTGAGAGAACCAGCTGTGGTGGCTATTATTACTGACGACTGATGACTAACTACACTGGTCAACAACATTTTTGTTGCATTACTATCAGCAGTTTTTATTACATAATCTAAGAGTGCTGGTTACAAATACGTGGTTTTTTTCCAATCTACAAATGTCAGTATTTCATATTTCCATCAGTAAGTTGCAATGGAGATGCATAAAGCTTTGATGTAAGTCTTTTGAACGTGGCTGGGTAATAAGTAGATAAAAAGTGTGGATTTTTACTACTTGACTGTGCCCTGGGTCACGCAAGGACCGACGCAACTTACCCAGAACCTATACTTTTTATCTAATATGGTCCGCAATTTTAGATCAAAATCACGTATTTTCATTTAAAAAAACATCTATTTTATATTAAATTACTTACAAAATTAATATTTTTCGTATCACTTTCAAATATTATAAAATAATTATATATTTCTCACAAAAGGTGAACTTGAAAATATAAATTTAATGTTGTTTTACAATAGGTGAACATAAGGAAGTAAAAAAATGAATATGGTGAACATAAAAAAGTATATAAATAAATATATTCGTTATCAAAAACTCCAACATTCTCGTGGAGTGAACTCCAGATAATGAAATTCATTATTTCTATTTTTAAGTTTGTCCAATCCCTTATATTTAAGTTTCATCTGTTCTTTTTCAGTTAATTGTAAATCCCAATCAGTAATTAAATTATAATATTTCTCTGGTAAAATAATTTTTAACTGATTATTAAGCTCCACACAGTTTTTTCTCCGTATCTAATAGTTAAATATGCATATCTAATAGTATTATGTAAAACATATATCTCGAACTCAATTTTTTAATCTATTTCGAGATGCTAGCGTTGTTGAGCTTCTTGATTAGTGTTTTCATTTATATGGAAAAGTTTTTATTATATTTTTTTATAATTTTTGATGCCCATATGGTAATGTGTCTATTTTATTTTCCAAAACAAATCTTTTGTCATCATAAGGACTCAAGGCTTTGTTGTTTATTTCAGCTGTGCAAATTTCATGTTTTTCACTTCGAATCATATTGGTTTTTCTGTACTGTTCTCTATTGTTAAACAAACTATCTTTATAATCTACTAAGCTTATTGTATTTTTGATAATATATTTATTAACCCATTTAGACTTTTCCTCTGTTTTGTCGCCAATTTTATCAGCATACATTTTTGCTCTCAAACCACAAAAATCTTCCATTATTTTTTCCGTTGCATTCATCTTTCATTTTTCCTAAAACTTTCTTGTGTACTTGTGGGATACCATAAGCGCTATTTTTAACAACGTAGGTATCTCGAAAGAGATTAAAAAATTAAGTGAGTTAGAGATAAATGTTTTATGTAATATTACTGGATGTGAATATTTAAATGCTGGCCGCTGTGGCAGAGATGTTCTATGCACTTCAGTCAGGAACTGCGCTGGTGCTATGGTTGCAGGTTCGAATCCTGCCTCAGGCATGGATGTGTGTGATATCCTTAGGTTAGTTAGGTTTAAGTAGTTCTAAGTCTAGCGGGCTGATGACCTCAGATGTTAAGTCCCATAGTGCTTAGAGCCATTTTTCTGAATATTTAAATACAAGGTACGGAGAATAAATTTGTATGGAGCTTAATAATGAGTTTAAGATTATTTTACCAAATAGATATTATAATCTAATTACTGATTGGGATTTACAATTAACTGAGTAAGAGCAGATGAAACTGAAATATAAGGGAATTGAGAAACACAAAAATTAAAATAATGAATTTCATGATCTGGAATACACTCTGTAAAAATTTTTGATTTTATTTATTTACTTTTTACATTCACCATAATTCATTTCATTTATTTTCTTATGTTCACATTCTATAAAAAATATTACATTTATTTTCTTACTTTCACCTTTTGTGAAAAAGAATACTTATTTTATAATAGGTGGACATGATAAGAAAAATATTAATTTGTATTAATTTTCTAAGTAATTTAATATAAAATATACATTTTTAAAATGAAAATACGTGATTTAAACCTAATATTGTGGACTATAGTGCATAAAAGGTGTAGGTTCTGGGGGAGTTGGGTCGGTCCTGGCGTGACGCAGGGCTGAGCCAAGATTAACACAAATAAAAACACAAACAGAAATGAAGTCTAAATGTACTCAGTAGTAAAGAAATAAGGTTACTGTTAGATAAAAGTGACTAACAAGTTTCTTTGAGATGGAAATTTTCTTTTCAAGCTCTTCCATTTATGGTCTGCTTCCGAGGGTCCCGTTTAGCATCCTAGCCACAGTCTGCTATCATATGTTTCTCCCATCCCATTTGATAACCCTCTTCCACAATCTTGAGATCCTGATGGAACCGTCTCCTACTTTGTGTCCGCAGCTCGTAGTCCAGTGGCTAGCATTGCTACCTCTGGATCAGAGGATTCTGGGCTCGATTCCTGGCTGTGTTGGGGATTTTCTCCACCCAGGGACTGGCAGTTTGTGTCGTCCCCATAATTCTATCATCAATTGTGAAAGAGGCTAGATTGGACTGTGTACAGAATGGGAATTTGTACAGGCGCTGATGACTGCGCAGTTGAGCGTTCCACAAACCAAATATCATCGTCATCGTCATCATCATCCTAATTTGTCAGTGAGTGTATTAAGATGACTGTATACAAAATGAGTTTGACACTTATACTATGTCCCACGACACGAAAATCTGACAACAAATCTGCTGTTATATTTTCACAGTTAGCCGCTTTTTTATTACCAAAAACGTTTCCCATTACCGCCACGAATGACTCCCACGGAACCCTTTCCTTGATGTTCATTTTGTGACAAATTTTTGAACACTTACAAGTGCCTGAATCCGAGGTCCATTAAATACTTCTGCTTTGATCTTCTCAAGGGACAAAGCAGGAAGAGCACTGACTATATGACTATCAAATGCTTTAAGAAACTGTTTAATTAAATCCAGTTTGATATGGAATGGACGGTAAATTTTTTTTCGGGTAAGAATTGGATCACTCTACAACAATTGAAGTACTGGCTTGTAGAGTCTTGGGCATGGGCCACTCCCTCTTATTTCAAAGCCTATCTCGTGTTAGGCTGTTCCATATGCAAATAAAGCGGAAATAAGTGGTAAATCCTGTTTATTGGCTTGGTAGTAAATTAACAATTTTGAGGAGCACGCATGTTGTCCAGTTGTGCTCTTGGTATTTTAGTAGGTTAATCACATCTTTATAGGATTATGCTCCTCTCTTAAATATACGGTATGACCAAATTGGACTGGTGCATAGAAATTTGCGTTATGTAATACGACACAGTTCAGACTAAATTTTGAACTGTATAGAGATAAACGCCAGTCATGTAATCCCTAATTCCTAGAGAAGATCTGAGAACTTTTGGCAATAAAAAAACTTACTTTTCTCAGTAAAATATCAAAGAAAGGCCTCCTCCCACTTTTGGTATCTTTCAATACACATTTTTCTTGCTTTTTGGGGGCTAAGCTTTTGCTGAAAGTTTGGAGCGAGACCCAAATTGGTTTCAAGCTCTTCCGCTTGTGAAATAGTTGAGGGAGACCTCGTTCAATAGAACAGAAGCAATCTGCCATGACGTGTTTGTCCCATCCCCCTTGTAAGAAATTAATCTAACCGCAAACAGCCTGGAATATAAAGCATCGAAATGCATGAAAAAAACAAGCGTGGAGAGAAAAACCAATTTATGATTTGGATTACGCAAATCATAACCCATAAGACTCAGTAAAAAAATCTCATCAAATTGAGATTTCTGCAAAGATGTTGCCCCTGTCAGTCTTGGGGGAAATTCTACCGGTAGCGGCGTAGGTTCTCGAAATTGTAGAAATTGTTCTGAAGATCATTAAAAATAATTAAAGTTTGCTCCTTTTACGTATTTCAGTTTTAAGAAAATCTGCACTTTTTTGATAAAATATATAAAATACGAAAGTTAAGCTCTTTATACTACTTATCAGTTCACAAATATCTTGACAGTTTCCATGGAATGACGTATCTCAGAGCAAACCGTGTCGCAAAATTCTTCCAATGAAATTCTTACACCGGATCAGTGTTTCACACATAGAATGTGTATTACATCAGAGTTACTTAAGAAAATAACACTTTTAGTAAGATGACTAGTATTAAAATCATTTGAGTGTCTGCAGTTGCGATGTGAATAACTTACACACACTATGTAGTAACAAAGCTAATGCTAGCATTACTTATACTGCTGCAGATGCAGCCACTAATAGTGACAATAATAACAGTAATAGTAATGGTAAGGCAGGGAATGGACTGTCTCCACTACCATTCAATTGTCTGCCGGAAAAGGTAATCGAGGACTGGAGGAAATGAACAGCAGAGAAAGGAATTAGAAGAACCACGATTGGCAGAAAAGGGAAGAATCTGAGTTTTGATTATCTGGCTTTCGCAGATGATCTTGCCATCTTGCTGAACTTGTTAGTAGATGCAACAATGCAGATACGTCCCCTACAAGAGACAGCTTCAAAAGCAGCCCAACATACGTCGTTTGGAAAAACAGGGTACATGATAGATGTCAGGGAGGCACGAAAATATATGGAAACTGATCATGGTAAAATAAAAAAGGCTACAAAATTTAAATATCTGGCTGAAATAATACAACCAAATGCTTTAGACAAGATGCTAACCTATCAAGGACAAGAAATATGGAGGCAGCTTTTCAAGTAACCAAATATCTGTTTAACAAGAAATCTATTTCCATAAATGTAAAACTTCGGCACTACACTACTGTCATTATACAACAATGCCCTAATGCATCAGAATGCCTTTTGTTAAAAACAGCCAAACAATCAGGTGAGATAGAAAAGAAGGAAAGGAAGATACTCAGGAAAATCCTCAGACCAAACTACGAGAATGGGAAATGGAAACTAAGAAATAACACAGAAGTTTAAGAGCAAATAGAGTGAATATGAGACACAATGACGAGAGAAGAGTTGCATTCTATGGACACCTAAAAGGGCTAGACGAAAACAGGATAACAAAAAGAATTTTTAACTTCTTTGACAGAAACCCCAAAACATAAATGACATGACAAGTTAAAGCAGATCCTACGAAAATGGAAATAATGGAGGAAGAAACAGGGGAAAGAGAAAGGTTAAGGGCAAAAGTAAAAGGTTCCAATGACTTCCAGGAGAGTACGAAGAGACAGGTGCAATATAGACAGAAGAGAAAAGTGAAAAGCATCAGGAATTAATGAAAAATTGCTACATAGGAGGGCGAAAAGGAAGAATACGTAAGTTATTTCAAATGGTCCTTAGTAACCCAAACCAACTAAAAAAATGTAATAGCAACAATAATAGAAATAATAATAATAATAATAACAACAATAACTGTGCATTAATAACCATAGTGATAGTGGCAGATAAGAGGAATTAATAGATCTACGAAACAGAATGGAAAATGCAAAGTATCCATTAATAAAATTACTTCCCCTTTTGAAAATTATTTTCCCCTAAAGGTCACTCAAATTAAACAGAATTCTAAAAATAAAACGTGAATCGCACAATGAATACGGATATCATCTGGGACAAATAGGGAACCCTATCTACCATCTAGGAACAGCTCTGATGTTAGCACTGTAATGTATTACAAAGAATAAAAATTGAATCAAATAATTCAGAATTCAAAGCAGCTTTATTATGAGAAAATAATTACATCAGGCAACAATATAAAAACTGCTCTGGATATAGTGAACATACAGACAGGTGGGACCAAGAAAACGGGGAACAGGTAGCTCTAAAATTAAATGAGACGTTGGTAACAAATGAATGTAGTGTTGAAAACGTCTTGAACAAGCACTTAGTTTCTGTTACTGACAGTTTCAGCTTATTGGGTTCCGCAATCAGTGCAATGGAGTATTTGAGACTAGTCTACACAAAAAAACTTCAGTGAAATGGAAATGACGCTCAAGTCTCTCTACATAGCAGCTTCCATCATAAAACCTTAAAATCTAAGTGTTCTTGAGGTTATGATAACATGTCAACAAAGTTAATCAAAGAGTGCTCATGTGAGTTCAGTTCTGTCATATGTTATTTGTGTAATCAATCTCTTATCAGCGGAACATTCCCAGACTGGCTAAAATAAGCTCAAGTTAAGCCTCTTTACAAGAAGGGGGATAAAGAGATACCATCAAACTATCTACCAATTTCACTTTTGCCGGCTTTTTCAAAAATATTTGACTGTAAATAATGTATTGTCCAAGTCACAGTTTGGTTTTCTTGGGGGTTCTGATACAGAAAGGCTATTTACACAAACAATGACTTATGTCATTAGATAAGAAACTAGAGGCTACTGGCATTTTCTGTGACTTGTCAAAAGTCTTTGACTGTGTGAATCACAGCACTCTCTTAAGTAAATTGGAATATTATAGCGTCACTGACAGTGCTGCAAAATGTTCAAGTATTACCTTTTCAGGAAACAAAGTGTGTCATTGCGAATCCCTCTGGTGTAAGCAATAAATCTTAATCTGATGGGAAACTACTTACATGTGGCGTTCCTCAAGGTTCCACCTTGGATCCAATGCTTTTCCTTGTGTACATTAATGACCTGTCATCTCTTACATTTTCAGATGCTAAGTTTGTTTTGTCTGCAGATGGTGCAAACATTGTAATAAATAACAAGTCAAATACAGATATAGAAATGGCTGCTAATCAAATTTTCACTGAAATTAATATATGGTTTAAATCTGATTCACAGTCATTAAACTTTCGAAAGACCCACTATGTACAGTTCAGAACTTATAAGAGATTTTCCTTCCAGCGTTTTATTTATTTTATTTACATGTCAAGTTCCATAGAACCAAATTGAGGAGCAAATCTCCAAGGTCATGGAACGTGTCAGTACATGAAATTACAACATAAAAGTAATAACAGATAAAAATAACTGTTCATGAACCTAAAAAAAATCAATCCATAAGTTTAAGTAAACGCTATCAGCAATACAATAAGAATCAGCTTAATTTTTCAAGGAACTCCTCGACGGAACAGAAGGAGTGACCTGTCGGGAAACTCTTCAGTTTCGATTTGAAAGCACTTGGATTACTGCAAAGATTTTTAAATTCGAGTGGCAGCTTATTGAAAATGGATGCAGGGGTATGCTGCACACCTTTTTGAACAAGAGTTAAGAAAGTCCGATCCAAATGCAGGTTTGATTCCTGCCTAGTATTATCCGAGTGAAAGCTGCTGATTCATGGGAATAAACTAATATTGGTAACAAGAAACGACAATAAGGAATATACACATTGAGAGGCCAATGTCGAAATACCCAGACTCGTGAACGGAGGTCGACCTGATGTTCATGAACTCATACCATTTATTGCCCGAACCGCCCGTTTCTGAGCCAAATATCCTTTTAGAATGAGAGGCGTTACCCCAATATATAATACCAAACGACATAAGCGAATGAAAATAGGCAAAATAGACTAATTTTCGTGTCGAACGATCACTCACTCCTGATACAGTTCGAATAGTAAAAATGGCATTATTAAGTCTTTGAACAAGATCTTGAATGTGGGCTTTCTACAACAGCTTACTATCTATTTCAACACCTAGAAATTTGCACTGTTCAGTTTCACTAATCATATGCCCATTCTGGGAAATTAAAACGTCAGGTTTTGTTGAATTGTGTCTTAGAAACTGTAAAAATCCAGTCTTACTGTGATTTAGCGTTAGTTTATTTTCTACAAGCCATGAACTGAGGTCATGTACTGCACTATTTGAAACCGAGCCAATGTTGTACATAACATCCTTTACTACCAAGCTAGTGTCATCAGCAAACAGAAATATTTTAGAGTTACCCAAAATACTAGACGGCTTATCATTTATATAAATAAGGAACAGGAGTGACCCCAACACTGATCCCTGGGGCACCTCCCCACTTGACAGTACCCCACTCAGACCCCACATCACAGCCATTATCAACATTGTTAATAAAGAACTTTTGCTGCCTGTTGCTGAAGTAAGAGGTGAACCAATAGTGAGCTACTACACATATTCTGTAATGGTCCAACTTCTGGAGCAATATTTTGTGATCAACACAACCAAATGCCTTAGTCAAACCAAAAAATAAACAAAGAAATCGAAACGTTTTGCTTAGCACATCCAGTACCTCACAGAGAAAAGATAATATAGCATTTTCAGTTGTTAAACGATTTCTAAAGCCAAACTGTACATTTGATAACAGATCGTGTGATATGAAATGATCAATTATCTTTACATACACAGCCTTTTCAATAACTTTTGCAAACACTGATGGCATGGAAATAAGTCTGAAATTATCTACATTATTCCTTTCTCCCTTCTTATGAAGTGGATTTACTGCTGAGTACTTTAATCGTTCAGGAAAATGACCATTACAAATATGGTTAAATACAGGGCTAACATGAGCAGCACAGTACTTTACTATTCTGCTAGACACTCCATCATAACCATGAGAGTCCTTAGTCTTCAGTAATTTAATTATTGACACAATCTCCCTTTTGTCTGTATCACAGAGAAGTATTTCAGACATCGATCTCGGAAAAGCATTTGCCAAGAAAGTTATATGATTTCCTGTAGAAACTAAATTTTTATGTAATTCACCAGCAATGCTCGGAAAATGATTGTTAAATACTGTACATATATCTGATTTATCAGTAACAGAAATATTTTTACTGGGAACTGACTTTATATCATCAATCTTGTGCTGCTGACCAAACACTTCCTTCATAACTGACCATATGATTTTAATTTTATCCTGTGAATTAGCTGCTCTATTTGCATACCACATACTCTTTGCCGTCCTAATAACATTTTTAAGCACCTTGCAATACTGATTGTAATGGGCTACTATAGCTTGATTGTGACTACTGCACACCCTTTTTGCACAAGAGGTAAGGCAGTCCGATCCAAATGCAGGTTTGTTTCCTTCTGAACATGAACCGAGTGAAAGCTGCTTATTCTTGGGAATAAACTAATATTGATAACAAGATACGACAATAAGGAATATACACATTGAGAGGCCAATGTCAAAATACCCAGCCTCGTGAACAGAGGTCGTCAAGATGTTCATATAGTTCCCACTTTGTTCTACATGATATCCTTATCCCACTAGAGAGCCACCTGGGCTGCCCATTACTGCGTATAACATATGAAGACATGCAGCTCGGAGATGTTGGCAGTGTTAAATTTCGGGGATAATAACTCGATAATAAATTCAGTTGGGAAGGGCATGCCACAGAATTGCTGAGTGCCTAAACAAGTCTGTATTTACACTGAGAATGAAATCAGATGTTGTAGATATAAATATAAAAATCTTGTATACTTTGCTTACTTTGTATTCTAACTACTGATTCCTTAATAAAATTTATTGCAAGTAGTATGTCTGATTCCGCTAAATAACTCAATACATAGTATCAGTACTAGGAATAAGAACAGTCCACATAAAGACCAAAAATCACTAACTTGGTCCAGAGAAGGGGTCCAATATTCAGGAACACGCATTTTCAATTAACTGCCAGGAACCATTAAAAACATGTCTTCAGATCAAGCACAGTTTAAACATTGTTTGACTTTTTGATAGTCAGTTCCCACTCTATAGGTGAATACCTTAACAGGGACTGTTAGACTAACTCGATTAAAAATGTATGTTAGATTTCAGTTTTGACAACATATGCTCACAACAGTCAAGATTAGGCAGTTTACATAAATGTTTTCTAGGTATGGTACCGCGTCATAATGTAAAAACTACTGCTGCTGGAGAAAAACCAACGTTTCGGCAACGATTGCAGCAGCCTTCTTCTGGGTTCAGAAGAAGGCCGCTGCAATCGTGGCCTAACTGATGGTTTTTCTCCAGGAGCGGTGGTTTTTACATTATGACGCGGTACCATACCCAGAAAACTTTTATGTCGACTGACTCTGGCCGCGGAAGCCTATGCAGTTATATTAGGCAGTTTGTGTATGATAAATTTATTAGAAGTGCATAACCGCATTTCATTCTGAAAGTGTATTAATTTTGTAAATATTAGCAGTTCCACTTTGATGTAGTATATTCAGATACTTTCAAAATCTCCTGACAGATGATCAAGATACTGAGTGTTATACTCAAATATTTTATGTTTTTATGTTGTAATTTCGTATTTGTTCCACACTCACGAGAATTGTCTCATATTTGGGTCTATGGATCGAAAACTGAATCTAAGCTAATCCAAGCCAATCTCTGGGCTGGATTCCTGCTACTGAGGACTTCGAAATGGTGGCTCAACAATGAAGTGGAACAGAAAGGATTTTGTTCTGATGGGAACGAATGTCTCATCTGTGTTGTTCAGACAAGAGGTTGAAGGTAGTAGAGAGATATGAGGGACAGCGTTCATTGATAAGACAGAAGAGAAGACAGAGAGTATGGAAATCTCTGCGATTCTCTGCATGTAACCAGGATAGCTGTGCATATGGTTGTGAATTGTGATTGAAGAGTCCAACATCACATGTATAACGAACACAGGCATTCATAACCAGAACCAGGCGCCGTCAGCTTTCCTGAGAAAGGCCTTGTTTGATAAATATCTGTAATCAATAACTATAAGTATAAATACTTCTACAAGTTTCTTTCTCAGTCCAAGAGGAAAGAGAGGTTTGTATTTTTGTAGAGCATGGGGAGATGTTGATACCTTCTTCCACATTACACTTAAGTGCTCAGTGCAATTTAAATTGTCATCTATTATTATTTCTGTATTGTTTGCTGAAGGAAAGAATTTGATGTTTGTTCCATTTGGGGTTAAAAGATGGTACGGATCCCCGAAATTTCGGGCTAGTGAGCACAGGAAGATCAACGATTTGGTTTTGGATGAACCATATACCAGAGCAAACCCATCCATCGCGTATCTTCACAGTCTTAATCATCAACCACTTGACTTCTATTGATATATAAGACCACCTCTAGAATTTTCCCTGCGTTATGGTCTTCAGCTAAGTACATCAATACAGCTTCCGTTTGTTTTCTAATATCCTCCACCCGCCTTCCGTTAGACCGTCATTCCAGTCGGTTTTTATTTCACTACACCACAACTAACTTCGTTAGACCATCTCAATCCATGCATCAATGATTATTTCCTTACACCTTTGTTTCAGTTTCATTATGATGATAATCTCGTTTCAGTCGGTTCCCTGACGTCAGTTTCCTAATCGGTTTGATTTTATTCTGTCTCTCAGTTCTACAAGGGAGACAATTCTGCTGCTTTCTACAAATTAGTTTTCAATCAATACCCACAAAAATTGTGCCAAGTCGTATTTACCGTTCGGTGCTTAACTTATATTACATGCAGACTTATATTACACATTCCATGGGACGCGGTTTAAATGCAAAAGATTTCCAATAACCTAGTTGTTACTGTTATTCGGTTGATAGTGTTTATTAAAAAATAACAAGAAAGTTAATCATTTCGACAAAATTAATTTCAAAATTATGTAGCTCTTAGGATGTAGTTTTCCGTTGTACTGAAGACTAATTACAAAATTTCAGCCTTGTATCTATCAAAGTGGGCCCCTCTAAAGACTTAAATAATAAGCCACTCAACTGGATGTAACGTAATACAACTTCAGGTTCATTTCTTCCAGAACTTGCTGTGTCATTCTGTGTGATAAAACAATATTCACTATAAAATGTATATTTATGACGAAGTATTGCGCAGTATTATTGTTCCACGACGTAGGTACGAGGCACACCCACAAGGGGCAAAGCGAGCGGGATCCCCATTGCTATCACGCCTCGAACTATAGAAATACAAATCGAATAGTCGTCTTCTCAGTTGTTGTAAGCGTTTTATGAAACTAAATTCTACAAGGAAAATAGTAGCTACTGCTGATGGAAGAAAAAGATTCGAAACTGTGGAAACTATTTCCAACAGCCATACGCCTCTTAATGAGACGGCGAGACACTGCACATTGTTCAGCATAAGAGCACTCTTCGGTCAGGTGCTTCCGGCAGCGGAAAAATCGGGGCAAGTTGGGTAGTATCGGCTGGTATTCACTCGTTGCTGGATGTTGCCAGTTCCAGTACACACTGTGTCTATTGTACAAAGCTGCGGTGTGTTCTCGTGATCATAATCATATTTTAGTAAAATTTTAAAAAGAGTGAACGGCTCCTACTTGCTCCATCACGTGGTTTATCCATCTCACTATCGTCTCTGAAACGGTAAAGTTTGTCTGATGCTTCTAAACACAGAACATTGGTTACGGTGACACGACTGCGAGGGTGTGTCGGTGTTGCTACAAGTTCCTTATGGGAATACTCTTGTGGAGAAGGCTGCCGAAGCAGCTGAATCAATAGAAATCGAAATATGTTGACAGGGCATTAATGTTTGCTGGTTGCTACCAACTTTACCCAGCAAACATCCCAGTGCGACTATTTCAAACTCAACTGCAATTGACACTCCAGTGATGGTCGAGACGACTGGTTGTTTGTGTTGTCCTCGTCATTTCTTCATCATTCATGAAAGTGGCGAGTTTGGACTGAGCAAAGGTTGGGAATTTGTACGGGCGCTGATAGCCGTGCAGTGGAGCTCCCCAGAAACCAAACATCATCATCATCATCCACATCTAGTGATGGTTCTCTCCGCGTCTCACATCTTTCATAAACGGAGCTGCGGTAAACACAGTTGCTTCCGCAAAGTTAAAGGCAGCAGTGACCAGAAGCCAGTCAAACTGTTCGATATCATTCACTTTTTATCAGGTAGGCTACTCTTATCAGACACTTGCCGATAATCTTACCCAGTAGCAGTCTGTATGTGAGGCGCGGTACGTTTGCTTACTTCTTTACGTGCAAAGGGCCTACATAAAAACGATGCATTCTAAATTTCAAGGCACCTCACGTCTGGGGAAAAAAAATATTAAAAAAAAGTATTTCAAATTCACACCGACTTTCAACGAAATAGTATGTCATGTAACGTCAATGTCACGTCTAGTCAAATTCGGATCCTCTAAAGGAAAGTTTTGGGATCGAAACAAAACGGTGGTGTTATGGCGTTTCTGCTGCATTTTTCGTCAACATTACATTTTTATTTTAGTTATACTTGCTGTCAGTCGGGAAAGAACATTCAGTAGCACGAAGGTAGGGAGAGAGTACCGAGTTGTGCGGCAGATGGTTTCAGAGCGTGGAAACGCATCTGCTAGAGGCAGCAATCATACTGGAGTGCCAAATAGATAGCCGGGTATCACATATCGAACTTGGCACGAAGCAGTACTATGTCGTTAGTTAATACTTATTATTTGAACACTGCTACGCTCCTTCAGCCGTTCCGTAAACATTAGAAAGTTATTAACTAAAATAAAAACGTAAATGAGAACAATATTTTAACTTTGTCTTTATTGGTGGAAGAAGCGCGCAGTGAATAAGCAGGAACGAAACTGTTACACCTTACTAACTTCTGCCGGGTATGAACGAGGCAATACACGTTGGACCGGTCAAGTGGAATAGGATGTAGTTAATTGTTCGTCGCAAAGCGGAAAATGTTTCCATGTAACAACTCGCTACAAGTTTCATATCAGGTATGAACAAACGCATCGAGCGGTTTGAATGGTATACTGCAACGAGCTACTGAAAAACATTTGTCTTGATGATGATGTTTAGTTGTGGGGCGCTCAACTGCGGGGTCATCAGCGCCCGTACAAAGTCCCAATTCTGACACTGTCCAATTCACCACTGTCTAGAATGATGATGACGGTGATGAAACGATGAGAACAACACAAACACCCAGTCCCCGGGCAGAAAAAAAATCCCCAACCAGACCGGGAATCGAACCCGGAACCCCGTGATCCAGAGGCAGCAATGCTAGCCACTTTTTTTTATATCTCGTTTTGTTCTTTCGTGTTCGTTGCATTTGTGCGTTGCCGACATCCCATGACACCCTGTCAAGTTAATTGTCGATCCATACACTCAGTTTTTTTTTTTTTTCCAGAGGGCAGCTAACCCTCTAACCGAACACGCTGAGTTGCCGGCTTACCGAGCATGGCACGAAGTAGTACAACGTCGTTAGTTAATACTCCACTACACCACGAGCTGTGGACAACATTTGTAGTGTTGAACAGTGCCTTGGTGAACCGTCGTGTGGTGTTTTGACATCTTGTAATGTTGCGAATCATTACATTGCTTCTTGTTACGATGTTCTGAACATAGCTTCCGCGGAATTTTGTTTAACGAATGAACATAATCAGGCTCTTTCTTGTATTTCTTGATTACCCCTAAACACAAACGAACAAAAATCAATCGGCTTTCTATGTTGTGATAACTTTATTCCGTAGCACTGGAGTTTATCTCTCACTGCCACGCCCATTCAGCACAATTTGTTGCTTAAACATATAGTCCATCGCCCATATGAAGAAGTAATCAATCGGGACGAGATGCACGAGACAACTTTAGAAGACAGCCTCATAAACTGCAGTGTTGATACAATCTGATTTTCTGAAACGTGAGTAGGGTATTTTATGAAACACACTGCAACGGATAGGTAGATTAACATAATATAATAATAATCCGCAGTCGCCATTCTTCTGCCTCTTTTTTTATTTTCTTTTACGTTGCAGTCTCACGTGATAAGTTTGCACGGTTCCGAATTCATATTTCTGGATTCTATCGAGCAAGGGTAAGGAGTCAAGTCTTTTGGGTAGCACTTGGCCCACCCACCGTTTGTATACCTGTCGGAAGAACTGGCATATATAACTATCCTACAATACAGGGTCAAAATTTAACTACGTCCTGGAGCCCAAGCAAACTGAGAAAATTGGTTGCTTCTTTTGCATTAGGTGTGGTGGACCTTAAGACAACCTTTAAAACCATTTGCTCATGAGCAGTTCCAGAGAAAACTTCCTAAAACCATGATTTTTGACCACCACAGTACCAGTTGTGCGGATGGCGACTTTTATGATCTCTATTCATAGAAATATGCTGAAATTTTTGCCATGTGTTCTTAAAATGATGATTTTTGGGAGCTTGGAAAATTTTTTCGATTCATTATCCGTTACCGAGATCAAGGCGTTCAAAGTCACCGTGAGTATGCAAGTCTGAGGCGTGAATGAAGTTTCAACTGATATAGTGAACATATGACTATGGTTCTGGAGTCACCGCAAGAGTTCTGAGGTCAGCAAACTTTGTTTTTTGGCGCCATTTCTTCACCAATAAAACTTCAAGACGCCCTACTTTTGTATAATGGGCACTTCACACCTAATTGCTACATGGGAGCTGCCACATGAACCTTACAAAAAAATTATTTTCTCATAACAAATGTTTTCCACTTCCAAATAAAACACTGCACTTTTTGGTAGGAGTAGCCTAAAAATGTTGCGCATTTTTAGGCAACTACGTTGAACGGATGACGATAAAACTTACATTATCCGTACTTATTTGTCGTTTATATGTGTCTAAGTACGTAAATGTGTCAAACTATATAAACAAACTATCAAAACTACTGACTTACAGAATTAGTTTTTGTAAGGAGCACACTGCCTCGAAAGGCCCAACGGTACCGTGCAGTGGCATTTTTACCCGATAGGCGCCATTGGATGCGGATACGGAGATGCATGTTGTCAGCACGCCGCTCTGCCAGCCGTTGTCAGTTTTCGTGACCGGAGCCGCTAGTTCTCAATCAAGTGGCCACTAAATTGGTCTACAAGCGCTGAGTGCAACCCGCTTGCTAACAACCCTCGGCAGACCTGGACGGTCACCCGTCCAGTTGCTAGCCAAGCCCGACAGCGCTTAACTTCGGTGATCTGACAGGATGTTACCTGCGGCGAGGCTGTTGGCGAAAAGAAATAAACCAGCTGAAAAATGCTCGTGCTGGAGCAGAGAAAAGGGAAATATATGTAATGTATAGGGATATTTGTAAACATTCCAACACACCATTGGGAAGCGGTCGACAAGATATGCTCGTTAGTAAATTGAATAACGATAAATGTAGTGAGGAAGGGAAACTGTGTGTTTTTCTTTCTTGTATGCAGTGAATGTGGAGCAGTGGTGGAGTCGGCGAGTAGGGGACCAGTAAAATTGGTATTACAACCACTGGTTGTCCAGGAGTCATTTGTGCCACGGTGCAGGAAGTGCCTTAATCCGAGAGCCCTGGAGGAAACGACGCACCAACAAGGGCGTAATGAACAACTGAAGAGTGGTAGTCGTTTTTCTGGTTTTTCTCTCAGGTCCTATAGTATGCATGTACAGACGTCTGAATGTACTCAGGAGAGTGGTATTACCGTAGCAATTGTTAGTCGTGTTGTGAAAAGTAATAATGAAAATTTTGGGCAATATATACCTCTGTTTGTGACAAAATTGGCTACTTATTTAGTAGTACAACAGACTTGTGGGAGCATTCCAGGGATCTTCACCGCAGTTGGATCGACTTTCATCTGGCGGTGTATTGCGGTCGGCAAAATATTGCCCTGTTATGTCGGCCAGGGACCCAACTTCCCGCTAGTACTGGTATAAGACCCACCACAAAATCTTACAAAATAACCAACAGCAGGAGAAGAAACATACACCACATGTGCTCCTTTTTAAAAGACTGACAGGAAAATAGGAAACTAGCTATCTCAATCCTCATTCCTCCTTTCTCGCCAAATATTTTGGTATACAGATATATTCACGAATTCTTATGCTGATAGAGAGTAGCAGAGAGACAGTGACGATGAAAGAGACAGGAGACATTGCCAGTGGAAGAGAAATCGAGAGGTGACAGTGATAGTGGCAGTGAGAGAAAGAGGGAGATGAAGACAATAGCACTGGGAGCCAAAGAGAGAGGAGATAGCGATCATCAGTGTGAGACAGCGGCCGTAAAAGAGAAACAGATGAATGGAGATAGTGGCAGTGGAAGCAGAACAGGGAGGAGACAGCGAAAACTAAAAAGAGAGATTAGTGGAGGTCACATGTAAGCCTGGCGAATTCTAGACCGTCCATAAAGGTGAACTCTACACGGAATAATTTGCCCACTTTCCCCATTCCCTGTACCTACGAGTTAAAGTTTACTGGTCTGGAGGTCAAAACTCGGAAAAAACTATTCTCAAGGGGACAATGATAGATGAAGACGAAGGCAGCAGAGAGTAAGCGAGAAAGAGAGGGACAGTGGCAATGGGGGAGGAAACAGAAGGTGTAAAGGCAAGAACAGTGGGACATAGAGACAGTAAAAAAGGCAGACGTGGCACGGAATAGCGAGAGAAAGGACACTGACAGTGGGAGAGACACATACAGACGGTGGCAGTGAGAGGGAGATGAGGAGTATGAAAGCTTAACCACTTGGAGGAACTGGGTAAAAGCATGTTTTGTGTTGGAAGAGCGCGAATGTGTTCGCGTGCCAAAATGTTTGGTGAGAAAGTCGGTGTGAGGATTAGGGCAGCTGGTTCCCCACTTCTCTGTCACACTATTTTAAAGAGGATCATATTCGCCATTGTTGTGGTTCAAAAGGAGCATTTTTCAGCTGGTATAACAACGAACGAGAAAAATAGCTCTTGACGGTATTTATCACCTAGTAATAACACGTGGCGCAACGGATAAAGCAAATGGACGATGTGTACTGCCTTTCAAATACTGTTGTAGTTCTTCTATCTTCACATTTTCTCAAAGAAATGAATGAAGGTGGAGTAAAGTGGACAGGGCGGGAGGAGTTGCCATTGTGTATTTTTGCCCTGAACGGTGCTGTTGCGTGCTCAGATCCGTTGAAACTTATTCTAATATACACCATCATTGTTGTCAGCGAGCTTGTCGGAGGATGCTTGTTCCATTATTTTTCAGTAAAAGCTCTTCTAATGAAATGACTATTTCAAAGAATTTATTGGTCTCATGAAAACATGAATTTATGTACAAAGGGCGTTCAAAAAGTTTTGCACAGTCGTCTCTAATTTTTTTATTTTTTGCAGGAGGGGAATGAAATTTTCTGTAAACATACTTGGAACATTTAGCTATACATTGAGCCTACTCAATGTAGCCTCCATCAGCTATGACGTATCTGGCCCAACGTTCTTTCCGTGATGTAAATTCACTTTGGTAAAATTCTGGGGATTGACTTTTACACAATCGCTTGACACAGGAAATATGGTTTTTCTCACTATCAAATGCTTTACCGCGCAGGCGGACCTTCAGACAACCAAAGAGGTAAAAATCAGACAGAGCCAGTCCTGACTGTAGGGACGATAAGGAACAATTTTCCAACCCATTTTCTCCTGCGTCATAAGGGCTATATGGGGTTTGGCATTGTCATGGTGTAGTCTGATTAGCTGTCCCTGAAACTGTGGTCTGTGGGTCTTGATGGCACGTCACAGCTTGTCCAATGACAAAGGTAACGGCCCCGGTTAATTGTGGAGCCAGGTTCAAAAAGTCAATTAAAATGACACCACACTGATCCCAGAAGAAGGCCATCACCTTTCGACCTGCTGTTCGTGAAAGTCTTGGTTTCTTCTTCCGACGGGAACCTGGATGACGCATCTCCATGGATTAGGTTTTGCTCTCAGGTTTGAACAAAAACAACCATGTTACATCCTGGGTAATGACGCTGTCAAAACACTGTTTCCACTCTTCAGTAAAGGTCTTCATGACACCCTCGCACACATTCTTCCTCATCGTTTTCATTTATCTTGTCTATAATCCAGATACCCAACGTGCACAGATTTTTCTGTGCCCTAGTGACTGTACCAGTGATACCACACTACCCAACGACAAACGAGTCATTTCAGCAAGCTGTCGTGTCGTCGCACATCTGTCATTTTGGATGATTTGATCAATGGTCTCCTTATTCACATCACTCACTGTCGTCGATGGTCTACCTCATCGTGGATTGTCCAGTAGAGAGTAATCACCGCTGGATACTGCTGAGATCACTGCGTCCTCTCCATAAACAAAGAGCAACTTACTGTGAATCGATGAGGCAGAGTAATCGCCGGTCTTGAAGAGGAACTCCATCACCGACCGTTGCCGCAACCTGACATCTACTTCACGGTCCATTATGTCAGTCCTGTAAATAAAAGAACATACTTTTACATACCAACTTATAGCTAAATGTTCCAAGTATGTTCACAAAAAATTTCATTCTCCTCCTGCAAAAAATTAAAAAATTAGAGACGACTGTGCAAAACTTTTTGAACGCCCTTTGTGTATAGACTTCGTGTGTAAAATGGAATTTAAAGTAGACTGGGGCGGCACTGAGAATATGGATCAAGGAGAGAGGAGTGTCAGGGTAGTAGTTGTGAGGAAAGTTATACCAAGCTCGCTTCGTGGCAAACGCCTAAACAGGTCATTCCAAACGATTTAAATATGCTTAATCTCATGTTAGTAAGTTGTGGAAGTGTCTGTAGCAATATCCCAGAGTTAATCTCCGAAATAAACAACAGCAAATGCCAATATTGTATCAGGTACCGAAAGCTGGTTGAAACCAGACATAAAAAGCAGTGAAATTTTGAACTCGGATTGAACAATGTTTAGGAAGGATAGGACTGATGCTATGGGAGGTGGTGTGTTCATTGCATTTAAAAGCTGTTTAAACGCAGTTGAGATCGATACTGGGTCGGACTGTGAAATAGTCTGTATAAAACTGTCAATCAGACAAGGATTGACCATTGTATTAGGATGTTTTGATCGACCACCAGCATGCGCATCAAACGTCGCACAAATTTTCAGGGAAAGTCTTGAGTACATAGGAAGTAAATATCCAAATTATCCATTAGTTATAGGTTGAGACCTTAATCTAGCATCCATTGACTGTGAAAATTACACGTTTATCACAGGGGGCAGAAGCAAAGATTCATGTGGAGTCATTCTAGGAGCGCTCTCAACATACAACCTTGAGCAATTGGTTAGAAAACCAACACGAGATGGGAACATATTAGATATCTTGGCGACAAACAGACCTGATCTTTTTGAGGAAGTTAATCTAGAAGAAGGTATTAGCTACCATAATGTCGTTATGGCTTCTGTCATTGGAAATTGCAAAAAAAACCAAAGAAACAGCGTAGAGTAGTCTTGTTTGGGAAAGAGAATAAAAATGTCATTAATGAATATCTTCATAGTCAGCTCCAAACATTCACTGCAGGACACAAAGATATCGAACATCTTTGCTCGGAATTTAAAGGTATTGTCCACCATGTGTTAGAGAAGTATGTGCCTAACAAAAGTATAGAGCAGGGAAAGGATTCACCTTGGTACAACAACTATATTAAGAAGTTGCTGAGAAAGCAGAGAATTTTGCACAGTCGTTTTAGACGTAGTCACTGCCCTGCTGACAAACAGAAATTATGCTAAATGGAAGCAGCTGTCTGAAGGACAATGAGAGATTCTTTTAACGAATTTGAAAGCAATATTTTATCTGCAGATTCTAAAAATAATCCCTAAAAATTTTGGTTGTACATAAAAATCTATGAGCGCTACAAATAATTCAATACCTTATCTTGCTAATGTAAATGATGATGATAAAGAGAAGGCCGAAATTCTAAACCTAGCTATCAGGCATCATCCAACTGGGAACTAATTACATGTAGGATCCCACAAGGTTCCGTTTTAGGGCCCTTACTTCTTCTTGTGTATATCAATGACCTTTCATCAGTAACATTACCATATGCCAAGTTCGTTTTGTTTGCCGATGATACAAACATTGCAATAAGTAGCAAATCAAATGTAGTCTTAGAAAGATCGGCTGATAAAATTTTTTTGCACATTATTCTCTGGTTCCTAGCCAATTCTTTGTCACTATACTTTGAAAAAACACACTACATGCAGTTCAGAACTTCTAAGGGGTGTTCCACGAGTATATGCCTAACATATGATGACAAGCAGATAGAAGAAGTGGATAGTGTTAAATTCTTGGGATTACAGCTTGATAATAAATTCAACTGGGAGGAGCACACCACAGAACTGCTTAAGCGTCTTAACAAGTCTCTATTTGCAATGCGAATTGTGTCAGACATAGGGGATATAAAAATTGAAAATCTGGCCTACTATGCTTACTTTCATTCTATAATGCCATATGGGATTATTTTTTGGAGTAATTCATAAAGCCAAGCTAAAGTTTTCCCAGCACAAAAACGTGCAATTAGAGTTATATGTGGTGTGAACTCAGGAACATCGTGCAGAAGCCTGTTTAGGGAACTAGGGATACTAAATACTGCTTCCCAATATATTTATTCCTTAATGAAATTTGTCATTAAAAATATAGCACTTTTTCAAGCCAACAGCTCAATTCATGGAATGAATACTAGAAATAAGAATAATCTTCATATGGATTTAAAGTTACTTAGTCTTGTATAAAAAGGTTTGCATTTTTCAGGAACACACATTTTCAATAATTTGCCAGCAGCCATAAAAAGCTTAAGAACCAATGAAATTCAGTTTAAGAGAAGCCCTAAAGGATTTATTGGTGGCCAACTCCTACTCCATTGATGAATTTATCAGTAGAACCAACTGATTTTTATATATATATATATATATATATATATATATATATATATATATATATATATATATATATATATATATAACTTCTGCACCATTTCAATGCAGTAATGTGTTCATTGTAAATACGTATTATAGTAGTTGTATTACACTTTTATTACCTTATAAATAAGAGATTGAGAAGGTCCAAAGAGGAGTGGCAAGATTCGTGACTGGTACATTTAGCCATTGCGAGAGCGTTACAAATCTCATCGAAAGTTTGAAGTGGGACACAGTTTCAGAAAGACGGCGCGCTAAACTAAAGGGGCTGCTTAGTAAATGCCGTAATCCGATCTTCGCCGAGGATGTAGAGCATATATTATTACCACCAACTTTCAAATTGCGCAATGATCACCATTAAAAGATAAGGGAAATAAGAGCTCGTACTGAGGCATTCAGACAGTCGTTTTTCCCTCGCGCGACCCTCAAGTGGAGCAGAAGGGGGGAAATATGATTTTGGTGCGAATTGTGTCCTCCGCCACACACAGCTTGGTGGCTAGTGGAGTATAGATGTAGATGTAGATGCATAGTAAGCAGGAGACCCGGCTTCGAATCCTGGCCTTGGTGCAAATGTTCACTCGCAGATTCACTCTATATAGATAAAAACTTTCCTGATTTTCAGTCGTCTGATGTAAGGCAATGCACTTGCTGCCTCAGTTAAATGCAGGGTAAAACTTCGTTACAATATCTATGTTTTCGCTTACGGAGATAGTTCTTTATTTTCTTCGGTTTGATAGTTTCATCTGTGAATAATGAATGCCGACACGGCATCTGATCGAGAAATGTAGTCACTACCAAGGCGGTTACATTTCCCAGCAGTTCATTTTTAACCTGTTTACCCTAACAACAGTACCACACACAACACTACAGAATGACTTGTACATACAAAGTTGTCAAGCGTTATTCTCTCCCTCTGTGACCATTTTAAATTAATTAAGATATGTTTTTTACAACTGACCATTTCGAGATATGTCGCCTAGAATAAAAATCCGATTGAAAGCGGTCTGCTGCAGCTGCTTGGTATTGGGCATAACTTCGGACAGATCTGCGACTCACATAACTATTATGTACGAAGTAAGTACTACCGAAGTGCGACGTGTTCGATGTGTACGGACAGAAGACTACCGAGTCCATGGAGTGCATCAGTAGGTCACCCAAAAATCAGTCCATTAAGATACAATTTGCTGCACCGACAGTATCACAAATGGTTCAAATGCCTCTGAGCACATGGGACTTAACATCTGAGGTCATCAATCCCCTAGAACTTAGATCTACTTAATCCTAACTAACCTAAGGACACCACACACATCCATACCCGAGGCAGGATTCGAACCTGCGACCGTAGCGGTTGCGTGGTTCCAGATTGAAGCGCCTAGAACCGCTCGACCACTGCGGCCGGCCGACAGTATCACAAATCAATTTTCTATTGAAGGAGAAAAACAAGCACAGAGTAATTACCATGCTCATGATAAAATACAATAAAACTGGAATATCCTCCAAGCAGTCAGCTGATGATGGAGACACTGTTAGTGTAGACGGCAGAATCTCTGGTTTCGGCTCACAAGAATGTCACAACTACTTTCTGGCCGTACTGATGGGTCTCCAAACTCCATCGAATGTATATTTCCTCATGCCAGGGAGAGATATAGCCCCTCAGCCCCTCCACTGTCCGCGAAGTGCAATGAAGAAGAGGACTGCCAACCACGCAAAGAGTTGTTGGGATTATACATCCGCGTTATTCAACTAACACAATGTTAAATTTTTCAAGACACACTCCAAAAATCCGGATCTCTAATCATATGATACTAAATTCACTGATCGTTTAGCCCATCCAAAGGAAATAAGAGCTGGTAAGAATTTTCTGACTGCCCCTTACGGTGGTAACCATCGGACCACCACACTCAGCAAGCTAAGGTACAAGCAGTACGTGACATCAGCCTACTACAGAGAATCAGCAAAAAAGGCGTTCATACTTCCTACTGAAGCTGCACCTCGACAGCATATCTTCAAAATTTTTCAAGTGCAGCAGTGTAACGGAAACTACTTGGATCCAGAGCAGTGTGGGTGGAAACTGACAAAAATAGGTTGGCTCCCATTACCACACCGAAACCCCAGGCTCCCGAGAGGTTTCTTCAGCTGATACCCTTTAAGTGCCATACAGGTTACCAAGTTCGTCGTGGGTGTAGGCGAGCAGGACTTTGCTGCGCGAAACTGTGCCAGTGGTGTGAAGTGTCATGTTCCAACGTCGACGAAAATTTTGATGTAGAAGACGAAGACAACCTGGACTAGTTCCTTGTAGTACCACAGCCTGAAGCAGCTGAGATGAAAGAAGATAAAAATTCTCGTAATATTTTGTATCAATATACATTTTACCTAATCAATTTTTCTCTATTAATCATTCAATTACAATTTTTTCAGTTTAAGAACAGCAACAACTCATTTTTCAGCCCGGACTTTCCCCAGCCCCTTGATGCTTTGCCCGGATCTTCCATTGCTCAAGACCCTTCATCTAGACCATCTGCTGCCCAAGAAACATTGCCTGGATCAGTAGAACCAGACAAAGACGAGTAAGGAAAAAATTTCCCCCCATGACACAAGAACAGTTATTTCTCTATGTATCGATAGTTCACTACGCAACTTAACTATCTTTTGTACCATATTCTGTCACTAAATGGCTTTTTTTTTACATGGACATCCTAACTGAAGTGATGTCCTAGTCCTGGGCTTGACATGATGTAGATTACTACATACAGACTTCATGTTCATCTTTCTATTTAGTGTCATGTACCTATTTTGTTGTAAAAACCACTTCTTAATGTTTTCTCTTTGTCAGACAAGCTTTCCTATCAGTTCACTGAAGACGACCACTTTTAAGCGTAATACATAGAAGGCGTAGTGCCGACGAGGGATAGGCTGGTGGAAGGTATCGTTTGGCTGTAAGGCGCGGTAGACATTTTTCGTAATTTTCGCTCTGCTCCCTCCCACCTTATGAGAAAATTAAATGTTATAGATGTCTCTTGCAGGAAATTTAATTTACTTTCACGTGGCCTAGAGATTTTTGCTGATGACATATATATTTTTCGTGTTGTAGTTGGTGGGAGTTACACTTTTTGACGTTTTCGCGGAAGGGCTTTTCAGAACTCTTGCGCCAATACCGCTTATACATAAATCAGACTTGTCTAGTAAATTTTTTGGAAAATTTTGTCTACTTTAATGCTGTATAGAGTGCTCATCTTCAAAAAAAGCAGTTTTCGAGGTATAAGAGAAAAACGGCAAAATGCTAACATTTTGAGGGTTCTTGCGTTTTTCGTTGTGAAGCTGACTTGTTACTTGGCAGAAAAAATAAAATTCGCATTCAGCACACTAAAAACATATAGAACTCTAGAAAAAAAAAGATTCCTCAATTTTTTACGTGGAAACCACCTTTTGGCTGGACTATGCATACAACAGCATTATCTACGAAAAGACTTATAGAACTTCAGACGTTATTTACCAAGTCTTTATATATATTATGAAAATTAATTATCCTATAACATTCCTCTGGGGCAATCCCGAAGTTGCATTTACCTCACAACTACATGCTGTGCTCCGTTTCTAGAAACTCTTCAATCCAGTCTTATAGTTGGTCTGATATTCCGCACCCTCGTATTTGTTCATTAGGCGGCAGTGCGAGACTGTATATAACGCCTTCCGAAAGTCAGGGAACGGAGCATCTATCTGTGCGCCTGTATTTACGGTTTTCTGGGTCTCGTGAACGAACAGAGCGAAGTGGGTTTCGCACGACCAATGTTTTCGGAACCACATATTGGTTCCTATGTAAGAGATTTTCGACCTCCAGAAATATCATAATAAGTGAGCAATGAATACATCCAAAACTCCTACAACTGATTGACTTCAGAACTATAGGCTAATAGTTTTTGAAAGCGGTAAGGATCTGCGATTTTTTTTCCGATCATCAGGAACACTTCGCTCCCCCAAAGACCTACGGTACACTACTGCTAGAAGAGTGGCAAATTCTTTCGCATACTCAATGTATAATCGTATTGGTACCACATGGTCACTCATGTCGATATCGGCTATTTTGTCGTTGGTGCGGCGATTAAAAGAACGCACTACAGTGAAACAGTTTTGGAAACACGATTAGTACTTCAGGCTTTTCAGTGTCGTTCTTCGTTTCAGTACCATTATCGTCACAGAGAGTTTGAACAGATGACTTCGACGCGTTTGCTGATTTAACATAAGACCAAAACTTACGAGTTCCGGTCAGATTGGTAGAGCGGATTTTACTTTCAAATTCGTTGAACGCTTCACGCATGCCTCTCCTTACGCTATTTTTGGCTGCGTTTAGTTTATGTTTGTTTGTGAGGCTTTCACTACCTTTAAACTTGAAGATCTCTTTGCTTTCGTAGCAGTTTTCTAACATGGCTGTCGAACCACGGAGGGGGGGGGGGGGTCTTTTCTGTCCCTCACACCCTTGCTCGGCACACACCTTTCTAATGCTTATTGTACTATGCCCTTGAAATCTGCCCAGTAATACACAACATTGTTTGGGCTGGAGACGTCTTCCCGACTGCCATTTCTCTTTCAAATTCTTCGTATTTTTCTGCAGCCACTTTGCCTTGGCTTCCCGCAATTCGTATTCAGGTTATTCCAAAGTGATTCATGTTGCTGCACTTATCTTCTTATGACTTTTGAGCAGTGTATTCGCTATTACTAGTAGAAATTTTTGTGGAACTGTCTTCCTCCTCTCACACTCCCACTATCTCCATGAATTACCTGTTCAATATTTTTTCATACTGGTCTCTTCACAGTAACTCTCTCTCCGCCATACCTTCTTATTCATAACGAACCCTACTCCCGTTACATGATTAATTGCTGCTGCTGATATTATTCTATAATAGTCTGGTCAGAAATTCTTTCGTCCATTTCACTTCAATGACGCCCCACTATCCTGTCTGAACTTTTGCTTTTTCCTATACATATTTCCTAGCTTCCCTGTTACGTTTTAACGTTTAACAAGTAACGCTCCGAGTCGTAGAATGTTACCTTTCCGTTGGTCATCAAATCTTTTTCACAAGGCCACCTGTCGCGTAGCAGATCCGAATGAGGGATTAAACCGATATCTCTTGCCAATGGAGATATGATGGTGAGATTTTTTTTGTTACACAATATGTGTCTTTAATACAGTCGTTTCTTTTACCTTACGCCTGCTTATAACGTTGATCATTCCTGAATATTCCAATATGTAGAGGCTGTTTTTCGTCTCCAGGGCAAGAGGATGCCATGAAATTATCCATTCCTACATTTTGGAATTATCCTGCTGGTAGATATCATCGTGCCGAGGAAAACAAACACAAGTAGGGGTGGACATAATCCCCAAGGACAGATGCATGGTTTTGTTGATTCATTGTGCCCATGACGAGATCATCCTGGGAATGCCACGAAAACATTCCCCAAACATGACGCTCCCCCCTCCAGTTTGGACCTTTCCGACGATTGTCGTGGGGTGTTTGCTTTCAGATGTTTCACCCTAAACGCCAAGGTCTGTCCGATGGAGCGTAAAACGTGATGCATCTGAAAAGGCCACCTGTCGTCAGTCAGTGGACGTACAGTTGCGGTAAATTGACGTGCATATTTGTCTTCGTCACCAGTTAATAGTAGTCAGCATGGACGCATGAACCTGCTGTAGAGGCCCACGTGCAGTAATGTTCGCTGAATGGTCGCTGATGAGACACTGTTGGAAGTTCTTACTTCATATGGGCCGTCACTGGCTCAACAGTTGCACGTTTGTTCGCCCGTATCCATCGCCGCAGCCGTCGTTCACCTCCCCCACCCCACACCCCTGTCATTTATGCACCACAGTTGCTTTGGCACCGGTTTTGGATAGTTGTATCGCTTAACCACGGCAGCCGCCAACAGTTTAAAAACTATTGGAAGTCGGGTAAATCACTCCGTTCCGCATTACGACAGCGGCTGCATTACTTCCCGCGTCCCCTCCCCCCCCCCCCCCCCCCGTACCCTTTAGATGCTGTCACCTGGCTTCTGTGACTGTTTATTGCACGTTGACTTCAAACATAGGAGGTGGTCACATTAATGTGACTGGGCGGTGTAGTTATTCGCTAATGGAATTTCTCACAAGTAATATTTTTTAAAATTACAGCTCAGGTTATGGAATCAATACATGACAGGGGAACCTGCATAAGGGTTTAAAATTACTTACTTTGGTGCAGAAATGTGAGCCCTATTCAGGAACACAAATTTTCAACCATTTGCCAGCTGCCATATCAACTTTAGCTACCAATGAAGTTAAGAGGAACCTAAACGATTTATTGCTGGCTAACTCCGTCTACTTCATTAGCAATATAAAATACGACGAGTGATACATAAACTCCACTTTAGTGCATTGATTGGCTCATTGTAAATAGATAATGTAAACTGCTTTCTGCCGGCAGCGGTGGCCGGCGGTTCTAGGCGCTTCAGTCCGGAAACGCCCGACGGCTACGGTCGCAGATTCGAATCCTGCCTCGGGCATGGATGTATGTGATGTTCTTAGGTTAGTTATGTTTACGTATTTCTAAGTTCTAGGGAATTGATGATCTCAGATTATATGCACGTGTAGGTGTATTCACATGTCCCTTCCCAGTTAATTAAATGAAAATATGTTTTATTGTTGTATTCCACATTCACGAGTACCGTTTCACTTGTCTATAGAAGGAACATCGGCATACACTTCGTGTAAATATATACTATTTATTCAGTCTTATGATATGTTCTACATTCTTGACCATCTCTTCACAATGGACCTGTGCAATAAAAAGTATATCTAAATAATCCAGTACAACCTAGTCACAATATCGGCACCACTAAAATAAAGAAAACTTCTACACAATCCTGACAAGGTGCAATATAATACTGTCTTGTTTTTCCGCTTCGACAAAAATGTAAACAGACTCACTCATGCAAGCAGTACACACGTGCGAGAATCTCTGGTCTAAGAATTTATTTTCCCATATGAATGAACTGCGGAAACAAATGCAAGCCCAGGGATGATTAAGGGTCTCGTTCACGAACATTGCTGTGTTACCAACTATTGACAACTGTTCGGTATAACCGTTTGGGCATCCACAGCTTACATAAATCATAGAAATATTTTTAATTTTTTAAAAAACTTTTGAAATCTTCTAAAAGACCTCTCCTAGCCGTATTAGCTGTTAATAGTTCCTTTATTATAGGATCCCGATTATGTAATTGCATTCTCAGTTGCATACACCTAACTAATTTAACATTGGTTTCCCAACTTTCGAATATCGCCCGTGTATCTTTAATGACCAAATGTTAAATCAGTTGCGTGTATTCACGTGAGGATGCGATTAAATCATCGAGAAACCGGTCGTGTATGATCCCGTAATAAAGGTAATGTTAACAACTAATGCAGCTATCGTACGTTTTTGAGAAAATTTTAACAGTTTAAAATAAATTTAAAATATTTCTATGGTGCATCTTAAGTTTGGATGCCCAAACCGTAAAATCATATGTTACAAGAAGACAGTTATTCAAATCCAAGCTATTACATGTCGCGTTGAATAAAGTGTCTGTTACTTGTAAAGAGAGTTCGCCCCAGATTCGTTGAATTGCAATTGCATTACGGCACTCGCTGTCCAATATCCTTCCTCGAATCTCTGCGCATCTTCGAGTGGTACTCAAGTTTTCGTCTCTGCTGGGGTTACCTGATTCTAGCAGGCCAATAGCAGCAAACTTCAGGTCACCGAATTGAAAAACTTATGTAGAGTAGTATTCCACTAGAGGTCGACAGTAACATGACGCAGTGTCAGCCATTTACGAGAAATACCTCGTTTTTTGCTCTTTGCGAAGACTTTGTTTACACGGCAAAAAACCCTCTACTGCACAAAACGTTAATTGCGTAATAGCCATTATTTTTCTACTAAAATAAACTTTTTATAGTGGTGTTTTCTCTGTTTTCATTTATCTGTAACCAGGACATAGAAACAGACGATAAATAAAGTAATTTATTTGGCGGAACTAACTCTCTTCCAACCGTGTTTTGTTGGAAACACATCTAGGAAGCTGGAGTATATGAATGTATATAATGGTGAATCTGCTCCACGTTTAAAAGCAGCTTTTATGCGACACAATTAAATCAACCAGTGAAATCTAAGTAACTAGAATGTTCTAAAATACCACAGTACATATTTTCTTGTGATCCGGTATCATCGTTCGGCGCGACGCATTATATCAGAAGGCGTACAAGAACCCTTACAAAGACACAACGCTACAAATATATGTTACTGGACACATTTCTACGCACGATAAAGTAACATCTTTGCGAAAAAAACTGTTTTAAATAACTATTTTGTAGTATATTTGAAATTTCACTTTCATTGTTGGTATTCAACAATGCCTTGAATGATCTAAGTAATGGCATAGCGACAGGCACAGATAACATCCCAGCAGAAATACTGAAGGAAATTGGAGAATCAACGAAAGAATACTTACATAAACTTATTAAAGAATACTATGAAGATGGAAAAGAATCACCTACAGATTTGATTAACAGCAAAACAGTAATAATACCAAAAAAAAAGGAAATGCTCTGGACTGTAAGAACTACAGAACTATCTCCTTACTACCCCACACTTACAAAAATAATGTTAAACATAATCAAAAATCGAATAAAAAAGAAAATTGAGGCAAACCTAGGAGAAGACCATTTTGGTTTCAGATCCGGAAAAGGAATTAGAAATGCAATACTAGCTCTGAGAATGGTATTAGAAAGACGAATTGGAGTTAATGGGAAAACCTACTTGACCTTTATAGATTTACAAAAAGCATTTGAGATGGTTAATTCGAAACTGTTATTCCGAACAATGACGGAAATAACTCTTGGTATGAGGGACAGAAGATAATCTGGAACCCGCATAAAAGGCTGGAAGCAGAGATAGAAGTGAATGGTGTGAAGAAGAAAGCAAAAATAAGGAAGAGAGTAAGGCAAGGATGCCCATTATCACCATATTTGTTCAACTTATTTATTGAAAAAACCATTGAATAATTGAAAAGAACAACCAAAGTAATTAAAATTAATGAGGAACGAAACACTGTATCCGTTTTGCAGATGATATAGTAGTACTTGCTGACTCAGTAAAGGAAATGGAGTTTATGTTGCTAAAATTTGCCAAAATCCTAAGAGAATTACTCTAAAAATAAATAAGAAGAAAACAAAAACTAAGGTAGTAGGAAAGACAAAAGAAAATGGTTAAGATAATATTAGACTAGAAGATGATGTTCTAGAGCAGATTGAGAACTTCTGTTCTTTGGTTTAGCACAATCTCTGACGACAATAAATGTATCACAGACATAAAGAGAAGAATAGCCTTGGCAAAGCAAGCTTTCTAAAGTAAAAGGAATTTACTAACAGACAATCATATAGGCCTAGAAAGAAGGAAAAAGTTTGCCAAAACTTTTGTCTGGAGCGTCTTAACGTACAGATGTGAAGTGTGGACTCTGGGAAAGGCAGAGAAAAAGAGACTGGAAGCAATGGAAATGTGGATCTGGAGAAGAATGACGAAAACAAGCTGGGTAGATAGGAAAAGTAATGAACAGGTCTTAAGAGAAGTGAATGAGAACAGAACGCTGCTAAATTATGTAGGAAGGAGAAAATAAAAAATGATAGGGCACATAATGAGACACAACCAGATCCTAAAGAATGTATTTGAAGGAAAGGTTTAAGGGAAAAAACCAAGAGGCAGGCCAAGAGCATCGTATTTTAATAACATCAAAGAAGATATGGGGATAAAATCGTATGAAGAATTGAAGAGGATGACAATGGAGAGAGGGACGTGGCTTCATAGACAAGGCATAACCTTTAGTTTATGACCTACCTATATTTTCTGACACATAAACGGCATATTAGAGTGACATATTAGTCGACAATAAAATGGGGTAAGTCCACCTTTATCCTTGTTGATGACTGAAGTCTGCTGCAGGTACTCTCAATAAGGTGTCTGGATAGAGCAATGGCAGCCCATTCTTCGTCAATAGTCGAAAACTAAGATAACGGTCTAACTCATCCCAAAGATGTTCCACTAGGTTCAAATCGGGTCTCATGGCAGGTCAGTCCGTTGTTGAAATCAGCGCCTCACAGAGGCTGCTTTATGCCAGGGATCATTGTCGTGCTGACAAAAATAGTCATTATCTACGAACTGGTCCTCTACTGCACACAGTACAGAATACTGTAAAAAATGTTCATATCGTTCCGCATTTAGCGTTTTCTTAATCTCGCTAAGGGCCCGCACCATAAGCTCGAAAAATACCCCCATACCCACCACCATCTGTACTTGACTGTTAGCACTACAGATTGTGGCGGATAAATACCACGCATTCGCCAAACCCAATTCCTTTCCTCGCATTGTTATAGGGTACAACGTGAGTCATCACTCCAAATCACTCGTTTCTAGTCATCCACTCTCCAGTGACGTTGTCGCTCTTTACACCACCTCAAGCATGGCTCAGCGTTTACAGCAGAAATTCGTAATTTAGCTGCAAGTTCATTGTACCCCATTCGTGCTAGCCTCACTGCTCGTAGCACTTTGAAACTCATGAGTGGTTCCTTCTGCTGATACCATGCTCGTTAATCACCGTCCGTCAGTATATGAGGTGTACTGGTTTTGGTTTAGCTGTGGTTGTTTCTTCGCCTTTCCATTTCAGAGTCACATCACCAACAGACGAATTGTGTGGCTTTAGAAGGGCTGAAATGCCACCGATGGGTTCGTTACTCGGGTGACATCCAGTGTCTAGTCCACGTTCAAAGTGAGCTCTCCTGACTGCCCCAGTCTGCTGCTATTCCTTATCTAGTGATATTAGTTTCCGCCTCCTTTCTTGCTGTCGGATCCACTTCTCGTGACATCTAACGGTCAATTCCATATCAGATATGTGTGTGCACATACTTTTCATCAGGCGGTGTATATTAACTGATGTTTTGTCCAGAGTCACGGATTCGCTTCATGACTGAGATGATATAAAGAAGTGAATAAGAAACGAAAACTTCGTGGAATGTTGTTTCTGTCGACAGCTAGCAACAGAAGCATGTTTTTGATTAACTGCAACATGGCTTTCATCAGCGTTGCCACCACACCATTTACCAAAAATGAAAACACAGTTTCGTCTGAAGTGATACACAGCTACTGCGGTGCACTTCTCGTGACATCTATTGGTCAATTTCATATCAGATATGGTGGGTGTGCACGTACTTTTCATCAGGCGGTGTATATTAATTGATGTTTTGACCACGGTCCAGGGTGATAACAACGCTTGTAAAACTGCTACTCGTCTACGAACTTCCAGCATGCTGGAGTAAGTTGGGCCAGCAACTTCTGTGAATCAGTAGAACGAAAAACCTGTCCAAGTCGCAAATTTTCGCTTTTTAGTCGTTCGATGACTAGTTCCGGGCCGAGACTCATTTGATGATGATTTCAAAATGGATCTCGACCCGAAACTAGCCATCGAGAGAGTAAAACGTAAAAATTTGCAACTTGGACAGATTTTTCGTTCTACTGCTACTCATCTGCTACTGCGCTGTCCCAGAAATACGGTCTCCTCTTGGTTGAAGTCCTACTGCTCCATCAGTAGCAGCTGTTGCTGACTCCTCCAAGATACTTCTTCGCTTATCCACCACTCCGTTGCTCTACTGCTCTCCTCTACTGCTCCATACTCTATTATTCCTTTCTTCTATTACTGATTTGATACTGAACATGGCTGTTACTTTATCAAAAGCCTTTTTTCCATTTATATCTGGCTGCACACAAGCTGCTTCATTACCTTTCTGTAACATTTCGCCTACATGCCATCGCGTCACTTTCAAATAAATAGCCAACAGTCATAGTTTGATGCTTTCCAACACGAATGTGGCCACGTCTCTCGCCTTACCTAAGTTGCGACAAATGATAACCATGTGCTGATGTCTTGGCCGACAATCAAGTGATAACTCGCTTCCAGCTGTGTCCGTAGCATTAACTGTAGCAATCATCCTGACCACCTGGGTGCCTCACCACATTCGAGTGCATACCTGCCAAGAAATTTCGTAGGAAGCTGCCCCACTAATACTTTGACATTTAACTAAAATATTCTCCAGTCATGATGGTCCCCCCCGCACCCCCCCCCCCCCCACCAAAAAAAAAATGTGGGCCGTCCAATACGTAAGGTAAACATTTTTTTCTCGGCAATTTCTGTTGAATAAATGCTGAATTTGTTGTGGAACATCGAGGAATTTTCCCGCTTCAACTCCTATGGTTTCATGAAGTTCAGACAGATAGCAGCGGTGAACACAGCCTTCAAAATGGCGTCTGTAAGGAGGTGCGTTTCAGGCAGAGAGCTGTAACAGAGTTTGTTTTGGTGGGTAACCAGAGCATGGCAGATATTCACGCGCGCTTGCAGAATGTCTAAGGAGTCCTGCCAACGAACAAAAGCACTGTGATCCGTTGGGCAAGGCATCTGTCATCATCGCAACAAGGTCCCGCATAACTGTCCCATCTCCTGGGTGCCGGCCAGTCGCACGCAGATGTCACTCTTGCAATGTTAGAACGTGCGGACTCTCTCATTTAAGGTGCTCGATGGATCACAATCAAACACCTCGCTGTTGAACTGGGCATCTCTGTTCGTAGTGCTGAGACTCTCGGCCAACACTTGGGGTGTGTCTACCTAATCCATCCTAGAGCCCTGTTCTCGCACCCTCCAAATCCCATCTGTTTGACCCAATGAAGGATGCACTCTACAGGAATCAGTACGTGGATGATGGCTAGGTTACTGATGAAGCAAGATGTAGGCTCCGACGGCGTCTAGTGGAGTGGTACCATGCAGCCCTACATGCCGTGCCAGTCAGGCGGCGTAAGACCATCTAATTGAGTGGAGATTTTGTTGAAAAATAGGGCTTTGTAGCCAAAAGTAGGGAATAATATGGTCTATTGAATAAAATCAACTTGCTTTCAGAAAAAAATGTGTTGTTACTTATTGGATGCAACTCGTACATTAATGTGCACTGCGCAAAGTGCCGCTAATAAAAAGAGTATTACATGTCCTGTTTGTACTATCCTTAAAGGAAACAGTTACATTTTATACATTATTGTCTGTTTTTTATTCCGAATCTGTCATCCATTTCCCTTGGATGTCTCTCGTACATCACCATTTCCTTTTCTCTCTCTCTCTCTCTCTCTCTCTCTCTCTCTCTCTCTCTCTCACTCTCTCTCTCTCTCTCACTCACTTCCATCTCTTTCTCACTGAGGAAATCTAGGCGTCTCAGGTGAACTCACTACAGTTGTCTTCACACAAAGAGAATGACAACAGTTACCTCCTTTATGCTCATCAAATATTTTTTACACATTTGCAACAATTAAATTTCAAACAAAATAAAAATACAACAACTATCATAATTATATTTATATATGTAGCAATAGAATATGTTTGAATACTTTTTAGCATTCCATTTCTAGCTTTTCCTTAGCTATAAACTTGTCAATTTCATCTAGTCTCTTAGCAGCTATTCGTGTCATCTGGATTCTATGTTGCATGTTTCAAGGGTAAATATAAGACTATCTCTGAGGCATTAATCTTTGTTTTCAGGTCCTAAGAAAAATTTATGTTCAAATTTGCATTTAGTATTACATCTCTCTCACCATGACCTGTCTGGATCACTTTCAGGTATATACGTATGTGAACCGCACCCTTTACATTTTTCCGGGATTTAATTAGTACAATTCCAGTTAGTTTAATATTTTGATGAATACATATTACATAATATTGTCTTATCTTCCTTTCACTTAGTGTGTCCATAAACTCCTATCTAATAAAATAATTTTCTTAATACAATGTTGAGGTCTTGTATTTAATAACATCATTTTTTGTCTCCTTGGTCACACACTGAAAGAATTGATTAAATAATTTCGTTTAACTTTCTTTGTCCATCTCCTTACATTCTAACAGGACATTTGATAATTTTGCGTATAACTTCTTAGATCTACCGAATGAACAAAGAAAACGTTTGGCGCCATCATCTCTGCCCAGCCGCTTGAATTTGCGCGAGCAACGTCCTAACTCGCTAACTTCGAATCTCATGAATTCGGTAACGGCGCATCAGACCGACTTTTTTTTCTTAACAATTATTTCTCAGCAAAATCTACCCTGCAACACCCTTACACTCTTTTCAGACTGTTTCTGACCAACATGCATACTTACTGTTCCTTACCAGTCGTCGCATTGACTACTAAACGTACGCCTCACACTTTGTATAGATCGAAATCTTTATTCACCATTAATGGAATGTTAACTAAGTAACCTAACACATCATACACGTAGACAGAGTGACCAAAATTTGCTCCTGATGATCAGTTAATTTAGATTCGCATGTCTGAAGAAATACTAAAACAGAAATGGGAAACAGAAAAAACAAAAACTGAGTGACAAGGCAAGAGATATTGAAAACAGACAACCTATCTAAAAATTTCCAGCATATTGGAGTAGAAGAAGACTGGAAAGAAATAAAATCTGATATATATATATATATATATAACACAACATGAATGACAACTGGAAAAACTAAACCCAAAAAATAAGAGGAAACAGTACACGTAGGCTTCTGCGGCTGTTGTCACAGTCAATAAAATTCTTCTGGGTTTGAGGCCGCATTGCCAATTATAAAATTCCGACATTCCAGCGACTATTGCAAGACACCTTCCTCAGGGTGTATCGCTAACTGCTGAATGAGGTTTCACAATAAAGGATGACAGCCAAAAACAGTTGCAACTGTTTTTGGCTGTCATCCTTTATTGTGAAGAATTTTAACAGTTGCTGCTGGAGCCATGTTTAAAATCTTGAATGAGGTTTTCTTCTTTTTTTTTCTTTATTGTGATTTCATTCCCCTGCTCCATATGGGCAGGGGAGGACTGTCAGCGGCACAATCCGCCGCTCTTCAGCCGAGTGACATGGCAACTAAAATAAGAATAAAATGTTACATACATAAGGCGATAAAAAAGGGGAACATAAAACAGAGTAAAGGGAGAAAATGGAGGTAAAGACAGACTGACATGGAGACGTTCATGGGGGACAGTTAAAAAAGTCCCCAGAAAGTTAAAAAGCACAGTTGTCGATTCTTAAAACACAGAGAAGACACTGAATGCACATTTACAGGTTAAAAGTCGGCCACAGTATTAAAAACACTCCAGAACAGCACACTTAAAACCCACATGTAGCACATGCGATGAAGAATAAAACTGTCAGGTTGGACCTGCCGAGGGAAAGGTCAGAGAGGATGGAAAAGGAGGGGAGAGCAAGGAGCAACAGGAGAAGCGGCGGGATGAAGAGAGGAGGGGCATCAGTGGGTTCACGAAGAGGCAGGAGACACATGGTGCGGGAGAGGAAGAGGGAAGACAGGGAAGGAGGGAGCGCAGAGAGACTGAAAGGAGGCACAAGAGATGGAGAGGGAGTAGGAGGGGGAAGCCGCTCAGGAGGAGGGAGAAGGAGGAGAGGGAGCCCTGAGGAGGAGGCAGGAAGATGGGGTTAGAGTTGGTAGGAAGGGTAGATGTCAGGGCAAAGCTCATCATTCGGGAGGGGTAGACGGTGGAAGTTGTGTTGGGAAAGGAGATGGAGGGTGTGGAGATGGAGAGAGGGTGGGACACAACAGTAAAGCCGCGGCAACTGGTTGGGGGTGGAGAGGAAGGGAGACACCAGGGGGTGAGGGGGGTCAAGGTGGCGGACAATGTATAGTGTTCAGATGTGCTCAAGAAAAAGGAGAAGGTGGGGGAAGGGGTGAGGTCGTAGAGGAGGCGTGTGGGGGACGGAAGGTGGATGCGGAAGGCGAGGCGGAGCACATGGCGTTTGAGGATTTGCAGGGCTTTGTAGAACCGGGGAAGCGCGGAAATCCAAGCTACGTTGGCATAACAGAGGATGGGGCGGATCAAGTATTTGTAGGTGTGAAGGATGGTGGAAGGTTGCAGACCCCACGTCTGGCCAGACAGGAGTTTCAGGAAGCAGAGGCGGTTGTGAGATTTTTTTTTGATGGTAAGGAGATGGGGAGTCCAGGTGAGGTGGCGGTCGAGTGTGAGGCCAAGGTATTTGAGGTTAGGAGTGAGGTGGATAGGACGGCCATAAATGGTGAGGTAGAAAACATGGAGGCGGAACTAGCAGGTGGTGCGGCCTATGATGATCGCCTGGGTCTTGGAGGGATTGATACGGAGGAACCACTGGTTGCACCAAGCAGTGAATTGGTCAAGGTGGGTTTGGAGGGTACGTTGGGACCGTCGAAGGGTAGGACAAAGGGCGAGGAAGGCGGTGTCATCAGTAAACTGGAGAAGATGAACAGGTGGGGGAGGTTTGGGCATATCAGCAGTGTACAGGAGATAGAGGAGAGGGGAAAGGACAGAACCTTGGGGCACGCCGGCAGTGGGATAGAAAGTACAGGAGTTGGAATTGTGGATAGTCACATAGGAGGGACGCTGGGAGAGGAAGGAAGCAACGAGACGGACGACGTTGACGGGGAGAGCATAGGTCTGGAGTTTGAAGAGGAGCCCAGGATGCCAAACACAGTCATAGCGGTTCTGGAGATCAAAGGAAAAGAGAGCGGAGCGACGGGAGTTAAGTTGGGCTTAAAGAAGATTGGTAAGGTTAAGGAGCTGGTCGTCGGCGGAGAAGGAAGGTCGGAGCTGAATGAGCACTAGTTAGGTTACTTATATACTACGGAGAAGTGCTGTCTTGGGTATGACGGTGAGGAGGTAGGGTATTAGGTGGTCTTTTATTAGTCTTTGCATTACGTGTTGTCATTGGGGGAAGTAGGCGTTTTCCGTTGGAGTTTCCTTTATTGCTTGCCATTGGTGGAAATCAGCGAATAGGAAACTGAGCGGCGACTGCCTAGTATCGGCTAGGGCGCGTAAGCACTCTGAGTACCCTCCGCCGCTGTGGCCTACCGCGTGCCTGTTGCTTTGTGGGCGCTCTCCTTCCGCAAAGCTGTCACTGCTGGCAGCCAAGACACAGGAAGTCGGTACCCGTATGTCTATTTAAGTTGTCGGGTAGCTTGGCTATTTCTATAGCCTCTCTAATCTTCCTCTTCAAACTAAACGGCTGTTTCGCCAGTAGGCGGGCCTCTCGAAATTCGATCCTCATCCTGCACTGTTCCCGGTGTTCTGCCACCGCTGATTTGTTGTATTGTTTTAGACGGATACATCTCTCTTGTTCAGATAACCTTGTGCTTATTGGACGCCCAGTCTCAAACTTGACAATTGTTTCTTTCGTCGAGCCCAGGACGTCTTTTATTTTGTTGTTGCTACGAAAAATCGGCTTAATACCTGCCCGACGGAGAATTTTTCCCACACGTTCAGTAACCCCTTGTACGTATGGTAGCAGGACGGTGTTCCGAGCTTCGTTCTGCATTTCCCTATTGCCCTCCTCCTTCGTCGCCATAGTTTTACGTATCATCCTCATGTCGTAGTCATTAGCTCCAAAAATGGACCTGAGGTTCTGTAGTTCAGCTTTGAGATTTTGTTCATTGCGCTCTTTTAGTTAAAGTTTGCAGGGCTGGTTTCTTTTGCGTAGGATGGTGGTGGAGCTTCCCGTCAGGCTTACCGTAAATTTCCACATCGAGGAAAGGGCAATACGCGGTTCTTTTCTATCTCCATGGTAAAGTGAATTTTGATGTGCTGCTGACTGAAATGTTGGCAGAAGCTCTGAAGCTCTTCTTCTCCGTGTCGTTATCGTATCGTAGCCAGAATTCTGGGCGTAATAATGCGGAGTGGAATGCTGTTTCTTCGAACGCTTGCATAGTAATGTCTGCTGCGACTGAGTGGAAAACTGGGTGAGGATGACTGGGAGATACCACCCGACTTCCAGAAAGCATCATGGTTCCTATAGCAAAGAAGACGGTTGCTTCAAAAGTCTATTTTTCACGGGTAAAAAATTCTCATAAAGATAATTCTGAGGAGAACTGAAGAGAAGAGAAGTTTGGTTTAATGAGTGAATTAAGAACAAGAAAGACCATTCAGGCACTGTAGCTTCTTATCGTAAACCAAACATAGGAAAATAAGTTGCTTTATTTTGCCTTTGTAGGCCTCGAAAAGCCATTTGATAATGTCATCCTCCAAGAGACGTTCAGACATCTGAAGAAAGCAGGTCTAAAATACAAACACATGCCAATGACACTCAGCTTTTACAAGAACGAAGCTACTACTAAGAAACAGCGGTGTGTTCTCTCTCTCTCTCTCTCTCTCTCTCGCTCTTACTTTCATTCTTTCTCTCTCTCTCCCTCTCTCTCTGCCCCTCTCCCTCTGTCTCCTCTTATATTTATTGCTTACTTGTACGAAGCTATAGACCAGGTTAATGGCCGGCCGGTGTGACCGAGCGGTTCTAGGTGCTTCAGTCTGGAACCGCGCGACCGCTACGGTCGCAGGTTTGAATCCTGCCTTGGGCATGCATGTGTGTGATGTCCTTAGGTCAGTTAGGTTTAAGTAGTTCTAAGTTCTAGGGGACTGATGACCTCAGATGTTAAGTCCCATAGTGCTCAAAGCCGTTTGAACCATTTTTGAACCAGGTTGATTGCAGTGTTCATTGGTTTGCAGAAGTAGTTCACTATACACATAAAGAAGCAGGTATCTTTCACAGTACGACACCAGCAGAGGAAACGATACACTTTTCTTAAATATTTCTTTGTTATACCGTACAGAGAGACGAAAACACTCTTCTTACTTTGCAGTATCTGAGAGTAGAAACTTAGTACCAAACACTTAAAAATTAAAAAGAAAAAGGAAGGAACAATATGGCTATGATCCGAGAAATATTGGACAGTATTTGTACGTGAAAATCAGTACAGCACCTGAAGAAGACTGCGAGACACGCAGTTGAAATATCGTGCAGGAAAGACGCGAATAACCGACAGGAACCTTATTAATCAACATAGAAACATTTTGATAGAGATTACACCTCTTGGATGTATTGTTATTAGTAAGTAATCACACATGTTAAAGACACAGTCCATTCAGTAAAGGAAGAAAAATGGGTTAATTAAAATCAAGCTGTGCTTATGGGTACAACGGTTACAGCTTCATATGGTGCATTATTTGGAATCATAAATCTCTGTGGAGTTGCTTTCGTAGGGAAGCTGTAACTCAGGTATCGTCGCCATGAGAATATTAATACATTCGCTGTAGAATGTAAATTACCACAGAAAGGTATATTTAATAGGCGTTATTACTATGTGCCTAGTTTCACTAATAACATTTCCCTTAAGTATGGACTTCCATCTCTTCAGCGAAAGCAAGTTTAGACAGTCGTCCTTTCCACTACCGACTTGGAAATTTATTCAACTAACACAACAGAAAAATATCCTTCTATAGAGCTAACAAGCAACTTTCCAAGATCCCGTGGGAATGACTATGAACTTCATAAACAGAGATCTCGTACAGTTCATCCTTGATATTAAGAAGGCAGTGCACACCGACGCTCGGCCTGAGTCTGTTCAATACAGTTCACATAAACTCATATAGCAAGCTGGAGATTTATTCCGACTTCATAAAAAGTGATGATAAAACGGTTGCAAATACGTTAACAGAAGTTAGTTATGAGCTGACAAAATGAGAACAGATAAAACAGATTAAAAATATATTAAATATATTTATCAAGGCTCAGGGAGACATTTAATTCCATTATTGAGTACTATGAATGTGTATATATTGAGTATGATGGGGGCAGAATGGTTTGACAATTTTGGAAGAAATGGTTTTGTACTGCATCAGTCTGACTATTTTAAGTGGATTTGACTTATGAGCGTAGAGCTCCAACTACGCCAGATTCATCTTTTAACCGTTAGCAGTGTACAAGACATAAAGGTATTAATATTACCCACAAAGTGCTCTCGATCGGTAATGTGCTTATCAGAGTTTTAGTTTATGCACTCGTAAGTTGGGGGGAATCCGTGTGCTCTGGTCCTGTTTGTCCCAATGGAAACACAATTTAAATGTAAACGATGTTTTGTAGTAAATGTATAATGGCTTTCTGAATGTGTTGTTATTGTTGCTGCTTCCTCCACTCTAAAGACCCCAACTATCCAGCTCTCCATGTCACTACATCCTGTGCAAGCCTCTGTTAATAAATATTACATTATTTTGGTTGCTTGTTACCTGTATAAAAGGATATTTTTCCGTTGTGTGAGTTGAATAAATTTCCAAGTTGGTAGTGGTAAGGACGACTGTCTGAATTTGCTTTTGTTGCGTAAGGGAGTTCATTAGTGAAGCTATCATCAATCCAAAATTTGATTTGAACACCACAGTCCTATTGGATATGGTATGTCCTTCACCGACTTTTGATCTAACCTCCCCAGCCATTTGTATGGATATCTACGGTGTGTCGTGAATTTCGAATTGCTGTACAACAAGGAAATTTCACATTAATGAACACTGTCAGTTGTGAAGTATGTGACAGATAAAAAGCCGAGAGCAGAACTTTGTATCTACACCCGAGCCACCGAGATCGATATTAACCACTATTGAGGAGTACCTATTGATATGTGTGAATTGTTAAATATCTGCACGGTTATTACGCAGAGTATACGATTGATACCTTATCTGAAGAGTGCCATCATCTGTTGCTCTTGTTGTCTTGATTTTCTATTAATAGCTTGTGGCTTGGGACAATCATCGCAATGAAATCAGTTGTTTCCAGTGGCTAATTTCCCGCTATGAACTTAAATTTGTACTGACCTTAATTACTGTGTTTATTCACTGCCTGACAAACATTACTTGACGTTGCTTCGCAACAGATCCACTTGAAAGTTGTCTAGATGCGAAGGAGGAAATAGGCCGTGAGCTTAACTGAAGTATTTATTAGAAGCTGGAGAGGCCTTCCATTAATTAATTAAAACAGGAAACTGTAGCTGTTCGAAAGCCATTAACCCGACTACAATAAATTAATAATTACGTTGTTTACTTCCGCCTGTACCTTACAGACCACTGCAAGTCGTCAGCGCACGTTCAACTCGCCGATAGATATGTACTGCATCAAGTGCTTAACAGTATCTTTCAGTACAACTCAGTCTTAGGTCTTTCACCGCAATTTTTCTGCTTGGGAGACACGAACTTTCTTAAAGCTTTAGCTTTTTTAGTAAGATAGAGTCTACCTTTATTGTGGTTTATAGCATGAATTTTTCTGTTATTTATTTTATCTGTCTAAAGCTACTGTAAAATTTGATCATGAGTGAGAAGGTCACGAATCGCCGTAAGTAAGCGAGATTTGGGCTGCGTTGTCATTAGTGTAGCAAGTGGTTTCACTCGGCTGAATCCAGCGGAGAAGCTATTGGTGATTCTAACAAGACTTTCTCCTGGAGGTGCAGGTCATTTGTAGACATAGATTTCTAGTGGAGCAGAGAATGAGAATATGTATCCTTCAGGCACCGTTAGAGGACGTTAAACGGGAAATGGAGAGAGCGATGAAACAGGAATTTGTGCCTAAATCCACACACATGCTCCTCAAGCCACCATACTGTTCATAGTAGAGGGTACTTCGCACCGCATATGACACGTCAGTCATCTGGAGAGAGAAATTTGATCGCGGGTCGCTCTTAAAGGGCGTGCGCACGGTAACAGGTGATGCCGGCTTAGCAAGGCAGCGGGCGAAAGGTGGCCGGGGGGGGGGGGGGGGGGGGGGGGGGGAGTGAAAGAGGTGGCGAACGAGTGAGTGGAGATCGGGCCAAGTGAAGCTGTCAGTTTTAAACGGCTGTCGGTTACGTGACGTCACGCCGGTTTACCCCATTACAGTGACTACCTTAAAACAATGCTTTATCCAAGTTCGCGTTGATTACATGCAAACGCGAATTAGTATGACAAAGGACGATACAACAAATGAAAGAGGGGTTTGAGACAAATCAGAAGAGAAGCTGACAACAATTTATACGAATTTTACGTCAAAAGATACTAAATAAACAAATCTACAATACGTGCAATTTACTGAATAATTTAAAACTTTTGAACCAGTCCAGGTTCAGAGTAGAGCGAATTGTCATTTTAAAACCCTCATCGAAACGCAACGGCTGACATACTTGTATAATTTGCAGCATTAATATTTCGCTGGTAAAAGATCAATTTTATTAATTTGTTACTAATAATTAATTGAAACAAATAATATAAGACAAATACACGAACAGCTGGCAGTGTATGATAGCGGTTGTCGTTACATACATTTCATCATTAGTTTGTGTTATTTGTAATTATTATATGTTGACTGTGTTTATTGATAATTTTTGCATAGTTTTGCCCATATTTGTTGAACCTTTGTATATACGTAAATTCTGATCAGCGCTTCAAATCTGTATGGAAAGTGCCGACTTACAAATAACTGTAATGTTACTTTGTAGCAGAATTGGACAAAAATTATTTTCGCAAGGTGCAAAGATGACTGAAAAACTTTAAAACACCAATTATAGGCAATCTATTACAGCTAAAAATTTGTGGAACGTACGTTTCTTGATGAGAATCTGAGCGCGTATATAATGGCGAAAACGGTAGTGAGTTTGCTCTTCTATGGAAATAGTTATGCAAAGAAGTGGTGATCAGTGGAAAACAGTTATATGACTTAGCTTGGGGGGAGGGGGGGGGGGTTTCGGATAGAGGTTATTAAAGCAGAGCTGGCACAAAGCTTCAGACACACCGCCCTTCGATTGACCATTCGGTTCTAATCGAAGCGTTAGGTATTGCAGGTGCCAGCCAGCAGCAGCAGCAGCAGCAGCGGTCCCGGTCCCGGTCCCGGTCCAGGTCCCGATCTGCAGCAGCGGTCCAGCCGGCAGCAGCCAACCAGTCTTCCTGCAGCAGCAGCAGCAGCAGCAGCAGTCCAGCCAGCAGCCAGCAGCCAGCACCAGCAGCAGCCCCGGCCCCGTCCGCGGCAGCAGCAGCAGCAGCAGCTGCGGCGTTCCTGCCACCCGCAGTCGCCGTCGCCGTCGCCGTCGCCGTCGCCGTCGCCGTCCCTGGTCTTCGGCCTTGTCTTCGTCTGTCCCCAGTTTGTGTCCTTTCCTTTTCGTTCTGTGCGTTATTATTTCTCCCTGTCGTCATGTCCGCCCCCACCACCACCGCCACCACTACCACCACCGCCATAGTTTACACTTCCCCTTCCGCCACCTCCACCACTATAACGTGGTGTGCCCAGTCCCACCCCCCTCCTTCCATCCCACCTCTTCTCACTCTCCCTTCGCCCTCGCTCTTTGTCGCCCCCTCTCCAGCTTCTTCCTCCCGCTCCTCTCGATCTGATCCCTTCCCCCCACTCCCCCAGCCTGTCACTGCAGCTCCGGCTCGGGTGGTCGCCCGTCGGGCCACTGTCCATGCCCAGCTCTCCCCGTCGCCTTCGCCATCACCGCCGCCACCGTCATCGTCGCTGTCGCCTTCACCGTCACCGTCACCGTCACCATCTCCGGCGCCGACTGCTGCGTCCACGCCGAGACCTGTCCCTTCCCACCACCTCCCTATAGCTCCCGTCCTTCATATCACCACCCACCCTTCTGCCGCCATAAAACGCCCTAGTGGCACCACCACCTCCTCCACTCCCAAAAAGGCCCCACCCCGTCCTCCTTCACCCCCCCAGGGTGCCATGGATGTCTCCCCACCTGGCCCTGCTCCCTCCGCCTCCTCCTCCTCCTCCTCCTCCCCCCCTCTTTATACAAATACCTCCTCTCCCGTTCCGATCCTTCCCTTCTCGAGGCCCGGAAACTCTCCCTCCTCCTCCGCCAACACTTCCCTGGTGCCCCCATCTCTCTCCTCACTCCCAGATGGGATTCTGTTCTCATCTCCTCCCCCAGCCCAACCCTCCATACTGACATCCTCTCCCGCCTCCACATCACCCGTTTTGGCCCCAATGCCTCCCTCACCCCTGCTCCTTCTCCATCTCCTACCCACCAACACCAACACCCGCGTCGCTCGCCAACCCTCACCGCCGTGATCACTCGGCTCAGTCCATCGATCACAGAGGAGGAGGTGTTGGCGGAGCTCAAGGCGCATCCCACGCTGGAGGTGCGGGTGGTCCACCGCATTTTCAACTCGGCTGGCCCCACTCGCCTTATGCGGGTTTTCTCCGAGGACACCCCCTCCATTGACCGTCTCCTGAAGGAGGGTGCCCTCCTCTTCCACCAGCGCTACAAGGTCGATCCCTCCCGTTCCCCTCCTCAATCCCTGCGCTGCCAGAGGTGTCTGCGCTATAATGCACACCCAACAGCTGAGTGCCGCGAGGCCCCCACCTGCCCGCATTGTAGGCAAGCGCACTTCCTCCGGCAGTGCCCTAACCTTCAATCCCCTCCCTCCTGCAATACCTGCAATCTCCCCCATCCCACCTACTCCCAAAAGTGTAAAGCCCGACCCCCTCCGACCACTCCTGAACTCACCGTCTGTCTGTCCCCTGGACGCCCACACCCCTCCTGGCAATTCCCTTCGTCCCCCCCCCCCCCACCGCTGAGGACATCATCAGGTTCCTCACCATCGTCCTTCACAATGTTCATCCCTTTCAGCGCCCCCACACCCTCCAGCAGATCTCCCTCGCCGCCCGTTCCATATTCCAACTCAAGATGTACGCCACCTACTCCAACAACCAGGCCCATTTCACCTTCTCCCGCCTTGACACCCTCGTCTAAATCCCCATCATGGCGCGACAGCAATGTATCCTTTTCAACAATATCCGCTCCCTTTCCGCCTACAAGAACCTCTTCCTGCACACCCTTGCCACCCACCGCGTGGATGCCTTCCTCCTCAATGAAACCTTCCTCCAACCCCACCACTCCATCCACACCTCACCCTATCTCCTCCACCGCTCCGATAATCCCCTCCCAATTGCGCATGGCGGCGTTGCCATTGGTCACCACCACCAGATCCCCGTTCGGCTCCAACCTCTCCTTCCTGACCCCACCGAACACCTGATCCTTAGTCTCTTCTTCCCCAGCCTTACCTTACCTTCTCCTCCTACGTGACCGCCGCCGACCTCAACATCCATAGTCGTTCTGCCGCCCAGTTACGGCGGTGGCATCAGTTCCTCTCCTCCCTTCAAGGCGACCTCATCCCCATCCCCCAGCACACCCGCCCCGAATCCAACTCCACTCCTGATGTTATCCTCTCCTCCCCCAACCTCCTTGGCCGCATAACAGTGGATGTCCTGGAGCCTATTGGTAGCAACCATCTCCCTGTCCTCCTCACCATTTCAGACGGTCGTCGCCCCCGCCCCGACCCTCGTAATGACCCTCCCCCTAAGTATGTCCATGACTATTCCCGTGCCGACTGTAATGCCTACCGGGATACCCTTTCCACCCATGTCGATAGCCACCCCTTCACCTACCACCACCCTGACGATGTCACCCATGCCACCTCCTTTCTCCAGCAGACCTTGTCTGAGGCCGTGGAGGCCCACGTCCCTACTGTCACCATCCACCCCCACCGTCCTACCTTACCCCCACAGGCCAGCCTCCTCCTCCGTGAATCCTGTCGTCTCTACCGTGCATTCCTCCACGCGCATGACCCGGACACACTACGACGCCACCGGCAACTCCAGCGACACATTCGTAATTTGCTCGCGGCCAAGAAACGCCGGGACTGGCGACAGACATGCACCCGTTTAAATGCTACCTTACCAATCAACTCGTCCGAGTTCTGGTCGGCCTTCCGTCGCCTTACCGGAACTAAACCCTCCCCCTATTATCCTCTTCTCCATGATGATCACCCTTTCCCTGACACCCTTAGTAAGGCCAATCACTTTGCCTCCTACCTCTCCAATGTATTTTCCATCCCCGACGATCCCCAGTTCGATTACTCCCTCTTCCCGACACCTCTGTCCCTCCCCTCACTCCTGGTATCCAGTACTTGGACAACGTTGCACACACGGAACTCAATGCCCATGTCACTACACAGGATCTCATTGATACACTCCGCACAAAACGCAACACCGCTCCTGGTCACGATCGTGTCACCTACTGTCACCTTCGTGAAGCTCCTGTCTCTTTCCTCTCCACCCTGGACAGGCTCTACAATATAGTCCTGTCCACCGGTTACTACCCCGACCTGTGGAAAACCTCCCGTATCCTCATGTTCCTTAAACCTGGCAAACCGCCATCCGCTGTCTCCTCCTACCGTCCCATCAGCCTTACCTCAGTCTTCAGCAAGGTCCTGGAATCTATCCTCATCCGACGCATCCACCAGCATCTCTGCCAGCACCGCCTCCTTCCTGTTACCCAGTGTGGCTTTTGGCCGTCCTTCTCTTTCGACGACCTTCTCCTTCACCTCACTCATCTCCTTTCCAAACAGCTTAATTCCCATCGCTCCGCAATCTTCCTCTCCCTGGACCTCGAACGTGCATATGACCGCGTATGGCATTCCGGTCTCCTCTTCAAACTCCAAACCTTCGCCCTTCCCATTAACTACGTCCATCTGATCGGCTCCTTTCTCTCCTGCCGTCCTTCCTATGTCACCATCCATAACACAGATTCCTACACCTTTTTCCCCCTCTGCCGGTGTGCCCCAAGGCTCCGTCCTCTCTCCCCTTTGTACCTTTTGTACACGGCGGACATGCCGCCGCCGTCAGCCCCCGTCCACCTTCTCCAGATTGCCGATGACACCGCCTTCCTTGCCCTTGCCCCCACCCTACAGCGCTCCCAACACCTTCTCCAATCCCATCTTGACCGGTTCACCGCTTGGTGCAACCAGTGGTTGCTCAAGGTCAATCCCTCCAAAACCCAGGCGATCATTGTAGGCAAAACCACCCCTTCCTTCCGCCTCCTTGATTTCTATCTCACCATCTATGGCCGTCCTATCGCCCTCACTCCCACCCTTCAGTACCTTGGCGTCACCCTCGACCGTCGCCTCTCCTGGACTCCCCACCTCCGGACAGTCCAAGCCAAGGCACGCTCCCGACTCAGTCTCCTCAAGCTCCTCTCCGGCCGTACGTGGGGTCTGGACCCCTCCACCATCCTCCACACCTATAAGTCCCTCATCCACCCTATCCTTTGTTATGCCCACCCGGCTTGGATCTCCGCCCCCCCTACCTTTTATAAATCCCTCTAAATCCTTGAACGTCATGCTCTCCGCCTCGCCTATCGCATCCGTCTCCCCCACACGGATCCTGTACGATCTCATCCCCTTCCCCCACCTCCTCCTTTTCCTTGAAAGGATACGGATCCTGTACACCTCCCGCAAACTCCATCCTCCTCACCCACTCGTCTCCCCGATCCTCTCACACCCCCGCCCGCTGCCGCGCCTGTATTCGCACGTCCCACCCAGTCTCCATCTCTCCACCCTCCTTACCCTCTCCCAAGGTGGTTTCCGCCAGCTCCCCCTCCCTGATGATGCCCTCCTCCCCTCCATTTACCCCTCCTACCAACTTTGATCCGCCTGCCCTCCCCCTGTGCCTGCTCCTCTGGGCACCCTCCCTCCCTTCTCTCCCTTTCCCTCCCTCCTCCTTTTCTCCCCCCTCCTCCCCCGGGCCTCCCCTCCCCTGTCCCTCTCCTCCTGCCCCCGTCTCCTCAGCCATTGGCATCCTTTTTCTCCCCTCTCCCCCACCATACCCCTGTTCCCATCTTGGCAGGTCCCCGGACTCGCACACGCTAAGTGGACATTCGCGCGCCGGAGATCACCGCCATCAGTGTTTCGTGTGTGCCGTAATGTTTAGTGTTCAGTGTTCACCGTCACACTCCATCGTTCACCAGTGCCATCGACATCTTCAGTGTTTGTGCCTCGTGTCAACAGTTTGTAGTGTGCATTGTCTTCGAGTGTGAACGGCCTCATGTTTATGTGTCTACTGTTTTTTCTCCCGCCGTTTTGTTCCAACCCATGTGTCTTCTCTGTTTTATCATTGTCCTATCTTTGGCTGAAGAGCGGCGTATTGTGCTGCTGCCAGCCTACCTGTTATATTGGTATTAAACTCACAATAAAGAAAAAAAAAAAGCTTCAGAACAGAGTTCTCTGCGCTTTTGCCAATGATGGACCTGTGTCGCTCAATGCGACACTGTTGTGATAGTTACTGCGGTTCCAGAATTGTTGAACTTAGCTGAGTTCCACGTGTGCGCGCGAACGGAAAATAGAATTTTCCACGACGAATACTGACTTCGGATATTTTCGGTGTGGAATACAGTAGGGATTGGGAGTTTCGTGCGTTGTATCTTTTGGTGATTGTTTTTGCAAGCAAATGAGACTGTACAGAAAATGCTAGCTGTGGGATTCTGTTTCCATTCGAGTCACGTCACACTTAGCCTCTCAAGCGCCAATGTGGGATTCTTTATTTTTGAGCAGTCCGAACTGTGTTTTGGAATACCGACGGGACTTGGCTTCTGATACAGCCAGGTTGCACTCTAATTTCAACAGGTTTATGTGACTGATTCTGAAACAGTGCCACTAAACTTCAGCTGTATTTTGACCAGTCGCGACTTTGAATATTTTGTGACATCCGACACTTAGGAATTGTACTAGTTTCGAGAGAACTTTAGATAATCTGGACTAGGCCGTGTTTTGGCAAACAGGATTTGCTAAATATCAATCAATGTTCTTCAGCTTTCAACAACTTTTATTGAACCTGCAGGACAGGACAGCTAGGATAAATTGTGGAAAGGGTCCAAAATAAAGGGCCGTCAGTTACACTCGAACATACAACTTTATTATTTGGTCAAACATTACAAGAGCCCAAAAATTTTTTTTATACACACAGCTTTAATCTTTGAAACTTAATTACTGGCTGAAAGCCACTATAATTTAAAAACTGCTGAAGGCCAATAACTTAAACCGCAAGCATAACCAGAAATTTAAAAGGCAAGCCTTATCTTAAAACGGTTCTATAGTTAGGCTGAAGTAAACAAGTTAAATTCAAATCTGCTGAAGGCCAAAGACTTCAAAACACAAAAAAATTTTGAAATGCCGAAGGGCTTATGTGAAACAGTACCTTGAACTAGGCTGAAGGCCTTAAGAGTAAAACAACGGTAATTCAAAACAGAAAACCGGCTAGAAGCCATACGAGTTCCAACAACAAGAACAAATTTACAAAATAAGGCAGTCCACACAAGGGTACCCATATGTTCAAGAGTGTAATTCAAACAGTAAACTCGCTAAGGTGAGACAGGCAGCTGGGCCAACCATTCACGATCCGACGACAACCCAACCGACCGACAGTCAGCGGAGCCACCGACAAGATAACTTGCACTTTACCGGACCAGGGCACAATAGGGAGTTCAACGGAACAACGTAGAAGTTATTGGCACCCACAACCAATCATACACGGAACTGTCAAACTACACACCGTGCTGGACAGCAACTACGCTGCCTGAAATTTACGTCAATGCCCAGGGCAGGTAACCGGAATGTTAACGACCACAAGGCAGAAGATTCCACTGGTGCACTTCAGTTCAAATAACCAAATACAGTGAAACTCCACGGAGGGTGACTAGAATTTTTCAACATGAAAACCACGTTGTTGCTAGCGGGAATATCCCACCAGCTGACAACCAACGCCAAACGACACAATGCGAATGGTCTTGACTTGCTGGTAGGTTAAAGCAAAACTCAACTTTCGTGTCTTGGGCCGGTGAGCCACGGACCTCGTAGCAATGGGAGCAGCGCCACACTCTCAGACACCACATAGAGACCACCAGCGGGCCCTGGCCAAACTACGCCCCGCCGAGAATTCCTCACTGCTCCACGCCAACCGACCGACTCCTCAGTGCCAGTACGCCGGCGACATTTAAAATAACTTGTCAATCAAAATCACACAAACTACACGTTTCACGAACACTTGCACGAAGAACCAGTCAATGTTAACGGCAGTGACTGAACAATAACAGGGACGAATCACGAGTCGGCACACACAGCCATCCCATAAGCGATCACCGGCCAAACATACGTCGTCACTGCAATCATGTGTGTCGGCAACCGTCGGGCAAGTCATGGCGGTACGCACCTCACTGCTGCCGCGCCCCGACTGAACTTGTGCCAAATCCCAACTAACTGTTGGCACGTTCCAACTGACTGGTCAACACACGACGACCGTGAAGTAATAGCAGTCCAGCAAAGATAATACGGCAGGGCTAATATCGATAAGCGCTGCAGCTGCCGCTGACGGACAGGCAAAGCAGCAACTCAGTGACACCAGTAATTGAAACTAACACAACGAGGTGGCAGAACGGCAAAAACACGATGTTAAATGAGAGATGGCACGAACACGAGCCACTCACGGCTCATTATAGCGTGTACAGTATCACTATTGGGGGCTAAAGCAATTATTAAAAGAGCACGGAAGTAGTTGGAAAATACCACCAATGGGCTGTATTTAGTTATGAATCAATGATTGTTAATTTTAATGAACATAACACACGCATTCGTGTGTGTGGTTAACATTTGCATTTGTCGTTCAGCGGCATAGAGAGTATTTTATTTATGCACCGTAACAGGTGTTACACGCACGTGTCTGGCGGTAGAAAGGGTACGAGATCCTTCCCGAGTTAGACGACTAGAGCCAGCGAGCAGATGCATTTGCAGCCCTACTGCACTCCGCCGACCGTCGCACGCTGCTAGATATTCCCGCAAATAGAGCCAGTGAAAAACAACTGTCTCCAAGCCTTCATATAACGCTTATTTTCTCTCATCTTACAATGAAGCACCAAAGAAACTGGTATACGCATTCGCATTCAAATACAGAGACATATAAACGGGCAGAATACGGTGCTGCTGTCGGCAACGCCTATACCAGACAATAAGTGTTGTTGCTGTTGTCAGATTGGGTACTGTTGCTACAGTGGCAGGTTATCAAGATTTCAGTGAGTGGGGATTTTCAGATACAATCGTTTCACAAGTGTACCGTGAATATCAAGAATCCGGTAAAACATCAAATCTCCGACATCGCTGAGGCCGGAAAAATATCCTGCATGAACGGGACCAACGAGGACTGAAGAGAATAATTCAGCGTGACAGAAGTGCAACCCTACCGCAAATTCTTCGGATTTCAGTGCTGGGCCATCAAACACCATTCAACGAAACATCATCGATATGGGCCTTCGGAGCCGAAGGCCCACTCGTGTACGCTTGATGACTGCAGGACACAAAGCTTTAAGCTCGCCTCAGCCCGTCAACATCTACGTTTGATTGTTGTTGACTGGAAACATGTTACCTGGTCGGACGAGTCTCGTTTCAAATTTTATCGAGCGGATTTACGCGATCGGTTATGGAGACAACCTCACGAATCCATGGACCCTGCATGTCTGCAAGGGACTGTTCAAGCTGGTGGAGGCTCTGTAATGGTGTGGGGCGTTGCAGTTGGAGGGATATGAGACTCCTGATACGTATAGATACATCTCTGACAGGTGAATCTTACGTAAGCATCCTGTCTGATCACCTGCATCCATTCATGTCCATTGTGCATTCCGACGGACTTCAATTCCAGCAGGACAAAGCGAGGCTCAAAAAGTCCACAATTGCTACAGAGTGGCTCCAGGAACGCTCTTCTCAGTTTAAAAACTTCGCTGGCCACCAAACTCCCCAGACATGAATATTATTGAACATATCTACGATGCGTTGCTACGTGCTGTTCAGAAGAGATCTCCACCCCCTCGTACTCTCACGGATTTATGGACAGCTCTGCAGGATTCTTGGTGTCAGCTCTCTCCAGCACTACTTCAGACATTAGTCGAGTCCGTGCCACGTCATGCTGCGGCACGTCTGCGTGCTCGCGGAGGCACTAAACGATATTAGACAGGTGTACCAGTTTCTTTGGCTCTCCAGAGTATCTTCGTGCTCCTTCAGCGAAATGTACGTTGGCCGCAGCAGTATCGTTTTGCAGTCGTCCTCAAGTGCCGCTTCTCAACAATTTCGCAATAGTGCCTCACGGAAAGAGTGTCTCCTTCCCTTCCTTTTGAGTTCATGCAGCATCTCCGAAATATTTGCCTGCTGCTCGAATATACCGAAAACATATCTAGCAGTACGCCTCTGAATTGCTTCGTTGTCTTCCTTTAATGCGACCTGGTGGCATCCCAAAAACTCGAGCAGCACTAAATAACGGGTCGTGCTAGAGTTCTGTACGTTTTCTCCTTTGTACGTGAGGTACAACTTGCCAAAATTCTTCCAATAAAACGAATTTCAACACTTTCCGTTCTTACTACAATCCATACATCTCGGTCCATTTCATACCACTCTGCAACGTTACGCCTACATATTTAATCGACTTGACTTGATTGCGTCAAGCGGCCCTATACTAGATCTGTACCCAAACATAACGTTATTTCTTTTCCTATTCATCTGAATTAACTTAAATTGTTCTGCGTTAGGAGCTGCCATTCATCACACCCATTAGAAACCCCCTACCACCACTCAGTGACAACATCTTACAGTACACGGTCCTTGCACACTTCCCTGGTGCACTCTAACAATATTCTTTTCTCCGATGAACACTCGCTGTTGAGGACAATGCACTGTATCCTATTACTTAAGGCACTCACAATCTGGAAAGCTAGTCCGTATGCTTCGATCTTCGTCAACAGTCAACAGTGGACTCTGTGTCAGTCGGTTTCCGGAACTCTAGGAATACGCAATCTATCTGGTGCCATCCATCCGCTATTTATAATATATCGGTTGGCTGTAAGGCCACCAGGACTACAACAGGCCCCAACAGATTTGTTGCACCATCACTTTACCATGGACAATGAACTGTTCCTGCGTCGATAGAAAAAGGAAGTCACAGAATGAGAAGTGCCTGCAAGACTGCTGACCAGGCGCTATGGTGGAAAAGAGAGTACTCAGGACGCAAGAACACTCATCAGGAAAATGACACAGCGTATGAAGTCAGTCAGCACCTCTGAATGTGGAAGCTCTGGTAGAGTTTCTAAAGGAGCCGACCAGACAGGGAAACGGGGCCAAATGAAGTCATCGAGGCTCAATGGTGACGCCTGTCTGCTCCAGCAGAATGCCACAGTAGTAGACATACGTACCACCCAAATTATACCCTGTCTCACAGATACTCGTTGTATCCAGCAGTATTCAGATGTGTATGGTGTGCCATGTGATGCAGTTCATGTGACCTGGTGACTGCTATAAATAAGTGAATTAGCTCCACACGCAAGAGTTTTGCAAATAGTAGCTACGGCCACCCACCAAAGATAAAATCTTCACACAGTCGACTTGGTGTCTTCACACCACTGTGTCACATACTGGGTGACCACGTGCTACTGACAGACACCTTCCTTGTGGGCCCTAAGTTCGATCCTGGGCCAGCTAGATGCCCAGATACGCTGTCGCTATTCTCTGGCCTGTGAAGATTGACATTGTTGTTGATCATACCATGGGGCCAGTGCACGCCATTGTCTCCAGCCATGATGAGCACCACGGTTTAAACACCATCTGTCCCAGTGTGTGGTTCAGAGGAGTCATGAAGCAGCTAAGCAGCGAGGGTTGTCTCTGTCACCAGTGCTGAGAGTACACCTTGCGTCACGTCCCTGGGAATCAAGCTGACATCAACAGCCGCAGCTACCAGCAGCTGCTGTTATCACCATTTGGGCCTCCCTGTTGGGCAGCGCGCTGACGCCGACACCTCGCCCAACTGTAGAAGGCGACCAAGGTCCTGATGTTCAGGAAGCCATGGCAAGATCACTCCCACAGAATTACCGACCCATTAGCCTGCTGATCCCGCGAAGTAAGATTGTTGAAAAGGTAATTCTGAAACGCCTCACTAGCCACTGCATCAACAATGACACTCTGAGACTGGAGTAATACCGCTTTAGGAATCACCACTCCACAACCCCACCCCGACTGTGCTATGAGGGGTGTTAAAACGAGACTCCAGAGGGTACTGATATCTGGTAGCAAAGGCACACATTTCGGTGGTGCCAGATGGCAGTGTCCAGAAGTCCAACTGAATCAGACATGGTCTTCACCTACACAGGTAGTGGAAGGGGTGTTTGGTGAAACTTAGAAGCGACAAAGTAGTTCGTGGAACTGGGCTCACTCAATGCCTAATTTCGGTGACAAAGTGAAGTCTTAAGATCAAGTCAGGTAGGAAGTAGCCTTGACTGAAGAAGGTTCCTTTGACCCTGGAATGAAGTTCGATAAATGGAGCAATGAGATTATTTCATCAAAATATTTGAGGAATTAAAAACAAAACAAATAAATTGGTAATAGGTCTTGACATTGTCATTATTTATGTCTCAGAACATCACTGACAAAGCAAAGAAATACTGAGGCATCCTTTGGAGAGGTACGCCTTATTTGATTTCTTTGGTTGATTGGTTGATTCTGGGGAAGAAGCCGCACAGCAAGCTCATCGGTCCCATCGGATTAGGGAAGGATGGAGAAGGAAGTCGGCCGTGCCCTTTTAAAGGATCCATCCCAGCATTTGCCTCAAGCGATTTAGGAAAAGCAAGAAAAATCTAAATCAGGATGGCTGGACATGGGTTTTAACCGTCGTCCTCCCGGCTAATCACAGTGCACCTCGCTTAGTTAATTTCTGTGCAACAAGTTCGTTGCAGAAAGAAAGAGTGGCCATTTATGGCGAATGTATTGTTTGATTCAAGAGTGCTTCCATATCAAATGGTTCAATTGGCTCTGAGCACTATGGGACTTAACTTCTGAGGTCATCAGTCGCCTAGAACCTAGAACTAATTATACCTAACTAACCTAAGGACGTCACACATATCCATACCCGAGGCAGGATTCGAACCTGCGACCGGAGTGGTCGCTCAGCTCCAGACTGCAGCGCCTAGAACCGCGCGGCCACTCCGGCCGGCGCTGCCATATCAAACCATTGTAACAACCAAATATTTGATGGATGTGAGAAGATTTCGAATTTGAATTTTTTTAAATTTTAGGCCTCTACTGACCTAATGCCCTCCCCTTCCCCTCCCTCACAGACTCCTACTTCAAACTATAAGATATCACTCGCCAGAATCAACGCTGTGTTCTTAAGAGACAAGGAAATTTTGTTTAGGAGTTTCAATGTAAGCCGTGTGACTGACTCTCCAGAGAAATGATTTACTTGAATCTTGCAACCTGGTGCAGAAAGCACCATGACAATAGACAATATCTTCATAGACTGTTCTCTAGTTGAGGGACACAGTATGAGGAAAACTAGTAATGTCCTGTCAGGCAGTGATGCACAGATAATACAACTGGAAGGAATCGAGGCAGAATCATGTCCCAAGTAGTAGACTCAGATATGTGAGTCTACTTGCAGTGCAAAGACTTAAGAGTCAATTTGGAAGAGATAACTTGAACAGATACCTACAATGCAGTTGACATGACTAGTACAGTACTTCGAAGCTTTCATTAGCAGCTCTTTCCCATTTAAAAAGTTCAGTCACATACGTAATACTAATAAGCAACCTATTTGGATACCTAGTGGCATTAGAATACCATGTTGCAGCAAACAAGATCTGTATCTTAACATGAATGACAATCAGAGCCTAGTAACAGAGGGCAGGTATGAGGGCAAAATGTGGATGATAACCATGTTAAAACTCTTGTGTGATAATAAAACTGCTAGTGAACCTTCACAGTTATACACTACTGGCCATTAAAGTTGCTACAGCAAGAAGAAATGCAGATGATAAACGGGTATACATTGGACAAATATATTATACTAGAACTGACATGTCATTACATTTTCACGCAGTTTGGGTGCATAGATCCTGAGAAATCAGTATCCAGAACAACCACCTCTGGCCGTAATAACGGCCTTGGAAAGTCTGGGCATTGAGTCAAACAGAGCTTGGGTGGCGTGTACAGGTACAGCTGCCCATGCAGCTTCAACACGATACCACAGTTCATCAAGTGTAGTGGCTGGCGTATTGTGACGAGCCAGTTGCTCGGCCACCATTGACCAGACGTTTTCAATTGGTGAGAGATCTGGAGAATGTGCTGGCCAGGGCAGCAGTCGAACATTTTCTGTATCCAGAAAAGCGCGTACAGGACATGCAACATGTGTTCGTGCATTATCCTGATGAAATGAAGGGTTTCGCAGGGATCGAATGAAGGGTAGAGCCACGGTCGTAACACATCTGAAATGTAACGTCCACTGTTCAAAGTGCCGTCAATGTGAACAAGAGGTGCCCGAGACGTGTAACCAATGGCACCCCATGCCATCAAACCCGGGTGATACGCCAGTATGGCGATGACGAATACACGCTTCCAATGTGCGTTCGCCGTGATGTCCCCAAACACGGATGCGACCATCATGATGCTGTAAACAGAACCTGGATTCATCCTAAAAAATGACGTTTTGCCATTCGTGCACCCAGGTTCGGTGTTGAGTACACAATCGCAGGTGCTCCTGTCTGTGATTCAGCGTCAAGGGTAACCGCAGCCCTGGTCTCCGAACTGATAGTCCATGCTGCTGCAAACGTCGTCGAACTGTTCGTGCAGGTGGTTGTTGTCTTGCTAACGTCCCCATCTGTTGACTCAGGGATCGAGACGTTGCTGCACATCCCGTTACAGCCATGCGGATAAGATGCCTGTAACTCGACTGCTAGTGATACGAGGCCATTGGGATCCAGCACGGCGTTCCGTATTACCCTCCTGAACCCACCGATTCCATATTCTGCTAACAGTCATTGGATCTCGACCAACGCGAGCAGCATTGTCGCGATACGATAAACCGCAATCGCGATAGGCTACAATCTGACCTTTATCAAAGTCCGAAACGTGATGCTACGCATTTCTCCTCCTTACACGAGGCACCACAACAACGTTTTACCAGGCAACGTCGGTTAACTGCTGTTTGTGTATGAGAGATCGGTTGGAGACTTTCCTCATGTCAGCACATTGTAGGTGTCGTCACCGGCGCCAACCTTGTGTGAATGCTCAGCAAAGCTAATCGTTTGCATATCACAGCATCTTCTTCCTGCCGGTTAAATTTCGCGTCCATAGCACGCCATCTTCATGGTGCAGCAATTTTAATGGACAGTAGTGTACATCATATTTAATAATCACTTCTTATGAATAACTGGCAAGTGATACCAAAATTTTATTAGTGCTGGTAAATATGTAAAGCTACGTCACAGGCAACTATAAAAAACATGGAAGATGAAGGATGAATTGAACATCACTTATTAAATAATTAAAGAGTAAAGACCAACACTGATATGATGAAGTTTCAGGTAGGATTATGGAACTTAGTTCACCATGTACCAGTTAGGTACTCACTTACCTGTGCAATGTGTCTCCCAGATGCTGTCAGTTTCATGACAGATTTAAATTCTGCTTAATGAAACCTCTTTACAAAGGAGATGAAATAGGTAAAGTACAGAATTGCCAGCCAATTGCTATGCTACAATGTTATCAAAAGTTTTCTAGCACACCACAGTGGACATAATTTGATGTCAGACGTTCAGTTGGGCTTTAGGAAGTGAGTATCCTCAGAAAATAATAGTTATTCATTTCTGTGTGAGGTACCACCAGGGCTAGATGGATAGATAGAGTACAGTAGGTGTGTATATGATCGTGTGAAACATGCCACACTTTCGTGTAAACTGGAACATTGTGGAGAAAAGGAATAAGCTTGAAATAGTTTACTTCATAAATGAAAAAGAGGTTGCAGATAGTTATCCTATAGTGTCGACAAACAGAGAGCAGGTTTAAGTTTGACTTCGGTCGTGTAAGAGGGGTGAAAAGGGAGAGTCCCACAGGGTTCTGTTCTGGATCCATTGCTTTTCCTGATATATAGGGTGCTCAGAAATAGTCTGAAAGTCTCGTAAGAGCGCTGCAGAGTATTTTGTGCCAAGAAAAAATCGTTAAGAAAAAAAGTCGATACCTTGAGCCCTTTCTGAATTAATTAGAATTAAAGTTAGCCAATCAGGCAGTTGAGTGCGGAAACTGAAATGGTGCACCAGAGGTGGTGTCGCCAAATGTTCTTAGTTTGGTTTGCTTAAACTGAATAAGAGAGCGATACAAAAAAAAAGTTTGACATGCGACAGTAGTAGGGATCTAACCAGAGCCAAAGGCTGAGCAGTCTCATGTGCTATCATCTACGATATGAGAACAACTGACACTAGTTGTGTCTGGTGGGCCGCTTGCAATTGCGCACGCGACGGCCTGATTGGTTGATTTCGAAGGTAATTAGCGCGGACGCGGCACAACTTATCGAATTATATTTTTAACAATTGTTTTTCAGCACCACCTACCCTGCAGGACTATTACAAGCTTTTCAGACTGTTTCTGAGCACTCTACATACCAATGACATGTCAGTAATCTAACAGATGATGTAAAAATTGTTCTCTTTGTAGATAACACAAGTGTTATTATGAAATACGTGGAACGTAATACAAATTATTTAATTATTTAGCTGATAAGGTGTGAAATAATATGAGTGCTTGGCTTACAGAGAATACATTAACAGTCAACTTTAACAAAACGTAAAGCATACAATTCTAAAAGCGAGTTTTTTTCTGACTGAAGGTGAGTCACTGAAGTCGACCATATGAAACTTTTAATACTGAGGGTATGGAAGGCTTTCTTTTGCAAGTATCCCGTTCAAGATCTTCAGCAGAAACTGCGTGTTGCCGTCTTTACTACAAGAATGATCTCCAAAGTCTTAACATTAAAACACAAAGGCTTGTCTACATTTCTTACGTACACTTTATCACCTCGTACGGTGTTATTTTTTGGGGCAACTCTAAGCACGGGAGAAGAACATTTTTAGCGCAGGAAAAGGAGGTCAAACTGATTTTCAGTGTCATTTCGTGAATTTCTTGTAGGCTGTTTTTCAGATGTGGCGGAATTCTATCCCTGCCATCCCTATACAAACATTATATCATTGGATTTGTTGACAACAACGGCGACATTCATTCTGTGAACAATAGACAGAAAAATGAGATACACTTGAAACATGAGTGGATAAAAAAGAAATGCTACTTCAAGATTGTACACTTTCTTTATTGACGAGCTATTTTTTGATCTAAAATACAAAAATTGTCACATAAAAAAATACAAAACTATGATGTTGTTCAGTGTGTGACAATCACTAACCATCCTCGTATTCTTACAGCTAAGTCGCCTTAGTTAAATAAAAAATCATATAGGCATAACTGGAAGAATATTAAAATGTGACAATAAAAATATGCAAAAATGTATGGTGAGAGATATGAAATCCCTTACCTAAAACGAAAAGTCGCAGTTGGTTATGACGTCGTTAATCTTTAATCAAGCATTATTACAATATCCATTTTCCCACTCATGTATAAAAACGATCGGCAGAAATTATATTTGCATCGCCCATGAGTGGATGTAAACAAGATATCACTTCAAATATTCATAACAGGAACAAGGAAATGTCTGTGAGACAGTTGTCAGCCGACTGGCTGAGGTGTAGCGTCACGGCTACGCAACAACATTAACTGCCAGACGGCGATATCATCCAACTAATTTAATACAGACGTGACTCTAATAAGACAACGGATATTAATGCAGAGAATTTTTTTATAAATTTACATTACGTAAATGCCAGAAAGTATATTCACAACAGTACATTTGTAGGAAATAAACTCTGTTCATTAAATAATAATAAAAAGTGTGAATGTCAGGGAATTACGTCCAGAGGTACGACTGGAGTCAGTAAATTATTTTAAATACGGAAAAATGTAACAATGTTACTGACCAAAAAACATAAATTCGTAGTACCGAATATTAGGACCAAATACAATAGTAACCCAAGGTCTAGGTGCCAGATGCAACCAGGCCAATCAGTGACTATGATAACCAACCAGTATATCGTCATTTTTTCTAGTTTTCCATCTTTCGCTTAGATGCTTTAAATTCGTGTAGGTATGTACCGTCCATGTAACTAACTTAAGGCAGTTTGTTTATTGACATACGAGTTTCGCTTCTTTTATTTTGGAAGCATCATCAGTGACCTGTAATACACGTTTCCTTTTACACATACCATAAACGTATTATGTGGTAGATATAATATGGTGTTATATTACATTTTGTTTTTTAGGTTAAAGTCAACAAAATTTGTAATGTGAACTTATCTTTAGGTGCTGATTACGATTTCCAGCGCTGTTACCTTATGTTTGTGGTCCTGGAGATGTATCCGTTAGTTTCCGTATTCCAGCTGGACGATTTCTGGCGTTCTTTCACCCACATTTGTAACATCCATTTTGTGATCAACTTGTGTGTGTTTTCGGAGTGAAGTGTTGCCAACTATTGGTGTGTGTTTGTCTATCTTTTCTTTGGGTTGTGTTGTGGTTTGATATTTTCCGTTTGTTGTGTGTGTGTGTGTGTGTGTGTGTGTGTGTGTGTGTGTGTGTGTGTGTGTTGGTGTGTGGGGAAGAGAGTGAGAGTGAGTGAAGGGGTAAAGGAGATTCATTCATTATTTATCCTGGTTACATTTCGGTTTGTTGTTGTTTAGGTGGCTAGCATCATAGAGAGTTATAGCTTATATGGATTTGGTTGTTGAGTATCTTTTCTTCCATAGCAATGGCTCTTGGTACATGAAAGTTTTCTCGCAATGTCAGGAGCTTTTCGTTGTGATTATTCTCTTTGAAAACTGTCATGTTTACATTCTGTCTTGGATGGTTCATGTCCATGTTTTATCAGGTATTTGACGAAGGTAGAAAGGCTATTTTCAGATTTCCAACTTCTTAAATGTTCGTTATATCTAGTTTTGAAGTTTCTGCTTGTCATCCCCAGATATATTGATTTATATGGCACTCTTGAATTAATTTCATGGCACTCTAGTTGGTATATACCCGCTCCTTGGTATTTATCTGATTTGTATGTTGTTTGTAAATGTGATTGGAGTGTGTTTCTTGATTTGTAAGCTATGTGTATTCCCTGTTTCTTTAGTATATTTGCTATCTTGTGTGTTGCTTTGTGCTTGTATGTAAGAGTGTTGAGTCGTGCTGCGGCTCGCTTTGGTGCTGTCTGTAGGTTTCCGCCCTCTATTGGAGGCCAGACGGTATCGTTTAGTTGGCATGGTTGCGGTTGTTTGTTTTCTTCTCGTGTTGACTGGCGCCACTTGGTTTTGCAAGCGTTGCCTGTCAACTAGTGGCAGCAGTGGCGGTTATTGATATGTAGTAGCTGTTGCCCTATCTTTGGGGTGACGTCGTTGTTTTTCCAGGTCGTGTAAGTGGGCCTGTTCGGTTGGGGACTCAAGAGGAGCCAGGTCTGCACAGTGCGAAAACACGCCAGGAGCGCTGGCAGCACGCATTGACTGCCGGATGGAGGGGGTGTGGTCACGAGGGTGCACGACCTCGTCGTAAACCGAATCCAGCAAGCTTTAAGATGAGTGCATTTCAGTCCAAGTAGAGAAACCTCCACCATTGTGATATCTCGCGATTCTCAAGTGACTTGGGTTCGTGTTGGTGCTCGTAGTGTTGCCGAAGCGAAGAGCAGCGAGGGGAGTGCTTGGGGAAGGCGGAGATGATTGGCTTTCCTCGACTTTTTGTTGCTATTAACTGCGTACAAATTGTCACCATTTGTTAACTTCAACCACCAGTAATTTTTCTTGCCTGGTGGCCGCCAACGCCCCAGTTACCTGCCCTGGAGGTTATTGTATGTAATGGCAGTGTCCTTTTCCTCGCCTTACCACTGCTGTCCGATAAGGCGTGTAGTTTTGACACTTTCCTTGATTGTAGACCGGATGGTGATTCTTCTACTCTGGTGGTAGTGATTCCTTTCTCTTTCCGGGCACTCTAAACACAGTATTCTGGGGAGGTAGTGCAGACCACAAGTTCCGGCTTCGGCGTATCGTTGCATCGTTGCATTTGTTATATCGGACGTCAGGTAGCTTCATTAAGATTATCATTAGTCATTCGTTAGACTGCCCCTAGTCTGAGTCACCATCTTGTGAAGTGAATGCAACTCTTGGCTGCCTATCTCGTCGCTGGCGAAAGTGTTTGTTGCTGGCCTTCTCAGAGGTCGATTCCTGGAGCACCGTCTGTGGCCCCCTGGTTCTTGTAAGACATGTGTATTCTAAAGGGAGGTCTGACGGCCAGTAGCTGCTTTAAATTCGTGGAGGTATGTACCGTCTATACAACTAACTTAAGACAGTTTGTTTATTGACATATGAGTTTCGCTTCGTTTATTTGGGAAGCATCATCAGTGGCCTGTAATACACGTTTCCTTTTACACATACCATAAACGTATTATGTGGTAGATATAATATGCTGTTATATTTCATTATGTTGTGCCTTTCTCTTGTTTTTTAGGTTAAAGTCAACAAAATTTGTAATGTGAACTTATCTGTAGGTGCTGATTACGATTTACAGCGCTGTTACCTTATGTTTGTGGTCCTGGAGATGTATCCGTTAGTTTCCATACTCCAGCTGGACGATTTCTGGCGTAGTTCAGCGTAACGCTCCTTTAGCCCACACCTTCTGCCTCACTACCCTGTAAGGACCATATGTACTGGTCCTTGTGTTTTACTATTGTATTATGTATTACAATACCTTGTAATGCCTACATTAAAGGTTATATATGTACAGGTAATAGTTATGGTCGCCTTCTGGAATAAATCTAGCAGTGTAGTGTCCAGTGAATGTTAAGCGTTCTGTTACAAAGTTTGCCGTCATCTTATTTCACACGTTTGGTGATCAGTTGCTTGTTTTTTAATTAATTTTTGCTATTGTACTTGCTGTTTTACAGTAGGTTTCTACATTTTTTATATTATTTTCGTTCCTGGCGTGTAAGGCCTTCAGCCATGATTGTGGTCACTTGCCTTAAAATTCTAATTTTCAATTTGTATTTATGCAGTAAGCCTTTAAAACCTTATTTACTGCCATTCCTGGCGCCTGATGTCTCCTGCTGTGTTTGTGGCGACTTGCCTTTAATATTTCAATACCTGTAATTTGTAAGTTGCAGCAAGTTTTAAACAATTCTTAATTTATTGCCATTCCTGGCATGTAAGACCTTCTGTCACAGTGGCTTGCTTTTAAATCATTATCTGCTTTATCTGTATTTAATTGTGCTTTGCTTAATTGTAACTCACTGAAAGCTTTATTATTTACGCACTTGTTTATTGAAACTTCCTGGCAGATTGTTTATTCCTTCATTAATAAAGCGTGGTATTTTTATGTATTGTTGAGTCTGTAATTACTGGTTCAAAATATACTATGTGTAACCTTAAAAGGCAACCTATAGTAACTGATTATGGCCCCGTGCACAATCGTAACCGAATCTTGTCTTCCCTTGACTACCAGGCTTCAAATGTACCACTTTCTCTGTTATTCATGCCATGAATATTGTTGTTTTGTATTTCCGTGTGTGCTGTAGTGTCTGTGAGGTTCTTTGGTGTTTGTGTTCTCTGCTTGATTTGTTTTTTCTTTAGTTGTGTTTTAATTCTTTGGTTGAGCTTTGTACAATATAGGTGTTGTAACCATTGTTCGCGGCTGTGAGCTGTATTGTTTGTATTTCTTTTTCATAGTTTTCTTTGCTCAGTGGGTGTTATTTAATCTGTGTAACATGAGTCATAGTGCTCATTATTTTTGTTTATGTGGGTGGTTGGATGAAGCACTTATAATTATGTCTGTGGCTGTTGACTTTCTGAAGATTTCAGTTTGAAGAAAGAGCAAAACAGTAAAATTCAAACAGAAAAAGCACCACTAAGAAATTAAAAGAAAACCTACAAGCTAACAACATCATAGTAACAAGAACTAATAAAGGGAACAGCGCAGTAGTGCTCAATAAAGTACAATACATAGAAAAAACTAAAGGTTTCGTCTCCTCTAACAATATCACGAACTGAAGTCTGATCCAACTGCACACTTCGAGACACACATAAAAAAACCTCAAAGACATCAGATACATACTCTCACAGATAAACAAAAACAACATATCACGCAGATGAATCCAAAAGCACCAACACTCAGAAGTCAACCCATGGTCCACAAACACCACATTCCAATGAGTCATCTTATTAATTCCACGAATGCATCATCATATCATGCGGTACAACACATGTACAAAATCATAATGCAACATTATGAAATGAAAAACAGCAGACCAGTGAAAAACTCAAATGATTTCATAACACAAATAAGCATCACTCGTCTCTTTTGACATCGAAAACATGTACACCTCAGTACCCACTGCAGACACAATTAAACTAATAGAAGAAACCTTACTGACATACAACAAACCACCTGTAGGCATTATTAATGAAATAACTAAAACCCTGAAAGCAATCACTTCCCAAAATTACTTCCAATTTGAAAAGGAATTTCAGTTGCAAGAAGATGGGCTTCCAATGGGTTCCCAATTTCAGGAACACTGGCAAACATATTCATCAACCACATAGAGAAAACAGTCTTTGATACAGTCATCACAAAGAAAGCATACAAAATTGTTCACTGCTACAGATATATGGAAGACATAATCTGTTCGGTAGATGAACGAAGAAAGAAAACTGATAAACTTCATACAGATATAAACAACATACATAAAAATATTCAATTCAACATGGAAAAATAAACACAAAAACGAATATATTTCTTGCATATATCAACAAAGAGAGACAACAATAAACACACATTTCACATCTTCAGAAAGCCAACAGCCACAGACATAATTATACATACTTCATCCAACCACCCACAAAAACAAAAATTATCAGCCCTGCGACACATGTTACACAGACTAAACAACATCCCACTCAGGAAAGAAAACTATGAAAAAGAATTATAAACAGTTCAACTCGTAGCCATGAACAATGGTTACAACACCCATATAATACAAAAACTCAATCAAAGAATTAAAAGACAACTAAAGAAAAATCGAAAAAAGCAGAGAAAACAAACACCAAAGAAACTCCAGAAACACTACAGCGCACACAGAAAAACAAAACAGCAACGTTCATGAGATAGATAACAGAAAAAAGTGGTACACTCTTACATACAAACCCAAACCAATACACAAGTTAGCAAATATAGTAAATAAACAGTGATGAGACATAACTTACAAAACAAGAAACACTCCAATCACATTTACAAATAACAGACAAACCAGATAAATACCAAGGAGCAGGTATATACCAGCTAGAGTGCCAAGAATGTAAATCAGTATATCTGGGGATGACAAGCACAAACCTCGAAAATAGATGTAAAGAACGTATAAGAACAGACAGCACCTGAAGAAGACTGCGAGCCACGCAGTTGAAATATCATGTAGGAAAGATGTGAATAATCAGCAGAAACCCAATTAATCGACATGACAATGCCTCACTGGGAAAGCTTAAAGAATAACATATAAGAAGTTAGAAATCTGAAAATAGCCATTTTACCTTCGCCAAACACCTGTAGTAGTAGGAGTTTTATTCATACGTAGATCTCTTTTTACAAGGATAGAGGACATGTCAAAATATTATTAAATAATGTAATGCCACACTGTTTACTTGTATCTCATTATCAGTCACTGTACACACTATACACACACTGTTTCATAACGCTTCACTCACTACATACACACACTGGTGATCTCTGGACCATTTTTTGTGTCACAACTTCCCATTTACTGTCCTGAAAAACTGAGTCAGCATCCCTGTATAATGAGAGAGATGTTGAACTCAGAAGAGGAGGAGGTGTTAGGACTATGCAATGCATAGCTTGGGGTAAGTTTTTCAAGTAAACGAAAAAGAAGGAAAAAACATAGCGTGAAGGTGTTATGCGGAATGTTGGATGTTTCATAATCATTATTATTATTTATTTGTATAACTTTTTTTTACCAAATCCCTATTCTGTTTTATCTAAGTAATCCTTCAACGTATAAAATGCATTGCATAACAGGTACTTCTTAGCTGCCTTTTTAAATAAGTGTATTTTTGCAAATTCTTTTATCTCTTTTAGCAATTCATTGTACAGTTTTATTCCTTGGTAGAAAATGCTGTTTTGAGTTTTATGTTTATTTTTTCTTTTCAAATGTAAGTTGAGTCTATCTCTTGTTCCATGGTCATGGACAGAACTGTTTGTGCAGTAATTACCAATGTTATTTTTGATATGTACAACTTACTGGTAAATGTATTCACACAGAGCAGTTAAAATCCCGAATCTTTTGAAATGATCTTCACAATGAGCTCGACTGCCATTTTTGGTTATGATTCTTATGGATCTTTTCTGGAGTTTTAAAACTGTGCTCATATTTTGTGCATTTGTTCCCCAGAAACGAATGCAATAGGCAAGAACTGAGTGTACATATGAATAGTATGTAACTAAAAGACACTGCATGTTACATACTGGTGATAGGATTCTAAGGGCATAACATGCTGATGACATTCTGTTTGCAAGTAACGCTGTGTGTTCACATCACTTCAACTGAGAATCAGTATTCATTCCCAGAAATTCTGCATTTATTGCACAGTCTATATAGATGCCATCTACATATAATTTAACATTGTAGTTTTCCCTCTTCAAACTAAAATTCATGGCATTAGTTTTCTTTATCTTCGGTGTCACTTTATTGCTTACTGACCAATCGCAAACTTCCTTGAGAGCTTCATTTGCTTTCTCTGCAAAGAGTTCTCTTGTTTTCTCAGTGACTTTAATATTGCTGTCATCAGGTAAGAGAATTTTTTCACCATGAGTAACGCTACTGCGGAAGTCTTTGATGTATATCAGGAATAGTATTAGTCCTAATATGCTACCATGTGGCACACCTATATTCATGTATTCTAGTTCTGATAAGTGTTTTACTAAATGTTTGGATCTATTTCAAGTATGTGTTACCTCTACTCTTTGTACCCTATCTGCTAGGTACAATCGAAAGCAGTCATTAGCTACCCTCTTATTCCTAATGCTTCTAATTTATTTAATAGAATCTTGTGCTCAACTGTATCAAAGGCATTAGAAAGACTCAAAAATATGCCTATGACACACTCATCTTTGTCAAGAGCATCAAGTACAACTTTTGTGAATTCTACTATGGCTGACTCCATGTTTTTTGCCACTTCAGAAACGAAACTGTGATTCGCTTAAAAGATTGTATTTATTCAGGTAAATCATTACCCTGTCTTTCATAGTTACTTCTATTTTTTTTAGAATGATGAGAGCAGGGAATTGGGCTGGTAATTTTCACTTTCTGCATTACCTTTCTTAAGCAAAGGTTAAACTTTCAATTCTTGTAGCTGCTCTGGAAGTGACCGTGATGTGAAGTATTCATTTATTATTCTTGTTAAGGGGCCTTGTATAATCTCTATGTATTGTTTCAGTACACCATTGGTACTTCATGCACGCCCACTGACTTTTTATATTTTAGTTTTTGAACAGTTTTATTGACTTCATTATCTGTGGTTGGAAATAACATCATTGTATTTAGTGCAACATTATTTACAGATGTTATATTATTTGTTTTGGGGAATTTTTGCTGTAACTTCTTTGCAATACTTGAAAAATGCTGATATACAGAGTTGCTAATTTTTGTGGATTATTTATTACCTTGTCCCCCTCCCTTAGCAGTACATTATTCTGGGTTTGTTTGCCTCTTCCTGTTTCCTTTTTTTATAACATCCCAGACTGTTTTGCTTTTATTTTCTCCATTATATATTATTCTGTCATGTAATGAGTTTTTACAACAATCAGCACTTTCCCTTAGATCTTTTTGTATCTATGATAGAAATTTAATAAATCTGGATCACTACGAATCTTTTACAGGGAACTGAGGTGTTTTAAGTGTTTGGGAGGGCTTCTTAATACCGCTGTTATGCATCTTTGTGAGATGTTGATACAGACATGCATACTTTTGGAAATGCCTTTCCAAAGTTCGATTTAAACACTGTGGAGAATTTAGACAATTTGATATTCACATTGGTTTCCTTATACCCTTATCTCAGCTTTGTTTTGCTAGTTGTTTTGAAAAATCATTTATTTTGATTTCTGATAGATGTCGTTTGTAGGCTTGTAGTTAAGGGAACGATTCGATTTGACTGTTGTTATTTGACAGAGATGGTCTGATAGTCTGAGATCTTTTACAGCTACATCACATTTTTTCCTGTCCATATTTGTGGCCACATGGTCAGTTACTGATGGAGTCATTGTAGTAACCCGTATTGCACTATTGACCAATAGGGAGGTGCCAGAACTTTGAAGGATATTTATGAGGGCGCTGCTGGATTCATTTATGATATTGGTGTTAATGTTAATTTCTGCAGACAGAATTATGTTGACCTTTGTACTTGAGACTTTATCTAGAACTTCTGTTAATTTCTGTGAGCTATACACACACAGAATGATTAATTTCTCGGTGATATCAAGCGCTGAGCTGATACTGCAATGTGTTTGTCTTCACTTGCTGTACTGAGATCATGTCTTGATTTGAACTGTGTTACCAGAGAGAATAGTCACAACGAAAAGCTCCTGACATTGCAAGAAAACTTTCCTATAGAAAGAGGCATTGTTATGGAAAAGAAGGTACTCAGCAACCAAATCTATATAGTCAATAACTCTCTGAACATGCTAGCCACCTAAACAATAACAAACCGAAATGTAACCAGGATAAATAATGAATGAATCTCCTTCCCCCTTCTTTCACTTCCCTTCCCCCTTCCCCCTCCCCCCCACTCACACCACATTTACATACAGCAAACTATACACACACACACACACACACACACACACACACACACACACAAATATCCATAAAAAATTACCCTCTCAAGACAGAATTACACAATGGAAAACATCAAACCACGACACAAACAAAAGACAAACACACAACAAAAGTTGGCAACACTACACCCTCAAAACATATATATGTTGATCATAAATTGAAAGGGCGAGTGCAATGTTACAAATGTGGGTGAAAGAGAGCCAGATATCCGCCAGCTGGAGTATGGAAACTAGCGAATACATCTCAAGGACCACACACATGAGTTAACAGCGGTGGAAATCGTAAGTAACGCCGAAAGATATGTTCACATTACGAATTTTGTGCTACAAAAGTTGATTTGAACATAAAAACAATAGAAAGACACTACAAAATGTTATATAACAGCATATCCTATCTACCACATAATACGTTTATGGTATGCATAAAAGGAAACATGTATTACAGGCCACAGATAATGCTTCTTAAATAAAAGAAGCGAAACGTTTATTTCAATAAACAAACTGCCTTCAATTAGTTGCATAGACGGCACATACTACCAGTACATATGTGGCTAACCAACAGTAATGTAACTGAGCCATTAAGTGTTACAAAAGATAGAATATAATATCGAAAGGCAATAATTTGATCAAAGCGACCTTACTCTTAGCTGTTTGTTGCAGAATATAGCATTAAATTTTGACTTGTACGATATGTGATAAAATATAATAAGCCGATGACTAATGAGCATCATTCCAGCTTACTATGTAATATGTTCGTGAAGTCACATACAAACTAGATTATAGCGTCCTTAAGCATTGTACATTCAGACCTAATTTAAAAGGTTTCGTTGCGGCACTCTCCCACAGTGTACTGCAGTTAGTCGCAGTAGTTGAGAATTTTTCTGTGTAGCATGTTATTTCTTCGTAAACTCTTTTTTTCCGCGTTGCAGTAATTCTTTAATTCTTTTGAGTACAAATTTTCTGATCTGCGTTCTGTTAAGTATGTACTGACTCATTCCATGACCAAACAGATATGCCTCGCAAGATCCCATGGAACTTGATAACTTAATTAAATAAAGAAATCAAATGAAAAACGATTGTAAAATAACTGGTTACAGATTGCTCTCTACTGCCCTGTGTACACGTGATGTCAACCGTGAAGATCATGTCTTCGAGATTCAGAAGTCCTTGAAACGTATTTTCGTTACTCAGATCGAGAGAGGCAGCAATCCACTTCTCACTACGTCCCTCTGCTAATTATGCTGTATTCTCCCTCGCGAGCTCTTTTGAGCATCTCGTCTCTTTTATTTTCTAATTTAGAGGTACTTAACCTTTCAGCAGTGCTCCACTAAAGAGTGCTCTTACTGTATTATGAAAAATTCAGTGAACTGTTTTACAGTTCTCATTAATCTTAATGCGAAGCTTCCTCGCTCTTGCTGCTTTACAGCCAATACCACGCCTCATCAAGACGCTCTCGTCCGCGTCACGTGTTTACTAGTGGTTTAATTCCAGTTTGCCTTACAAACAGCTTACATTTTTTGCTTTCCCTGCATGTCTACATACAGTTTCTGTGCACATTTCTGTCCCTCTACCCAGTATCTGTAAACTGTTACCAAACTAAAGGAAACACTTGAATAATACACTCCTGGAAATTGAAATAAGAACACCGTGAATTCATTGTCCCAGGAAGGGGGAACTTTATTGACACATTCCTGGGGTCAGATACATCACATGATCACACTGACAGAACCACAGGCACATAGACACAGGCAACAGAGCATGCACAATGTCGGCACTAGTACAGTGTATATCCACCTTTCGCAGCAATGCAGGCTGCTATTCTCCCATGGAGACGATCGTACAGATGCTGGATGTAGTCCTGTGGAACGGCTTGCCATGCCATTTCCACCTGGCGCCTCAGTTGGACCAGCGTTCGTACTGGACGTGCAGACCGCGTGAGACGACGCTTCATCCAGTCCCAAACATGCTCAATGGGGGACAGATTCGGAGATCTTGCTGGCCAGGGTAGTTGACTTACACCTTCTAGAGCACGTTGGGTGGCACGGGATACATGCGGACGTGCATTGTCCTGTTGGAACAGCAAGTTCCCTTGCCGGTCTAGGAATGGTAGAACGATGGGTTCGATGACGGTTTGGATGTACCGTGCACTATTCAGTGTCCCCTCGACGATCACCAGTGGTGTACGGCCAGTGTAGGAGATCGCTCCCCACACCATGATGCCGGGTGTTGGCCCTGTGTGCCTCGGTCGTATGCAGTCCTGATTATGGCGCTCACCTGCACGGCGCCAAACACGCATACGACCATCATTGGCACCAAGGCAGAAGCGACTCTCATCGCTGAAGACGGCACGTCTCCATTCGTCCCTCCATTCACGCCTGTCGTGACACCACTGGAGGCGGGCTGCACGATGTTGGGGCGTGAGCGGAAGACGGCCTAACGGTGTGCGGGACCGTAGCCCAGCTTCATGGAGACGGTTGCGAATGGTCCTCGCCGATACCCCAGGAGCAACAGTATCCCTAATTTGCCGGGAAGAGGCGGTGCGGTCCCCTACGGCACTGCGTAGGATCCTATGGTCTTGGCGTGCATCCGTGCGTCGCTGCGGTCCGGTCCCAGGTCGACGGGCACGTGCACCTTCCGCCGACCACTGGCGACAACATCGATGTACTGTGGAGACCTCACGCCCCACGTGTTGAGCAATTCGGCGGTACGTCCACCCGGCCTCCCGCATGCCCACTATACGCCCTCGCTCAAAGTCCGTCAACTGCACATACGGTTCACGTCCACGCTGTCGCGGCATGCTAAAGACTGCGATGGAGCTCCGTATGCCACGGCAAACTGGCTGACACTGATGGCGGCGGTGCACAAATGCTGCGCAGCTAGCGCCATTCGACGGCCAACACCGCGGTTCCTGGTGTGTCCGCTGTGCCGTGCGTGTGATCATTGCTTGTACAGCCCTCTCGCAGTGTCCGGAGCAAGTATGGTGGGTCTGACACACCGGTGTCAATGTGTTCTTTTTTCCATTTCCAGGAGTGTATGTTAACACATATCTGAAACGTTTCTCGTCAGCCGATACCTGCGATTCGTCTGTAACTGGACGCGTTAACTTGTGCATGGGTTTTAGGTGTACTTCATGTACATCAGCACTGTTTTCCTGCGCAATGATATGAAAGAAAATACGCCCTGAGTATACTGTTCAGAATAAAGCTTCAGTACTTATTCATACTATCCGTGGATAACATCAAATGAAATCGCAATTGCGAATAAGCACTACCATCAGTTGTGGAATGGGATAACTACAATGAAAATTTGTGCTGTACCGGGACTGGAGCCCGTATTTCCCTCTTATCCATGCAAGAGTCACGTCTTTGCATTGTAATCAGAATAACACCGGCACCGCAATATCGTATTTATCTGCCGTTACCGCGTGAGCGACTTTCACATACAACACCTGACCTGTAAGAGAACATACATAGTGGATGTATGAGTAAAGGTTGTTGACAACATATGAAAGTTTCGCGGTGGCCTTGAGACGTGAGAGAATAGCTAAATGATACGGCGACCGCTTGCAGTAAGCGGCGAATCCCAGTTCGAGTCCTGCTCCGGCACCAATTTTCATTGTCATCATTCTGTTCTACAACTGACGGTAGTGCTTAGTCGCAATTAGGAATTCATTTGATGTGTTTCGTAACGGCTATGATCGCCACAATGCCTTTTCCTTTGGATATGCATGCTTGTCCAAAGGAACGTTGCATCGTAACCAGAATAACAAAAGCACTGCAATAACGTAGCTATCTGTGAATTAGTGTAACAAAATATAGTGGATCGGGTGATCTACTAACGAAAATCTTGATTCAGAAGGGTAGGCAGATTACCAAAAGTATCGAAGATCTGATGATTAATGTACAAGGTTCGTGAACATTGCGTGATCTATACACAGGAATTTAGACTTGAAATACAAGCTAGCTTTAGGTGTAATTTATCAGTTCATAAAATAAAACGAAGTAATGTTTTTAAGCAGTTCTATAGCGTGAAGGTAGTCAGAGGTTTTATTTGCGATATAATAATGCTACGTACATATTTTGTAACATCTAATCATTAAACGTGTAAATTTTGTAGTTATTATAAAGAAATTCACTCTCCCTTCCCTTCAACCATAACAACATCTACATCTACATCCATACTCCGCAAGCCACCTGATGGTGTGTGGCGGAGGGTACCTTGAGTACCTCTATCGGTTCTCCCTTCTATTCCAGTCTCGTATTGTTCGTGGAAAGAAGGATTGTCGGTATGCCTCTGTGTGGGCTCTAATCTCTCTGATTTTATTCTCATGGTCTCTTCGCGAGAGAGGGAGCAATATACTGCTTGACTCTTCGGTGAAGGTATGTTCTCGAAACTTCAACAAAAGCCCGTACCGAGCTACTGAGCGTCTCTCCTGCAGAGTCATCCACTGGAGTTTATCTATCATCTCCGTAACGCTTTCACGATTACTAAATGATCCTGTGACGATGCGCGCTGCTCTCCGTTGGATCTTCTCTATATCTTCTATCAACCCTATCTGGTACGGATCCCACACTGCTGAGCAGTATTCAAGCAGTGGGTGAACAAGCGTACTGTAACCTACTTCCTTTGTTTTCGGATTGCATTTCCTTAGGATTCTTCCAATGAATCTCAGTCTGGCATCTGCTTTACCGACGATCAACATTATATGATCATTCCATTTTAAATCACTCCTAATGCGTACTCCCAGATAATTTATGGTATTAACTGCTTCCAGTTGCTGACCTGCTATTTTGTAGCTAAATGATTAAGGATCTATCTTTCTGTGTATTCGCAGCACATTACACTTGTCTACATTGAGATTCAATTGCCATTCCCTGCACCATGCGTCAATTCGCTGCAGATCCTCCTGCATTTCAGTACAATTTTCCATTGTTACAACCTCTCGATACACCACAGCATCATCTGCAAAAAGCCTCAGTGAACTTCCGATGTCATCCACAAGGTCATTTATGTATATTGTGAATAGCAACGGTCCTATGACACTCCCCTGCGGCACACCTGAAATCACTCTTACTTCGGAAGACTTCTCTCCATTGAGAATGACATGCTGCGTCCTGTTATCTAGGAACTCCTCAATTCAATCACACAATTGGTCTGATAGTCCATATGCTCTTACTTTGTTCATTAAACGACTGTGGGGAACTGTATCGAACGCCTTGCGGAAGTCAAGAAACACGGCATCTACCTGTGAACCCGTGTCTATGGCCCTCTGAGTCTCGTGGACGAATAGCGCGAGCTGGGTTTCACATGACCGTCTTTTTCGAAACCCATGCTGATTCCTACAGAGTAGATTTCTAGTCTCCAGAAAAGTCATTATACTCGAACACAATACGTGTTCCAAAATTCTACAACTGATCGACATTAGAGATATAGGTTTATAGTTCTGCACATCTGCTCGACGTCCCTTCTTGAAAACGGGGATGACCTGTGCCGTTTTCCAATCCTTTGGAACGCTACGCTCTTCTAGAGACCTACGGTACACCGCTGCAAGAAGGGGGGCAAGTTCCTTCGCGTACTCTGTGTAAAGTTGAACTGGTATCCCATCAGGTCCAGAGGCCTTTCCTCTTTTGAGCGATTCTAATTGTTTCTCTATCCCTCTGTCGTCTATTTCGATATCTACCATTTTGTCATCTGTGCGACAATCTAGAGAAGGAACTACAGTGCAATCTTCCTCTGTGAAACAACTTTGGAAAAAGACATTTAGTATTTCGGCCTTAAGTCTGTCATCCTCTGTTTCAGTACCATTTTGGTCACAGAGTGTCTGGACATTTTGTTTTGATCCACCTACCGCTTTGACATAAGACCAAAATTTCTTAGGATTTTCTGCCAAGTCAGTACATAGAACTTTACTTTCGAACAACGCGCTTTCCACGCACACATCACAGGCATCTACACGACACTGTTACACACTCATAACAGGTCGGAGAAAAGCAAAGGCAAATCACCTACATTAGCACCTAACCTAGAACGATAACGTAGGATTCTTGCGACTGCTCTCCCACCATCGTTACCTGAACATAGGACTACTCCGATACTGAAATTCAAAATGGAAAAGAAATATTAGTCAACAAAAATATGATGCTAATGTAAACAAAATCCATAAAAAGGGAAGTAAAGAAATCTATAGTAAATGAAAGGACAACAAAAATGGTTTTTAATTCTTTTTCATAAGACAATGATAGAATTGTCAAAAATTGGTATAGTCCTATTTTGTAGATCAGGTCCACGGGAAAAAGTTGTATTGGTTCATTTTCTTTGCTTTGGTGCCACCGCACAGAATAGTAATGAGATGGAGCTCACGGAAAGCAGTTCTAACGCAGAACTCATAATGAAAACATGTAATGTATCGTTCATAATAAATACACTCACAAAAAGAAACGACGGAGCATCAAGGAATTTTTCGAATGGGATGGAAACCGGTAGACGTGCCGTACATCTACAGACAAATGAATGAGTACTATTTCAGAAGAATTGCATGATTTATTCAAGGGAAAGGGCTTCACAAATTGAGCAAGTCAATAACGTGTTGGTGCAGCTCTGTCCCTTATGCAAGCAGTTATTCAGCTTGTCATTAATTGATAAAGTTTTTTGGCTCTCCTTCTGAGGGATATCGTGCCAAATCCTGTGCAACTAACGCGCTGCATCCTCAAAATCCCGAGTTGGTCGCAGGATCCTCCCCACAATGTTCCAAACGTTCTTAGCTGGGGAGAGATGCGACGACCTTACTGGCGAAGGCAGGGTCTGGCAGACACAAACACAAGCGGTAGAAACTCTCGCCGTGTGCGGGTGGGCATTATCTTGCTGAAATTTAAACCCAAGATGGCGAAAGAGACAAGAAGAGCTCTGCACTTTATAGGAGGACACCAACCAATAAGTCTTAGAGGAAGGGATGCGGAAAACTATTGAACGTCATATGCTACTAAGTACTCTTTAAAATAGTTTACTAACCAACAGTACATGGCTCAAATAAAAAAAACACATTTAAGATTAAACCTGTGCTTTCATCCCTTAAGAAGGCATTAAATGTGAAAAACCAGATGAGAAACCATTTAGTTTTCTCAACAAAAATTACAATTCATCAAAACATTAAACATTAATTATGTAGAATGAAAATGATACCGAGGCACACCATAATCTGAACATTACAATAAAGTAATAGAGCAGCCGCACATCATGTCAGGGCATAAACCGGCAGACGACTCAAAAGATCCCAGACGTAGACAATGGGACCCAGCCCCCACCAGCGGTGATAAAAAGCTGAGGGAGGACAGGTTGTGCACTACAACATATACAGAAAAGCTCTCCTAAACGGTGAATAAGTTAAATAAAACCAAAGCCTTTGCCCAGCTCTGAAAGAAATCCATTAACTAATATTAGGTTAAGGCTGAAAGCTAATTCACCTCGAGATACTAGTTAAAGTTAACAGGTTCGACCGAGATACACACTTAAAGCCGGTTTTGTTACTGGCTCAGGATTAAAATTACTAGCATCTTAAATGTAGAACCAATATCACCACAGACTTAATAAATGCAGAAGCAGCCTTCAAAGAAGCATCCAAAACCTAAGATATGCCATTGGCTTATTATTAGCCTAATGATCATATCAGAGATTCTTAAGAACTTCAGATGTCCTCATGAAATTGTTGTTAGAGCAGTTTACATAATTTAACAGAGGCAAGTATCATTTGAGCATCATATAAAAAATTCCTCTTATTTTTCTTAAAGCCTGTTGTAGTTGCTAAGGGGAAAGAAAAAACTTACTGGCTGCAAGTAACAAGTTAGTGTCACTAAATAAAGCTGATCTCTTTTTCTAAATGCCAACGTAGTGACAAAAGGTTACTTAGAAGTAGGCCTTACAATTAAATCACCAGTACAACAGTCTGCGCTTTACTCAAAACATGGCGTCCATAATTTTTGATAACATTTACTCTAAACAAAAGCCAATTTACCCACGTGAAAGAGTTGGGCATGTACCGCAAATACTTTCAAAATCACACTGAATGAAAATGGGGGTCGCAGGGCAACCGAAAATTAAAAAACCAAGCTTCTTCAAACACAACCAAGAGCACTTAATGGAGACAAGTTGCTGGAGAACATGCAAATGACGCTCACCATAAACGTAAAGAACCCGAACCGGTCTCTTTCCTGGCCAAGGAATCCGAAGCAGGCGTTGACTCTGTGCTCGGAAAAATCCTGTGATGATGGCGTTCCGGAAATCTAGTGCAGAAGGGAACAGGACCGGTGGGCTTCGGCGAATGGCGTCAAATTCTCCGGCAGGAATCCGGGTACTGCACGAACAAGTACAGCCAGGACAGCTCTAGGATGGCCCTGCACGGCACAACAACAGCCGCACTACCATGCATGGAGAACGCCGACAGCCAACACTCGGCACTGGCACTGGTGACCAGTTGTAGTCCAGGAAGACCCTACGTTCCATCAGACACACCGTCCACCATAACCGCCCAGTTGTCCGCCCCCGGTAGCTGAGTGGTCAGCGCGACAGAATGTCAATCCTTAGGGCCCGGGTTCGATTCTCGGCTGGGTTGGAGATTTTCTCCACTCAGGGACTGGGTGTTGTCCTAATCATCATCACCTCATCCCCATCGACGCATAAGTCGCCGAAGTGGCGTCAAATAGAAAGACTTGCACCCAGCGAACGGCCTACCGACGGGAGGCCCTAATCACAGGACTTTTTTTTTTTTTTTTTTACCGCCAGGTTCCGCACAAACCATTTGCTCTCTTGCACCAAAGAGAGAAAACCAAAGTCTCTCTAACCGCTAAAGATGGTGCTCTACTCGCCGGTGCGAGGTGTCGGATTCAGCGCAAGTGTCAGACAACTTGTCATTAAGGGCAACAAAACAGGGCGCTGAATATCGTCGACACACCGTTGCTGCGGATGACAACCAAAGGGGTCCTGCTATGAAAAGAAATGGAAGCCCAGACCATCACTACTAATTGTCGGGCCATATGGCAGACGACAGTCAAGCCCGTACCCCACCGCTCTCTGAGGAGTCTCCTAATACATCTTCGGCCTGGAATCTCATGGACTGGAGGAGACCTGTCTTCAGTGATGAGTCGCACTTCGAAATAAGCTCAGATAACCAGCGAAGATGTGTCTGGCGACGCCCCGCACAAAGGTGAGATACCGACTTGACTGTCGTCTGTCATACGGCCCGACAACCTGGAGTGATGGTTTGGGGTGACATTCCTTTTCATAGTAGGACCCCTTTGATTGTCATCCGCGGCCGCTTTACAGCACAGCGATTCGTTGACGATTTTCAGCGCCTCGTTTTGTTGTCCTTAATGGCAAGGCATCCTGGATTTACATTCCTGCAAGATAATGCCTACAACCACATGGCGAGAGTTTCTACTGCGTGTGTTCGTGCTTGCCAAACCCTACCTTCACCAGTAAGGTCGCCGTATCAATCCCTAACTGAGAAAATTTGGAGCATTATGAGCAAGGCTCTCTAAACATCTTGGGATTCTGAACATCTAACGTGCCAGTTGGGCATAATTTGGCACGACTTCCGTCAGGAGGATATCCAACAACTCTGTTAGTGTCAAGCCGAATAACTGCTTACATAAAGCCCAGAAGTGGACCAACGCGTTACTGACTTGCTCAATTTGTTGCAGCTCTTTCTGTTGAATAAATCATCCAACTTTTCTAAAACTGTAAGCATTTGTTTGTCTGTAGATGTTCATCACTTCTACCGATTTCCGTCGCAGTCGGACAATTCCTTCGTGGTGCATCTTTTCTTTTTTGTTTTATTTTAGAGCGTATGTCTGAATTGAAGACATTCAACAAATGTATTTGGATAAACTTTTGTCCGTAATTGTACTAAACGGAAATAACGAATTTTCGAAACCATATTTGGTTTACAAGACAAGAATGAGACGCTAACATTTTTTTTCAATTCTGCATGTTTGCAAGTTCTTTCCCAGGCTATGCTGTATATATTATTACATCACTTTCAAGAAATCTGTTAATAATACCAGATATTTAGTCTGTTATCAAACTGTGTTAGTCTTTGCAAAGTCGTATTTATCGCATATACGATCGCAAGAGTAAAGTGGTGGCTAGTTACACGAGACACCGCCCAGTGACATCCAGTCCGTAACACGTGCTCTTCGTCATATGTTCTTGTGCACTGCTGACTGCTATGAAGCAGAAGCAGAATGAAAACCTCCCCTGCCCAACCTCCCCCACCCCTCCCACACAATGCAACACCTATTTGCAGTTTTCTGTCTCTACTCTCATCACTAGTGACGAAACTTTTACGGACGTGCTGGGACTTTTATTCACTACTCTATCCTTCAGTATTTGCCGTTGGTGTCTCGAGCTGTTGTGTCTTCTGTTCTGTTTGCTCTCGTTTTCTTGTTGGCTATTTAAGTTCAAAATGCTTCAAATGGCTCTGAGCACTATGGGACTTAACTTCTAAGGTCATCAGTCCCCTATAACTCAGAACTCCTTAAGCCTACCTAACCTAAGGACATTACACACATCCATGCCCGAGGCAGGATTCGAACCTGCGACCGTAGCGGTCGCGCGGTTCCAGACTCTAGCGCCTAGAACCGCTAGGCCACCCCGGCCGGCGCTATTTAAGTGATTTAACAAAAATCGAAACGAAATCATTGATGAAGATGACAAACGACATGAACTTGTAAAGGTCGGGCGGTGGCGTCCATCGCAGTGGTCTTTCAATGGTGGCTGCTGTTCGTTAATACGAAGAATGTTCCCCGTTACTTCCCTACACTACTGGGCGGTGCTGCAGTGAACGTTGCCTAATGGAGACACCTACATGTATCGCCGAAAATCTTTCATGGTTGCCTCCAGTTCTTCCACTGTCACGGGCTGCACGGAGAATGCAGGGTGAACACCGTGTCCAATGACAAATTTTCAGAGGTTGGTTCAAGTGGCACTGAGCACTATGGGACTTAACATCTGAGGCTATCAGTCCCCTATAACTTAGAATTACTTAAACCTAACTAACCTAAGGACATCACACTCAACCACGCCCGAGGCAGCATTCGAACCTGCGACCGTAGCGGTCGCGCGGTTCCAGGCTGAAGGGTTAGAGCCGCTCGGCCACAACGACCGGCTTCAGAGGTTGTTTAAAAATATTTTTTGAATATTTTGGTATAAGAGTTTCCGGTGTTGAAAGAGTTATTGCTCTTCGTAATTTCATGTCTCCAACCCTCTCTGTATCTGCTCTTGTCGTCGTCGTCGTTGTTGTTTTCGTCTTCATTCCGAACTCTGCTTTGATGCAGCTCTCCTCGCTAATCTGTCTTGAGCAAGCCCCTTCATCTCGGAATAACTGCTGCAAACTACATCAAAGTTAACCTGCTTACCATATTCGTCTCTTGGTCTTCCTCTTCAATTTTAATCCCGCTTCCCCAAATACTAAATTTATGAGCCCGCGACGACTCAGAATCTGTCCTATCAAGCGATCTTTTCTTTTAGTTAAGTTGTACCATAACTTTCTTCTTCCCCCCCCCCCCCCAAAAAAAAAAATCGATTCAGTACCTCTTCATTAGTCATTCTAGGTACCCTTTTAATTTTCAACATTATTCTGCAGCATCACATTTCAAAAGTTTTTATTCTCTTCTCCTCTGAACTGCTTACGATCGACGTTTCATTTCCGTACAAGGCTTCATTCCAGACAACACTTAAATTTATATTTGAGTCAAATAATTTATCTTCTTCAGAAACGCTTTTCTCGCTATTGGAAAATTCGGAAATTTGTGGTAAGGTCTTATGGGGCCAAACTGCTAAGGTCATCGGTCCCTAAGCTTACACACTATTTAATCTAACTTAAACTAACTTAAGCTAATGATGAAACACATACCCAAGCCCGAGGGAGGACTCGAACCTCTAACGAGGGCAGCCACGAAGACCGTGAGAAGACGCCTAAGACCACGCGGCTACCCCGTGCGGCTTTCTTGCCATTGCCTGTCTACATTTCATGTCCTCTCTACTCCGTCCACCTTCGGTTATTTCACTGCCCAAATACCAAAATCCTTCTACTGTTTTTAGTATTTCATTTCCTAATCTGTATCCAATTACCTTCGTTTCGCTTTTGTTGATGTTCATCTTACATCCTCCTTTCAAGATGGTGTCTATTCAGCATTAGAATGTCATCGGAAAAACTCAAAGTTTTTATTTATTCTCAGTGAAATTTAGTTTCTTCTCGAAATTTTTCTTTGGCTCCTTTTACTGATTGTCTAATGTGAAGATTCGATAACATTAGGGACAGGCTACAACCAAGCTTCGTAATTTTAGTGCATTGAAAATACCTGCACAAAACTACAAACGTCGACGGCATGTGCTATTTTTCGTATTTGGATACAAACATCTTCCTTCCACTCACGGCACTTTATGCTGTAACAGTAACGCCCACTTTACTCTTTATACTGGCAGCTACCTTTATCACACAACTTACATTCAGTGCTTCTCGTTCCATAATATGGTTTATTTTTCCAACAGTGTTAGTTAAACAGTTAGGCAAACAGTGAAGCACAGAAGAGTTTGTCGGCGGAGTCTGAGTTCATCCCGTGGTTCATAGTGGATTAAAAGTCACACTCTCAGTAAGACAGTTTGTTGAACCTAGTAAGATCTAGTAAGATCATCCTCTATTGATCACATAAAACAGTTGCTCTGTTCAAACTGTTCATTGTACATGTTGTTCTCGTGAAATACACAGGAGAGTAAGTTCCTTAAGTGTTTCACACAGTTCGATACATTCGAAAACGGTCGCTCTCTTCCAAGATGCTTAACCATTTCAAAGGCGGTACATTTCAACGATCGGTACAAATCCTTTGGTTCGCCGGCCGTGGTGGCCGAGTGGTTTTAGGCGCTTCAGTCTGGAACCGCGCGACTGCTACGGTCGCAGGTTCGAATCCTGCCTCGCGCATAGATGTGTGTGATGTCCTTAGGTTAGTTAGATTTAAGTAGTTCTAAGTTATAGGGGACTGATGACCTCATATGTTAAGTCCTATAGTGCTCAGAGCCATTTGAACCATTTGAAATCCTTTATTTCAGTGTGCTTGCGTAATCATTCGCAACAGGTTTAGTGTGCGCATCTATCGCCTTTCGTGTGGCAGCTTGATCATTTACATCTCAAATTAAATCATAGCTTCACGTTGGCAATTGCGCTCTGCATTCTGCGACACACATTTACACTGAGGGAGATGTTCGTCACATAGCGGGTAGTAAATGGCTAAACTTGAATTTCACTCGAAAAAAATGGCCATCTTCAACATCAGTATGAATTTTGGCCCTCCGTGGGTAAGGCACTCTTATTCGTTGTGTCATGGAAACAGTCTCGGAATGCCATCTTGGGGAGTTTCGTGATATGCCTCAAATACCGTCACTTCTTGAACATTACTGGACAGAGGCTGTTATGAAAGTACAGTTTTTCACATCGCATTTTAGACGTGCTCTGTAGGTGCATATATTATATTCCGGACGGCATCTGTGGTGTGAGCAGCTGTGGGAGGATGGCTTGTTGTCGCATCAACCTGCTGGAATATGCTAACTGGTACCCGAGTCATGAAGTGTATGACAACACAATGTACTATTCTTGCCACTGTACAGCTAGGTGAGACATGATTTATCACCAGCAGCGATTCTAAAACACATCGTTGTTTAAGTCGTAGTTGGCGTGGTTCGAATGAGCCCCATAAAGCAGAGATCAGAAACGGAGTGTGTGTACATCTAATGTTGAGGGTTGCATACCTGTGAAGACACAGCGCCGCTGTTACGCCAGCCTTTTATTGGCCCACTGTAGTTCTGTGAGTACGAGTGTGAGAACGTTGGTGGTGCGATCGATTCCTACTCATCGACTCTTTCTCTCTTACGGATGCTGGCAGGGGCGGAAGGCAAGTCGCAACCTGATATGGAAACAGAATAAAAAACCTTAGTGTTGCAATGTAGTACTGACTGGTCGAAATGACCAATTGTCAGAATCAGTTGGCCTCGAACGAAACTGCGTTTTTTGAAATTGTGTATGTGTGTGTGTGTGTGTGTGGGGTGAGGGCGGGGTGGGGAGGGGGGGGGGGAGGGCGCAAGGTGAAAATTAAGTGATGCAGTATATACAGTTGCAAACGTTTTCCATCACAGGAAGAGTGATGTCTGGAAAAAGTTCGATGCTGAAGTCCAGCCTCCAAATGTTGTATTCTTGCTTTGAGTATCTGCCCCATGAGGAAAACTAGATGCTCCATCAAATGAATAGAGGATACAGAGCAACGTCACTGTTATGTTCTTGCGAGCAAAAAGCGCGGTATTTGTTTATTTCTTTAGTAATGGCAACTTGCTTCTATGGCTAATAGCGAGTTTGCAGCTATCAGTCATTTCTGTAATTTTTTCGAAGACTACTGTAAATTTAGTTTAATAATTAATCATCGTTTAGATAATATTCATTCTCGTATACTATTTACCTGTCCTGTCGTCGCAAACTCGGTAAAGTGTCAGAACTCTGTGTATAATAATGTATCTGTCAGACGTTCTCTGAACAGGTAGCAAATATTGAAACAAATTTATAGCAGTGTTCGAAATAGTTTCGTACACATTCATTCAAACAGACATACCTAAACACAAACACACACCGAGCGAGGTGGCCCAGTGATTAGCATACTGGACTTGCATTCGAGAGGACGACGGTTGAAACCCGCGTCCAGCTGTCCAGATTCAAGTTTTTCGTGATTTCCCTAAATCGCTCCAGGCAAATGTCGGCTTAGTTCCCGTGAGAGGGCACGGCTTATTTCATTCTCCAACCATGACACAATCCGAACTTGTGCTCCGTCTCTAATGACCTCGATGTCGACAGGACGTTAAACCCGACACCCGAGTATCATTGTTCCGCAAAGGAATAGAGACGGCGTATTGTACTGTCACTGGTAATCTCCTGTATTGACTCCATCGGTACTTGCAGCGCGGAATTTAGCATCGGCTGTCCAGGAACTTGGTACTGCGCGCTGTTCTGGGAATTTGCCAGACCCAGCTACTGTCGCTGAAACTTTGGTGCCTCTGTTCGGTATCACATCAGTCATGAGGGAACATTGAGAGGAGAGACGCAGTTCACATGACAACTTCGTGAACTGAATTGGTATATTCTGTTTTGCTCACTACCCATGTACCTGCTAATTGTAAGGTTCTGAATTTGGCTGTCCCTGCTTTTCATGTAGGTGAACTTGTGACTGTACCTAAACTACCACTAAAGAAGATTGCATTACCTTTGGGCTGAACGCGAGCCAGCGATCGTTTGTGGCACTTACGAGGGCGTGCTGATAAAAAACTTATAATCTTTTATTCTAATCTCACAAGGAGACGGCACGACCGTGGGGTCGGGGATTTGTCCGAAATTTTGTGTGGTGAAAGAGGACCCCTAACAACTCACGTGGTTAAAATATTAGGACGCACTACCCGGAAAATCCCGAGAAAAATCGATCCAAAGTTTCTTAGGCGCGGTATGAGTATAAAATGTTAGTCCAGAAGGTGCTAAATTGTGCTACTGCTAAAGACTCATTCTTTGAATGCTGTCATTTATGAGTGCAATTATCTGTCACCTTATTTATGTCATTTCATTGTAGCCATTTTTGTTACTGTTTTTGTGGAATTAAAAAAAAAACCATGGTTAGCGCTCGGACTGTTACGCACGCCAGAGGTCTCGGGTTCGATTCCTCCTCCCGCAATTTTTTTTTCTGTAGCTTCCAAAATTGCAGCGCATTGTTACAGGAGAATCGTGAAATTAATTCCCGGGAAGATTGTATAAAAATTCATTCTATAATTCACCATCAATTATCGTCACCAATATTCCGAGACATGATTCAATATTCCTGATTTACCTCAAAATTATCAGAAACTCAAAACATTTTCGTAAATGTTAATGGGGCATGTTTTTGTACAGATTTATTGCAAACGCCCTGTTATTGTAAAATATCCGCTTTTAGATGTTGCGAAAGATGTCGCAAAAATTATTGCTTTGTTTGTTTTTAAGATAATTACCGCTGTGGTTCTTGTTTATAATTATTATATGTATAAGAATTGAATGTTTGCCAATCGACTTTGTTATTCTGATTAAAAACCCAATGTTTTTTCCTCATATACTTTACAATGAAAAATGAAAAACCCACCGCCATGAATTGTGTTGTTGAACGTAAAGAAAATAATTTTTATTCAATAATGTAACTAATTTGTTAAATATAATGTAGGTTTGGTAAACTTTCTGAATAATTGGTGGAATAACAAAAGAAAATGAAACTGAAGAAAAAAAAGTGCCAGAGGAGGAATCGAACCCGAGACCTCTGGCGTAATATTCCGAGCCCTAAATATCTAGGACAGACGACGGCTCGGCAATTCAGTAACATTTTTTACTCATATGGCACCTAAGAAACTTTGGATCGCTTTTTCTCGGGATTTTCCGAGTAGTGCGTACTAATACTTTAACCACGTGAGGTGTTGGAGGTCCTCTTTCACCACACAAAATTTCGGACAAATCCCCGACCCCACGGTCGTGCCGTCTCCTTGTTAGTTCCGGTTGAGCATATTGCTCGGTGTACTTTGACTTCGTTGACGCCAAGTTGCAAACTTCTGCAACTAGAGGACTTTGAATTGCAGCGCGTAACCTGGCGGTGTGTAACGTAAGTAAATCAGCGCACGTGAAACAGCGTGCAGTAATCGAGTTTCTAGTCGTCCATACATACAACACCCTCTCTTTCAGCATGCCGATACCCGACAAGCCAAGAGCGCTACGACATCTGTAACAATCCGACACCTTGGTTCACTGTCGTTGATCATCCTCCTTACTGTCCACTCTTGTCCCCATCCAGTTTAATCTGTTTCCAAAACTTAAACAACACGTTCGAGGACTCACTTTGATCGGTGTGAAGCGGTGAAAGCACAGATGAGGTTGTGGCTCCGTTAACAAGGTCAGAGATTCTACTGTGACGGTATCAAAAAACTTGACTCTCGTTGGGAGTAATGTGTTCACCGCCAGGGTCATTATGTTGAGGAAAAAGTACGTAGACACGAAGAATAAAGATGTAGAATTCAATAAAGGTTGTTTTATTTAAAAATCTTTAATAGTTTTCTCATAAAAAATTCGGAGGCATTCATTTCAGCACGCCCTCGTAGGTTGGTTTAGGCTTTATGAGTTGAATTTAGCCCGCATCTCGTGGTCGTCCGGTAGCGTTCTCGCTTCCCATGCCCGGGTTCCCGGGTTCGATTCCCGGCGGGGTCAGGGATCTTCTCTGCCTCGTGATGGCTGGGTGTTGTGTGCTGTCCTTAGGTTAGTTAGGTTTAAGTAGTTCTAAGTTCTAGGGGACTGATGACCATAGATGTTAAGTCCCATAGTGCTCGGAGCCATTTGAACCATTTTGAACTTGAATTTAAGAAACTCTCTACCCATGCGTTCGGATGCTCTCATTCGTTTGGACCAGTAAGGGTGGTCAGGAATTTGGTTCCGAACTGATTTCATTTCTTTGTGTAAGTATTGGCTTAGAACAAAGCGTGCAGGCGGGAGCCACGCCGATTTAATTACAGGTCGCTACGAATGATCACATATTGGTTCAAGGTTACCGCAGCAACTCTACAATGACAAGGTAACAAAACACCAGTCTCTAGTGCTGAGAATATCGTATTTTACCGTAGTTATTGTACGCATTGTGCGTTAGTTGTTACTTCGCAATTTCTTGTCTGTGTATACGGTGTGTGAGTAGTACATTAGTCATTTGTAATTAACTGTGTTTAACTGCTCATGCGCTAAATTGTGTGAAGCTAAATTAAGAGGGGACGTCTATAAAATTGACAGAAAATGTCAATTTTCAATTTATTTTTTCTTTTGTTAGTAGAGCCCATGGACAAATGTTCGCAAAGTTTAGACGATGAAATCGCATCCGAAGTGCCTGGAAAATAATTAAATGTGTGGCGTGAAATACCCGCCACGCCCACTTTTTGAAGTACCAGTTCAACATCTACAGACTTACAGGGATAACAGCCCCTACACTCACATGGAAAGGCTTCCAAATTGTATCCTAGATGTTGTCAAGCCAACTTACTTCTTGCTGGCCGAGACTGAAGTTCTAAAAATGATGTGTTCCTGCCAAAACTCGGAATCCAAATGAGTCTCTAATTTCACTCATGTGGAATAGAGAATGTGCTTTAATGAAGGAAATTTCATTGAAGACATCTTGAGAAAAATAGCTTTACAGTGCTTCCCTACAAGTGAAAAGTCAGTTGAAGACCATGGTAAAAGAAAGAAGGCAGAAAGCAAGAAACTGGAAAAGAAGCATTGGAGGGAAAGAGGACCGTGAGTACAAATCTGGGGCCTCCTGAAGAGTTGACATACGTAAGAAAGAACATTATGTTGAACTATAAATTGCGTTTCCTGAAAATTAAGTTTTTTTAAGTTTATGTGCCGTTTTACTCAAAATGTATGAAGGGTAGAATTATGAAATGTTTTACACTCATTCCTGTAAACTTAATAACTGTTTTTTCAAGAGTAAATTTCGAAATTCTTAGTGTAAGGTGAGATATCGGGAAAAGTGCTTGGAGTTTTGCGTGAATATTATATTATAACTACAGTATTATAATAAAAATATTATTAAAATTCTCCTACTCGATATTATCAAAAACTTAATGAAAAAAGATATAAAACAGATAAAATTTTGTAGACATCTCTTGAACAGCTTCTCAGAAAATAGTACACATATTTGTTTTGGAAAATAAAATTTTTGACTTGCATAAAAAAGATTAATGTAATTAATGCAAGGAGTTTCACATTAAACGTGTTAATTTAATGTATCGCATAGTTAAAAATTTCACAGCCGTATCTTTAATATTGTGGGTTTGGGGCATCTAAGTGGTATGTGATTTCCAATAACGTTCCCTCTCTGGGGCTTTAATCACAGGCGTGGATACGAAAACCTAGTTCACTCTTTTCCGAGCTCTCATTTTAAGGGAATTTCTTATTGTTGTTACTATTAGATGTTGCCGTTTTAAAATTTAAACTGTACTGGGCATTCTAATTCTTTTTTTTTTTTTTCAAGTTTTCATTTTGAACTTTTCGAGTAGCGTTCTTGTGTAAGCTTCACCTCTGAGAAAGGAGTATTGTTATCACTAAAATTAATGTAATTTTAATGGTAGTTCGGTATCTTACATGTACTGGAAAGAAATTGAATTCGCGCGTCCTGCAGACGATGTTGTATATACACATTGCAGTTATCGCTATCTTCGCACGTTACTAATGTGGTCTGTTTTTCAGTCGATCAGAATTATGCTCTTGAATATTGTATTTAAGTTGATGGCTAACGGCATATGTAACTTATGGCTTGTAAGCCTCGGATGAACATGCATTGATGGGAAAAAATCCTAGCAATAAGAAGGAGATAAACGAAAGTGGTTAGATGTTGTTTTACATCTGAAAGGTGTCTATTCAAATATGGCGGAAGTTGCGTAAGAGTGGTTCCAGTAGCGGAGCAGCTGTAACAGTAGTGAGCACTAGTTGCCTTTGATGCTGGACGTAGGGAATTGTTAGTCTAGAATGCCTGTTAGACGACCAAGACATCATTATCAACAGCTCACTGAGTTTGAACGAGGTCGTGTAATAGTGTTGCGAGAAGCTGGATGTTCTTCCTGCGAGATTGCTGAAAGACTTGGTAGGCATCTAGCCACTGTGCATGATGCTTGCAGCGGTGGTGACGGGAAGGTAATGATGATGAGATCCCATACTCCGAGGAGCGTAGGGGACGATGCGGGAGACCCGCAACGTTGACTAGGCAAAGTCCTAGCGGAGGTGCTTTGCCATTCCCTTCCTCCGACCGTAATGGGGATGAATGATGATAACGAAGACAACACAAAAACACTCAGTCATCTCGAGGCAGAGACAATTGTCCGACCCTGTCGGAAATCGAATCCGGGACCCCTTGCGCGGGAAGCGAGAACGCTACCGCAAGACCACGAGCTGCGGACAAAGACACTGGAGTTCGGATAGACACGTGGCACCATCGAGAGGGAAGATTATCGTGTTCAGTGTTTGGCTCTGGCGCACCGCCCGGCGTCTGTAGCAGCTATTCGAGCAGCAGTTGGCACCACAGTGACACAACAAACTGTTACAAATCAATTACTTCAAGGACAGCTCCGAGTCAGACACCCTTAGCGCGCATCCCACTGAACCCAAACCACTGCGTCTGCGACTTCAGTGGTGTCAAATGAGAGCTCTTTAAGGGCAGGGCCGAGGTCTGTTTTGTTTTCTGATGAACGCTGATTCTGCCTAGGTGGCAATGACGGCCGGGTGTTGGTTGAAAGGAAGCCATGTCTGGTTGCTAGACAAACTGGACCTGCACCTCGAGTCATGGTCTGGCGTGCAATTTCGAATGACAGCAGCAGCACTCTTGTGGTAATCCCACGCACCCTAATTGAAAATCTGTACATCAGTATGGTGATTCGATTAGGTGTGTTGCCATTCATGACCAGCATTTCAGGGGGCGTTTTCCAGCAGGATAACGCCTCGATCGCTCCTCTACGGAGTTGCCTTGGGCTGTTCGGCGACCAGAACCGTTTCCAATAGAGCACGTATGGGACATCATCTCATGACGACTCGAGGGTCATCCACTACAAGCATAAACCGTCCCCATAACTACCTAGCAAGTCCAAATGGCAATGAACCTCATCCCGCAAACTGACATCCGGTACCTATACAACACAATGCATGCACGTTTACACGCCTGCGTTCAACATTTTGCCGGTTGCACCGGTTATTGATGTGCCAGCATTTCACATTTGCAATAGCTTACCTCGCACTTGCATTAACCTACGATTTTCCAACATTAAACACTGAAATATGCTGCCGGCCGGGGTGGCCGAGCGGTTCTAGGCGCTATAGTCTGGAACCGTGCGACCACTACGGTCTCAGGTTAGAAACCTGCCTCGGGCATGGATGTGTGTGATGTCCTTATGTTAGTTAGGTTTAAGTAGTTTTAAGTTCTAGGGGACTGATGACCTCAGAAGTTAAGTCGCATAGTGCTCAGAGCCATTTGAACCATTTCTTTGAACCTTACACTGAGATCACATATATAATAATTGTATTAATCAAAACAGCAGAGGTACGCTTTTAATTTCTTTATGAATATTTTGCTGTGGCATGAAACTGTCAGATATAGGTTTTCAGAATTTGTAATGTTAATACAATAAATGTTAACGGTTCATTCTCCACGTCGCCCCTATCCAGCAGTGTAGCACCACACGCTGTCGAGCACTTATCCCTCCTTTAAGTAGTCTTGTTATTTCCAGTACCTCCTGAAACCACGATTCCAGGAGAAGGAGAGATGTGAGTCTCGAGAACCACTGCCTCCCGTGACGCTTGATCGAGTCGTCTACTGATATCTTGGCGTCGATCTGACCACCGTAAACAGACATGTAATTGATAGCTGAACGCTACAGAACTCCATGCAGTGTCCTAGCTGATTCTTCCTTTACACCGTGTAAACGTCTGCTGTCTGTGATTTGGTGTCAGCGGCAAAAGGCGCATGGAAATTCGAGTTCTCAACTCAGCTTCGAGTAATCTGTTCCTGGAGGTATGTGGCAGCACACTGGCTGCAACCGGGTTTTTGCTGTTGTAATCCACGATGTTGTCCATATCACTGCCATTCGTTCTTCAGTCACAGTCACGGACACTGACCATGTTAAATTAAATGTAGATGGCACATCTATAGACTGTGTAACAAATGCAAAATTTCTATGAATGAATAGTAATTCTCAGTTGACGTGTTGTGAACACACAAAAGTAATTGCAAACATAATGTCATCAGCATGTTATGCCCTTGGAATCCTATCATCAGTGTGTAATATTCAGGTCTTTTAGTTACATATTATCCATATGTACATTCAGTTCTTAACTATGGCATTCTTTTTTGAGGAACAAACGCACAAAACATGAACACAATTTCCAAACTCTAGAAAAGAGCCATAAGAATAATAACCAAAAATACTTGTCGAGCTTATTGTAAAGATCTGTTCAAAACACTAGAGATTTTAACTGCTCCATGTGAATACATTTACCAGTCAGCTGAACACATCAAAAATAATATTGGTAATTACTGCACAAACAGCTCTGTCCACGGCCACGCAACAAGAGATAGACTCAACTTACATTTACCAAGAAAAAATAAACTTAAAACTCAAAACAGTATACTGGCGTCCAAAATTAAAGCAGCAAACCGCTATTTCCCCTATATGTGTGTAATTTACAATATAATCAAACAAACTGTCAAAAGATATCCGTACGATCGTATTCTGCACGGAAGATGGCATTTCGGTCAACAGAAAACCACGTCAAAGATGACGTCAGGGCACCTATCAAATGCAGTAGTGTTTGCCGGGCAGCCCCACATCCACAATCGCCGTGCAGTCAGTCACAGACTGAGCAGTATGTAGTGGAGGGCCATAGGGAAATAAAAGCAGGACATTCACGAACTCATGTGGTTCGATGGCTTAATTTGTATCAATCTGTTGTTTCTCGGACGTGGCGACAGTTTATAGAGACCGAAACTGTATTCTGAAGACCAGGGCAGGGCGGACCACGAGTGACATCAGAAAGAGATGACCGTTATTTGGCTGTAAGGGCTGTAGGGCCTTAGTAATGCACTACAACTGGCATCTGGCATCTGGCCTCGCAGAATCCACTGGGCGTGTTGTATCGAGGCAAACAGTGTAGAGAAGGCTTCGACAGAGTGGTCTTTGCTGTCGGTAACCTGCTCTATGTGTCCTCTGACGCCTCTTGACAGACGGGAACGTCTAGAGTGGAGTCGGCGACATGCCACCTGGACAGTCGAACAGCGGGACAACGTTCTTTTCACAGATGAATTCCGATTTGGTCTGGAGAGTCATTCTCGACAGATTCGCATCTGAAGGGAATATGGAACAGTATTTCGAGACTCGAATAGTGTGGAAAGAGACCGATATCGAGCAGGAACGCTAATGGCGTGGGCATGGATTATGTTGACCACCCGAACACCTCTTCATGAAATTGTACAGGTGAATCGGAGAAGTTTATGTGCTGTCAGGTACCGTGATGCGGTCTTGGGACCTCATGTAAGATTGTTGCGAGAAGGTGTGCGCCCAGATTTCGTATTGATGGACGATGATGCTCGACCTCATTGAGCATGAGTGGTTGATGTTTTTTTTTTTTTTTTGGAGGGGGGGGGGGTGGGGGGACGGAAGAGACTGCACGCATGGCGTGGCCTGCTGGCTCTCCCGATTTGACTCCCATAGAGCATGTCTGGAATGTAGTAGGCAGACAGGTTGTATCAAGCGAACATCCACTAACCACTCTCCAAAACTTGCGAGCAGCTCTGCAGGAAGAATGGGTGTTATTGCCTCAATATAACATTGATTACGTTATTCTCAGCATGCTCCGTCGTTGCCAAGCCTTTATTGCTGCCAGAGGTTGTCACTCCCCATAGTGGGCACATTATCCAGTGGTCGAAATGTGTGTGCATCATTATTAGTGTTCTGCCAAAAGGCAGGTTTCCACATGGTAGTTCTCCAGGATTTCCGGTCTTCTGCCATCCTCGTCAGGTCCGCATAATTTCCTCTTCCCTTTAGGCTATCTATCATCTTGTATCTCCTTCTTCCTCTCAGTCTTCTCCCACAAACCAGTCCTCCCAAAGCATCTGCTAGCAAGTACACCCTTCCGATGAATGTCCCAACTAGTTCTCTTTTGCCTTCTCCTATAACCTTTCAGCAGGCATCTTCTCTCACCAACCCTTTCCAATACTCTTTCATTACTCACTCTTTCCATCCAGCTTATCCTTTCCATGGTCCATATCCACACCTCGAATGCTTCTAACATTTTTCATCATCTCGTCTGAGGGTCCATATTTCTGCCACATATAATGCCACACTCCAGACAAAACATTTGCCAAGTCTTTTCCTTAGACCTTTATCTAATTTGCACATAACAGTCTCCTCTTTCTGTTGAATGCCTCCTTCGCTATGGCAATACGAGGTTTCACCTCCCGGTGACATCTCAAGTCGTCAGTCACTGTGCTTCCAAGATATTTAAATGCACTTACTTGGCTAATGGTAGATAGTCCTAATTTCATATTGGACAGTCTGCATCTTGTACTGATAACAATATTCTTTGTTTTTGCTGTGTTTATTTGCATTCCATATTCCACACAAGCTTTATTCAGATCTTTCAGCATGTTATTCACTGCCCGCTCACTTTCTGTCACTAATACCATGTCTTCAGCATATCTTATACATTCTATTATCTTTCCACTAATACATATTCCTCTTTTCCCATCTAAGCCTTTCACAATAATCTCTTCAAGGTATGTGTTAAAGAACAATGGGGAAAGGCAACAACCTTATCTAACACCTCGTCCAATGCTGCTTCCTTCTGGCATTTCATTTCCAATCCTTATCCTTACTTTCTGGTGTAAATATAGATTCTTATCAGTCGTCTCTCTTTCCAATCTACTCCTTTCCTCTTCAAAATATCCATCAGCTTGTTCCACTGAACTCTATCAAAAGCCTTTTCTAAATCTATAAAAACAGTAAATATTTCTCTACATTTTTCCATATATCTTTCTAATATAGTTCTTAACAAGCCAATAGCATCTCTCGTTCCTTTTTCTCATCTAAATCTGAACTGCTCCTCTGCAATCCCTCTATCCAATTGCCATATAGCTTTCTATTCAACTCTCTTAGCAATACTTTAGCTGCATTAGAAATTAGACTGATGGTCATATGCTCTTCACATTTTTAGTGTTTCTCTTTTTCTCAGTTGGTGACATAACTGTTGCAAGGAAGACCTCAGGCCATTCCCCTTTGTCGTATATCTCATTACAGAGGTAGACTATTTCTTTTCTTCCCTTGTTTCCCAGACTCTTCGACAGTTCTGCTGGTAAAGCAATAATTCCACATGCCTTCCTATTCTTTATCTCCCTCAGCGCCTTTTCTACTTCTGCTTCCAAGATGGTGAATCCATCTTCCGGCATATATTGATCCTCTTCAATCTTAATTTTGCTTTGTATTTCATCCCCCTTTTCAGACGGTCAATAATTCAACATCTGTTCAACATCTCCTGTGGTTCTTCTGATAGAGTATCACCCGCTCTTTCTATTTCCATGTTATTGTACTTTCTTTTACTTTCAACAACTATCTCACTAGCCAGTCCATATATCATTCCATACTTTTCCGCTTTCTCCATTTTCTCTATTTCGTCGCATTTCTGTTTCATCCACTTTTCCTTTTCTTCTTCAGTTTCTCTTCTTAATACATTACTCATTTTCCTGTACCTCATTTTGCCTTCTTCAGTTTCCATATTTTTCCACTTTCTCCGAACTTCTGTCTTTTTCAACATGTTTTCTGTTATCCACTCTTTCCTGGTACTTTTGGATACTCTAATTCCTAACACTTCTTTGACAGAGTCCATGAGTCTTTCCCTCACTTTTATCCAATTGTCATTAACACTTTAATCTACAGTACCTCTTTCCCATTCATCCATAAAGCTGTTTTCCGAAACTGATGCCTTTCATACCTCTTTGAGTCGTTCTATGGTTAGTCTTTCTTTTGCTTTACCTCTTCAAACTTTTTTTCGACATCACTTGTATGTCTCCCACTACTACGTTGTGGTCCGAATTCATATCCACTCCTGGATAAGCTTTGGTATTCATAAAATAGTAAAACTTTTTTGTATCAGGATGTAGTCCAACTGATATCTTTCTCTATTCAAATTTGATATCCGTGAGTCATTCTGTTAATCTGGGAAAAGCGAAGAACATTTGCGCCTACTATTCCGCACGCTGCAGTTGTGTTCTGTATTCTTTAAATTGTTTCTACTTTGCTGTAACCAGTTTATTTGTGGCAAAATAAATGTAACCTTACAAAATTTCCGTTTGTTGCTTTAATTGTTGACACCAGTGCGTATGTAGACTACTCAATATATCACTACATTATAGCGGATAATATGGCGAATTTCCTGACGTTCGTAAGTAATTTTTATCGTTTATAGTGACCGAATTAAGTTACCGACATTTTTATGGTGCTATATACCTTTTAACTGTGGCATTTGAAATAACCTTCTAGAAGATCTTCAACGACACAACATGTATGGGAGATGATTAAATCTGATCAAGATCACAGCAGCACAACTCAGCCCCTCTTTTACGAGAAAAGGGTCCACAAATGTCTGCCCCATTATACCAAGGGTTAGCAAACACGTAACTCAGGTACGGTTCTTGAGTTTACCAGTGCTCTTGAAACCCATCAGGTCTGTGTCCTACTGGTGTAGCAACCAGATAATTTGTTCGTAAAGCAATTGAGATATTCGCAATTTAAATGGCAGTTGAAAAAGTTAATTTCGTTCATGGAGAATGTCGCCAAACTATGAACGGACCGGTGCGACTGAATGCTGAAAAGCACCCAGATGGTGCCAAACATTATAAAAAAATTCTAGAAACTATCAATGTGGAGAATAAAATACGACAAACAAAAAGAAGGGGAACTGATAAAAGAACATCGGTAACACACATGCGAATGTTGTATATGTCACTAAGAGGCGTTCAACCAAATTAGTGTTCTACGAACACTACATTCCATCGCATTCAATCCTCTTCAGATTTCGCTGCATCTACATTCAAGGCAATGTGTTCCAAAATTTCTTACAGTTCTCCAAATGTTATCTACGAAAAGTGCAATGTGATGCAGCATACCTATGCGAAATTTTGTTTAGAGAAGGAGCATCTTTTACAAACTATGGGCAAGTCAATCTTCGCAATACGCACTATTCGTCAGCTGAAAATACAGGCTGACTAACGTTAGGTACGTGTTTTTCCCAGAGCCGCACCATTGGACCCTGTTTTATTGACGGGAATCTAAATACACTGAAGTATCTCGAGTTAAGACATGCTCCTACCACAGTTATTAGGAGACACTTTGCTAGAAGTAAGGCAATCAGTATGGCACCAAGGATGTCCCTCCTATTCCGTACATGTTACGACGGACTCTCTAATGGTCTCCACTTTAATCTGTGGCGAAAATCAAAAATCAGAACAAGGGGTCTACCAAGAAAATACGGCGACTCCTGAAGGCATCAAATGTCTTATAACATTGGGCTGTGCTATCGTTCACTTCAGATTTGCAGCCCTGTTTCTCCAGAAGCACTTTATAGTGTTTAGCAACACCAAGATAACTAAATTTAGAGCCCGTGTTATGACAGACGCTACAATAAAAACATGAACTGACCCTGAATTACATCTTTGTTTACATTTTGTATAATACGACAGACGTTTGTGGAACCTCTTCTTTTGAAGCCGGGACTGTGGTCTGCAGCACTTTTATCTCGATACGATTTGATAAAGTCCTACACATTTTACGCCATTAAAGTTATCTCAGAAGTTTCTTTCAGTTGCCACAGAAAAAGGCACATAATTCTATTAGAAAGAAATACAAAGTCGGTGTCCTAATTCGGAGACGATAATAAAAATTACTTCTGAGCATTGGGAAACTCGCCCTATTGTCCGCTATAAATTTGCGGAAACCACACCTCAATATACTGATCCATTTTGGATATATTTTCGTGGGCTCGTCAAGTAGAGTAACGCTATCAATTTCCATCAGAGTTTTCACACATTATTCTTCCACTTACTTTGTAGCACTAGCATGTGCTGTCCATTTCCCCGTAACGACCTGTACTGCCACTGAGAGATAACCTGAATCTCATCCAGCAATGATTTTCGGATTTATATCGGGGTCGACCACGACATGTAAATCTTCACGTTTGCACACAATGTGCTGCACGGGTGCTGTCCGGGTCTCGCCGTGTTTCGACTCTAGCCGGTATATCTCGGCTTCGCTCGGCCCATCTCTGAACAACTGTAACTACTCAGTACAGCGCGACGCTTCATATAGCAGTACGATGCGGCATTCTTTATTCTCGCATTTAGTCGGCACGACTTTCCTCCGCTCGGTAGAAAAGTAGTGGCAATGCAGTTTCACCTTCGCTGATTGTGCGTGGTGTTAAGGACGTTCAAGGCGCCAGACCCGCTTGCTCAAAAAGAGGTCCTGTAAGGACCTGAAGTCACAATCTTTAACCGTGAATGAGAATCAAATCTTTTTTTAAGAGAAGGATAAAACATCCCAACAGCTATAACGCCATATATATAATTTGCGAATGAGCCCATTAGGACTACGCAAAGTACTTAGTGGGATGTATTTGCCTTTCTTTGTGCCCAAACTTCTTTCATTCTTTTGCTGTGGGCTTCTTTTATTTCTTGAGATTACGTTGTTCCAGTCTTCTTTGGTTTCTCCTCTTGGTTAACTTGCCACTTGTTAATTTTGGATATGAAGATTTCCCTGTTTTGGATATCCTCTGGTGTAATTCATGCTAGTTTCAGATCTGTTTTGATTTCGCCAATCCATTTCAATGGTTTTGTTTTAGATTTACTCCTGTTTTCATGGTATTCAACTATTTGCTTTGTAAGTCTGTCCGGGTTCATTCTTTTGATGTGTCCATAGAATCATAATCTGCGTTTTCTAATGTCACTGTGAATATTAGATTATTGTTTGATTTTCTGTTTGCTTCTGAGCCGATACTGTTCATCTACAAGTTTTGGGCCTAAAATTTTTCTTATGATCTTCCATTCCTTTTTCTGAATGGTTTCTATGTCTGTTTTCCTGTTTAATATTAGTGTCTCTGATCCATAGAGGCATTCTGGTTATATGGTGGTATTATAATGTCGTAGTTTTCTGTGCTTGGAGACACATTTTTATAGTGGATATTTTGAGTGAGTCGATAAGCAGTGTCCATCTTTTGGCATCTGACTTCGTTGGCTTTCGTTTCTATTCCACTTTCCTGACTCGTTCAATTTTGCCATATTTTGTCTCCATAAACTTTGGTGCTTGTTTGTTGCAAGTCATATAATCTGTCCTTTCAAAAGATACTTACAGGCCGACTTTTTCCGCAGTTTCTTTCAAGAGTTCAATCTGCTTTTTGGCTGTTGAAACATCGCGAGTTAAGAAGTCTAGATTGTCTGCAAATGCTAAGCAATCTACTGTTAAATTTCTTCTGCCGAGAGTAATTGGTTGAGGACTGATTTCAGTTTGCGCCATTCTTGTATCACCTTTTCAAGGACGTAGTTGAACAGTAGTGGAGAGAGTCCACCTCCTTGTCTTACTCCTGTTTTGATCCGAAAAGGTTCAGAGATTTCCCCCATAAATTTGACTTTAGATTTTGTGTCTATCAATGCCTGTTGTACGATTGCAAGTGCTTTCAGATCTAAGCCCTGTTCTTTTAATATTTGAAATAATGACTGAAGATCAGCTGAATCGTAGACTTTTTTAAAGTCAAAAAATGTGCAAACTACATCTTTACCACTTATTCTCTGATGTCATAATATTAGTTTTGTGTTCATAATTTGCTCTGTATATGAAGGGCCTGGTCTGCATCCTGCCTGATATTCTCCAATTTTTGGTTCTAGTTGTTATGCTCTATCGAGAAGGCACAGGGATAGAATTTTGTAAGCTATTGATATCAATGAGATAATTTACTATAGAACGGCACTTCAAGACCATGTGCAAAGAATTTAATGCTTTAGTTGACGATGAAAGAGCAAAAAATTACAACTATCAACAGATGATTTGTATGGAGTCATTATTTTGACACCAAGAAGCTTTTTATGCTTCATTTGGAGGCCTGAAGCATGAAACTGGTGGTACGGATAGCAAATTTTCTGAAGTCACACAACTTATAAATACAGTTGAAAGAATTACTGGAACGGTTATCTAAGCGTTTTCATCTGCGTTTGAGCTGTTCTCAAGACCGTTTGTCGTTTCAGTTGAAAGTACCCCTGTGTATGTGCAGATGGAACTGATCGTTCTGCAACGTAATTAACGTTTAAAAGGAAATTTCTTTCAGGTTAGTAGTGTCGAGAAGAATTCCTGCATACCCATATTGGGGCTGTAAACGTGGTATCAATGTTTTCGATCAACATTTCTATATGTGTGAAAAGATTTATTTCGATTACGAAGCCAAATAAATCATTATTACGTTGTAATGAGTAACGAAAATCTGTGAAAGTGTCTAAGTATATCCGTGTGCCGACAGCTTCTGCCGGATATAAGCTTTATCATGTCTTCAGCAAGGCAAAAATAATAAACAATAGTGAAAAACTGTTTTGTTTGTGATATACGTTGCTGATAAATATGAAACCAAGCCGCATGCAAGCCGCTCAGCGTTCCTTACGTGACTGCATGTATCTCATATATGGCGCGTTCGCCGTTAGCCAATCTTCCCGCTCAGATAACGTTGCTTGGTAGTGGCGGAAGTGTGCAGTCTGACGAGAAAGATTCGCACGCGTGTGAGTTCGATAACTGTGCTCAGTCACACACATAGTTCACCTCACTTCACTTTGCTCTGCTCTGAGTGGCGGACTTCGCGAAACTTTGCGCAGGCGTAAGCCGTGGTACAATGCCAAGGGGCTCCTGTGTTGTAGATCAAGCGACGCGTGAGGCGAGCGTCGCTGGAGGGATTCCGACGAGATGTTCTTCCTCCCAAGTTAAGATCGCATTCCACAGTGTGTGCACAGCTTCAGGCATCTGTAAGGCTCGCTCCTGCAAGTGGAATTCGTCAAATCGAGTGATTTCTGGAAGAATTCCCAAGTTTGTGCCCCATTTATATACTATGTGTTTTCAGTGGAAATCGTGTTTTATTTCCATCCCTGCTACTCGTCGGACACAAGGCTTTACCAAGGGTTTTCCATTATTGGTAATCAGAATCTAACTTATCGGAACACGCTAACGGGGCGCTATCATTACCAACCATGTCGTACAATCTTTGGTACTAATAATCGCTACAGCTGTATTTTCGTCCTTTATTACTGTACCACCACCGGTTTCGTGCATTAAAGCCACATCTTCGGGTGACATATGATTAAAACAGTAGAGCGGGAAAGCACGGAATCTTTTTTCCCAACATTCGTTGTCTGTCAAGTACAAAACGTCGCTAAAAGACGGTATGTCATAGTAAATAAGAACCAAAATATAGCTGAAGCGATTATTAATACCCAAGATGAATACTCACAGCTGTGGTTGCCTCACCTATAATGTCGTCTGCATGTTGTAGAAGTTCGAGTTACTTCTGTCCTATTGTGTACTTCATCAGTTCCACCTCACTTGTTTCATTGAAATTCGTTCGCTGTCCTGTGTCTCTAGCTTCACTGATTTTTCCAAAAATTTCACACAACTGTACTGGAAATCAGCATCGGCTGAAATACATCACACTAATTACCTTTGAATTAATGGCTTTTATTCCAATTCTTCTAGTGTATTAACTTACTTAAAGTATCTAGGTGTGGTAGATGAGCATAAATCTTTTTTTTGTTGGTTGTTTCTCTTGTAATCACTTCATTCGAATTGAATCTGTACAACGCAGGTATTGTTTCTGATCTTTCTAAATTTAATAAAATGGTGTAGGCCTCTCCAGAACTGTATCTTTTACTTTAATTCATTTACATCAGTGATCAGATCAGTTGATTAGGTATTCGTTAATGCTAGCTCGAGTGAAGTTAGCGTTGTGAGTCGACTTATTGCTATCTTACAAGAAAAATTCAGTATTAAGTAGCTAAATCTGTAAGTGGATCTGCTTCATTCTCGGAGAACAGCAGCAGTACCAATGGAGTGAAATGAAACTGTAGCCCTTCCCTGTTTAATGTTATGAATTAACTGATCTTTCTCAAATATGAATTGGGTGTTCATAGAATCAAGTGCAAGACATTTTAGTGTCATTTTCTGTGTTACAGTATGATTTATAGTTCATTGAATATTTTACGCCACAAAATGAAGTTCAAAGTGCATAAGTAGAATTGTTATACAACATGACGAAACTGTTAGTAGATGAATTACATCTAAGATGACAATCGGTTGCCTAAACTGGTAATGTGATCATTGTAATTATTACGCGATCTTGACGCAATAAATTGTTACGTAACCAAGAGAGTTCATAATTTTTAATTGCGAGATTGCAGTACAGTTTTTATCACCGTAACACTTTTCCAGCAGTTACCCGATCTACATCTACATCCATACTCCACAAGCCACCTGATGGTGTGTGGCGGAGAGTACTTTGAGCACCTCTATCGGTTCTTCCTTCTATTCCAGTCTCGTATTGTTCGTGGAAAAAAGATAGTCGGTATGCCTCTGTGTGGGCTCTAATCTCTCTGATTTTATCCTCATGGTCTCTTCGCGAGATATACGTAGGAGGGAGCAATATACTGCTTGACTCCTCGGTGAAGGTATGTTCTCGAAACTTCAACAAAAGCCCGTACCGAACTACTGAGCGTCTCTCCTGCAGAGTCTTCCACTGGAGTTTATCTATCATCTCCGTAACGCTTTCGCGATTACTACATGATCCTGTAACGAAGCGCGCTGCTCTCCGTTGGATCTTCTCTATCTCTTCTATCAAACTTATCTGGTACGGATCCCACACTGGTGAGCAATATTGAAGCAGTGGGCGAACAAGTGTACTGTAACCTACTTCCTTTGTTTTCGGATTGCATTTCCTTAGGATTCTTCCAATGAATCTCAGTCTGTCATCCGCTTTACCGACGATCAACTTTATATGATCATTCCATTTTAAATCACTCCTAATGCCTACTCCCAGATAATTTATGGAATTAACTGCATCCAGTTACTGACCTGCTATATTGTAGCTAAATGATAAAGGATCTTTCTTTCTATGTATTCGCAGCACATTACACTTGTCTACATTGAGATTCAATTGCCATTCCCTGCACCATGCATCAATTCGTTGCAGATCCCCCTGCATTTCAGTACAATTTTCCATTGTTACAACCTCTCGATATACTACAGCATCATCCGCAAAAAGACTCAGTGAACTTCGGATGTTATCCACAAGGTCATTTATGTATATTGTGAATAGCAACGGTCCTACGACACTCCCCTGCGGCATACCTGAAAGCCCTCTTACTTCGGAAGACTTCTCTCCATTGAGAATGACATGCTGCGTTCTTTTATCTAGGAACTCTTCAGTTCAGTCACATAATTGGTCTGATAGTCCACATGCTCTTACTTTGTTCATGACACGACTGTGGGGTGCTGTATCGAAAGCCTTGCGGAAGTCAAGAAACACGGCATCTACCTGTGAAACCGTGTCTATGGCCCTCTGAGTCTCGTGGACGAATAGCGCGAGCTGGGTTTCATACGATCGCCTTTTACGAAACTCATGCTGATTCCTACAGAGTAGATTTCAGGTCTCCAGAAAAGTCATTATACTCGATAGACCTGTTAGAAACGCAGGCAAGTAAAGTGACGTACATGATCAAAACCCGTTTATTATCTACAGCAGAATGTTCGAAACTATTTCGTGTAAGAGAGTTGACTGAAAAGTAATGCCTCCACCTTCGTAACTCTTCAACAGTTAGCGCCATTGGTATGCGGCAGGTACTAGCTTGTTCCGTAGCCTCTTCTCTACAGCTCCAGTTGGCGGGAAGCCTTAGCATTCAACGGTTGTGTTGTTACAGTGTAAAGTATGGAACCATGCGCAGACGGTCGGTCAATGCGATTTAAGTTACGGGCAGTCATAGAATTCTTGACAGCAAAAGGTGTCACCCCAAAGGAGATTCATCAGATAATAAAAGCAGTTTATGGTGATTGTGTTGATGTGAGCATTGTGCGCCGATAGACGAATAAGTTAGATGTTGAGGGGGGAACATGTGACCTCGAGACAAAAAGTTGAACGTCCTGGGACAGCAGAATGTTGACAGATTGATTTAGGACGATCGTTGTGTCACTCCGAGAGAAATTGCAAGCACAATCGGCATTTCACAAGAACGTGTGGGTCACTTTATTGCTTTGCTTGGCTATCGGAAGATCTGTGCACGATGGGTACCCCGGATGCTGACTCCTGAAATGAAAGCGCACAAACTTGAAATTTGCCAGGAACTCCTCTCACGGTACGAGAATGGAGGTGACGCCTCTCTCCATTCAGTTGTGACAAGAGACGGAACGTGGGTACACCATTACGACCAGGAGACGAAACGTATGGAATAACGGCACAAAGGCTCGCCCCAGAAAAAGAAATTCAAGGCGCATCCCTCATCTGGAAAAATCACAGCCACAGTGTTCTGGGACACAAATGGTATTATCCATGTTGATTTTCTTGATCGTGGAACAACAATTCAAAGCGTTAACATCACAACGCTGCAAACTCTGAAACGGCGGCTAACAATAGTCCGAAAGGAAAAGGGAAATGTTTCCCGCAGCATGACATTGCCAAACCACACACTTCACGTGCCACTTCAGAGACTGAATCTTACAACCGTACGGCGTCCTCCATACAGTCCAGATTTAGCACTGTCTGACTTCCATCTGTTCCCGATAATGAAAGACGATCTGCGGGGACATCATTATGCTTCTTATGAAGACATTGAGGGAACTGTGAGACTGTGATTGCGGAAACAAAGTGTCAACTTCTTCCGTGACGGCTTCAAAAAACTTGTTCATCGTTGGCAGCAATGTATCCAATTGGCTAGTGATTATGTGTAAAAGTGAATATTCGTAATTAAAGATGACATTCTAAGGATTATTTCTGCGTTTAATTTATTAAAATATTCCCATCCAAACCCAATTAATGAAGGTGGAGGCATTAATTTTCACTCAACCCTAGTAGTTTTAGACGAGAGCAGCAGCTTGAAGAGGATTATAAAGAACTGGCAAACGAACACCGATCGTCAGACAGAAACTGTTATCAAAAATTTGTATTTCGAAAGTCACGGTGGTTTTAATTTCACGACCAATAGCACATTGGAAAATAAGTAGCCCTCGTATTTCAGTGACTTGCTCAACTGTTTTGGTGATCTAAAACCATAAAGTATCGCTTAAATTTTACGCAACATCAATTAGCATTACACAATTCAGCAGCTTGCTGCAATCATCAGGTGCATTCCAGGCAAATGTACGTTACATTTATGTGAAGTGTGATTCGGTTCATTCTGCTTCAAAATACAGGCACACACAAAAAATGAACCTATTTATGCATTTTAACGTAATGCACATATAACTGGAATACACCGGATGATGGCAACATTCTGCTAAAACGTGTAGTGCTAATTAAATATTAATACAAACTGAATGACGCTAAAGAAAATATTTCACAAATCATAAATTTTTGGTAATAATACTTGGCAAGTAACCTGTTTACTACCGAAAAACTTTAACTATATGTTTTCCAAGAGTTGACATTATTATTCGTGCTATTATCAACTCAGGAGATAAAAATTAACTTTCATCTTTCTGCATGAATTCGTAAGACCTATACGTTCTCGTGAAAGTTGCTATTAAGATAGAAATGGAGTAAAGATGGAAGAAAGAAAGGTTTGTAGTGACCCCTTCACGCTGACGCCATTAGATAAGAAGTACAAGTTTATATAGAAAATTTAAGGAAATTGGGGGTCTAGTTGAAAGTAACCATCCTGAAGAATGAAGGACGGAAGTTTAGGGTTTAACGAGCCTTTGATGATGGGCTCCTTGGAGACGATCTCGGATTGTAGAACGACGATATGGAAGGAAATGGGCTAATCCCATTTATAGCAACCATTCTAGTACTCGCCTTAATTGATTCAGGGAAAATAAAGGGAAATTTAAATCAGCATGGCTGAATGAGGATTTGATCCCCGGTCCTTCCAAGTGCGAGTCTTGTGTCGCCTCGTCACTCAGCGAAGTTCTCCAAGAATTTTTCCGAAGTGATATAGGAGAAGAAAATGTAATTCAGTACAGCCTCATTGGGTATGAATCCCACCATAACAAGTAGGTCTCCGGTGTATAAACTACTGGCCCGTCTCGCTTGATAAAATTACTTTACTTTTGTGGAGACCTGTTTTTCACTTGGTAGGTACAGAAAACTCCACCGTATATCTGCTATCCACCAGCCACACTATGGTGTGTGACAAAGGATGCTTATGGTACCATCATCATTTCTACCTCTCCATATTCCATTCACAAATGGAGTGTGGGTAGAACGACTCTCAATAAATCACTATACGAGTAAGTTCTCTAATTTTCTCGGTGTGGACGTATCGCGAGATGTATGTGGGAGGAAGTAAGATGTTGCCCGACTCTATTTGTAACCTAAATTCTCAAAATTTCGACAGTAAACTGCTCTGGGATACACAATCCCTGTTTTATAGCGTCTGCCATTGGGGTTTGTTGAGCATCTCGATAACGCTCTTCGTTACTAAAGGACCCTGTGAAATGCACCACTCCTCGTTGTATCTTATCTGTCTCTTCTATTAATAGAGCCTGGTAAGGATCCCAGGTAGATGTGCAATACTCAAAAGCCAGACTAACACTTGTTCGTATATCACTTACTTTGTGGATGAATTACATTCCCTGAATGTTCATTCAGTGAATTTCGGCTTGCCATCTGCTTTTATATGTTCATTTCACTTTCGGTCACTCAAGACTGTTAGTCATCGGAATCTTATGGTTATTACTCTTTCTACTAAATGGGACTATTTACGCACAATACATTACGTTTCTGTACGTTCAGGGTCAATTAGCAGTTCCTGTGGAGATCTTACCACATTTGTCTTGTGTAATTGCAAGTTCTATATTGACTGCAGCATCGTTTGCCTCGAGCTTCCGACGCTACCCACTAGATCATTTTGTTGTACCCCAGAAACACGTCCTGTGCGAATAAATTTTTGTAGTCTCTCCCCGACCAGTACCGAGCCAAGCCAATGTAGGCTCATGTGCAACATCTTCACCAGAGTGCTAACCAGGCAAAAGAGCAGAAACGGTAAATAGCTTTTCACAGAACCGAAGGCACTGTTACACATCGCTTGTGTGAGGTGTCTGAGTCGCGAATTCTGCAGTATGACCCCACCGAGAACACAACATCATTCTGTCAACTATGCGTAGTGGAGTAATAACATGTAAAGAATGACTTTCACAACACTCACACTACAGAAAGTAACGAGCTAAAAACCTGAGACGAAAGGAGGGCCACCACGGCATGGCGACGAGGGTTGACGGTGAAGAAAATCAGTCCAGAGGATAATGTCATTGACACGCAGCCCTTCGTCTGCCAGTTGCACGAGCCAGATTCATGATGAATGTGACACATTGCCAAACATTCGCCAAATGACTGCCACCTTGGTGACAGCAGACTGCCATGGCCTGAGAACCATAGTCATTGTGAGCTGCCTCCTCCTCCTCTGCTAATGTGAAGACTTGGAGCCTTCTACCACATGTTCCGTAGGGGGCCAAACTGATGACATTTGGCACACTGTCCAACTACCGTTGTCCTGGGAAAGCGTGGTAATTGCTCCTGCCTCCTATCTTATATCTGTGTGTGGACAAACATCCACAGCCTTCCTCTGATGAAGAGGAAATGATGTAACTTTGCACAATACTGCCGCCCGTTGCAGAGCTTCTGGGAACTTACTAGGTCACTTTCTTCTATATCCATGGGTGCACCCTAGTATCGTGCCCGAAAAGGAAACGCCTGCCACTCGCTGGGTCGATTACCCCGCACAGCACAGCTTCTGCTGTTTGCAAGCATGACCACGCATTAAGCCCACCAGAATGCTGACGTGGATGCGTTTGCATTTCCCAATTCCGCACGCCCACTTCTGCTGCCATGGGGCAGATGCCACGCAGAGGATGATTCAACTGTAAAATCAAAGGTTGTGTATAAATCGATAACGAAAACGCTAATGCTGTCTGATTAGGTCCTCCAGACACCCAACTGATGCTGACACTCCACATTGTGCAGTTCTGCCTCTGTAGGGATCACTTCTCACAGAAGTGTGTCGAAAAAGTGTCACACATTCCTACAGGAGGTAGAGTTAATCAAAACTAGAAGACAAAATCCTGTAATCACACTTCCAGAACTCAATATATGTTAAGAAATGAGCTGTTTTACTTGTGAAGAGTAGTGTGCGGTATTCAGTAGTGTATGCCATCACAAGAAGTGGCACATCAAATTACCACAATACACACATGTGACTAGGTGCAAATCCTCGAGCAGTTATCGAAGTGAGCCATCAGTATCGTTTCAATATTAATGTATGGGCAGGAATTGTCGGTAACAGACTCATTGGGCTATACACTACCTAACAGATTAACAGGCGCTGTGTACACCTCTTTCTGTTCGGTCAATTTCCAGCACTGCTGGAGAAAGTTACCCTTGCAGAAAGACAACGACTGTGTTTTATGCGCATTGGGACATCATCCTATTTCCTACAAGTCATGAGACAGTACCTCATTGTTAAATTTTATGGGCGATGGATAGGTCTAGGAGCTCCAGTAGCATGTCCTCCCCGTACATCAGGTCTGAACTCGCTAAATTTCTGACTGTGGGGTCATTTAGAGTTGTTGTATGTCCAACCCGTTGACAATGCGCAGACGTTACAGGAGCGTGTGACCAATGCGTATGGCGCAATCCAAATGGAGCCAGCTGTATTGAGAGAGTGCGTGATTCACTCCGAAAAAGTGGTGAAGGATGTGTCAGGATGCGTGGTAACCAAATGGCAGCATTGCCTATAGTTTCTACTTTCAAGTAACAGAGGAAAACAAGACGAAAGGTAGGTCCATATCGCGACAGATATTGATTTCCGTACGTATCTTTATGCCAATATTAGCTCCTGTAGGAATAACTGACACTGCTTTTAAACAGTCTGCATTGTAAACAGTAAAAGCACCGTAACACTTCTTGGTGTACTTTCGAAATTAATTTACATCTTTAGCTGTCACCTAATAACAAAACTTTTTGGGATATATCAGTTAGTAAGTCCTCAATCTGGTTACAAAACTGGTCAGATGCTTGGTAAGCTCGTATTTTGTTCACTAAATGACTGTGTTGAGCTTTATTGAATGCCTTCTGGAAGTCAAGGAACATGGCATCAATCTGGACGTCCCTGTTTGCTATGCTTGATCTCATAGAGAAACAGATAGGGGTACGTTTCAAAAGATATCTGCTTACGGAAACCATGTCGGATTTTATGGAGGATATTTTCGTTCTCCACTGACTCCATAATCCGTGAATACAAATGCTGTTCCATAATTTCCCTACAGACTGGAGTCAGTATTGTAGACCTACTACGTTCGAGGAGCTTTATCTCTTCGCTGCTCCATTGACCTATGATAAACTGCTTTAAGAGGGGGATTTCGTTTAATTTACTTGAAATCGTGCAATTTACTCTCCCACATTTCACGACATTTTCTGTTCTGTAATCTCAATACTTTCTGTTTGGCTACTGATTTATTGATCCGTCCCCTTTAGCAACCTGTATCTGCAATAGTCATAAAGAAGATACATAGGTGAAATTAGCGGCTGAAAACGTACTCATTGTGGAGAAAGGGGGAGTATTTCAGGTAATATAGTTACATACCGACTCTTGAGACTTTAAAAAAAGAGTCTTCTTTAGACCATACATGTTTCTCTCTATTTATAATCTTCTTCAGTTACCCCTGTCATTTCATTTGCAAGACAGCTTTTATGAGCTAACGGTTTTGCTTTTTGCACAGCATGTGAACTGTTTATGATCGTTACATTGTCATACTTAGGAACTAGGCCATTAGATTTTGCTTTTAGTCCTCTTTTCCACATCCGCAGTTATAAAAGTAATGTAGTTTACTTTCTGTGTCTTGGAACTATAATAAAACTCTTACCTAGACCACAAGCATTTTACTTTATTTCGAAGTGTAAAGTACGAAAGTATAAAAAGACAACATTTAGATTATATCCAGTCAAGAATTTCTTGGTGGCCTTCATGTGAAGTATCAATGTACCCTAAGGTGACTAAAGTCATATCGTGTCCGACCTCCTGTGCCCGCCGTGACATGGACCCAACAAGTCGTTAGAAGTTCCCTGCAGGACTATTGAGCTGCCATAAATGCGAAAGTGTTTCCGCTGAAGGACTTTGTGCACGAACAGACCTCTCGAATATCTTCCATAATTGTTCGATAGGCTTCATGTCGGATGATCTGTGTGGCCTAATCATGTTATAGCATAGTCTCCGAAGAAAAAACAGTATAAATTAAATTTTTGATACACAACAATGGAAGCGCTATATGCGCGCTCACAATAGTAATCTATAGTACCTTTGTCATTTGGTACAAAAAGGATGAACCTTTTTTTTTGTCTTCTTGGTTCTGATGTTCTAGCTGACGGACGCTTATTGTTCACGGTCTGTAACTAATATAAATACATGTGGTAACACTAGTAATATTTGGAATATATATAAAAATAATCGTTAAAAATTGTGTTTTTGTCAGTAGCAAGTACCTTTCCTGCTCATGATTTAGTTATGTAAGAATTAAATTTGCCCTGGTCATTTTGTATAGGCTCATTGTTGTAGTGACGCCATTAACAAGTAAAATAATATAAACTATTTTAATAGTCATTTAATGCTAAAAGTATTAAAAAGAATAATCTCAATAAATACAAAATGGCGTCTTGTAATATTTTCCAATTCGTTTTTGGCCAAAGGTACAGTTTTATTAAGAGTAATTTCTATAAATGTGTACGCTGCCATTGCTCATAGGCAGCTATCCTGGAGCTTCATGCCACACAGAAAAAATAATTAAGCATTGTGTTTAATTCGCTTATCACGTAATATTAAAGAAAGGTTTTTTTTTATCCATCGTAAAACGGATGTCTTCACGTTGGAATACGTATGATATTTATGGCGATAGCGCTCTGTGAAAATTTAGCCGTGGCTGTTAACAAACATAAAAGAGAATTTTTAACAAAACATTTCATTCAATTATCAGAATATTCACTTTGATTTAAAAAAAATGCCCGACGTGGGGCTCGATGTTCCACAATGTTCCAGAAAATTTATTTATGTGGAAATAGTACGTTATTAAGACAAGAAAATTTAATGCTTTTATATGTAATCTGTTTCATGTGTACGAGGATTATTACTTTCGATGTTAAGAGAAACTGAAGATCTGAAACCCACCCCTGATTTGAATAACAATTGAACCGACAGTAAAAACGAAGGTAAGGGCCTTTGAAAATATCTCTTGTTTTCGTGTGTCGAGTTGTTTGCCACTACCGCGTGGTAGTGTTTTGCAAACATAATTCAGGTAGGCAAGAAAATTTATATTTGCTGTAAATTTTGTGTAGAATTAGTAATTTTAGATTGTATTATTATTATTTTTGCGATGATTGCCATGTGAAAATAATTGTGATAGAATAATGTCTTGTTCAGAGTCCATGAGATTACGTAGTAAGACTAGGAGAGAAGTTTCTATGGAAGCAGATTCGCTGGAGGGTAGTGATAACAATTGGAGGACATCCCCATGGGATCTACATCCAACAGAAAGATGCAAGAAAATATTATGGGTCATGAAGTAGAGACCGCACGTCAGCACGCAGAAACAGAGCGTAGCGTTCATAGCAGTGTGTTGCCGACTGTTGCTGGTGAAACAGCCGCGCCCGCAACTAAGCAAACAGTTACTTGCGCCGCGCAAAGTTACGACGCCGTAACTTCAATTCTAATGAAGTTAAATCGGTTCCACAAACAGCAAGATGAGAGAGAAAGAGAGAGAGAGAGGAAAGGGAAGAAGAGATAGAAAACAGAACATATGAACAGCTTCAAAGTTTTGAAGTCATGAAAGCAGAGATATCCAGATTGAAACAAGTGTACCAGGAATTGCCAAATTTGGTAGCTAGTTTATAAACAGAAGTGCAAAATCTGCCGATAGAATAGAATGGCATGAAGGAAGATATTCAGAACATAACCGAGAAGGTAAAAAATATGTTGTTGTTGTTGTGGTCTTCAGTCCTGAGACTGGTTTGATACAGCTCTCTACGCTACTCTATCCTGTGCAAGCTTCTTCATCTCCCAGTACCTACTGCAGCCTACATCTCTCTGAATCTGCTTAGTGTATTCATCTCTTGGTCTCCCTCTACGATTTTTACCCTCCACGCTGCCCTCCAATGATAAATTTGTGATCCCTCGATGACTCAGAACATGTCCTACCAACCGATCCCTTCTTCTAGTCTAGTTGTGCCACAAACTTCTCTTCTCCCCAATCCTATTCAGTACCTCCTCATTAGTTATGTGATCTACCCATCTAATCTTCAGCATTCTTCTGTAGCACCACATTTCGAAAGCTTCTATTCTCTTCTTGTCCAAACTAGTTATCGTCCATGTTTCACTTCCATACATGGCTACACTCCATACACATACTTTCAGAAACGACTTCCTGACACGTAAATCTATACTCGATGTTAACAAATTTCTCTTCTTCAGAAACGCTTTCCTTGCCATTGCCAGTCTACATTTTATATCCTCTCTACTTCGACCATCATCAGTTATTTTTCTCCCCAAATAGCAAAACTCCTTTACTACTTTAAGTGTCTCATTTCCTAATCTAATTCCCTCAGCATCACCCGACTTAATTCTACTACATTCCATGATCCTCGTTTTGCTTTTGTTGATGTTCATCTTATATCCTCCTTTCAAGACACTATCCATTCCGTTCAACTGCTCTTCCAAGTCCTTTGCTGTCTCTCAGAGAATTGCAATGTCATCGGCGAACCTTAAAGTATTTATTTCTTCTCCAAGGATTTTAATACCTACTCCGAACTTTTCTTTTGTTGTCTTTACTGCTTGCCCAATATACAGATTGAATAGCATCGGAGAGAGGCTACAACCTTGTCTCACTCCCTTCCCAACCACTGCATCCCTTTCATGTCCCTAGACTCTTATAATTGCCATCTGGTTTCTGTACAAATTGTAAATAGCCTTTCTCTCCCTGTATTTTACCCCTGCCACCTTCAGAATTTGAAAGAGAGTATTCCAGTCATCATTGTCAAAAGCTTTCTCTAAGACTACAAATGCTAGAAACGTAGGTTTGCCTGTTCTTAATCTACCTTATAAAATAAGTCTTAGGGTCAGTATTGCCTCACGTGTACCTATATTTCTACGCAATCCGAACTGATCTTCCCCGAGGTCGGCAACTACTAGTTTTTCCATCCGTCTGTAAAGAATTCGCGTTAGTATCTTGCAGCCGTGACTTATTAAACTGATAGTTCGGTAATTTTCACATCTGTCAACGCCTGCTTTCTTTGGGATTGGAATTATTATATTCTTCTTGAGGTCTGAGGGTATTTCGCCTGTCTCATACATCTTGCTCACCAGATGCTAGAGGTTTGTCAGGTCCGGTTCTCCGAAGGCTGTCAGTAGTTCTAATGGAATGTTGTCTACTCCCGGGGCCTTGTTTCGACTCAGGTCTTTCAGTGCTCTATCAAACTCTTCACGCAGTATCATATCTCCCATTTCATCTTCATCTACATCGTCTTCCAGTTTTATAACATTGTCCTCAAGTACATCTCCCTTGTATAGACCCTCTATATACTCCTTCCACCTTTCTGCTTTCCCTTCTTTGCTTAGAACTGGGTTTCCACCTGAGCTCTTGATATTCATACAAGTGGCTCTCTTTTCTCCAAAGGTCTCTTTAATTTTCCTGTAGGCAGTATCTATCTTACCCCTACTGAGATAAGCCTCTATATCCTTACATTTGTCCTCTATCCATCCCTGCTTAGCCATTTTGCACTTCCTGTCGATCTCATTTTTGAGACGTTTGTATTCCTTTTTGCCTGCATCATTTACTGCATTTTTGTATTTTCTCCTTTCCTCAATTAAATTCAATATTTCTTCTGTCACCCAAGGATTTCTACTAGCCCTCGTCTTTTTACCTACTTGATCCTCTGCTGCCTTCATTACTTCATCCCTCAGAGCTACCCATTCTTCTTCTATTGTATTTCTTCCCCCATTCTTGTCAATTGTTCCCTTATGCTCTCCCTGAAACTCTGTCAACCTCTAGTTTAGTCAGTTAATCCAGGTCCCACCTCCTTCAAATCCCACCTTTTTGCAGTTTCTTCAGTTTTAATCTACAGCTCATAACCAATAGATTGTGGTCAGAGTCCACATCTGCCCCTGGAAATGTCTCACAATTTGAAACCTGGTTCCTAAATCTCTGTCTTACCATTATATAATCTATCTGAAACCTGTCAGTATTTCCAGGCTTCTTCCATGTATACAACCTTCTTTTATGGTTCTCGAACCAAGTGTTAACTATGATTAATTTGTGCTCTGTGCAAAATTCCACAAGGCGGCTTCCTCTTTCATTTCTAACCGCCAATCCATATTCACCTACTTCGTTCCCCTCTCTCCCTTCTCCTACTACCGAATTCCAGTCACCCATGACTATTAAATTTTCGTCTCCCTTCACTACCTGAATAATTTCTTTTATCTCATCATACATTTCATCAATTTCTTCATCTTCTGCAGAGCTAGTTGGCATATAAACTTGTACTACTGTCGTAGGCGTGGGCTTCGTGTCTGTCTTGGCCACAACAATGCGTTCGCTGTGCCGTTTGTAGTAGCCTACCCGCATTCCTATTGTTTTATTCGTTATTAAACCTACTCCTGCATTACCCCTATTTGATATTGTATTTATAACCTTGTATTCACCTGCTCAAAAGTCTTGTTCCTCCTGCCAATTCCCACTATATCCAATTTTAACCTATTCATTTCCCTTTTTAAATTTTCTAACCTACCTGCCCGATTAAGGGATCTGACATTCCACGCTCCGATCCGTAAAATGCCAGTTTTCTTTCTCCTGATAAAGACGTCCTCCTGAGTAGTCCCTGCCCAGAGATCCGAATCGGGGACTATTTTACCTCCGGAATATTGTACCCAAGAGGACGCCATCATCATTTAACCATACAGTAAAGCTGCATGCCCTCGGGAAAAATTACCGTCGTAGATTCCCCTTGCTTTCAGCCATTCACAGTACCAGCACAGTAAGGCCGTTTTGGTTAGTGTTACAAGGCCGTATCAGTCAATCATCCAGACTGTTGCCCCTGCAACTACTGAAAAGGCTGCTGCCCCTCTTGAGGAACCACACGTTTGTCTGGCCTCTCAACAGATACCCCTCCGTTGTAGTTGCACCTACGGTACGGCTATCTGAATCGTTGAGGCACGCAAGCCTCCCCACCAACGGCAAGGTCTATGGTTAATGGGGAGGGGGGTAAAAAATATAGCGATAGGAAATGAGGAAAGAATACAGAATTGCCTAGCGGAACATACTAAAAAGGTCGTAGAAAAAATAGAAAGATGGATAGATAACAAAGACAAAAATATAGACGATAAAATAGCGACAGAAGTGACAAGCGCAATTCGTGCAGTTCACGCGGGTAGTCAGATTAATCAGACAGAACAGGAAAGAATAAATAACATGAGAATGGAGGACAATTATATACCTGCTTCTCAGGTTTCAAACTAAAATCCGCCGTTCTCTGCCACCTACAATACAGCTTGTGAGGTACAGGAAGGAACGTGTAGTGCTGATAGTGAACAGTTGAATGGTGCGGGGGCTGTGCCTACTGTGTCTTCAATAATGATGGAGAAGAGATTAATTAAACACCGCCAATTTCAAACCTTCTCCACCGACAAGAAAAATATTCACTCTGCTGAATTCATAAAGAGTTTTCCAAACATACTGCCCAGAGCATGGACCGACAAACAAAATATCAGTTTATTGTTTCGCACACAGTAGGACAGGCTGCTCTATGGGTGACAGATGTAGCTGAAACTAGCTACACCTGTGAACAATTTGAGAAAGCATTTTTAAATAAGTACTGGTCACCTTGTATTCAGGAAAGACTTAGAAAAGAAGTATACAGTCCAGAGGCATATAGTCCTAAACAAGGAAGCCTAAGAAAGTATTTAGAAAAATATATTAACAAAACGCGATGTTGGGACGAACCGATCTCAAATCGTCATGTGATTAGGTTATTAAAAGTCAGACTTCCACCCTGTATTAGAGAGAAACTAATCCATGAACCAGACAATGATTTGGATAACTTCTTGGCTGTCTTGGATTCAATAGACTTAATTCAGGAAGACTTGAATTTGCAAAGTAGCAATGGAAAGGGGCACGAGTAAAAAGAAAAGAACAACAACAGACAAAATGGTTGGAATAATTGTGGAAATTGCTCTTGTGGACGAAACCACAATGGTAAACCTATGAATGGAAATCAGTCATTTAACAGTCATCCGAATGATGACACAGGTAATAACAATAGACAGGCTTGGGGAAACGTTTCACCTCAATACGGACAAAAACGAAGTTATGAGGAAAGATTTAGCTCTGGAGGTAACAACCAACAGCAGATGCGAGACGCAGAGCAACAGAGGAAGAACAGATTTTCAATGCCCTGGTATCCGAGACAGAATAATCAGAATAACCCCTAGAGGTACTCGAACAATAGTAATAATAGGAACGGACACTGTCAAGCAGGTACTTCAAACAACCCTGCTTGGCAGAACCAGAATAAAAGTGTGAGAATAATTGATGTGACGAATGATAATCGTCCTACATCAACCGATTCGACAAACTAAAGACGGCCGCAATTAGCTCTTCGTTGTTGGCCGTGGGACGGAGGCAAAGCTCACAACAGACTAAAGAGAAACAGGATGTAGTCAATATGTTAACTAACCTAAGGACATCACACACATCCACGGCAGAGGCAGGATTCGAACCTGCGACCGTAGCAGCAGCGCGGTTCCGGACTGAAGCGCCTAGAACCGCTCGGCCACAGCGGCCGGCTGCTAAGATATAACAACGGTGTTGGAATGAAGGAGGAACTTTTATCTGAGAATAAGAGATGTAACCAAGTAGAAAGTGAGTTGGTAAAGGCTGTGGTTCAGGCTAAATTTCTTAGTATGCCGGTAAATATCATAATTGATACAGGAGCTATAGTTAAGGTGATGACTCATGATTTCTATAGGAATTTGTGCCAATTGCATAACGTGCCGGTGTTGCCAGTTCAGAATTGCAAAGTGTCGGGTGCCATTGGTGACCAAGCACAGGCAGTGAAGAGCCAGGTACACGTGGACGTATTTATGGGAAATGGAGCATTCAATTGCACGTTCCTACTTGTAAAGGGATTTAGAGTCACCCGTATTCTGGGTTGGGAGTTTTTGAGAGAAAGGAGTCCCTGTATGGACCTCTCTCAAGGTATTTGCAGTTTAGAGAATGGAGAAGTAAGAGTGAAACTGGAACTGCTGCGCACAAAAGCTGTGAACGGCAAATATTGTCAGAATGTTAAAGTCAAACGTAACCTGCCAAAAATACTGCACATGAAGCAGTGTTTTGGGGGTCGAGATTATATACATCACAGTGGAGAGAATGTTAGTACCAGAGAGTCCTGTCAATGAATAAGATGAAGGTAGAGGAATCCACATATCTGACACCAGAGCAGCAATTACAATTATCTCAGCTATTATAGGGACATGTAGAAGTATTCTCTGAGAGACTAGGTGTCATCAGAGGTTATATGTATAATATTGATGTGATACCACACCAGACATTTTGTAATGCTACTTACTCCGTTCCATGGTCGAAAAATGAGGCAGTGAAACTAGAAATACATAAGATGCTAGAATGGGGAATAATTGAGCCGGAAATGTCACCTTACAGCAGCCCGTTACTTTTTTTTTTGGTCATCAGTCTACTGACTGGTTTGATGCGGCCAGCCACGAATTCTTTCCTGTGCTAACCTCTTCATCCCAGAGTAGCACTTGCAACCTACGTCCTCAATTATTTGCTTGACATATTCCAATCTCTATCTTCCTCTACAGTTTTTGCCCTCTACAGCTCCCTCTAGTACCATGGAAGCCATTCCCTCATGTCTTAGCAGATGTCCTATTATCCTGTCCCTTCTCCTTATCAGTGTTCCCCACATGTTCCTTTCCTCTCCGATTCTGCGTAGAACCTCCTCATTCTTTACCTTATCAGTCCACCTAATTTTCAACATTCGTCTATAGCACCACATCTCAAATGCTTCGATTCTCTTCTGTTCCGGTTTTCCCACAGTCCATGTTTCACTACCATACAACGCTGTACTCCAGACGTACATCCTCAGAAATTTCTTCCTCAAATTAAGACCGGTATTTGATATTAGTAGACTTCTCTTGGCCAGAAATGCCTTTTTTTCCACAGCGAGTCTGCTTTTGATGTCCTCCTTGCTCCGTCCGTCATTCGTTATTTTACTGCCTAGGTAGCAGAATTCCTTAACTTCATTGACTTCGTGACCATCAATCCTGATGGTAAGTTTCTCGCTGTTCTCATTTCTATTACTTCTCATTACCTTCGTCTTTCTCCGACTTACTCTCAAACCATACTGTGTACTCATTAGACTGTTCATTCCGTTCAGCAGATCATTTAATTCTTCTTCACTTTCACTCAGGATAGCAATGTCATCAGCGAATCGTATCATTGATATCCTTTCACCTTGTATTTTAATTCCACTCCTGAACCTTTCTTTTATTTCCATCATTGCTTCCTCGATGTACAGATTGAAGAGTAGGGGCGAAAGGCTTACAGCCTTGTCTTACACCCTTCTTAATATGAGCACTTCGTTCTTGATCGTCCACTCTTATTATTCCCTCTTGGTTGTTGTACATATTGTATATGACCCGTCGCTCCCTATAGCTTACCCCTACTTTTTTCAGAATCTCGAACAGCTTGCACCATTTTATATTGTCGGACGCTTTTTCCAGGTCGACAAATCCTATGAAAGTGTCTTGATTTTTCTTTAGCCTTGCTTCCATTATTAGCCGTAACGTCAGAATTGCCTATCTCGTCCCTTTACTTTTCCTAAAGCCAAACTGATCGTCACCTAGCGCATTCTCAATTTTCTTTTCCATTCTTCTGTATATTATTCTTGTAAGCAGCTTCGATGTATGAGCTGTTAAGCTGATTGTGCGATAATTCTCGCACTAGTCAGCTCTTGCCGTCTTCGGAATTGTGTGGATGATGCTTTTCCGAAAGTCGGGTGGTATATCGCCAGACTCATATATTCTACACACCAACGTGAATAGTCGTTTTGTTGCCACTTCCCCCAATGATTTTAGAAATTCTGATGGAATGTTATCTATCCCTTCTGCCTTATTTGACCGTAAGTCCTCCAAAGCTCTTTTAAATTCCGATTCTAATACTGGATCCCCTATCTCTTCTAAATCGACTCCTGTTTCTTCTTCTATCACATCAGACAAATCTTCGCCCTCATAGAGGCTTTCAATGTATTCTTTCCACCTATCTGCTCTCTCTGCATTTAACAGTGGATTTCCCGTTGCACTCTTAATGTTCCCACCGTTGCTTTTAATGTCACCAAAGGTTGTTTTGACTTTCCTGTATGCTGAGTCTGTCCTTCCGACAATCATATCTTTTTCGATGTCTTCACATTTTTCCTGCAGCAATTTCGTCTTGTGTTCCCTGCACTTCCTATTTATTTCATTCCTCAGCGACTTGTATTTCTGTATTCCTGATTTTCCCGGAACATGTTTGTACTTCCTCCTTTCATCAATCAACTGAAGTATTTCTTCTGTTACCCATGGTTTCTTCGCAGCTACATTCGTTGTACCTATGTTTTCCTTCCCAACTTCTGTGATGGCCGTTTTTAGAGATGTTCATTCCTCTGCAACTGTACTGCCTACTGCGCTATTCCTTATTGCTGTATCTATAGCGTTAGAGAACTTCAAACGTATCTCGTCATTCCTTAGTACTTCCGTATCCCACTTCTTTACGTATTGATTCTTCCTGACAAATGTCTTGAACTTCAGCCTACTCTTCATCACTACTAGATTGTGATCTGAGTCTATATCTGCTCCTGGGTACGCCTTACAATCCAGTATCTGATTTCGGAATCTCTGTCTGACCATGATGTAATCTAATTGAAATCTTCCCGTATCTCCCGGCCTTTTCCAAGTATACCTCCTCCTCTTGTGATTCTTGAACAGGGTATTCACTATTACTAGCTGAAACTTGTTACAGAACTCAATTAGTCTTTCTCCTCTTTCATTCCTTGTCCCAAGCCCATATTCTCCTGTAACCTTTTCTTCTACTCCTTCCCCTACAACTGCATTCCAGTCACCCATGACTATTAGATTTTCGTCCCCCTTTACATACCTCATTACCCTTTCAATATCCTCATACACTTTCTCTATCTGTTCATCTTCAGCTTGTGACGTCGGCATGTATACCTGAACTATCGCTGTCGGTGTTGGTCTGCTGTCGATTCTGATTAGAACAACCTGGTCACTGAACTGTTTACAGTAACACACCCTCTGCCCTACCTTCCTATTCATAACGAATACTACACCTGTTATACCATTTTCTGCTGCTGTTGATATTACCCGATACTCATCTTCACTGACCGCTACTATATCTAGATTGAGCCTTTGCATTTCCCTTTTCAGATTTTCTAGTTTCCCTACCACGTTCAAGCTTCTGACATTCCACACCCCGACTCGTAGAACGTTATCCTTTCGTAGATTATTCAATCTTTTTCTCATGTCCTGTGGATACACGTTACGTGTCTTTAATGCAGTGGTTTCCATTGCCTTCCGCATCCTCATGTCGGTGATCATTGCTGATTCTTTCGCCTTTAGGGGCAATTTCACACCCCTAGGACAAGAAAGTGCCCTGAAACTCTACCCGCTCCTCCGCCCTCTTTGACAAGGCCGTTGGCAGAATGAGGCTGACTTCTTATGCCGGAAGTCTTCGGCCGCCAGTGCTGATTATTTATCAAAATTTAGGCAGTGGCGGGGATCGAAGAGTGGAAAGGAAAGTATGAGAGAGTTCTGTGTTAGAGAACTGAATAAATTAAATCATCTGGATAGGCCACTGGGCGTATTAACAGAAATATCTACACTAAAGAGATTACCAGAGCATTTGCAATGGGATTTGATTCACAGTGCAACAGATTCAGTGGAAGAATTTCGTAATTTTGTGCAGAATATAGGAGGGAGGAAATCTGCAAATAGTTTCTTTAAAAAAAAAAAAGTTGAGATTTTATTAAAATTTCCAATGTATCTGTGGCACCTGGAGTTGTTACTGGTGTGTGGGGGTAGGATTGTTGCTGGGACAGTCATGTAGGGCAATCACTAAATATGCAAATTGTAGAGGCATATGGGAAATAATTAACTTGCTTATTATAAGATGTTCATGAGGAAAGTGAGGGAAAGAACACTAATGGCTAAGTGGATGCTAGTAAAAGTTTAAAACCTTGGTGAGTTTGTTTCCCATTTATGATTGAATCTAGGTATCCATGGAAATGTCATAAAAGAATGGGTTTCAAGATATTGCCAAATATTATGTGAAAATTTATATAGGAATTTAAAAAAAATTGAGTGTATTTATGTACAGTGATACTGCTGTATGGATGCTTAAAAAAAAAAATATCTGCATGTGGGAATAAATTCTCTTGGTGCGGGGGGTAGAAGTGTCGGAGGTCCTGATCTGGGAACATTTGAAGGGTGAAATAGAATATATTTAACTATGCCATGTTTGTGTTTGATTTTTGTTCATGTTCAGCATTTGTACAAACCTCAATAAGAACTGATCAGTGAAAACATGATGTTCCAGGGAGGATTTGGATAGCCTGATTCCTGGGAAATGTGGGTCTGCATGTCTAGGCAAGATTTATGAGGATTTGATTAAATTTTGATAGGATGGTTTGGCTAATGAGAGGAAGCACAGTGCTGTTGGCTGACAAGTTTGGAAAGACTGTATTCCAATGAATAAACCAGTGAACACAGGGATCTGGTTACAACAACTTCGTGCAACTTACAGAAACAACTGTGTAAAAAGTGGAAGTGTTAATGTGCAGTGGTGGGCAACCTACATATAGACTAACATGGGCATTTATTTTGCCTGCCCAGTCACTCAATAGGATACTATCTAACTGTATATTTGAGTTGGATACATTGTTGGATTATGTATGTATGTTTCCTAATGACAGTACATACACTGATTAACTCACCACTATAACACTGTTCTATGTGTTTTGGTGCCATTATAGTTATAATTAATATGTTTAATACATAAAGTAATATGGGTTCACTCCATTTGGTGCTACTTCATGTTGCCGTTACTAAGGTAATGTCTCCATGAAGTGGGAGTATGTAAGGTAACGGGATAATATGGAGCTCTTTCAAGTAATTTAAAATTTAAAGCACGGCAGCAGAGATAATATGCTGGGCAAAATAGACCGGAAAATATTTGTTTGTGTTTTGATGGACGTTGTAGTTCCGTTGGATAGTGTTTTGGTTTTCTTTTAATTGCAACGAATTATATAAGTGTGGTGATAATTTGTAAAATTATATAATATATTTAGATTTAAGTATTTAAATATTATAAAATACTGTAAACGAATTGTGGCCATGTTTAGCAATTATTTTGACTACTGTGGTGTCATGTGACCCGACTCAGGACTGTGGATGTGAGCGGGAAAATCGGGGTCTTTTGTCGTTGGCCGTTGTGGTGGCGAGTTGGGAGCGGCAAAGTGCCGCGAGTGCAAGCATGGACGCCAGGGTATGCGAAGGAACAAAGTGAAAGTGTGTGGGTGTGAGACAAACAGTGTACGAATTGCACCGATTATTATCTGTGAACTTAAAATGCATGGCCACAACGTTAAAGTGTTTCTTTTGAATAAATAAGTTTCAATCTGAACGTGTGTAGTTCAATTCACTGCTCTTCAATAGCCAGCCAATATCAGACTCAATAATAGAGGCGCAAATGCAACCGTTTACTACCAACCCCCTTTACAGATGAGCCACGTGAAAAAATAGGTAGTAAACGAGCCCGAGTTCAGTTGCAATTGGGGGCTCGTCCGGGGTAGGACTTTCTTCCATATTCCATAGTATTTCGGAATCGAATGTCCGTCTGATGTTAGGCTTTTGAACAGTCAGTGTGGGTCTCTGAGCTAAATCGGTGCATTAGCAGTACCGGAGTGTTTGTGCTGGACAAGATACGCGCTGCCCCGTGGTTACGCCGATATAAGGCCACCACGATTGTGAAGCAGTCAGTTACACAGTCTGATGAGTCGACCACGTGTTGCCGCGGGTAAAACCGCCGTGCTTGCCGTATCCACGTGTTGCCGCGGGTAAAACAGTCGTCCGTGCCGCCATACGTGCTGCCACGAGAAGAAACCGTCGTCCGTGCCACGTCCATGTGTTGCTACAGGTAAGGCAGTCGAAGCTGTATCCACGTGCTGCCGACGATCAACGCCGTCGTCCGTGCCACCGACCAACACGACTACATGCTGCCAGGGGCCCACGCAACGTGTTCTCGCTCCTGATTGAGTTTGCTGTGTGTCCACGCCGCCGATTAAGATTCATTGCACAGCTGTGCTGCGGAGCTCACTGCAGACGTCACGTCACACGAGGATTTAAAAGATAAGTACAGCCAGCAGCTACATTGCAAAATTGTGTCCTTTCATTAGCTATGGCCGATGAGACGCGTGAATCTCAAAGTGAAGGCGAATCAGTGGATGGTAGGAGTACCTGTAGTAGCCCTAGCATGCCAAAAGAAATAGGCTGGATACCAGGAAGTGACCTCAGCACATTTCTTGTAAAACTTACTAGTAAATTAGGAGAAATAGACTCGAAAATAGGGAATATAAAAACTGCAATAGTTGGAGAAATGGATTCGAAAATAGGGGATATGGAATTAAGGCTTAGTGATAAAATAAAGACAGTGAGTGAAAAATTTGATCAGCTAGATCTCAAATTCACTCAAATTACAGATAAAGATGAAAACACAGTTAAAATTGTTTAGGGAATTATTGAGAGAGTTGATCAGGTTGAAAGAGGCCTAGTAGCCAAGGTGGACACTGTGCAAAGTAATCTTGTGGGGCAGATTCAGGTACAGGAACAGAAATGCACATTATTTCAAAGACAAACAGAGGCAGACATTGAATCCATTAAGATAGGAGTGCTGGATTGCCATAAGGGAATTACTGACAATAAGAAGGAATTAGAAGGGGAAGTAAATGTCTTGAGGGAAACAGTTAATACTGTGGCAGCAGGGAATGGAAATTTATTGTTGGGATATCCTCCGGGGCATGGATTTCAGTCAAAACCTTTTAATGGGGAGAATAAATACCATGCAGTTGACTTTCTAGCTGCGTGTAAGGATAACTTTGTGACAGGGATGGGTGAGCAGGCAAAAATTAAATATGTTAAGAGGCAGTTGGAAGGGGGAGCTCAAACAAGGGCAAACCAAAATGATGATAAATTTTGTGATTTTAAAACCTTCGAAAACCTGTTCTTGAACAAATACTGGCGCCAAGCAAAACAATTAAGATTGCAAAACGATTTTTTGAATGGATCTAGTTACAAGAGTGGAAAGGAAAGTATGAGAGAGTTCTGTGTTAGAGAACTGAATAAATTAAATCATCTGGATAGGCCACTGGGCGTATTAACAGAAATATCTACACTAAAGAGATTACCAGAGCATTTGCAATGGGATTTGATTCACAGTGCAACAGATTCAGTGGAAGAATTTCGTAATTTTGTGCAGAATATAGGAGGGAGGAAATCTGCAAATAGTTTCTTTAAAAAAAAAAAAAAGTTGAGATTTTATTAAAATTTCCAATGTATCTGTGGCACCTGGAGTTGTTACTGGTGTGTGGGGGTAGGATTGTTGCTGGGACAGTCATGTAGGGCAATCACTAAATATGCAAATTGTAGAGGCATATGGGAAATAATTAACTTGCTTATTATAAGATGTTCATGAGGAAAGTGAGGGAAAGAACACTAATGGCTAAGTGGATGCTAGTAAAAGTTTAAAACCTTGGTGAGTTTGTTTCCCATTTATGATTGAATCTAGGTATCCATGGAAATGTCATAAAAGAATGGGTTTCAAGATATTGCCAAATATTATGTGAAAATTTATATAGGAATTAAAAAAAATTGAGTGTATTTATGTACAGTGATACTTCTGTATGGATGCTTAAAAAAAAAAAAAAAATCTGCATCTGGGAATAAATTCTCTTGGTGCGGGGGGTAGAAGTGTCGGAGGTCCTGATCTGGGAACATTTGAAGGGTGAAATAGAATATATTTAACTATGCCATGTTTGTGTTTGATTTTTGTTCATGTTCAGCATTTGTACAAACCTCAATAAGAACTGATCAGTGAAAACAGGATGTTCCAGGGAGGATTTGGATAGCCTGATTCCTGGGAAATGTGGGTCTGCATGTCTAGGCAGGATTTATGAGGATTTGATTAAATTTTGATAGGATGGCGTGGCTAATGAGAGGAAGCACAGTGCTGTTGGCTGACAAGTTTGGAAAGACTGTATTCCAATGAATAAACCTGTGAACACAAGGATCTGGTTACAACAACTTCGTGCAACTTACAGAAACAACTGTGTAAAAAGTGGAAGTGTTAATGTGCAGTGGTGGGCAACCTACATATAGACTAACATGGGCATTTATTTTGCCTGCCCAGTCACTCAATAGGATACTATCTAACTGTATATTTGAGTTGGATACATTGTTGGATTATGTATGTATGTTTCCTAATGACAGTACATACACTGATTAACTCACCACTATAACACTGTTCTATGTGTTTTGGTGCCATTATGGTTATAATTAAAATGTTTAATATATAAAGTAATATGGGTTCACTCCATTTGGTGCTACTTCATCTTGCCGTTACTAAGGTAATGTCTCCATGAAGTGGGGGTATGTAAGGTAACGGGATAATATGGAACTCTTTCAAGTAATTTAAAATTTAAAGCACGGCAGCAGAGATAATATGCTGGGCAAAATAGACCGGAAAATATTTGTTTGTGTTTTGATGGACGTTGTAGTTCCGTTGGATAGTGTTTTGGTTTTCTTTTAATTGCAACGAATTATATAAGTGTGGTGATAATTTGTAAAATTATATAATATATTTAGATTTAAGTATTTAAATATTATAAAATACTGTAAACGAATTGTGGCCATGTTTAGCAATTATTTTGACTACTGTGGTGTCATGTGACCCGACTCAGGACTGTGGATGTGAGCGGGAAAATCGGGGTCTTTTGTCGTTGGCCGTTGTGGTGGCGAGTTGGGAGCGGCAAAGTGCCGCGAGTGCAAGCATGGACGCCAGGGTATGCGAAGGAACAAAGTGAAAGTGTGTGGGTGTGAGACAAACAGTGTACGAATTGCACCGATTATTATATGTGAACTTAAAAATGCATGGCCACAACGTTAAAGTGTTTCTTTTGAATAAATAAGTTTCAATCTGAACGTGTGTAGTTCAATTCACTGCTCTTCAATAGCCAGCCAATATCAGACTCAATAATAGGGGCGCAAATGCAACCGTTTACTACTAACCCCCTTTACAGATGAGCCACGTGAAAAAACAGGTAGTAAACGAGCCCGAGTTCATATATAAAAAAGAAGGGAAATAAATATAGGGCCGAAGTGACATCCTCGTCACTTCACTGGGAGTGAATCCTATCCCTCGAAACAACGGAAACCTGGGACTCCCCACCGCTTCGGGGGGTTATGAAACATGCTGCCTAGAAAGTTCGCAAAATGCGTTTTATATTTAGAGTGGCGTCTGATGATTTCGTGTTGTTCTAGTAGATAATGCCAATAGTCCATGACCGATATCAACGTCCGCGAGAGCACGTAGTGTGATGTGTGTCCTCCAATCCATCGGATTGCGATGTTTTGTGTGAGGGGAAAAAGACAGGGTCAGGGAAAAATAAAGCGTCCGTCGTGATCGTGGATTCGTCGGTGCGTCGGAGGAGGGCCATGATGCGTTGCGTCAGCCGCCAAACATCCTTTGCCTCACCGCACTGCAGAGAATGTTCGTCGGTGTCTTGCATGCCACATGTAAGGCAGAGCGTGGAATCCACCATGCGAATGTCGTACAATCGTTGGCGGTTGATTGTCTTTCGGTTGATTAATGTATACCATGACGATCGCGCTGCTGTGGTGAGGAGAGGTGTGTGGACAGCTCGCCAAATCTGTCGCCAGTTTCGTGTTGGGTATTTAAGTTCGACAACATTGCTGCCATGATGACGCCGCAAGTATCGATATATCTCACGGGTAGTGGGGATTCTGGTAGAAGGTATCTGTAACTGAACATAACTAAAATCGACAAAAAATCGCGCGACGTGAGAAAACGAGGGCGAGATGGTGCCTACTGCTACCGGTGGATCAAAGGACGTGGGAAGAAGCACATCCAGGATGGCTGACGTGATGGCGTGTTGCCGCTGGTTCCAAGTTCGTAGCGTCGCTCGCAGGTATAGAGCTAGAGCCTTGTTCTGCACATCCGTGAGGTTAAGTCCTCTAGAATGGTGTGGGAGAGTTAAAGTCTCGTATTTGATCTTAAACAACATTCCTTGGCTGACATAGTATCCAAAGGCCGCCATTAATCTGTCAGCGAGACCATGTGGCATTGGCAGTACCTGTGCCAAGTGCGGCAGTCGCGAGGCCAGGTGAACATTAGTGTAGTCCACCCTTTGGAGCAGGTCGTGCGTTCGGAGTGAATTGTTGCGTATGTGCAGTCGGACGTTCTGGAGGAGACGTTGATAGCTCGCCGCCGCTGATTGCCGTAGCGATCGGGTGAACAAGACACCTAAGCATCGCAAGATGTCCACCGTCGTAAACGGACTTCGCAGAGCTTCCAGCCCTCGACCGATGTGCATGATCTTGGTTTTATTCATGTTGACCCTGCTTCCCGCAGCTACCCCGTACGTAGTAAGAGGGGTAACCACCTGACTTACTTCGTTCTCCGACCGGACGAGTATCATCAAGTCGTCGGCATATGCACGACACGTGAAGGAGCTCGCACGGAGTCGGACGCCTGTTAGAGTCCGTCTAAGAGTCTGCATCAATGGTTCGAGCGCTATTGTAAACAGTATCATCGACAAGGGACATCCTTGCCTAACTGAGCTGCGAACAGGAATCGTTCCTACCTCCCTGCCATTGACTCTCACCGTCGAAGAAGCGCCGCGAAGGAGGCGCATGAGGACGGTAATAAAATCCTGTGGTATCGCCATGCGTCGCATGGTCGAGTCAAGGAAATCGTGGTTGATCCTGTCAAAGGCACGATCAAAATCCACCGATACGAACGCCGCTCGCATGCGACAAGCTTCCGTCAGGGAAATGACGTCACGGTATTCGCCGAGGATAGAATGTATGTCGCTCTGAACCCCTAGATAAGCCTGGTCTGGTGGTATTGTTTTGGATATTACAATCTTGAGCCTTGCCGCCAACATTCACGCAAAGATCTTATAGTCAGTATTGAGCATCGTGAGCGGTCTAAATTGATGGGCGCTGTCACTCGCTGTCGATTTCGGTATTGGTATAAGCAGTCCCGTCATGAACTGCGACGGAACATCCGTGTCAGGGCTCAATAACTCGTTATACATCAATACCAACTGGGACATCATTAAATCCGCAAATGCGCGGTAAAATTCGAGTGTCAACCCATCTGGCCCAGGGGATTTATGCACCGCACCCCTCGCGAGTGCGCCCCGGATGTCATCTTCCGTTATGGGTGCCAATAGCACCTCTGCATCCGGACCATCCACCTCCGTTTGCATCTGTCGCAAAATTTCTTCTTCTGTCCGATTGTCCGTCGGCGTCCCAGTGAAAAGGAGGCGGTAATGCTCCAGAAACTCAGCAGCAATGGCCTGTTGTGACGTCAAGGGCCGACCATCGTCATCATGGAGGACTGTGATTAGGGATCGGCGATTACGCGCATGTCCCTTGGACACATGATGCATGCCAATACGTTCTCCATCGACGTTGTCCAAGCACCGAGCACGGATCGAAAGTCCCTCCAGTCGACGTCTCGTGATCGATAAAATGCAGGCCTGAATGCGATGGACTTCCGCTTGACGTTCGGGCGATGGGGCCCTGGAGGACAGGTCGCGGAGCACCATGTAGTAATAATCAAGTGTATCTCGGAGCCATTTCGCTTTTTCCTTGCCATACGTTATGAGAGCTCTTCGTATCGCCGGTTTTGCACACTGCAGCCACCACGAAAGAACCGTACGGTGCAGCGGCAGACGGCGAGTGCAGGTCTGCCATGTTTCTTCGATCCGCTGGTGACATTCGAGATCCACCAATAAGGAGGAATTAAGTTTCCAGGAACTACGACTCCGCCATACCCGCTGCCGTGGGAGGGTTAACGTGCATAAATACGCAAGGCGATCCGTAAAAGCTGTGGGCCAACGTTCAGCAGCCAACACGTGATCTCTTAATCCGTCAGAAACATAAATCCGATCCAGCCTGGTCGCCGAGTGGCTAGTAAAATACGTGTAGCCCTCTCGCTGCCCATGGATCTTTTCCCACGTGTCCATAAGGGCCATGTCCCGGCAGATCGTGTTCAATGCGTGGCAGGAGCTGAAATTAGGAGTTTGATCCTTCGGTGTGAGTACACAGTTAAAATCCCCCCTACCAAGATGTGGTCATACCTCCCATGGAATAGGGGGGGGCAATCTCCTCCGAGTAGAATCGTGCACGCGCCTGTCGATTGTCAGATCCGGAGGGTGCATAGATGTTGACGATACGAATGCCATTCACGGTCATAGCCAAACCCCGAGCCGAAGGAAGGTAATCGAGGTCACACATCGGAATCCCTTCCCGGACTATTATCGCTGTGCCACGTCCTCCATCTGGAGACGGCGCTAGATAAGTGTTGTATCCATGCACGTCGGGAAAAGCAGCATTGAAGGTTTCCTGCATCAGCAGAATATCAACGTTTGTGGCGTAAATCATGTCCCGGAGAAGTTGCATCTTTGCAAGCGAACGTGCGGTGTTAATGTTCACTGTGCCCACCTTATATGCTTGGTTCGTTGTCGTTGTCATGCTCGTGTCATGTCATGGAGAACCCCAAGGGCTTTAGTCCACTATTCGTGCTCAGAGGGGTGCCCGCCAACGGGCTGCCCTCCTTCGTTGTCGTTCCGTGGTGTGCATCCTGTAGGTGAGTGGTCATCATTTGGGGGTGGCAATTCCTGTAGGTCTTCGACTGGTTCCGCCCAGTCGCAGTGGTCATCCATCCGAGAAACGTCCTCTGATGTATTTCGACGTGGCTGCCGGGACATTGGTGTCCCTGACTCCTTCGTCGGCAGCGCTGGGTCAGTCGGTGTCAATGAAGAGGGACCATCTAAAAGGCAGGACATCCGGTCACCATCAGACGGAATCCTGTCAGCGTCCTCTGAAGACACGTGTTCTGTGTGAGACAGTTCTTCGGCTAGGATACCTTCCGTGTCCCCTAGGCTAGGGGGCGGGACGTGTCACCCGAACTATGGCGACGCTTTTTGCGACGCTTCGGCGATCGCTGTTAGCGTGCCTTGCCCTCTGCTGCCTCACTGTGTTCGTCGGTCGTTCGTTGGTCCGTTGCCGGCGCCACCGTCTGGACCTCCACTTCCACGTCTCTTGCTACATGTGAGTTTTCGGAAGGTTCCTCCCTCAACTGTCGTGACATGGGTGTAGGGACATTCTCCGAGTCACCTCCATGCTCCCGTAACTCGGTCTGCTCTTGCATAAACACGTCCTTGTCACTTGGCAACACTTCCCGGCGGGCCACCGACACGTACGTCATCGGCAGTTGCGTGGGAACTTCTCGCTGTGACGCTTCTCCACGTGGCAGTTGCACGACGCGGCGTTGTATGCTCTCCGAGCGGATATGTCCTTCTCCACCACAGCCAGAACAGGTGCGTGGCTGGCCATCGCAGATCACAATAGCTCGACATCCGCCAATGTATAAATAAGACGGGATATGTTTAGTAAGGACGATCCGCACCTGTCGCACGCCGTTTAGCACAGGATAGGTATTAAAAATAGCCCAGCGTTCAGGCGTATGACTAAGTACCGTTCCATATGGTCGCAGCGATTCAGTAACCATCGATTCTGGCACCTCAAACGGCAATTCAAAGATCCGAATGATCCTCACACCCAATCCTGAAGGAGCTACTGTTACATCGCTGATATGGCCATCAGAGTGTCGAAATTTAAATCCTCTTTGAGCAGCGGAGAGAGTTCTTTCACACGCAGCTTCATCAGTCATCTTTACGTACATTGTACTGCTTACAATGGACAGGTGTATTCCAATTATGTCTGCAGCAGGTAAACGAACTTCTTCCCTCAAAAAACGCTCTATTTCGAAAGCTTTGGGTCTGGCAAATTCGTTGTCGAACGTAAATTGGAGCGTAGTCTTTCGAAAATTGTGTGCCATGGCGATCGAGTCAGACAACAACACGCGCGAGTACCGGCGGTGTAAACACTTCCTCGTTCACGCGCGCCCGCGGCCGGGACAGCAGGTCCGTGCCGCGCCACTTGAAACTTCCCCTTTGAACAATTCTTGCATGACTGTGCTTAAACTGACACACAATATTTTTAGCGCAACGCAATCTGACTATCAAAGATCCCTGCAAAAGAATGGCCCTGACTAACATTAAACTATACCTCTCACAAATCACTTACCTCACAAAAATCTTCACTGCTCAAGCTACTGCAATACAGCGAGCGCCACTACTGCCAGCTAAATAAAAGATTCAAACTATGGAAGGCACTAACTACTGATAGGGATAGTTAGCAAATGAAAGATATTAATAGAGAACGAACAATGTATTTACCTTGATATCATCACAAGTCATAATATATATATCAGTTCATGACAAATTACAAACCTCCGCCATCTCTCTCCCCACATCCACCACTGCTGGCGGCTCACCTCCAACTGCGCAACGCTACGCGCTGTTCACAGCCAGCTGCCTAATACTACAATGGCGAGTATTACAACAATGCAAAGCAGACACAGACTGCCCACAGCACAGCCAGTGATTGTCATACAGAGGTGGCGTTACCAATAAAAAACCTAAACAGCCTACTTACATAGAGAAAACATAAACAGCCTACTTACATAGAGAAAACATAAACAGCCTACTTACATAGCCCCCATGCTCCCCACAAAAAATTTTTACAAATGGTGTTGGGCACTGGCCAATACAGATTTGACAAAAATTTTTCACAATTACAGTAATAAAGATATAAAATGCACACACTAATGGATACAACGTTGGTCAAAAGCTAAAATTTTGTCACAGTCCATAAAGACAGTCCTGATCATTCATTACGGTAAAATATAGTGTTTTTCTCAAAGTCTGAGCAGTAGAAGAAAATGCACACGGAAGTAGTGGATTTCCATGCAGTCTTGAAGAAGTAGTGTTGTCCTTCCAACGGAAAGACAGTGCTGACTCTCGACATGCTGACAGGTAATGGGCCACAACAGAGCAAACCCACTGCAGAGTCAGTCGAAGTTTTGATGAATATTGGTAGGTAGGTCATCACAGAGCAGACCCACTGTAGTCCTGGTAGAGATTACGGTATTGGTGGGCCACCAGAGGTGCAGACCCACTGCAGTCCTTGTAGAAATAATGGTATTGATGGATCATCAAAGATGTAGACCTACTGTATTCCTTGTAGAGATAATGGTACTGGTGGGTCATCAAAGATGCAGACCCACTGTAGTCCTTGGAGAGATAGCCAGCAGCCATCTGTTGCGATTGTGCAGGTGCACATTCACCATCAAAGAGTCTTGCGGAGAATATAGCAAGTCCATAAACCACCACTTGTGCACTTACAAAGTTTTTGGAATTGTCCTTAGAACCAGCAATGCTGTTATCCAGTCCCTTGCTGAATCACTAACACACATGCAAACACTATCAGTCCCTATTTCTCACATATTGTCCATATACTATGACCAACAGAAACGTGTGCAGTGAAATGTAACTTAATTTGAAGAACTGGTGTCTGTACAATTATAAATTTACAACATGAAAATACAATTACAAAGGTACAAAATACATCATTAAAGAACATAACAATACAGATAACATTTGTAGTAAAACAGGCGTTACAAAAGAATAGAAATAGACATATACGTCAGTGTTACAGGAATTATGACATGAGTACATACATAAAAGATCACAATAGCTTTTGAAACATCAACTTCACACATTAGCATTAACACAAAACAGAGTAAATAATGTCTAAACATCTTTACAAAGTAAATAACATATTATTAATGCAAATTATATTTGAGGATAACAGTATTCCTCATCATAGTGAATGTAGCTTAATATTAAAAGAAGAAAAAAATTCTATGAAATTACACAGAGACAGGAAGAAAACAAATACACAAGGGTACACAAACACATAGTGGGATAACACCAATAGGAAAGGACAGGGTTCGTTTTCAGTGTAACATTTGGTACTGCAGTCCAACCCAAAACTTCATATATCTTTCCTCTTATTTCATCCTTTGTTTCCACCAAAAAAAATTCTATCTAAGCATGCTTTCTGTATTTATATGTTCACACATTTCTTACCTCAACATTTATTTCCAAGAAAATCCTACCTAAACCTGTTTTCTCAATGCATTTCTTCCAATTCATCGCAACTCATTCTCTTAGAGGCTACCCCCTCTTAAGCTAACTTAAATCTACTGAGCTCAGATGCTAAACTAAGGGACGAGGCAATGCAGCATCACATAACAATTAATATAAACAGCAATTACCAAAAAATTGGAAAATTGCAAAGCAAGCTACCGTAAATCCAAATTAACAGATAAAATGCAAAATTACAACTAATATGAGCCAATGTGCAGCAACATGAAAAATCAATGAGTAGTAAAATTGGCTTACCAGAGTAACACAAATTAAAGTTCAGTAGCACTATGCCTGGCAAACAGCAGCTTATATCTAAACATGACATAGCTCAAGAAGAAAAAATATTACAGTAAAAACAACAATGCAGATAAGGGAAATGTATATTCACATCTTAATGTCTATGTAATTAAAGTGGTGCACCACAAGAAGTTATTCTACCAAAAAGTTACCAATTACTTGAAAAGAAAATTATGAATGCAGTTACTAGTTCCTTCTTATTGTTCTTTCCTTTCCAAGTGCTCCTTTTTTAAAGAATGTGGATCATAAAATAATTATTTAATAGATCTGTTGACAGAAAGTGTTCACATTAGCAAATGCATTTCATTTTATAAAAGCAATGCTGCAACACAGCTGGAAACCAGATATCAAGTGAAATAAGCAATTACGCAAACCAAAGCATAAAAACATCATTCAATAGTCATGTGGCATTTCGTAAGTCAGTAGCTCTCAACTCTCATAGAAAGACACTTGTCATTATCAGGTTTGCAGATGTACGAATATTTCCCATCAATTCATAAGCATTTCAGCAATTAGCACAAAGTGCGAGTAATCATATGTTTTCAAGTAATGAGGGTGTCGCATTAGCGATGAAAGGCACACCCTAATGGCTTGTTCTCCAGGTGTTTTCCTGTGCTCTGAAAGGCACGCGCTAATGGCTTTTTCTCCAGGCGTCTGACACAGCTGGGTGCCCACGACGCATTATGTGTAGGTGGTCCGTTAACTTTCTTACGGAAATATTTACGACAGCAGTTTCCGCTACAGAGACAGTCGCATATAAAAATATTTCACAGGTCAAGAATTTGCGTTACAAATCTGTAGAAACAAAATGCTATTGATATAACAGTGTCCAAAAAAAATTTTCGTCTGCATTGTAATACATTCACGAATATACACACACATTTCATAACTCTTAAAGTACGTTTCTTGGTTTCCAACATCCTTTTCATAAATCAGAGTCCCTAAACACTACTCATTATTCCTTACCTCATTATACATATACATATTCGTCGACACTTCTTCAATATTTCATCATGAGAAATACGTGGCATAATAAACATTCCTCAACAACATAATACACATCGTCGTCGTAATAATAACATCTTAACACCTCAGTCAAATCTCAAAATCGTCATAACTTCCTCCAATAATTTCTAAGCCTAAAAAAATTCTCTGCTCATGTCAAAAGTGTCAGCTGCCTCAAACGTACTTTAAAAATCATGATCTCATACCAAATACATCATTCAAAGCTCTCATAGTATCACAATGATTCCGAAAAAATATGAACAGTTTACAAAGTACAGACAAAATACAGTTTCATAAGTGTGAAGTTATCCAACTGTATAATTGCGTAAACATGTGTCACTGATGTAGTAAAATAAATGTTTGTCTCTCTCAGTTAAATAATCAGATAGCTGTATAATTTGTGTGTTAGAGAAATATGGTACCGATGTGTAAAGTTGTATAAGCAAATACCATATTAGCTAGGGTTCCTTGTGGTTGCCACACACATGGTACACAAAGTAGGTGTATACCCCCCTGAGGATTAATGTAATTATACCCTCAGGTGTTACAGATTACAGCAATGAAATGAAATGTATCACTGAAAACTTTCTTTGTAATTCAAAAAATCTTTAAAAATAAATGTTTTAAGTACAAAATTAATCACTCTAATACGTGTCCTGTAGCGCTAAATGTGCGTCTTGCTGTAAGATAATTCTGTGGAAGTGTCGTACTTATCGTCCTCCGAAAGCTAAGTTCTGCAGAAGTCAATGTACTTACCTCATGATAAACAAAAGTGAAATGCTTTGCGTATAGATATCTTAGTTATTACGCTTATTGTTGTGATGAAGAAATTACTGTGCTGTAACGTATTGTTGTGCTACGGAAAAGGCTGTCTCATTGTAGCTATACCACAAAAGTTACTATTAAAACATGTTTTACTTTCCAGAATAATACAGAAAAACTGTGCAGAAATAAAACAGAAACACTACAAAAGCAACATTGTAAATTGTCACACATTAGTAACGTCGTGATAAAAATCGTGTAGCTGTCACATAAACTAATCACTCTGTCGTCTGGTATCTCACAGAAAGTACTTTAAACCCAGAATGTATTTTCAAGTAAACCAAAATGTTGCATTAAAATCTCATTAGCAGTACCAATATAGTATGTGTCCTAAGTATGTAAGCCTGATAGTCGTTACGTAATCGTGCAACTAACAAGCAAGAATGTACAAATACAGCACTGTGTCGTCTGTTCACTATAACAATGCATTCGTAATTTCTGTTTAAAAATGTTCCCTAGGTTCTAGACTGGATATTTAACTTCAAACATTGTTACATGTTAACAGATTCTAAATCTGACAAAGCATATTAGTAATGTGAAGCGAAAAGTTTTATGGCAATGACAAAGTTAAAAAGCAGATTATCTTTCAATAAACGGTTTTACATGTGAAATGTGGTGTAAACCTTTACTCTTCCTAGTACGCTGAGTTTCAACTTCAACGCAATTATCATGTGGTATACGTCGGATTCTGTAAGGTCCATTGTAAACTAGAAAGAATTTGTGACTCAAGTGTTTCTTCTTATGTGACAATGAATGAGCTTTAATGAGAACTTTCTGACCAATATACAATTTCTTTGTATTTGCTTTACCGTGTAGTTTTCTCCTTTTGTCTGCTGCAGATTTTATATTTTTAAGAGCCAAATCAATTATGTCTTTGTGTCGAAGTTTACGTGTATTTGGGAAAGGTACAAGCTCTCTGATTCTGTTCGGTGGTTCTTCATTCTTTAGTACAAGAGTAGGTGGTAAAGCAGTGGAATCATGAGGCATTTCATTCAGCACATTTTGAAATAAGTGTAAATATCTGTCCCAATGCTGATGCTTTCTGTGACAATAAAGTCTGCAAAGCTTATTGATTTCTTTCATAATCCGTTCAGACGGGTTACAATGTGGTGAGTACAATGAAATAAAAACAGGTTTGATTTTATGGTTGCGAAGCATGCGTGACCAAACAGCAGATCTGAATTGCGGTCCGTTATCTGAAATGACTTTACTAACGTGTCCAACTTCACGTAAGAAATTTTTAACAAAGGCGTTGGATACAGACCGTCCAGTGGCTTTACATAACGGTGTGAAAGAAACAAATTTTGAAGTAAGTTCAACAGCGACTAGAACGTACGAAAATCCATTAGATGTTCTGACAAGCGGTCCCAAGAGATCAACAGCAGCAAATTCTTTTAATTTAGAAGGAATGATAGGAAACAACGGAGCACGATGTGAGACAGTAGATGGTTTCGCCTTTTGACAAAGTTTACAAATAGACAAGACTCTTCGAATTCGCTTTTCCATATTGTTAAAATAACAAGTCGTTCGAAGAATATGATAACATTTTCGTGGACCAAAATGTGCGTAGCTGAAATGAATGTACCAAATGAGCTTATTAACAAAATCGTCAGGAATGCAAAGTACCCATAGCTTGTCATCAACAGTGCAGCGTTTGAACAGTATGTTGTTTCTAACCAGATAATAATGCCGAATCTGTGTGTGTGTCCTTTCATGCCATTTGCTCTTGATGTCTTTCCAAATCGGATCTTTATCTTGTTCATGAGCAATGTCCTTTAAAGATGTGGTGATGAAGTTTTCAAAGGCGACTTTCTGAATGTAAAGAATACTGAAATTTTTCTCGAGGTTGCCTTCTGTGGTACTTTTCTCAAGCCCAGCCGGTGCGCGTGACAGTGCGTCCGCAACAATGTTCTCCTTGCCGGGAATGTAGACTATTGTGAAGCGGAATTCTTGCAGAAACAATGCCCAACGTTTTAACCTGTCATGATTTAATTTTGAAGACATAAGAAATTGTAATGCACGATGATCACTGTATACTTTTACGTGCTTACCAGAAAGAAAGAAACGGAATTTGTTAAATGCCCAAACGATAGCTAAAGCTTCTAATTCAGTAACGGAATAATTTTTTCAGATTTGGTTAGCACTCGGCTAGCAAAAGCAATGGTTTTCTGAATGGTAGTGTCATTTTCTATGGCTTCTTGAAATAAATGGGCACCAAGACCGACTTTAGAAGAATCCGTGCTAAGGCAGAAATCTTGTGACAGATCTGGATGAGCTAAGATTGGCGCGTGAAGTAACGCTTCTTTCAAAGAATTGAATTCCAATTGTGCTTGTTCGTCCCAGTTCCAAATAGTATTTTTTCCAGTGAGAGAACAAAGTTTTGGTGTAACAAGAATTTGCATATTCAGAAAACGACGGTAAAAATTTACGAGACCTAGAAAACTGCGGACTTGTCTTTTTGTGGATGGAACTGGAATGGCTCTGATTGCTTCTAACTTTTCAGGATCCGGCTGAATCCCTTCAGAAGAAATAATATGTCCCAAAAACTTCACCTTTGTCCTACCGAATTCAGACTTTTCCAAGTTAACTGTAATTCCAGATTCTGCAAAAATACGTAACAAACTGTTGAGGATGCGATTATGTTGTTCCCATGAAGCTTCTGCTATCAGAATATCGTCCACATACAAGGTGATGTGACGTTTTAAGAACTCAGGTAATATGGAATTTAACCCACGAATGAATGCTGCCGAAGAAATGTTCAAACCAAAAGGAAGTTTCCGAAACTGATAACAAACGCCGAAACAAAGGAAAGCTGTGTATTTTCTACATTCTGGATGAAGTTCGATCTGATAAAAGCTGGATCTGAGATCAATGGAAGACAACACTTTTACACCGTTAAAATTTTGAAGAAGTTCTTCTAACGTTTGCGGCCTGTCTGTTTCAGGAATAATGATCGTATTGATTTGTCTCGAATCTAAGACAAGCCTGATCGATCCATTTTTCTTCTCAACAACATGTAATGGATTGTTGTATGAGCTTACTGCAGGCTCAATAATGCCCTCATCGAGCATAGATTGTATTTCTGTTCTAACACGGTCCCTATAATGTGCTGGAATTACATATGGTCTAACACAAAATTTAGTATGCTCACGAACACGAAATTGGTATTGAAATCCCTTGATTGTTCCTGTTTTATGAGTAAAAACTGTGGAATGTGCTTGTAAAATCTCAAAAAGGTCCTGCCTATCAGTGTCATTACAATTCTCAATTGTTTGAATTTTATTCTGAATTAACTTATTAGTGTCAAATGCGCCGTCGATATCATCCCTGTCAGTACTTGCAGAGTGATTGTTAGTGTCTAGTTCCGTAGAAAATTCCGAACTGTTGTCTAACAGAACGTAAAGCCGATTAATTTCCTCATCATGGTTTGAGAGCCAATCTTCAAATTTCAAAGCTATTGACTTACCTTCTTTTTCTAAAGTTATTTCAGCATCGTGAAAGTTTAAGATTGCTTTGTATTCATTCAAAAAGTCTACTCCCAGTATAATTTCCGTCGACAATAATGGAACAATAAGGAAGTTCGTAGAGAAGCTGTGGCTTTGACAAAAGAATTCTAGGTTGGTTTGTTGGCGTACATCTACACTTTTTCCAAAGATTGCACCTTGTAATTTAATCTTACGTAACGGAAGTGTGGGGCAATCGTTCGATTTGTTGCATTTGCTAAAGGCTGTTTCACTGATTACTGAAATGGGACTGCCAGAGTCAAGTACTGCCGTAAATTTTACGTCATTTACTGTAATGCAAATCACAGGATATGCAACGTTGTTATGTTTTACGTCGTGTTCTTGGAGTAAGATGTCCCTAATATCTTCCATTTTTACGTAATTACTAGCTACGGCAGCTGCGTCGTTAGTGTCATAAGAACGTTTTGTGGCTGCTAGCGGTGTGAGTCATTGCCTATTGTCTCTTTGTTGGCGCGCGTCGTTATTGGGGTTTGGAGACCTAACTTCTACAAATTCACCATGACGAGAGGGCCCTGCTCTGTTTGAATCCCGCCAGTTCTGATACAATTCAGGTCTGTCGTTACGAATATATCGTCTGTCGTCATGTCGGTAGATTCCATAGTTTCTTTCTTGTCGGTCACATGGTGGAGAATTTCCCCCTGAATCGTAACTGCGCGCTGGTCCGTTGCGTCTAAAGTTATTCTGTCTCCCTTGATAGTATTTATTTTGGTTCCCATATTGTCTGTTTCTCTTATTGTCTCTGTGATAGTCATTACCACGGAGAGGTGATCTTTCCCTGTAGTTATTACTACTCTGCCAACGGTTGTCATACGGGTGGTGTCTGGTTTGGTCACGATTTGTGTTGTGAGAATAGCCTTGTCGTGTCAAGTTATTACTTCTTTCATCGCGGAATTGCGACGGATGTGACCTGTAATTGTTGTGTTCCTGGTTTCGCGTTCCGCGATTGTCAGTGTCAATTTCTAATTCTTGTAACAGTCCCTGAAATGCTTCAATGTCGTCTTTGCAACGCCCTGCCAAAATAATGTGTCGTAAATGTTCAGGTAATTTGATTAAGCAAATGCGGATGAGTTCTGAGGGGCTGTATGGGTTTGACAGGTACTGATTCTTGTGCAACATGTCTTCAAAATATTTCACAAGACTGGAAAATTCAGATTGTTCGAAATGTTTCATCATTATGATGCCATGTTTTACGCGGTCTTGTGTGGCTTGAGACCAATATGCTGAGAGGAAGGCATGGTAAAATTCTCCTTCACTGTGGCAGTGGCAATCGTGAATGACCGATCGCATTCTTACAGCTGGTTCATTCTCTAAGTAGCCACACATAAATTCTAATCTGTGCTCCAATGACCAGTTGGGAGGAAAACAATGAGAGAATTGATGGAGCCATGCTTGTGGATGAATGTCGTTGCCAGAATTCTTAAATGTTTTGAATTTACGTGTAGTAATGAACAGCTTATAGTCAAAATCATCATGTCGGCGAGTCGCATATCGGTCATTGTTAGGTCGTGTTGGCCGTTCCATCTCAAAATTCGGTGCACATTCCCAATTTCTTTCATTACTTCCGAAATGCCCTGTGTTATTATTTTGCAGCTTTTCCGTGTTTCTAAGTCCCTCTTCCCGTGTTGGAGCGCGAGTGTCCTCTGAAATACGTAATTCTTGTATTACCTGTGTCAGCTGATCTTGTACTTCCCGGATTTCTCTTTGGTGTTGTGTATTAATTTGATTCTGATTTTGTTTGAATTTTCTTATTTGTTCATACTCTTCTGTGTCAGTGAAGGCTACGGGTCTTGTGTCATTCAGATCATCATCTACCTTTGTAGATAAGTTAGTGAATTGATCCGAAAGTTCGGCTACTTTCTCCGATAGTGTACTTATTTCCTCAGCGTGTTTTTCTGAACCAAGTTTCAGAGTATCTACTTTGTCCTTTAAGTTTTCCTGAGCTTTTGCAAGTTGCGTAACCGAATCGGTAGATGCAACTGAGTCAAATTTAGCCCACAAGGTCTCATGATTTTCATGAACAATGGTTTGCAGCTCTTTTATGGCTGCTTCGTGATTCTGTAATGCATTTTCATGCCGCGAAAAAATAGGTTGAAAATGCTCACAAATTTGTGTTTTTACGTCATTACAGACTTTTTGACATTTCGATTCAATGTTATGTAACTCAGTAGTTAAATCTTCACGCGTTTGTTCAAGAGTTTGTTCCAATGAGTCTAACTTTTGAAGCTGTTGCTGTGTTTGTCTCTGGTGTTGTTCCATTGTGTCTAACTTTTTAAGATTTTGTTCCACTGTGTCTAACTTTTTAAGATTTTGTCCCATTTGTTTCTGATTTTGTTCAAGTGTTGTGTCTAACTTTTGTAGCTTTTGTCCCATTTGTTGCATTAACTGTAATAACAATGCACTGGTGTCTGAAACATGTTCCTCAGTGCTTTTCGGCAGTGAATTTGCACCGGCAACATTGACATTTTGACATGCAGAAAATGTGTCTTGACTTATTTGAGAAAACGGCGAGAACCCAAAACCTGAGTCTACAGTATTCGCAAAATTGTGTCCTGTCATTCCCGATTCCTGAGGCAAGCTGTTGCCGACCGATCGATCGATAATGCGTCCCTCTTCACTAATTGTTTCACTGTCCACGCCATTGTTTGCCGCCTGCTCCATTTCCCTATGAACAGTTACCAAATTACTACTTTGAACATCAGCTAATTCATTACTCGGTGGCGCTAACACACTGCTTTCATTTTCACTGTCATTTCTCAGTTTACTTTGGAGCCTAGTATTACGTTTTTCACACGCCATTATTGTCACAGTATTTCACACGACAACACAGAAAAACACAATTTGAAGATCAAAAATAAGAGAACACATTAACATAGCACTGAAAATAATATCTAGTTAATTGCAAGCGCAGCTGCGAAATACTTGGTGCAAATCTACATGCATGCCACAACTGTTTTACTGTACAACAATGAAAAACTACAACTACAAAGGAAATTCTCTCTATGATTACGCGCTACCAATAAGCAATAGCTACACCAATTACACAAACTACAAGAAAAAATCAGAAGATTCCAGTGAGGTATCCTCGGCTAAGGGTCGACATATGAAACGTCCCCTTTGAACAATAATACACGACTGTCCTTTAACTGACACACAATATTTTTAGCGCAACGCAATCTGACTATCAAAGATCCCTGCAAAAGAATGGCCCTGACTAACATTAAACTATACCTCTCACAAATCACTTACCTCACAAAAATCTTCACTGCTCAAGCTACTGCAATACAGCGAGCGCCACTACTGCCAGCTAAATAAAAGATTCAAACTATGGAAGGCACTAACTACTGATAGGGATAGTTAGCAAATGAAAGATATTAATAGAGAACGAACAATGTATTTACCTTGATATCATCACAAGTCATAATATATATATCAGTTCATGACAAATTACAAACCTCCGCCATCTCTCTCCCCACATCCACCACTGCTGGCGGCTCACCTCCAACTGCGCAACGCTACGCGCTGTTCACAGCCAGCTGCCTAATACTACAATGGCGAGTATTACAACAATGCAAAGCAGACACAGACTGCCCACAGCACAGCCAGTGATTGTCATACAGAGGTGGCGTTACCAATAAAAAACCTAAACAGCCTACTTACATAGAGAAAACATAAACAGCCTACTTACATAGAGAAAACATAAACAGCCTACTTACACACTGCCTAAAGCAGACGTAAAATGGTTCAGGTGGCTCTGAGCACTGTGGGACTTAACAACTGTGGTTATCAGTCCCCTAGAACTTAGAACTACTTAAACCTAACTAACCTAAGGACATCACACACATCCATGCCCGAGGCAGGATTCGAACCTGCGACCGGCATTCCAGTCACCCATGACTATTAGATTTTCGTCCCCCTTTACATACTGCATTACCCTTTCAATATCCTCATACACTTTCTCTATCTGTTCATCTTCAGCTTGCGATGTCGGCATGTATACCTGAACTATCGCTGTCGGTGTTGGTCTGCTGTCGATACTGTTCACAGTAACACACCCTCTGCCCTACCTTCCTATTCATAACGAATACTACACCTGTTATACCATTTTCTGCTGCTGTTGATATTACCCGATACTCATCTGACCAGAAATCCTTGTCTTCCTTCCACTTCACTTCACTGACCCCTACTATATCTAGATTGAGCCTTTGCATTTCCCTTTTCAGATTTTCTAGTTTCCCTATCACGTTCAAGCTTCTGACATTCCACGCCCCGACTCGTAGAACGTTATCCTTTCGTAGATTATTCAATCTTTTTCTTATGTCCTGTGAATACACGTTACGTGTCTTTAATGCAGTGGTTTCCATTGCCTTCTGCATCCTCATGTCGTTGATCATTGCTGATTCTTCCGCCTTTAGGGGCAATTTCCCACCCCTAGGACAAGAGAGTGCCCTGAACCTCTATCCGCTCCTCCGCCCTCTTTGACAAGGCCGTTGGCAGAATGAGGCTGACTTCTTATGCCGGAAGTCTTCGGCCGCCAGTGCTGATTATTTATCAAAATTTAGGCAGTGGCGGGGATTGAACCCGGTACCGAAGACGTCTCGATTATGAATCAGAAACGCTACCCCTTTTTTTTTTTTTTTTTTTTTTTTTTTTTTTTTTTTTTTTTTTTTTTTTTAATCTCATTTTTTTCGTTATTGTTCTTTTCAATTGTTCGTGGCGGACGTCACCTGACGCCCGTTGTAGTTCGTTATTGATCCATTCACTCAGTTTTTTTATTACAGAGGGCAGTCAACCCTCTGACCGAACACGCTGAGCTACCGTGCCGGCTGCCCTTAGACCACGGGTAGTCTACAAAATACAGTGGAAAAATACGTCTAGTGCTAGATGCCCGTGACATTAATAAAATTATTTTGTCAGTAAGGACTAGGCCAGAGAATATGGAGGAACAGTTGCAAAAGTTCTTTGGAGTGAAATATTTTTCACCCACAATGGCGATTTTCATATTGGCAAATCCCCTTGACGGAACAATGGAGAAAATATACAGCTTTCATTTTCGCTGATCTGAGTTACCAGTTTAAAGTACTCCCATTCGGTTTAAATACTAGTGCTGGGGTATTCATAACAGCTCTTGATTCGGTGTTACCCCCAGAGTTGCTTGATAGTCACCGTACATGTCGATGGCATTTTAATTGCGACTCCCACATGGGAAGAGCATATGGAAATAACACATAAAATATTGAGCAAATTCGAACAGGCTGGAGTCACTGCCAACCTAAAGAAAACAAAATTCGGTAGAGAAAAAATTTAATTTCTGGGACATTTCCTTTCACCCTGGGCATTGTGCAAAATGGCAGGAGAATGCAAGCTGTAAGGAATTTTCCAATTCCGCCTGCGAGAGAGAGTGCAATCGAATCCGCCAAGCGTTAATCAACGCAGGTATTCTGTACCACCCCGACATGGAGAAAGATTTTTGCGTTGCTGCTGATGCGTCTTTTACAGGACTAGGAGTCTGTCTGTTCCAAGTGGATAAAACAGACGCCGAACAATAGGTTAAAGTTTTGCGAGTCGTGTCTTAGCAGAATGTGAACGATCATTCTCAGTAATGGAATTTAAAGCCTTAGCTGGGATTTGGGCTTTCAAGAAATTTCATTTTTACTTTTATGGTAAAAAGGTAAAGGTGTACTGTGACCACCAATCGTTAAGTTTCTCGTTAACATGTAAACTGTTACACGCACGCTTCGCGAGGTGGGCTTTAGCGTTACAAGAGTATCGCTTCCAAATTTTATATATTAACGGGAAGGATAACGTCATTGATGATGCCTTGTCCAGGTTGCCACAGGGCATGTCTGAAAATACAGAACTTATCGAACAGGCATCAGAGTACAAAGTACTGTTAGTTAAAGATCAAACATACCAGCGTAATTTTCTAGACATGTGTAAACGTATGTCAGAATTGCAAACTGCTGACTGTAAGTGGAAAAACATTGTGCATATGGTCACTGAGAATCCGTATTCGGAATTAGCCAACCAATTTAAGATAAAAGATGGCATTTTGTACCATAAACCTAAGAAAGAGGAAGAACGGTGGTGCGTATGTATTCCGTAAAGTTGTTTACTCAAAAAAATGGCTCAAATGGCTCTGAGCACTATGGGACTTAACGTCTATGGTCATCAGTCCCCTAGAACTTAGAACTACTTAAACCTAACAACCTAAGGACATCACACAACACCCAGTCACCACGAGGCAAAGAAAATCCCTGACCCCGTCGGGAATCGAACCCGGGAAAGTTGTTTACGAGACTTTATCCGGTATACCCATAAAACTTGGGGCATTTTGGCATAAAAAGACTATTGCTAAAATCGAAAGGGTTTTGCTACTACCCGAATTTAGCCAGGTATGTCTACTGAATTTTGAGAACATGTCTCGTATGTCAGAGAACAAAACCGAGCAACCGTTCAACTAGAAACGAATTACATGCACCCGTACCGACGCATCAGTTACAAATACTTTCTTTGAACTTAACTGGACCACTCCCCACAGCACGAGGAGGGTGCAAATATATATTGGCAGTTTATGATGTGTTTTATAAGTACCTAAAGATGTATCTGCTCAAATGTTCTACAATACAGCCATTGTTAACAGGATGGAAAAAGATTATATACTCATAATAGGTAAACCGTAAGCCGTCATTTCAGATAATGCTGCATATTTTACTGGTTACAAGGGCAAAAATGTTCTGAGAAACCATACTATAAAACAAATACTGATAGCTAGGTTCCTTCGGGAAGCCAGTCCGGTGGAACGCATATTCAGCGACTTTAACAGATTCATGCGGACATACGCGCCGAACAAGCATAGAAAATGGATTCAATATGTAAATCTATTTGAGAACATATTTAACCATTTACCACATTCTGCCACCCAGTACACGCCAGGAGAATTGATGTTGTCTGATGATGAAAATGACGAGTGGGTAACTTCATTACCAAAGTTAAACTGTCGACAGTCGACTAGAGAAGAGAAGGTCAGCAAGGCTTTGACCTCTCTTAAAAAATGCGCTGAAATTAGGAAACAGAAGTACGACCGACAGTTAAGAAAAGTACAAGAGTTTGAAGTAAGAGAGATGGTACTGCTAAGGAACCACCCGAAGGCCTGTCTTATAAATAAAAGAAATAAGAAGTGGCATTTATTGTATAGTGGACCGTATGTCATTGAAAGGATACCGTATGGATGTAGTTATTTTCTAACTGATCCTGAGAATAAGAAACCAGTGGGTTTATGCCCATATAAGGACTTGAAAATTTTTTATAAATAATATAATTCAGCTGGCGTTTATTGGGTGGCAGAATGTGATAAATGGTTAAATATGTTCTCAAACAGGTTTTATGTGTGTATGTAATAGATGTAAGTTTAGGCTTCATTTCTTTTCATTAATGAATTTTCACTTTATTAGTAATCAAAATGAAAGTTTTTTCCAGGTATGTAGTAAAAATTTTATGCACTTAATGTCACAATAGAATTTGTGTAGAAATATGTAATGACAACTGCAATGATATATATAGCATTTTGAAACGGACTAAAGAATTTATTAATTAGTGATGATAGTAGTACACGTAACAGTAAAGCCATGAATCAATAAAAAAATCCAACAGGTAGAAACCAGGTAGTTTTATCTACCGAACTTATAAAAATAAAATGTCACTAAGATACTGAGGTATTGTATAAACCAGACCAGTGAGAAAAAGTCCAAAAAATGGTCTAATTGGCCAAGCATATGTTCAACTGGGAGATGAAGAAGCTTGAACAGGATAGAGTAGCATGGAGAGCTGCATCAAACCACTCTCAAGACTGAAGACCACAACAACAACAATGTAACAGGAAGGTACTCAAAATGTGCATTGTAATGAGTTATAATGTGCATTCGAATACATTATGTGTGTACTTTGTCGCCGGCTGTGGTGGCCGAACGGTTCTAGGCGCTACAGTCTGGAACCACGCCGCCGCTACGGTCGCAGGTTCGAATCCTGCCTCGGGCATGGATGTGTGTGATGTCCTTAGGTTAGTTAGGTTTAAGTAGTTCTAAGTTTTAGGGGACTGATGACCCTAGTAGGTAAATCCCATGGTGCTCAGAGCCATTTGAACCATTTGTATTTCCTCATGTAAATAAAATGTTAAAGTTTTCATGAAAAATTTAATGTGCCACAAGAGACTGTAAAGAACAGTGACTGTGTGCGCAAAGACCCGAATGAACGTTGTGTCAATAAACCGAATTCATTGTGATCAAAAGTAAGATCATTCACGGGAACTATAGTGTAATGAACAGTGTTCATGAAACAATATAAACGGTACAACGGCAGAGACGCTGGTTCTATTATACAGTGCATAGGTTAAATGTAATAAATAGCTTACAGACCGTGGCGAACCAACAAGTGTGTTTCGGACAAGGGCGTTATTAAACGCAGTCGAAGCACAGCTGATCTAAACGAACGTCAGCAAATCAATATCTGTCCGATGAGCGGAGTGGAGTAAGTCAACAACGGGAATCCATCCACGCAAGCGAACAGAACAGCTGATCTGCGCAAGCGTGTCCGGAGATACCTGTTTGTGACATTATAAACAGTGTGGTGTGTGACAGAAGTAGTGAGGCTGTGTAAACAGCCTACTCTGGGGCACAACGACTGTGTGAAGCTAAAGTTAACGTATGACAATCCGTGCATTTGAACAGCAATACGAAACGAAAATATAAATTTCAATAAAACTGTGACGAACTGTACTTGAACACTGTCATACAGTGGACTCCGTATGTATTAACAAGTGAACGATTAATTCATACGCAAAACAACAGAAACTGGTGCTGGATGAAACAATAAAACAGGGCGAATAATCATGGTTTTCCCCATCCGCAGGAATAAAAATCTATTTACCTATAATGTTGCCCATACCAACACCGAAAACTGTGAAATTCTTGCAAAATACTTTTCTAAATTACTGAATTGTGAAAAGCCTGCAGAAAAATTTGAGCTCCATCACACACAACGAAACCCAGACTCAAAGCCACCAACTTTACACGAGATTAAAGAGATAATACAGTCACTGAAAAATAACAAAGCATCAGGAGAAGATGTAGTGGGACGAAATTAAGCGTCACCCATCCACCAAAGTCAGCCCAGTTTGCAGGTGACTATAAGTTTAATTTAGTTTTGTTTATGTGTTTTCTTATTATTTGTAATAGATGTGAATTATCTAAAAGTTTTGTATTTTTTTTTATGTGTTTCATGTACGGAGAGGTCGGCGCAACGAACGGGGAGAGCATCTTCGTTGCCGCGACCAGAGAGGAAATTGCTGGCCGCTATACGTCGCGGGTCGACAGCCAAGGAGCAACAGAAGATCCTGGAACCGAGTTGTTGCGTCGTGTTTCTAAAAAATTAAAAATGAATTTTTATACTCTTTTTGTACAACAATGACGTCAGATAGAGCTTAATCTTATTGAAATGTCAGTCACTGTCTGTCAACGCTCAAGTTCACATCTGTATGTGTAGGAAGCTAATAAAATAGTGTATGCTACTAAAGTTGAAACACGTGTCTTGAAGATTTATTTATGAAGAATTATGTGAATGAATTAATAATATATTTGACAAGATGATTGAATTTTGACAGCGTTCATCGCGACTTTGAATCTAAAAAGTTTATTGAATGTGTGGTTCTGATATCGATTAGATCAAGATAACGTGTGTCGATATAATTTTCTGAGGAGAAACAAACGAAATTTAAATTCGGAAAAGTTTACGAAACCCAATTGGTCCAAGTGAGGTAATTCTTTGCATACGACTCAACGGATGTTTTACAGTTTCGTTCAAGAACCATCCTATGACAATTTAAAAGAATATGAATCATTTTTGAAAGTGGGTTGTAACTGACGTAGGTGACGAAGTCTGCACATGGTCATACACATATCAAACGAAAACCTAATACGTCGTTACACCACACCGTGGCGACCTTAGAAACAGGACTTGTGTGCAACTAAGGCACACAGGTACGAAACAAAACATCAAGAGTCCTTCGGAAGTTAACGCGAGTTTTCGTGGAGCCTTCACCAGCCAGCGGCGACTTCGTGGGTGTGGGCATCTGACGGAGCCGCAGCCAAGCAGTACGGTCACGCAGTTGTTCCACGAGAAGGCGCATCTGTTGGGCAGCAGCTGAACGCTGCAAACCCCGACAACCTTTTTTCTCCCTAAACTAATAGGCCCAGTACGTCAGCTGCGGAGCGTTCCTCCGGCTGGTATTAGAGGTGTTGCTGAGGGCTTCGCCTGTCTACGGCGGTGCCGGGCGTGGTCGCAGCCAGTGACGTTTCCGGTGTTCGACTCAGCGTCCTGGCCGGTTGCGGAAGCGGGGTCGCAGCATCTCAGCGGCTGCATCGACGGCTGTTTTTTCTGCAGCCCCATAGCAGCACTCTGATCATCGAGAACTACAAATTACAATATTAAGTATCCGGTGAGTTTGTTTCAAGTTGGAAGTGGAGTGTTGTATATAGGGAGTGTGCTTTTATAGGATTGTTGATTACAAGTCTGCGTGTGTAAATAGTTAATATCTTACAATAATGTCGGGAAGTGAAATGTCAGACGAAGAGCAATCTATGTCCGATAGGAGCATGAGATCCCTTTTTAGGGCGATCGCTAAATTAAAACAATCTAACGGGGATTTTCTAGCTGAATTAAAACAGTCTAACGAAGAATCTGCTGCTAGATTAAAAGAGGAACTAAAACAGGAATTAAAACAGTCTAACGAAGAATCTACTGCTAGATTAAAACAGTCTAACGAAGAATCTATGGCTAGATTAAAACAGTCTAACGAAGAATCTATGGCTAGATTAAAACAGTCTAACGAGGAATCTACTGCTAGATTGAAAGAGGAACTTAAACAGGAGTTAAAACAGTCTAACGAGGAATCTACTGCTAGACTTAAAGGGGAGCTAACAAAATCTACAGACAGGTTACAGGAATATCTTAATGAAACCAGTCGAGAATTAAGTGATAAAATAGAGTCTTCTAAAGTTGAAATGCAGGAAAAATTAGTAGGACTTAGTAATAAGATTGCCGATAATTGTAAAAGGTTAGAAGAACATATCCAGGAATCGCGCGAGGAAAAAGCTCGCATGCGAAACGATATTACTGACTTAACCGACAGACTAGATAGTGTCAATATCTTAGTTGTAAATGAAATACAGAAAAATAACAATATGTTACGAGATGAATTTTCTATGCAAACGGAAACTGTTCGTAGAGAATTATTGGAATCTATTAAAGAGGTCTCTACCAAACCTGTAGAGATTTCTTCAATAGATAATGTAGAATTAGAGACATTAACTCATCAAGTAGAAAAGGACCATACCGAAATCGAAAACATGAAATCTTTAATTACTGAAATATGCAGTAACCTTAAGACTGCCAAAGATAATAACATTGATGAAGGTACAAAGCGTTCACATCGTGAACACAGTGAAGAATCGATATTAGCTAATCGCGTATCCAATACAGAAATGCGGATACACGAAATTACTAAACGGTTATCGGAATTAGATAATAACGAGAACATTTCAGGTAGTAGAGGTAATAACATAATCAGAGACAACAGTCGCATCGAATTTGCTAGCTCGGACGACAACAATATGAATAAAGCAATCACGGCAAGCCAATCCGATGCAACTCCGTCTCTGCAATCTAAACAAAATCCGACTATTTCTCTCGCAGAACGTCTGGATGACATAACGACAAATTCAAATGTAGCAAGTCGATTTCCTGTATTCAAACCAGGAGGCGAACTTCACCCTATAATCTTTATAAAAGCTTTTGAAACATCATTATCTCCTAAATGGAGTAATGAAAAACGCATTCAATTTGTAATAGGACATTTAGATGCAGATGCTGCGGAATGGGCAGTACTGCATAGAACTGAATTCAGGGATTGGGATGATTTTGTTAAGCAATTTAAACAAAATTATTGGTCAAGAGGAAAACAACAACACTTAACTTTAGAGTTGTTAGACCCTCCTCCATATTCTAAACGGTGGAGAGGTTATAGGAATTATTTCGAATGGAATTTAAACCGTGCTAAATTAATTGAAAGTCATCTAATGCGAGTCCTAATTAGTGGATTACCGTATTATGTAAAGGAAAGAAAAATGTTATTCTACGAATTATACAAAACCTTAATAATGGGGACGAAACAGTTAACACCCGGGGTGTGTGGTTATATTTTAACGACTTGTTGTATTGGAAAGCACAGAGGGAACACCAGAGATGGAAAATCTGCATTCCGAAAACTGTTGTGGACGAGTTAATTACTTATATTCATGAAGGTTACGGGCATTTTGGGATTCATAAATGTATTAAACATCTAATGAAGTATTATTATTTCAAAAATATGTCCCGTATTGTGAGAAGTATTATTAGGGCTTGTGAAACCTGTCAAAAGGTTAAAGTTAATAACAAATCCAAGCGTTATAAATTATATGCTGTAATTCCTCGAGGTTTGTGGGATCTACTGTCATTAGATTTTTTCGGCCCTCTGCCTCGGAGTTCAGGAGGATTAACATATGTGTTTGTTGTAATGGAATGTTGGTCCAAACATGTGAAACTATATACTTTGAAACGAGCGAATACAGCAAGCGTTATACGCTGCCTCACCCGAAATTACTTTGTTAACTGGGGCATTCCTAAACGACTTATGTCTGACAACGGTAGTGCCTTTATTAGTCAAAGATTTCAAGATATGATAAGACAATATGGAATCAAACATATCTTAATTTCGAAATATCACCCTCAAAGTAATTTAGTAGAAAGAGTCATGAAAGAATTAGGACGATTATGTAGAACTTATTGTGCACATAAACATACTCGGTGGGCCAAACTAATGCCTGAATTCGAAAAGATATTAAATGAATTGCCTCACCTAACGACGGGATTATCACCTATAGAAATTTTAGGCAAACGAATTATAGGTGAGCCTTTACTAGCTGCTTTACCTTGGCCACCAGTAAATGAGATCCAACAATGCATTCCAGACGAAAAAGTTTGCGAACAGATTGTAAAAAATGCCGAACGGAGAATTAAAAGTTATAATCAACAGGCTATAGAACCCTCATTTCAGGTAGGAGATCTTGTGTTAGTACGATCTCATCCTAAAAGTTCTAAGATCGATAAGGAATGTAGAAAATTCTTCTTTATCTTTGAAGGTCCATATGTTGTACATAAGATTGTACATCCCAAAGCATTGCTTCTTATGGAACCTTCATCAGGTGTAATTAAAGGATTATATAGTGTTGATCAAATGAAACCCTTCATTCCTAAATAAGTTAATATTTAGTATATGTTACACACGGAAGAGCGTTCATAGTTTATTCATGTGAAGTTTTTCGTGATAGTTACGTGTTATTTTAAATAAATGACAGAAAGCTTAAACATGTGTTCTACAATAATCTACTGGTACTTCAAAAAGAGAAAGATAACCAAAAGGGGGATTTATATGGAGGAAATTTTGCTCTTAGGTCTAAAGGAATTTTGCGTATTTTAAATTTACTCGGATAGTAGGAACCAAAGGGGATGGTTAATAGTTTTAGGGACCATGGGCGTCCAGAGCTATATGGCTCACGAGAACATAGCAGAGTGCCTTTAATAGAGGTTTGTAATAGTGTTAATATAGAACACACCAAACGGGGCTCTCTCGCTTGTTTCTCCTAAATAAATGGCCATTACCCAACAAGGTGTCCGAAGGTAAAGAGAGCCGTGCCGAGATTCTAAAGAAAGTTTTGCTTGATTTCTTCTTGACCTCAGGCATAAATAAGGCATTAGGGAAGAGAATGACGTAAAGTAAATAGTACTATTAGTTATTGTGAGAAACTTATTAGTAATATACATTCTTGGAAAGAATAACTCTAGTAAATAAATGAAACTGAAACTAATCTATCACAATTTGAACGCTCTGTCCTAATGTACAACGTTAAAGAACGTACTAAATTAGTATTTATTAGCAACTATTAACTGAAGAGGAGCAATCTCCCTATATTCGGTTACGAATTACCATAATAGCACAATTAAGAGTAAATGACAAATAGTCACAACAATATCGTATTAAAAGGATTAAATCTATCTAATAGCAAGGACTCTAGGTTACGTAAAATGTGAGGAAAATGTATTAACAGTTAAATATTGTATATTGAAAAGTTTTAATTTCGGTTAAAACCTGACAAACTGAGCTTGTGGGTGGGGTATGTAGTGGGACGAAATTAAGCGTCACCCATCCACCAAAGTCAGCCCAGTTTGCAGGTGACTATAAGTTTAATTTAGTTTTGTTTATGTGTTTTCTTATTATTTGTAATAGATGTGAATTATCTAAAAGTTTTGTATTTTTTTTATGTGTTTCATGTACGGAGAGGTCGGCGCAACGAACGGGGACAGCATCTTCGTTGCCGCGACCAGAGAGGAAATTGCTGGCCGCTATACGTCGCGGGTCGACAGCCAAGGAGCAACAGAAGATCCTGGAACCGAGTTGTTGCGTCGTGTTTCTAAAAAATTAAAAATGAATTTTTATACTCTTTTTGTACAACAATGACGTCAGATAGAGCTTAATCTTATTGAAATGTCAGTCACTGTCTGTCAACGCTCAAGTTCACATCTGTATGTGTAGGAAGCTAATAAAATAGTGTATGCTACTAAAGTTGAAACACGTGTCTTGAAGATTTATTTATGAAGAATTATGTGAATGAATTAATAATATATTTGACAAGATGATTGAATTTTGACAGCGTTCATCGCGACTTTGAATCTAAAAAGTTTATTGAATGTGTGGTTCTGATATCGATTAGATCAAGATAACGTGTGTCGATATAATTTTCTGAGGAGAAACAAACGAAATTTAAATTCGGAAAAGTTTACGAAACCCAATTGGTCCAAGTGAGGTAATTCTTTGCATACGACTCAACGGATGTTTTACAGTTTCGTTCAAGAACCATCCTATGACAATTTAAAAGAATATGAATCATTTTTGAAAGTGGGTTGTAACTGACGTAGGTGACGAAGTCTGCACATGGTCATACATATATCAAACGAAAACCTAATACGTCGTTACACCACACCGTACATGCCTCCTTATGGATGGTTAAGGAAGAGTCTTTAAAATCTAATATAGCTTTATATTTACACAGCCAATCTATACCTAAAATTATGGCCACATTTAAGTTGGCTACGACGAGTACAGAGTGGGCAATTAATTGTTTAGCAATTTCAAAAGTTACATAAACTTCCTCAGTAATATTTTGACTTCTTTTACCAGTAACTCCTATAATTTTCACCCCAGTTACAGGTAAAGTCGGGAAATTCCAATATTTTCTTTTAAGCTGAAATAATTCTTTGGATAAAATACTTACTTCGCTACCCGAATCAACTATAATATTTACTTCGGTATCTTTAATATAACCTTTAATAACGGGTTTATAAGTTACATTCTCCCTTATCTGATTGTCTTCCTGAAGTAAATCTTGTTGCCAGTCACCGTCCTTTTGGCAGCTTAATGATAAATTGCAATTGGGTCTTGTATAATCTTGACCAATAGTTCCCTTTAGTTGACCCGTACTAAAGGACTTTACTAGTTTTCCGAACGTTCTATGATGACGTCACCTACAACTTGACCTTCATTAATTACTTGAGGATGATTTATCTCATGATCGTTATTGTGTAATTTCCGCACTTTAGAGTTATTACCACGATTTTGTTGGCTCTCTTTATCTTTAGATTGACGTTTTATATAACAGAACCGGCTATGATTGTTGTTATTAGCTTTTCGTGGTTCTGAATTATTATTATTGTTTCGAGGATTGTCATTTCTACCAAATCTAAACTTCTCGTCTTCCCTTTCTCTATTAAGTATATCTAACTGCTCTAAATATCCTAACAATTCGCACGGCTGTGACCATTCTCTTTCTATCATTCTTTCCTTTACGTAATACGGTAACCTACTAATTAGGACTCGTATTAAATGACTTTCAATAATTGGTTCTTCAATTAATTTAGCACGGTTTAAATGCCATTCAAAATAATTCCTATAACCTCCCCACCGTTTAGAATATGGAGGAGGGTCTAACAACTCTAAAGTTAAGTGTTGTTGTTTTCCTCTCGACCAATGATTTTGTTAAGCAGTTTAAACAAAATTATTGGTCGAGAGGAAAACAACAACACTTAACTTTAGAGTTGTTAGACCCTCCTCCATATTCTAAACGGTGGGGAGGTTATAGGAATTATTTTGAATGGCATTTAAACCGTGCTAAATTAATTGAAGAACCAATTATTGAAAGTCATTTAATACGAGTCCTAATTAGTAGGTTACCGTATTACGTAAAGGAAAGAATGATAGAAAGAGAATGGTCACAGCCGTGCGAATTGTTAGGATATTTAGAGCAGTTAGATATACTTAATAGAGAAAGGGAAGACGAGAAGTTTAGATTTGGTAGAAATGACAATCCTCGAAACAATAATAATAATTCAGAACCACGAAAAGCTAATAACAACAATCATAGCCGGTTCTGTTATATAAAACGTCAATCTAAAGATAAAGAGAGCCAACAAAATCGTGGTAATAACTCTAAAGTGCGGAAATTACACAATAACGATCATGAGATAAATCATCCTCAAGTAATTAATGAAGGTCAAGTGGTAGGTGACGTCATCATAGAACGTTCGGAAAACTAGTAAAGTCCTTTAGTACGGGTCAACTAAAGGGAACTATTGGTCAAGATTATACAAGACCCAATTGCAATTTATCATTAAGCTGCCAAAAGGACGGTGACTGGCAACAAGATTTACTTCAGGAAGACAATCAGATAAGGGAGAATGTAACTTATAAACCCGTTATTAAAGGTTATATTAAAGATACCGAAGTAAATATTATAGTTGATTCGGGTAGCGAAGTAAGTATTTTATCCAAAGAATTATTTCAGCTTAAAAGAAAATATTGGAATTTCCCGACTTTACCTGTAACTGGGGTGAAAATTATAGGAGTTACTGGTAAAAGAAGTCAAAATATTGCTGAGGAAGTTTATGTAACTTTTGAAATTGCTAAACAATTAATTGCCCACTCTGTACTCGTCGTAGCCAACTTAAATGTGGCCATAATTTTAGGTATAGATTGGCTGTGTAAATATAAAGCTATATTAGATTTTAAAGACTCTTCCTTAACCATCCATAAGGAGGCATGTACTTTTAAAGTGAGGTTTTCTAACAGTCAAGTACCTGAAGATTGCTACGAATCCTTACAGATTAAGTACGCACCGACCATGAATCTATTAACAGATTTTAGTGATCTTGGGTATGCAGTATACCAATGTCAGGCTAGTAATAGTATCGAAACCGAAGTGAAAGAAAAATGTTTATCTACGAATTGTCTATCCGAGCAAGAAAAGGAAGAGTTGGAATCTTTGATGTTAGAATTTAGAGCCGTCTTCTCAGATGAACCGGGGAGAATTAAAGATTACGTTTGTAAACTTAAGATTAAAGATAAAAAACCATTCTTTAAGAAACCTTATCCCATTCCAGTACAATTCAAAGAACCGGCTAGTAGAGAAATAAGTAAGATGCTAGAACAAAACATTATCGAACGATCATGTAGCGCTTTTAACAGTCCGTTGTGGGTAGTTAAGAAAGCCACTGGTGGGGTACGACTGGTTCTGGATGCCCGTGAATTAAATAAAATTATAGAGATGGAAAGAGATAGACCTATTCCTATGGAGGACGTACTTCTTAAGATCGCTGGTTCTCGTTATATGAGTACAATGGATTTAACCGCCGGCTACCATCAAGTAACATTACACCCGGATTCACGGCAATATACGGCTTTTCTTTTTGAAGGCAGATCATATCAGTTCCAAGTTTTACCTTTTGGACTTAATATATCAGTGTCAACTTTCATTAGGGCATTAGATTCTGCTTTGGGTCAGCAATTGTTACAAAAGATTATTTTATATGTAGATGATATTTTGGTAGCTACTAAAACGTGGGAAGAACACGTAACGATATTACGGGAATTGTTTAACCGTTTAATTGACAGAGGAATTACTTTAAAATTATCTAAGTCTTACTTCGGAAAGGAGGAAGTGAGATTTTTGGGGCATATAGTGGACAGTAAAGGTATTAGGCCAGACCCAGCACGTATTGAAGCTATTGCTCGATGCCCGAGTCCTAGAAATCGGAAACAATTGAAATCATTCTTAGGAATGGTAGGATTCCTGAGAAGATTTCTTCCAGGGCAGGATATTGTTAATCCTAAATTACTAGATTTATTGAAAGAGAAGTCAGTATGGCTCTGGGGACAAGAGGAAGAGGAAGTTTTTAATAAGATAAAAGGAGCGTTAACCAAAGCCAAAATGTTATACCACCCAGATTTCAATCAGGACTTTTGTATGTGTACGGATGCCTCTGATTATGGTGTGTCTTGTGTAATATTCCAAGGTGATCTGACCAATGAAGAGGGATTATATCGGCCTATTGGATTCGCTAGTCGAACTTTAAATAAACATGAAAGGAATTATTTTGTATCCGAGAAGGAAGCTCTCGCAGTGGTATGGGGTTTTCAACGATTTAGAGGATTATTAATGGGAAGAAAAACAATTGTATATACTGATCATCTGGCTTTAATCTTTTTGAACAATTGCCGGTTACTTCACCGTAGGCTATTACGTTGGGTATTATGCTTGCAAGAATTTCAGTACGAAATTAGGTATATAAAAGGATCTCAGAATGTAGTTTCAGATGCTTTGTCGAGGCTTCCCGTAGGGATGGAGAATATTAATATTGCAGAAGAACCAGGAACAAATTACCATGTTTATTTCCTTTTAACTAAGGAGAACGAACGTAAGGTTAAACGGATAGTAACTGCTGTTAGATGCAATCAAAGAAATGACGATCAATATAGGGACCTTATACAAAACCTTAATAATGGGGACGAAACAGTTAACACCCGGGGTGTGTGGTTATATTTTAACGACTTGTTGTATTGGAAAGCACAGAGGGAACACCAGAGATGGAAAATCTGCATTCCGAAAACTGTTGTGGACGAGTTAATTACTTATATTCATGAAGGTTACGGGCATTTTGGGATTCATAAATGTATTAAACATCTAATGAAGTATTATTATTTCAAAAATATGTCCCGTATTGTGAGAAGTATTATTAGGGCTTGTGAAACCTGTCAAAAGGTTAAAGTTAATAACAAATCCAAGCGTTATAAATTATATGCTGTAATTCCTCGAGGTTTGTGGGATCTACTGTCATTAGATTTTTTCGGCCCTCTGCCTCGGAGTTCAGGAGGATTAACATATGTGTTTGTTGTAATGGAATGTTGGTCCAAACATGTGAAACTATATACTTTGAAACGAGCGAATACAGCAAGCGTTATACGCTGCCTCACCCGAAATTACTTTGTTAACTGGGGCATTCCTAAACGACTTATGTCTGACAACGGTAGTGCCTTTATTAGTCAAAGATTTCAAGATATGATAAGACAATATGGAATCAAACATATCTTAATTTCGAAATATCACCCTCAAAGTAATTTAGTAGAAAGAGTCATGAAAGAATTAGGACGATTATGTAGAACTTATTGTGCACATAAACATACTCGGTGGGCCAAACTAATGCCTGAATTCGAAAAGATATTAAATGAATTGCCTCACCTAACGACGGGATTATCACCTATAGAAATTTTAGGCAAACGAATTATAGGTGAGCCTTTACTAGCTGCTTTACCTTGGCCACCAGTAAATGAGATCCAACAATGCATTCCAGACGAAAAAGTTTGCGAACAGATTGTAAAAAATGCCGAACGGAGAATTAAAAGTTATAATCAACAGGCTATAGAACCCTCATTTCAGGTAGGAGATCTTGTGTTAGTACGATCTCATCCTAAAAGTTCTAAGATCGATAAGGAATGTAGAAAATTCTTCTTTATCTTTGAAGGTCCATATGTTGTACATAAGATTGTACATCCCAAAGCATTGCTTCTTATGGAACCTTCATCAGGTGTAATTAAAGGATTATATAGTGTTGATCAAATGAAACCCTTCATTCCTAAATAAGTTAATAATTAGTATATGCCACACACGGAAGAGCATTCATAGTTTATTCATGTGAAGTTTTTCGTGATAGTTACGTATTATTTTAAAGAATGAAACAGAAAGCTTAAACAAGTGTTCTACAATAATCTACTGGTACTTCAAAAAAAGAGAAAGATAACCAAAAGGGGGATTTATATGGAAGAAATTTTGCTCTTAGGTCAAAAGGAATTTTGGATATTTTAAATTTACTCGGATAGTAGGAACCAAAGGGGATGGTTAATAGTTTTAGGGACCATGGGCGTCCAGAGCTATATGGCTCACGAGAACATAGCAGAGTGCTTTTAATAGAGGTTTGTAATAATGTTAATATAGAACACACCAAACGGGGCTCTCTCGCTTGTTTCTCCTAAATAAATTGCCATTACCCAACAAGGTGTCCGAAGGTAAAGAAAGCCGTGCCGAGATTCTAAAGAAAGTTTTGCTTGATTTCTTCTTGACCTCAGGCATAAATAAGGCATTAGGGAAAAGAATGACGTAAAGTAAATAGTACTATTAGTTATTGTGAGAAACGTATTGGTAATATACATTCTTGGAAAGAATAACTCTAGTAAATAAATGAAACTATAACTAATCTATCACAATTTGAATGCTCTGTCCTAATGTACAACGTTAAAGAACGTACTAAATTGGTATTTATTAGCAACTATTAACTGAAGAGGAGCAATCTCCCTATATTCGGTTACGAATTACCATAATAGCACAATTAAGAGTAAATGACAAATAGTCACAACAATATCGTATTAAAAGGATTAAATCTATCTAAGAGCAAGGACTCTAGGTTACGTAAAATGTGAGAAAAATGTATTAACAGTTAAATATTGTATATTGAAAAGTTTTAATTTCGGTTAAATCCTGACAAACTGAGCTTGTGGGTGGGGTATGTAGTGGGACGAAATTAAGCGTCACCCATCCACCAAAGTCAGCCCAGTTTGCAGGTGACTATAAGTTTAATTTAGTTTTGTTTATGTGTTTTCTTATTATTTGTAATAGATGTGAATTATCTAAAAGTTTTGTATTTTTTTTATGTGTTTCATGTACGGAGAGATCGGCGCAACGAACGGGGACAGCATCTTCGTTGCCGCGACCAGAGAGGAAATTGCTGGCCGCTATACGTCGCGGGTCGACAGCCAAGGAGCAACAGAAGATCCTGGAACCGAGTTGTTGCGTCGTGCTTCTAAAAAAATTAAAAATGAAGTTTTATACTCTTTTTGTACAACAATGAGATCATATAGATCTCAATCTTATTGAAATGTCAGTCACTGTCTGTCAACGCTCAAGTTCACATCTGTATGTGTAGGAAGCTAATAAAATAGTGTATGCTACTAAAGTTGAAACACGTGTCTTGAAGATTTATTTATGAAGAGTTATGTGAACAGATTAATAATATATTTGACAAGATTATTGATTCAGACAGCGTTGGCCGAAACTTTGAATCTAAAAAGTTTATTTAATGTGTGATTCTGATATCGATTAGATCAAGATAACGTGTGTCGATATAATTTTCTGAGGAGAAACAAACGAAATTTAAATTCGGAAAAGTTTACGAAACCCAATTGGTCCAAGTGAGGTAATTCTTTGCATACGACTCAACGGATGTTTTACAGTTTCGTTCAAGAACCATCCTATGACAATTTAAAAGAATATGAATCATTTTTGAAGTGGGTTGTAACTGACGTAGGTGACGAAGTCTGCACATGGTCATACATATATCAAACGAAAACCTAATACGTCGTTACACCACAAAGACCACATCATCGCAGAATTATGGAAAAATGCAGGAGAAAATCTTATTGCAAAACTCAAAGAAATTATACATGAAATCTGGAAAACTCAAAAAAACCCACAGATTGGAAGACAGCAATCATACAACCTCTGTACAAAAAAGGAAGTAAAACAGACCCCAACAACTATCGTGGAATTTCTTCATTGTCAATAACATACAAAATTCTGTCTAAAGCCCTACTAAACCGAGCAGAACCTCAGCTGGATTCAAAACTAGTCGAATACCAAGGTGGATTCAGAAAAGGTCGATCATGCGTAGAACAAATCCTTAACTTGAAAAACTCAATGAAATATTTGCATAGTACTTCAAACAAAAGTTATGTCATCAAGTTTGTCGACTTTAAAAAAGCATATGACAGTATAGACCGAGAATCCCTTTTTGAAGTATTAGCAGAATTTGGACAAGATCAAAAGACAACAAACATCATAAAAGAAACACTCACGGAGACCAAATCCAAAGTAAAATTTATGGGAGAATTGAGCACAGAATTTGAAATAGACACTGATGTACTGTCTCCAGTGCTCTTCAGTTGTGCGCCGACCACGGTGGCTACGCGGTTCTAGGCGCTGCAGTCCGGAGCCGCGCGACTGCTCCGGTCGCAGGTTCGAATCCTGCCTCGGGCATGGATGTGTGTGATGTCCTTAGGTTAGTTAGGTTTAAGTAGTTCTAAGTTCTAGGGGACTGATGACCTCAGAAGTTAAGTCCCATAGCGCTTAGAGCCATTTGAACCATTTTTTTTCTTCAGTTGTGCTCTTGAAAAAGTTGTTAGAAAATGGAGAAAATCAGGTGCACCAGCACACAGACTGGGACCAAGACGTAAGGGCATAGAATTAGACTGTTTAGCATTTGCTGATGACGTGGCACTGATCGCACAAGACATTACCGATGCAGAGAAACAGCTAGAATTATTACAAGAGCAGGCAGCAAAAACAGGATTACAAATTTCATTTCAAAAACAAAATTTATGACTGACATCAAAGATGCACATTCTGATCTCAAAACTGGTAATAACTACACCTCTCGAGTAAAAGAATTTAAACATTTAGGTGAATGGATTGCAGAAAATTGTAATGAAAAGAAATCTGTCAGATCAAGAGTCCAGAAAATGGAGACGGCGTTTCAATTAACAAAAAACATTTACAACAAAAAGAGTCTCTCGTGGTACTGCAAAATACGACACTACACAACAGTATTTAAACCCGAAGCTCTCTACGCATCTGAGACACTAAACCTTCAACACAGAACACCAAAAGAGGAGTTAGAAGTGAAATAACGTAAAATAATGAGGAAAATCCTAGGACCAAGGACTAAAGATGGTGTGCATTATCCAAAACCCAATGCAGAAATATATAAAAATATCTCCAAAATAACAGACACAATGGGCATGAGAAGAATCCAATTCCTGGGGCATTTAGAAAGAATGGACTCAAACAGGTTCACGCACAGAATCCATACATTTTTTAAAGAACAAAACTTCGAAGACCGAACTGGTACAAACAAACGGAAAATGCCCTGAGAGAATTAAGGTCTCCAAAACCACAAGATAGAAATGAAATCAGAAAAATCACAAACACAAGGGGTTTTGAGGAAGAAGAGAGAAAAACTAACCGACATACGTAGTCTACGCAACGAAAGCTAGCCCATTCGTTGTTTATGAAGGAATACTGGGCGAAAAGGAAGGCCAACAAATGTTGATTACGCGTGGTCCTAAGTGATCCATCCGCGAAGAAGAAGAAGAAGAAGAATTGATGCTGCAGTTGTTCTTGCATTTCATGAAACTTTGCTGTGGAGCGGTGGCGGAGAACACCTGAACACCTGCAAGGAGGGCAGAAGACGGCGCACGTCCGGTACGAGATTGCGTGCGACTCGCCGCTGTCCCGCCTCAGCCGATCGCTCGCCTCGGTGACGTCACAACCTGGAGTACGCGCTGTCGGGGGCGCAATCCGGTGCACACTCCCTTGTCACTTCACCAGCTTCCCGCGGAAGAAGATTAACAACGAACATTCTAAATTCCGTAAAAAACGTTAACGATGAACTGAATTGAAATAATTTATACCTGTATTTAGGTCTTTAAATGTCGAATAAGAGTACAGTCTTAAAGCTCTGTCCTGGTTTTCCCTCGGTTTCCCAGTGGCTTTTACCCAAATGGAGGAGCATAAAACAAATTATTCCGAGGAAAGGTAGCAAAAAGACTTCACTCAACTTCAGAATAAAATCATCCATGTGCAAGAACTGCAAGAAAGTACCTCAATTATTACAACTATTGAAATCACATGTGTCTGTCGTCACTTGTTTGGATGCAGGCAAACATAAATCAAATACGGCTACCGTCACCTATTTGGACGTAGACATTATAAACGGAAATATGCTATCGTGGAATGCCATTTACAAGACTGTACGTAACTCTGCAAATGGCATTCCAGGGGCTTTTATAGCATAGACAACGGAGAAAAAAAGAGTATAAATTAAAACATCGATACGCAACAATGGAAGCGCTATACGCGCTCTCAGAATAGTAATTTGTAGTATCTTTGTCATTTGGTATAAGAGGAATGAACTTTTTTGTTTCATTGTTTTCTTGGTTCTGATGTTCTAGCTGACGGACGCTTATTGTTCAAGGTCTGTAACTAACACAATTATCTATCGTAATACTAGTAATATTTTGAATACTTATAAAAATAATCAGTCAAAATTGTGTTTTTGTCAGTAGCAAATACCTTTCCCGCCCATGATTTAGTTACGTAATAAATAAATGTTGCCCTGGCCATTTGGTATAGGTTCATTGTTGTAGCAACGCTATTAATAATGAAAATAATATCAGCTATTTTAATAGTCATTTAACGCTAAAAGTATTAAAAAGGATAATCTCAATAAATACAAAACGGCGTCTTGTAATATTTTTCAATTCATTTTTAGCCAGAGGTACAGTTTTATTAAGAGTAATTTCTATAAATGTGTACGATGCCGTTTTACAGAGGCAGCTATCCTGGAGCATCAAGCCTCACAGAAAAAATAATTATGCATTGTGTTTAGTTGGCTTATGGCGTAATATTAAAGAACGGATGTCTTCATGTTGGAATACGTACGATATTTCTGGCGATAGCGACCTGAGAAAATTTAGCCGTGGCTTTAAACAAACATAAAGGAGAATTTTTAACAAAACATTTCATTCAATATCAGTATATTCTCTTTCATTCAAAAAAAATAGTCACGCGATTTTGTCCAGAATGTTCTTGAAAACAGTCTCGAAAAATTGTGGCATGGTGCATTGTCATGGGAACATGAAGTCCATGAATGACTGCAAATGGTCTCCAAGTAGTCTGACATAACCATTTCCAGTCAATGATAGGTTCAGAAGGACCAGAGGACGTCCATTCCATACAAACACAGCCCACACCATTATGGAGCCAAAACCAGCTTGCAAAGTGTCTTGTGGTCATCTTGGGTCCATTACCTCGTAGAATCTGTGTCGCACTCGAACCCTATCATTAGTTGTTACCAGCTGGAATCGAGGCTCATCCGACCAGGCAGCGGTTTTCCTGTCGTCTAGGGTGCAACCGGTATGGGCGCGAGCCAAGAAGAGGTTCTGCAGGCGATGTCGAGCGGTTAGCAAAGGCAACCAGGTCGGTCATCTGCTGCACAGCCCATTAACGCCAAATTCGCCGCATTGTCCTAACGAATACGTTCGTCGTGTATTCCAGATTTATTTCAGCGGGTCCGCAGCTCGTGGTCGTGCGGTAGAGTTCTCGCTTCCCACGTCCGGGTTCCCGCGTTCGATTCCCGGCGGGGTTAGGGATTTTGTCTGCCTCGTGATGACTGGGTGTTGTGTGTAATGTCCTTAGGTTAGTTAGGTTTAAGTAGTTCTAAGTTCTAGGGGACTGATGACCATAGATGTTAAGTTCCATAGTCCTCAGAGCCATTTGAACCATTTTTTGATTTCAGCGGTCATTTTACGCAGTACTGCTTGCCTGTTAGCACTGACAACTTTACGCAAATGCCGCTGCTCTCGTTAAGTAAAGTCCTTGGTGATAGGTAGGTGGAATTTGGTATTCTCTGCACACTCTTGACCTGTGGATATCGGAATACTGCATTCTCGAACAATTTCCGAAATGCCATAATCACGACGGAGACTTTTCACATGAATCACCTGAGTACGAATGACAACTCCGCCATGCACTGTCCTTTTATACCCTGTGTACGGGATACTACCGTCATCTGTATTTGTGATTACTGGTATCCCATAACTTTTGTCGTCTCAGTGTATGTAAATTAGCCATTCACGGCGCAGTTGAATTGTCTCCCTACATAGCAGTTGTCTCCAATGCTGGCTAAGCATTCCTACCACAGCAGAGGTGTGTGTATCTGCTAGCTTGAACACAGCGCCACGCCAAGGATGGGCGGGAGCGGAGAGATAGTCACAGCTGAGTGAAGAATGTGGCATCAACTCGGAGACAATGTCGGAGGCCTCCGACAGCATCAGTCAACACTTCGGGTACAGCATCAGGCTATGCATGATGCGCCGACCAATCTTGTTTATGTCCTGATGTGGCTGGCCGCGAGATTTGGCCGGGAGGCAGCAGCGCCTGAGTAGATGGACAGCCTTTGGCTGCTGGAAGACGACGAAAGCGACCCCATTTGTTTGAAGGCCTGGGGAAACGCTGTCGTCATGAAAAGGAAGTTGCAGCAGAAAGATTCAAAATGGTTCAAATGGCTCTCAGCACTATGGGACTTAACTTCTGAGGTCATCAGTCTCTTAGAACTTAGAACTACTTAAACCTAACTAACCTAAGGACATCACACAACACCCAGCCATCACGAGGCAGAGAAAATCCCTGACCCCGCCGGGAATCGAACCCGGGAACCCGGGCGTGGGAAGCGAGAACGCTACCGCACGACCACGAGATGCGGGCTGTTATTAGTTGAGCTGCATGCTTCGCAATAATGACTAAAGAAGATGGTGCCTGTTGTCTTCAGTGAAAACCTTGTGATGCACACTACTGTGTCTGGATAGCTCAGTTTCAGTTGTGGAAGAGGTCAAATTGTAATTTCAGTGAGACTACTGTAGGGCCTAGTGCGCTAAACCTTGGGAATCTGTAGATTGTTGTTTGTTCTTTTCAGTGAATTTTGATCCGTCGTTATTGCTGGAGTTCACTAATTTGCTGCTCTCATTTCTTGTGGCTGTGGCAGCAGCGAGTAGCCTGGAACGTTGTGCTCTATTAACTATATTCCGTTATCTTTTTAACTAATTGTTTAGTATTTGTTTATGATGCTAACTTTTGGAGGGGTATATTTCGGGATATCGTATTCTTGGCTAAGATTTGATCATTGCACGTCTTTCTTGTCATCATTTTCCTGTGCATTATTTTTTGTGGCATATTGTTTAGTATTGTAAAGTTGAAATTCTAAGGGGTAGTAGATTTTACAGTGTACTCTATTGTGTTACATGTTAAGTTTTACATTTTCGTAATTACTGAATTTATATATGGTCCACATCTTCTCCTATTTGGCCAATTTCAACCAAACTTTGTAAACATATCATTTATTTTGTGGAAAGAAATCATTCAGTATTTGAGAATGAGAGAACTTAGAGACTTGGAACAAACTACACACTATTTAAAACATTTAGGAAACTTCGTTTGGTGACGAACCTCACAAAATGGTGAATGGAAAAAAAATTTCACTTACTACATTTACGCTGTTCATGCAGTAAAACTTCCACTAATTTATTAGTTATTTACTACTAATTGTTTTCGTGACTCATTTTTCAGACAGTATTCACATATACCACTGAAAGTACCAGAAAAATTACATCTTTGAATCACAATTCAGAAGTCACGTCGTTATAATGATCTGACTGATCAGTGTATGTCATGGTAAGGCGCATAGTTCAGGAGAAATGACGTCAAATGCTAAGACGCACGAAAAACTACCGCATCATGCAAGACCTTTAATTTTTTTGTAGTAAGGTCTTATGGGATCAGACTGCTGAGGTCATCGGTCCCTAAGCTTACGCACTACTTAATCTGACTTTAACTAACTAACGCTAAGGACAAACACACACACCCATGCCCGAGGGAGGACTCGAACATCCGACGGGGTGAGCCGCAGGGGCCGTGGCAAGACGCCTGAGACAGCGCGGCTACCCCGCGTGGCACCTTTAAATTGATTACTTGCGTGCTTCTAACTCTATTCACAACAATTTTCGCAGACAGTATCCACATTGACCGCTAAATGTATCTACAATAACATATCACGTTAGGACACATAGTTCAGGAGATATGAGCTCAAATACTCAGAAGCAAGAAAAAACTTCCTGCATCAGCTTGACGTTTCAATTTACTATTTTCTTGCTACTACCTCTGTTCGCAATATATTTCGCTTATTGTACTAGAAAAATATATCATTTTTCGACACATAGTTCAGAAGATACGACGTCATAAATATTAAATTGGGTGAAAATGAATTTACAGGGCGAAATTCGCTGGACATATAGATGGAATATGGGTAGAAATAAGCATGAAGTACTCTGAATATGAGTGAAATATTTTTAAAAGATGCGTATACGAGCAAAGCCACAGATAGAAAGCTCAGCTTAAACCCTCTAAACGATTTCATTCAAATTTGGTACACCCACTAGTTACAATCCGGAAAGAAATACTGTATGGGTAAGAACTTCTAGCCTCCTATTAGGATGAATGTGATAACCTGGAAAGACAATGGAGGACAAGGGCGTGGCCAGACAGCATGGGGGAAGGAGAAGACAGACACAGATAGGAGGAAGAGGAGATTGACAGAGATAGGGAAGTGGTGTGTATGTGTGTGTGTGTGTGTGTGAATTCCTAAGGCTCTGGCTCTGAGCACTATGGGACTTGACTGCTAAGGTCATCAGTCCCCTAGAACTTAAAACTACTTAAACCTAACCCCTGGACATCACACATATCCAAGCCCGAGGCATGACTCGAACCTTCGACCGTAGCTGTCGTGCGGTTCCAGACTGTAGCGCCTAGAACCGCTCGGCCACCCCCACCGCCAATTCCTAAGGGACCAAACTGCCGAGGTCATCGGTCCCTAGACTTACACACTACTTAAACTAATTTATGCTAAGAACAATACCCACACATCCATGCCCGAGGGAGGACTCGAACCGCCGGGGGGGGGGGGGGGGGGGGGCACGCAATCCGTGACGTGGCGCCCTATACCGCGTGGCCATGCCGCGCAGCGATAGGGAAATGGGTACTGGACAGAGAGAGGTGAGAGGAGGAGATGGACAAGGAAAGGAAAGAGGAGAAGATGGACAGAGAAAGGGGGGTGAAGCTTCACGCAGATATACCAGGAGGAGGAAATAAACAGAGAAATGGAAGAGAAAATGGACAGAGAGTTGGGAAATGAGGAGATAGGCAGAGAAAGGAAAGGAGAGGGGATCATCAGGGATGGAGAAAGCAGGAGATGGGCACCGAAAGGAAAGGAGACGAGATGAACAGGGAGAGGGGGAACGGGAGATGGACAGGGAGAAGGGAGAAAGAAATGAACAAAACGAGAGAGAAGAGATTGACAAAGAGAGGAGCAAGAAGAGGTGACAGAGGGGAAATGAATCCACAGAGGCGCAAGGAGCAGACTGGCAGGGTGATGGAGGAGGAGGAGATGAACAGAGAGAGAGAGAGAGAGAGAGAGAGAGAGAGAGAGAGAAGGGCAGGAACTGATGGACAGCAACTGTGAGTGGAGGAGATGGACAAAGAGATCGCGAAGAAGGAGGTTGACTAGTAGAAGATTGGAATAACTGCATCTCCGAGCAGCGCTGAATACTCAAGAAGTTTGATTAATAAATGTATTTAAGAGGGGGTAGAACGTCAAACGGACCGACTTGGAGCAGGAGAGGCACCAGAGGACATTTTAATTTCCACTGTCAATACTTTTACAAAAAAATTCATAGAACTTTGTCAGCATGACCAGGAAGGATTCAGAATTCACACTCATAGCAGTGGAAGTTCGAAAACATAACGAAATAATTGTTTTTACATGTGAAATTTCATCTTTTTTCCACTTACTAATGGCAGTATTTGTTGCTATAGGTACACTTTTCTTCATAAGTTAGAGAGATTCTTCGATGAATTGTGCACAGCATACAAACCATATGGCTCTGAGCACTATGGGACTTAACTGCTGAGGTCATCAGTCCCCTAGAACTTAGAACTACTTACGCCTAACCTAAGGACATCACACACATCCGTGCCTGAGGCAGAATTCGAACCTGCGACCGTAGCGGTCGCACGGTCCCAGACTGTAGTGCCTAAAACCGCGCGCCCACACCGGCTGGCCATACAAACCATTCTTAAAGGTGTATGAAACTCTAGAATTTTCAAAATCTATTAAAAACTGTGGTAAAAATTGAGGTAATTAACTATAATATTTGTGTTTTTTCGAAACATGAAGTTTAAAATATAACAGTTCATTCGTTTTTTCATAAATTAAAAAAATTTTATAATTTCATACACCTGTGAGTATGATATGTATGAGGTGCAAAATTCATCGAAGAATCTCTCTAACTTATGAAGAAAAGTGTACATATAGCAACAAATGCAGCCATTAGTAAGTGAAAAAATGATGAAATTTTACCCGTAAAAAAAATTATTTTGTTATGTTTCCGAACTTCCACTGCAATGAGTGTGAATCCTGAATCCTGCCTGGTGATGCTGACAAAGCTTTATGAATTTATTTATAAAAGTATAGACACTGGAAATTAAAATTTCCTGTGATGCCTCTCCTGCTCCAAGTCGGCCCGTTTGACGTCCTACCCCCCTTAAAAGTCATTAAGGATTTACGCCCATACTGTCCTCAGTTACTTTTCGTTCCAGCCGTTTTCTGCGCTACAAATATAAACAAAATAGTGTATGACGTCCAGTCAAGCGCTTCGTGGCGGCCTTCACCTAACGTACCAAAGCGTGAAATGACAACGTGGAGAGTATTGACGTTTCTCTCACTAAATCTAAAACGCGCAGTACAGCAATAACACATTCCATGTGTAATGTGAAAACGAAGTCTGCTCGCGGTTAACGCGATGATGAGGTAATTGCCGCCAACATTAGTGGCGCAAGAACCGTGGGTAATTGGATATATTAGCACGCTGCGGGCCGGTTTGCGAGCACGTGTAGCTCCGCATCGACCCGCCGCCCGCCCAGCGGGGATTACGGCGGCGGTTATCCGCGTTTGCTGCGCCGGTACACTCCCCAGCTGCGCCCGGTGCCTTGCCTCCCGGCGCCGGGCGGCCAAACAGCGGCGCGCGCTTAGCGTTCCCCATCCTCTGCACGTGTGTGAACCCTTTATTTACTGCAATTGTAAGGAATATAAAATCACGGTTCAAAGTTTTTTGCTTTAATACTTGATGAACTGTTACTGGATTGACAGCAAACGATTTCATTTCAAAAAAGATACAAAGTCGTTAAATGTGTAAAATGTTCAGAGCACTCGTAAATCCCGATCGGATTATACAGGCGAAGTACATTAATGGATTGAGAAGCTCCAAAATCATAGAGCTTGGTTTATAGCTTCTGGCGGTACTTATAAAAGAATTTCTTTTTTTTTCCATTAACACACAGAAAAATATTACGCTCCGAACGCTTTGAATCGGGTTTAGACGCCATCTTTGTAGATGAGCAGAGTTCACATCTCCTTTTGAACTGACAGATATTGGCCAGTAAAATCCTGTATTCTAAATAGGTACGTCGTTTGGCACCGAAAATGCTTTCTTCTCCTTGGAATTGAAAGAGAAGAATTCTGATCCTGTTTTGGACCGTCCCCGTTTTTCGGTCATTTGCTTTTCAACTGTGAGTAGATGAAGTATTTTTCTACGTTTGAAATTAAGCAATCGAAGTCTTCCTTTGACGTCACTGTGTGATGTATAGATATTCACAGGGATCATTTCCGCCATTGGATAATACCTTTTTGGCTTCGTATTTCATAAGAAGACCTCACCATTCCAGCTTTATTCACGCAAACCATGTGTTCATTATAATCTATAACAACTGTCAGTGACCCCCCCCCCCCCCTCTCCCGGCCTTCAACTTTTGTTTCATCTTTCTGGTGAGCCTGCAATATCTCCCTTTCTAATCGACCCACTGGATTACGATATAAATGACCGTGATCGCTAATGCCTAATGAAATGTTACAGTCAGTAAGATTGTCGTTACTGGAGGAAAGAAATACTGCTTAGTAGGAGGAAAGTGTACAACAGACCTTCTCAAGGAAGAATCTACTCTAAACCTAATCTAAATATTGATAATAATTTTGAAAAATGTGGAATTTAGTGCAATCGCTCACGAACCACACTGGGAGGAAAAGGGTACCACGCAAAAGTTTATTACAAAAAATACTGATTACCAAAAAAACTAAAAAACTCCTCCCGCACAGGCCTTGAAAGCCCAAAGGTACCGACTGGCCGCCGTGTCATCCTCAACCCACAGGCGTCACTGGATGCGGATATGGAGGGGCATGTGGTCAGCACACCGCTCTCCCGGCCGTATGTCAGTTGCCGAGACCGGAGCCGCTACTTCTCAGTCAAGTGGCTCCTCAGTTTGCCTCACAATGCCTGAGTGCACCCCGCTTGCCAAAGAGCTCGGCAGACTGGATGGTCACCCATCCAAGTGCTAGCCCAGCCCGACAGCGCCTAACTTCGGGGATCTGACGGGAACCGGTGTTACCGCTGCCGCAACGCCGTTGGCGCGATTATATTAAAAAAGAGAGAGAGAGATAATTAAACGGTAGCTAACCCACTAGGGCAATGAATATAAAAAATCCTAAGAAAGATAATAGCAAAGAAAATTAAGCAAATAGTCACTGACGTGCCACCAGAAGGTTGTCACACGTACAACACAACAGTTCACGAGAAAATAAGTGAATGAGGAAGCACTGGGTTTGCATTTACTTATTTTGATGTACTAAATATTGCAACCAAACTTTGTCCGGCCGATGTGGCCGAGCGGTTCTAGGTGTTTCAGTGTAGAACCGCGCGACCGCTCTCGGGCGCAGGTTCGAATCCTGCCTCGGGCATGGATGTGTGTGATGTCCATAGGTTAGTTAGGTTTAAGAAGTTCTAAGTTCTAGGGGACTGACGACCTCAGATGTTAAGTCCCATAGCGCTCAGATCCATTTTTGAAACCAAAGTTTAACGACGTTGCTAGGTAAACAAATGACTAACTGTAACTTAATCTTTGTTACATGAAAAATGACTTTCAGTGACCTCAGCGTAAATTAGTCCAAAATTTGGAAAATGGCAAGCAATTTACATTTAATTATTGAAAGATTGAACTGAATTTACTTTAAGCAAATGAGCAACTGATTCACATTTAAAATAAGAACAAAAAAAATTACCAAATACGCAGCGACCAGTGGCAAAATCATGTTTTATTTATTTACTTTCGCAAATCAATTTCAATTGATTAACAGCCGTCATCAGTGCTTTTAACCAATATATGCTCTGAGTAGTAATACTGTCTCCAGCAGAGGTCAAACATTATCCTGTTATGTATGACCTCTGCTTAAGACAGTTTTACTATTCAGGGCACATATTGGTTGAAAGCACTGTTGATGGCTGTTAATCAGTTGAAATCGATTTGCAAAAGTGAATAAATAAAACATGATTTTGCGACTGGTTGCTGCATATTTGCTAATTTTATGGTTTACGGTCGCTGCACGGCTTGGGAACCACATGGAGCCCACCATTTATAAAATAAATACCAAGCCAGCAGAAGTCACTCGCTAATCTTTGTTCATTCCTCATTACTAAAAGGGCATTCTGTTAGCAAAAAGGTGACTGGCCTTTCAGATCATGATGCACAAATTGTAACTTTAAATGATTTTTGTGCTGCAACACGTGTTAAATATAGTCATCAGCTCTTCAGGAAAGCTGATCCAGTTGCTGTAGAGACCTTTGTAAACATTATAAAGGAACAAGAGTGGCAAGGTTTATAGCGCTGATGCAGTAGACGATAAATGTAATGCTTTTCTCAAGACTTTTCTCATGCTCTTTGAAAGTTGCTTTCCGTTAGAACGTTTAAAACAGGGTACTAGCACAAACAGGCAGCCTGGGTGGCTGACTAGAGGGATAAGAATATCTTGTAGAACAAAGTGGCAATTATATCAAAACGTTAGAAACAGTCAAAATCTAAATGCAGCAGCCCATTACAAACAGTATTGTAAGGTGCTTAAAAATGTTATTAGGAAGACAAAAAGTATGTGGTATGCAGATAAAATAGCTAAGTCTCAGGATAAAATTAAAACCATATGGTCAGTCGTAAAGGAAGTGGCTGGTCTGCAGAGACAGGTCGAGGATATAGAATCAGTGCGTAGTGGGAATGTCCGTGTTACTGATAAGTCGCATATATGTACAGTATTTAATAATCACTTTCTGAATATAGCAGGTGAACTAAATAGAAACCTAGTCTCAACAGGGAATCATATAGCGCTCTTAGAAAAAAGTGTTCCGAGACTGTTGCCTGAAATGCTCCTCCATGATACTGACAAGAGGGAGATTGAGTTAATAATTAAATCACTAAAGACCAAGAACTCTCATGGATATGACGGGGTATCTAGCAGAATACTGAAGTATTGTTGTATGTGTGTTAGCCCAGTTCTCAGCCATATCTGTAACTTTTCCTTTAGGAGTGGTCGGTTTCCTGACCGATTAAAGTACTCGGTAGTGAAGCCACTTTATAAAAAGGGAGACATTGATAATGTTGACAATTTTAGACCCATTTCTATGCCATCGGTGTTTGTCTAAAGTTATCGAGAAGGTTGTATATACAAGGTTACTGGAGCATTTAAATTCACATAATTTGCTGTCAAATGTTCAGTTTGGTTTTAGAAATGGTTTAACAACTGAAAACGCTATATTCTCTTTTCTCTGTGAGGTTTTGGACGGATTAAATAAAAGGTTGCGAACGCTAGGTGTTTTCTTTGATTTAACGAAGGCTTTTGACTGTATTGACCACAAAATATTACTGCAGAAGTTGGACCATTATGGAGTAAAGGGAGTAGCTTACAATTGGTTCGCCTCTTACTTTAAGAACAGAAAGCAGAGGGTAATTCTCCGCAATATTGAGAGTGGTAGTGATGTTCAGTCCCAATGGGGCACTGTTAAGTGGGGCGTTTCCCAAGGATCGGTGCTGGGGCCACTGCTGTTTCTTATTTATATAAATGATATGTCTTCTAGTATTACTGGTGCATCAAAAATATTTCTGTTTGCTGATGACACCAGCTTGATAGTGAAGGATCTTGTGTGTAATATTGAAACAGTAACAAATAATGTAGTTCATGAAATAAGTTCGTGGCTTGTGGGAAATAATTTGATGCTAAATCACAGTAAGACTCAGTTTTTACAGTTTCTAACTCACAATTCAACAAGAAGCGATATTTTGATCAGACAGAATAGGCATATTATAAGCGAGACGGAACAGTTCAAGTTCTTAGGCGTTCGGATAGATGGTAAGCTGTTGTGGAAAGCCCATGTCCAGGATCTTGTTCAGAAGCTAAATGCTGCTTTATTTACCATTAGAACAGTATCTGAAATAAGTGACACTTCAACACGAAAAGTAGTCCACTTTGCATATTTTCATACGCTTATGTCGTATGGTATTATTTTTTGGGGTAATTCTTCTGATTCAAAAAGGGTAGTTTTGGCTCAAAAACGGGCTGTTCGAGCTATATGTGGCGTAAGTTCGAGAACCTCTTGTCGACCCCTATTAAAAAATCTGTGAATTCTGACATTGCCCTCACAGTATATATTTTCTTTAATGTCCTTTGTTGTTAGCAATATTAGCCTATTCCCAAGAGTTAGCAGCTTTCACTCAGTTAATACTAGGCAGAAATCAAATCTGCAGAAAGGAGTGCAGTATTCTGCTGCATCCATTTTCAATAAGCTACCACAAGAACTCAAAAATCTTAGCAGTAGCCCAAACTCTTTTAAGTCTAAACTGAAGAGTTTCCTCATGGCTCACTCCTTTTACTCTGTCGAGGAGCTCCTGGAAGAGCTAAAAAATTAAGCAAATTCCAGTGTTACATTGTTGATTTTCTTCATTTAAACTTACGACTTGTCACCTGAACATGTTTTTTTATATTTCATTTTATCTGTTTCTAATATCGTGTTATAATTTCATGTATTGACTCGTTCCATGACCATGGAGACTTCTCCTTAATTTGGTCCCACGGAACAATAAATAAATAAATAAAATAAATAAATAAGCTAAATACAGTATAAATGAAATAGATCACTCTTAATTTGTGCTGTATGTTTACTTATTAGTTATACCAGTGACATTTTACGTTACATTAAATGAGTGAAGTTAATACTCAAAATCGCCTCTGTTATGCAATGCAAGAATGAACAGTTACTGAGACTGCAAAATTTAAACTGAAACTGGTCATCAGCAAACAAACAAAACTGGCAGTAAATAGCTAATCAGTTCTCATATTTTTACGACACTGGGTGATTGCATGGAAAGGAAAGGGAACCTGCTTGGTGATAATGTCTTATGTCAGTGACAGCAGAGGTACCCTACAAGTTGTAACTATTGCACGTTACTGTTTAAGAAAGATAGTCTTTAACGTTTGTTAAAGAAATGCCACTGAGTATTGCCTGTACAGTATTAGTTATACTCTGTCAGGTAACAGTCTTATGGTGTTGTAGCTGTGCGGACTACAAAGAATGTACCCAAGGACAGTGCTGAACTGCTGCTGCTGCTGCTGCTGCTACTAGTTGCGAACCACGAGTTGTCTCTTGAGTTACGGATAATTGTGGAGCATCCAATAGTTAGAACTGCAGCTTCCTTCGCATATCCACTCGAAACTCACTGTTTAATAAAATAGGTGCGTCTACAGTGGAGCGATCTTAACCGCACACCGTGTCTGCGGGAGCGCCCAGTAAACACTTCCGCACTCTTTCAATACCCAAATTGCTGTCTCTCGTCCTTTCTCACAGGCGACAGAGACTTTCCGTATGCAAAGATACAGAACGACACTGCTACCGCCATCGTCTTTGCTGTCGATACAATTAAAAAGCTTCCCTTGGCGATTGCCCAACAATTTACAATACTTGCATTATAATTGCAACTACTCGTATATACATTCACGAATAAATACACCATTACATCCATTACGTATAAAACGTAGTTTCGATATTGAAGCTTACGTATTCAGAAGTATCAGTATATTAAAAGTTATCAACGGATATTGAGCGGTGAAAAGATTTTGCATGGCGAGAAGGTACTTCATCCGCATTTTCGGTGTTAAAGGCCGTGGAGACTTCCGTGAGGGCACGAGCGTGATCCTACTGGCGCCTCTTGTGCGTTCAATTGACTCTTGCCCTCGTCATGGCATCTTGGCTGGCTTGTGTGTTCCCTCTGGGGCTGTGTGGTGGTGAGTGGTGTGTCGGACACGAAGCTGGACGGATGTGCGGGTTTACTCGGCTCTAGATATGTAGTAGCTAACTGAAACAGGGAATTTTTTCAGATATACTGAAATATGCTATTGTTAAAACATTGCACAAAAAGGGGGCAGATCTGATGCTAACAACTACAACCCAATCTCATTTCTGACAGCGTTATCCAAAATTCTTGAAAAAGTAATGTATTCAAGATTAGCATCACATATTTGTAAATATGAAGTACTAACAAAATGTCAGTTTGGTTTTCAGGAAGGCTTTTCAACAGAAAATGCTATATATGCTTTCACTGATCAAATATTAAATGCAATGAATAACTGAATATCACCCATTGGTATATTTTGTGATCTCTCAGAGGCTTTTGATTGTGTGAATCATGAAATTCTTCTAGATAAGCTTAAGCATTTTGGTATGAGTGGGACAATGCACAAACAGTTTAGTTCATACTTAACTGGAAGAATGCGGAAGGTTGAAATTAACAGTACAGATAGTCTACAAAAACCAGCAGAGTCCTCTAACTGGGGAGGTATCAAGAATGGTGTCCGACAGGGTTCATTCTTGGGTCCCTTATTGTTTTTAATATATTTTAACGACTTGCCACTCTATATTCATGAAAATGCAAAGCTACTTCTTTTTGCTGATGATACAAGAGTAGTAATCACACCCAAGAAGCAGGAATCAGCTGAGGAAATTGCAAATAATGTCTTTCAGAAAATTAAGTGGTTCCCTGCAAATGGACTCTCACTAAATTTTGAGAAAACACAGTTTATATGATTATGTACAGTAAATGGCATAACACCATTGATAAATATAGACTATGAACGGAAGTCTGTTGCTAAGGTAGAATATTCAAAATTTCTGCGCGTGTACATTGATGAGAAATTGAATTGGAAGAAACACATCGATGATATGCTGAAACGGTTAGGTTCAGCTACTTATGCTGTTGGTGTTAAAGCAAATTTTGGCGATAAACATATCAGTAAATTAGCCCACTATGCCTATTTTCATTCACTGCTTTCGTATGGCGTTATATTTTGGGGCAATCGCGATTAAGAAAGAAAGTATTCACTGCACAAAAGCGTGTAATCAGAATAATAGCTGAAACCCACCCAAGATCACCTTGCAGACATTTATTTAAGGAACTCGGGATATTCACAGTACCTTCACAATACATATATTCACTTATGAAATTTGTCATTAATAAACCATCCCAATTCAAAAATAATAGCGAAGCGCATAGCTACAACACTAGAAGAAAGGATGATATTCGCTATTCTGGATTAAATCTCACTTTGGCACAGAAAGGGGTGACTTAAGCTGCCACAAAAATCTTTGGTCATTTGCCAAATAGTATTAAAAGTCTGACAGATAGCCAACCAACATTTAAAAGCAAATTAAAAGAATTTCTGAATGACAACTCCTTCTACTCAGTAGATGAATTCTTAGGTATGAACTAGTAACTGTAAAAAAATTATTAATTAATTATTTTGTGTAAATAAAACTTATGTTAAAGTGACACGTTCCACATCATTACGAAATGTCGTATTCATGATCTATGGAACAAGGATTAACGTAAGTATGTATGTATGTATGTGTGTATGTCTGGCGACTGCAGCGCGTTGACACCGCTGACCGTTGGGCCATGGGGGCCTGCGTTTTCTGGCAGCGTCGAACATTGCTACCGACGAGTTTAGTTGGAAGGGAGCAGCTCTCGTCGCGTGCAACCTGGTTACGAAGAGCATCAGTCAGTCGTGGTGTGCTAAATACGCCGAGATGCATTGAACAACTTGATAGCAGCCACGAGCAGCAGGGCAATATTATCCGGTGCATACATGGAGTCCTGAAGATATTGGCCTTCTTGGAACTTGTTTCAAATTATCTGTGAAGACTGTTTTGTAAGTTCTGAACTTAAAGATTCTTGATTCTGCCTGGCGTGAGCTGGCCAGGAATCCAGTTTCTTTACGCCTTTCAGTTACTCCTTTGGAGCTGTGTGTCTCAATCTGGAGGTTTCTGAATGCGCCAAGCTAGTATTTTGCTATGTTAACCTTTTACTTGGTTCAAAAATGGCTCTGGGCACTATGGGACTTAACCTCTGAGGTCATCAGTCGCCTAGAACTTAGAACTACTTAAACGTAACTAAGCTAAAGACATCACACCCATCCATCCCGAGGCAGGATTCGAACCTGCGACCGTAGTGGTCGCGCAGTTCCAGAATGTAGCGCCTAGAACCGCTCGGCCACCCATGCCGGCCTCTTGTACCTGGAATCATGGTTTGTTATTATTGATTATTTGCTACTGCTGATTGTAATTTCTGTTTGTTGTAGACCTCAGGACCCTTCCTGGCGCGAGGCACTGGATTTAGCCTATAACTAAGGCTGTGTGCGTTCACCCTAAAGGTAAACACGTGTGGGTCACGTTTGTGTGCCTGCTTGTATTTGCGCACTCTCTTACTCCGTGTTGAGGAGCCTTTCGGGTTATAAGTGTACAGTTTAATAGGCCATCTGCCGTTTGGTGCGTATCCCAATTACAGAATCTATTAGCCTCTAAGAGCCCACAGTGAAGGTATACATAGATTTTTTTTTAAATTTTGTTTGAATTATTATGTAGTTATTCGTCTAAGTGACATTGTGCATTGCTTTTTATTATTGCTGCGAAGGTTAACTTGCAATGTTATGAGCGGACCGCTCCCATATTCAAGTTTTAATAATTGAATTTTAAATTGCCCGTTTAAGTAATACTGTATATGTTATTTTTTATCAAACTTGTTTTACTGTTTGTTCTTTGCTATACGTTGTCAACCTTGTATCGGCAGCGGTTGACGCGTTTGCTGTTCTCCTGGTCGGGGGCAGCGCCTTTTCCTGCTGCTTCGGCGACTTTCCCGTCATCCCACGAGGCCTAATTGGCACACGTGATTCTGCGGATATCCCGTTCCACCTTCAGGTTGAGTAGTTTGTTGTCATTCTTTTGGTATTGTGCCACGGCGTGGATGCCGTTGGATAAGGAAGTAACAGACTCAGTAATTTTGTAATTGTGAGGCCCTTGTGAGCATGTGATGAAAGTCTTGCGGCAAACAAAGCAATGAGTTTCTGATTTCCAAAAAGATTTAATTGCTTTAGGGGCCCGCTAGTTTATGTACTTAACGTGGTTTATGTGGAACAGGTTTGTGGCCAATAAGTGAAGTACTACTGTTACTTCGGTTTTACAAGTAGGTAGCTCAAAAAGGGTCAAATGGGTCTGAGCACTATTGGACTTAACATCTGAGGTCATCAGTCCCCTAGTACTTAGAACTAGTTAAACCTAACTTACTTAAGGACATCACACACATCCATGCCCGAGGCAGTATACGAACCTGCGGCCGTAGCGGTCGCGCGGTTCCAGACTGAAGCGCAAAGAACCGCTCGGCCACAACGGCCGGCTGTAGGTAGCCTTTGGGCAGCTTGGCCGTATCTTGTCTCTATGAGTGCAGAATAACTGCGGAGATGTATGCATTTTAATAGTTTTTTATTTAATGTTTGTTGCACTTGTGTTCAAGCCTGTTGTGGGATCAGCCCACAGTTGTGAGCTAGTTGCGGGGACAGAGTGCCGCCGCAGGTTTAATTAATTAATTAACTGTTTGTAGTTGGACTGCCACAGTGTTGCACAGTTACCTTTTTTGAGTACCATTTGTAATTTTATGTGTAATTCAAAAGCCCTTATACATTCTGAGCTGAATTTAAAAATCTCAACTATTTGTATGTATTTCGTAAGAATTTTGGTCCTTTAAGTTGTCGATGTATGAGACAGGCGAAATACTGAGGGTATATAACAATTCCAATCCTAAAGAAAGCAGATGACGAAAGATGTAAAATTACCGAACTATCAGTTTAATAAGTCACGGCTGCAAAATACTAACACGAATTCCTTATAGACGAATGGAAAAACTGGTAGAAGCAGACCTCGGGGAAGATTAGTCTGGAATCGGTAGAAATGTTGGAACACGTGAGGCAATACTGACCCTACGACTTCTCTTAGAAGATATATTAAGGAAAGGCAAACCTACGTTCTAGCATTTGTATACTTAGAGAAAGCTTTTCACGATGTTGAATGAGATACACTCTTTCAGATTCTGAAGGTGGCAGGGGTAAAATACAGGGAGCAAAAGGCTACTTACAATTTGTACAGAAATCAGATGGCAGTTATAAGAGTCGAGGGACATGAAAGGGAAGCAGTGGTTGGGAAGAGAGTGAGTCAGGGTTGTACCCAATCTCCGATGTTATTCAATATATACAGTAACGGAAACAGAAGAAAAATTTGGAGTAGGAATTAAAATCCATGGAGAAGAAAGGAAAACTTTGAGGTTTGCCGATGACATTGTAATTCTGTCAGAGACAGCAAAGGACCTAGAAGAGCAGCTGAACGGAATCGACAGTGTCTTGAAAGGAAGCTATAAGATGAACATCAGCAAAAGCAAAACGAGGATAATGGAATATAGTCTAATTAACTCAGGTGATGCTGAGGGAATTAGATTAGGAAATGAGGCAGTTAAAGTAATAGATGAGTTCTGCTATTCGGGGAGCAAAGTAACGTGATGGTCGAAGTAGGGATGATATGAAATGTAGATTGCCAATTTCAAGAAAAGCGTTTCTGAAGAAGCGAAATTTGTTAACATCAAGTATAGATTTAAATGTCAGGATCTTTTCTCAAAGTATTTGTATGGAGGGTAGCCATGTATGGATGTGAAACGTGTACGATAAATAGTTTAGACAATAGGAGACCAGAACCTTTCGAAATGTGGTGCTACAGAAGAATGCTGAAGATTAGATGGGTAGATCACATAACTAATGAGGAGGTATTGAATAGAATTGGGGAGAAGAGAAATTCGTGGCACAACTCGACTAGAAGAAGGGATCGGTTGGTAGGGCATGTTCTGAGGCACCAGAGGGCAGCGTGGAGGGTAAAAATCGTAGCGGGAGACCAAGAGATGAATACACTAAGCAGATTCAGAAGGATGTAGGTTGCAGTAGGTACTGGGAGATGAAGAAGCTTGCACAGGATAGAGTAGCATGGAAAGCTGCATCAAACCAGTCTCTGGACTTAAGATCACAACAACAACAAAGTTGCCTAATGATATGATTGTTATTAAATAAAAATATTAGTTTGGGAACGATAAATGACGCATCAAGTTTTCCTTAAATTAATTCCGATCCTTCTATTTGGTTCTCAATGTGCTGAATACCTCATTTCCATTATAATTTGAAAGAAAGTGTAGTGCACGATTGTCAGTGCATATTGTATGAAGTACTAGCACGTACCTAAAGAGACACAGCTAGAACATTTTCATCAATGTCTGCCTCTTCGTCATTAGCAGTCAGTTTAGATTCTGTAAAATTTTGTGAAGTACTAGAACACACGTGAGAGTTTTTGCATTATTGTTACGCGGAATAATAGGCATCATTTCACTTTCATTCTCATCACTACATTCAGACAGAATGTATGAATTTCTTCGTCTGTCAGACCCCTTCTGTAATACGTAGCCATAACCTGAAATAAAACAAAATCTTACCAAATTTACTAGTGTTTTACAAGTCACTCATTATTTCTATTGTTTTTGTAAAATGAAATACTGTATTGCCCTCAGCAACGATATGTTTTTATTTACAAAAGCTCCTGAAAGCAGAAAAAGATAAAAGCTCTAAACATCAAAACAAAGCAACCAAAAGTCAACGTAACCTCAGCTTGTGAAGTGACTCCCCTGCACCTGATGGGAGTGCTAAGATCCAATCATATTTTACAGTATAATTGAATATTACAAGGGTACTGTATTGACATTTTATCCAAATTAACATTAGTGTGTAAGAAGGTAACCGTACTGCCGAAAAAAATTAGTAAACTGGGAAAAATGACATCGATTTTGATCCGGTGACGGCTTATGCCACCTGGGGGACAGCTGATAGTTGATGTACTGGTAACGGTTTCGACATAGGGTCTCAAACAGAAAGCTAGTGGCATAGCTACCTCTGTGTCTACCGTTTACTAGGGAATGCTCACAGCCAGAAGGCTCAGTGTGGTGCAAACGTGTGGAGCAAGCAGGCAACCACGCCGAGGAGACACAGTCATGTTTCCTACAGCCAACTGATTGAGCTTGAAACGGGCCAAATTATGCCCTTCTGAGCGGTGAGATAGTACTTTCACAGAACTGCCACGCGAGTTGGACGTGCTGCGTCATTTCTGCAACGATGCCTGAATCAGTCGTCACATGAACTTTCTTACACCCCAACACGAGATTTTGGACAATGATGCCCGCCAGGATTGCCGTATTATAAGGGCAGCATTGGCCGATCGTGCAGCTATCATAGCAAGGATAGGAGGGCTTGTGAGCCCAGACGTGTCAACACGAACTGTTGCGAGCTGGTTATTGGTAGTGGTTCTACGGTCACGCACACCTCTAGCCCGTCTTCCACCCACGCCAAAGCATCGAAGTGCATGGCTCGACTGGTGGTCATCAGAAAATCACTTGGAAAATGAATGGCACACCGTGACCTTCACGAATGAAAGCAGATTCTATCTGCTTGCAAGTGATGGTCGTCTGTGCTTACGACGTAGACCTGATGAGAGCTGTCTCGTAGAGTGCATTCGTCCAAAACACACTGGCCTCACCCGAGGCCTCGTGTGAAACGTCGTTTGACCAGTATTTCTGCCATTCTTGTAACAGGAAGATAATTTGTTGTTCCAACAGAATAACGCTCTCCCTCACACTGCCTGCGAAACTCAACGTACTCTGCAAGACGTGGAGCAACTTTCGTGATGAGCAGATCCTGTAGATTTGTCTCCAGTCGGGTAGCTCTGGGATATGATGGGCGACTCGTCAACCAACAACTCTTACAGAACTACGTGAACAGGTGGAGAAGGTGCGGCATAATATATCCCAGGACACTATTCGCTATCTGTACTATAGACTCCACGCCAGAGTCAGAATGAGCATTGTCCCCCGTGGAAGCTACACCACATCCTTATATCTGTGTTACAGCATGGGTCAATATCTGGTACCTCAGAACCGCTTGTGCTATTAGTCTGTAACTCTAACAAAATAGTCCATATGCACCGTTGCAACAATACATCTTGAGTGAATTGAAACTCCTAATCTTTTCTGGCAGTGTACATGGAAATTATCACTCACCTCATTTCATATATAAAGCTCACTTTTCAGTGGCACGAGTTAGCTCCACTACCGGTTTTACTGATGTGCTCCCTTCAAAATCTTGTCTTGTATAAGTTTGTCCCATGCGTGGCTGGGAACACAGAGATGAGCTTTAGTGTGACTTCAGTGCTAGTCAGTTAAAGGAATCTTCATTTTGGCTTGGCTTCCACTGAAGAGTTTGAGTGGAGCGTAGTGTGTTTGACTTGTTATTCATCTAATTACTGTAAGTTTGTTTATTTAATGAGGAGCAAGACATTTAAAGAATGTTGGTATTAACTCCCCTAGTTGCGGGGTGTTGCTAATTCGTTCCAAATGGCCTACTACTTATTCAATGCCAAGGTTGTTGATTAGTTGGTTACTGTGAGTCAAATTCACGCTATTTATTTGTTACCGAAATTGTTGAAGTGCCTGTGTCGTGATTCAATTACTAGCTACGTGTCTGAGCTAAATTAATATAAACCTTACATTTCCTCCTTAAAATTTGTTGCCAGGAGAAACCCTTAAGACAACTAAGTTTTGTCACTGCTTATGTTAACCTTTACTGGGAGTAATATTTCATGTAGTTAAAGTTTGTCTTAACATGTTCATTTCTCCGATGTAATAAACGAGTGATAAAAGAAAAAGGCAAAGGGGCCGTATCACAGTGTCTCATCTTCTTCGACTGTCGACCTGATACTTACTACATTTGCATTTACTCTCTCGTTTCCTGTGATGCGCGTCAGGGGATTACACAATGGTCCAGAATTCACATTTGATTCTTTGAATTTCCCACTCCAAGAACATTTGGTACTTCACACAGTCTTTACCTCGTTAACTGCATGATTTCATCCTTTTCGCTCGTGGAATGCACACTGGAGCTCGCTTGATATTTTTGCAGTTCTTTCTTACATTGTCGCACTCTCCACGGTAGGAGCAGGTCGGTTTCTATTTGTTTTTCTTTGTGGTACTTCACAGTGGCCCATATTCATGGCTGATATCGCATTTCGTGACTGAAACGTAGTCCTTTGCAGTGGTTATTCGAAATCCAATGTATATTCTTTTCTGTGTAACTAATTATGCCCTGACTTTTCGATTCGCTTTCACACATGATTTACTGTCGTGCCCTGGCGTGGCAACAAGTAAGCACTTGTCTAATGACAGCACCACATGATGAAAGCACAGCTTGTTCCTCCAGCCTCTCTTACCACGCTCCTGTCCCCCCTACCCCTGCCCCCCCTCCCCCCCCCCCCTCCGTCACCCCGCCACAGCTGCCCGTTTACTTGCTGGGAGTAATGGTTCAAATGGCTCTGAGCACTATGGGACTTGACTTCTGAGGTCATCAGTCCCCTAGAACTTAGAACTACTTAAACCTAACCAACCTAAGAATGTCACACACATCCATGCCCGAGGTAGGATTCGAATCTGCGACCATAGCGGTCGCGCGGCTCCAGAATGTATCGCCTAGAACCGCTCGGCCACCCCGGCCGGTTGCTGGGAGTAGGTAGGCGGAGTTTGCTTTCTCCGCTCGCCGTACCATCTTGAGTATATGGTAACCGTTCAGGGCGTTGTGAACAAACTATACGGGGAACGTCATTGTCTTCCAAATAATCATAACATGTGCATCTCATAAGTACGTACCACTGTACAAACAGACCGTAATATATCAATTGATTATGCCAGAATTGTAGGAGACTTCGAAATGAAGTTTTACAGAAGAAGTGAATCGAAGTTTTTTGTATATCAGTCACATCCCTCGACAAACATTATATTATGAACGAAATATTTTTTAATCTAGATTACAAACGACTGTACTGGCTCTCCCTTCCGCTTGTCCCGGATGTTTTAAAACTTACGGAATCTACCCAGAACAGACTGTTCACTCTAGTCGAGGAACTCCGCTGTAGGGAAGCAACAAATTCATCCTGCTCCGTTAGCAGCTTGGATCGAGGTGCACCACGTCATTGTTCACACGCCTTAGCATCAGAGAAATATTTTACCGCAACTGATGATGATGTGATGATTTATGGCTGAGGGCGCTAAACAGCAAGATCATCGCTTTACAACAAATTTCTGAAATTAAGCTCTTCCCCTGGCCGTTTCCTCGACCACAATTCAGCTCGCTTGGAATAGTGCTCTTTCTTCTACCATATGCACGTCTACCAAGGAGTCGATGAGTAGGCGATGAGATGACAGCTGGCTGGCAACAAGTGGAAATGACGACGGTCGCCTACCCCATACGGTATATGTGTCACGTATATTATCTGAGATGCTCCACTACAGTTTCAAATCAGTTCCAGTAGCAGATTATTCACTGTACGGATGATCTCGATAAATATGAGCTACGAAAGGTGCTATGTTGGTGCCTTGGAATTCCGTCTTGGTCTGGTTCCATGTTCTATTTGAGAAGGCTTATTTCTTCGTCAACACCAGGAGCGTTTATTTCGATCACACCCATTTGTGAGTGAGCAGGTAATAAAAAAAGAACTACCTCCGTACTAGTAGCCTCCTGCGTGAATGCACTGAATTCTGTCTACCAGTTTCCCAGCGGTTTTTTTTTTTTTTTTTTTTTTTACTGTGAGTGCAATAATCAGCATTTGCAATAATCTCCCAATGGTATTGTCTTTCATTACTGCACTTTGTCCGCATTTATCAACACCTTGGTTTATGTACTTCAACCACAGTAATTCCACGTTTGCCTGATTTAACCTCAATATTCTGAGCTCGTCTTTGGAATTGTGTGCTTAGTAGCTACCAGTTCGACTAAATAAAACACCTCCCACAACATTCTTGATAACCTCTCTTCCTTTGGTGATGTTCATTTCTGTAATGGCATAGCAAAATGATCGCTAAACACCGTTCTTATGTATTTGCACCAAAAGGTTTCAAATACATCCTTTACGTGTGGTCTGTCGGACACGTTTTTGAGACCATTTACTAAAAAATTATGGTCTCAATTTGACAAACTATTTTCTAGTTCATAATCCCCAGGTCTTGAAAAATAAATAATAATCCATTGAACATTTATTGAGATAAATAGTAACAGAACAATATTCTCAAACAACCTTCCGATACTGGGCATGCCGTAACATTACCACTAACAGAACAGAATATTCTAAGGGTTTGCCGTAGAATATCACGTTGATTACGTCAAGCTGTTCCATTTGGTTGATTTCCCAGTAGCAGTAACAGTTCGTCGATATCGCAGAAGCCCTGTACTACACGTCGACCAGATAACACATTAGGGACATCGTGGTGTAACGCAATCCAGTGGAGATCGCTCGACTGCCTCTCGCTTCTTGTACCACGTCCGCAGGCATACAAAATTAGCATCTAAATTGGGAGTCACCTGCCGATCTCCGGCCGTTGACCGTTGGCTACAGTACACAGAGGTGCACGTGCTATGCCTCCAAATCCCACTGGTAGCCGTCACGTGTTCATTATTCCAGTTCAGTATGACGTACAGGTGCCGCAGGAAGTCAGTCTGTCTGAAAAGTAATCCATGGAACGTGTTATGCATTACAAAAATTAAACAAGAAGTTACATAAAACTGCAGTCACTTTTTTGAATAATTATGTTTTATTCCATGAACAGGTTTTCGAACCTTTTCGGGTTCGTCTTCAGATGGTTTCTGGAAGTTACATCATTGTTTCTAGCCTAATGCTGGGTGGTGGCTCTGTGACAAGAAGATGGAAGACGCTTTAATGTATCGTCATGATTTTTATCTGTCGAAATTTTTTTACTTACTGCAACAGTATGGGCGGCTTTTTTCGATTAGTGTCCATCTGTCTGCCACCATTTTAATGGAAAGCTGGTATATTAAACCAACAGCTGCCACACCGCCAAAACTGTCGTAGTAATAAAAAAAACTGAATTTACATCCTTATCGACAGATAAACGACAGTCATGGCGATACATAAAAGCGTGTTCCATCTTCTTGTCACAGAGCCAGCACCCAGCATTATGCCAGAAACAATGACGTAACTTCCAGAAACCATCTGAAGATGAACCTGAAAAAGGTTCAAAAACCGGTTCATTGAATAGAACATAATTATTCATAAAAGTGACTGGTTGCAGTTTTACGTAACTTATTTACATTCAATTAACAGTCACAGATTCTAAAATATCCGTAACGGATAAGCATAATTAGACCAGATTGATCAAGGGTTTTGCATCTTCTTCACAAACTGAAGCTTCCAGCGGAAACCGCTTTACTTCTGCGCAGCAGACAATACTACATAACCAGAGATGCAGTTGATAATATCCACAGTTACGCAGAGTCACTGCATACGAATAATTCACTGCACAACTATATTTAAGTTAATAAATTTCTTATTAAATAATTATCGTTTACACTTTTAATTTTTGGTTTATCGAAGCGCTCTGCGCCAGCCGCTGTGGCCGACTGGTTGTAGGCGCTTCAGTCTGGAACCGCGCGACCGCTACGGTCTCAGGTTCGAATCCTGCCTCGGGCATGGATGTGTGTGATGTCCTTAGGTTAGTTAGTCCCATAGTGCTTAGAGCTATTTGAACCTTTTTCTTTTTTTTTAATTCTTCCAGATTTCAAGCTATATACTGACAGATTCTACATGCAAAAATCCGCGTTCTGAGCTTCACTAACTGCCTACTTCTTGTGAAACAAAGTCAGATCAGGCGTTTGTATTCGCTCGTTCCATTGAGTGTCGGGCTAATAATGACCACACACGCAGTCCATTCTCGAAGGGGACAGTTCGAGGAAGAGGCATGGCCCACCAGAGCCAGCAGTTCCGTTTTCCGTTTCCTTCCCGTATAATGAGCACTTCAACTCTATGTTTGAAAATTAAAATGGGGTTGTCAAGACGGTGAGTATTATTAACGGATGGTACTGAAAGAGTCATCGATTACAATCAAATACCAATGGCGCAATACAACAGTTAGCACTAATATCGGCCCACTGCTTCGTACCCGTCATTGTTATGTCAAGTCTTGAGAGCAAAGACGCTGTTGTATATGATGACATTGTTTATTACATTGTGAAGAGTACATAGTTTGGTAAAATATCTCAAACTTTAAATAGCTAATTTAACCTATTATAGAATTGTGGTTTGCTGTATACATTAGGTGGCCTTCATATCCATACAACGTCGATGTCTCAGTTGCTGTCAAACTATTTTATAAGTTTGCTCATTTAATGCTGTTGGTGCTGCAGTAGAAGTGCAATTTTTGTTGGAATAGTTATTTATGTACTTGTCCAATTGTGAACGTTTATTTCACAAAGATGTATCGTGACAGTTATATTGACAGTTGACTCAGCGATACTACACGGTAACAATGTTTGCTATATCTAGACCTGAAGATGATGGAGACGCTTTCCATCGAAACGTTGGTACGAGACTGACAACCCGTGAAGACTTCATATAAGAATTTTGCTTCTTTGGCATTGTCTAGGTCACATTTTTGTCCTTATCAGCTATACTACATTGCTTGTAAGATTTACGCTTATGTGGTTCTGCGATACAGGTGTACAGTTGGTCATAACGCAACGACGTTAATCTGGTGTTCACTATAACCACTCTGACGAAAAGTGAGCTCAAGATGGGCTTACTCAGCTGACAAACTCTCAGGATCCAAGATACGAAGTACCCCTTCAGGCTGAGCCGGATGGCGACAAATATCATGTCCGTATGAATAGGCTTACTATAACCGACATGTCCTAAAGTATCATCAACCTTCCTTCCTCCTGAAAAACACATCAAGGAAGGGAAGACGGCCTCTCTTTTCCAACTCCATCGTGAAACAAGTACTGGGGTCAATCGAATTCAGCCACTGGGTGAGTGATGATAATACCGAAGTGGCACCAAAGTCTACGGCCTTTTTGCCTTATGCAGGGAACAGTTTCAACAGCACCTGTCTTATTTTGCGGAAATGTGATGTGAAGTGTGTTTTTCGACCACCAACTAAATCCAGGATCCTTTCAGGTTCCATAAAGGATGATCTTGGTTTACGTAAGGCGGGTGTCTATCATATTCCATGTAGTTCCGGTATGTCATATATTGATCAGACTATAAGAACTGTGCATAAGCGTCACACACGCTTAAACAGGGTGACAATTACTGGACTATACGAATTAAATCGTCGTAACTACTGAACGGTTTGCGTTAGGACGTTCTAAATGCAAGGCAGGCCGAGGGGCATCGTAGGAATTACTATGGTTTGGTTTGGTGTAGCGACGAAGCTCATTTTCCATTCGGATAGGTTCGTCAGTAATCAAAATTGGCGCTGGGGGACTGAGAGTCCGCATTTCGCGATCGAGAAGTCTCTTCACCCTCAACGGGTGTCAGTGTGGTGCGCAACGTCCAGTCAGGGAATAACCACTGACGTCATCCTTAATGGCACGGTGACTACAGAAGCTTTTGGAAGATGATTTCATCCCCATTATACAAACTGACCCTGGTTTCGACAAGAAGTGGTTCATGCAAGATGAGTTCCATCCCATTGAAGCAGGAAAGTGTTTGATATCCTGGAGGAGCACTTCGGGGACCGCATTCAGGCTCTAGGATACCCAGAGGCCACTGGCATGAGCCTCGATTGGCCGCCATATTTTCCGGATCTGAACACATGCGACTGCTTCTTGTGGGGATGTATTAAAGACAAGGTGTATAGCAATAACCCCAAAACCAACACTGAGCAGTAAAAAGCCATTCAGGAGGTCATCGATAGCGCATCGTGCCTACAGCAAGTTTCCATTTTTCACGGTAGGTGGCGTTGGTACACCGTTAGCTACGTTGCATAATTTCACGGTTGTTGTTTCGAAGCTTCTTCAAATAACGCTACATTTTTATGTATAGACAATAGTATAGGAAACTCATTCTATTTTATAGTAAAAATACTTCGGTAAATTATGTTAGAAGTCAAGCGCAATATAATATATTTAACGACGTTATGCGCAGATATAATTTGCTGAGAACTTTTTCACGTCACATACGGAAAATATACAGCAACATAGCAGCAAAAAATTTAGTCATAGGCTAGCTGGCAGTGGTGATGCTAGGACACATAAGGTAAGTTCTAATTTATACCAATTTATACCTAATGCTGTGATTAGTTGACTAAGTTGTACTACATGGCGTAGGGATATGCCCGTATTCACTGCTTTTCTGCTCTCTAGTAGAAAAATATGGGCATAATGCATAGCATGAAATCATTCTCCTATCCAAGAACGCACTGTACTTCATTCCAGTTTTACGTTTGTTGCATGCTATCTTCAAGAAGCAATTTTAACAAGCAGCAGTATACATACAATATTATTTGGAGCTCTAAACACTGTGAATGTAGTCGATGATATTCCAGGACAAGGCGGACATCGACATGGCAAGGCCAGTGAAGAAGCCTTAGAAGTGTCCATTGACGACTGTGGCAACAAGCAGCAAAGAAGCAGGTTCTTTGTAAGGATGTGAAACAACAGAACGGGCGTCGCACTAATGAGGAAGAGGGAATCAGTGTGAAAGCCATAGTAGCATATGCAGAGCAAGTAAGTTGCAGCAAAACAATCTGCAAATAAATATGCACCCTAAATCTGTTAGTGGTACATGTATGTCGTGTCTCTAAGAGTATTACGTGTAAGCCCAAGGATCAGAATTAAAGTGCATTTGCGTACCCTCGTTTCTTTACTTATCACGTTAATTTCGCGTTTTATCTAATAGATACGGCTGGCTGCTTGAGACTTTGTCCGGAAGTACAAACCAGGTCTTTCCAGTCATAACCCAGTGAATTAACATTGAGTCAGCGGATTCGTCGTTGAGAGAGAGGGGTATTTCCAGTTCCGCGAATCGTCTCTCAACCACATGAAAATCTCTGTAAATTTTTGTTTAAAATAGTGGATAATTCCTACGAAAATAAAAGTAACATATCATTGCCATGAAGTGCGCGTCGGCTAGTGCCGGTCGCTATTGTGAACGCCAGCACTGTGTTCTCCGGCTTCCAGGAAATAGAAAATGTTCTCCAGTCTGGAGATGATGGGTCTGCCTTTCCTTAATCTCGCTAAATGGGTTGTGGTCTGGACCGACTGGCCGTTTTCAAATGCAAGAGATCTTCACAGCACAGTTGGTTTTTCCCAATAGGTCTCGGAAGAGGTTCTGTCGGGGACAGTTCTGGGGCTCATGACATCCGAAATGGACACACATCTGTTCTGTTGGGGACAGATCTGTAGGTGGTCATGCTAGATACTGGAGAACATTGACATCATGCACAAAATTCGTAGAGACACATTCCATGTATGGCAAACACTAGCGTGTTGAATAATGGTACTACGATAACGTCGCAGGAGAAGTAACTCATGGGGACGCAGGATGTCTGCGACGAACCAGTGTGCCGCCAGGGATCCCTCAATCACTGCACACCGTGACCTGAACTCATGTGTACTGACTCGTGCCGTAACGCCAGGGATAACAAAGCTGTGCCTTTTCAAAAGATTGGAACAAAGGTATTCCTTCTCAGTTCATCGCCATATTCACTAGCTACTGCGATCATCTGGGGTAATGCGAAGCCATTCATCAGCCAAGGCACCTGAAATTGTTCTTTTTTATTGTGGTGTTAAAGGCTGTCTACCTGTGGGACAGAAATTTGCTCGTTCATCTTCTGGCTACTCTCTGTCCAATGGTACAGGATGACACAGAATATTGAACAGAGGTCTATTACTCATTCTCCATGCAGTTTGTTCACCATGAGCTCCAGAGTCCATCTGACCTATTACACAGTACTGCCACCACAGGGCACTACTGTCCCATGGTGGACTGGGGAAAAATTGCAGGGAACGATCTCAGCCTGTGCTGGGCTGCTGGCGAGAGGAGAGAGTGTACTTTATTTATTGTGAAACAATTTATTTAGGGACTGATTTCACGTAGTTCATTTACTACCCTGATACAGAACACTCGCTCTGACGTGCTTGGGGTCACAATACACAGCCTACAGATCTGCAAACTACTAGAAAATTACCGAAATAATGCAGTACACTGATGTACATACACGCAAACCACTCGGAAATTACCGAAATAATGCAGTACACAGCACACAGACCTGCAAACTATTTGCAATTTACCGAAATAATGCAGTACGCTGATGTACAGACATGCAAACAACTCGTAAATTGTCAAAATAATGCATGTACGATGGTTGGAACTTTAATAATAGCAGCTGTTTATTTATAGCTCGCACAAAATAGATACGTGTTTCAGAGTTTTACTGATCTTCAAAGTAGTCACCAGCATTGAGTATAATCCATTGCCAGCGATGTGGAAGTCATAGGATACTCTTAGCAGTGCCAGTTGTGTTGACCGTAGGAGTGGCGCAGTCTATTGCACAAAGAATTTGTAGCTATTCTGAAGCGAATGTTGTGAGGTGTTTCCTTCAGTTTAGAAATCGAGTTGAGCTCACGAGGGCTTAAGCCAGGGGACTGCAGTAGGTGGTATAGCACTTAACAGCCCCCTCAGTCAAACAAATCAGTAACAGCTTGCACTGTATGTGCTTGAGCATTGTCCTGCAAAACGATGGTCAGGTTGTGCAGAAATTGTCATCACTTTTGTCTCTAAGCTGGTCGTAGGTTGTGTTCCAAAAATGAGCAGCATAGAAACAGAAGTGATGACTCCTTCTGAGGGACCTGACCATCATTTTGCAGGACAATGCTCAAGCACTTACAGTGCAAGTCGTTACTGATTTGTTTGATTGGTGGGGCTGCTAATTGTTATACCACTCATTGCGCTCCCCTGACTTAAGCCCTTGTGAGTTCAACTCGATTTCTAAACTGAAGGAAACACTTCAGGGCATTCGCTTCAGAACTGCTACAAATTTGTCGTTCAATAGACCACACCGCTCGGACTGTCAACACAACTGGCACTGGTAAGAGTATCCTACGACTTCCGCATTGCTGACAACGGGTTATATACAATGCTGGTGACTACTTTGAAGGTCAGTAAAACCTTGAAACACGTATCTATTTTATACGAGCGGTAAATAAATAGCTGCCACTATTAAAGTTCCAACCCTCGTAAAAGGCTCTGCAAACACGCTCACAACGCTTAAACAGCCGAAATTAAAGCAGTGCACAAACACTCACTGCACGTAAAAATGCTTTCGAACTATCATCAATCACAATGTATCCGAGGCTCCAAGGATGCGCACGCGCCGACACTGCCCCCGCGAGCCACCGTCGGACAGACCAATGCAGGGGCGCATGAGCTATTGCTCTCAGGCTGCTACCACACACAGCCAGTAGATGAAAGTCGCATCTGTTTTTGGGTATACAGTTAGTGTTATACTGATGTCTGTGGGCCGACATTGAGCTTATGTGACGATCCTATTAAATATACAGCTATTAATTCATTGCACAGACCAGTATAAAGTTGCATCGCCTGTACTGTAGGAGGACGGCCGTATCCCACAAACTATACTATACGTCGAAGAGACCCTCCCCATGACCCTGTGTCGTTCTTTGAAACATTGTTTTTTTTTTTTTTCCTGTAACATACTTCGTACACTGCCATACATTTTGTCTTTCCCGCCACGACTTCGAGATCTATGTCAGGTTCTAAACTAACATTAACACGTTCCGATCCATTGCTTCTCACAGAAAACTAGACGTAGCACGGTATAAGTCATGTTCTGACTGCTGCTACCATAACACACCACACACACTGGATGATTTCAAATAAAAGACAGTTACAACATAAAGAAATTGGAAGAGTTTGGTAGCATTGTGGAGAGTTTCAAAACTGCTGTCCAATGGTGGCTCATGACCTCTACATTTAAAGTCATCTCTCACAGTGATGAAATAACTGATGGCATTGCGTTCTGTTTCGACTGCGTCCTCATATTGGAGCCATGTAGGGGATCACTGTTTCAGTGCTAGCCATCCCCAGAAGATGTTGCCCCTCCACCAAATCTCCTTCTCCAACCCAAACAAGCGATGTAAGTCAATCAAATAATTTTATTTTGAATTATTTTACAACCATTGATCAAAAAAACTGAGATGAATATGAAACTATTTCTTTTGTTACAGGTCATCAAAGAAAATGTAGTTAGTCACTTAAGGCCGAGAAAAGCATCATACTGAAATATTTATTTACCTTGCCACGGTTCGTGTGGCTCCCCTCGTCGGAGGTTCGAGTTCTCCATCGCACATGGCTGTATGTGTTATCCGTAGCGTAAGGTAGTTTAATTTAGATTAAGTAGTCTGTAAGCCTAGAGACCGATGACCTCAGCAATTTGGTCCCATAGGAATTTACCACAATTTTTTTTCCATGGCGCGAATGCTGACGAAAGTACGGAGATATCTTTTCTTTCAATTATTATTATTCTCGTGTCAGAAAAATTCATAAAACACAATTTATACAATTGTTGACAAATCAACACAGTTTTCATAACATTTGACCAAAATTTGACCACCTCCAAGGCATTTTCCGTTGCCTGGTGAAGGTCATCTTCTATGCAGTGGTTGGAAATTGTCGGTACTGAACAGTCTGTTCTTCCCCGCAGTCACATTGGGCTTTCTTCTTTTTGTATCCCCATTTTGCCAGGTTAACCTGTAATCTACCCACTCCTGATCACAGCCTATTCAAGGACTTCCACATTGGCCAATTCTCATACCAGGGCATAACGATCATGAAAATATTTTCCAAACTGGAGGGTGGGATGCCTCAGTCCTCCATAGTTGGGGTGCACGAAAGGAGTCTCCCAGAAGATTGCGACTGAGAAAAGCAATCGGGCTAGCCTGGGCGTCAGGAAATGATGGCTGATCCTTTCACACCAGAAACATCCATACACAAGCCCTTTTTAGGACCATAGCTAAGCATTATCTCAGTCAACTCTGAAAGAATAACATCATCGAAAGAAGAACTGGTACAAGAACTTCGCAGACAGCACCAATGTCATGTACTGTGCATACAGGAAACACACAGGAGCTGCGACATGCGTAGATTGAAGAAACATTTTCTTTTAATGTGAAGCTAAATCACAATACATGAAGAGAAAATATGGTGCAATATCAGCGGCGTAGACGTTAAATCTAGCGTTTGCTTACAGTACATCCTCAGTTATATACTTCTGAATACTTTGGAATTATGAGTACTTAACGAATTTTGTTGTCCTAAGCTACTGACTCTTACCACTAATTGAAATTCATGGTGACAGGATTCGAACCCCCTACCTGCAGGAGAAGCTGGCCACCTTAACCACTAAGCCATTCCACCAATCACGTACGCTACACTTACTAAATGGTATAATATTGTCTGTGATGTCGTACCTTTTCCATAAAAAAGAAACGATATACTGAGTGAAAGCAGCGCATTGGGTCTTCGACGGAAATGCAGACAGTCCATCTGACTTTGAATTGGAGGAGTCGTGAAGAACATAAGCTCCTTGCAAGAGACACGGTAGATATTCTGCTAGGTTTTGTCAGATCTATTTGTTTTGGAGATGCCGTGTGTGTGAGAGTGTGAGAACTTAATAGCTGCTGACGCGTCATAAAAGATGGCAATAGCTGGTCCAGAAAGCCTGTTCGTATATTTTGCAACTACGACCAAAAATGCGCGTATAGATGAATATGTTCTATAACAAACTAATCTAAAAACAGAGTGTGAAATGTAAATATTTGCTTCTAAGATTTTTACTTTATACTTTACCGTAAGGAAGAGGTAATTTTTGGTTGGCAGACTTCAGTTAAGAGTTTCTTAGATGTGTACATCATTTTAATCAATTTGGTACAAAATTTTGTGTTGTTGACAAGTCATTGTGCAGCACGGGAACTTTAATTTCGGCAGGAGCCACAACACTGAAGAATAAAAACGGTAAAAAAAGAAAGGTTTACAAGAAGTGTTTGATTTATTTTGACTTAAAGATATTAGACTCTTTGTTAAGGAAAGATGATTTATTTATTTATGTATTTATTTTCAATTTCTAATTTTGAGGAATTTAACCTGTTATTTTATGGTTCCATGGTTCCAGAGAAGAACATTAAAGACAATGAAGCCAGGCCGAGAAGGCAGAATACTGGCAAGCGTAAGGACGGGTTGAAGAGGAAGTGTGAGGCTCTACAGGATTCCAATACAGTATTCTTACTGGTGACTAGTTATGATGTCTTTATATTATCTTCTTAATAAGAATTAGTGAGTAAGACCTAACAAAAGCATATAGTCAAGTAAAGGGCAGTGTGAACATAATATTTTGCCTCTGATGGCTGAGAAATGGTGCTGTGCATTACGAAAACTTCACTAGGGCAGAGAATGCTGAAGCTGGATTTTTTTCCAACAACTTAGAGACATATTGGCCGCTGTGTAAGGAAAGCGAACTACAAAACTTCGTCGTGTGTTCGTACAACAAGATAACGCACTCTGCCGATTTCGCTAACAAAACTGTCCAGGAGGTTGGGAAGTCACCCTCACGCACTTAGTCTTCTGATCTTATGCCCTCAAATGCTTCCTTTCGAGCTCCTTTTCGAAAAACAATCAAGAACATTCCTCTCTGAACTAAAATGTACTTCAAACCTGGCACTTTATGTTAGTGCACTTTTCGATTTTACCGAGTTTTGATGGAAAGGTGAGGATTGCAGAAAAGTGGTCTTCTGTTTCAGACTCTGGTCTGGAGAGGGAATTCTGGTCTTGACTCTTGCTAGGGGTGTATTGCACTTGGGACACTCATCCTGAGCATTATACTGGCACTAGTCTTGACTGGGGAGCTTGTGGTGAAGTCTTAGCTGTACCGACAGTTTGGAGCTCAATCATCTTCGACAACTCACTGTGCCAAGGACAATCTTATTCGTATCAGGTCTACCACCTTGACATTTGATATTCTTGTGCACACTGCTGTATGAGTGAATCGAGGTGGTCCATGGTGTGACTGGCGAATGGGAGTGTCACACGCTGGAATCTGCTGATTTCAGGCCTCCGTCAGAGAGTAATCGCAATCCGTCTAACAGATAGCCTGCTCGTCACTTTGCATATTTCGTGGCTGCGATAATTACAGGCGCTGCACATCGCTACTCGGCTGACAATTGTACCAAGACCATCAGTCGAGACAGTGTTATGCATCGAAGAAGATGCTTTGGCTAGTCATGGAAGACCGAATCACAGTCTCACCACTTGTTCTCACGTGCACCAACGTAATGCAACTTCAATGTGGAATAAATCCATTAAAGTTCATTCAGCGTTAGATAATTTCAGATAGCGTTATCCATGTTTTGAGCCAGGGTAAACATAAAACTTAAGTATTTGCTAACCAAAAGAAACCCAGTGGAGTGGTAATTGTTTGTTACTTCTATTTGTATTTCCAACAGCTCGTGATATATTTGTCTTTTCGCTTAACTTGTGTTGTTTGTCCTATTTTATGATTAAAACCATGATGGTACAGTATTCACCTATCACTAATAGAGTAGAATAGTAACAGAGACATCTTTTTATTAATTTTTCTCAGAATACAATTTTTATTTAAGACTGTAGTAAAAGCGATAACCTCCAATGCAGGCTAGCGACAGCGACCCCTGTCAGAGGGCAGATTTAATTTAGCAGACGAACGGCCAGATAGACAAGTGGGAGGCTTACAAGTCAAAGCGGTTTCTGTCAGGGTGCAAACTAGCATTCGCCTGGAGACTTTCAAATCAAACCGCAAGACCAGTGTAGTAGTCCTGTAGAGTTCTTGCAGCTATGTACCCACGCAGTGCGTAGGAACGCACGCAGTGCGGGGCTGCTGTGGCACTTTGCGTGGCGCCAGCTCAACTGGTGTCAGGCGCCGGCCGTGGCTTTATCTGCACCCGGAAGAGGAGTGAGGGTAGCAGGCGAGAGGACACGACAGCAGGCTCCAACTGAGACAAATAACTCCGAGTAGGGCCGTAAAGCGTTTTACTCGCCCCCACGTAAATAACACAAACTGCTGCCGCTCGTAAAGACGAGTGTAGTGCACAGGCCTCGCGAGGAATTCGCTGGCTGGCGGCGGGTCGCGCAAATTTGCTGCGTGCCCTGCCGGGACAGAGGCTTATTTGGCACGCACCAGCTCTCTGCGCACCACGTGGCTGCCGCAGCCGGCGCAGATGCTTGCATACGTCCTACTGGTGGTGCTTTCTGTATACAGGGTGGTCCATTGATAGTGACCGGGCCAAATATCTCACGAAATAAGCATCAAACGAAAAAACTACAAGGAACGAAACTCGTCTAGCTTGAAGGGGGAAACCAGATGGCGCTTTGGTTGGCCTGCTGTATGGCGCTGACATGGGTCAATCGGATATCAACTGCGTTTTTGAAATAGGAACCCCCATTTTATTACATATTCGTGTAGTACGTAAAGAAATATGAATGTTTCAGTTGGACCACTTTTCTCGCTTTGTGATAGATGGCGCCGTAATAGTCACAAACGTATAAGTACGTGGCATCACGTAACATTCCGCCAGTGCGGACGGTATTTGCTTCGTGGAACATTACCGGTTAAAATGGACCGTTTACCAATTGCGTAAAAGGTCGATATCGTGTTGATGTATGGCTATTGTGATCAAAATGCCCGGCGGGCGTGTGCTATGTATGCTGCTCGGTATCCTGGACACATCATCCAAGCATCCGGACCGTTCGATGGATAGTTACGTTATTTAAGGAAGCAGGAAGTGTTCAGCCACATGTGAAACGTCAGCCACGACCTGCAACAAATGATGATGCCCAAGTAGGTGTTTTAGCTGCTGTTGCGGCTAATCCGTACATCAGTACCAAACTGCGCGAGAATCGGGAATCTCAAAAACGTCGTTGTTGAGAATGCTACATCAACATCGATTGCACCCGTACCATATTTCTATGCGCCAGGAATTGCATGGCGACGACTTTGAACGTTGTGTACAGTTCTGCCACTGGGCACAAGAGAAATTACGGGACGATGACAGATTTTTTGCACGCGTTCTATTTAGCGACGAAGCGTCATTCACCAACGGCGGTAAAGTAAACCGCCATAATATGCGCTATTGTGCAATGGAAACTCCACGATGGCTGCGACAAGTGGATCATCAACGATCTTGGCGGGTTAATGCATGGTGCGGCATTATGGGAGGAAGGATAATTGGCCCGCATTTGATCGATGGCAATCTAAATGGTGCAATGTATGCTAATTTCCTACGTAATGTTCTACCGATGTTACTACAAGATGTTTCACTGCATGACAGAATGGCGATGTACTTCCAACATGATGGATGTCCGGCACATGTATCGCATGCGGTTGAAGCGGTATTGAATAGCATATTTCATGACAGGTGGATTGGTCGCTGAAGCACGTTCACCGGATGTGACCTCCCCGGATTTCTTTCTGTGGGAAAGTTGAAGGATATTTGCTATCGTGATCCACCGACAACACCTTACAACATGTGTCAGCGCATTGTCAATGCATGTGCGAACATTACGGAAGGCGAACTACTCGCTGTTGAGAGGAATATCGTTAGACGTATTGCCAAATGCGTTGAGGTTGACGGACCTCATTTTGAGCATTTATTGAATTAATGTATTTACAGGTAATCACGCTGTAATAGCATGCGTTCTCAGAAATTATAAGTTCACGAAGGTACATGTATCACATTGGAACAACCGAAATAAAATGTTCAAACATACCTGCGTTCTGTGTTTTAATTTAAAAAAAACTACCTGTTACCAACAGTTCGTATAACATTGTGAGCCATATGTTTGTGACTATTACAGCGCCATCTATCACAAAGCGAAAAAAGTGCTCCAACTAAAAGATTCATATTTCTTTACGTACTACACGAATTTGTAATAAAAATGGGGGTTCCTATTTAAAAAAACGTAGTTGATATCCTTTCGACTTATGTCAGCGCCATCTAGCGGGCCAACCATAGCGCCATCTGGTTTCCCCCTTCAAGCTAGTAAAGTTTCGTTCCTTGTAGTTTTTTCTTTTGACGCTTATTTCGTGAGATATTTGACCCGGTCACGATCAATTGGCCACCCTGTATTTCCCCTGTTAATCATTACCTCAGTGTACCCAGCGACAGGTGAGTAAATTGTCGCACAATCAGCTTAACAGCGCATGCATCCCAGCTGCTGATAATAGTAGTATACAGAAGAACGGAAAAGAAAATTGAGGATCTGTTCAATGACGATCAGTCTGGCTTTAGGAAAGGTAAAGGCACCAGAGAGGCAGTTCTGACGTTGCGTTTGATAATGGAAGTAAGGCTGAAGAAAAATCAAGAAACGTCCATCGGATTTGTCGACCCGGAAAAAGCGATTGACAGTGTAAAATAGTGCAGGATGTTCGTAATTCTGAGAGAAATAGGAATAAACTATAGACAAAGACAGATAATATAAGATATGTACAAGGAGGAAGAGGGAAAAATACGACTAGAAAATCAAGAATAGAGTGCTATGATTAAAAAGGGTGTATGTCAGGAATGTAGACTTTCGCCCTTACTGTTCAGTCTGTATATCGAAAAAGCAATGACGGAAATAAGAGAAAGCTTCAAGGTTGGGATAAAAATTCAAGATGAAAGGATATAAACGTTAAGATTCGCTGATGACATAGCTATCCTCAGTGAAAGCGAAGAAGAATTAGACGACCTGTTGAATGGAATGAACAGTATAGAATAAGGATTGAGAGTGAACCGCAGAAAGACGAAAGTAATGAGAAGTAGTAAACGTGAAAAAGGGAGGAACTTAACATCATGATTGGTGATCAGGAAGAAGTTAAGGAATTCTGCTACGTAGCCAGGAAAATAACCCACGACGGAGCAAGGAGGACACAAAAAGCAGACTAGCACTAGCAAAAAGGCCATTCCTGGCCAAGTGAAGTCTACTAGTAACAAACTAGGTCTTAATTTGAGGAATAAATTTTTGAGAATGTACGTTCGAAGCACGGCACTGTATGGTGGGGAAGAGTTTACTATGGGAAAACCTGAAAAGAAGAGAATCTAAGTGTCTGAAATGTGGTGCTAAAAAGAATGTTGAAAATTTGGTGGACTTATAAGGCAAGGAATGAGGAGGTTCTCCGGAGAATCGCGAGGAAAGAAATACATGGAAAACATTGACAAGAAGAAGAGACAGGATGATAGGACATCCGTTAAGACATCAGGGAATAACTTCCATAGTATTAGAGAGAGCTGTAGAGGGTGAAAACGGTAGAGGAAGACAGAGATTGGGGTACAACCAGCAAGTAACTGAGGACTTAGGTTTCAAGTGCTGTACTCTGAGATGAAAAGGTTGGCACACGAGAGGAATTCGTGGCTAGCCACATCAAACCACTCAGAAGACTGATGGAAGAAAAACTCCATAACACAGGTCGGAATGACTTAGCGATCGTAAGGCAGCGGTTTCATGACGTCACGACAGACTGTTGTGCTGATGCATATAAACAGTTCGGCTTGATAAATTTTCCTGAGATTTTAATAGCTTTTTGAGACGTTAAAGTCTTCGATAATAGCTCCAGGATGGGAGTTCGATACGTTAGATAATTGTGCCTTCGACCGCGGCCTAATTAATCATGAGTTGTGAAGAGTCACAATTTTGTGTAAAATCAGTCGTAAACTGTAAAATAAAAAAACAGCACTATATCGCATTTGTAACAGCATTGAGTGGTGTCCAGCGTAGTACTAATACCACTCGGTGTCACATACTTGCAGGTGTCAGGGGTGATGGAAAGGGAAGGGTAAAAAGGTGGGACGGGGACTGGGTTGTAATAAATTGAGATTGAAATGTCTCCTCGTTGGGCTCTAAAATGTAATAAAATGATAACGTCTGCGGCATAACCCAATGACTGGGTTACTAGCCTGACAACGTAAAGTTCAGTCTTCTTTCGTCACGGGACTAGGATGGTGCAGGTGGCGAGCAAGCGCCCTGGTCCCAGGGAAGATCCCCATTATTCATTTGATAGCAGGCTGACTGTACGTGAGGTCGTCCTGGACGGACTAGAAAGAGAAAAAAAAAACATCCTATCCAGGGCTGAACCCAGCACCTGCATATCGTAGTCTAGTGCTTTCCTCGGTAGACCACCACTGCCACTCTGAAATACACTCAGGTGACAAGTCATGCGATACCTCCTGATATAGTCTCAGACCTCCTTCTGCTCGGCGTGCAACAACTTTTCGCGAAGTACTCAAAAAGTCGTTGAAAGTCCTCTGCAGAAATACTGAGCCATGCAGCCTCTATAGTAGTCCATAACTGCGCAAGTCTTGCTGGTGCAGGATTTTATGTACGAAATGACCTCTCGATTATGTCCCATAAATATTCGATAGGATTCATGTCGGACCAGTTGTTTGGCCTAATCATTCGCTCGAATTGTCCAGTGTTCTCTTCAAACCAATGACGAACAATTATGGACCAGTGGCATGGCGCATTCTCATCCTTTTAGAATTCAGTGGTTGCTAGGAAACTCGAAGTCCATGAATGACTGAGAATGGTCTCCAAGTAGCCGAACATAGCCATTTCGAGTCAATGATCGGTTCAGTTGGACCAGAGTAGCCATCCATTCTACGTAAACATAGCCCACCTCATTATGGAACCACCAATGTATAGTGATTTGTTGACAACTTGTGTCCATGGATTCGTGGTGTATGCGCCACACTCAAACCCCACCATCAACTCTTAACAACTGGAATCGGGCCTCGTCCGACCGAATCACGGTCTTCCAGTCGTCTAGGGTCCAACCAATATGGTCACGAGCCCAGGTGAAGTCGTGCTGTTAGCAAAGGCACTCGCATCCCTCGCTTCCTTCCATAACCCATTAACGCCAAATTTCGTCGCACTGTCCTGAGGGATACGTTCGTCTACGCCCCAAATTGATTTCTGCGATTATTTCACCCAGTGCGGCTTATCTGTTAGCAGTAATGCAAACACCACTGCTCTCGGTCGTTAAGTGAAGGCCGTCGACCACTGTGTTGACCGTAGTTAGAGGTATGCCTGAAATTTGGTGTTCTCGCCACACTCTTGACCCTGTGGATCACAGAATATTGAGTTCTCTAACGACTTTCGAAATAGAATGTCCCATGCGTCTAGCTCCAACTAACATTCCGTGTTCAAAGTCTGTTAATTTGCGTCGTGCCACCATAGTCACATTGGAACCCTTTCCATATGAATCACCTGAGCACAAATCACAGCTCCGCCATTGTTCTGCCCTTTTACACCTTATTACACGATACTACCGCCATCTGTAGATGTGTATACCGCTATCCCATGACATTTGTCACCTCAGTATGTAATGAAATAATTAAATTGAGAAGTCGATGTGTAAATAATACGTTTTCCCGATGCTGAGCGCCAAAAGTATTTTGACTATTAATGAAATGATTTTTATTGTGTCATGAGTCTTTTGACTGGTTTGATGCGGCCCGCCACGAATTCCTCTCCTGTGCCACCCTCTTCATCTCAGAGTAGCACTTGGAACCTACGTCCTCAATTATTTACTGAATATATTCCAATATCTGTCTTCCTCTTCAGTATTTGCCCTCTACAGCTCCCTCTAGTACCATGGAAGTCATTCCCTGATGTCTTAACGAACGTTCTAGCACCCTGTCCCTTCTTCTTATCAGTATTTTCCACATATTTCTTTCTTCTCCTATACTGCGCAGAACCTACTCATTCCTTACATTTTCAGTGCATCTAATTTTCAACATTCGCCTGTAGCACCGCATCTCACAAGCTTCGATTCTCTTCTGTTCCGGGTTTCCCAAAGTCTATGTTTCACTACCATACAACGCTGTGCTCCAAATGTAGATTCTCAGAAGTTTCTTCCTCAAATTAAGGCCTGTGTTTGATGCTAGTAGACTTCTCTTGGCCAGAAATCCCCTTCGTTCGAGTGGTAGTCTGCTTTTGATGTCCTCATGCTCCGTTCGTCAGTGGTAATTTTGGTGGCTAGGTAGCAGAATTCCATAACTTCATCTACTTCGTGACCATCAGTCCTCTCATTTCTCATTTCTGCTATATCTGATTACTTTCCTCTTCCTTCGATTTACTCTCAGTCCATATTCTGTACTCATTGGATTGTCCATTCCATTCAGCACATCACGTAATTCTTCTTAACTTTCACTGAGGATAGCAATGTCATCAGTGAATCGTATCATTGATATCCTTTCATCCTGAATATTAATTCCAGTCCTAAACATTTCTTTTATTTACATCATTGCTTGTTCGATGTACAGATTGAACAGTGGGGGGAGTCTACATTCCTGTCTTACACCCTTTTTAATCCGAGCGCTTCTTTCTTGATCGTCCACTCTTGTTGTTCCCTCTTGGCTCTTGTACATACTGTATATTACCCGTCTCTCCCTATAGCTTAACCTTATTTTTCTCAGCATTTCGAACAACTTACACCATTTTACATTATCGAACACTTTTATTCAGGATGACAAATCCTGTAAGCGTGCCTTGATTTTTGTTAAGACTTGCTTCCATTATTAACCGCAACGTTAGAATTGCCTCTCTCGTGCCCTTACCTTTCCTAAAGCCAAATTGGTACTCATCAAGCGCATCCTAAATTTTCCTTTCCATTCTTCTGTGTGTTATTCTCGTCAGCAACTTGGATGCGTGAGTTGTTAAGCTGATTGTGCGATAAATCTCGCACTTGTCAGCTCTTGCCGTCTTCGGAATTGTGTGGGTCATGTTTTTCCGAAAGTCAGATGGTATGTCGCCAGACTAATACATTCTACACACCGACGTGAATAGTCGTTTTGCTGCCACTTCCCCCTATGGTTAAATTCTTGTGGAATGTTATCTGTCCCTTCTGCCTTATTTGATCTTGTACAGATAGCTGATAGCTTCTGCCTTATTTGATCTTAAGTCCTCCAAAGCTTTCTTAAAATCTAATCCTAATACTGTATCCCTTATCTCCTCTAAATCGACTCCTGTTTTCTCTTCTATCACATCAGGCAAATCTTCCCCCTCATTGAAGACTTCAATGTAGAGGTAGGGGTGTAAATGTGGAAACCCAGTTTGTTTTTGCTGTATAAAAGAAATGTTCTCTTTCAGCTTCAAAATTTAGCCACAGCTAATTCATAATGTTTTAGCAGTGAATGTAATATTAAGACACACAAAAACTTAATATGTTAAAAATTAAAAAACATTTTCGGCTTGCACAACATCTCATTAATTTTTCAGGAAGTGCGGGTAATGTGGAAACGCCTTAAAATTGTGGGAAACTGACCACTTCAAACGAAAACTATTAAAAATGATAGAAACTATTTTATTTTATATTAAATTTGAATCATACAAAAATATTTTTAAACGCAACTGTAATAGAAAAATGCTTCATAAGCGAAGTTCACTTGCAAAAATCGCATATGTAAATACCTCCTTCATTTCCGGCACACAAAGAGTGACTCCACTCCTCACACACTTTACACTTAATCCTCAATTCTCCCCGAACGTCTTTGGAAAATGCGCTTCCTCAAAAAGTACAAATGGCATCTTCTTTAGTAGGTTTTTCTTCCCGAACTGGGATATCCAAATCTGATTCGCCTGAAGAGACAGTTGGTGCATTGCGATCTTCACCTGAATCCTCAGATAAGCCGGTTTTTTTTGCATGGTTTTCTAGGAGGAGCTTCACGTTTTTTCTTGCTTTTGGCAGGTGCCTTAGGAAGCTTCTGTTTACCCATCAGTAAGAAGTCTTCAAGGCGTGTTTTATAAGGCGAAGATGTCAAAACAGCTCATGAACCTGGCTTACGACCTCTGTTGGAAACCTTCTTCTTTAGAGGAGGGATTGGCATGATATCTTGTGGAGACACACATGTGTTCGATGAGGTATTTGACAAGGATGTTGACCTACTGCTTTCTCTTACGCCATCTTCACTTGGGCTATCAGTTGTCACAAGTCTGAATGCGTTCTGAGTGTCTTCTTGTATGAGGTCATTACTTCCACCTGGAGGTGCTGGATTCTCTTAAGTTCCTCTCAGACTTCTGGCCTCATCTAACGCCGACGTGGCAGCTATATAGTCGATTTCTGCAAAAACAGTCCCGTCACATGGGAAAATTCCAGTCTTCAAAAATCCTTTTGCAGCAATAGAGTCAGTCTGGTGGCACTTTAGGTAGGCTTTCCCAAACAACTCAGATATGTCATATGGCCCTAAGGGCTGGCTGCTGTATCGCAACCATTGATGAACGTACTCAGCGTAATAGGTTTTTAGATGCCCATAAAGGTCTTATCAAGTGGCTGAATTTTATGAGAGGTGTGAGGCGGGATGCTCACGATTGTAACATGGTTCTCCCTTGCACGTTCTACAGCTTGAAGGTTTCTGTCATGACTGTTATGCCCATCAAGAATTAGCAACACAGGAGATTCTTTTGAGTGCCTTAGAAATTAAATGGTCACACCACTCGGAGAAGAGCTCAGTTTGAATCCAGCCTGAAGGATGGCATTTACCAATTGTTCCAGGTGGTGCTCCTTTACTAGAGTATCAGTCCAGTTCTTATTGGGGAAGATCATCACTGGTGGTATGAAAGTACTGCCAGCGCTCATACAGCGTATGACAGTCACCAGGGATCCTCGCTGTGCTGATGTGAGGGCACCTACTTGACGTTTACCTTTCAGTCCAATTACATGTGGTATTCTGCTCTGGACGACAGAGAGCCCAGTGTCGTCCACATTTAATGGTTCAAATGGCTCTGAGCACTATGGGACTCAACTTCTGAGGTCATTAGTCCCCTAGAACTTAGAACTAGTTAAACCTAACTAACCTAAGGACATCACAAACATCCATGCCCCAGGCAGGATTCGAACCTGCGACCGTAGCAGTCTTGCGGTTCCAGACTGCAGCGCCTTTAACCGCACGGTCACTTCGGCCGGCGTCGTCCACATTGTACACACGATCAGCACTATAGGAGTGTTTACTGTACTCAGCTTCCAAAATGTCAAAAAACGTGTCTACAGCTTCTTTGTTGAACCCGTTTGCTCTCGAGAATGAGGTCCCCGTACGTTTGTGGATTGTGAGTTTATTTCTGTGTTGTCTAAGAAAAAGGTCAAACTAAGCTCTACCTGCAGCATTTGAAGTAAAAGGATGATTAATATTATTTCTTTCTGCCATCTGATATGCCATTCTCTTGACATCTAATCTGGTAAGGCCACAGAAGCGATTATCCATTTCAATGTTTCAACTGTTTCTCAATAGCATCAGGTAGTACAGGCCTTCGTCAAAGTCTCAAAGGACCACATTCTTCAGGTGACATATCACTATGCACAAACCTTTGAAGTGTCATCTTAGCTACACTGAAAGCTTTTACTGCTCTTCTTAACCCCATCTGCTTTTCCCTTAAGGCTATTATAGCCTTAATCATGTTTTCTGCATCCACTTCTTCACAATAGCTCCTGGTTTCCGATCAGTTAGCTTTCGTGGTATCTAGAAACATACGCAAAACGTATTAGAAGTAACGTACTTGATGTCGGTATTGTGGAAATGTTTCCACAATGCCAGCGTTTGTATGCTTCCATATTACCTACACAATGGCCATTTTACATTTCGGTAGATTACATTAAGCAACTATCGATTTAAGGTTGACAAAGGACTGCTAACACCTTCTATGCACCTCCCTTTATAAACTATCAGACCTAAAGAAAGATAACTACAAACTATGTGGATAAATATAATACCACAACTTACCTCGAAAAAGGTTTAGAAAATTCCGAACGTAAATTCCATCACTGTCACGGTATCTGTTGCTCAACTGACTGCTAACCCTCTACCGTGACAAATAGGAAAACTTTGCAATAATTTCTGACTCCCCCCGCTGCAGTACAGTACTCTGCAGACCAGATACTAGACGTTTCCACATTACCCACACGCTGCCATATTTACACCCCTAGCTCTACTCTTTCCACCTGTCCGCTTTCTCCTCTGCATTTAATAGTTGATTTCCGGTTGTACTCTTAACGTTACCATCCTTGCTTTTTATGTCACCGAAGTTTGACTTTCCTGTATGCTGAGTTAGTCCTTGTGACAATCATTTCTTCTTCGATTTCTTCACATTTTTCATGTGACCGTTTCGTCCTAGTTTCCCTGCACTTTCGATTTATTTCATTCCTCAGCAACTTGTATTTACGTATTCCTGAATTTCCCTAAACATTTTTGTACTTCCTTCTTTCATCGCTCAACTCAACTATTTCTTCTGTCACCCATGGTTTCTTCGCAGTTACCTTCTTTCTACCTATGTTTTTCTTTCCAACTTCTGAACTGTTCCTTATTGCTGTATCTGTAGCCTTGGAGAACTTCAAGCGCATCTCGTCATCCCTTAGTACTTATCTATCCTTTGGATATTGATTCTTCGTGACTAATCTTTTGAACCTTCGTCACTACTACATTGTGACCTTAGTCTATATCTGTTCCTGATTACGCCTTACAATCCAGTATCTGATTTCGGAAATGATGAACCTAAATGAAATCTTCCAGTATCAACAGGTCTCTTCCAAGTATACCTCCCCCTCTTGTGATTCTTGAACAGAATATTTGCTATTACTAGCTGAAATTTACTACGGAACTCAGTTAATCTTTCTCATCCCTCATTCCTTGGCCCAAGCGCATTTTCTCTTGAAGCGATAAATATTTGCAAAATTTATTTATATTGACTTTTATTATCATTCACAAATTAAAAACACGAACATAATCTCAGGAGCGATGTGACTGGGCATAGACATTACTCATTAACGGGGCAGGTGAGGGGGGGGGGGGGTGGGAATTAACCAATTCATTTTACCACTTGACAGATTCAGTGTACGTACACGTGTGGGCAGCTAAGGCGATGCCGGCAGGTCTCTCGCGGTGGCACGTGGCTCCTCTCATCCCTGTGCTTCGTGGCTCTCAGACGGTGCTCTCAGCAGCTTAGCTCATTCCTTCTTCCACTGACTGATAGCTGAACTAATCTCTTTCTAGGTAGACGTCGCCCGGCGACTGATTCAGAGCTATTGTCTGTGTACACGACATTTATTGCCTACAGTGATTAGTTCACGCAGTATTTGAAAGCTGAGGTAGGACAAGCAAACCGTAGTCAGGCGATGAAGCAAGGGACCGCAGAAAGGACTATAGACATGTAATAGAAAATGAGGTTGTCACAGAATGACAATAGACATCGAAATGAATACAGGGATCTGACTCATAGTTTAAAATCGGAGTCGATAATAGGCTGACATTCCACCTGAACGTAAAATCAGAACGCTTTGTGTGAAAAGCATGTATACTACTGTTTGGAAAGAGTGAAACACCGAAACCGAGAAATGTGATCACAATGAAATTTATCCCAGCGAATAAAGACATGATACTGCACAGATGATTAACATTACAGCCCTGTACAGGCACTGTGACTACGGAAATTCAATACAGAGTACCACCACCACATACTGCACTGAGAGGCGTTAGACATCGTGGCATGGAATCAAAGAATGCCTGAATATGCTGCTGGGGAATACTCTGCCATGCGGTTTGTATGCGCGTCGACAAAGCATCAAGTGTGCTTGGAGGAGGACCTGAACGAACAAGTTGCCAATCTATTATATCCCAGACATGTTCGAATGGTGACATGTCAGGCGAACGAGCGGGCCAAGGAAGCAGTGGTAGTTATCGTTCATCGCCACTTGCACCCGGGTGTTGTCAAGCTGAAGTATAGCATTTCAAACAGCCTGGATGAGTGGCAGGGCCTCACGCTGTGAAACCTCCCTGATGTAGCAGTAGCTGTTCAGATTGCCCTCGAGATGATCACGTCTTATATGCGATGGCGCCCCAAATAATTACACTTGGCGTTTGTCTGTTATGCCGATCAACAATATAGTCTGTCCGATTGCTTCACCACGGTTGCATCGAACGCGTTAGCGGCCCATCACTGTAGGACAAGGTGAAGCGGAACTAGCCCTAAAACACATTTGGCCACTCAGTACGCCTGTTTCGGCGTCCACGTGCCCATTGCAGCCTGCATGGTCGGTGAGTTCTGGTCAATGGAAGCCAATGTAATGGCATGCGTGCCACCAGTCAAACCTGCGAAAGACAGCGTCGAACCGTCGACGCAGACATGTCCTCACCCTTTGCAGTGCTGCAAAGTTGCGCGAAGACTGTGGACGAAGCTATCCCGTCCGCTACGGCCAAGGGAACAAGATGGCGGTCATCTCACGCTGTGGGCACATCCTGTCGGACAGTACCACGTCGGCGCCGGGTACGATCCTCTTCTGTCCTCTGGTTTCATATACTCCTCACTGTTGAAGCAGCAAGCCCTGTACGAGCCCAGTGTCACGGGACGACAGACCCTCTCCCGGAGATCAATCATTCTGCCGCGTTCGAACGCATTCACATGCCCCTGATATGTCAGTGAGGCACAGTGGCACTTGTCAGATGTGTCCACTCCCTATGACGGCCTTGCACTGCCAGCCTACCCTAACACTGACATGTCCAGTCACACAAAAGAGAGCGCTGTTAGGCCTACGTGCACGCCATCTTTCTGCCATTTAAATCCTCTTAACGTGATGTGTTCCAGATAATTGCTTCTGAGTGTTTCACTTTTTACAAACACTAGTGTATATGACTTATCATAAAGCCTGATAGATCCCTCTGACTGAATGTAACAAGTGAGCGATCAACATTTCTCTCTGAACTCCAACTGATCGCTCAGTAATATGCTCTCTCATACTCATTGGTTGTCCCTCGTTCACTGATTGACATACTGAGTTCTCACGATGAAACTGATAGTCAGCTCACTCTGTCCTGTGCAGTTTAGTTCATTTTCCCCCACTCTGTTCTTCAGGGCACAGAATTTCCCGTCACATCGTCTTTGTCACTAGTGGGCTGAGTTTGCAGTCTCATCTAATGAACAATCGCATAGCGGCACTTCCCACCATTTCTGCGGGGGCTCTAGCGCTTCAATTTTTTTTTTTTTAACCACTAAGACATTGTCGGCCACGACGTGCTTAACTTTAAGCATGCACAATGTGCTGGCTACGTCGGCTTGGGCTCGATAAGTCTCGACAATACTAGGTACTTCTCGACTTTGCTCGGTCCTTCTCGCCGGCCACCCTCGGTTCTTCTCGCCGGCCGGGGTGGCCGAGCGGTTCTAGGCGCTCCAGTCTGGAACCGCGCGACCGCTACGGTCGCAGATTCGAATCCTGCGTCGGGCATGGATGTGTGTGATGTCCTCAGGTTAGTTAGGTTTATGTAGTTCTAAGTTCTAGGGGACTGATGACCTCAGAAGTTAAGTCCCATAGTGCTCAGAGCCATTTGAACCATTTTCGGTCCTTCTCGGTATAGCGCGACCATTACTTTGGCAGTACGATGCGACGCTGTCTTACAGCATTTGCTGCGGCTTATTTTGGTTGGCACAAGTTTCTCCAGTTTGGCAGACTGGTAGTGTAAGTGCTGTTTATCCTTCACTATTTGTTCGTGGTGTAATGGAAGTTCAAAGGTCCAGTGGCTGTTTGCGCAAAAATAGTCAATCAAGCGATCTACCGTCACAGTCCTTTACGAATGAATAGGAATCACACAGTGTAAGGACGAGTACCCCCAGTACCTATAACGCATTCGCATAATCGGCGGGTACTGCTAGTTTCCTATGAAATGGCATTACAACAACGTGAAGAAAGAATCTAAAGATTTAGTTGACAACGAATGAGATAAAAATTATAACTATCGACAGGCTACTTGTACGTGATTCATATTTCTGTGCATCAAGAAGTAATTATGTTAGATCTGCAAGCACAGAAAACATGATGGAACTGGTAGCGCGACTAATAATTTTTCTGCAGACAGCATTATCACATCGGTTGATGTAACGGTTTTTGATGGGGTTGAACGAAGAATATGAAGTCGTCATATGTTACTGCAAGGTACGCTGGTTAAGTCAAAGGATATGCCCGATTTAAGACCAATAATGTTGAATTTCTGAAGGAAAAATAACAAGAAGAACGAAAATTAGCAGATCTAGAATGGATTACAGACCTTTAGTTTTAAATAGAGTTGACTGCAGACTGCCCTCGGTTACCCTTTTCAAGGTGAAAAGCACCTTATTTCTGATTTAATGACGAAAGTGGATGCAGTTAAAAAGAAAATCGCATGTTGGAAGAGACACCTGCTGACAAGGAACACCGTCCATTTCCCTAAGTTCACTGGCACTGAAGAAAACTCGAATTCTCAACACTCCCTTGTGGACTGAAAGAAATGCAGCAACACCTTTCTAACCATTTGAGGACACTCCCAATCTTTTGAGCTGTTTTCGAGACCGATTGCCTTTTGAGATGAAAGCGCCCTTGTGTTTCTGCAGAAGGAACTGGTCGATCTCCAGTGTAAATCCCGTTTAAAAGGCAAATTATTTTACGTTAAAACTATGTAGGAATTCTACATTGTCTTTCCCTGGGACAGTTTCCACATCTCCATAATGAGGCTGGAAGCAATGTATCAATGTTTCGATCAATATTTGTGCATCTGAGGCTCTCTCGCTTATGAAACTAAATAAGTCACAATTAAGTGGCAAACTTAGTGACGAAAATCTGTGATACTATCTGCATCGGTTCGTATGCAAACAGTTCGTGCTGGATATAAATTTCGTTATGTATTCGATGTGCCAAAAGTAAATAATAATAGTAATACTTGTTTTGTTTGTGATCAATGTTGTCAGAGAAATATTAAATATGAAAGGTAGCCGCATGACGTATTCGGCACTTTCACATTTTCCTTCCTCCCCTCTTCCCTCTCAGAAAGCATGGCATGGTGAAGGGGAAGTGTGCACTCTGACGAGAGGGTTTGGCATATAAGCAGGAGTAGCATTTGCTACCGAAGTTCTTGGCTATCCCTACGCTCGAAATTCCTTCAAGTCTTTATCTGAATTCTGAAGCTGTTGAGGCAGCTGGGGCCCGACATTACGTCCCCTTGTTCCTAATAAGAATGCGTGTTAGCCTTCGCTCAGCGACTCAGATGCTAAGGACTTGACCACAACACCCTGCTGTTAGACAGTCTTTAAAAGGGGCGATCTGTTCAGAGTGAATCAAACACCTCAGTTAAAAGGTCTTCTGCTGCATTTCGGAAATTCTCCCTATGTTCGCGTGCAGCTTAATTGGAGCCCTTCTCTCCCCCCCCCCCCCTCTCTCTCTCTCTCTCTCTCTCTCTCTCTCTATATATATATATATATATATATATATATATATATATATATATATATATTTCTCTCCGTCTCTCTAAGTCATCATTCTTCTTATGTATCGAAATAATTATCAATCACTTATATAAACCGGTTTCGCACACTTACTGCCCTTCTTCAGAGGGCTACCGCATTATTTGCGAGTTTCAACAATAAGGGGCATGCACTATGATACCGTGGCCCTCACTGGCAGCACATTCCTTATTAAAATTAATGTGGTTCGAGACCTTGAGAATCTTCAGTTTTTCTGGTACAGGTAGGTGGCTCTTTGCGTCTGTAGCTATGTCCCTATATCGGAAAAACAAACTGAAGACTCTCAAGTTCTCGAACCACATTAATTTTGATAAGGAATATATCGACAGTAAGAACAACAACAAATGCTGCACGTGTGTTATTGTTGAAACTCGCAAATAATGCGACAGCCTTCTGAAGAAGGGCGCTAACTGCCTGAAACTGATTTAGAAATTACATTTCTTTTATTCAGCTGGCTACCGATTATTTTGATCTATACAGCTGCAGTTTCTGAAGGATAACATACTAGTCTTCTCATAGGTTCGATGAGGTCCGCCCAAAGACCTCTCTTATCAACCAATTGTTAAGTTTTCGGGGTATGGTACCGCGTCGTCTTGTATAAAACTACTGCTGGAGAAAAACCAACGTTTCGCCCACGGTTCCAGTGGCCTTCTTCTGGGTCTACTGGTGCGTTCCAGCTATGCAGTGTCCCTTATATTTTGTTATTACTGTTCAGTGCGCATGTCATTATGTCATAATTTTAAAAATATAACTCGTTTCATTGGTCACTTAAGGAAGAAGGAGAGGGAACTGGGGGGAGAGCGTAGCCTCTGTTGCCTATTGGCTCTTGTGTTATGTGCCACGATTGGTGGTCACCGGCGATTGAGAAGTTGGCTACTGTTTACCAAGTGCTGGACATCGGCCACGCGGCGGCAGTTGCTAGCAGCAGTGTTGACAGTGACGTCTGTTGGGTTCTGATTGTTGGCAGCCAAGATGGGGCAATCCTGAGTCCATTCTCTCTGTTCATGTTCTTACGGTGTTTAATTCGAACGCCTCTTTGATTTTGCGTGTCACCATAACCGGCTGCTTGGCCAACACACAGGCTTCGCTGAATTTTATTTCGTTTCCTCTATCTTGCTGATGCTCTGCCACTGGAGATTTGTTGTGTTGCTCTAGACGAATATAGCGCTCATGTTCCCGAATGCGCGTTCCTATTGGCCTGCCAGTCTCGCCGATGTATGTCTCGCCACATTCGCATTCCACCTTGTACTCGCCTGCACTGTATAATGCATCCTCCTTGTCCTTAGTGAAGCCTAGCACGTCCTGGATCCTGTGACCACTATAGAAGACAGGCTGCACCACAATCCGGCGAAGGTGTTTGCCTATTCGGTCAGTAACATTTTTCACATAAGGTAGGCGCATTGCTGGCTGCACTTTGTCTCTTTCTTGGTTATCTTGCCTACTTGTTTTCGTCGACAAGTCTGTGTGGCTGTATTTCAATCTGTCTTCCTCTGTTTCCATTTTAGTCACTCCCTAATGTCTTGAACAAATGCCTTATCACTCTGGAACTAGTTAGTTTTTTCCATGTGTTCCTTTCTTCGCTGATTTTGTGGAAGTCTTCTTTTCAGTATCCTTCTTGACGTCTCAAACACTTTGATTCTTTTCTTTTCCAGATTTCCCATAGACCGTGATTCACTATCAAACTATACTACGCTCCAAACGTACATTCTCCGAAATGTCTTCCTCAAATTGACGCTGATGTTTGATGCTAGTAGATTTATCTTGACCAAGAATTTCCTCTTTGCCTCTGCTAATCCGCTTTTTTTGACCTCCTTGCTTCATCCGTCATGCTTCGCTTTCCTTCCAAGGTAACAAAACTTCATTACTTCGTCGACTTCGTGGTCCCCAATTTTGATACTAAGTTTATCGCTAGTTTTCTGTGTTAATTAAACGGCTGCTGTGGTAGCAGAATACGTGTGACGCGCATGGGTTTTCTGGGTTAGAGATACACCCCTCTTGTGATCAGAGATGAATTTCCTGCCAAAATCGAAGGTACAACAGCCATAGTGCTCCAGAGAATGATCGTTTTCGCAGATGGGATGTAGAAAAGGTTACTAATCACTCGGATCACATTTGGATTCCTTAATAACATCACTAGATATTATCCAGTTCTTTACTAGAATAAATTCACCGCAACCATTGGCTACTAACCTATACTTAAGATAATTACTCCAATCTGAATTGAGAAATTCGTTCCTATTCACTTCATGTTTCAACCAAGTTACTTTCCTAATACATTCTGGGCATTAAGACCTTAAATAATCGAAATAAATTCCGGGACCTTTCCTTGGATGCTCCTACAGTTTACTAATAACATAACCTTTTCAGGTTTAGACTGGGAGAGTCATGCTATCAAAACTGTTACCGGGTACTATGGATTCGTGCGGCATTATTCTGAAGGTCTTGTTCTCCGAAAATTACTTAGAGCAGATAATTAGAGAACCAACTCGTGAAGGTAACCATCTTCAATATCCCTTAGATAAGCATTTTCCGAGCAAGGCCTTAAGGGATGGGACAGACCCACCGTGGTTTAATGACCGTTTTAGAAAACTGCTCTGTAAAGAAAGCAGCACAGATTCGAGAAAGGGCAAAACCTAACTGACTAACAAAAGCTGCACGAATAGAAAGTGAGCCTAATGAGAGCAATGAGAGAAGCGTTCAGTGACTTTGACAAGAAAATTTTGTCAACTGTTCTCAGTAGAACCCCTAAGACGTTTCGGCCTTACTTAAAACTACTAAGCGAAATCCGCTATTCATCCACTTCGTGACCATATTTGCACCTAAACGGAAGATAACAGAGCGGAGGCCGAAATACTGAACTCCGTCTTCCGAAACGGTTTCACCACAGAAGATCGTAACACGGTCCTTCCTTTCAATCATACGAAGGCCGAAATGGCAAATACTGAGACAACCGATCGCGGGATAGGAAACCAACTACAGTTGCTTAGTAGCGGAAATGCATCAGGACAAGATGATATATTTACAAGATCCCACAAAGATTATGCCAAAGAATTTGCTCCCCATCCAGATGTAGAACGCTAGAGCAACGAAGGGTACCTAGTGTCTGGTAAAAAATCGTAGGCCGTTCCTGATTTCAAGAAGAGTCGTAGGATAGATGTACATAATTAAAGCCCTATATTGTTGAAGTCAGTCTCTAGTAGAGTTATGGAACATGTTTTACGCTCAAGAGTTATGACGTATTTGGAGAACGAAAATCTCCTCTATAAAAAATACACATGGATTCCGCAAACGGAAACTCAAGAAACTCAGCTCGCTCTATTCTTCCGTGAGATCCATGTCCTAGCACACAACAGCGCTCAGGTTGAGGCTGCGTTCCTTGACTTAAGGAACGCATTTGACACAGTCCCGCTCTGTCCCGCACTGCCGTTTAGCGAAAAAAATACGAGCTTCTGGAGTATCAGACGAGATCTACGACTGGTTTCAAGACTTCCTCGCAGACAGAACTCCATACGTCGCCCTTAACGGAACAAATCGACAGATATAAAGGTAATTTCCAAGGAAGTGCGGCAGGACCGTTACTGTTTACACTGTAAATAAAGGGTTTACCAGAAAGTGTCTGAAGCTCTTTTAAACTGTTTACATATGACGCTGTTATCTACAAGAAAGTAGCAACGTCGGAAAACTGTAACTATTTGCACAATGACCTGTAGAGGACTGATGACTGCTGCAGGCTCTGGCATTTGACCCTTAACGTAAGTAAATGTAACATATTTCGCATTCATAGGAAAAGAAATCCACTACTGTATAACTACGCTACTAATGACAAATTCTTGAAAATAGTATAATCTAAATGAGTAAGAGAAACTATCTAGAGCGACCTTGAACAGAATGTCCACATAAAACAAATAATAGGAAAGTAGATGCCAGACTGAGATTGATAGGAAGAATCTTCAGGAAACGTGACTCATCCAAGAGAGAAGTGGCTTACATGGCATTTGTTCGACAGATTCATCAGTCTGGGACCCTTACCAGGTAGGACTGATAGAATAGATAGAGAAGATCCAACGAAGAGCGGCGCGCTTCGTCACAGTATCGTTTAGCGTGCCCGCGTGCGTCACAGAGAAGCTCAATAAACTACAGTGGTTGAAGTTACAAGAGAGATGTGCATCGTGGAGAAGTTTACTGTTAAAATTTCTATAGAACACTTTCCGGGACGGGTCGGACAATGATTCCTTCCCCAAAATACATCTCGCGCATTGACCACGAGTAGAAAATTCTGGAAATTAGAGCCAGCTCAGAGGCTTACTGAAACTCATTCTTCCCACACAACATTCGCGACCAGGTATGGTGTGGCTAAACAAGCGCTGTATCATTTGAGAGACACAGAAACGAGTGAGTGTACAGGGCTCAACCGAGTTCATTGCTACTAGCGCCACTTCATCATAAGCCGCCTGTGCGTAGCATACAAAGTGTTGCGCCATAATCTAAGAATGAAATTAGAAATTAAAGTAGCTTTTCCAAACTTTTTCAACATATGCTTCAGTAAATTAATGTTCAAATTGTTAAATATAATGATCAGATGAATATATTTCGCTAAATAATAAAGCTAGAAACCCAAAAATTGTTCAGAATGTTCATATGTATGTCGCAAAGAACTGTTACAAGTCTCAACTTGATCGCAGCAATATTTTCGTCAAAATCAGTGTTTTTACGAAAAATTTAAGGCGCTAAATATTAGAATTAGAAAGATGAAAATTGGTATGAAGCTTCAGTTTGATATAAAAAGATTAACTTTTTGACCCATTCAGCTACCTCTAATAGTTTTCAAGTAATTTACTAAAAACTAAATTTGGAATAAAAACGTCCTTTTTTGTAATAGGTTGAGTATCATTTATATTAATCATAGAAAGTTATGATTACAGCACTTGATTACATCCATTAAATAATAAATCTATAACAAGTTTCAAGACTTTTATGTGAATAACAATCAATACAAGGACTCTTAAAGAAGTAGTTCAAAAGTCATGTTCTACTGTTGGATCCGCTCTAAAAACTCTAGCCGGCAAAGTTTAAACGCAGTCGAGCTAAAACCTTTGCTGTAACTAAAGCCAGCTTAGCTCAGTTCATATAAAAATTACAAAGATTGTAAATTGATCCACACCAGTGTTATAAAATATGGTTCCGAGAAAGTTGCCATTTAGATACTGCTACCAGGGCTTAGGGCAGATGACGGCAGATGTTCCTTTCGGCCGTCCGCTGCGCCCCATAGAAATACGGCCAGAGAGGCAGTGACAGGACTCACTTCACACCGAGCTAGCACTCTGCCCGCGTCAAAGGCCGGCTTACTTCCTGCCTCGGATGACGTGACAGCCAGGCTGCTACTAAACGCATGTTTTCGGTACAAATAGGAAGTGAACTCTCGAGGGCTTCACACCGTCGTGGAGGTCGGCCGATGTGGCCGAGCGGTTCTAGGGGCTTCAATCTGGAACTGCGCGACCGCTACGGTCGCAGGTTCGAATCCTGCCTCGGGCATGGATGTGTGTGATGTCCTTAGGTTAGTTAGGTTTAAGTAGTTCTAAGTTCTACGGGACTGATGACCTCAGAAGTTAAGTCCCATAGTGCTCAGAGCCATTTGAACCATTTTTTTCTTCGAATCCTGCCTCGGGCATGGATGTGTGTGATGTCCTTAAGTTCGTTAGGTTTAAGTAGTTCTAAGTTCTAGGGGACCTCAGATGTTAAGTCCCATAGTGCTAAGAGTCACTAGAACCATTTGAACACCGTCCTGGATCGCTTGGATTTCACGGAAGTAACTGTGTGTCGCCGTTATGTTAACAAACAGCGTGACAAGTGTGTAACGCCGGAAATGCATCTCCTCCTCTTTCCATCTAATGTACTATAATTTGTTTTCCTTAATTTTGTTACCTGAATATATGACATTTCTGTGTCTTTACATATTGTAATTGTTTTACTATTTGTATATATATATTTATGCATTTATGTCGCTGTATAATTGGTTTGTTTCGTAAATATTATTTGTATTTTTACGCTGGGTCTTGCCTAGGGAAAATTGCTATCGAACGATTACATCGATATGTCGTGTGAAGACTCAAAGTGTGTAGGATCTTTGGTAGTGTTAACTCTGCCGCGTGGAGCGCGGGCAGAGCAGAAGGAGTCTGGCTGGAGTAGCGAGTGGAGCAGGTGTGTTGTGTGACGCTCCCGCGAGTTGCCGCGCTTTCGGGGTTTGGCAGCATGTAATTGCGCTCGACTCGCGATGATAGTTTCTGACATGGTGTCGCGGACGGGAAGCATTAGCTGGCGCACATCAAGAGCCCGTTTCGCCTGGTGACCGTGTCGAGAAGAAGGCGCGCCAACATCCAGCTTCTGCAACAGCGACGGCCGACAATGAGTGACTGTCGCCACCTCCTCGATCGACGGCTTCAAACCTTCAATCAACCAACAAGGAAGACTAAAAGCACGTAAAGTTTCAGAACTGTATGGCAGACCTCAGCTTTTCAAATTGTTCCATTTGCCTCGCAAAATTACAGCAACCTAGCATGAACCTTTGTTGCTCATTGTCCCAATTGCATTGCCAAGCAGGGTCCCTTCCTTTTCCGAAATGAACCCGAGTGTCGTTGAAATTCAAACGCCAGCATAATTCCATTTCACTGCTTTAATTTCAAAGTTCAATTTAAGTATTCATAGCTGGCTACAATAGATTACACAAGCACAAATTAAGAGTGCGAGTTTTGTTACCGTATTTTAGCTTACCTGTGACTGCAGCTCAGCTTGGTACGTACTAAATTTTACTATTGTTAATTGTTCAGAATCGTTTAATTCAAGTTCAAAGTTAAATCGCTTCTTTCTAAATTGCGTAGATTCAAGTAGCTTTAGAAATGATTGTTGAGGTAGTCCAAGACTAACTGTATTTCGATGTGCTTCAGAAAGAAAGCTCACTATTAACTTCAGTCACTAAATTAACTTTCGATTTTCCGGTTTCATTAATTCTTTTGCTAAATTAAGTGTAGCGAAATGTATTACTTCTGACAAACTTTCAGTTTTCACACTACACGTGTCAACCTTCAGTTGCCACGCTTCTAGAGCTAATTATATGTGTAATAACCTTTCTTTTTCAGTTATTATAGTAATTGTCCATAGGACTGGCGACCGTAATTTCCCCCAAATCTCAAATATCTAATTACCGCTAGTTGATTGTTAACGTAACGGCCGCACATTTACTTTCTTTATTAACTTTATCCCTATTTCAAAATTAATTTCCACCAGTTTCACCTGCATTTTTCCTTTCATTTAGATGTAACCCTTTCCTCCCTCTTTACCGACAGGTTAACTTCGGTGACGATTGCTTTTCCAAAATTCCCATTAGGTACACGCGGTTTCATTTTTCACTGTCATTAAGGTCGATAAGTGAGGGGGAGGTTACAAGTGGTGAGATTATTTTCCACTTTCGTGGCGAGCAATTAAATTTGATGATTAGAAGTTACGGCGAAAGACCGTTTAATTGGAGCTTACTGTACAGGTCGCCTCTGAACAAGCCATAGTGCTCTTATGATAGGGACGTTATTGTCATTATTAGCAGGAATAGTACTATCTTTGTGCGTGTGAACCTTTACTGAACATATGAATCAGACAGAATGCAAAACTTTTATTTATAATCATAGTTCCTGGTCCCTCTGAGTAAATAGCGAGTAGAAATACTTCTTTACGTGAGCTCAAGAAGAGTGTGGATTTGCAGACTGGAAACTGTGGTCAGTATGTACTCCATCGTTTTCTGGCTGACTGCAAAATCAATTTGCAGGCTATTGTAAACGAAGGCAAACATTCTATTATACTATTTAACACGCCGCCCCACAAAGGGGGTATCAGTCAGCAGTACGAGAAGTACCCTCAGCCACACACTGTTAGGTGGATTGAGGAGTATCACGAAAATGTAGGTGTACTGCTCCTCATTATTTTCGCCTTTCTTAGTTTTACTCTCAATGCATATTCTATACTCATTAAGCTATTCCATTCAGCAGAACATGCGGTTGAAACACAGCTAGACGTCAATCATGGACTATGGGGAAACCAAGAAGAAGAAAATCGAAGCGTTTGAAGTTGTGTTGGTGTAGAAGGATGTTGAAAATTGGGCAGACCGACAAGAAATGAGAAGGTTCTGCACACAATAAGCGAAGGGAGGAACATGTAGCGAACATTAACAAGGTGATGACACATGTGTTAAGAAATCAAGGACAAACTTCTTACCTGGTACTTCAGATAGCTGTAGAAGCTAAAACCTGCAGGAAAAGTCAGAGACTGGGATGTATCCAATAAGTATTCGGAGACTTCGGGTGCAAGAGTACTCCGACGTAAACAGGTTGGCACAGGAGAGGAATTCGTGACAGGATGCATCAAATCAGTCAGAAATCCATAACAAAACCGGAGTTGGAACAAAACGGATGTAGGACCAACCTAAAAGAGCTCGGATTATAAGATGGTGTAAGGCACAGAATACCCCCTCCCTCCAATGTTCCAAATAAATATCAAAAAATGATGATGTACTCCGTCTTCAGGCCACAAGTGGCCCATCGGGACCATCCGACAGCCGTGTCATCCTCAGATAGGTATGCGGATAGGAGGGGCGTGTGGTCAGCACACCGCTCTCCTGGTCGTTATGATGGGTTTCTTTGACCGGAGCCGCAACTATTCGATCGAGTAGCTCCTCAATTGGCGTCACGAGGCTGAGTGCTCCCCGAAAAATGGCAACAACGCATGGCGGCTCTGATGGTCACTCATCCAGGTGCCGGCCACGCCCGACAGCGCTTAACTTCGGTGATCTGACGGGAACTGGTGTATCCACTGTGGCAAGGCCGTTGCCAAATATCAAAAAAGCAGTGAAGCAAATAAGATTAAGGTTCAGAATTGGGATTAAAATTCATGGAATGATTCGCTGATGATGTTGCTATCCACAGTAAAAGTGTGATAGAATTAAAGGAGTTGCTGAACACTAAATATGGATTCCAAGTTATCAAAGAATAGTGGAAGTATTAGAAGCATCAGAAATAAGACTTATAACAAACATAATACAAAAATAAGGAACTACGGTGTAGACTAAGTGTATGAATTCTGCCAACTTCTAAGCAGAATAATGCATGATAGATGAAGCCAGAATGAGGTAAAAAACCTACCACATCAGGCACAAGAACCCCGTCAGGCCACAACCTGGGCAAGACGTTCCTGAGAATATTTGTCTCGCACAATATGGTGCGTAACTGAATCATGGACTGTGGAAAAAAGAGGTAATAGGAGAATTTGACATGTGGTGTTTCAGCACGATGTTGAAAATTAAGTGGACTGATAAAAAAAGAAATGAGGAGGTTCTCCCCAGAATCAACTAGGAAAGGAGTACGTGGGAACCCTTGATTAGAAGAAGGAACATAACGATAGGACACGTATTATCAAAAGATAATTTCTGTCGTACCGAAGACTCCCGTAGAGGACAAATACAGATATTTTAGGGGTTACAAAATTCGGAATATACCCAACAGATAATTTAGGACGTTAATTGTAATTTCTGTAATGAGATAAAGAGATGGGCAGAGGATGGGAAATCCTGTTCGACTCGATCAAATCTGTCAGTAGGATGATGACCCAGAAAATAAATTATGTTTCGAATACCGGGAGATCCGTAACAAGTATTTTTCACTATGTTTATCTCAATTAAGCACCGTTCATTGTCATTTAGTATCTCTTTATGTTTGGGAACATACCAGCACTAATGTGAACTGGTTTTCATAAATTAGGAAAAGTCGTACAAGAAATTATTGCGCCAGATGACATCAAACTACTCACAAAATAACTGTATACATTGCGAACCTCCAACGCTAGAAGCAGCTACCAAAGAACTGCACGTTTGAGACTATTCGATGCTACGTAGCAGAGAGAAGACAGCTAGGGTAACTAATGCAGTACAGTGACTTTGAGGGATCGTGTACATTATGAAATGTCGTTGAGGGCAATTGGCAGATAGAAGACTGGTGAAACTGTGACAGGTGCGACAACCTATTTAAGTGTAAGTACAAGTTCTGGAAATCACTGCATTAAAGACATATAAACTGAATCCATAAGACATGTGCCCTGTAACTGAAAATGTGTCACAATGATTTCCACATCGGCAAAAGATTCCAGACTAGCCCCCCATTCGGATCTCCGGGATGAGGTGACCACGAGAATGCCAGACGTTTGAACGTGTTGTGGAGGCTAGAAAATATGAAGGGAAAGCAAAAAAATGTTAAAATGTGTGTGAAATCTTATGGGACTTAACGGCTAAGGTCATCAGCCCCTAAACTTACACACTACTTAACCTAAATTATCCTAAGGACAAACACACACACCCATGCCCGAGGGAGGACTCGAACCTCCGCCGGGACCAACCGCACAGTTTTTGACTGCAGCGCCTTAAGACCGCTCGGCTAATCCCGCGCTGCGAAGGGAAAGCAAACGCTAAGTCTACACCGGGGGTTCAGTGAAGTGAAATGGAAAGAAGATAAGGATTTCTGGTCAGTCGAACAGAGAGAAATGTGAGCAGCAGCAGAAAATGGTATCACTGAAGTAGGATTCGTTATAAATAGGAACATAGAGGATAGGGTGCGCTGCTGTGAACACTTCAGTGACAGGGTCGTTCTCATCAAATCCGACGGCAAACCAACGCAAACAACAATAGTTCTGGTTTATACGCCGGCGTCGCAAGCAGAAGATGAAACAGAAAAGGTATATGAGGATGTTGAACCGGTAATTCAGTATGCAAAGGGAGACGGAGGTCTGGCACTCATACGGGATTAGAATGCGGTTGCAGAGGAAGGAATAGAAAAAATGGCTGCAAGAATTTTGGTTTTGGCAGTAGAAATGAGGGAATAGAAAGATTAATTGGGTTCTGTGTTAAATTTCATATCTCAACAGCAAATACAATCACAAGAGGAGATGTATTTGGGAAAGGCCTAGAGGCACTGGAAGAATCCAGTTGCGTTACAGCATTCTCAGACTGAAATTCCGAAATCATACAGTGGATTATAAGGCGTACCCAGGAGCAGATATACACTCAGATCACAATTTAATAGTAATGAAGAGTAGAGTGAACTACAAGAGAATCGTACGGAAGAATCGGTGTGGAAGGGAGTGTGATACTTCGGTATTGAAGAATGATCAGATGCATTTCAATTTCGCTAAAGATATGGGTACTGCCACGAAGTCACAGTAGGTAGATCAGTTTAAAAGGAGTATACATCTCTAAAAAGAGCAGTCTCAAAAGTTGGAAAGACATACATAGGTACTTGAAAGCCAACCGTGAAAAAACTGGGTAAGAAAGGAAATATCTACAGCATGTATCAAAAAGAATCATCCTATTTGGCATGTCTATATTTCTGAAACTAATAAGCAGATACAATGAATTTTGTTTTATGACGAACGGGAAACTGAAAAAGATTTTTTTTTTCATACCTTTCCATAGGTATTCAATACGCCCTCCTTGAGATGCACGGCATATGTCAATACAGTATTCAAATTGTTCCCAGATTGCAGCGAGCATGTCTTCAGTTACAGATTCCACAGCTGCTGTTATCGATGTCTCAGTTCATTCACTCTTGTTGGTAATGTAGGCAGATAAACAGTCTTTCATCAACCCCCACAAGAAATAATCACAAATAGTTAGCTCTGATGACCTTGGAGGCCAGTAATGTAAGGATGAATCATTTGGCCCAGTGCAACCGATCCACTGTTCAGTAATCCTTTAATTTGAAACTTTCCTCACTTCCAGATGCCCGTGTGGTGGTGCCCTATCCTGTTGCTAAATGACGTCGTTCAAATCAATCTCCAACCGTGCGAAAAGAAAGTTCTCAAGCATATGTCCTTCCTGTAACTATGTTCTCAGCGAAGAAAAATGGGCCATACACTTCTTCCCGTAAAACTGCACAAAACACACTAAATTTTGGAGAGTCCCTCTCATGTTGTACAACCTCATGTGGTTGTTCCGTACTCCATATTCTGACAGTATGATGGCTCACCTCTCTATTTAAGTGGAATGTTGCCTTATCACTAAACACTAAGCGTGGAATAAAACCGTAATGGGAGAAAACTATCATCCTCCATCTTACCAAGAACGAAATTACAGAACTCCACACGTTATTGTTTGTCACCTTCACGAAGAGCTTGCAGCAGCTGTTTTTTTGGTTTCATATATAAACGTCGACGCAACACACGCCAGACTGACATCGGGGGCATGCTGAGTTATCGAGTTGCACGGCGAACGGACTTCTGTGGACTCCTTGTGAAACTATGGCGGATGCGTTCGACGTCTGTGTCAGACACTCGGAGATGGCCCGGCGATTTACCTCTACACAAACAGCCTGTTTCTCGGGATTGTTCATCCCATCTTCTAATGCTCTGTGCTGTAGGAGGATCCACACCATACCTAGTACGAAAGTTACGCTAAACAGTTATTACTGACCCGCACTGCGCAAAACGTAAAACACAAAACGCTTCCTGTTGCACCGACATCATTTTTGCTAGAACAGAAGTGGGCACACACTGCTGCTACCTAGCGGGAACCATGTAAAACTCGAGAGTTTTCTCTTTCCAACACTACGTTGTCCACGCACATATCTCAAATAACGTAATAGTTATGATTTTTTATAAATCGGATGATTCTTTTTATACACCTTGTACTTTAATCGATAGACGGAAGAAGGCAGTACAAAAATGTTCGGGAAAAAGACAGGAATACGGGAATATAAATAACTCAGGACTGAAACAAATGATAAATTCAGGGAAGTTAAGGCGAAAAGGCTCCAAGAAAATTGAAAAGAACTCGAAAAAGAAATGATTGCTGGGAGGACTGACTCAGCCTACGTAAAAGTCAAAACAACCTTCACTGAAATTAAAAGCAAGGACGGCAACTTTAAGCATGCAATGGTAATTTTGGTGTTAAATGCAGAGGAGAGGACGGATAGTTGGTAAGAGTGTATTGAAGAGCTCTGTGAGGAGGAGGAATTATCTGGCGAGGTAGTACAAGAATCTGTATTCAGAGCTTTGGAAGACGAGACGTTACATCCATATCGTCAGGTAAACAAGTCATGGCGATACGTTAAGGCGTGTTCCATCTTCTTGTCACAGAGCCAGCACCCAGCATTAAGCTAAAAATAATTATGTAACTTCCAGAAACCATCTTCAGACCTGAAATGGTTCGAAAACCGGTTCATGGAATAAAACATAATTATTCAAAAAAGTGACTGGTTGCTGTTTTACGTAACTGATTTACATACAGATGATATTCCATTGGAATTTCTAAAATCATTGAGAAAATGGGCAATCAAACGACGGTTCAAGCTGATGTGTAGAGCCTGCGAGACTAGCGATATATCATTAGATTTTCGGTAACATATCCTCCATTTAGTTCTGGAGATAGGGAGAGCAGATAAGTACGAGAATTATCGCGAAGCCTCCTTAGGAGCTCATGCACCCAAGTTGCTCACAAGAATATATACAACCGGAACAGAAAGTTGAGGATGTGTTAGATGACGATCAGTTGGATTTCATAAAAGGTTACGTCACCAGAGACGCAGTCTTGGCGTTGCGCTTAATATGGCCGCGCGCTTTGAGGCGCCATGTCGTGGATTGGGCAGCCCCTCCCGCCGGAGGTTCGAGTCCTCTCTCGGGCGTGGGTGTGTGTGTTGTTCTTAGAATAAGTTAGTTTAAGTAGTGTGTAAGTCTAGGGACCGATGACCTCAGCAGTTTGGTCCCTTAGGAATTCACACACATTTGAACATTTTGCGCTTATTAATCGGAACAAGACTAAGGAAAAATCAGGACACGTTCATAGGATTTGTGAACATGCAACAAGCGTTAGACAGGGTAAAATGGTGCAAGTTACCCGAAATTATGTGGAAAATTAGGGAAGCTATGATGGAAATAAAAGAAAGACTCAAGAGTGGGACTGACGTTTAGGGTGAAAGAATATCAATGATAAAATTCGCTGATGACGTTGCTGCCCTCGATGGAGGTGAAGAAGAATCATAAGATCTGTTGACAGGAATTAACAATCTAATGAATATAAAACATGGAACGAGAATTAACCGATGTAAGACGAAAGTAATGAGATGTAGCATAAATGAGAATAGCGAGAAAACTTAACACTAAATTTGGTGATCACGAAGTAGACGAAGTTAAAGAATTCTGCTAATTGGAAGCAAAATAATGAATAACGGATGGTGAAAGCAGGATTTAAAAAGCTGACTTGCGGAGTTTTCTTGTTTGGAAAGGCAAATAAGTGTCATTAATGAATGTCTTCATAGTCAGCTCCAAGCATTCAACGTGGGACATAAAGATATTGAGCATCTTTGGTCGGAATTTAAAGGTATTGTTCACCACGTGCTAGAAAGTATGTGCCTAGCAAAAGTATAGGGGAGGGAAAGGATCCACCTTGGTACAACAAACATATTAGGAAGTTGCTGAGAAAGCAGAGAGTTTTGCACATCGTTTTAAACGTAGTCACTGCCCCGCTGACAGACAGAAATTATGCGAAATGAAAGCAGCTGTCAGAAGGACAATGAGAGACTCTTTTAACGAATTTGAAAGCAATACTTTATTTGCAGGTTCTAAAAATAACCCCAAAAAATTTTGGTCGTACGTAAAATCTATGAACGCTACAAATTATTCAATACCTTCTCTTCTTGACAGTATGGGTAATGTAACTGACGATGATAAACAGAAAGCCGAAATTCTGAACCTAGCTTTCAAAAAATCGTTTACGATAGAGGACTGCAGCACCATTCCGCCTTTCAATTATCGAACAAACGAAAGGATGGCTGACATAGTGTTTAGTGTATCTGGGACTGTAAAACAGTTAAGATCCTTAGACGCCAGAAAGGCATCTGCCCCAGACGGTATCCCCGTAAGATTTTATGTTGACTATGCTACAAATATAGCACCATTCTTATCCGTCATCTATCAGAGATCACTGGAACGGCGGAAAGTTCCACGGGACTGGAAGAAGGCCCAGGTCATAGCAATCTATAAAAAGGGTAAAAAAATCGGATGCACATAATTACCGGCCAATTTCACTGACACGATTTGTTGTAGAATCATGGAACATATTACGTGTTCAGACATAATGACCTTTCTACACTCTGAGAAGCTCATCTGCAGAAACCAGAACGGTTTTAGGAAACAGCGGTCATGCGAGACACAGCTGGCTCTCTTTGTGCATGATATACAAGAGGCTCTAGATACCGGCTCCCAGGTTGATGCCATGTTTCTCGACTTTCGAAAGGCGTTCGACTCAGTTCCGCACTGTCGCTTGCTACAAAAAGTGCACGCTTACGGTGTATCCAGTGACATATGCGGTTGGATAGAAAGTTTTCTAACAGAAAGGGAGCAGTACGTCGTCCTGAACGGGGTAACTTCAACAGAAACAAGAGTAACTTCAGGTGTGCCCCAGGGCAACGTAGTAGGTCCTCTGATTTTTACGATTTACATAAACGATCTGGTTGATGGTATTCACAGCGGCCTTAGACTGTTTGCCGATGATGCTGTAGTCTACAGGAAAATAGTATCACACGAAAGTTGTGAACAAATCAATGAGGATTTGCAGAAAATAAACGCGTGGTGTAATGACTGGCAGTTATCTCTCAATATTAGTAAGTGTAATCTACTGCGTATAGCAAGGCAGAAATCCCCATTAATGTATGAGTACAAAATAAATGATCAGTCTTTGGAAGCTGTAACATCAGTCAAGTACCTGGGTGTGACTATTCGAAATGATCTCAAATGGAATGATCAGATTACACAAATAACGGGTAAGGCGAACTCTAGATTGCGGTTTATTGGTAGAATCCTGAAGCGATGCAGTCCTTCAACAAAGGAAATAGCTTACAGTACGTTAATTCGTCCAGTCTTAGAGTATTGTTCGTCTGTACGGGACCCTTACCAGTTGGGTCTGATTCAGGCGATTGAGAAGGTCCAAAGAAGAGCAGCAAGATTCGTAACTGGTACATTTAGCCATCGCGAGAGCGTTACAAATCTCATAGAAAGCTTGAAGTGGGACACACTTCCAGATAGACGACGTGCTAACCAGAAGGGGGTGCTCTCTAAATTCCGAAATCCAATCTTCACCGAGGATGTAGGGCATATATTATTATCACCAACTTTCAAATCGCCTAATGATCATCATTCAAAGATAATGGAAATAAGAGCTCGTACTGAGGCGTTCAGACAGTCGTTTTTCCTTCGCGCGATCCACGAATGGAACAGAGGGGGGGAAATATGACTTTGGTGCGAATTGTGCCCTCCGCCACAAACCGCTTGTTGGCTAGCTGAGTATATATGTAGATTCAGATGTAGATGGAAAAGAGGGCATCTCTGGTCAAAAGAAGTCGACTAGTATCAAACATAGTTTTTAATTTGAGGAAAAAATTTCTGAAAATGTGATTTTGGAGCACGTTGTTACACGTAGTGGATTAAGGACTGTGGGAAAACGGCAGCAGAAGAGGAAAGATTGAGAGTGGAATATATGAAACAAATAACTGAGGTCGTAGGGTGCAAATGCTACTCTAAGATCAGGAGTTGGCATAGGAGTGCGACCTCTACGGTCGCAGGTTCGAATCCTGCCTCGGGCATGGATGTGTGGGATGTCCTTAGGTTAGTTAGGTTTAATTAGTTCTAAGTTCTAGGCGACTGATGACCTCAGAAGTTAAGTCGCATAGTGCTCAGAGCCATTTGAACCATAGGAGTGCGATTCGCGGCTGCTCGCATCAAAACAGTCAGAAAGGTACAAACAACATTATAAGTCTGGCACCCACAGTTTAAAACTTGTACATAACATGAGGGACAATAAAACACTTTAAAATCAGAGACGGTAAAACGGTCTATATTAAGTGAATGTCCGTATCCGCTATAGCTGTTTATCATGTTTTCACTAAATAACGACAGGTTTCATACAATGGAGGTATATATAAAACTAATACTTCATGTGTCACGAATTCCAAGGTACAAGTGAGCGTAAAAACTTGGCAATCCTAGGTAAAACCATGGACGACAAGGCAGGTGGGCATCCGATCCGGACAAGGCATGAGCAATAGTACATCTCCAAATGTGTGTTGACGTACAGAGAAAGCACGATAAACAGGTATTGCGGATTTGGACTTTCATTCAGTTTTAATACAGACTGTTTTACCATCTCTAATTTAAATTGTTTGATTGGTCTTCACATTACGTCAAAGTCATAAAGTTGATAGCCCCATCACAGTAGAAATTGTATGCCCTTGCTGCAGGCACCAGAAAGGTAATACCACCAAATACTGCGTACGGAAGTCTACTCCAAGGTGACGCCAACAACCATTTGCATACGCCTTTCAAACATCGCACAAGGAGCATTTGCTGCGATCACACCTGGAATTCTTTTTGTAGGTACTCATCATTCCGGCTTATGAACAAGTTTCGGAAGAGCCACAATTTTATAGAATTATGGCCTTTGCTTATTCCCTGAATTATCTCACTTTTCAGCATGTTATGAGTGGTACCATAACTACTCTTCCTGACAAAAAAAGTGATACACGCAAAAGACACGCTCGGATGTCAACGTAACTTCATACACGCACACACAACTGGAGGGTATGTAAGTGTTTTCTTACAATCCTCAGTGACAATTACAACGATCACCAGAGCACATTACGGTTGTTCGTGTTTAGTGTTGTTACCAGATCTGATGGGGTACATAATGGAACCGAAAAGCGACAGATATTGAGTGATGACTGATGGATGTGGAGATGCCGTGTTGAGTGTGAGGCAGCATCAGCACCTGAGAGAATTTGAATGGGACCTCATCGTGGGTGTCCATTTCGCCAGTTGGTCGAATTGTGCAGTATCCAGATTTGTAGGACATTCGGATGTATCAGTGGCCTGATGTTGGACAGCATCTAAACATGAGAGCAGCCATGTTCGTCATCAAGGCTCCAGTCTGACCACGACAATAGAGGACCACATTGTAACCTCTGCATTTCTGCGACTGCCATCCAAGAACAAGACTCCGTGTCATCTCGAACGGATGGTCGGAGACTAGCTGCGACCGAAACAAGGAATTGACGTCCCATGAGGAGACTGCTGTTAACAGCACAACGCAAACGGCTGCATTTGTTGTGGTGCAATGACCGGCAAGCATCAACTGTTGAAGTTGGTGTCGCATCGTGTTCGGCGATGAACCACGCCACTGTTCTACGCCGTATGACCAACGTCGGTGAGTACAGCGATCTGCGGAGGGATCCTATGTTGAAGGGAGCCGTCGGGTATGACCTCAGGCTGGTAGCGACTGAGGGAACACTCGCGGCAGAGTGGTACGTCATGGACATTCTGCGTCCTCATGTGGTGTCTCTCATGTGACGGTATCGTCACATGGGACAATGTCCTGCATACATGGCACTTATCTCTATGCGTGATTTTTAGGTACCCCCCTGATCTTCCCCGATAGAACGTGTGTGGAACCAGATCGGACATCAATTCCTTCCTAGTGCCAGTATCCAGGATATTCAAGGGCCACTTTAACCTCCCCCTCACTTATCGACCTTAATGAAAGTGAAAAATTAAACCGCTTGTACTTAATGGAAATTTGGGAAAAGCAATCGTCACCGAAGTTAATCTGTCAGTAAAGAGGGAGGAAGGGTTAGATCTAAATGAAAGGAAAAATGCAAATGAAATTGGTGGAAATTAATTTTGAAAAAGGGTAAAGTTAACAAAGAAAGTAAATGTGCGGCCGTTACGTTAACAATTAACTGGCGTTAATTAGATATTTGAGGCCGGCCGAAGTGGCCGTGCGGTTAAAGGCGCTGCAGTCTGGAACCGCAAGACCGCTCCGGTCGCAGGTTCGAATCCTGCCTCGGGCATGGATATTTGTGATGTCCTTAGGTTAGTTAGGTTTAATTAGTTCTAAGTTCTAGGGGACTAATGACCTCAGCAGTTGAGTCCCATAGTGCTCAGAGCCACTTGAACCAATTAGATATTTGAGATTTGGGGAAAATTACGGTCACCAGTCCTATGCACAACTACTATAATAACTGAAAATGAAAGATTATTGCACATATAATTAGCACTACAAGCGTGGCAACTGAAGGTTGACCCGTGTTGTGTGAAAACTGAATGTTTGTCAGAAGTAATAAATTTCGCTACACTCTGACTTCATTTAGCAAAAGCATTAATAAAACCGGAAAATTGAAAGTTAATTTAGTGGCTGAAATTAATAGTGAACTTTGTTTCTGAAGTGCTACGAAATTAAATAAAATAAGGTTAGTCTTGGGCTACCTCGACAATCATCTCAAAAGCTACATGAATCTACGCAATTTAGAAATAAGAGATTTAACTTTGAACTTGAATCAAATTATTTTGAACAATTAACAATAGTAAAATTTAATACGTACCAAGCTGAGCTGCAGTCACAGGTAAGCTAAAATATGGTAACGAAACTCGCACTCGTAATGTGTGCTTGTGTAATGTAAATATTGTAGCCAGCTATAAATACTTTAACTGAACTTTGAAATTAAAGCAGTGAAATGGAATGATATTACTTTAATTCTGGCGTTTGAATTTGAACGACACTGGGGTTCATTTCGGAAAAGTAAGGGATCCTGCTTGGTAATGCAATTGGGACAATGAGCAACAAAAGTTCATGCTAAGTTGCTGTATTTTAGTGACGCAAATGGAACAGTTTGAAAAGATGAGGTCTACCTTATAGTTTTAAAACTTTACGTGCTTTCAGTCTTCCTTGTTGGCTGATTGAAGGTTTGAGGTCGTCGATCGAGGAGGTGGCGTCAATCACTTATTGTCGGACGTAGCTGTTGCAGAAGCTGGATTTTGGCGCGCCTTCTTCTCGACACTGTCACCAGGCGAAACGGGCCCTTGATGTGCGCCAGCTAATGTTTCCCGTCCGCAACACCGTGCCAGAAACTATCATAGCAAGTCGAGCGCAATTACATGCTGCCAAACCCCGAAAGCGCGGCAATTCGCGGGAGCGTCACTCAACACACCTGCTCCACCTCCCTACTCCAGCCAGACTCTGCTCTGCCCGCGCTCCAAGCGGCAGAGTTAACACTACCCAAGATCCTAAACACTTTGATTCTCCACACGACCTATCGATGTAATCGTTCCATAGCATAGTTTACCCTAGGCAAGACCCAGCGTAGAAATACAAATAATATTTACGAAACAAACCAATTACACATAGACATAAATGCATATATATATATATATATATATAGTAAAACAATTACAATATATAAAGACACAGAAATGTCATATCTTCAGTTAACAAAATAACGAAAAAATTTATAGTACAATAGATGGAAATAGGAGGATATGCATTTCCGGCGTTACACACTTACAACAATCGCGGGCCAGTATGTCCCAGAAGAGGGAACAACGTCTTAATGACCTCATGCCCAATCAAATCAGTGGATACATTCTGGCTAGAGGGGGGGGGGGGGGGGGCGGGGGTGCAAGATTATAAGTGGGCTCGTACTGCCAAGTTCTACAGACGAATGGAAAAACTGGTAGAAGCCGACCTCGGGGAAGATCAGTTTGGGTTCCCTAGAAATGTTGGAACACGTGAGCCAATACTGACCCTACCACTTATCTTAGAGAATAGATTAAGGAAAGGCAAGCCTACGTTTCTAGCATTTGTAGACTTAGAGAAAGCGTTTGACAATGTTGACTGGAATACTCTCTTTCATATTTTGAAGGTGGCAGGGGTAAAATACAACGAGCGAAAGGCTATTTACAATTTCTACAGAAACCAGATGGCAGTTATAAGAGTCGAGGGGCATGAAAGGGAAGCAGTGGTTGGGAAGGGAGGTTTGTAGCCTATCCCACATATTATTCAATCTGAATATCGAGCAAACAGTAAAGGAAACAAAAGAAAAATTGGGAGTAGGAATTAAAATCCATGGAGAAGAAATAAAAACTTTGAGGTTCGCTGATGGACCTGGAAGAGCAGCTGAATGGAATGGACAAGGTCTTGAAAGGAAGAGATAAGATGAACATCAACAAAAGCAAAACGAGGCTAATGGGATGTAGTCGAATTAAATCGGGTAATGCTGCGGGAATTAGATTAGGAAATGAGACGCTTACGGTAGTAAATGAGTTTTGTTATTTGGGGAGCAAAATAACTCACGATGGTCGAAGTAGAGAGGATGTAAAATGTAGACTGGCAATGGCAAGGAAAGCGTTTCTGCAGAAGAGAACTTTGTTAACATCGAGGATAGATTTAAGTGTCAGGAAGTCGTTTCTGAAAGTATTTGTATGGAGTGTAGCCATGTATGGAAGTGAAACGTGGACGATAAATAGTTTAGACAAGAAGAAGCTTTCGAAATGTGGCGTTACAGAAGAATGCTGAAGACTAGATGGGTAGAGCACATAACTAATGAAGAGGTATCGAACAGAATTGGGAAGAAGAGAAATCTGTAGCACAACTTGACTAGAAGAAGGGCCCGGTTGGTAGGACATATTCTGAGGCATCAAGGGATCACCAATTTAGTATTTGAGGGCAGCGTAGAGGGTAAAAATCGTAGAGGGAGACCAAGAGATGAATACACTAAACAGATTCAGAAGGATGTAGGTTGCAGTAGGTACTGGGAGATGAAGAAGCTTGCACAGGCTAGAGTAGCACGGAGAGCTGCATCAAACCAGTCTCTGGACTAAAGACCACAACAACAACAACTGCCAAGTTCTTTGTAAATTTCTCTCGATTTTCTAATCACTGGTATAATATGACGTAACCTCCAATATGTGAAATTTCATCTCATTTCGTCCTCTTCTTGTGGGTGCTTCACTTTTTTTGTCATAGAATTGTTTAAGACGACTTGTGATATCCAACTTATACAAACGATCGCCTGTAAAGAAATTAGTTTAGCGTGTGCCGCTAGTGGCTACCTTACGTGATCGCTCCGTAATCGTCAAACTGCTCACAACTCACTATTCTTCACAATTAGCTTCTCAAAATTATTTTGCACGAATATTCAGCAACTCATAGCTCTAATATTTCTTCTTATCACTTTCTATTTATCGTTTACAGATAATCTTTTCTCTGCACTTCTTGGCCGCAGTCCGACGTCTCTTTAGCCACTGACTGGCTCACTCGAAATGTTTCGAAAACGGGCTCAGTTTACTTGTAAATCCCACACGTTGGCGCATAACTGTGGCGTGCTTTCCTTCTAGTATATCGGTAATATCGTATCGTCCGGAGACGAGCTGCTAAATCGATCGGTAATAAAACTCGTACAGGCATCAAACAATGGAACATTAACATCGGTATGTACTTTACTGAAACATTGCGAAGAAGTCTAAACAACATGAAAAAATCTCTCATTCGAATGACTGAAGAAAACAAACGTTTACAGGCTATCCAAAGAGGAGATGTATCCCAGAGGTCTTTGTGTACGCAACTAGAGACAAACATGTCAGATCACAAGCTGTGGTTCAAACACAACACATTGTCTAACATAATAAGTTTTCGTAGTATTAATGCTGTAATTTTGAGTACTGGAGAATTTTGTCACTATTTTGTAAATATTTTCTTGAGAATGAATTTTCTTGAGAATTAAATTGGAACATCTAAAAAAGAATTATGCAATCACGTGTAGTAAATACGCTGGACTAGACAGGGCGAACAGTCATAGAGTATATTTGACGTAGGGAACATTGTCGCAGGGCGCGAACGGGCACAGTGCACTTGCGTGTGATACAAGCGCTCAGGCGTAGTGATTGCTATCCGCATGTAGTGTGGCACACTGTAAAGCACCAAAGTGGAAGAATTGTATCTTATGACCGGGCATACGTACGGCGTTAATTGGGCACAGTGGAAAAAGCATGAAGGGGAAGTTATACAAAGAAGAGCATTGTGGGCGCAAAATTACACTACTGGCCATTAAAATTGCTACACCACGAAGATGACATGCTACAGACGCGAAATTTAACCGACAGGAAGAAGATGCTGTGATATGCAAATGATTAGCTTTTCAGAGCATTCACACAAGGTTGGCGCCGGTGCCGACACCTACAATGTGCTGACATGAGGAAAGTTTCCAACCGATTTCTCATACACAAATGGCAGTTGACCGGTGTTGCCGGGTGAAACGTTGTTGTGATGCCTCGTGTAAGGAGGAGGAATGCGTACCATCACGTTTCCGACTTTGATAAAGGTCGGATTGTAGCCTATCGCGATTGCGTTTTATCGTGTCGCGACATTGCTGCTCGCGTTGGTCGAGATCCAATGACTGTTAGCAGAATATGGAATCAGTGTGTTCAGGAGGGTAATACGGAACGCCATGATGGATCCCAACTGCCTCGTATCACTAGCAGTCGGGATGACATCTTATCCGCATGCCACGTCTCGATCCCTGTGTCAACAAATGGGGACGTTTGCAAGACAACAACCATCTGCACGAACAGTTCGACGACGTTTCAGCAGCATGGACTAGCAGCTCGGAGACCATCGCTGCGGTTACCCTTGACGCTGCATCACAGACAGGAGCGCCTGCGAAGGTGTACTCAACGACGAATCTGGATGCCCGAATGGCAAAACGTCATTTTTTTTTGGATGAATCCAGGTTCTGTTTCCAGCATCATGATGGTCGCATCCGTGTTTGGCGACATCGCGGTGAACGCACATTGGAAGCGTGTATTCGTCATCGCCATACTGGTGTATCACCCGGCGTGATGGTATGGGGTGCTATTGGTTACACGTCTCGGTCACCTCTTGTTCGCATTGACGGCACTTTGAAGAGTGGACGTTACATTTCAGATGTGTTACGACCCGTGGCTGTACCCATCATTCGATCCCTGCAAAACTCTACATTTCAGCAGGATAATGCACGATCACATGTTGCAGGCCCTGTACGAGCCTTTCTGGATACAGAAAATTTTCGACTGCTGCCCTGACCAGCACATTCTCCAGATCCCTCACCAACTGAAAACGTCTGGTCAATGGTGGCCGAGCAACTGGCTCGTCATAATACGCCAGTCACTACTCTTGATAAACTGTGGTACCGTGTTGAAACTGAGTGGGCTGCTGTGCCTGTACACACCATCCAAGCTCTGTTTGACTCAATGCCCAGGCGTATCAGGGCCGTTATTACGGCCAGAGGTGGTCGTTCTGGGTACTGGTTTCTCAGGATCTATGCACCCAAATTGCGTGAAAGTATAATCACATGTCATTTCTAGTGTAATATATTTGTCCAATGAATAGCCGCTTATCATCTGCATTTCTTCTTGGTATACCAATTTAAAGGCCAGTAGTGTAATTTGACGTTAACGCTGGGATATAAGTGATTAAACCTGAATAATTACCAGTAGGGACCTATCCTGCCACTATTAATTAAAACCGAGTGTCACTGTTGATGATAAAAACACTAAAATTGCTGAGCTAATTTAATTTTGATAATTTGCTCAGAAAGTGAAAGTTATCGAAGTTTAAAAAACAATTAAGACTGATAGTTGAAGATAATGGACTTTGATGCTCAGCGAAATCTTCGCGTAAAACACAGTATTAATATTTAGCGATTATCAAAAAGTAATTTCAGTGAGTTTTGAGACGTTATTGTAGATCAGAATGTTTAATTTCTTCATGTGATCAATAATTTCTGCTCTTATTGCAAAACTAAGTAACAGGGTTACGCAAAAGTCAATCAGTAGTTGTTTAATTAAAGTTACGTGCTAATTAGGCATATTTTACTTATAGGAAATATTTATTTAAGAACAGTTACAGTAGCAGAAATATTAACAGTACGCACTATGGTAGGCTGCGCGAAGCTATTTATTACGCAAACTGAGTGCCAAATAAATAGCAGTCAAGTGCATACGCTCAGCGCAGTTTGCTTTACTGATTTCACGGTTATATGTATTTGATGTGGCTAATTGTAATTTTGAATCTGAGCTCGAGTCAGTGTTACTGTACCTGTTCACACTTGATTGTCTTGCCTTAAATATTAAATAAATACTTGTCTAATTTGATTAAAAACTTAACACCGTGACCTGCCGACCGTTTCCATACTCATTACTAAAAAATTATCTTCATTATCTGAAATTTCACTAACTACTTTATAGTTTTCATCATTTGTCAAATTTCTTTAAATCATAACTGTGTAGAAGTAGCCACGCAACAACGATTTGGTTATAACTGATTCTATTTTTTTTAATTTGTTCTTTAAAGAGATGCTATTCCCAGACGGCAGGGGCATTAGGAGCACGTGTCATCAGTTATCTCCATTACCCGAAAGTGCAGGTCCGTTATATGGTCTATAGTGGAACGAGACTTACGAATAGTAGATTATCTCCTTAAGGGACCGTCATGCGTCTACTAACGTGAGCTAGAGACCCAAACACAGCTCAGGTACCACTCGTCTACGGAGAGGTGCAGCGAATCTCGAATCATCGAAATGGGAAGACTCAAGACGACGTCAGCTTCAAGAGGGCGGAATAGGTGTCAGTGGCAGACATTGGCTAAGATTCTATCTCAATGTAGTGGTAGCTTAGGTGGTATTTAGATTCCTCCAAGCCTCAACAAAAATGAACAGTTTCCAAGTCTCCGACCGATCAGAACTCTCCTGTCCTCGCTCTTCTTTTCCACGACTTACTGTCATCGGTTCATCTACACATTCCAGCCAATGAAATGTTACGTTACGAAATTGTGGCTCACACTACGCCTCCCTAGTACTAATCTGCACACTCGTTAAACAGATTTCCATAGAAACATGTAGCGATCGGAGTTTCCATCTACCTGCAATGTGCTTGTGGCCACGGGAAAGTTCTTTCTACCGTGGCCTGGTTCGCATCGAGTTGCTATATTTTTGTTCCGTCTTGAAGCAGTCATATTCGAGGATTGGACGTTTCCTGTGTCCAAAAGGATTGGCTTGGTGTTTTAGGGCTTAAATACGTTTACCAGTCAATCTGCCAACTACCAGCTAACAGGAAATTTCCAGGAAGATCTCTTCCTGACTTAGCGTTAAGCCTTCTGTTCGCATGAGCAACCTTGGTGGAACCGTAGCTTATAAACGGAAATAGAATCACTGACATACTGAATCACTTCTTTCATACGAAAAAGGTAAATTCATATACAAAAATTTCTATTAAGGGAGTGCGTAACTGTCACACAGTGAAGAGGCATTGGTGAGATTTGCAGTCCAGATTTAGGTTGGTGAAGGCATATTGGTGGAGCCTTTTCCATCTTTCCTTAGTCCACGCGTGTGCTCCGTCTCTGATTAACGAGTTGCGACGTAGAACATGTTAGCAAGATGCAGCAAAAATTCACAGTGGTCTAGGAAGGTACTTACGTATGTTTCTTTCAGCTGTGGATCACAATTTTTTATACCAGTTTAACGATTTTACTCTGTAATGACCATCTTAAGACCTATTAAACACAAAGACTTCTAGCTATTCAAACGATCACCATATTTAGAAAGAAAGGCATCAGAAATGAATTTAAGCGTTTACTGAGTACATGCACGAGACAAGAAAGTGAGGTTCGAGTCCTCCGTCGGGCATGGGTGTGTGTGTTTGTCCTTGGGATAATTTAGGTTAAGTAGTGTGTAAGCTTAGCGACTGATGACCTTAGCAGTTAAGTCGCATAATATTTCACATACATTTGAACAACAAGAACGTGAGTACACATGTCTCATTTCATCGTCGTCGACAGGAGTTTAAACCAATCTACAACAGCCGTCATCCTTCCCAGTCCGACTCCGCAAGACATAATAACCCATCGATTTTGTCTTTTCCTCCCACGCCGCCCCCCCTCCCCCCAAAACCAACCCTTTGGCCGATTATCCATCCCTATCACTGCCATACATACCGGGAGCTAATCACGCACAATAATATCCAGTATCTACGAAACAGATGTAGCGCCACTATTCACTTTTCAGCACCAACTACGCCATCTATGCTTCATAAAGAACTGCCGTCCAGACAAATCTCTTACGTTTGTTTGCACGGGCATCTTCCGCAGCAACTGATGAAATCAGTTATTAGTGATTTCTCCGTCCTCAGCTTACTCACCAGTGATGCAGGCAAGGAAATCATAAGGATAAATAACAGTAAAAAACATCTTTTCACCATACAAGAAAACTACCACATTCGGAAAACCATGACATAAAAGAAGCAACTCACAAATGATCTGACCACTGGCAAACCACAGGCTGTTTAAATAGATTGACCACATAATATGACACTAAATATACACATATAACCACAGGCTCCATTTACCACTACCACCACCTCCTCCCAGTTTCTTTCGTACAAACACTATGCCCACCCGCCCCCCCCCCCTCCCCCAAAAAAATGGTCGAACCACAACTCTCAACCACTACCCCCCCCCCCCCCAAAAACACTCAAACGACAACTCGCAACCCTTCACCCCCGACATCACTGATATCTCGGCTGTCTATAAACGCGTAAGAGTATGAGAGGATGGAGATCTCTTCTGAACTGCACGTTGCAAGGCATCCCAGATATGCTCAATAATGTTCATGTCTGCGGAGTTTGGTGGCCAGCGGAAGTGTTTAAACTCAGAAGAGTTTTCCTGGCGCCACTCTGTAGCAATTCTGCACGTGGAGGGTGTGGCATTGTCCTGCAGGAATTTCCCACGTCCGTCGGAATGCACAATGGACATGAATGGATGCCGGTAACCAGACAGGATGCTTACATCCGTGTCACATCTCAGAGTCGTATCTAGACATATCAGGTGTCCCACATCACTCTAACTGCACACGCCCCGCACCATTACAGAGCCTCCACCAGCTTGAACAGTCTCTGCTGACATGCAGGATCCATAGATTCATGACTATATCTCCGTACCCGTACACGTCCGTCCGCTCGATACAAATTGAAACGAGACTCATCCGACTAGGCAACATGTTTCCAGTCATCAACAGTCCAATGTTGGTGTTGACGGGTCCAGGCGAGGCGTAAAGCTTCGTGTCGTCCAGTCATCGAGGGTACGCGAGTGGGTCTTCATCTCTGAAAACCCATATTGATGATATTTCATAGAATGGTTCACAAGCTAAACCTTTTTGATGGCCCAGCATTTGATGCTAGTTGCAAAAGGGTTGCACTTCTGTCACATTGAACGATTCTCTTCAGTCGTCGTTGGTCCCGTTCTTGCAGGATCTTTCTCCGGCTGCAGCGATGAAGTGTATACAACGCAAATGCAGTATTATAAAAAGCGCAAGAAGGCAAAAACTGACAGGTATATACGTGTAACGAAATCTCCTTTGACATCAGCCTCTGCTAACAAAGAGCAGAGAAACAATGGTTTGGAGAACATGTTAACAAAACGCAGGAACACCAACTTTATAAACAAAATGCAGTTTTTAATCTGAAACACCGAAAAAAGTAAAAACGTATGTATACAATTTTCAGAATGACCGCAGAAACTGCTTTGTGCATAAAAGTGAAACGCATCCATTGTAAAATTCTCTTTAATTTTCTGCGGTAAACTAAAGACAGAGAAACTAACAATAACTGAAAGCATCTCTTGCTTTTAATATTCTTATTTATTTTACATTACAGTAGTCTACTCATATCTGAAATTGTATTGGGGTCAAGAGCAAGAGCCTGGCTGCTGTCCCCTCCTCAGTTTTACATGGGGAGGGGAATGAAATGATCAACAGAGAAAAAAGATCTCCTGTTTTGACTGAGTCACAAACAAAGCGTTCGTAAATCCTCGTCACCGCGAGGGAAATAACGTAGAATGCAAATCACGTGTAAGATCACCTGATGAAAAGTCTGTTCCTATGCAAGCTGTGTAACAGAGGGAAACAGGATGTCCTGCAAGTCGTAAAAAGTCCCACGCTGGATTACTTAGTGTTAAAGTTTACAGCTCGAGATAAACGGCTGGAATGGCTGCCGGAATTTTTCTGCGTGTTACTGCCTGGGCCATAAAGATTACAAAGCCATTAGCGCTGAACAGACAGATCTACGAGCGAGGCAGAATACGCTCGGGGCAGCTTGTTTTAAGGGGATGTGAGTTTGACTGTCCCCTCGTTCACTAACGCCAGGCTTTATGGCGGCCTGCAAGTGTCAGCCAGTAGGTTTCCGCAAGGCAGCTTCCAGTTTCACCCCAAGGAAGCAATGTGTCGTGAATCACAGGCATCTCCTTAACTTCATCTATTTATCTTCAAAAGTTTGTTTTTCTCCATATTTTTTTTCCTCGCTTTACCAAATGTTTCGATATGAGACCTGCTGATTTGACACTTTGCTTCTGATGAACAATGTAATGAATAGCTATTAATTTAAAAGTCGCATGGCAGAAGGTATTTCCCATTGCCACAGTTACTGGGGCTTTTTCTCTTCCCATTTAAGTATGGAGCATGGGCAGAATGACTGCTTAAATACCACTATGCATGCTGTAATTAATGTACTCTTGTCTTCGCATACACTACGTGAGCAACAACATACGGTGTTCTTGTACATTCCTAGACTCACCGCTTAAAGTTTGTTTTTGAGACTTACTAAGCAGGCTTTCTCGGAATAGTTTACGTTTATCTTCAAGTCTACAGTACAGTTTTTTCAGTATCTCCATGGTACACTCAAACAAACCTGTGCTTATTTATGTTGCCCTTCTTTGTACACATTCTATATCACCTGTCAGTCCTGTTTTGTGTGAACCTCAAACATTTGAGCAACATTCTAGCATGTGAATCATGAGTGTTTTCTAAGCAATCTCCTTTACAGACTGATCGGATTTCCTTTGTATTCTACTAGTCAGCTACAGTCTCCTACCTGCTTTTCCTTCGACGTATCTCATACGATCGTCCCATTTGATATCACGGCAAATTGTTACATCCAGGTATTTTTATCAGTTGACCGATTCCTACTGTGACTCATTGTTATTGTAGTTATAAGATGCTATGTTTCCTTGTTTTGTGATGCGTACAATTTGGCATTTCTGAACAATTAAAACAAGTTGACAATCTTAGCACCACTTTAATATTGTATCAAGATTTGACTGAACATTCCCTCAGCTTTTTCCAAACAGTACTTTGTAATACATAACTGCATCATCTGCAAAAAGTCTGAGGAAGCAATTAATACTCCCTGTAAGGTCATTAATATAGAGTGTGAACAGCAAAAGTCCCAGCACACTAACCTGGGACACACCTGAAGATGCTTGTTGATATCCCTCCATCAAAAATACCATGCAGCATCCGCCATACAAAGAAGTCCTCAATTCAGTAACAGATTTCGCTTGACACTGCACACGATCGTACTTTAGATAACATGCCTATATATGGTAGTGAATCAAATGCTTTTCGGAAGTCAAGAAATAGTTATTGTTCCTACGTGATTAGGTGATCCGTGGCTCTCAGGATGTCACGTGAAAAAACAGCGTTTGGATTTCACATGAGCGATGTTCTCGGAATCCATGATGGTTGACGTGGAGGAAGTCATTCTATTCGAGATACTTCATCATATTTGAGCTCAAAATATTCTCAAAGGCTCTATAACAAATGGATGTCGAAGATTTTGCTTGATAACTTTGTAGATGTTCTTCTTGTAGGCGAATATAAACTGCGTTTTCTTCCAACAGCTGGGCATGGTTATTTGTTCGACAGACGTACAGTGTATTTTGTTTAAAAGAGGAGGCGACTCATATACAATGAGACTGGAAATCCATCGGATCTGGAGCTTTGTTCAATTTCAACGATTTCAGCTGTGTCTCAACACCACTGGCACTACCTATTTCACTCACATTTTCTGTGGATCAGTACTCCTGGTTTTTCCTTTGTAAAGCAACATTTGAAAACGGTGTTGAGCTTTACTGCTTTTGCTTTGATATCCTCGATTTCAGTTCTTGTCTCGCCCATGATTGCTGGACACTATCTTTGCTTACGGACATGTCCGAAAGAACAGACACCACGCATTCATATAATGTGACAGGCCTAGCTAGGCAATGGATCCACCATCTTCGATACGTCCGACCTCCCATGGGAATCTCAGAGAGCGAACATGTAGGAAATAGACATTGACTATGGATAGGTGGCGCTCGATGGGAGTGTGGATCGGGCGTGTTTCAAGCCGAGATAGTCTGTGTGTTTGAGATATTGCTATGTTCCGGATGGCGTAATGTTTACCTCACCTGTCTAGTAAGCAGGAGATCCCGGGTTCGAATCCCCGCCCGGTAACCATTTTCACTCGTCACCGCTGATTCCGCGTAATGTCCTAATGCAGCTGACAGCAGGCATCCCCTCCATTTCCTCTCTTCCTCTCTCCAATTTCAATGCATACTGTCTTTGGTACCACTAACAGCCTTCACATACGTCCAGAACTTCTTTGGGTTTTGTTAGAGATGTTTCTGTAACGGTAGTCGTTGAAGGCATCAAGTATTGCCTTCGTGATAGTCACATATATTTCATTCAGCGTCTATGTATAGCCCTAGGCTGTCTATAGCCGTATGCTTTGTTTTATACTCTTTATACAGTGGTCTCTGTTTCTTTAGAAGTTTCTTTATGTTGACTGTATACCATGGTGGGACTCGCCCATCACGAATTGTTCTGCTAGTTGCATGTCGATCCACTGCGTAGTCAACATTCCCTACTTGAGAGGTTTGGCCCCTACGTCCTGCTGTCCAGAGCTGAACGTTTCAAGTTCTTCATTGAGATATAATACTAGTGCTTCTTTATCTAGTTTGCAGAATGCTTAAATCTTTCTACTTGGTTTACTTGCTGTTTGTACTTCGGTATTCATTCTTGCTGCAAATGTTTCATCGTGGACATCCCCGAAGAGATCAAGTCTATATGTTGCCATTAGATCCAATATATTTCCGTCATTAGTGGGTCTCCGAACCAACTGTTCTAGGAAGTTTTTAGAGACGACATTTAGTAACGTTTTGCAGTATGCCTTATCATGCCGACCACTAACAAAAAATGTAATCATCCCAACTGACTGTTGGATGTGGTAGACAGAAGACTGGACATATAAGTTTATGCCCATTTCTGATAGTGGGTCCCGACCAATCAAATATCGCATGCAGTTCCAATCTCTGTCTCGATGGATTTGATTTTCTCGTCTACTGCGACAAGTGGCCCACCTCCATTTCCCATTAGCGGATCCTTGCAATACGTGCTTAAATTTTCCCCAAAAATTTCGCTGCCATAAATTTTGAGGTCTGCCCAGCTTTCTGTTCCTAACATTATGTGGGTCCTACCGCTTTTCAAGAGCGCTTCAAACTGCTACTTTATTGCGAATGGTTCAGCACTTACCTACTGAGATTGTAATACTCTTACATTTGTGGGGAAGGTCATTCCCTTGGAACTTACATTGGTACTTCTGGGTCTCCTATAGAAATTATTATCGGGACTGAATGGAGAGTCGTCCTATCTAAAAGATATCCCTGTGTGCACCCCACACGCAGCAAACTACCAGTAGTGGACACTTGACACATTTAGTAGGACCTTTAAACTATGTTGGAACTATAGGAAGTCGCAGCCTGGCTTGTAAGACAACATCCGTAGCCTCTCATTCAAGCCATTCATTCGACTCAGAACCAGGAGCCACGATCTGATTTAGGAACACTGCCGCAGACTGCGAGCTTCGTTCAAAGTCCGTAAGCAAGGCCTGTGTTCTCAAGCTCCTCTGAGAGTCTCTGGAATGATCCAGATATGACCCCAGAATTAAGAAGATAGGCATCGTTTGCTCTAACACGCGTCGCAATGCGCAGTTGGTTCTTTCCTCTGTGGCTGCTGGAACAGTCGCTCTAACATGTCGAATGCGCCTTCTGGTATACACACCAAAAACATTGGGTGTTTCTTCACATCCGTCGGTGCCATTCCCCTAAGTGGTACCGTTATTCGCCCCATGTTTGAAATGCCTCTACCCCTTTACGCTTATGTCTACTTTCACGGGTTGCATCACATTTCGTAACAAGTGAAATGAGTCACACTGGTTCAGTTTCAGTTTGTGTTGAAGAGAGAACCTCGAACTTGTTAGTTAGGGTGACCGAAGTAGCGCCATGAGTTCTCCCTGGTTCCTGTCTCCCAGACACAGAGAACCTAGACCTACTCACAATCATATGGGCGAGTAGCGATAGATAATACATTTAATGTAAAGAAGACAGCATCCGCAGGACAAAATAAAATCTTTGGTATCTCTTGTAGATGTCTCTCGAGAGGCTTCTCAGCACACATGTTTGCAGAAGCTTCCACTCTCTTGACAGCTGTCAGGACGATTTCCACCTGCTTACGAACATCAGCTAATTCATGTCGTGTTCTAGAACGACGCGCACAGAGGGCTGCATTGTGGCTACTGCAGCTTTTTACAGAGCACTAAACAGATAACGTTAAACTAACCTCTCATTGTCTTTTGACGTACGTGTCTGACATGCAACAGGTATCAACAATTTCCTTTAAGAAAATGGGATGTAATTTACAGAGTCCATGAAACATTATTAACTTTAAGGACACTAACAGACTATAAATTTGCGTTAAATTACAATAAATACAAACAATATATATTCTTTTTAAAGAAAAAAACAAAAGTAACACGTTAAAAAGGTTTACAATTGTATATATAGTACAAATTTTTCGCGGCACTTGCAACTGTTCGAAAATACGCTATGCTGTATACACACACAGGTCTTGACACAGTTGCTGAATGATCATGCGAAAACGACACGAACGGCAAGATGTCAGAATCTAGAATGCCGAACTGGACATATCTGGCACACGCTGTCTCACACGTAGGAAATTCGGAAATCGGGTTATATATGTAAATAAACGTGCGAAATGCCCTGCTTTTTTATTTATCTGAATGTGTGATACCTTCTGCAGTGGCATGACAAAGATGAACACTGGAGTGTCAGCTTATCACAATCAAAACCGCGAAAACTTCGAAGCACTAACGAAGGACATTTTCCACTTGGGGTGGCTAGCAATGCAGCTAACAGAGAACTAAATGAAATAAGCTGAAAGAAATCAGCTGAATATACAGTTACTGAAGCGGATGTGGGAATCCGCAGGTTTATTTATCTGCTGCCACACTATTAGATTTCCAGAAAAGACCATCATTTATTTCAGTTCGATTGGATTTGGACATCGGCAAATACTACCAGATACAAAATTCATTAACATGAAGAAAAACAGTGTGTGTGCGTGTGTGTGTGTGTGTGTGTGTGTGTATGTGTGTGTGGTTTGGGATCTTATGGGCGCCCAACGGTGATGTCATCAGCGCCCTGACATCGCTTAAAACAAACGAATGTGTATAAGAACGAAAACTGTCGTACACGCATGCACACGAAACGACCACACGATGACTATCGCACATGCACTCTCACATACACTAACACCAATGAGGAGGCAAGATAGCCAATCAAGAAATTAAAAGAGGGAAAACAAACCACAAAAGGGCTAAAAGAACAGCAACTGGAAATGTGACTGACTGACCATTTACGGAACTGCTGTTGCTATATATATAAGATACGAACATAATGAAATGTTTGAAATTAATATTTGTACACTCTGTTTTCATGAATTTAGCGACATTCAAACCTAACATTTTCCATAAACAAACAAATTAAGGAAGCAGTCAGGTGATAAGTCCACACTTAATCATTGGAGATCCCTTGAACAAAATCTAAAGAATATACAAATACAGTAGGGATGTACCAATATACACTAATCTTCTTCATAAATCAGTCTATCTATTAATGGAAACCGAATAATTTCGTGAGATTAGGCTTTATATAAAGACAGAAAAACAGGGTGGAAACTTTAATTTATAAACTGTATATACTTAGATTTATGATAGTTCAAAGAATTTAGAACTAACTGGCGCGAGAAGCAATCAGCCATTTTCGCTTCTGAGTTTAGTGGTTTCGCCCCCTTTTTTTTAAGTTTCACACAGCCATAAAAAATTCAGTACAGCATCTTCAGTTTCACAGTAATAACAGTTGAGAGGGAGCATTAACTTTAACAAGTGTTTGATTTATAGCCACGAAGCTTGCTCTTCTGCCAGTTTGCTTCCACTTATGACCAGAATTAAGAAACCATGAGGCTTGATGCATATGCTGTTGGATAGCCCAATACCAAGATCCTTTGAAGTTCATAATTAACTGTAAGAATGTAGAGGGTTGAAATTAACAGTAGAGATGTCTGCAAAAACCGGCAGAGTCCGGGTAACTGGGGAGGTATCAAGAATGATGTCCCACAGGGTTCAGTCTTGGGTCCCTTATTGTTCTTAATATATTTTAACGACTTGCCACACTATATTTATGAAGATGCAAAGCTAGTTCTTTTTGCTGATAATACAAGTGTAGTAATCACACCCAGCGAGCAGGAATCAACTGAGGAAATTGCAAATAATGTCTTTCAGAAAATTATTAAGTGGTTCTCTGCAAATGTACTCTCACTAAATTTTGAGAAAACACAGTTTATACAATTCTGTACAGTAAATGGCATAACACCACTGATAAATATAGACTATGAATGGAAATCTGTTTCTAAGGCAGACTACTCGAAATTCCTGGGTATGTGGGTTGATGAGAAATTGAATTGGAAGAAACACATCGATGATCTGCTGGAATGGTTTGGTTCAGCTACTTATGCTATTAACGTTATTGCAAATTTTGATGGTAAACACATCAATAAATTAGCCTATTATGCCTATTTTCATTCACTGCTTTCATATGGCATCATATTTTGGAGCAATTCATAACTAAGAGCGGAAGTATTCATCAGAATAATAGCTGGAGCAATCCCAAGGTCACCTAGCAGACATTTATTTAAGGAACTCGGGATATTCACAGTACCTTCGCAATAAATATATTCACTTACGAAATTTGTCATTAATAACCCATCCCAATTCAAAAATAACAGCGAAGTGCATAGCAACACTAGAAGAAAGGATGATCTTCACTATTCTGGATTAAATCTCACTTTGGCACAGAAAGGGGTGATTATGCTGCCACAAATCTTTGGTCATTTGCCAAATAGTATTAAAAGTATGACAGATAGCCAACCAACATTTAAAAGCAAATTAAAACAATATCTGAATGACAACTCCGTCTAGTCAATAGATTAATTCTTAGATGTGAAGTAGTAACTGTAAAAAAACAACTATTTTACGTAAAGAAAACTTACTTTAAAGTGATGCGTTCCGCATCATTACGAAATGTCGTATTCATGATCTATGGAACAAGGATTAATGTATGTATGTATGTGCGTATGCATGTACGTAATATCCTCATTACAGAACGATGACCGTTCTTCTTTTACCTTAACTGCAAGTCTTCGACAGTAGTCCTGGTGTGAAAAGCTATTGCAGAGATACTTGGTATTTTCGACCCCTCTGTAAGTTGTGCTAACGGTTCCAAAAGTAATTTAATTTAGGCAGGCTCTTACTTACACTATATAGCATAAAAATTATCGTACCATCAGTCTTGATATTTCTCGACTGTATATTGTTGAGTATAGTAACATACATAGAAAACAGGAGAAGACAAAGATCGTTGAAGCAGGAAGGCACTTCCTACGTGACAAGGACCCCGCAAGGAGCCGCGCCTGTTACCTACGTTGCAGGCAAGCACACAAACAAATAGGCAGTCTTAATTATTGTCAACTACTCGAAGTATGGAATTAATGAGAACCTTGGCGTAAATAACAGTATGAACAAAACAAACCTGTACAATTACCATGTTAGGGGAAAGATGGTAACAATTCTCAGTTTCAGTTAAATCTTTGCTCTTATGTCTACGCAGTATCCATTTAGTAGGCTACTGATAAACTTCGTGTCACTTTGGCGCTTACTGGAGTTCTGAAGTGTTCCATCTATAATATTTTGGGCAGTCTCATACCGCCAATGCTCCTGCACAGGCTTCCACCGCATGATTTAGGCTTACCTGTAGTAAATCGTCAAAAATACATATTTTTATGCATTCTTGCCTCAGAGAATAGATTATTCCAAAAGCAGAGACACAATAGCTATAATCAGCCACATCTGAAGAGATAAACGTTGCGTAAAATTCTTACGTAAAGAAGGAAAGGCTAAGACAGTAAGACAAAGTGGTTTTAACCACAATTAATAATATCAAGCTGCAGAAATACCCCAAATGAGATGAAAAGGGAGAATGGAGTAAAGCTACGTACATAACCACAACACCGTCAGCACCACATCATTGGATATGGATGTGATCTTATTATCAACACTTATTAACTAGTTAACAATTTTCATGTTGTCTCTATCCAACGATACGTTTAATACAAAATTTTAGCTGCTACATATTGAACGTTCTGTGGCAGTTACCTACCCTCCCACCAAAGTTTCAATGCTCTTTCAGCTCCAGGGGGCTATCGCTAATAATTGTCGCTTATGAATCTTGGCCGAGACACAGTCGTCCTTCATTCTCACTAAAGCATGTTGTATACATGTAGGTAACTAATCATGGCATGTGAACTACTGAACATTTTCAAAAATAGGAAGTTGGAGTCGAAATCCATATAAGAATATGGAGTTAAATATAATTGTTTGTAACGTAATAACTAAATTTATAATTCATCTGAGTATCTGTCGTTGTTCATGTAATCACCAGCAGTCGGTTTTACGTGATGATGTATTAAAATGGTGTAACGGTGAGTAAATGCAAAAACAAACTGACGGTTCAAACACCTGTGTTGTTCTAAAATTTCCTAATGATTATGACGCTTTGCTAGTCGTCCAGCGTAATGAGAGTAGTAGCCATACTATCAGTTTTATCTTTCAGATGTTGCTCAGTCTTTTCATATCTCCACAGCACAAAAAATATGTCGATGGCATTCCTTGAAGACATCTCAAATGTAATATAGACGGTCAAATACAATTTGAGGTCTTTCACAACGATAATCCGAGTAGAATTCAGATGGTTCAAATGTCTCTGAGCACTATGGGACTTAACTTCTGAGGTCATCAGTCCCCTAGAAGTTAGAACTACTTAATCTAAACTAACCTAAGGTCATCACACACATCCATGCTCGAGGCAGGATTCGAACCTGCGACCGTAGCGGCCGCGCGGTTCCAGACTGTAGCGCCTAGAACCGCTCGGCCACTCCGGCTGGCAATCCGAGCAGATTATTTTGCAACATTTCGTTCAATAAAACCCACGATAAATGAGAAATGTGGTGACTTCATGCGGTATGACGGCAGACGAGAAGCACAGAATGGTTAATTTGTGACTCAAACCGGGAAAATTTACTTTCTCGATATGGTAAAAACTGTGTCAGGGGGCCCTCCTACTGGTTTCTTGGTTACACCGTGTCTATAGGAGACATTCGTAATAAATCCAATGTTTTAGTAATAACGTAACTATACAGCAGTCTTAAATTCTTGATTTTGGTGGTACTGCTGAAAATGCGAAATTATACCAAAATCAAATATCGCAATCCTCATCATTGTACAAGTAATTAGTTGTTTAATAAGGATAAAAAAATTTAAAAAAACTGATTGTTCGAGAGATTGTTATTAAAAAGCCTGCAAGGAAGGACAAGACTGAGAATACGCCTTTCAGATCACGCAGCTAAATCTTACGACAGGTCATACATGACAATCGAAAGCTGAAACAGAATAACACATCTTCTCCCTAATGATACGAAGAGCAGTCATAATGTTTTAATTATCAAGCAGAGATCACGAATTCTGGTAACTGAAGAAAACTTTAAAGGCCATGATCATTGAAAGACATTTAATTCCGTGACCGGTTGGGACAGAGTTACGCTGTCATCATTTGATCTTATACTTTTGAATTTCTACAACATATTATCCATCAGCGTTAAAAGTCGCTTCACATTGCATATCCTTGCATTCTGGAGGACGATAGTTCAGACCCACTTTCGGCTATCCGTAATTTCCCTAAATCGCTCCACGCGAATGCGGAATGGGTCGTTTTAAAGAATACGGCCGATTTCCTTTCCCATCTTTGAAACCATCCGAGCTTGTGCTCTGTATGTAACGACCTCAATGTCGACAGGACGTTAAACCCAACCTTCCCTCCTTCCTTCCACACCGCATATTAAATAACACGATTTTTCAGCGATCTTGGCTTGTGGTGTTCTTCAGTTACCATACCATGCACATCGCCCCCAGACTTACCATGTCAAGAGTGTATAACCATGAAATGGCGGGTGGGGGTGGAGGAGATGGAAAGACGAATGTTATAAAACTTGGTAGCCCAAGGAAACAGCATGAGTCTGTGTCCTGTGCTCAATGAGCTGTGTGCCATGTAAGGCTTGTGCCTCATGACGCGGTATACACGCCATAGAGCGCTGCCTTGCGGGTTGCCGATCACCCAGGCGCAACAGCTGACGCTGCCCGACTTCACTCCGCCGTCCATAGCGGTAAGGTGGGCGCCGCGATCACCGGACACCGTCGGCCCTATTTCGCATTGACGGAGGCACGTCAAGCCGACCACTTCCTGGTATTCACACGCCGGGAGGCCTTTATAGGACCGCCGCTTGCACTTCTCAGTCAGTCAAACGCCGAGCACGATGCTGAGTCTGATTCCTAGTAAACGACATTTACAGCACCTCCCCCTCCCGCATGTTGAACTTCGCCGTGACATCTACCCTTCCTACCGACTGTAACCTGGCCTTGTTCCCTCCCCTCCCCAGGGCTCCCTTTTCCTCTCTCCTTCTTCTCCCAGAGCAGGTTCTCCTCCCCCGCCCCCTCGATTCACTGCACACCCTCCTCAACTGTGTCCCTCCCACGTCCTTCCCTCCCCAGCCCTCTTCGACCCGCCCCCGTCCGTCTCCCCCCCCCCTCCCTCCCTTCTTCCCTCCTCCCTCATCTCCATGCCCCTGGCAGATCCTGTGCTTTACCCATCGTCATCAGTGTGCTATGTCAGTGTTGTGTTTGGTGCTGTTCTCCTGTGCGTCGAGAAAGGTGATTTCAATTGTGTGCTGGACTTTTACATAGTGTTACTGTCTGTGATTGTTATGTGCTACGCCATCCGTCGATACTTTTATGCTCCGGTCATACTTCGCCTTGCGTTCTTTTAATTGTCCCATTGTATGGTTTTTTGTGTGCACATTGTATGGTTTTTTGTGTACGGTTCTTATCTCCATTTTACAGTCACCCCCTTCTTTATATTGTCTTCCATAAAGTTCTCCCATTTTTTATACCTATGTACACCATATTTTCTCCTTTATCTTATTTTTAAATGTCTTCTATTGTATGTTCTATGCCTTTCGGCTGAAGAGCAGCGCATATGCTGCTGCCAGCCAGCCCCGATGGGGAATTGAAATGCATTAAAGAAAAAAAGAGTAAACGGCCAACCCATAACGTATGCTGGACTAAGAAAACGCCGCTATACCGCCGGTTGTGGCCGCGACCGACTCCGACCGTGCAGACTAAACAATGGTGACAGATTGTGTGCTTCCTCTAGCACCTTTGAAGAACTTTATTCAATGAGTGACAATTAATTAGATCAGAACGATCTCTTGTGTTCATTCATAGGGAATCGATAGTTTCTTGTCGTTTTCTCGTAGAAATTAAATTCTTGCTCTTCAATGGTAGGTGGGTACTGAGCCGTGGCGCTCGATTCCACGTATCACTAGCGGGTTGGTTCGTGATCCTTGCATGCAGAACTGGCTGGCAGATCTATGAGGAAAGTTCGAGAGAGGACGTGAGTGGTACGTCGGCAACGAACAAGGCCGCGGGATATGGAGGGGGCGCCGCGCTGTGAAGAGGAGATGCAGTTAGGAACTTAGAGTAGATGTGGCGATTGGCATGTTTGATGCCGAGAGACGGGCCGTACTCTGGTCGCTGGGGTTGCTGTCTTCGTGTTGGCGTGTATGGTGTTTCGACGACAATATCACCGCTGGGAGGGGACACAACTTGCTACAAAATTTATTGCTACAAAATTTATTTAAGTTTTTTTGAACATCTGCTTTATTGAGTGTTGCGACGTATTTTAACTACAATATGTTCACTGTTAACCGGCATCTCCTTCGAGCATTTCAAACACGAAGAAATTTGTTTAATTGTGTCCACGCACTTATTGGTTAAAGTTGTACAAATAAATGTTTACCATCCAAACTATGAATGATGCTGCTTCTGACCTAATCCTCCCCATCCGCAGCTTTATATGCTGACACTTGTGAACTGTTGCTACGATCATCGTTTCAGGAAGTAACCTTCCCGTCTCCTCTATACCTCTTCCGTTAATGATACGCAATAGCCGTCTCCTCTATACCTCTTTTGTTAATGATAACCTTCCCTTTTACCATAACCTATGAAACATTTCCTTAGGATTTCTATCTCTTGCTCGATAATAACAAATGAAATCTTCCCTTTGAAATTTATTCTCTTTCTCAATCTTCGCATACAAATTTAATTGCTGCTTTTTAAAAGAGATTTTCGGATTATTTCGGCGAAACATAGAATGTGTCGTTATCGTGTGGCCGTCAGTCGTTATCTGCAATAACCCAAAACTGTTCCTTACCTTTTTTACTGTTACTGGATCGCCATCTGACTGCTACATCGAACTGCGACATGAATATACTTACTCTGTTTTGCTATACTCTATTAGCGGTTGGTGGGTTTTCATAATAAGTGGCTGTATTTATCACCAAAGCTGACGTTATTCTTTAATAGCAAAGCTAACGTTACTCTTTAATTAATTTGACTGAACTTACGCACTTCATAGTTAAATTTTTCTTGACAACAATAAAATTTTGCAAAGTTTTACGTTGATGGTTTTTGGAATGGATTATAGTTAGAAATGCAATATTGCTGGCAAAAGTTAATTATATTCTGAATGAAATGATTTTACGAACGTTCAAATGGGACTTTTTACAATAGTCTTACAACTAGCAATGCACAAACATACCTTCAGTAGTCTTGAGTTGCTCAAAAAAATTAATTCAATAATATTAGTTCCTTTTATTATAATAGTTAGTTTATGTCTCTGTACATCCGTTTATAATCTCTTGTAAATCATGGCTGGTGGCTGGCAGAACGTCCCAGCAGCGTATTTTCAGGCAGCGAGATCACTATAAGCCAGCTGTAGTTCGTTACCATCAAATGTTGTAGCGTTCCCAGAGAGTAACTAATTTTGCACATTGCAGAGTATCCAGGATGCCGCTAGAGAACACTTTCCAATTGTTCTTCATTTCGTCAACCACGTGTCGGAGACCGACACAACTGACTCTGCACATCTTGCAAAACGACGTTCCGAGACCGGATATCTGAAAAGACCTCTTTCACAATTTTGATGGTACTTGATTCATCGCTATCAAACTCACAAAAGGTTGTCTTTATTTTCGTGTGATTGGTTTAGCAAAACAGCATTAAGCCAAGAAACTCCACCGTGTAATAACAAGCGATGGTGGGAGGAGCAGTGAAGGTGCTCGTTCGTTTAATTTCTGTAACTGTAGCGGAGCTTTCATTTAGATTTTGTTGCCCCAGAAAACTAATTTGACCACATCAGAGTAATTAGATAGCAACTCTTCTAAAACGCAGAATAAAGCACGTGCAAGGCACGTGACGTATGCCATACTTGTGGCAGAGAATTTGAAGCACATTGGGTGCCTTAGCCATGTATGACGCACCATCTGTTACTAGCAGCAAAACGTTGTCTCCGTTCACACCATCCGGCCGCAGCAGCTTTATAGTGTGTCACTCAAAATGGCAACTGACGATTTGTTTACTCTCTTGAGAACTTCACACGCTATAAGTAACATTTCTCCGGGCCCGTTGGCTTTTAGAACACCAACAACATTAGCAACGTAACGCCTACCCACGTCGGTGGTTTTATCTATAGAAACCCAGACCTTTTGGTCAGCAACACTAAATCGTAATCTGTTCACGTACAAATAGTTCTAACTCAACGGAGATTCATTTGGAATTTGATGTGTTGTGTACTTCTCCAAGAATTGCTGAAGCGTGGATTCTTCAACTTCTCCAATGACATGTTGCAAGACACCATCACCCCAAACAACTCGTTCAAGAATGATTGTTTGTTTGTAAATAGATCCGTCTGCTCAAATAACAGCGTTCGTCTGCTGTCATTTCTACACTTTCCTTTACAGAGCAGATGTGTTTGGTAGTGGTATAGTGTGGTTGCACATTAAAACGCTTTTCTACACTAAATTTAACTTCATACTGTTCACAAAATAATATTTCCCCGTCAGTGCTGAAGAACGTCTCTCCAAAATCACAAATTAAATCACGCGACTTCACGCCGGTGGAACACTTTGCTCTCGGCGCGTTGAACCAGACTGAATTCGTAATCAGCCTGAATAGTGTGACGACGTGTTCGATGTTTATTACCCCTTTAGCCGAGTCGTCCTTGTTGACTTCGAGAGCGTTTTGTCGACCCCACCAACGAAGTCTTACATCAGCCAATCGACTAGGGTATTAAGCTGCTTGTCTACTACAGTCCTAATAGATTAAGCTTTGTAGCAGTTGGATTTATTTGTGACAATACCACCTGAAACATTGTCATGTGAACAGCATTTTAATGTTTTTATTCTTGTGTCGTTAGAGATACAACAAATATGACTTTTTACACTACAATACCTTCTTGCATAAATTGTTGTAAAATTCATCCTGAAGTTCAGGAAAAAAGTGACTTGTTATTCAAATCTATGCCCTACTAATCATTGTCATATAACCATACATTGTTGTCATATACATCCATTAAATGAGCATGGATTGTTGCAGCGTTGCTCCCCTTCAAATGAGAAAACTATTTTTTTTTTAATGTTGCCCGCCACGAATTTATCTCCCATGCCAACCTCTTCCTCTCAAAGTAGCACTTGCGACCTACGTCCTCAATTATTGCTGGATGTATTCCATTCTTTGTTTTCCTCTACCATCCTGTCTCTTCTTCTTGTCATTCTTTTACATATATTCTTTTCCTCGCCGATTCTCCGGAGAACTTCCTCATCCGTTATCTTATCAGTGCACCAAAATTTTTTCAGCCTTATTCTGTAGCATCACATCGCAAATGCTTCTGTTCTCTTCTGTTCCGGTTTTCCCACAGTCCTTTTTTCCCTACCACATAATGCTGTACTCCCAACGTACATATTCAGAAATTTCTCCCTCAAATTGTGAACTACGTTTTATACTAACAGACTTGCCCTTTTTGCTACTGCTAGTCTGCTTTTATATCCTTCATGCTCCGACCACCATGAGTTGTGTTGCTGCTGTGGTGTGTGATGTAATTGCGTGGGTTGAGTTGTACAATTTCAGCAAGATTACAATAAAATTAGTTACTTATGATTAATGTAACATGTGGTTTTATTTAATCACTACTTTCCCCGGCTAATGAACGCTATTTTGCTAGAGAAATCTCCACCTGGGAACGTTTAGCAATATTGTCTGTCAAGCAGTGTAAATTTCACTAAGTTCATTCACAAAGGTAATCATTTGTAATCAACAACAAGCTAAATGTATGATAAGTAATCTGAACTAAACAAGAGTAATGATTTTTAGCAATTTCAGTGCTGTTCTTTAAAAGACTCTTTGCTAGTTGCAGATCGGTTATCAAAATTAACGCTACTGTTATCTCGAGGTGGCAACACTTTTCTTTAAGCAAAATGAGCAGTTTTGTCACACTACCACAAGGACATGACACTAATGTATTTTCCTATCGAAATATTTCATAAACGTTTTACAAAATTACCAGGCAATACCACACATTAGCAGATAAGAATTTATATGACGTAAGATGCTGTTTGCATTCATATACGTTCGATGTGTTCATCGTCTGACTGGAATTTATTAGCTGAGAGTGGGTCCTCGGCCACTAGTACACAATCATAATTGCAATTATTGTTGTTGTTGTTGGGGTCTTCAGTCCTGAGACTGGTTTGATGCAGCTCTCCATGCTACTCTACCCCGTGCAAGCTTCTTCATCTCCCAGTACCCACTGCAACCTACATCCTTCTGAATCTGCTTAGTGTATTGATCTCTTGGTCTCCCTCTACGATTTTTACCCTCCACGCTGCCCTCCAATGCTAAATTTGTGATCCCTGGATGCCTCAAAACATGTCCTACCAACCGATCCCTTCTTCTAGTCAAGTTGTGCCACAAACTTATCTTCTCCCCAATCCTATTCAATACCTCCTCATTAGTTACGTGATCTACCCACCTTATCTTCAGCATTCTTCTGTAGCACCACATTTCGAAAGCTTCTATTCTCTTCTTGTCCAAACTGGTTATCGTCCATGTTTCACTTCCATACATGGCTACACTCCATACAAATACTTTCAGAAACGACTTCCTGACACTAAAATCTATACTCGATGTTAACAAATTTCTCTTCTTCAGAAACGATTTCTTTGCCATTGCCAGTCTACATTTTATATCCTCTCTACTTCGACCATCATCAGTTATTTTGCTCCCTAAATAGCAAAACTCCTTTACTACTTTAAGTGTCTCATTTCCTAATCTAATCCCCTCAGCATCACCCGATTTAATTTTACTACATTCCATTATCCTCGTTTTGCTTTTGTTGTTCATCTTATATCCTCCTTTCAAGACACTGTCCATTCCGTTCAACTGCTCTTCCAAGTCCTTTACTGTCTTTGACAGAATTACAATGTCATCGGCGAACCTCAAAGCTTTTACTTCTTCTCCGTTAATTTTAATATCTACTCCGAATTTTTCTTTTGTTTCCTTTACTGCTTGCTCAATATACAGATTGAATAACATCGGGGAGAGGCTACAACCCTGTCTCACTCCTTTCCCAACCACTGCTTCCCTTTCATGTCCCTCGACTCTTATAACTGCCATCTGGTTTCTGTACAAATTGTAAATAGCCTTTCGCTCCCTGTATTTTACCCCTGCCACCTTCAGAATTTGAAAGAGAGTATTCCAGTTAACGTTGTCAAAAGCTTTCTCTAAGTCTACAATGCTAGAAACGTAGGTTTGCCTTTTCTTAATCTTTCTTCTAAGATAAGTCGTAAGGTTAGTATTGCCTCACGTGTTCCAACATTTCTACGGAATCCAAACTGATCTTCCCCGAGGTCCGCTTCTACCAGTTTTTCCATTCGTCTGTAAAGAATTCGCGTTAGTATTTTGCAGCTGTGACTTATTAAACTGATAGTTCGGTAATTTTCACATCTGTCAACACCTGCTTTCTTTGGGATTGGAATTATTATATTCTTCTTGAAGTCTGTGGGTATTTCGCCCGTCTCATACATTTTGCTCACCAGATGGTAGAGTTGCAATTATTACCAACAACATTTAATTCTGCATAGATAATCAATTTAAAACTGCCGTTGCAATATTTCACTAATATGGCGGCTAACATAAGACAATCACTTATCGCTTCTGCTTCAGGCTCTATTTTACTAGTAATAAATAATATGAATTAAATCTTTTCTCACCTTCACTACATGCACTAACATTCGAAAATATTTCTCAATATGTCATGAAACATTAATATTTACGATTTACCAATAAACTGCGCTGTAGATCAATAGCGCTAATGGCTGCGGTCTTTGGTAGCTGAGCAGAAAACTTAACATTTATATAGGACGAGAATTACAATGAAATAAAATCCCAAATAAAGAAGATTCATTTCAATAGCACATAAACCCTATTTTCTAAAATCTGTTAGCAATATAACAATATTTTAGTGCAGTTTTCTTACAGACCTCTGTGTTACGAGACATCAATCACATCCTATCAGTACAACAGTTCGAACAAGAAGAAAGATTTTTCTACAAAAATCATAGATTTTCCTTATCTTTTTACATGGGTATAGTCCGAGATACAATTTTTTACAAAATATCCAGTTATATCGTTGACAATAATTATTTATTATTTTATTAACGATGAAATCTCTTTTATCAGTATCACGACAATACGATCAAAGTTCAGTCACATTCCCCATACAATGATGTCGCGATATTATTTTGAATAAAATATAGGTGTGGATATTACACTGCCTAGATAGCAAAATTCCTTAACTTCCTCTATTTCGTGACCATCAACCCTTATGTTAAGTTACTCGATATTCTAATTTCTGCGACTTCTCATTACTTTCATCTCTCTTCGATTTGCTGTCAGTCAGTATTCTGTGTTCATTGGACTTTTCATTCTATTCAGCAAATGTTGTAATTCTTCATCACTTTCACTGAGAACGGCAATGTCATCGGCAATGTCATCGGCATACCTTATCATTGATACCCTTTCACCTTGAATTTTAGTTCCACTCCTGAACCTTTTTTTCATTTTCGTCATTACGTCTTCGATGTGTAGATTGAATAGTAGGAGAGAAAGACTACATTTATTTCCCGCGCTCCAGCGTTTCAGGAGATGACTGAGCTAGAACCATAAGACATACAGAAAACAGACGTACAGTAGTGGATAGAGGATCTCTCCAAGTTCTTAACTAGCGATACAGATATTCAATATGGGCACCATTGGCGACTCGCCAAAAGTTAATACAGTGGTCAAATATAAGTAGCCTATTGCCGAAACCTTAAAACTGAACGTTGTGATCCAAAAATACGTTATCATTTCAATGCACTGGTTTCTTTGTAATGTAATTCTTGCTGAAACGGTCCATGTTTCTAGTGTCAGAGGGCAGTATGTGTAGCCAACGGCAACCGTGCCACATGTAAACATGGTATTATTTGTGCTGTGTGTGGTGAGGAGAGTTGTGTTGCTTCAGGTTTGTTCGGAAAAACGATAATATACGGTCAGAGGCTCCGTTTGGTCGCTCTAATGGTGCAGGTAATGTGACAGGTGGATGTCGCAGCGAACGTCGCTGTGAGCGAAACAGATGTGTCTAGAATCTGTAACAAGATCCAAGCGACTTCATTAGTTAAGGTTTGTTACAGATATGGCCGCAGAAAGAAAAACAACAGTTGTGCAGGGTCGAAATCTGTCTATAACAGCAAGCAGAAACCCTCTATACAATGCTTCACGCCTGCAGAGGCATTTTCAAACGAATATAGAAGGGTAGGCGTTAACACAAACCATACGAAAACAAACTCCATGAGCAGTGATTATGTGTTACATGACCCCTAAGGCCCTTCTTCTAAATCCGATTCGGAAAGAGGTTCGTGTCGCATGGGCACAAAACCGCTGTTTGAGAATTAGGCAGCATGGGACATAAAACGCTCTTTCCTGGTGAAACTCACATCAGTCTCCACCCCGAAAATACCGATATTCTTGTGTGGAGGACCGAGAACAACTTTTAAACCACAACTCTATCGAAGACCACCACCCTCATCAAGATGGTTAAGCCATGTTTTGGGATGAAAACGTGTATGGCTGCAGGACACTCCTTGCACTGGTACATGGGTGGACGATTGGCGTGAAGTATCGGGGCCACATCCTTGTGCGCAATATGGCTCAATTTGGTGAACATATTCGACAGGGATTCACGCTGAAGAACGACAATGCATGCCGCCAGCGTCACAATTATGTGAACCCCTTCCTACTATAGCGTAGGATCAGTCAAATGGAATGGCCTACGTGTACTCCAGACCTCAACTGCATTCATAATGCATGGGTCATGCTTAAACGAGCGGTTTGCAACCGTTCTGCCCCACCAGAGGCTTTACGGCCCATGAGAGAGACCGCTGTGGAGGAACGGGCCAATATCCTACTGCCTTATTTGAAGAATTTAGTAAGGAATATGTCTAACCACCTTAAAAATGTCTCCATTTACGAGGAGGTCCAACTGCTTCATAAGCATTCGATTACGCAAGATGGTAGTGAGAAGAATCTGCAGTTTTATCAAATGGAAATGTGTTTATCTTCTTTATTTTTGTTTTCTTATGACTGCACCTGACAGAACAAAATCAGTTTCGTTTCTTTTTATGTCCAGTATTGAGAATAAAGCAATATGCAACATTCATTTTGATCACCGTACAAGCGTGCAATTCAGTGACACGAGTTATCCGAGAAGGCGCAACAGCAACTAGCTTTCACATTCCGTTCATTAGGTTGCCTACGTGCAGGTGCGAACTAATTCAATGCGACAATACGTAGAGTTGCGCAGCAGAGGCTTTACAATGCAAGTTGAAGATTGTACAATCTCCACTACGAATTAATAGCAGGCTTTCACTGAGACATTGACACTAAATAATAACATGCAACAAACTCCCATTGGCACTCTGATAACCTATCGTGGGACACAAACGTTCCAATGGTAGTGAAATGATTAAAGTTTAAGAAATTAAACAAAAAAAATGGCTCTAAGCACTATGAGACTTAACATCTGAGGTCATCAGTCCCCTAGACTTAGAACTACTTAAACCTAACTTACCTCAGGACATCACACACAACCATGCCCGAGGCAGGATTCGAACCAGAGACCGTAGCAGCAGTGAGGTTCCGCACTGAAATACCTATAACCACTCGGCCACAGCGGCCGGCTACAAAGTAAATATTTGGGGTTTGTCAATGATGTAATAATTCTTCCAAAGAAGGTAAAGAACTTGAAAGAAGCTACAGGATGAACATCAACAACAGTACCAACGGTTAACGGAGTGTAGTCGAATTAAAGCAGGCGATGTTGAGAGAATTAGATTAAGAAATTAGATACAAAGGTAGTATATGAGTTCTGCCATTTGGTAGTAAAACACCTGACGATGACCAAAGTAGGGAGGATACAAAACACAGGCTGGCAACAGCAAGAGAAGCACTTCCGAAAATGAGAAATTCCTGGATTTCCGGACCTCGAATACAAACTTAAGTGTTAGAGAGTCTTGAAACTTCCTGGAGGATTAAAACTGTGTGCCGGACCGGGACTCGAAATCGGAACCTTTGCCTTTTACGGGCAAGTGCTCTACCAACTGAGCTAACCAACCACGACTCACGACCCGTCCTCGCAGCTTTAATTCCGCCAGTACCTCGTCTCCTACCTTCCAAACTTCACAGAAGCTCTTCTGCGAACCTTGCAGAACTAGTAGAGCACTTGCCCGCGAAAGGCAAAGGTCCCGATTTCGAGCCTCTGTCCGGCACACAGTTTTAATTTGCCAGGAAGTTTCATATCAGCGCACACTCCGCTGCAGAGTGAAAATCTCATCCTGGTTAGAGAGTCTTATCTGAATTTATTTATCTAGATTGTACATAACTTTCTTTATGTGAGTAAACTGTAGACGGTAAGCAGTTCAGTCAAGAAGAGAATGCAAGCTTTGGCACGTGTTGCATCAGAAGTGTGATAAAGACCACATGGATACAGTGAAAAACTGGTGAAGAGTTACTGAATCGTTTTAGGGAAGAAGGAAATTTATAGTACGGCTTGACTAGAAGGAGGAATTGACTGACAGCACATATCCGATGGCATCAGGACATCGTCCATTTGGTAATGAAAGGAAGTGTGGAGAGTAAAAGTTGAGAAGGCGGACCATGTCTCGAATACTTGAAAGTAAGTTGAAATAGATGTAGGTTACAGTAGTTGTGCAGAGATGAGGAGTCTTGCATAGGATAAACCAGCGTGGAGAGTTGAATCAAACCAGTCTTCGGACTAAAGACCAGCACCATCACCACCACCACCACCACATCAACAACAACAAGAACGACTGCCCTTTACATAAAATGGTAAATTAAACATTGATATGCTCCCGTAGACATACAATGCCCATATTACGCACTGACCTGAGATCATGATTCAAAATGTCATATAAAATACTTAGTGGACAAACTGTCCACCCCGATAGCTGAGTGCTCAGCGTGATAGATTGCCGTCCTACGGCCCCGGATTCGATTCCCGGCTGGGTCGGGGATTTTCTCCGATCAGGGACTGAGTTTTGTGTTGTCTTCATCATCATCTTATCCCCATCCGGCGCGCAGGTCGCCCAATGTGGTGTCGAATGTAATAAGACCTGCACCAAGGTGGCCGGGCCTGCCCCGCAAGGGGCCCCCCGGCCAATGACGCCAAACGCTCATTTCCAGTCGACAAATTGAGGCATAGTAATTAGGGAGTTCCCATTTCATTAAATCATTTAAAGCACTTTGCGTTTTAAATGACACAAACTGAGTAAAATCATTCTAGGTATTGTAATACGTTATTGTGTAAAACACTTGAATTATAAACTATAAAACCGAAGTTTCGACCTTATTACAACGGCCTTCCTCAGGGCAAACTTCGGTATTCTAGTTTATAACTGAAGTATTTTCACAATGATATGGTACAATACCCAGAAGAATTTTAATCATCAGACCACCGCTCGCTGGAAGCTACGGAGTAATGCAAATTGATATTTGTTTATAATTTTGTGTTCATATGTCGATTTTTGATTTTACAATCGATATTAACAAAAGTTTCAATGTTTAATTAGAGATTACAGCACTTACTATATACATCAGCGCTAGTAGCAGCGCTATTCATACAAAGATAACAAACCTATCTAAAATCGAGGAAAAAAGGAAAACATTCAGAAGAATTCTCAGGTAGAGCAGTAACATATGACATTACTAAAAGCAAGCTGCCATTACTCAGCACAAGCTTGGGAGCTCCTTAAGTAAATAGCTAATATCAAATCAAAATATCTAGAGTTTGATCCCCAATTCGCCTACGACATAACTGCCGTTTACTGTAGTGTTCACCTCTGAAACATACTGTGTTTGTAAAAAATGCTGAAACTCGAAATTCATGTTAAACTGTAAATGGAAGGTTGAGTCGCTTTTTCAGTAACAAGATAGTCGGTACCAGTTTAAATCGGGCATTGTTTAATAAAGCGCTCTGCTGTTCAAACCAGTTTTCGGATTAGAGAGTGCGTTATTTCAGCACCACCGCTATCTTCCCCCGATTCGAGCTTTTACTATTATGTCCTCGTCGTCGAAGGACGTTAACTCTTATTCTCCTTCTTTCGTCACGAAGAAAGTGCAGCACCACATGAGTATACCTGTACTTTTACTTATGACTTCGACGTTCTTAAAATTTGTACGCTATTGCATACCAATGGATCCTATAGTGTTTCTCTTACAAACCGAATTTTGTTTCAGATCTGTCCGTTAGTTAGTCTTCACCGCTTAAAAATAGCTTCATAACGCCGTTTAGAGAGGGTGGTTGCATCCGAGTATACGACACACACACTATTCCCTCACTTCATTTGCGTATGAATTAAACTTTGCCCAACTGAACGAGGAACATTTCGTAAAGTGTCTCTCTCGTTCTCATAAACCCGTCATCAATTGCTCTTGCGACATCCGTCTATGTCCCTTTCCGGAATGATGTAATGTTTAATTAAGCGGCATGTCGGTAAGTAATTCTCCGTAGTCTTACATCATGTTTTTATTACGTAAGCAACGGTGTTCCTGGTTCCACGGCAGACTGTTGAAGCATTCAGCGAACACATCGCGGAACTGAAAATTTGTAGTAAGAATCGAGCTTCAGAAATGTGGCTGCCATTACGACGAGTAATTACTGGGAAGGCTCATTCCCTGAGTGCTGTGCTCTCCAGGCGACGTGGTGGTGTGTGCACAGTGGCTACGAGTCGGTACTCGCCAGATGTTTGATGCATATTCCGTTTACGACCACTGTCTGTTCTAGTTACAGGCAGGATGAACGCTACCAAGCGAAGAAATTTAAATTCCAGAAAAGTCGTAAAAATGTAGTCTCCACCGAATCTACAGATGAATGTTATGATAAATATTCAGCTAAATAAATAGACAAAAACCAGTTCGTTACACATGGCTTAAATTGTAACGATAGGGTAGATTCAACAGTAGCACAAAGAAATTAAATTGCTAAGACAAGAACCACTTGTCGATTATTGAAGCAAAGTCGAACGCGAAACCTAAACACAGACTCTTTGGCCCTAAATTTAATTGCTATTATGCAAATATTTCTTTACATAAGGGCATATTTAACACACCAAAACATTGCTAATTGATTATAAATTCCATAGATACTACACGATCTTTCTGAAATTGTAGTTTAGATTATTTGTAAAAAATCCATATTTCCAATGTTGAAACTACTAAATTCGTCAGCCGATATTTTGCCACCATGAATCATGATACACTCTAAGACAAAAGACAAAAAAGACGCACCACGAATGAAAAGGTAGATGCGTTGTACCTGTACAGATAAACAAATGACTACAATTTCAGAAAAATTGAATAATTTTTCAAGAGAAACAGCTTCGCAAATTGAGCAAATCAGTAAGGCGTTGTTCTTCTCTGACTCTTATTTTATTTATTTATTTATTTATTTATTGTTCCGTGGGACCACATTTAGGAGAAGTCTCCATGGTCATGGAACGAGTCAATACATGAAATTATAACACGATTGTAGAAACACATAAAATGAAACAAGTCGTTAGTTTAAATAAAGAAAATCAAGAATGTAACACTGGAATTTGCTTAATTTTTTATCTCTTCCAGGAGCTCCTCGACAGAATAGAAGGAGTGAGCCATGAGGAAACTCTTCAGTTTAGACTTAAAAGTGTTTGGGCTACTGCTAAGATTTTTGAGTTCTTGTGGTAGCTTATTGAAAATGGATGCAGCAGAATACTGCACTCCTTTCTGCACAAGAGTCAAGGAAGTGCATTCCACATGCAGATTTGATTTCTGCCTAGTATTAACTGAGTGAAAGCTGCTAACTCTTGGGAATAAGCTAATATTGCTAACAACAAACGACATTAAAGAAAATACATACTGTGAGGGCAATGTCAAAATTCCCAGACTATTGAATAGGGGTCGACAAGAGGTTTTCGAACTTACACCATACATAGCTCGAACAGCCCGTTTTTGAGCCAAAAATACCCTTTTTGAATCAGAAGAATTACCCCAAAAAATAATACCATATGACATAAGCGTATGAAAATATGCGAAGTATACTACTTTTCGTGTTGAAATGTCACTTATTTCAGATACTGTTCTAATGGTAAATAAAGCGGCATTTAGTTTCTGAACAAGATCCTGAACATGGGCTTTCCACAACAGCTTACTATCTATCCGTACGCCTAGGAACTTGAACTGTTCCGTCTCGCTTATAACATGCCCATTCTGTCTGATTAAAATGTCAGTTCTTGTTGAATTGTGGGTTAGAAACTGTAAAAACTGAGTCTTACTGTGATTTAGCATCAAATTATTTTCCACAAGCCACGAACTTACTTCATGAACTACATTATTTGATAATGTTTCAATATTACACACAAGATCCTTCACTACCAAGGTGGTGTCATCAGCAAACAGAAATATTTTTGAATCACCTGTAATACTAGAAGGCATATCATTTACATAAATAAGGAACAGCAGTGGCCCCAGCACCGACCCTTGGGGAACGCCCCATTTAACAGTGCCCCATTGGGACTGAACATCATTACCACTCTCAATATTGCGGAGGATTACCTTCTGCTTTCTGTTCTTAAAGTAGGAGGCGAACCAATTGTAAGCTACTCCCCTTACTCCATAATGTTCCAACTTCTGCAGTAATATTTTGTGGTCAACACAGTCAAAAGCCTTCGTTAAATCAAAGAAAACACCTAACGTTCTCAACCTTTTATTTAATCCGTCCAAAACCTCACAGAGAAAAGAGAATATAGCATTTTCAGTTGTTAAGCCATTTCTAAAACCAAACTGTACATTTGACAGCAAATTATGTGAATTTAAATGCTGCAGTAACCTTGTATATACAAGCCTCTCGATAACTTTAGCAAACACCGATGGCATAGAAATAGGTCTATAATTGTCAACATTATCCCTGTCTCCCTTTTTATAAAGTGGCTTCACTACCGAGTACTTTAATCGGTCAGGAAACCGACCACTGCTAAAGGAAAAGTTACAGATATGGCTAAGTACTGAGCTAATATACGTGGAACAATACTTCAGTATTCTGCTAGATACCCCGTCATATCCATGAGAGTTCTTGGTCTTTAGTGATTTAATTATTAACTCAATCTCCCTCTTGTCAGTATCATGGAGGAGCATTTCAGGTAACAGTCTCGGAACACTTTTTTCTAAGAGCGCTATATGATTCCCTGTTGGGACTAGGTTTCTATTTAGTTCACCTGCTATATTCAGAAAGTGATTATTAAGTACTGTACATATATGCGACTTATCAGCAACACGGACATCCCCACTACGCACTGATTCTATATCCTCGACCTGTCTCTGCAGACCAGCCACTTCCTTTACGACTGACCATATGGTTTTAATTTTATCCTGAGACTTAGCTATTCTATCTGCATACCACATACTTTTTGCCTTCCTAATAACTTTTTTAAGCACCTTACAATACTGTTTGTAATGGGCTGCTGCATTTAGATTTTGACTGTTTCTAACGTTTTGATATAATTGCCACTTTGTTCTACAAGATATTCTTATCCCTTTAGTCAGCCACCCAGGCTGCCTGTTTGTGCTAGTACCCTGCAAGTGTTATTCGGCTTGGCATTGATTGACATGTCCTCCTGAGGAATATCGTGCCAAATTCTACCCAATTGGCGCGTTAAAGCGTCAGAATCCCTAACCGGTTGGAAGACTTGGAGAAATCCGGCCTTGCTGGCCAAAGTAGGGTTCGGTAAACACGAAGACAAGCAGTAGAAAGTCTTGCCGTATGCTGGCGGGCATTATCTTGCTGAAACGTTAGCCCATCAAAGCTTGTTATAAACGGCGCCAAAAGTGGACGTAGTACAGGGTGTTTCAAAAATACTATACGTATTTCCAATGCATAAATTTATTAAATTTTAAGGCATACGAATATGAAACTTTACACCTATATTTACGAGCCTCTCAAGTTCAGATTACAGATGTGCAATATGTTCTCCATCAGCGACACGAACGATATCACATCGATACTCAAATTCCTCCCATACTAGGGCAAGCATGTCCTTCGTCACTGATGTTATGGCAGTACGGATCCGGTTCTTCACCTCTTCCAATTTCTGTGGTAGTGGTGGTACATAAATGTTGTCTTTAACGAAACCCCACAGGAAGAAGTCAGAGGGTGTCAAATCCGGTGACCGTGGAGCCCAGCTGAGACATGCTAAGTCTTCAGCTTCTTGACGACCAAAGCAACGGTTCGGTAGACTTTCATTCAGATATTCACGCACTTAGCGACTCCTGTGAGGGGGTGCCCAGTCTTGTTGAAAAATGAAGTTGTCTTCGCGCAGCCTTGGAAACAACAAGTTTTGTAACATAGCGAGATACTGCTGACCGTTAACGGTGTTTCCATCAAAGAAGAATGATCGGGACATCTCACAAAACGCATTGACTTTGGGTGAATCTCGTACATGTTCAATGGCTGTATGTGAGTTCTGTAGGCCCCAAATATGAACATTGTCTTTGTTTACCTGCCCACTAACATGGAAAGTCGCTTCATCACTGAACACGATGCGTTGTGCGAAAGAGTTATCATTATCAATAGCATCAACAGTCTCGTTACAAAATTCCACACGTTTGCATTTGTCATCAGGACGCAGAGCTCGTAACAACTGTAACTTGTACGGCTTCATAACCAACCGACGTCTCAAAACACGCCAAATTGTTGTTGCAGGCAGTTGCAACTCCCGACTGGCACGACGGGTTGATTTCGAAGGACTACGTTTGAAAGCAGTTTGAATTCGTGGAACATTTTCTTCAGGAACACGAGGGTGGCCAGGAATCTTTCCTTTACAGACACATCCCGTACCTAGAAACTGTCGACAACGGCTGCGAATGTTCCACCCATTCGGAGGATCAAGTTGATACCTCAGCCTGAAACGTCTTTCCACTGTAATCGCGGAGTTATACTTCGCAAACTCGAAAACACAGAATGATTTCTGCTGCGGATTAGTCATTTTAGACATATGATGGTTAACAAGCAAAACAAAAGACAACTGACATCTAGCAGCTATTAATATAAACTAGACTATGTACTCGTTACTCCAGTAGCCGAGCCGAGGCGCAGAGATCGATAGTTTGGACAAAATAATACTTTGTAATACGTATGTTCTTTTGAAACACCCTGTATATCGTCGACATACCGCTGTGCTGTGAGGGTACCGGGGATGACAGCCAAAGGGGTTCTGCTATGAAATGAAACGAAAGCCCAGACCATTTGCCCTGGCTGTTGCGCTGTATGGCAGGCGAAGACTGCACTGTAGTTCCTTCTCTAGATTGTCGCACAGATGACAAAATGGTAGATATCGAAATAGATGACAAAGGGATAGAAAAAAAATTAAAATCGCTCAAAAGAGGAACGGCCGTTGAATCTGATGGGATACCAGTTCGATTTTACACAGCGTACGCGAAGGAACCTGCCCCCCTTCTTGCAGCGGTGTACCGTAGGTCTCTAGAAGAGCGTAGCGTTCCAAAAGGTTGGAAAAGGACACAGGTCATCCCCGTTTTCAAGAAGGGACGTTGAACACATGTGCAGAACTATAGACCTATATCTCTAACGTCGATCAGTTGTAGAATTTTGGGACACGTATTATGTTCGAGAATACTGACTTTTCCGGAGACTAGAAATCTACTCTGTAGGAATCAGCATCGGTTTCGAAAAAGACGATCGTGTGAAACCCAGCTCGCGCTATTCGTCCACGAGACTCAGAGGGCCATAGACACGGGTTCCCAGGTAGATGCCGTGTTTCTTGACTTCCGCAAGGCGTTCGATACAGTTCCCCACAGTCGTTTAATGAACAAAGTAAGAGCATATGGACTATCAGACCAATTGTGTGATTGAACTGAAGAGTTCTTAAATAACAGAACGCAGCATGTCATTCTCGGTGGGGAGAGGTCTTCCGAAGTGAGAGTGATTTCAGGTGTGCCGCAGGGGAGTGTCGTAGGACCGTTGTATTCACAATATATATAAATGACCTTGTGGATAACATCGGAAGTTCACTGAGGCTATTTTCGGATGATGCTGTAGTATACCGAGAGGTTTTAACAATGGAAAATTGTACTGATATGCAGGAGGATCTGCAGCGAATTGGCGCATGGTGCTGGGAATGGCAATTGAATCTCAATGTAGACAAGTGCAATGTGTTGCGAATACACAGAAAGAAAGATCTTTTATCATTTAGCTACAATATAGCAGGTCAGCGACTGGAAGCAGTTAATTCCATAAATTATCTGGGAGTAGGCATTAGGAGTGATCTAAAATGGAATGACCATATAAAATTAATCGTCGGTAAAGCAGATGCCAGACTGAGATTCATTGGAAGAATCCTAAGGAAATGCAGTCCGAAAACAAAGGAAGTAGGTTACAGTACACTTGTTCGCCCACTGCTTGAATACTACTCACCGGTGTGGAATCCGCAACAGATAGGGTTGATAGAAGAGATAGAGAAGATCCAACGGAGAGCAGCGGGTTTCGTTACAGGATCATTTAGTAATCGTGAAAGCGTTACAGAGATGGTAGATAAACTCCAGTGGAAGACTCTGCAGGAGAGACGCTCAGTAGCTCGGCACGGGCTTTTGTTGAAGTTTCGAGAACATACCTTCACCGAGGAGTCAAGCAGTATTTTGCTCCCTCCTACGTATATCTCGCGAGGAGACCATGAGGATAAAATCAGAGGGATCAGAGCCCACACAGAGGCATACCGACAATCTTTCTTTCCACGAACAATACGAGACTGGAATAGAAGGGAGAACCTATAGAGGTACTCAAGGTACCCTCCGCCACACACCGTCAGGTGGCTTGTGGAGTATGGATGCAGATGTAGACAATCATGCTGGTATCCCACCGTTGTATGGGGCGTCTCCTGACCCTTCTTCGATAGCCTTCGCGGCTCTGTTCGAAGCGGGATTCATCACTGAAGACAAATCTGCTCTATTCAGTGATATGGGCAGTGGAATAATGCCCGCCCACACACGGCGATAATTTCTATTGCTTGTTCTTCAGGAGGACATCCAATAACTCTGTAAATCAGTGCTAAGCAGAATAACTGCTTGCGTAAGGACCAGAGCTGGACCAACGTGTTGTTGACTTTCTCAAGCTGTGAAGCTCTTTCTCTTGAATAAATCCGTTAATTTTTGTGAAATTTTATTCGTTTATTTGTCTGTCCATGTGTAACACCGATTCCCGTCCTATTCAGTAGTTCCTACGTGGTGTGTCTCTTCTTTTTTTTTTTCCTCATAGTGTGTTAAATTCTCACTAACTTTTGAAATATTACTGAATCGCAAAATCAAAGACCATTTTTGGAATCAGCACAAAAATTCCTTTAAGATGCGACATTTTTAGAATCATTTTGTAATTTCGTTAAAATTACATTTATTTTATTTTGTTAAGATAACAAACCAGTTCTGGTTGGAATAGCTGACTGAAATACTGTTGCTTCCATATTAACATACACTACAACTAATTTAATATACAATGGAAAAACACTTATGTTAAAACTGTCATAAATTAAAATAATGTTAACGATCTCGTAGCTGAATAATAGTATGAAGTACATGTTTATAGTTTGGTTTTGTGACCTAACAACCTCTAAACTGGAGGAGAATGCATTGTTTATACAAAGATTTCTCAGAGGTACCAGATGGCAGCTCATTGTGAGTTACTGCTCAGATAGGTCACAGAGATCGACAGTACCTATATTTTTGTGAAGATCTTCCAGAAGTACACTACTGGCCATTAAAATTGCTACACGAAGAAGAAATGCAGATGATAAACAGGTATTCATTAGACAAATATATTATACTAGAACTCACATGTGGTTACATTTTCACGCAGCTTAAACACTATAACATAGTTCATCAAGAGTAGTGACTGGCGTATTGTGACGAGCCAGTTGCTCGGCCACCATTGACCAGACGCTTCCAATTGGTGAGTGATCTGGAGAATGTGCTGGCCAGGACAGCAGTCGAACATTTTCTGTATCCAGAAAGGTCCGTACAGGACCTGCAACATGCGGTCGTGCATTATCCTGCTGAAATGTGGGGTTTTGCAGGCATCGAATGAAAGGTAGAGCCACGGGTCGTAACACATCCGAAATGTAACGTCCACTGTTCAAAGTGCCGTCAATGCGAACAAGAGGTGACCGACACGTATAACCAATGGCACCCCATATCATAACGCCGGGTGATACACTAGTATGGCGATGACGAATACACGCTTCCAATGTGCGTTCAACGCGATGTCGCCAAACAAGGATGCGACCATCATGATGCTGTAAACAGAACCTGGATTCGTCAGAAGAAATGACGTTTTTCCATTCGTGCACCCAGGTTCGTCGTTGAGTACACCATCCCAGGCGCTCCTGTCTATGACACAGCGTCAAGGGTAGCCGCAGCCACGGTCTCCGAGCTGATAGTCTGTGCTGCTGCAAATGTCGTCGAACTGTTCGTGCAGATGGTTGTTGTCTTGCAAACGTCCCCATCTGTTGACTCTTGGATCGAGACGTGGCTGCACGTTACAGCCATGCGGATAAGATGCCTGTCATCTCGGCTGCTAGTGATACGAGGCCGTTGGGATCCAGCATGGCGTTCCGTATTACCCCCCTGAACCCACCGATTCCATATTCTGCTAACAGTCATTGGATCTCGACCAACACGAGCAGTAATGTCGTGATACGATAAACCGCAATCGCGATAGGCTGCAATCCGACCTTAATCAAAGTCGGAAACGTGATGGTACGCATTTCTCCTCCTTACACGAGCAATACAACAACGTTTCACCAGGCAACGCCGGTCAACTGCTATCTGTGTATGAGAAATCGGTTGGAAACTTTCCTCATGTCAGCACCTTGTAGGTGTCACCACCGGCGCCAGCCTTGTGTGAATGCTCTGAAAAGCTAATCATTTGCAAATCACAGCATCTTCTTCCTGTCGGTTAAATTTCGCATCTGTAGCACGTCATCTTCATGGTGTAGCAATTTTATGGCCAGTAGTGTAGTTTGCCAACAGTTGTAAACCATGGTAGGTGGTTGCGGTTGTTGCGAACTCTGATTGTGAACTGCGTTTAGTAATGAACATCATAGTATGACTACGTTGTTCCTAATTATTATCATGTACCTAGCACAGGTGACCTCTAGCACCAAACTCCTTGTATGGACTACAGACAGTTTACTTCATCATGAAACTGGATTTGGTGCGACAGCTGAATGTGGCTTCACAATTTAATTTATTACTGACCTCGAGTTTAGAAAATACCACACTGTGGGATTTAAACCAAATCCATTAATTTCCAGCGTTACATCAATGGTACACATGACAGGAGTGGACTTTTACTCATTTGTTGAACAACACTGAAGCTTTATAATCCCGTTAAGCTTGTTGAGGATTGTATACATCTTCCATTCCTGTGATAGTAGTTGTGAGAAACAGTTCACTACTGTCTAAAACTAGCAGTTGAATTTAACCATTTTTTTCTACAACCTTTATCTCTTAACACCATGGATTGAGAGTAAGTGCAACAATTACAATATTTTATAAATCGGAATCCAGAAGCTGTAAATAATTCCTTAATAAACCAACAATTACATATCATTTATTTAAATTTGACGAACGTTACTTGTATCGCTGGGACGCAGACTAAATTTTCAGTGACACGTAAAAGTAACTCCAAGTACTCATGAGAGCTCTTTATTAAATTTACGTGTTATTACGTTATGCCCAAATTGCTGTTGTAATTTGCTATTACTGTCAATATTACTCCATGAAGTTTCGGGATTGCAGCCGAGGACGTCGACTTCTTGCCAAGATATTTGGGCTGAAAGCCATTCAGCCGTCTTCAGGTTTTGCGCTGGATATTGCTGGCTTTTTTTTCTTCATATTTTTTTAATTTTTAATTTTTTTTGTTATATTCTTTCCTCCTGCCCCATATTGGCGGGGGAGGAGGGTTGATGTTAGTGTCAAATTCATCCCGCTCTTCAGGCAATTATTAAGTAAATCTAAAGGAGAGCCAAAAACACTAACACGAAATGAGAGGTTTGCAAGCGAGCTACAAAATTTTGAATCCTTAAAGTAATGGAAGTACTTATATGTAGAAGCAACATAACTACTTCATGTTTAAATTAAAACTATCACAATAAAAAGATAAAACGTAAAACAACTATGGTACTGTTAAAACGCTTAAAATACTATTTAAAAAGCACTTTAAAAAGTAGCCCTTCACTCTCACTAAAGCTGGAAGGATCTGCCCTGGGGTTGGTAGTCTGCTGTTGAAGGGGAAAGAGTTGGTGGTGGTGGTGGAGAAGGGGAGGAGGGTGTTGGTGTCAGAATGAAGGACTGGTGTTTTTTACCGATGGGATAGAAGTGGTTATCGGGAAAAGAAAGGGGGGTGGATAAACGATGAGTGGAAAAGGGGAGCAGAAAAAGAAGGGAGAAACGGGGAAAAAAGGGGTAGGGAAATGTGTGGTAGGGGGGGGGGGGGTGGAGGGAACCGTGACGAGATGGAATGGATGAGAAGATATGAAGGTGGTAAGGTGAGTAAATGTGTGTGGAGTCCATGATATGGGAGGGGGAAATGCTTGAAATTTCTTTAGGAGAGAACGTCGAGAGTGTGTAGGTATAAGGTTGGTAGGGTTTATTGGTAGAGGTGCGGCGTCATACAAGGGTTGGAAAGTGCAGGGGAAATTATAGGCTTACTGAAGTCGAGTTTGCGGATGGTGTGGGTAATTAGGAGGCGTTCAATCTGAGAGGAATTTGATGAGTTGGAAAAGGATCCTTGAGAGGGGTGAGGCTAAACGAATGCGAAAAGCGAGACAGAGTGCGTGGCGTTCCCGGATCTGGAGACACTCACATCCACGTAACATTCACATTGCGAAGGATGGCTCAGATCAAGACTTTGTAGGTGTGGAAGACAGTGGAGGGTCGTAATCACCAAGTTCGGCCAGCTAGTAGTTTTAACCTTTTGTGGGCTTTCTACTGGATGGTTAGAGGGTGATATTTACACGTTAGTTGCTGGTCAACGGTTAGTCCAAGATTTTTTAGCGTATTCTTTAACTGTATAGGACAGGCGTAAATGGTAAAATAGAAGTCTTCGAGACAGAAGGCACGGGTGGTGCGTCCTATATTATTGCTTCTATTTTGGAAGTGTTTATCCTCAGGAACCATTGGTTACACCAGGACGTAAACTGACTGAGGGGGATTGGGAGGGATCTGAAGCGTAAGACAGAACGACGAAAGAGTTGCCATCAAAGAACTGAAGGAGGTGGACCGGTAGAGGTGGTCTGGACATATTGGCAGTGTAGAGAAGATGACGACAAAGGATGGGCGATTAGAGAGGAATGTGAGCCGTGGCACGGTTGATTTCGTGTCTGTAGAGGCTTACCGACAATCATTCTTCCGCCAGTTATTCGAGAGTGGCACAGGGCTGGACGCCACAGTTAGTAGTCACCTGCCATTAGGTGGCTGATCTCAGATTTCGCTGTCCTACCGACGTACTTTACCAGTCTCACTAAAAAAATAAACACCCTTTGCCTCTTTGTTTCCTATTGCTGAAACATTTCTTCTTCATTCGTCCAAGTTTGTGGCAGAAGCAAATCCTTTTTGCAGTAACTTAGTCTTCAAGTTGGCGTCATCCAGAACACAGCATGGTTTATTTGTGTCAACAGCAAAATTCAGTTTGACATTCATTGCTCGCTGGAACACAAGCCATTTTTTTCGACAATATGTGAACAAAAACAGTTACTGAATGTTTCATAAATGCAACCATTCATGCATATAAGTAAAACTGACGCTTACAATATATATCTAACTTTTCCACAGGATCTGCGATCTTCTGCCTGTAGTTTCAAAGTGAAAATAACTCTTAATGCAATGTTAACTTAAAATGTAACGGTAACCGACTTCATAAACAACATACAAAAGAGAAACAGTAGCCACAACTCAGCGCGGAGCCATAGCATCAAGTGTGGCACTTCGTAGCTCGACGCGGCCAAATATTAAAATACGTATCTGACTCATTCCTTCAGGACTGAAAGAGATACGATTTCTCCCTAGTGTTAAAAACAATTTCTATATGTTAGCTATACACTCCTGAAAATTGAAATAAGAACACCGTGAATTCATTGTCCCAGGAAGGGGAAACTTTATTGACACATTCCTGGGGTCAGATACATCACATGATCACACTGACAGAACCACAGGCACATAGACACAGGCAACAGAGCATGCACAATGTCGGCACTAGTACAGTGTATATCCACCTTTCGCAGCAATGCAGGCTGCTATTCTCCCATGGAGACGATCGTAGAGATGCTGGATGTAGTCCTGTGGAACGGCTTGCCATGCCATTTCCACCTGGCGCCTCAGTTGGACCAGCGTTCGTGCTGGACGTGCAGACCGCGTGAGACGACGCTTCATCCAGTCCCAAACATGCTCAATGGGGGACAGATCCGGAGATCTTGCTGGCCAGGGTAGTTGACTTACACCTTCTAGAGCACGTTGGGTGGCACGGGATACATGCAGACGTGCATTGTCCTGTTGGAACAGCAAGTCCCCTTGCCGGTCTAGGAATGGTAGAACGAAGGGTTCGATGACGGTTTGGATGTACCGTGCACTATTCACGATCACCAGTGGTGTACGGCCAGTGTAGGAGATCGCTCCCCACACCATGATGCCGGGTGTTGGCCCTGTGTGCCTCGGTCGTATGCAGTCCTGATTGTGGCGCTCACCTGCACGGCGCCAAACACGCATACGACCATCATTGGCACCAAGGCAGAAGCGACTCTCATCGCTGAAGACGACACGTCTCCATTCGTCCCTCCATTCACGCCTGTCGCGACACCACTGGAGGCGGGCTGCACGATGTTGGGGCGTGAGAGGAAGACGGCCTAACGGTGTGCGGGACCGTAGCCCAGCTTCATGGAGACGGTTGCGAATGGTCCTCGCCGATACCCCAGGAGCAACAGTGTCCCTAATTTGCTGGGAAGTGGCGGTGCGGTCCCCTACGGCACTGCGTAGGATCCTACGGTCTTGGCGTGCATCCGTGCGTCGCTGCGGTCCGGTCCCAGGTCGACGGGCACGTGCGCCTTCCGCCGACCACTGGCGACAACATCGATGTACTGTGGAGACCTCACGCCCCACGTGTTGAGCAATTCGGCGGTACGTCCACCCGGCCTCCCGCATGCCCACTATACGCCCTCGCTCAAAGTCCGTCAACTGCACATACGGTTCACGTCCACGCTGTCGCGGCATGCTACCAGTGTTAAAGACTGCGATGGAGCTCTGTATGCCACGGCAAACTGGCTGACACTGACGGCGGCGGTGCACAAATGCTGCGCAGCTAGCGCCATTCGACGGCCAACACCGCGGTTCCTGGTGTGTCCGCTGTGCCGTGCGTGTGATCATTGCTTGTACAGCCCTCTCGAAGTGTCCGGAGCAAGTATGGTGGGTCTGACACACCGGTGTCAATGTGTTCTTTTTTCCATTTCCAGGAGTGTATTTTGTATGCAGCAGTGTATGATGTAAAATGCAACAAATGTAAACTGCCGGCCGTTGTGGCCGAGCGGTTCTAGACGCTTCAGTCCGGAACTGCGCTGCTGCTACGGTCGCAGGTTCAAATCCTGCCTCGTGCATGGATGTGTTTGATGTACTAGGTTAGTTAAGTTTAAGTAGTTCTAAGTCTAGGGGACTGATGACTTCAGATGTTAAGTCCCATAGTGCTCAGAACCATTTGAACCACTTGAACCAAATGTAAATTGGCCAGTGACCATATTCAGGATTGCAGATTCTTCAAAATATGCCTGGTGGTTTCCTCATTTTCGAAGGGGCACAGTACCTATGGGCAACAGTGAAAAGAAAACCATTTCATTATCAAGCTGTGATGTGGGACTATGACATGTGAACAAAACCATATTTTACCGAATAGTTTCCTTGGAATCGGATGAGGAAAACTACATAACGGAGAAAACATGGAAATCTAACAAACTGTGGTTTTTAATTTTTTACACAAAAAATAAAAGCTTTACAGAGAAACTAAGTAGACAGATGGCTTTAGTTTTTCTTCAATTACGTAAAAAAAAATTTTTCAAGACACATCTAATGGCTTTAAATTTATTTCTCCATATTCCTCCCCTTGTATTGTACAACGCAGTAGCATGGAACAAGCAGCACTCTTTGTTGTGCCAGGTGGTATGATATACACTCCTGGAAATTGAAATAAGAACACCGTGAATTCATTGTCCCAGGAAGGGGAAACTTTATTGACACATTCCTGGGGTCAGATACATCACATGATCACACTGATAGAACCAAAGGCACATAGACACAGGCAACAGAGCATGCACAATGTCGGCACTAGTACAGTGTATATCCACCTTTCGCAGCAATGCAGGCTGCTATTCTCCCATGGAGACGATCGTAGAGATGCTGGATGTAGTCCTGTGGAACGGCTTGCCATGCCATTTCCACCTGGCGCCTCAGTTGGACCAGCGTTCGTGCTGGACGTGCAGACCGCGTGAGACGACGCTTCATCCAGTCCCAAACATGCTCAATGGGGGATAGATCCGGAGATCTTGCTGGCCAGGGTAGTTGACTTACACCTTCTAGAGCACGTTGGGTGGCACGGGATACATGCGGACGTGCATTGTCCTGTTGGAACAGCAAGTTCCCTTGCCGGTCTAGGAATGGTAGAACGAAGGGTTCGATGACGGTTTGGATGTACCGTGCACTATTCACGATCACCAGTGGTGTACGGCCAGTGTAGGAGATCGCTCCCCACACCATGATGCCGGTTGTTGGCCCTGTGTGCCTCGGTCGTATGCAGTCCTGATTGTGGCGCTCACCTGCACGGCGCCAAACACGCATACGACCATCATTGGCACCAAGGCAGAAGCGACTCTCATCGCTGAAGACGACACGTCTCCATTCGTCCCTCCATTCACGCCTGTCGCGACACCACTGGAGGCGGGCTGCACGATGTTGGGGCGTGAGCGGAAGACGGCCTAACGGTGTGCGGGACCGTAGCCCAGCTTCATGGAGACGGTTGCGAATGGTCCTCGCCGATACCCCAGGAGCAACAGTGTCCCTAATCTGCTGGGAAGTGGCGGTGCGGTCCCCTACAGCACTGCGTAGGATCCTACGGTCTTGGCGTGCATCCGTGCGTCGCTGCGGTCCGGTCCCAGGTCGACGGGCACGTGCACCTTCCGCCGACCACTGGCGACAACATCGATGTACTGTGGAGACCTCACGCCCCACGTGTTGAGCAATTCGGCGGTACGTCCACCCGGCCTCCCGCATGCCCACTATACGCCCTCGCTCAAAGTCCGTCAACTGCACATACGGTTCACGTCCACGCTGTCGCGGCATGCTACCAGTGTTAAAGACTGCGATGGAGCTCCGTATGCCACGGCAAACTGGCTGACACTGACGGCGGCGGTGCACAAATGCTGCGCAGCTAGCGCCATCCGACGGCCAACACCGCGGTTCCTGGTGTGTCCGCTGTGCCGTGCGTGTGATCATTGCTTGTACAGCCCTCTCGAAGTGTCCGGAGCAAGTATGGTGGGTCTGACACACCGGTGTCAATGTGTTCTTTTTTCCATTTCCAGGAGTGTACATGTCAGTGTTGTATCGCTGTCGTCCCAACCTGAAGCAGTAAAATCGCTTCAGCTAAGTTTCCACGCATTCCACCAATGCGGGTTGCTTCTAAGTCGAATCACAAGTCACATAGTGTACCAGATCGCATATCGTATTGCCTCAGAGGGAACCACTCCTTTGTCGCTGCAGCGGCGTATGATCAACTTACACCAGAAGGGGAGCAAGTTCATTTGCGTAATAAGTACAGGATCGTTCAAGTTTCTTGCCAGGTCCAGATACCTTTCCCCTGTTGAGAGATTGTAGTTGTTTCTCTATTCCTCTATTTTAGCTTCCCCGGAAGAACCTTGTTACGCTCTTCTGCTGCAAAACTATTCCGAAATACTGAACTCAGAATTTCCGGTTGTTCTTCATCAGCTACAGTTTCGGTCTTAGCATGGTCACTGAGCTACTAAATAAATAATTTCACCCATTTGCCGATTTTACGCACCGAAACTTCGTAATATTTTACATCAGATCAGTCGCCAAATTTTACATTAGACTATGAACCTGATGAATGCTAATCGCATTTCTCCCTATGTACTCATTTTGTATTTAATTATATAATAATAAAATGAGGGCAATCGATGGCACAAATAGTCCATACAGTTACAGCTCTACTCTGCAAATAATTGTGTGTTTCCTAGAACAGGCTACGTTTAATTGTACCATATAATTAAAGTTCCTTCTCGTTTTATTCACAAATGGAATCGGGGGGAACGACTGCCCTTTTATTATGCAGCAGCTGGTATATTCATCTCGTTTCTACGGTCGCCCAAGGAAGCCAGTTTCTAAAATGGTTCAAATGACTCTGAGCACTATGGGACTTAACATCTGTGGTCATCAGTCCCCTAGAGCTTAGAACTACTTAAACCTAACTAACCTAAGGACATCACACACATCAATGCCCGAGGCAGGATTCGAACTTGCGACCGTAGCGGTCACGCGGTTCAAGACTGAAGCGCCTAGAACCGCACGGCACACCGGCCGGCCCAATTTCTAAGTTGAAGAATATTCTTAGATCCCCTCCTGAAAGTCAACTCTTAAAATATTCCAAGTAGACCTATTACCCGTCTTTCTTCGAACGCCTAGGATTTCAAAGTTTTCAGCATTTCTGATTCAATGGCGCGAGTCAAACAAGCCTGTGTTGGATTTCGCTGCCTGCAGTGATGGTATGATTTAATTTGTATCCTGCACACTCTACGAATATTTTATAGGACTTACAAGTGTTATCTAGCAGTGACTTCTGCAGACAAACTGTGGTATCCAGATACTTTGTCAGTTAATCGTAGACTGCTATTGGCTCCACCTACAATGGCGCCTGGCTCACGATTCCACTATGTAGTCTTGCACATTGTGACTTAGAAATATTTATACGAGGTGATTATAGGCTGGTAATAAAGTATTCCTTCACCTTTTCAGGTGACATAATTTGTAAACAGCAATTTGTTGTTAATCTTTAACATTGCCTTAAATGCGAATAAAGATTGAACGGGTTTTCAGTTGATGTGTTCGGTAGCACCATACCTTAGATTTCTGCTGAATAAATGTCGTTATGAAAACAGCTAGATAGTTGTATCTAACTCGAACAACAAGTGCACGAAGAGATCACTGACATTTTAAACCTTGTAGATTGACTAGCTCACTATCACAACCTCTTGTACCATAACTTCATTGTTCACTGTCTGTAAACCAAAGAGCTGTAGAGAATGTTTACGATAAAGGCCCCTAAGTCGTTAGGCCATGTCATATTCGTCTTCAAACTCCCTCACTATTCGATGTTTCGATCCCACTGCAAGGTTTCCACTAGTGCCCCTGTATGGCTGAACGCTGTTGTAAGACGGTGTCGCATTCTCTAATAAATGGCTATTTTCCCGCGCTTTTTCCTGTTTAGTGGAGGTATAAGGTAAAAATCTTCAGTCTGCCACTGGTTCACTGTCGACATTTGGTAAATACTGACACCACATATTGAAACAGAGGAGGGAATCAAATATGTCATGACTGCTGTGCCACCTCCGTAGTTTCCAGATATTTATTCACTTTTCTTGGTCTCGGCGTGGCTGTGTGCTTACTTCCGTGGTAGCCAGTAGCCACAGAGATGGAAGCAGGTAGCTAAAATCTCTATTAAAATTGTTCTGATGCTTCGGTATTTCAACTGATTCACAGACTTTCCTTCTATAAATTTTACTATGGCTGACATCTGTATGTTTCTAAAATCCATAACCTTATTCAAATAGTGAAGAAGTTTGAAGAAGAATATAAAGCGGCCAAACGACTCATGGGGTTTTATCGTGCACATTCTCCTACAGCTCCGCTATCGCTGATTTTAGATTTTGTCTTAAAAGTGTGGCGTTCGTGCTCTTTAAAGGCTCCTTTAGATGGTCTCACCTAGTTCTTAGACTCTCTGTTAGCTATCAACGCGCTAGCCAAATAAGGTTGTACACGATCCAACGATTCTGTCAGTTTAACCTCACTTCTGAAGAAAACATTGTTAGTGAATGCTGTGTTTTGACAGTAGTGGAAATGGCTACAAATTTAGATAAACCATTTCTGACACTGGCACTTTGTTTAAAGAAGAATAAAACAAGGTGCTGGTCTAAGAAATGGTTGAAAATGAGAGAGAAATATACGCATGAATACCCACTAAAGGACATGTTACACTTCACAACCTTATGATTATATCAGTTTTCTCCAAATGGACAGTGAAAATTTTAATAACTTGTCTGGAGCAGTTTCACTTTCACATTTAAAAATAAGATAGAAATATAAGAAAATTCATTCTCTTCTAGTTGATCTTCTGAAGACAGTTCATTAAAATCCAACGTGGCAATATATAGCCTACAACATCTGTGGAAGAATTGAGAAGAACCGTGTTTTTTTATTATTTTATTTAACTCCCACTTCTATGTTCTGCATTGACCACTGTTCTTTTATTAACCTCTTCTTGCATAATATATTGTCGCGCCGCAGAAAGATATACTGGGAAAATGTAAACTTTTTTTAAGTTTTCCCCAGCCAGTGCCGAGCCGAGCGAAAGCAAGCTCGGGTACAGTAATAATGAGCGTATGGCATTGGTGGCCGGGAGACCCCTCGCGGGGCGGTTCGGCCGCCGCTCCACAACTTCTTTAACGCCACTACGGTGACTTGCGAGTGAATGAGGATGAAAAACACACAACACCCAGTCATCTCGAGGCAGAGAAAATCGCTGACCCGCCGGGAATCGAACGCGGGACCCCGTGCGTGGGAAGCGAGAACGCTACCACAAGACCACGAGCCGCGGACAGTGTCACAGGTGGAATGACAAACAGGCAGGAGAGCCGATACTCCAATATTGTTGCACGCAACTGAGGCCATTTCCACACATCACTCGAGTGTGATGTCTGAATCACCAGCTCAACAATATGACCTCACTGTGAAGGGAAAATAACGATATTGTGTCAGCACTGCAAGGTGCTGAAACTACTCATAAATTATACTCAGAACACCTTTCAGCCTGCTGACACTGTAGAAAGCTCCAAGGTGAAGCGCTGAACGCTACAGTTGACACACTGGGGTGCAGTGAAGAGTGTTGAGTCTAGAAAATTAGGCCACATTCGGTCATCCTCAACAATATGTAGCGTCATTGCATCCGACAGACACCTATAAATATGTAGGATCCTGAGAACTTCTGTATTCCAGTTGCAATGAAGCAATTTTGAGGCAGTGTCTGTGATGTGTTGACTACCATTCGCCAGATGGCTGTTACCTTTGAGGCTGCAGCCAGCCTGGTCTGCTGGACTTTGCCATTGTGAGCTGCTGACCTTCCTTACACTGACATGAAGACTTCGAGCCTTCTATCACTAGCTCAGTGGGGGGCCAAATTGATGGTGTTTGGTGTGTATCAAACTCTAGCTGTACTGGGGAGGCACAGGAGGCCATGGCTCTTCTTTGATGCAGAAGCTATGATGTAACTCCGCGCCACCCTCACATCCCCCTGTAGAGCTACTTAATGTATACTAGGGCTCTCCCTTATGTGTCCGCGAGTGTGCCCTTATAAAAAGCATCGTCGAGCTGTTGTGCGTCATCGTCGGACGAGCTACGCCTGCCAGCGCTAGGCTGGCTACCCTTCACGGCGCCGCTCGTTCTGCGTTAGGTGCCACAACCTCACCGATTTCCTCGAGAGACTGCTGAGCTGGATCTGTCATAGCGTTCTACTCCTGTATGCTGCGTTCGCACCCCTTCTCCCTGCTGCCACAGAGAGGATGATTCATTTGTGAAACCAAAGCTAATAAATGTACAGGGTGGTTATAATTAAACCTTCGATTCTTGAGACAGTGTAGACCGAAAACTACTTACGATATGGGCACTTTACTTCATAGGAATGATTTTCAGACCGTGCAATGCAAGATTTACTTTGTTAGTAATGTTAGTGTCATGGCCTACCGTTGGGCACCGGTGCTGGTACAGCAACTTAGGACATAAATACAAGCATCAGTGTGCATTATAGCTGCAGACAGTCAATATGGGTCTGAACAAAGTAAAGCTTTTTATGAAAACAGCAGCACTAGTGCTGCTACTCTTCACGGGTATCGACGCATTAGAATAATATGGAGAGGTTCACTTTATGTACCAGCTTTGAAGAACATGATTGGCAAGTTCGAATTAAATGGCGATTTGGAAATTGCTGCTGGGAGAGGCCGACGACCAATTGCCCCAGAAATTGTTGAAGAAGTTACTGTTGCCACGGCTGAGATTACTGGATACGATGTGCTTTCTTCAAGCAATGCACGAGCTGTGTCACGACAGCTGAACATTCCTGGTCCGCCGTTGTTTTTGTTTTGGGCAGCAGTAAAGCAATCTCTAGTGCTGTTCCAGGCTGTCGTGGATGCAGTTGGTCGTCACATGAGCCACGTTTGTAACCTGGAACGCAAATATGGTACGCAGTTAACAAATAGTACCCTCTCATGTGAAATTCAAAATGTGTTTCTTTCAGTGGTTTGTTCATTATTTCTCTTCCGCATATCCGTACAAATGTTTGCATAAACTTTCGTTGCCCTTCGCTCACTCGTCTGTCACGGGGGCCCCTCTCAGGTAGTGAAAGTTTAATAATAATCGGCCTCTATAATTCGGTAATGTGCCATTAGCCTTACAGGCTCTCACCACCGTGCACCACGTTCCGTTATCCTGCATCCGTAGGGGTCACAGCCTCGACTCAAATAATAAGGCTGGGAATGAAGCTACACCGCGACTATTTTGGTAATTGTCAGTGCTGTTTTGTTTCTATTAATGATCGTAGTTTCCATAGTTATGGAAAACTGGAAGAAAATTCTTTTTCCCTAAGCATATAAAGAGAAACATCAACACAAACAAACACAGTCATGTTGCCAAATTTTTCACCGCTAAAATTTTCTCTAAAACACGTCGAACACGTCCTACGATTGACAAACACGCCAAACAGCACAGTACAGCGTCAAATAAAATAGGTCAAACAAAGTCAATTTTACAAATTATTTGATCGTGTGCGGAAGCACTAGTAATGGTATAAGTAATGTGTGTATTAGTCAACATAGGATAACAGTCTTCTTCCGACCTAGAGCAGACGTGCCTAACCGCCTCCAAACTGAGGGAGTGTATCAAATGACGTATGGCTGTGGCAAAGTACCTATCGGCGAAATTGGAGCGACTACAAAAGAACGTGTTAAACAGCACGGACATCACACACGTTTAAGACAAAGTGTAAAATCAGCAGTAGCGGAGTACCAAGAAGAAAGTGACCAGGTTATGGATTTTAAGAACTTAAGCGTGCTAGCCATGGTGAAGTAATATTTATAGAAGAAAAGTCTGTAAGGCAGTTGAAATACTGAAGACTGAGTACAGTACCACTAGTGATGACGGCCGTAGGCTTCTCCATTCGTAGCCACCAGCTGTCACAGTAAACACCCAGCAATGAAGAGATAAAGGGATATAAACAAATAACACGATATAACCGAGGCGACGCAACAACATTTTTATTTCTCCTTCTCTTCCAGTATCAGTTTTCAAGTATTTACCCAATGACGGAGGCCCACCAACAGTAGCCTGAAGATTTTGGCCGACTAACTTCACTTCTCTTGAATAATCGCGGTAAAATAGCTTTTTAAAATTAAACGAGACGCTGTGTTTCGACAATGTTCAAACAACCAGGGACGCCAGTGAAATCCTGAAGAAGATCCCAGCAGAGTGATAGAACCGGTGAGTTCTGAAGAACAGGGACCTTTAGACTCCCCTTCCGACTCTGTCAAGTGTTCTCCAAGTATTGCAGGGTAGGTGATAACTACAGTTAATTTCTTCCCTTGGAATGAAGACCTCTTGCTTACGAGCACTTTCTGACCACAGTGAAACACGTCGAACATCTGGATTGACATCTAATAGTAATGTTTTCCTGGACTTAACGCGACTTGCTTGCGAGCTAACATCCGAAAGATGTTAGGGCTCACATGCGGTTCCTCTTCGTCGAAACATCTTGGCTCAAACTTGTCTAGGGATTGAACTGCACGTGACACATTACACGCCCTAAATGACACACTTGTCACTCTGAGAGAGGACAAGTTACTCTCTCACCGATTTTTCATAAATATTTTGTATGAAATAAACATTTTTGTTACAACGTTACGCAACTGGTGCGAGACCTCAGAAAGGTAACTGCCTGAGCAGGTGTTGATGGAGCTAGAAGCGTGAGAAATTTTTATGGTTATTAGTTCTTAGAAACGGCGTGTTTGAAGTTGAAATCAAGTAGCGGCGAGCCATCCCTCAGTAAATCTTGCCGGACAGCCCCACAGCTGCATAGGGGGCGACAGAGCTTCCCCCTAGTCGATACAGGTTTCCAGCAGGACAATGTCTGCTTGACCTGTATCGGCGCCAGCCGAAACCTGGGCTGGGGGCGACGGATTGAAGGGACGCATCTACACACTGGGGTTGTAAACAGGGCATTGTGGACTGCGCCACGCCTAATAAAAATTTACAAGTTTTCGTGTTCGCTGAAAACTGCAAAGGGGCCTGTAACCCACTTTCATCGGCCACCTTGGTCGTAAAAAAAACGCTGGTGTCTGAGAAACGTTTAGAGCTAGAATCTTTATCACACCACACAGCTAGGACTAACTTGCTCCAAGGCACAGGCAATTAAGATAAAGATCTGTAAGATTGTATCTGTTCGCTTGTTGCCGCGGGAAGCGACGCGACTTCGGGGAAAAAATCTGCTCCCACTGTGAAAACTTAAACATGGCTGTAATTGGCGGCTTCTTTTTTTCCAGAGACACGGGTCACTTAGATCTTGTGCTGGTTCGTCGTGAGTTTGTGCTGGCGTGTAGGAAGGGAAATTTAGCGCCTCTAAAGCTCTGTGGTTGCCTCAAGTCGAAATAGAAGGCGTTGTCGGTAGTATACTCTGCGGAAAAACGGCAATTGTTTCTATCTGGAGAGGTGCGATGCACTCTGGTTCTGGACTTCGGTCTGGAAGCAACTTCTGGTTTAAGCTCTGGCAGGTGTGGTTGGTACTTGGGACCCGCCCTAAGACTGACTCAACTTGTGAGAAGTTATACCGAGGCTCCTGTGGTGAAGTTCTCACTGAACCGACAGTCTGACTTCAGACGTCTCGAACTACTCGTCTGCCGAGGGCACACTTATTCGATTTGGTTTACCAGTTCGACGTTCGGCATCTTGTGCGCACTGCCGTATAAGTGAGCCGAATTGGTCCTTGGTACGACCAGCGAACGGGTGTGTCACACAACGAAATCTTCTGTGATTTCAGGGCTCTAGTAGGGAGTAAATTGCGATCCGTCCCGCACACGACTCGCCAGCTGCAAGTTACATCGCTGCACGAAGCAAACAGGGTGACGTACTACTGCTCCGGCCTTGTCTAGGCGTACAAACCCCAACCGCCACTTGCTCTCAGCTGTAACCACATAGCCTACTGTAGATTGAAGAGTCAAAGTCTGCTCAGCGACAGATTCACATCAATAGCGTTATACACATTTTTAGGGCCAGTGTATTTGACACACCTTTGCCACCCACGATCTTTGTCCATTGTGGTCTCAAACCAGCTGTTAGTTGTTTACGAGATTCTCACTGAAATTGTCTAGGTTTAATTAGGCCTGTCTTTGTTTCTTTTGTTTTTTTGTGTGTGTTTGAAAAAATAAATGTTGTGAGTAAACTAAATTTTGTGTGCCTTCTCATTTAAATCATCACTTTTATATAGTCATCCCAAGTGTTAACTTTCATTCTGTACGACCCTGCCAGGATAATTTTCAACCCTTTGGTTAAACTGTCTGGCTGATGGCAAGTTTGCTAAATTGTATTAAACATACAGCGTTACTATAACATATAACAACAGTAATAACAATATCGAGAGCAAAATTAATGACACATAAATTATATAGGCCACACAGTTACGATTTGGTTAGAATAATGTTTATTCAGAAATCAAACTAATAACGAAAGTGGTCGTATTTAGAATTACTATTACACTCGAGTGCATATCCATTTGACACAGTTCGATCATTCGCAGACTCATCGAGAATTACAAGTCCAATACTGCACCTCGTTAAGTACGAGAAAAGTTAGAGTTCACACCAGGCGCTCGTCTGCTCACCGCTCAAAGACTAAGTACCGCGATACCACACAACGCGAAATTTTCTAAGTCCTTTCACTTCCTAGCTACCTAAAGACCGACCGTCCGCTTTCGCGTCTCCACCAGCACTGAACTCTGCCCGTCCCCGGCCGCGTTTCCAGTGTGCCGAGTATCCTCAACTGACTAGGGCAATTCCCTTTCCTGAAGCTGTCCATGTGATTGGTTACAAGTTATTCTACATTATTTTACATTTTAACATATTTAAATAATCAAAGCTTGACCACTTTCACTCTCTAAATAATATCCATTACATAATAAACGTTAAATTCTTTTACGTAAAACCAATATAATTTCCTTCTTAACTTTGGATGTCACGGCCAGTAGCCTTGCACCAATGTGCTTTCTGATAAATAAATAAAGAACAAACGTAACTATTATGCACTAAACTTTACAACAAATATTCTATTACCTAATGATTCAATAAGGTGTCATGCTGATGTCGTTCAACGTGATTTGTGTGGAGGAAATTATGATCTGATGCTTAACTGAAAATACTGATAATTTAAATTTACTATATCATTTAAACAAATAAAGTTACAGAGTTGATATTTACAACATTTGTCATTTTAATGATGCGCTTCTAAATCAAATGTCGATCGTTAAGATCGACCAAAGCTTTCAGATTTTAGCATTCAGGTCTTTGTTACAAAACTTGTTAATTTCACTTTAACAGCAAATCCTAAACTATTATAGATATGATCTACATTAAAGTTTCATTGGGATCACCATGAAAATTTATGAAGGATGGTATATTAAAATTATTCACAAACAGCTTCTACGGGGTTTCCCTATGACGCAGGTTCCCATCTGTCTCACCCGCACACTAGAGCATTTAGGCCTCATTCAGCACAATAGACGCCTATGAATTTCCCCATCTCGTGGCAAATCTGTGATTTTTGTGGCACACGGTCCTGGACGACAGGGTTCGTTTCACAATTCCTCAAGGCTGACTCTTTCGGCCATATGTTTGAATGAACCATGGACCTTGCCGCTGGTGGGGAGGCTTGCGTGCCTCAACGATACAGATAGCCGTACCGTAGGTGCAACCACAACGGAGGGGTATCTGTTGAGAGGCCAGACAAACGTGTGGTTCCTGAAGAAGGGCAGCAGGCTTTTCAGTAGTTGCAGGGGCAACAGTCTAGATGATTGACTGATCTGGCCCTGTAACACTAACCAAAACGGCCTTGCTGTTTTGGCACTGTGAACGGCTGAAAGCAAGGGGAAACTACAGCCGTAATTTTTCCCGAGGGCATGCAGCTTTACTGAATGATTAAAAGATGATGGCGTCCTCTTGGGTAAAATATTCCGGAGGTAAAATAGTCACCCATTCGGATCTCCGGGCGGGGACTACTCAAGAGGACGTCGTTATCAGGAGAAAGAAAACTGGCGTTCTACGGATCGGAGCGTGGAATGTCAGATGCCTTAATCGGGCAGGTAGGCTAGAAAATTTAAAAAGGGAAATGGATAGGTTAAAGTTAGATATAGTGGGAATTGTGAAGTTCGGTGGCAGAGGGAACAAGACTTTTCGTCAGATGAATACAGGGTTATAAATACAAAATCAAATACGGGTAATGCAGGAGTAGGTTTAATAATGAATAAAAAATAGGATTGCGGGTAAGCTACTACAAACAGCATAGTCAACGCATTATTGTGGCCAAGATAGACACAAAGCCCACGCCTACTACAGTAGTACAAGTTTATATGCCAATTAGCTCTGCAGATGATGAAGAAATTGATGAAATGTATGACGAGGTAAAAGAGATTATTCAGGTAGTGAAGGGAGACGAAAATTTAATAGTCATGGGTGACTGGAATTCGAGAGTAGGGAAAGGGAGAGAAGGAAACATAGTAGGTGAATATGGATTCGGGCTAGGAAATGAAAGAGGAAGCCGCCTGGTAGAATTTTGCGCAGAGCATAACTTAATCATAGGTAACACTTGGTTCAAGAATCATCAAAGAGGGTTGTACACATGGAAGAACCCTGGAGATACTAAAGGTTTTCAGATAGATTATATAATGGTAAGACAGAGATTTAGGAACCAGGTTTTAAATTGTAAGACATTTCCAGGGGCAGATGTGGACTCTGACCACAATCTATTGGTTATGAACTGTAGATTAAAACTGAAGAAACTGCAAAAAGATGGGAATTTAAAGAGATGGGACCTGGATAAACTGAAAGAACCAGAGGTTGTATAGAGTTTCAGGGAGAGCATAAGGGAACAATTGACAGGAATGAGGGAGAGAAATACAGTAGAAGAAGAATGGGTAGCTTTGAGGGATGAAATAGTGAAGGCAGCAAAGGATCAAATAGGTAAAAAAACGAGGGCTAGTAGAAACCCTTGGGTAACAGAAGAAATATTGAATTTAATTGATGAAAGGAGAAAATAGAAAAATGTAGTAAATGAAGCAGGCACAAACGAATAGAAACGTCTCAAAAATGAGATCGACAGGAAATGCAAAACTGCTAAGCAGGGATGGCTAGAGGACAAATTTAAGGATGTAGAGACTTATCTCACTAGGGGTAAGATAGATACCTCCAACAGGAAACTTAAAGAGACCTTTGGAGAGAAGAGAGCCACTTGTATGAATATCAAGAGCTCCAATGGAAACCCAGTTCTAAGCAAAGAAGGGAAAGCAGAAAGGTGGAAGGAGTATATAGAGGGTCAATACAAAGGCGATGCACTTGAGGACAATATTATGGAAAGGGAAGAGGATGTAGATGAAGATGAAATGGGAGATACGATACTGCGTGAAGAATTTGACAGAGCACTGAAAGACCTGAGTCGAAACAAGGCCCTGGGAGTAGACAACATTCCATTGGAACTACTGACAGCCTTGGGAGAGCCAGTCCTGACAAAACACTACCATCTGGTGAGCAAGATGTATGAGACAAGCGAAATACCCTCACACTTCAAGAAGAATATAATGATTCCAATCCCAAAGAAAGCAGGTGTTGACAGATATGAAAATTACCGAACTATCAGTTTAATAAGTCACAGCTGCAAAATACTAACGCGAATTCTTCACAGACGAATGAAAAATCTGATAGAAGCCGACCTCGGGGAAGATCAATTTGGATTCCGTAGAAATGTTGGAACACGTGAGGCAATACTGACCCTACGACTTATCTTAGAAGAAAGATTAAGGAAAGGAAAACCTATGTTTCTAGCATTTGTAGACTTAGAGAAAGCTTTTGACAATGTTGATTGGAATACTCCCCTTCAAATTCTGAAGGTGGCAGGGGTAAAATACAGGGAGCGAAAGGCAATTTACAATTTGTACAGAAACCAGATGGCAGATATAAGAGTCGAGGGGTATGAAAGGGAAGCGGTGGTTGGGAAGGGAGTGAGACAGGGTTGTAGCCTATCCCCGATGTTATTCAATCTGTATATTGAGCAAGCAATAAAGGAAACAAAAGAAAAGTTTGGAGCAGGTATTAAAATCCATGGAGAAGAAATAAAAACTTTGAGGTTCGCCGATGACAATGTAATTCTGTCAGAGACAGCAAAGGACTTGGAAGAGCAGTTAAACGGAATGGACAGGGTCTGGAAAGGAGGGTATAAGATGAACATCAACAAATGCAAAACGATGATAATGGAATGTAGTCGAATTAAGTCGGGTGGTGCTGAGGGAATTAAATTAGGAAATGAGACACTTAAAGTAGTAAAGGAGTTTTGCTGTTTGCGGAGCAAAATAACTGATGATGGTCGAAGTAGAGAGGATATAAAATATAGACTGGCAATGGCAAGGAAAGCCTTTCTGAAGAAGAAAATTTTGTTAACGTCGAGTATAGATTTAAATGTCAGAAAGTCGTTTCCGAAAGTATTTGTATGGAGTGTAGCCATGTATGGAAGTGAAACATGGACGATAAATACACTCCTGGAAATTGAAATAAGAACACCGTGAATTCATTGTCCCAGGAAGGGGAATCTTTATTGACACATTCCTGCGGTCAGATACATCACATGATCACACTGACAGAACCACAGGCACATAGACACAGGCAACAGAGCATGCACAATGTCGGCACTAGTACAGTGTAAATCCACCTTTCGCAGCAATGCAGGCTGCTATTCTCCCATGGAGACGATCGTAGAGATGCTGGATGTAGTCCTGTGGAACTGCTTGCCATGCCATTTCCACCTGGCGCCTCAGTTGGACCAGCGTTCGTGCTGGACGTGCAAACCGCGTGAGACGACGCTTCATCCAGTCCCAAACATGCTCAATGGGGGACAGATCCGGAGATCTTGCTGGCCAGGGTAGTTGACTTACACCTTCTAGAGCAGATTGGGTGGCACGGGATACATGCGGACGTGCATTGTCGTGTTGGAACAGCAAGTTCCGTTGCCGGTCTAGGAATGGTAGAACGATGGGTTCGATGACGGTTTGGATGTACCGTGCACTATTCAGTGTCCCCTCGACGATCACCAGTGGTGTACGGCCAGTGTAGGAGATCGCTCCCCACATCATGATGCCGGGTGTTGGCCCTGTGTGCCTCGGTCGTATGCAGTCCTGATTGTGGCGCTCACCTGCACGGCGCCAAACACGCATACGACCATCATTGGCACCAAGGCAGAAGCGACTCTCATCGCTGAAGACGACACGTCTCCATTCGTCCCTCCATTCACGCCTGTCGCGACACCACTGGAGGCGGGCTGCACGATGTTGGGGCGTGAGCGGAAGACGGCCTAACGGTGTGCGGGACTGTAGCCCAGCTTCATGGAGACGGTTGCGAATGGTCCTCGCCGATACCCCAGGAGCAACAGTGTCCCTAATTTGCTGGGAAGTGGCGGTGCGGTCCCCTACGGCACTGCGTAGGATCCTACGGTCTTGGCGTGCATCTGTGCGTCGCTGCGGTCCGGTCCCAGGTCGACGGGCACGTGCACCTTCCGCCGACCACTGGCGACAACATCGATGTACTGTGGAGACCTAAGGCCCACGTGTTGAGCAATTCGGCGGTACGTCCACCCGGCCTCCCGCATGCCCACTATACGCCCTCGCTCAAAGTCCGTCAACTGCACATACGGTTCACGTCCACGCTGTCGCGGCATGCTACCAGTGTTAAAGACTGCGATGGAGCTCCGTATGCCACGGCAAACTGGCTGACACTGACGGCGGCGGTGCACAAATGCTGCGCAGCTAGCGCCATTCGACGGCCAACACCACGGTTCCTGGTGTGTCCGCTGTGCCGTGCGTGTGATCATTGCTTGTACAGCCCTCTCGCAGTGTCCAGAGCAAGTATGGTGGGTCTGACACACCGGTGTCAACGTGTTCTTTTTTCCATTTCCAGGAGTGTAGTTTGGACAAAAAGAGAATAGAAGCTTTCGAAATGTGGTGCTACAGAAGAATGCTGAAGATTAGATGGGTAGATCACATAACTAATGAGGAGGTATTGAATAGGATTAGGGAGAAGAGGAGCTTGTGGCACAACTTGACTCGAAGAAGGGATCGGTTGGTAGGACATGTTCTGAGACATCGAGGGATCACCAATTTAGTATTGGAGGGCAGTGTGGAGGGTAAAAATCGTAGAGGGAGACCAAGAGATGAATACACTAAGCAGATTCAGAAGGATGTAGGTTGCAGTAGGTATTGGGGGATGAAGAGGCTTGCACAGGATAGAGCAGCGCGGAGAGCTGCATCAAACCAGTCTCATGACTGAAGACCACAACAACAACAACAACTTAAATGAAAGCAAAATGCTCGTTAACTCACCTCCTACAGGGCGTGTAATCGTACATCAAGTGTTTTTGGTTTTCATTTTACTTCTTGCGTTCTATTTCTCCTGCTATTCTGCGTTTTACAGGTTGTGGTGCCATGCCAACCAAGGTCAGATATCTGGTTTACAGCACCCTGTAAATAAGCGAACTGAGCCGTTTAAGAGCACGTCCACAAAAAAACAGAGACTCAGTGTAGTTGACCAGAGAGGCTGGCGCTTGCCCAGGATATGCCAGACTGCTGACTAATTTGCAGGCAGTCTGCTGGAAGGCTTCTTCACTGTTAATAAAATTGTATTATATTGTAACTATGGATAATTGCAGCCAAGATATGTTTTTATGGTTTACTTACTTATTAGCAGCATTTCATTCAACCATGAGACGCGGTTGACTATTTGAGATTTAGCTGATTGTGGAGATACTTTTTCTCAAGCAGAAAGTGAGTTCGAAGCATGTGGTGAAGAGTTACCAGTTATGGTATTTGTCATATAACCGAGGAATAGCCTTCCAAAAACCTCGCCAGGAACCAGGGTTCGGCCGTTCTTAATATTATTCCAGGGACAATGATTCTCTCTCTGGTTTTTTTTTTTTTTTTTTTTTTTTACGTCCTTCATTCCTTGCACACGAGAGGAGGGCGAGCTGTTGTAGAACAAAGTTGTTTCCAGTCTAGTACCTGCAGGCTAAAATTGTGGGGGAGGGGGGATTCCCAGTTGGGACTATCTGAGGGAATATTTCCACTTCTGGCATTCGCCTGGTGCCCATGGGAATCCAGCCAAAAACTTTGGTCGAAACCTGAGGATTGCAAAAATTTTTAATTTATTTCTGTCGTAATGTTTCCCATTGACCAGACACACTTACAGTGAATGAATGAGAGACAGCTAGAGAGAGGGAATCGAATTGATTTTGGTGTAATCCATAAAAAATTGCTTTCCGCCTTCGATAACTTATGGTTTCGTGTTTGAGCTGCTTAACTTGATCTAGATCGTTTACCAATCCCCGGTTGCAATAAAAGTTTTGCATATCACAGCATTAATTAGCAATATTTTCAGACAGTATGATTTCATCTTGTAATCTTCGATAACATAAAACTGCCTCCACAAGAATATGTTCACTTTACGAGCATTGAGCTTACATTAAAAAAAATGCTTTTTCTGCATACCGCACTAGTGTACAGACGAACAACTGAACCTGAAACGCTCACACAAGTAATTTTGTGGGAAAGGCGAACCAAAGACTGCTTTTTACTGACGGAACACAAGATGCAGGAAATCTACAAAAGAGGTTGTCTACAATACCCATTGTCCGTCCTCTGCCAGCTTCCTGTTGTCTGAGATATTGGGTATCATTGACGGAGACATAGATTTCAAAGACGGGCAACCAGTTTTGCATTATCACGAAATAGGGGAAAGAGTGTCACATATATGATACACGAGTTGGGTTTGGCAATCAGTAAAACAAACGCGTTTTTCGTTGCCCCCATATTTTTTCACGAAATGTTAACCAGAATCTTTGTCCTCCGAATAAAAAAATATTTTTTTGATGCCGATCTATTAGGGAGAATCATTATCATAATGAAATAAGATAAATCAGAGTTCACACGGAAAAATTTAAAAGTTCGTTCTTCGGCGCGGTTTCCGAGAGTGGAGCGGCAGAGAAATATTGTGAAAGTGGTTCGAAGAACTTAAGTGTGAATTGCATAATAATCATGTAGCTGCCTGCAGTTGCGGATGAAACAGTTTCTTCTCAAATTTAGAAGAGAACACTACATTAGGTGTTTCCCTTTAAAACTCAAACCTGATCAAACAGTTACTATTGGTACATTCGTTTGTGGATTTTAGAAAAACTTGCTAACAGGATGACGTAGTTCCGAAAGGTGCTGTGTTGAATTACTCAGACTTTTTGGACAACTGCCGCGTAATATTCTCCTCGCATAATTCTTGTTACAGTTGTACGATATCATCTCAACAGATAAAATAGACTGCCGGCCGGAGTGGCCGAGGGGTTCTAGGCGCTACAGTCTGGAGCCGAGTGGCCGCTCCGGTCGCAGGTTCGAATCCTGCCTCGGGCATGGATGTGTGTGATGTCCTTAGGTTAGTTAGGTTTAATTAGTTCTAAGTTCTAGGCGACTGATGACCTCAGAAGTTAAGTCGCATAATGCTCAGAACCTTTTGATAAAATAGACATTTGTTGTTGGCAGATTTGCACTCTGGAAAGACGGTTACATGACGTTACTGATGTATATATAATCATCATTATCATCATCACTGTATAGTTTCAGTTTGCCAGGTACTCTCAGCGAGCCTCTTCCCTTTCCTTCTGCCCATGTATAATCTGTCACAAAGAACATCATCCATTGTCCTTCCTCTGTCAGTGAAGTCATCCTTCACCAGTTTCTCGATCGTCCCACAAAATTTTTTTGATTCCACCTCTCGTTCCAAATTTATTCGGGCTGCTCTTGTAGGCTGCAACACCATTATATGCCATACCACCGTACTCTGGATGTCCTTATTGGCTCTAAAAAGGATGTCTTGTACTGATCTACGCACAAAACTACATAAAATTTTTGCGACGAGACGCTGAAATTTTACAACGATTTTTCTAATAGCATAGCAATATTTTACAATTCGTCGTTTATATTTACAGTTTTCTTCCACATATTCCATGGTTACGATGTTTTTACAGTAGGGACGTACAGAGAGACACACAAATACGCTCCAACTCAATCACTGACAGTGTTGTTGAAGGCGGCTACAATTTTATATTTCATGAAGTGTACAATCTCTACATACCTCTACATTAAGAGACAATTGCCAGTCTTTGGGCTAGTCTGATGACCTGTCCATGTCACACTAGCCATTACTACAACATTTACCGTAAACGCTTGAAATATGGTCCTCAGTAATCCTGCGTCACGGACGTTAGCAATTACTGTTTTGACGAAAGTAACTGAATGTCAGAATTCTAGAAGAATCACAGCAAGACTTTCCCAATCACAGTTGACAATACATATCCTCAAAAAATTAGGATATTCTGCCTCCTCCATAAATTCGGGGTAGTATATCAAATCTGTCGATGATTTTAGGCATTTTCTAGACTTGTGTCACGCAAAATTAAGAGCAAGCCCATCTGGGAAAAACTACGATAAGACTTTCACTAAAAAGATAAATAAAATAAAAAAAAAGTCTATTAAAATTTTCTCTAAATCGATTTCTTGTGCAATTTACTTGCACTAGTCGTATTATCACTACACACACTCCAGCTTCGGCTTGTGTTCAAATAATATGGTTATTCATTCACTGCTGTTTCGTAGTTTGTGGTACAATTCTTTCTAATCTTGACATGTTCAGGCTAGCATTCCCTCTCCCTAATGACACTAATGCCGGTGGCATTTCACTTATGATTCCTTGGTGTCCTCGAGAGAATAACTCTCTCCAAAACTGGATACCGACTTATTTTGAAATATGTTAAATCCGTGTTCAATGCGAGGTCTTTTATTTGCTGCTGTGCAGCAATGAATGTCGTGTTTTGCGAACAAACATCTCATAGAAGAGCACTTAAAGAGCCTTGAGGGATGAATGGACTGTTCCATAGCTGCTAAAGTAGCCTCATCCACACGAACAATCGATGTCTCCCACGTGTAGCTATTAAAGTGATTCTGCGACCTTTACGCATTGCTGAACAATAAACTGGACGGTTGACTTGTTGGCGGAAACGGGCCTTCCGGGAGAGTACACAACAAAGAGCCCGCCGGCCTCCACACGTCGCGACGATGAGTTCCTGCCGGTCAGTACGCAGCGACGGGCGCTTTGAAGAATTTAGGACGTCGGCGAAACTGTTGACCAGTCAGAAGTTTGCATAATTTTCCGACTGTGTTGTCGACACGTGACTAATACTTGATTTCAGGAAGATCGTTATTTTATGAGCACCGATTTATGTCTCTATCACTTCGCAAACCCACGTTTCCAATCAGAAATAATTTTTAATTTCAATTATATTTATCTGAACCTGTCTTATCCTTAACGTACTAACTCTGTACCCTTGTAAATGTCTGTATATATGGACTATGTTAGTTTTGTTGTTCTCAAAATGTAATCCCAAGACAAGTCCAGTATCTCCGCAATAGTGATCAACAAATGAAAAACTCCAGAATGAGATTTTCACTCTGCAGCAGAGTGTGCGCTGATATGAAACTTCCTGGCAGATTAAAACTGTGCGCAGGACCGAGACTCGAACTCGGGACCTTTGCCCTTCGCGGGCAAGTGCTCTACCATCTGAGCTACCGAAGCACGACTCACGCCCGGTATTCACAGCTTTACTTCTGCCAGTATCTCGTCTCCCACCTTCCAAACTGTACAGAAGCTCTCCTGCGAACCTTGCAGAACTAGCACTCCTGAAAGAAAGGATATTGCGGTAGACCACTTGCCCGCGAAAGGCAAAGGTCCTGAGTTCGAGTCTCGGTCCGGTACACAGTTTTAATCTGCCAGGAAGTTTCATATCAGCGCACACTCCGCTGCAGAGTGAAAATCTCATTCTGGAAACATCCCCCAGGCTGTGGCTAAGCCATGGCTCCGCAATATCCTTTCTTTCAGGAGTGCTAGTTCTGCAAGGTTCGCAGGAGAGCTTCTGTAAAGTTAAATTCCCAAATATATCTTCAGTGTAAACAGCAATGAGGCGTATCACTTCACCAGTTTGGGAAATGTTGGGCAGTTGCTATAAAGCCACAAAGCTATTCGTTACAAATTTAAAAGAATTTTTTTCGTAAAATACAACAAAATCTAAGACAGAGGACAATCATTAATCAATATAGAGGAGAACTTCGTGATATTCATAAATTTTTACGCAATGACGCAGAGCACAATGAGCACATGTGTGGATTCACGCACACACGTCATTACCTAAGTTGCAGGTGATGTTGAAGAAGGGTAGGCAGGGCGTCAGGCACCAGTAGCCGATCAAGCAATTTGTCAAATTTCGTGCGTTTGTCAATTATTTCGCAAATCACTGTTTTGTTTGATGTATCTGTCAAATAAAGGGTGTATTTTGACGTGTTTGAGAGAAATTTGGTGTAGCAACCGATTTGACCCACTATAGACAAATGTTCACCTCTGCAATTACTCTAATAATCAATCACATAAATTACAAACGTAGCGTGTAGTTGAGTAATCACTTCCCCTTCACGAGCAAATGTATCGATGTTCTGAATGAGACCCCAAATACTATCGTCATTATCTTTAATTCACGGACTAAGCTGCAAAATCTGTTCCGGGAACAGTCTTGGTCTCAGACTTCCTTCGCTTAGTTGTCCAGTGGGCTTGTAGTTCATGGCACCTCTAGGCAGGCCAGGCGACCTTGTTTGCATTCTTTCTAAATGGTTACACCGGCTGACTTTATATTTCTTAATTTAGCTTTACAAAGCGAAAGTATGTAGCTCTTGCCTTCAGAGGCGGAGAGAAATGGGGGGGGGGGGGGGGGGGGGGTGTTGAGGGTAGAGGGCAGCCCATCAGGTGTCTCTGGTCCATGGGGAGCCTCCAAATGCATTTTTGTGCAAAATATAAACATAGGTACCTCCTTAGCTACAACCAGGCCTCGGCAATTGTCGACGGGTATGTTCAAAAATTTTAGAATTATTGTGAAACGTGTCATAAAACTTAAAAACTCTAGAATCGTAAGCCGTTGTCTGCTAAACATAATTATTCTGCGTCAAACGTTTCTTGATACTGTATATCGCGAAGTGTTGTAAACTGAGAATCATGATGCTCAACAAACAAATAATTGATTACGCAATAGTAAATCAAAAATAATATTTTATCACATATGCTCGACATACTGTCGATTGGAACAATGACCAATACACTGTTTTAGTCTACAGGTTTTTATTTTTGCCCGCTAATTACTGGGCACAAGGTGGATACTGTGTACCGAAACTGGTAGCCAGAAGGCAAAAATTAAAAATTTGCGGTAATAGACTAAAACATATATTATTTCTGACAGTTTTATACACTGAAAAAATTGGCTTTATTGTCAGCCGCAATATAAACGCTGCACGAAACATTCATTTGAAAAAAACCATGCATTTAACATAATAATGGTCCTATCTCTACTACGAGCCCACAAGTTACACGGACAAAAAGAAGTATTGTTATTGGACGTGTAGACAATCATCTGTCACCGAAATAGTCTTAACAATCTTTTTTCTTTCTTCTGGACGGGCCTAGAAATCCCAACAGTACTGAAAGACCACCGTGTCTTCCTCAGCCCATAGGCGTCACTGATTGCGGATAGGGAGGAGCATGACGTCATCACCCCGCTCTCCCGGCCGTTGTCAGTTTTCGTGACCGGAGCCGCTATTTCTCGGTCAAGTAGCTCCTCCATTGGCGTCACAGAGGCTGAGTGCACCCTGCTCGACGACAGCGCTGGGCAGAACCAGACGGTCACCCATCCAAGTGCTAGCCAAGCCAGACAGCGTTTAACTTTTCTTTCTTTTTTTTTTTTTTTGTGACAAGAATTCAGCCATTGCCGGATGAGCGGTTCAAGGCACTTCAGTCCGCAACCGCGTGACTGCTACGGTCGCAGGTTCGAATCTTGCCTCGGGCATGGATGTGTGTGATGTCCTTAGGTTAGTTAGGTTTAAGTAGTTCTAAGTTCTAGGGGACTGATGACCTCAGATGTTAAGTCCCATAGTGCTCAGAGCCATTTGAACCATTTGAGCCAATTCAGCCACCTGGCACTCAAAAAATAAAGCTAAGAAGAGCGAAGAGTGATAGACGCTAAATCTCTCACTGGACCCTTATACAAACACATTCCGGCTCGTGGAGTAAATAAAAACGGCGAAGAAAAGAGTAATCAAACCGTTTAATCTGGCTCTGACGTGGAGTTAATTATTGAAATTAAGACTAAAAACACACGTGAAAAGCCTACTGCATGTGAGTTTATGAAGACTTTGATACAAGTGACAATGAAAAAAAGTATGATAAAGATAATAACGATGAGAAAATTACTCAGAATTAATATTTTTCTGACACATTTAACTTCGACTGCTCTTCACCCAATGAAACTGCACGTTACCCAATAACTTTCTGGGCATGTCAGAACTGTGACAACTGAAGAGGTCACAGAAGTATATCAAAGCAGGGAGGGTCCTTTTGAACCTGTAGGAGCACCATGTGAACATACTAAAGGAATACGTCGGTGATGCTATATTCATCCTCAACAAAGAAACTGTACCGGCACTGTTTTTGTTGCCAATTATTTGTGTCTAAGGGCGATACTAACAAAAATAAATTTAGTTCTGGCTTCTGTTAGTGGTGGAAATCAAATCAGAACATATCAAAGCGAGACTCATTGCCTGAACATCTATCAGATTTAGAAAAGTGGAAAACATTCCCTATGGGCCTGGAACTTAATTAAACCAATGATAGTGATAATCAGAAGTTCGTTAACGATGAGGCATAGAAATGGAGAAACGTTTTACAGCGCTTTTTTTTATCTTAGACACCATGCACTATTTTTAGCCCAGCAAAACATTGATTTCCGCGCTCATCATGAAGACGTTTCATCGGAAAACAGAGGAAATGTCTTAGTGTTGGCGCAACTGGTGGCGAAATATCATTCAGCGTTGAAGGAGCGTTGCTTAAAACTTGGAGATCGCTGGTGGATCAAATGAATTACATTCTTATTTGTCGAAAGTGATACAAAATGAATTTATTTTTATTTTTGGTGTACATGTTAAGATAAAAGTTATTGGCATACAAAAAAGTCTAAACATAACGGAATAATTTTGATAGGGCTCCCGATGAAAGGAGAACTGACAAAATGACTCAAGTAATTAGATATTTCCATACAGGAGACAACATTGTGGAAGTTAGTGGATCTGTCTGAGGTTCTTTTATGTCGAAAAGACTGCAGGAGATAATGTCAAAAAATATTCAACGGCAGCTGGAAAAAGATGGGCTGGATATTGTGTTGCGCAGGGCTCAAGGTTATGGCCATACAGCGTCGACATGAGGTGTACATGGAGCACTACAATGATAAATTCAAGCAGTCAGTCCAAAAGCTCTAATCATTCCCCGTGCTAATCATTCGTTAAATCTTTGTGGAGTTCATGCATTTTCAAGTGTTCCCTCTAGATTCACCAGTTTTGGAACTGTAGAGAAGATACATTCATTCATCTTGTCTTCTACATATAGATGGGAATAATTCGTAAAATAAAATAAAATAAATTTTAAAAAAAACTTTTGAAAAGACTGTTTGAAATCGTTGGAGTGCTCATTACATTCAGTGAAAGGCATAACAGAAGTGAAAACAACTGTGAACACTCTGGAAGATATTCAAGATCCATACGATGTAAACCTGAGACTAGATCTACAGTAAGCTCGCTCCTTCTAGCTACACTATGTGATCAAAAGTATCCAGACACTTGGCTGAAAATGACTTACAAGTTCGCAGCGCCCCCCATCGGTAATGCTGGAATTCAGTATGGTATTGGCCCACCCTTAGCCTTGATGACAGCTTCCACTCTCGCAGGCATACGTTCAATCAGGTGCTGGAAGATTTACTGGGGAATGTTAGCCCATTCTTCGCGGAGTGCTGCACTGAGGAGAGGTATCGATGTCGGTCGGAGAGGCCTGGCACTAAGTCGGCATTACAAAACATCCCAAAGATGCTCTATAGGATTCAGGTCAGGATTCTGTGCAGGTCAGTCCATTACAGGGATGTTATTGCCGTGTAGCCACTCCGCCACAGGCCGTGCATTATGTACAGGTGCTCGATCGTGTTGAAAGATGCAATCGTCAACCCCGAATTGCTCTTCAACAGTGGCAAGCAAGAAGGTGCTTAAAACACCAATGTAAGCCTGTGCTGTGATAGTGCCATGCAAAACAACAAAGGGTGCAAGTCCCCTTCATGAAAAACACAACCACACAATAACACCACGGCCTCCGAATTTTACGGTTGGCACTACACACGCTGGCAGATGACGTTCACCAGGCATTCGCCATACCCACACTCTGCCCCTGGATCGCCACATTGTATACCGCGATTCATCACTCCGCACAACGTTTTTCCACTGTTCAACCGTCCAATGTTTACGCTCCTTAAGCCAAGCGAGGCGTCGTTTGGCATTTACCGGCGTGATGTGTGGCTTATGAGCAGCCGCCCGACCATGAAATCCAAGTTTTCTCACCTCCTGCCAAACTGTCATAGTACTGGCAGTGGATCCTGATGCAGCCTGGAATTCCTGTGTGATTATCTGGATAGATGTCTGCCTATTACACATTACGACCCTCGTCAACTGTCGGCGGTCTCTATCAGTCAACAGACGAGGTCGGCCTGTACGCTTTCGTGCTGTATGTATCCCTTCACGTTTCCATTTCACTATCACATTCGAAACAGTGGACCTAAGGATCTTTAGAAGCGTGGAAACCTCGCGTACAAACGTGTGACACAAGTGACACCCAACCACCTGACCACGTTCGAAGTCCGTGAGTTCCGCGGAGCTCCCATTCTGCTCTTTCATGATGTCTAATGACTACTGAGGTCGCTGATATGCAGTACCTGGCAGTAAGTGGCAGCACAATGCACCTAATATGAAAAACGTATGTTTTTGGGAGTGTCCGGATACTTTTGATCTCATAGTGTATAAGTGATTTTACCTTTTTGTCCTTCATGAGCTTTTGGTATCCGAGATTTATTGGAGGAAGTAAATTTAGTCCAAGAAAAGTTGGTAGTCTTCAGAAATGACTTTAAATAAAGACTTTTTAGTGACGGAACGAGCTACAGTTACAGACAGTGCTGTTACTTTTGGCACTAAAAAACGCAGTGATACGGACATTAACATTGACCGACGAGGAAGAAAGTGGGTAAATAAAACAATGCCGGTTAATCTAGCTCATGACGCTGGATTATAAATTCAAGAAGAAGTTCTTCGATCAATGTTTAAATTCATAGACCATTTTATACAAGAATTGTCACAACAGGACGCCCATGAAGGAAATCACTACGATTTTCCAAATTGTTTAAACAAAATTCATGCCTGACGCTTCCGATGAAGATCTGGCTGTACTATTGGAGAATTTGGTAGAAATTTACGATGAGTTTGATAAGAAGCACTCTCTGAAAGAAAAGGTATCGCCGACATCTTCGTGCAACCGACAGAAGTGTGGACATTGCTGCTAGGAGGAGAGCTCGAGAAATCCTTCAATTTATAATCAAATGTCTTCACTGAATCATCACTCTACACATCACTTATAATTCAATACTTCTTGACCATTCGTGTCTCTGATGCGTCATGCGAGAGAAGTTTTTCTAAACTGAAGCTAATAAAAAAATTATCTTCGTTCTGCTATGAATCAAGAATGACTAGCCAGACTGTCGATTTTATCAACTGAAATATAAGTTTCAAATGAAATAGATTTCATTGCCGTTATTGAGAATTTCAGTAAAATAAATATTCGAGAACATGTACTGCAATAGTATCAACAGTCACTAAGTTTACAAGCCTACCTGCTATAATTGTACGATCTTTGTTCTATGGTTGTTTATATTATCCGGTGCACTACCAAAGGTTTTTATTATTTATGTCATTACGTACAATATTGGCACTAGAGCATATGTCAACTACTGTTTCTTAACGCTTCCTCTTTTTAACAATCTTACTTTAGTCGTGTTCTTTTCCATTGCTTTTTATGACTGTAATGCCTTTTATACGTTACGAGCTCATTATTGGAAACTAGTATATGTCGACATTAGCGACATCTGGTGAACTTACAACACAGACATCTTATGGTTACTATACGGCAGCTTGTTTTGAACAGTAGTGCTACTGACAACCTGACTCGTGCATATTAATATATATATGACGATGCTGGTGCTGATTCTGCATTTAACATTTGACGATGCCACTATGGCTGCACTACATTAGGACTTTGTTTTTATAAAACGGGTATGCCTCTTCATACTTAAAGCGCACAAATGCATATATTCAGCAGTAGTACTTTTCATTATGGTCTATGTATTGTTTTTAAGCTGTAGACAATCTGCGAGTGTATTTATGTTGTTATATCCTAGGCAGTAATGCCACCCGAGCCCGCTGCCAAAAGGTTGGCAGCATCAAAGTCCGGACGCCGTCCGCATAAGCAGCGCCAGCGAGACAGGAAATGGCCGCAAGTCTGCGCGCGCCACCGCTGGCTTCTGGTTTCTTAAGCGCTGGAGTCGCGAGCGCTAGGACAGTTCTGTATTCGCCGCTCAGTTGTATACTCGCCACCGAATTGTGTACTTGCTAGTCAGTTGTGTGTTCATCGCAGCAGAGTTGTTGTTTGTCGTCAGCCGACGCTGACCTAGCCGCTCCGACTCGAACTAGACAGATTTCTGTAGACACGGAGTTCCCTACTGTGTTTCTGTATCTTCGTTAATAAAGATAAGTACCGACTTTTATTTAATCAGAGTGTTTGGGTTTTCATCTTTCTGTTCACTGTTCCAGCGGACCGGTCGGCCCGCTATTAAAAGTGTGGCGGTGACTTCGTAAGCCGTTTCTACAGCGAATTGTTTGTCGCTACGAACGCCGCCACAAAATATGTTTTTTCCCATTTTTTGCTGCAGATCTGATGATGGCCACTATAGACCGAAACCGGTGATCTGTTAACAAAACGTTTGTGACCATAGACGTAAATTAAAGGAAACTTATTGTACAATCTTTGTTTCCAGATACAGAAAGTAAAAGGTAATTTTCTTATTCTGTGTGTTATTATTTCTTTGCACTCTATCTGATGTTTTCTGTACCAAATGCTAGTTCGTATTCTACGTTTCCCACCCACATCTTGTCACATGAAAATTACAAGTATGTGTACTGCTCGTTATAACAACTGAGTTTTGTCAACCATTACATTTGTATTATTCATTGTATCAAAATGTTCACTACAAATACATGAATTTCTAACCAGAGGGGCCTCATTAAGTTTCACCGCCCCAAGTCTCCGACGGGCTTAGTCCGCTGCTACACAATCCACACCTAAAAATTGATCTTAATCATCTAATCCTACTGTTGACAAAGGTTCCAACGCTACTAGTAGGGAACTCGAGGAACGGAGTGTCTCCGCCAGATGTCAGACACTTCCATCTGCAAGCCCCGCCTCTATGATCCCATTCCAGAAATCCAGCAGGACCTCTAGCCCCTCTTCAAATCCTTAGGTCCATTTCAGAAACTTTCCACTGAGTCCATCTCTTTCCTCGCCTTCATCACTCTTTGCACTCGTACCATCGACACGCTTCCTAAAGTTAGGGCTTTAGCACCCAGAGATGACAGTGGTCATGTGTGTGCATTTTATGCTGGTGGTTGGTTCGTTAACTTGGGTGAGGGGACCAAACAGCGAGGTCATCGGTCCCATCGGATTAGGGAAGAATGCGAAAGGAAGTCGGCCGTCTCCTTTCAAAGGTGCCATCCCGGAATTTCCCTGAATCGATTTAGGGAAAACACAGAAAACCTAAATCAAAATGACTGGACGCAGGTTTGAACTATCGTCCTTCTAGTCCCTTTCGCCGCGGAAGTCGAACACGCGCCAGAACAAATCGACGTGGTCAGCCCATAGAGGGCTCCGCCTCCGCTGCGGCTATTGCGCGCAGCGGTTCTTGCGTAGCGAGGGCGCCACCGCTACACCACGTGCAGACAGCGGCCAATAGCCGCTCCCTTCGGTTTTGTATATAGGGACCCGCTCTGCCCTAGTCCACTTGCCGATGACACCGCCTTCCTTGCCCTTGCCCCCACCCTGCAACGCTCCCAACGCCTTCTACAATCCCATCTTGACCGGTTCACCGCTTGGTGCGACCAGTGGTTGCTCAAGGTCAATCCTTCCAAAACCCAGGCGATCATTGTAGGCAAAACCACCCCTTCCTTCCGCCTCCTTGATTTCTATCTCACCGTCTATGGCCGTCCCATCGCCCTCACTCCCACCCTTAAGTACCTTGGCGTCACCCTCGACCGTCGCCTCTCCTGGACTCCCCATCTCCAGACAATCCAAGCCAAGGCACGTTCCCGCCTCCGTCTCCTCAAGCTCCTTTCCGGCCGCACGTGGGGTCTGGACCCCTCCACCATCCTCCACACCTATAAATCCCTCATCCGCCCTATCCTTTGTTATGCCCATCCAGCATGGATCTCCGCTCCCCCTACCTTTTATAAATCCCTCCAAATCCTGGAACGCCATGCTCTCCGCCTCACCTATCGCATCCGTCTCCCCTCCCCCACGCGGATCCTGTATGATCTCATCCCCTTCCCCCACCTCCTCCTTTTTCTTGAAAGGATCCTGTACACCTCCCGTAAACTTGATCCTCCTCACCCGCTCGTCTCCCCGATCCTCTCCTACCCCTGCCCACTGCCGCGCCTGTATTCCTACATCCCGCCCTGTCTCCGTCTCTCCACCCTCCTTACCCTCTCCCAAGGTGGCTTCCGCCAGCTCCCTCTCCCTGATGATGCCCTCCTCCCCTCCATCTACCCCTCCTACCAACTTTGATCCTCCCGCCCTCCTCCTGTACTTACTCCTCTGGGCACCCTCCCTCCCTTCTCTCCCTTTTCCCTCCCTCCTCCTTTTCTCCCCCCTCGTCCCCCGGGCCCCCCCTCCCCTGTCCCTCTCCTCCTGTTCCCGTCTCCTAAGCCATGGCATCCTCTTTTCCTCCTCTCTCCCCCTCCTCACCCCTGTTCCCCTCTTGGCAGGTCCCCGGACTCGCACACGCTCAGTGGACATTCGCGCGCCGGCGATCACCGCCATCAGTGTATCGTGTGTGCCGTCATGTTTAGTGTTCAGTTTCGCCGTCACGCTCCGTTGTTCACCAGTGCCATCGTCTTCTTCAGTGTTTGTGCGTCGGGTCTACAGTTCATAGTGTGGATTGTCATCAAGTGTGAACGGCTTCTTGTGCTTTTATGTTCTTGTGTCTCCTGTTTTTTCCCGCCGTTTTTCTAAGTGATGTCTCTTCTTTGTTTATCTCCTTGTACTCTCTTTGGCTGAAGAGCGGCGTATTGTGCTGCTGCCAGCCTACCTGATTGTTCAGGTGTCAAAATAACAATAAAGTAAAAAAAAAAAAAAAAAAAAAACCTAGTCCACTCAGTCTGTTACTCGCTCTGGATTTCGTTTTTATCTCGTCGGTACTGCTGCGTTTTGCTCATTGCTCGTTGTTGACATTTGCCTGGCTCTGGTTCCGAGTGGATTTACTGTTGGTGTTTGGTGTTGTGGTTTCCACAAGCCTCCGTTGTTTATCTCTTCCTTGTTGTGCCGCTCATAGTCGGTCGTGGTCGGTCGTTGTCAGTTGTCGTTGGTCTGTCGTCCGACTCGTCCTTGTGCTTACCTGGTGGTGCGTGCTCCACCGCCGGCGGCTTCCCCGCCTGGCGGCTCCGATTCGCAGCCCAAGGCGTTCCCGCTGTTGGTTTTGGTTACTACAGTCCTCCGGAATGCGAGGTCACTGTGCTAATCACAACCACTGCGCCACCTCGCTCGGTTCTACTGCTGATGGACATTGTCCGAAATCTGAATATTTCTAGCGTCTTTTTTCTTATTTGTCTGTGACACAACTCCTCCTGTATGTCGTAAGTAGTCTATGCTTCCCAAGTAGTTGTTCGTCCGTCCTGGACTGTCTATTGTTTGACTGCAAATATAGTCTCATGAAGAAAGTCTAGTGCTCTTCGTCCTCCATTTAGCCCTCAAAATGCCTTACATGGCTGGGTCTCTCCAAGGAATTTGAGTTGCTTTACAGTTGTACCTTTTTCCATTCTTACCTCTATCTGCCTTTTATCCAACATTCTAATCTGCATACCCTTCAGCAATCTCGTAGGCCTTACTCTCTTTTCTCAGTAATCGTCCCTCATTCTCCGTCTCTTTTTCCTTCCTATATTCTTCACCTGTGACCACGAACCGTAAAGATTATCTCAGTTCCTCCCAATCACTGACCTTCCACTGTGTGTCCTTGCATACTGAAGTGTAGTATTACTCCCCAGGTGGTCATCATTGTTACTTCTCTATGGCCCCTCCACAAGGGGAGGGTAGAGTTTACTACATGTTTTAAATGTAAATGACAATTTGTTTACTGATATATGGTGTGTTGGTTATTGCAGCTTTGTAGATTACAGCTGAAGGTCAGCAGCCGGCGGAGCAACAGTATCAACAGGGAAGCAACTGAGTTTGTGACGTAAGAGTTCCTAACCAGGAGCCAAGCAAATAGTTTCACCTACGTGCTTTGGTAGCTTATTTCTGAATTTCTGCGTGTTAGTTTAATATTTACTAGACAAAGCGCTAGCGTTTTAGTTTTTGTCGAAAATAACCGGTTTTGTGATATTTTACAAGTTCCTAGCCTTTTTCGTCAGTGTCTGCAGTATCGTATAGCGGTGTGTGTCGATAGTCATTTGTTTGCATATGTTTGGTGTAGTTTTCCTCTTTCTTCAGTATGGACAGGGTTTGATCGATGAAAGGAGGAAGTACAAAAATGTTCCGGGAAACTCAGGATTACAGAAATAAAAGTCGTTGAGGAATGAAATGAATAAGAAGTGTAGGGAAGCTAAGACGAAATGGCTGCAGGAAAAATGTGAAGACATCGAAAAAGAAATGATTGTCGGAAGGACAGACTCAGCATACAGGAAGGTCAAAACAACCTTCGGTCACATTAAAAGCAAGGGTGATAACATTAAGAGTGCAACGGGAATCCCATTGTTAAATGCAGAAGAGAGAGCGGACAGGTGAAAAGCCTCTATGAGGGGGAAGATTTGTCTGATGTGATAGAAGAAGAAACAGAAATCGATTTAGAAGAGATAGGGGATCCAGTATGAGAATCAGAATTTAAAAGAGCTTTGGAGGACTTAAGATCAAATAAGGCAAAAGTGATTGATAAAATTCCATCCGAATTTCTAAAATCGTTGGGGAAGTGGCAGCAAAACGACTATTCACGTTGGTGGGTAGAATGTATGAGTCTGGCGACATACCGTCTGACTTTCGGAAAAGCATCATCCACAGAATTCCGAAGACGGCAAGAGCTGGCAAGTGCGAGAATTATCGCACAGTCAGCTTAACAGATCATGCATCCAAGTTGCTTACAAGAACAAAATACAGAAGAATGGAAAAGGAAATTGAGGATGCGCTAGATGACGATCAGTTTGGCTTTAGGAAAGGTAAAGGCACGAGAGAGGCAAGTCTGACGTTGCTGCTAATAATGGAAGCAATACTAAAGAAAAATCAAGACACGTTCATAGGATTTGTCGACCTGGAAAAAGCGTTCGGCAATGTAAAGTGGTGCAAGGTGTTCGAAATTCTGAAAAAAAGTAGGGCTAAGCTATAGGGAGAGACGGGTCATATACAATATGTACAACAACCAAGAGGGAATAATAAGAGTGGACGACCAAGAACGAAGTGCTCGTATTAAAAAGGGTGTAAGACAAGGATGTAGCCTTTCACCCCTACTGTTCAATCTGTACATCGAGGAAGCAATGATGGAAATAAAAGAAAGGTTCAGGAGCGGAATTAAAATTCAAGGTGAAAGGATATCAATGATACGATTCGCTGATGACATTTATATTCTGAGTGCAAGTGAAAAAGAACTACATGATCTGCTGAGCGGAATGAACAGTCTAATGAGTATAGGCTATGAATTGAGAGTAAATCGAAGAAAGACGAAGGTAATGAAAAATAGTAGAAACGAGAACAGCTAGAAACTTAACATCAGGATTGATGGGCATGAAGTAGATGAAGTTAAGGAATTCTGCTACCTAGGCAATAAAATATCCAGTGACGGACGGAGAAAGGAGGACTTCAAACGCAGACTAGCAATGGCAAAAAGGACATTCCTGGGCAAGAGAAGTCTACTAATATCAAATATCAGCCTTAATTTGAAGAAGAAATTTCGAAGGATGTATATCTGGAGTACAGCATTATATGGTATTGAAACATGGACTGTGGGAAAACCGGAACAGCAGAGAATCGAAGTTTTTGAGATGTGGTGCTACAGACGGCTGATGAAAATTAGGTGGACTGGTAAGGTAAGAAATAAGGAGGCTCTGCGCAGAATCGGAGAGGAAAGGAATATGTGGAAAACACTGATAAGGAGAAGGGACAGGATGATAGGACATCTGCTAAGACATGAGGGAATGACTTCCATGGTACTAGAGGGAGCTGTAGAGGGCAAAAACTGTAGAGGAAGACTGAGATTGGAATACATCCAGCAAATAACTGGGGACGTAGGTTGCAAGTGCCATTCTGAGATGAAGACGTTGACACAGGAGAGGAATTCGTGGATGGGGGGCATCAAACCAGTCAGAAGACTGGTGACTAAAAAAAAGTTTCAGCGGACATACAGCACAGCCCACGAGACCGCCGATCGGTCCCCACTGGTGGCCAGTCTGGTTACTACTCGCATCAAGGTTGAACCCTCATCCACGGTCGAGTGGGAGATCACCTCGTGGCATGGCAGGCTGTGAAAAACTTCCTGGAGGGCCGAAAGTAAGGCCTCCTCGGTTAGTCTGACAAACAGGTTCCAGGTGCTACCCGCAGCAGACAATGTCGCCCAGCCAGATGCAGCCGCTTGTCTTGTTTCAGAGGAAACCTGTCAGCCTGCAAGGTTCACGCAGTCACAGAGGATGGGATTACTGATATTTGGGAGCTCCAGTATTAGGCGTGTTATGGGGCCCCTTAGGGACATGGCTGCCAAGGAGGGGAAGAATGCCAATGTGCACTCCATCTGTATACCGGGTGGAGTCATTCCAGGTGTGGAATCAGTCTTTCCAGATGCCATAAAGAGCACAGCCTGCAGCCAGCTGCAGGTGGTGACTCATGTCAGTATCAATGATGTGTGTGACTTCGGGTCGGAAGAGACTCTCTCTGGTTTTGAGCAGCTGTCTGAAATGGTAAAGGCTGCCAGTTGTGCTTGCGAAATGAAATCAGAGCTCACCATCTGCAGTGTAGTCAGCAGGACCGATTGCGAACTGCTGGTACAGAGACGAGCGGAGGGTATGAATCAGAGACTCAGACGGTTCTGCGAGCGTGCAGGCTGCAGATTCCCTGACTGGCGCCATGGAGTAGTCAGGTTTCCAGTTCCGCTAAATAGGTCAGGAGTCTATTAAACGCAGGAGTTGGCTACATGGCTATCGATGGCTGGGGATGTGGTCTGGGCGGATTTTTAGGTTAGAAGGTCTCTGGGAAACACAAAAGTGTTTCAGTCTCAAAGGGTACAGGTCGAACACAGGAAGAATGTAGACAGAACTATCAGGAGAACAGTTGTAAGATGTCGCAGATATCTTGGAAAAGTACCAGAGCTCCAAGTGCTAATAGAAAGCACTGATGCTCAAATCGTTATAGGCACTGAAAGATGGCTAAAGCTGTAGACAAGGTCAACTGAAATTTTTACGAAGGATCTAACTGTATTCAGAAAGGATAGCCTAAACACAGTTGGCGGCGGCGTGTTTGTTGCTGTTAGAAGTAATTTATCTTGTTTCGAAATTGTAGTAGATAGTTCCTGTAAATTATTAGGGGTACAGACCATTCTTGGCAACTGGAATACAAAAAAGTTGGATCCGTTTACCGACCTCACAACTCAGATGATACAACTGCTGAAAGGTTCAAAGAAAACTTGAGTAATTTGAGATACGTACCCGACTCATACAATTACAGTTAGTGGTGACTTCAGTTTACCTTAGATACGTTGGAAAAAATACGTGTTTAAAACCGGATGTACCCATAAAACATCATCCGAAATTGTGCTGAACGCATTTTCGAATAATTATTACGAAAAATTAGTTCATGATCCTACTCGAATAGTAGTTGGTTGTGAAAACACACTTGACCTACTTGCAACAGATAATCCTGAGCTAATAACGAGCATCAAAAAGGATACAGGGATTAGTGAACACAGGGCTGTCGTAGCGAGACTTAATACTGTAATCCCAAATCCACCAAAAATAAATAAAAAATTATATCTGTTCAAAACAGTAGATAAAAATTCGGTTGTCGCCTTCCTGAGAGACAATCTCCACTCCTTCCATGTTAACAATGTAGGTGTGGAACAGATGTGGCTTGAATTCAGAGAAATAGTGTCGATAGGAAATGAGAGATTTATACCCAATAAACTAACCAAAATCGGAGGTGATCCTCCTTGCTACACAAAACATGTCAGAACACTGTAGCAGAAACAACGAAAAAAACATGTCAAATTTAAACAGACGCAAAATCCCCAAGTTTGGCGATCGTTAACAGAAGATCGAAATTTAGTGCGGATTTCAGTGAGACATGATTATAATTGTTTCCACAACGAAACTTTGTCACGGACCTTGGCAGAAGACCGAAAGAGATTCTGCTCTTACGTAAAATATGCTAGTGGCGAGAAACAGTCAGTGCCTTCTCTGCGCGACAGCAATGAAAACATTATTGATGACGTGCTGCTAAAGCAGAGTTAGTAAACACAGCCTTCCGAAATTCCTTCGCCAAAGAAGACGAAGTAAATATCCCAGAATTCGAATCAAGAACAGCTGCCAAAATGAGTATCTTAGAATTAATATCCTCGGAGTAGTGAAGCAACTTAAATTACTTAATATAAGCAAGTCTTCCGGTCCAGGTTGTATACCAGTTAGGTTCCTTTCAGAGAATGCTAATGCAATAGCTCCATACTTAGGAGTCGTATGCAACCGCTCGCTCAACGAAAGATCTGTTCAGAAAGACCAGAAAGTTCCGCCGGTCACACCAATATTCAAGGAACGCAATAGGAGTAATCCTCTAAATTACCGGCCCACATCATTAACGTCGACATGCAGCGGGATTTAAGAACGTATATTGCGTTGAAATATGTTGAATCACCTCGAAGATAACTGTCTATTGACACATAGTCAACACATGGATTTCGAGAACATCGTTCTTGTGAAACAACGCTAGCTCTTTACTCACACGAAGTGTTGAGCACTGTCAACAAGAGGCTCAAAATTGATTCCGTATTTCTAGTTTTCCAGAAGGCTTTTGACACCGTACCTCACATGCAACTTGTAATCAAACTGCGTGTTTTTGGAATATCGTCTCATTTATACGACTTGTATTCCTGATTTCCTATTAGAGAGGTCACAGTTCGTAGTCATTGACGGAATGTCATCCAGTAACGAGGAAGTTATTTCTGGCGTTCCCCAAGGTAGTGTTGTAGTCTCTCTGCTGTTCCTTATGTATATAAACGATTTAGGAGAGAATGTAAGTAGCCTTCTTGAATTATTTGCTGATGATGTCGTCATTTATCGTCTATAAAGTCAACAGAAGATCAAAATCAATTCAAAAACGAATTAGATAAGATATCTGCATTATGCGAAAATTGGCAATTGACCTTAAAATAATGAAAAATGTGAGGTCATCCACATGAGTGTTAAAATAAATCCGTTAAATTTCGGTTATGCGATAAATCAATCAAATCGTAAGGCCGCGAATTCAACATTGGAACAACTTAAATTGAAAAGAGCACATAGAAAATATTGCGACGAAGGCGAACCAAAGACTGAGTTTTACTGGCAAAACACTTAGAAGATGCAACAGAGTTACTAAAGAGGTTGCCTACACTACGCTAGCCGGCCGTTGTGGCCGAGCGGTTCTAGGCGCTACAGTTTGGAACCGCGCGGCCGCTACGGTCGCAGGTTCGAATCCTGCCTCGGGCATGGATGTGTGTGCTGTCCTTAGGTTAGTTAGGTTTAAGTAGTTCTAAGTTCTAGGGGACTGATGACCTTAGAAGTTAAGTCCCATAGCGCTCAGCGCCATTTGAACCATACACTACGCTTCTCCATCCTCTTTTGGAGTACTGCTGCGCGGTGTGGGATCCCTACTAGATAGGATTAGCGGAGTACATCGAGAAAGTTCAAAGAAGGGCAGCACGTTTTGTATTATCGAGAAATAGGGAAGAGAGTGTCACGTACGTAGTACAGGTTTCGTTGCAGTGGGATCTTCTCTTAAAATTTCAATCACCAATTTTCTTCCGTGAATTCGAAAATATCTTGTTGATGCCCACCTACATAGGAAGAAACGATCATCATAATAAATTAAGGGAAATCAGAGGTCGCATTGAGAGATATAGGTTTTTATATTTTTCCGCGCTCTGCTCGATAGAGGAATAATAAAGAGTTAGTAGGAAGGTGGTTCGATGAACCGTCTCCCAGGCACTTAAGTGTGGTTTGTGGAATGGCCATTTAGATTTAGATATAGGTCAAGTTAGCATCACGCATTTGTCATAGAGTGTAAATATTTGTGAGGATGTAAAATGGAACGATCTAATAAGTTCAGTTGTGAGAGCCAGCCATCTTAGCATTGCACAAGTATGTATGACCCATTCTGAACAGGAATAACAAGAGATATTGAACATATATGAAAAGGGAAAGCACGAACGTTCACAAGTTTGTCTGACTGGCGGGCGAGCATCACGGAAATACTGAAAACTCTGAACTGACAGTCTCTCTCTCTCTCCCTCCCTCTCTCTCTCTCTCTCTCTCTCTCTCTCTCTCTCTCTCCCTCTCCATAGGGACTGCAGAGACAAGATGAGGCTAATTACAATGCACACAGGGACATTTAACAAACATTTAAATCTTAATAAACGGTACCTTGGGAAGTATCCTTTGCCATTCACTTCACAGTGGTTTACAGAGTGTGGATGTAGATGTAGATTTTGAAAGCAGAATAACGGACACACTTCTGAAGAACACAAGAATAGATATATAATGAAAAATCACCACACTCTAAGTGAAGTATCACAACCATAAAAAATACTAACAACATTACTTTATCGAAGTCTGGAAGGAGATGCTGAAAATATGTTTAGGATTGCATCACTTTGGTTTTAGGAAGACGCAGGTCCGTTGAGCAGCTTGGTTAATAACACAGGACAGATTCAGGAAAACTATCGAACTTACGTCACATTCATAGATTGGAAGAAGGTTTTTGATTATATGGACTTGAATAAAACGTATTCCCTCATTAAGTAGTGTGGTATGACTAAAGGATTAGAAGGGTAATCTATTCTCTTTATACAAAGCAGTGTGTGGCAGTAAGCACTGACGGAAAGATACAAGTTACCAAAATTAGGAAAGGTGTGAGGCAGGGCCACTCGTTGTGTACTGGTATTTAATTTTTACGTCAGAGAGGCGGTGAGGGAAGTAAAAAATTATCTCGGTATGGTAGTGGTTTTTCGAAATTTGTGGTAAGTTCCTGTGGGACCAAACTTCTGAGGTCATCGGTCATACACTACTTAATCCAACTTAAACTAACTTACGCTAAGGACAAAACACACACTCATGTCCGAGGGAGGACTCGTACCTCCGACAGGGGGAGCCGCGCGAACCGTTGCAAGGCGCCCAGACCACGCGGCTATACCGCGTAGCTGTGGTTTTTGACAAACAGAGAATCTGTATGGTACAGGATGCTCATGGTATAGTAGTAGTCGCCATAAGTCAACAGGGGCAGCGTTTGGTGCTTAATGGAAGTAGTGTATGCTAGCTGCGGGCTATAATGTGCACATAAAATAAAAAAAATATGTACAGCAGATGGACCAGCTAGGTGGCTTAATGTTAAACTTGTACAGGATACCTTTCAAGTGATGGACAAATTTTGCTGCCTGGGAAGTATAAGTAGAACAGGTAAATGTGGATAATGGTGAAGACAGAATTGAAACAATTAGAAGACTCTGAAATTTGTTATTGCCGGGGGATTTTGATCAGAAGGATGAATTAAGTAAGAACTTTAGAAATCCTGCAACAAGTCATGATAAACACCCCCTCCCCCGCTAGCGAGGGACTGCCAGGCTCAGTGTGATGTGCCGTGCAGCGTATAATATCGAATACAGAATGACCTAAACTGCAAGCAGTGCGAAAGGAAAGCAACTGTCTGATTCAAGGAACGCTGCATTCATTGAGGCATTAGCCGTGCAACATAAATCTGTTGTTGATATATTAGACGGCATCACTGCAAACAGAAAGCGCCAGTGGCAGTGCGCAAGAAAACTCTGCCCTATTTCTTGAAGAATGATTCGTTTGCTAAAGTAGCGCAAGGTACACACAAAGACATATTTGTTTATGCCTTATATCACATTTTTATTTTAATGTTCTGTGTTATAGCGTTTTCATTTGTTCACATTTACTAGTTGTAATCATCTAATTAAAAAATAAATAAATAAAATTATAGACCTATGGAACAGACCTGTGGAACCTATCACCTTCGGAGTATTTTTGGGAATAGTTAGGAGCAACGCCTGCAGACGGATAGTTCTTTCTTTTTTTTGTGGCAGGGTGAAAGTGGGGTGTCAAGTTTGCTAAAGCGCCCACTTATGAGACTCGGTTAGGCACACCAGCCGCTGCTCGAATCCGCCTAGACGACTGATGACAAGGGGCATTTTGCCACCCAGGAAAAAATTTTTTTTTTTGGTTTTGCACATCCACGTAGGAAGATACCAGGCCGGTTCTCATGTACCGCCTCAGATACTCTCTGAAAAACCATGTCACGTGTGACCGTACGAATATAGTAGACACTGACAGAAGGGGTACAAGGAGTCTTTCCCGCGAGCGAGATGGCAGTAGCTTCAATACGCCTTAAGGAGTTGATTGGCAACTCCACAGAGTGCTGTGTTCACAACGACCATTGTTGTTGTTGTGGTCTTCAGTCCTGAGACTGGTTTGATGCAGCTCTCCATGCTACTCTATCCTGTGCAATCTTCTTCATCTCCCAGTACTTACTGCAACCTACATCCTTCTGAATCTGTTTAGTGTATTCATCTCTTGGTCTCCCTCTACGATTTTTACCCTCCACACTGCCCTTCAGTGCTAAATTTGTGATCCCTTGATGCCTCAGAACATGCCCTACCAACCGGTTCCTTCTTCTTGTCAAGTTGTGCCACAAACTCCTCTTCTCCCCAATTCTATTCAATACCTCCTCATTAGTTACGTGATCTACCCATCTAATCTTCAGCATTCTCCTGTAGCACCACATTTCGAAAGCTTCTATTCTCTTCTTGTCCAAACTATTTATCGTCCATGTTTCACTTCCATACATGGCTACAATCCATACAAATACTTTCAGAAACGACTTTCTGACACTTAAATCTATACTCGATGTTAACAAATTTATCTTCTTCAGAAACGCTTTCCTTGCCATTGCCAGTCTACATTTTATATCCTCTCTGCTTTGACCATCATCAGTTATTTTGCTCCCCAAATAGCAAAACTCCTTTACTACTTTAATTGTCTCATTTCCTAATCTAATTCCCTCAGCATCACTCGACTTAATTCGACTACATTCTGTGGTGTCACCGCCAGACACCACACTTGCTAGGTGGTAGTTTAAATCGGCCGCGGTCCATGTAGTACATGTCGGACCCGCGTGTCGCCACTGTGATCGCAGACCTAGCGCCACCACCAAGGCAGGTCTCGTGATACGAGAGTGGACTCGACCCCAGTTGTACGAGAACCAAGCTACCGCCCAGTTGTACGCGAACCTAGCTATCGCCCAGTTGTACGAAGCCTTTCTCTCTCATTAGCCGAGAGACAGAATAGCCATCAGCTAAGTTAATGGCTACGAACTAGCAAGGAGCCATTTGTATCAGTGCCTATAGCTTACGAGTATTCAAGAGAGATGTATTCCAAGGAATTATTAAAAGTTAAGTAAAAAGCATCTACATACTTTTCTTCTTATTCATTCATAAGTTTTTATGTTCCAGACTTCACGCCCGTATGCTTATTGCCGTGCGTGCACTATCGGCCACAGCGTTAGTTTAGCATTCCTTTTCAGCAATCCACATCACGGTGTCGGTCCAGCTATCGACACTACAATTATTGGCGACGAGGGAAAAGGACCTTTGTCTGATTGCTTACATTTATTTCTGATTGCTTACATTTATTTGTGTCATGGCTTCGCCACATTCTCCAGATGTACTGTCCGAATTTTATCGCTTGCAGAATCAGCAGACGCAGGCGTTACTGGATGCCCTTGGACAGCTCGTCCAGGGTCAACGTGCGCTGCACACCGATGCGGCCGCAGCCGCTTCACCGCTACCGCAGCCACAACCTGCCGTTGCACCGCCTTTTAGGCACTACGACCCGAACCACGAGACCTGGCAAGAGTGGTCTCGTCAGTTCGCCTTCCACCTTGCTGCCTACAGAATTCAAGGTAATGAGCGGCAGCCGTTTTTGCTTTCTTGTGTCGGTGTGTCCACATACCGTGTGATAGTGAAATTGTTTCCCCGCCGCGACGTAGCAACTTTGTCATACGAGGAAATTTTGTCTGCATTAGATGCCTATTTCAAAGAAACAGTTAATGTGGTTGCAAAACGGTATACGTTCTTTCGTACAAAACGTACGGCCGGTCAAACTAATAGGGAGTGGTTAGCAACATTGCAAGGACTTACTAGGGACTGTGCCTTTGAATGTGACTGTGGTCTTTCTTATTCAGATACAATGGTGCGTGATGCAATTGCACAGAACGTTTCTGATGTTCGCATACGGGAGCAAATTTTGAAACTGGTTAATCCCTCCCTTCAACAAGTGATAGACATATTGGATAGACAGGACACACTTGACTGTGCTCAGGAATCTTTTGAAACTTCGCCAGCCGTGTGTAACATTAACCGGCCCGCTGGACGCGCTGCGCGGCCCGGTAACCGGGCCTCGCGCACGGACACACAGCGACCGCCGCGTGCTAAGCCAGGTGTGCCGCGCCGGCCCACAAATGCAGTGAAATCATGCCCGCGGTGTGCTACTAGACATTCGCGTGAACATTGCCCGTCACGCCAAGCTATTTGCTTTTTCTGCAATAAGAAAGGACATGTTCAAAGTGTTTGCCAGAAAAAGCTCAGATCAGACAATCACAATCATTCCAGGCCCTTTGCTTCGCGCCGGAATCGAACCAAGGACACTCAGGCTCGTGGACCTTCGCCTATGGACATTCATGTCGTTAATTCCGCTTCGTCCAGTGACACTTTCTCTAACAGTGACTGTGATCGTCCCACAAAAACTGTGCGTCGACGTCGCCGGAAATCACGTCAATTAGCCAGTGATTCTGTACCAGTGTCTGTTCCAATTGCACAAAACAGTCGCTCTTGTCGTCAGCAGGACAATAAACTTTTTGTGGACTTAGACTTTGACGGCCAAGTGATACCATTCCAGCTCGATACCGGAGCTGCAGTTTCATTGCTCAATCACGACACGTACAAACAACTGGGCGCACCTCCGTTGCGTGCCGCAAATGTTAAGCTAACTACATATTCCGGACAGAAAATTCCTGTGTTAGGACAGTGCAGCCTTCTTGCAACATTCAAGGGACAAACAAAACTTGTGTCATTTTACGTTCTTCGTTCTTCTTCTGCAGTGAACTTATTTGGTCTAGATTTATTTAAGTTGTTTAACATGTCTATTGTAACTCAGGTCCTATCTGTGAATCAGACTGTGCCTACAGACAGTGTTTCTCGGCTGTGTGACGAATTTGCAGACATTTTTGCACCGGGCTTAGGTTGCGCTAAAAACTATGAAGCGCATTTAGAACTGAAGGTAAACGCGCAACCGAAATTTTTCAGGGCGCGCAATGTTCCCCACGCATTGCGTGATGAGGTCGCAAGAACGTTACACGATCTCGAATCACAGGGTGTAATTGAACGTGTGCAAGCTTCTCTCTGGGCCTCACCCTTAGTCATTTTGCCAAAACCTTCCGGAAAATTGAGACTTTGCGTGGACTTCAAGGCCACAGTGAATCCACAGCTCGTGACTGCTACTTTTCCTTTGCCCCGCCCGGAAGATCTTTTTGCTAAACTGTGCCCGGGAAAATATTTTTCAAAGTTGGACCTAGCCGATGCGTACTTGCAAATACCGGTGGACGACGAATCCCAGCGCGTATTGGTGGTTAACACGCATCTTGGATTGTACCGCTTCAAAAGACTGCCTTTCGGGTGTGCATCCGCCCCTGCCTTGTTTCAGCAATATTTACAAACTATTTGTGCGTCGGTCCCTACTGCAGCAAACTATCTGGACGATATAGTGATCTCCGGACAGACAGAAGAAGATCATCTTGCGAATTTACGAACATTATTTCAGGTCTTGCGGCAAAATGGTCTTCGCTTGAGGAAGGACAAATGTGTGTTTTTTGCTCGTGACTTACCATACCTGGGACATGTCATTAATGCCCAAGGCCTACATCCGAGTCCAGAGCACCTCCGTGCCATACAAGATTTGCCTTCCCCTCAAAATCTGAAACAGCTACAGAGTGTGTTGGGTAAAATTAACTATTATCATAAATATGTGCGCAATGCCTCTTCCATTTCAGCTCCGCTTCATCGCTTACGCCGTAAAGGTGTTCCGTTCGTCTGGACGACGGAATGCGAACGCGCCTTTCGCCAGTTGAAATCGGCGTTGCTTTCTAATACTTGCCTTACGCCATTCGATCCCCAGAAACCCCTTTTGTTGATGGTAGATGCATCGGATTTCGGGATCGGTGCTGTGCTTGCGCACAAAGTTGGCTCACATGATCGCCCTATTGCCTTTGCGTCCAAATTGCTCTCGTCTGCGCAAAGAAATTATTCACAGATAGAGAAAGAAGCTTTGGCTCTCGTGTTTGGTGTTACTAAGTTCCATGATTTCTTGTATGGTCGTCACTTTACCATCATCACAGACCACAAACCTTTGACGTCGCTTTTTCATCCGAACAAGCTTATACCTCCACGTACAGCGCAGAAATTCATTCGCTGGTCTATTTTCCTCTCGCAGTACCGCTACGATATCTTGTATCGGTCCACTGCTAAGCACGGAAACGCCGATGCGTTGTCCCGTTTGCCTGTTGCTGAGGATAAAGCATTCGATTCTTCCGAACTTGCTTGCATGTTCATTGATTCGGAAACCGATGAAGTGGTCGAATCGTTTCCGATTGATTTTCGTCGTGTCGCTACAGCCACAGCTGCTGACCCTGTCCTTGCTACTGTTTTACGTTTTGTTGCTACGCAATGGCCTTTGTCAAAGTCTCGGATCGAGGATCCGTTGGTTCGCCGATTTTTTGCTCACAAGGAGAGACTTTTTGTTCGACGTGGTGTTTTGTTGTTGCGTTCTGATAATGATCAGTCCCGAGTCGTGGTCCCACGTTCGTTACAGTCCTCTGTTTTACGGCTTCTTCACCAAGGACATTGGGGTATAGTGCGAACGAAACAACTTGCTCGTCAGCACTGTACTTGGTTCGGAATCGATGCTGCGATTACGAATATGTGTTCTTCGTGCCCGGCGTGTGTCGAACAACAGTCCGCACCGCCGCGGAAAGTCTTTGCGTGGCCAAAAGCCACTTCCCCTTGGCAACGCTTGCACGTTGATTTTGCTGGTCCATTCTGGAATGCTCGATGGTTGGTTCTGGTCGACGCCTTCAGTAATTTTCCTTTTGTTGTCCGGATGTCTTCCACGACGTCCTCCGCCACCATCCAAGCGTTGTCTGCTATCTTTTGCATTGAAGGTCTTCCGCAGACTATTGTTTCCGACAATGGCCCACAATTCATGTCCGCAGAATTTCAGTCATTCTGCCAGGCCAATGGTATTCAACATCTGACTTCCGCGCCGTTTTCGCCTCAGTCCAACGGTGCCGCTGAACGATTGGTCCGGACGTTCAAGTCACAGATGTTGAAATTGAAAGAGTCGCATTCTCGGGAGGACGCATTGTTGCTCTTTTTGTCTTCGTATCGCTCTCAGCCCCGAGATGGTCGCTCGCCGGCTGAGTTGCTCCACGGTCGTCCTCATCGCACCTTGATGTCTTTGCTGCATCCGCCGCATCAGGTTCCTGCGCAGCGGCAGACTCCTGCTTTTGCTCCAGGCGACGTTGTATTTTATCGCAACTATCGAGGTTCACGGCGTTGGCTCGCAGGGCGCATGCTTCGCTGCCTCGGCCGCGCGATGTATTTGGTTTTGGGGGCCTCTGGTGAGGTGCGTCGGCATCTCAATCAGCTGCGCCTCTGTCGTCGCTCGGGTTCTGCCGCTCCCCGTCTGCTTTCAGCGACGGTGCCGTCCGGTCAGCGCCCTGGGGACCCATCTACTGGCTCGCCTCATCCCCAGGTGTTACCGACGATGCCTTCCATTTTGCCCCATGGCGACGCGCCGCCGCCGCCGCAGCAGCAGCAGCAGCAGCAGCCGCCGCCGCCGCCGACCGCATTCGACGCTTCGTTGCAGCCGCCAAGCGCCTCCCAGGGTCACGCGCCGCCGATCGCTTCCCGTGACCAGCTGTCCTCCGCCATGGAACGCCCGCCCGCTCCGGACCACATGACGTCATCGCGCGTCGGCTACCCCGACGCAATGGAGGTCGACCCTTCACTACCTCCTGTCTCTTTACGGGCGCATACACCGCATGTTGACGTGCACCCTGGACTAGTTTTGCAGGCGTTTCCTAGCTCCCCTCGGACCGGATGGCCGGGTGCGGGTGGCACAGCCTCGCCTGTTGTTAGGCTCCCCACCTCATCGCATACGTCAACATGTGGTCCTCCCCACGGCGGGCGGAAGCCTTATTACACGACCGTTCGCCGATTTGCGGGGGAGGAATGTGGTGTCACCGCCAGACACCACACTTGCTAGGTGGTAGTTTAAATCGGCCGCGGTCCATGTAGTACATGTCGGACCCGCGTGTCGCCACTGTGATCGCAGACCTAGCGCCACCACCAAGGCAGGTCTCGTGATACGAGAGTGGACTCGACCCCAGTTGTACGAGAACCAAGCTACCGCCCAGTTGTACGCGAACCTAGCTATCGCCCAGTTGTACGAAGCCTTTCTCTCTCATTAGCCGAGAGACAGAATAGCCATCAGCTAAGTTAATGGCTACGAACTAGCAAGGAGCCATTTGTATCAGTGCCTATAGCTTACGAGTATTCAAGAGAGATGTATTCCAAGGAATTATTAAAAGTTAAGTAAAAAGCATCTACATACTTTTCTTCTTATTCATTCATAAGTTTTTATGTTCCAGACTTCACGCCCGTATGCTTATTGCCGTGCGTGCACTATCGGCCACAGCGTTAGTTTAGCATTCCTTTTCAGCAATCCACATCACGGTGTCGGTCCAGCTATCGACACTACACATTCCACGATCCTCGTTTTGCTTTTGTTGATGTTCATCTTATATCCTCCTTTCAAGACACTGTCCATTCCGTTCAACTGCTCTTCCAAGTCCTTTGCTGTGTCTGACAGAATAATAATGTCGTCGGCGAACCTCGAAGTTTTTATTTCTTCTCCCTGGATTTTAATACCTACTCCGGATTTTTTTTTTTTTTCGTTTCCTTTACGGCTTGCTCAATATACAGATTGAATAACATCGGGGAGAGGCTGCAACCCTGTCTCACTCCGTTCCCAACCACTGCTTCCCTTTCATGCCCCTCGACTCTTATAACTGCCATCTGGTTTCTGTACAAATTGTAAATAGCCATTCGGTCCCTGTATTTTACCCCTTCCACCTATAGAATTTGAAAGAGAATATTCCAGTCAACATTGTCAAAAGCTTTCTCTAAGTCTACAAATGCTAGAAACGTAGGTTTGCCTTTCCTTAATCTTTCTTCTAAGATAAGTCGTAGGGTTAGTATTGCCTCACGTGTTCCAACATTTCTACGGAATCCAATCTGATATTCCCCGAGGTCGACTTCTACCAGTTTTTCCATTCGTCTGTAAAGAATTCGTGTTAGTATTTTGCAGCTGTGACTTATTAAACTGATAGTTCGGTAATTTTCACATCTGTCAACACCTGTTTTCTTTGGGATTGGAATTATTATATTCTTCTTGAAGTGTGAGGGTATTTCGCCTGTCTCATACATCTTGCTCACCAGATGGTAGTATTTTGTCATGACTGGCTCTCGCAAGGCTGTCAGTAGTTCCAATGGAATGTCGTCTACTCCCGGGCCTTGTTTCGACTCAGGTCTTTCAGTGCTCTGTCAATTTCGTCACGCAGTATCGTATCTCCCATTTCATCTTCATCTACATCCTCTTCCCTTTCCATAATATTGTCCTCAAGTGCATCGCCCTTGTATTGACCCTCTATATACTCCTTCCACCTTTCTGCTTTCCCTTCTTTGCTTAGAACTGGGTTTCCATTGGAGCTCTTGATATTCATACAAGTGGCTCTCTTCTCTCCAAAGGTCTCTTTAACTTTGCTGTAGGCGGTATCTATCTTACCCCTAGTGAGATAAGTCTCTACATCCTCAAATTTGTCCTCTAGCCATTCCTGCTTAGCAGTTTTGCATTTCCTGTCGATCTCATTTTTGAGACGTTTCTATTCCTTTGTGCCTGCTTCATTTACTACATTTTTATATTTTCTCCTTTCATCAATTAAATTCAATATTTCTTCTGTTACCCAAGGATTTCTATCAGTCCTCGTCTTTTTACCTACTTAATCGTCTGCTGCCTTCACTACTTCATCCCTCAAAGCTATCCATTCTTCTTCTACTGTATTTATTTCCCCCATTCCTGTCAATTGTTCCCTTATGCTCTCCCTGAAACTCTGTACAACCTCTGGTTCTTTCAGTTTATCCAGGTCCCATCTCCTTAAATTCCCAGCTTTTTGCAGTTTCTTCAGTTTTAATCTACAGTTTATAACCAATAGATTGTGGTCAGAGTCCACATCTGCCCCTGGAAATGTCTTACAATTTAAAACCTGGTTCCTAAATCTCTGTCTTACCATTATTTAATCTATCTGATACCTGCTAGTATCTCCAGGATTCTTCCACGTATACAACCTTCTTTATGATTCTTGAACCAAGTGTTAGCTATGATTAATTTATGCTCTGTGCAAAATTCTATGAGACGGCTTCCTCTTTAATTTCTTACCCCCAATCCGTGTTCACCTACTATGTTTCCTTCTCTCCCTTTTCCTACTCTCCAATTTCAGTCACCCATGACCCATGACAACGAACATATGATGAATAAAATTAGAAGGAAGGTCAGCATTGCCGTAATTTTGATGATTTATTAACAGCAAAGTCGATTTTCGATCACATAATGATCATCTTCAGTGCTTTAGCGTACAAGTTAAAGCTCTTAGGCACTGGTGTCTACTTATTAGCAGTAACAGAAGCTATGAAACGGTCAACACTTCGGAAGTGGTGACGCCATCATACAGATGAAAAGTAAGGCATGAATGTACGAAGAAGAATGATTGGGCACATGTTAGGTCGTGAATTATTGCTGGAAACTGTACTTGCAAGTATGCTGAACGCAAAGAATCACAGGGGTAGAAATAGATATGAGAACACAGGGCAAAGTGTAAGTGTGGTGCATCACTTACACTGAAATGAAGAAGAGGATAGCCAACAGGCAGCACGAATCAATGACTGTTCAAATCAGTCTTAGGGTTAACGACCAGAAATCAATTCACACACTTAGAATTAATGACTCCTTTTCTTGCAGAAAACAGTTTGCTACCTACATCAGTTTTTTCTTACTTTCATGTGGCCCTTCTGTGTACTTTGTTTCTGAATCTATATGCTGTGCAACACATTGTCCCTGTATATGAATTAACCAGTTCTGTGTGCAAATACTGATACAATAGACGTTTTTACCACTACGCTATGTCAGGTTGTAACGTCACCTTAGAAAAATTATGAAACACTGTGCTAGTAAACTTCTACATTATTTGATAGAAAGACAGCTGAGTAAAACTGAACGTACTCAGACAGTTCTCTCTTTACTTATTCTGATCATCACAAAACTGACACACAATATTTTTGAGCGCAACGTAATCTGACTTTCAATAATCCCTACAAAAGAATGGCCCTGACTAACAATAACCTATACCTTTCATGAATCACTTACCTCACAAAAATCTTTGTTACTCCAACTACTGCTATACAGCGTGCGCCAATGCTGCCAGCTAAATAAAAGATTGTAACTTCTGAAGACACTAACTACTGATAGGCATAGTTAGCAATTGAAAGATTTTGATAGAGAACAAACAATGTATTTACCTTAATAATGTTCAAAAGTCATCACACACACACACACACATATATATATATATATATATATATATATATATATATGCTGTGAAAATTGAGTCTCAGGGTTTTATATAATAATATCCACTTCCGCACCCGAGATCGCTGACGCATGTCTGTGGGGTGGCGCTCGACTCAGAGGCAAACCGGTTCGAATCCTGGTGGTGGATGAACTTTCGCTGCCGGCAAGGGAACGAGACGTGATGGTGTAAAGTTCCTAATCACCAGCCTTTTCCCCCTTGTCCTGGATTAAATTCCAAACCTCTCTGCGGTGTCTGATGAAGTGAGGGCGTGTGACAAAGCTGATGGATGATCTGTCTGTCGGATGGGGACGTTAAGCTCAGCGGCCACCACGGTGCTTTTCGAGAGGAACAGACGATATATCGGCACTAGGTTTCACCCGCTCGCCTCCCTCATCTCCAACACGAACATAACACTACACATCCATTACAGTCATCTACATTTAAAAGATACACTTGCACACACAGTTCATATTTCGCGAAGGAGAGTCACCTGCTGGGGGAAGGATAGGGAATATCTTTTCAATTAGACAGCTGAACCTGCCCTCCGGGGTCTCCACATGACTTTACTTATGTAACAGTAGTCACTACACAACTTAATATTATTTTGCCATTTCCACGTTTATAGGATATGTCAAATCCACAGTCAACGTTCCAGACTTCACAAACGATAACTTTTACAAGCAGGCCCCTTCACTACATTAATTACGCAAACCAATGATGGAAAAACTTTTTTGCTGAAAATACCTTATTCTAATGTTTTCTAGTGTGGAACATCCAAATATGATACTTAAAAAACTGTATCACCCACCATTTATTCATATTTTACAGTTAAATCTATTAAATTAAGCGATTTTTAAAAGAATTTAACAATTTTTATATAGTTAAAAAAATTTCAAAAGGAGGTGTAATGAGTGTAGATGACGTTGGTAGCACTGCTGAAAAACATTTGCTGGCAAAAAAAGGTCGGTTCTATTTTTGTGTTAAAAAACAGTGTTTTGTTTACTGTCAACCTAACCTCACTTTCCCGTTTCCAGTACATGTGCTCAGTACAATGTCTAACTGCGGTTGTAAAAACTGTGCTGACAGTTTTTGTTGTATTTGTGGTGAATTTGTGATTAAAAAACACCAAAGAAACATTATAGACTTTATGAAAAAGGTTTATCTATCGTACTTTCGATCTAAACTTGGTGATCAAGATAAATCTTGGGAGCCGCATAAGGTATGTTATGTGTGTGTGTGGTGAAGAGCTGAGAAAATGGTCGAAAAAGGCGAAAAAAGCCTTTAGATTTGCTGTTCCAATGATATGGAGGGAGCCAAGAAATCATTCCGATGATTGCTACATTTGCAGTGTTGATATTACTAGTCATAATTCGAAAAACAAGAAGGTAATAAGCTACCCTGACTTTCCATCTGCCATACGACCAGTAGGGCATGGTGTAGATTTGCCGGTTCCTGCACCACCAGATGATTTAAATTCTATTCCAACAGAAGTATTTTCTGATGTACAATGTGATTTAGATGAACCAGATGATGATGAATTCCATTGTAATACAGGAATCTAGAGCCCAAATTGTTTACTCGGGCCGAGCATAACGATTTGGTTAGAGATCTGGGCTTAACGAAAGAAAAAGCTGAATTTCTTGGCTCTAGATTAAAAGAAAAGAATTTATTGGCAGTTGTATGTATAGAAAGAGAGAGCAGCAATTTTACAAGTTTTTTCAACAAGAATGTGATTTAGTGTACTTCTCAGACATTCCCAGTCTAATGAATGAGTTTGGTATTGAATTCAAAGAGGAAGACTGGAGGTTATTTATTGATTCATCCAAAACTAGCCTAAAGGCTGTTTTATTACACAATGGTAACATGTATGCATCTATACCTGTTGGACATTCTGCACATATGAAAGAAAGCTATGAAAACCCAGTAATACTGCTAAATAAAATATGCTACTCTGCTCATGGTTGGATGATATGTGGCGATCTAAAAGTAACATGCATGCTCCTTGGTCAGCAAGTTGGCTTTACCAAATTTCCATGTTTCTTGTGTGAATAGGGCAGTAGGCCTAGGGATCAACACTGGTGCAGAAAAACCTGGCCTGTGAGGGATTCTTTAGAACCTCATGAGAAGAACATTCTATACAAAAACCTTGTAGATCCAAAAAACGTACTCCTACCACCTATACATATAAAGTTAGGCCTAATGAAACAGTTTGTTAAGTCTTTGCCTAAAGATGGGCCATGATTTAAGTATTTCTTCCAAAAGTTTCCACACCTTTTAGAAGCTAAACTAAAAGACATTAGAAAATTGATGTTAACTTTGAATCCACAGTGACCTTAAATGACAAATAAGAATGGGTATCACTCAAGTAAGTCGTTCCAAAGTTCTTAGGACATGAAAAAGACCCAGAATATGTTTCTATTATAGCTACAATGTTAAAGAAGTTTAAAACCTTAGGATGTTTAATGGGTCTTAAAGTTCACTTTTCAACAGTCACCTTGATTACTTCCCAGACAACATGGAAGATGTTAGTGAGGAGCAAGGAGAGCGTTTTCACCAGGACATTACAGTGATGGAAAAACGCTATCAAGGCCGCTGGAACACCAACATGGTGGGGGACTACTGTTGGTCACTTCACCGAGAAGTTCAGCAAGTGACTCATCATAGAAAAAGCTACACAAGAAGCTTCAAAGAAAAAAGAGAAAGAAAATGCAAACCAATTCCAGCTGACAAGTGAAACCTCTATGTCATTAATTTCCACGTTTCCTGTATAGCATAGGACTTTTATACTATATAATAAAAAGAATATTGCTCAAAAACTATGGGTGATACAAAAAAACTAAGGCTATGTTTGGATTCAGCTCATAAAAACCTATAAAGATCTGCTATCAAAGTAAAAAAAAAATTATTTTCGTTGGCCTATGTTATCAGTGCGCCATTGACAGTATTCACACTACACAGTCTCATCGCAGAATATGGTAAGCAGGTCGTCTACAGTGCACTTTCGTATTTGAAGTCTGATAGATGAACTTTCTCCAGTTGTTATCAGATTACGGAATTAGTGACAGATAATAATGCACAGGAATAAGAGTAGTTGTCACAGAGTAATTAACACAACATGAGAAGATGACAGCTTTGAATTTTGCACGATCGGTGTTTGGTCACAAACAGAGCTTCGACCAAAGAAAGTCACAAAGATACAAACTGTATGTTGTGTTCTACTTTTGTTAAAAAAAAGGAAATGTGAAATGAAGTATGAAGAAATATTATGAAACAAATATTTCACAGAAGAATGAAAAGCTTGTGGGACTAATCCTCCTCTAGAAAAACGACGAGCACAGGATTCTCCACAAAGTAAAGATGAGTATTTATCTTTCGATATTAATATTCATCAGATTTAATTTTGAATGACTTTTTCTGTAAGTTTTAAAATGCACTAAATTAAAAATTTCAGTAGCTAAAAAAGTACATAACATTTTTTTTAAATCTACAAGAATCAATTGAAGAGAAGGTCATTTCAGGTTTTATCACAATTACATGGAGCAGGTAACTCCTGTTCAGTATTGATTTTGGATTGACTCTGATCCGTAGGGTTAGTAGAGATAAAATGTTTCCACAACAGGAGGGGGAGAAAAGCTCTTTAAAGAAACTACCATGATCGATTTGATAGTGGCACAAATGGTAAGTCCTTTGGAAAGGACTGATACTTCCGTGGGACTCAGGCTCTTGGAGGTCAGGTTCGTGACTGGGCTGCATATTCATATTCGTTTACGCTCTGGATTCCGTAGGGTGGCAGGATGGAGTTTCTGAGGAGTGGCAGACTGTGTAAGACTGGAAGGCATGGTTTGGCAGTTATGAGGGGGAGGTTCGATAGAGGATGAAGGCTCTTTTAGTGGTGATGAATAGTGGTAGTCCGGTGCAGGGGCGTGAGGTGAACAGATTGGACAGTTTTTTGAGGCTGAGTTGTGAATGCTGCTCTAATTCCCAGAAGGCAAGAGTTTGAATCTGGGGGATGCGATGCAGGATTTCAAGATTGCAGAAGAGGAGAATTTTGCAGATGCAGAGGAGGTAGTGCAAGGAGGTTTGAAATTGAATTATATTTTTTGTAGGTCTAGGAAGGTAAGGGCTATGGAGTGACAGAATTTGAACCCATAGAGGTCGTTTGGGAACGAGGAGTTGCAACCAGAGATGGGTAATGTGGTGGTTAGGCCATTTAGGGGGTATTCCATGAGCTAGGCAACAATGTAGGAACAGCGTGAAGGTCTAGATTCAGCCTTGGGATAGGGAAACTGTTCTTAATTGGCGTAGAGGGAAGAAGCCAGGATCCATAGTGGAGGATAAATAACGCTAAATATACTTACAAATTCGTAGGAAAAAATCACAAATAAGGTGAATTGGGTGATAGTGAATAAAGGTGAAAAACCTGAGTAAGTAGTGACCATGCTGAAAAACGAAAACAAATTAAAATCGACACGAAAAGTGGCTCAGATCAACGTGAAAAAATAAATCAATGTACGATAATAGAGTGGGGTGAAAGTCGTCGGGGAGGCGGGGGGGGGGGGGGGGGGTGATAGGCAAAGGTTCCAACGAACTATCGAACTATGGGTGTCAGGTGTCACAGGAGGGTACAGGAAAACAATCGAAAATATTTGAGGGTGAGGGGAGGTAATGGAGTTCATTTGAACGTACAGGAATAATTAGACCAGCAGGATGAATGTGGAATACGAAGCACCACATCAACAGAACGTAAGGGAGCGTGCACACAGGGGAGACCATTGACACAGCTTTGCTCAAAAGTCACAGCTTCTGAGGGTGTGTTGGTATGCGGTAGGAGCGCGTGGGGTTCGGGAGGCAACAAAAGAAAAGGGCGGACATTGAGGAGTCCAGTGCATTAGTTCAAATGGTTCAAATGGCTCTGAGCACTATGGGACTCAACAGCTGAGGTCATCAGTCCCCTAGAACTTAGAACTACTTAAACCTAACTAACCTAAGGACATCACACACACCCATGCCCGAGGCAGGATTCGAATCTGCGACCGCAGCAGTCACGCGGTTCCGGACTGAAGGGCCCAGAACCGCTCGGCCACCGCGGCCGGCCCAGTGCATTAGTGACTAATAACAAAGGGAAACAGCATTGGGTTGTGGAATGGAGGGGAAGCCACATGTCAAAATCAGTTAATGATCCAGGATCTAACAACAATGATACGGAAAGGATAGACTGGTGCTGACCACATCGAGGAGGCATTGAGTCACAAATGAGCACAGTGAAAAAAACTGGTAGAAATATTCAGCTTTGGGGCAAAGTCCTTCATCGGAAGTAGAAAGCTCACACACTTTCACAAAAGCACAACTCACACACACATGGCCACTTTATCTCTGGATGTTGTTTCACTCTGCCTGTCTGTGACTCAACGGCTCCTCTATATGACGAGTAGCATTCTATTCTTTCTGTGTTGTTGTACCTATAATCATTTACTACGAAAATAGTCCTGAGGTATCAGATAAAAAGGATGCTACAATGGGTAGCCTCTGAACAGTGTCAAAGTTCTTACAATAACTCTCAAGTTGTAAATGGGAAGAACTACAGTAAGTAATGCCAGAAAACTAAATGAGATTGGAGTGAAGCGAAAGAACAGGCTTAATAGATTTGTTGCAAAGATTTCATGGGATCAAAATCTTACCATCACAAACAGACTCTGCGAGTATTAAATATCAGTGTAACCAGAGAGTTCATAAAACAGATATTTCTGACTAAGGGCAAAAGTTATCAGTTCTGCGTCTTCCGTTTTGGAGCAGATATTTCAGTCATTATCTTAGTTACCACTATGGACCATGTGTTAGGAGGGGTACTGTACTACATATGATAAGAGAATTTGCCTGACAACTGGCAGTGCAAAATCCTGTCTGCAGTACTACCTGATAGCCATACTCAGAACTACCATAAGACATAAACGTACACAAAATCATATTAGTAAGATAAATTTTTTTGCAACAGTCTTAGTTCAATTGTGACGTTAACTAACGAATTATCTGCTGAATATTAGCTTATCTTAACCAACATCCCATTCGAGCAAACCAACTACGTCTTTACCAGATGTTGCTGTCACCGTAGGTAACTGGGATATGCACGGCTCTGTTTAAAAAGGGTAGCTCGATAACGTCGTAGTGTGAAGCCACGCCCGTCTGCTTACATGCTCAGCGTCTAACTCGCTGCAAATAATAAGCTGTAGATGTGATCCTGTGGTCAAGTAGTCTATGCATTGCCTAGAATTGTGAATTAATCAAATAAACCAGAAATATTAAACATAAAATAAATGAATAATTAATAGGTAGGGTTCTACTCTAACATCTGAAATTGATGTAGACGACACCAGAGAATTCTGCTGCATAACTTTTGTTCAAAAAAGTATTTCCCAAACAAACGGAAAGTGGTCCTAAGATAACCAGTTATCATATAGAGAGGACGGTAACCATATAAAATGCAATGTAGTAGCATTAGTAGTATAACAAGAATCCTCAAGCTAAATACTCATCAAAAATTCACGAAGTACCAAGTCCATTTAGTTATCTCAATACATGAAATATTCACCAGCTCTAAATAATTGAAGAGCTCACGATGATAATTTACACATTAAGACACAAGAGCAGGCCTTTTCCTACTGTGGGCGTCAAACAGATGTGATGACGGTGTAACAGATTTATACGCTACTATTCGGAATCTATGAATAATTAAAACTAGGACACCAAATGTTTCACATGTCTGCTGGAAAACAGTGATACATATAAATCTGAGCCATGTCTGAAGACCTAAATAATGAATTATTGTATAGTACGATACAGTATCATTCTTTCAGCAGTCATTTAGTATGGCAATTGACACCTCTCGCTATGCCCTCTGAATGAACCTGTTTCTAGATTTTAAAGAGGCATTTGATACCTACATCTACATCTACATTTATACTCCGCAAGCCACCCAACGGTGTGTGGCGGAGGGCACTTTACGTGCCACTGTCATTACCTCCCTTTCCTGTTCCAGTCGCGTATGGTTCGCGGGAAGAAAGACTGTCTAAAAGCCTCCGTGCGCTCTCGAATCTCTCTAATTTTACATTCGTGATCTCCTCCGGAGGTATAAGTAGGGGGAAGCAATATATTCGATACCTCATCCAGAAACGCACCCTCTCGAAACCTGGACAGCAAGCTACACCGCGATGCAGAGCGCCTCTCTTGCAGAGTCTGCCACTTGAGTTTATTAAACATCTCCATAACGCTATCACGGTTACCAAATAACCCTGTGACGAAACGCGCCGCTCTTCTTTGGATCTTCTCTATCTCCTCCGTCAGACCGATCTGGTACGGATCCCACACTATGAGCAATACTCAAGTATAGGTCGAACGAGTGTTTTGTAAGCTACCTCCTTTGTTGATGGACTACATTTTCTAAGGACTCTCCCAATGAATCTCAATCTGGTACCCGCCTTACCAACAATTAATTTTATATGATCATTCCACTTCAAATCGTTCCGCACGCATACTCCCAGATATTTTACAAAAGTAACTGCTACCAGTGTTTGTTCCGCTATCATATAATCATACAATAAAGGATCCTTCTTTCTATGTATTCGTAATACATTACGTTTGTCTATGTTAAGGGTCAGTTGCCACTCCCTGCACCAAGTGCCTATCCGCTGCAGATCTTCCTGCATTTCGCTACAATTTTCTAATGCTGCAACTTCTCTGTATACTACAGCATCATCCGCGAAAAGCCGCATGGAACTTCCGACACTATCTACTAAGTCATTTATATATATTGTGGAAAGCAATGGTCCCATAACACTCCCCTGTGGCACGCCATAGGTTACTTTAACGTCTGTAGACGTCTCTCCATTGATAACAACATGCTGTGTTCTGTTTGCTAAAAACTCTTCAATCCAGCCACACAGCTGGTCTGATATTCCGTAGGCTCTTACTTTGTTTATCAGGCGACAGTGCGGAACTGTATCGAACGCCTTCCGGAAGTCAAGAAAAATAGCATCTACCTGGGAGCCTGTATCTAATATTTTCTGGGTCTCATGAACAAATAAAGCGAGTTGGGTCTCACACGATCGCTGTTTCCGGAATCCATGTTGATTCCTACATAGTAAATTCTGGGTTTCCAAAAACGACATGATACGAGAGCAAAAAACATGTTCTAAAATTCTACAACAGATCGACGTCAGAGATATAGGTCTATAGTTTTGCGCATCTGCTCGACGACCCTTCTTGAAGACTGGGACTATCTGTGCTCTTTTCCAATCATTTGGAACCTTCCGTTCCTCTAGAGACTTGCGGTACACGGCTGTTAGAACGGGGGCAAGTTCTTTCGCGTACTCTGTGTAGAATCGAATTGGTATCCCGTCAAGTCCAGTGGACTTTCCTCTGTTGAGTGATTCCAGTTGCTTTTCTATTCCTTGGACACTATTTCGATGTCAGCCATTTTTTTCGTTTGCGCGAGGATTTAGAGAAGGAACTGCAGTGCGGTCTTCCTCTGTGAAACAGCTTTGGAAAAAGGTGTTTAGTATTTCAGCTTTACGCGTGTCATCCTCTGTTTCAAAGCCATCATCATCCCGGAGTGTCTGGATATGCTGTTTCGAGCCACTTACTGATTTAATGTAAGACCAGAACTTCCTAGGATTTTCTGTCAAGTCGGTACATAGAATTTTACTTTCGAATTCACTGAACGCTTCACCCATAGCTAACTTTGACATCGTTTAGCTTCTGTTTGTCTGAGAGGTTTTGGCTGCGTTTAAACTTTGAGTGAAGCTCTCTTTGCTTTCGCAGTAGTTTCCTAACTATAGTAATTTCTAATCAAACTACATGCTTATCGAATAGTTTCCCATCTGTTACAGCTGCCCCCTAACGTTATTTTAATTTATTTCAAAACAAGGAGATTATGTAACCTTTTTTTCTGGATGTATAAATGTTTCATGAGTGTCTCCTATAAATTCATCACACAGAGAAAAATGTGAACCAGCATTAAACAATATTTGTGGCCTTTCTTGAATTATGGGCAAAGACTGCATTTAATAATATGCTTTTTACTCATGTTAGGTTTAATTCATGTCTCTCTTTAGAAAAGGAGACTAATTTTTACTCAAGATAATATTACTGAGTTGCTTCGGTTCGTGTAGTTGCGTTAAAAATATAGGGTATTTACTGAATTAATCATCTACACTGCGTAACCTAACAAAACATTGGACTTATGTGGCGGGTTCCATTCAACAGAAGATATGAGGAATGGCTATTGAAGCTGGAAATAATATAATAGCACTACGCAAAACCGCACTAGCTTCAGCTTGTACAGCTGCAGTGGTCACATTTAACTGTGGCTGCTGCAGGATAGTACAGGATAGGAATTGATAAGGAAGGTTTGCTGAATCTTTAAAACAATTATTATTTAAGTCAGAAGTTACACTTAACATTCACCAGAACAAAGGCAGCAATCGCAATGGCGTTCTCAACATCAAGCAAGTAAGATAATGCTGTGATAACGGACGACTCATTGTCATGTAATAGCGTATATAGTAAAACATGAAACAAATCAGGAGTGCTAGCTCCATACTGTATGCTTATTCTTAGACAAACATGACGCATTACATAAATTATTCATACTGTATGCTACAATTAGTTTTTCATACATACGTAAAACGACTTGAAAAACGAGAATCCTTCTTAAATTACTGAACGATTCTAAAAGAGGCACCGCACAGCCCTTTGAATGCTCAAAGCATGAGTGCTGACACCTTGCTTTCAACATTCAATACTACCAGTATCATTTCAGAAACATCAGTTTTATGGTTGTGTAAAAAGCATTGGGGTTTCAACAGTACTTTTACTTTCAGTTATTTCTGATTATCATCCGTGCCCTTGGCACAATCACTCCAGACGTCTTTAGCCATCAGAAACGACACAGGTCATTAAGTTTCCATGAGTATTTAGCATTATCATCTTTATAGTTCGCGTCACATTATGGATAATCAGTCAACATTGGTTTCGCTTGTCCTTTCACAATAGCATTTCAACGAAAGTCTATTACAGTTATTGCTATTATCATCACCAATGTTATCATATATAGTCCGTCACATTACCCCACATTATTTCAGTTAGATTTTGCTTCATTGGTCTTGTTGTTTGTTGTTGTTGTGGTCTTCAGTCCTGAGACTGGTTTGATGCAGCTCTCCATGCTACTCTATCCTGTGCAAGCTTTTTCATCTCCCAGTACCTACTGCAACCTACATCCTTCTGAATCTGCTTAGTGTATTCATCTCTTGGTCTCCCTCTACGATTTTTACCCTCCACGCTGCCCTCCCATACTAAACTGGTGATCCCTTGATGCCTCAGAACATGTCCTACCAACCGATCCCTTCTTCTGGTCAAGTTGTGCCACAAACTTCTCTTCTCCCCGATCCTATTCAATACTTCCTCATTAGTTACGTGATCTACCCATCTAATCTTCTGCATTCCTCTGTAGCACCACATTTCGAAAGCTTCTATTCTCTTCTTGTCCAAACTATTTATCGTCCATGTTTCACTTCCATACATGGCTACACTCCATTGGTCTTATATAAATTTAAAATTTATGACTATTATACTATTATACATTCTACCATGTGGATGTAATCATTTTGCTAGAAAGGTGACCCAAAAAAAAAAAAAAGTTTTAGCTGTGGTCGGGAATCAGTTCAAATTCAGCTCCCCAGGTAAATGGGCACAGGTAAATGGAAAAATCTGAGCTAAAAGACCATGATAGAGGTGTAGAACATTACCTTTCACGTTTATTGACAATACTTGTTTGACGATTACGTATCAGTATATGTTCTCCTTCTGGGCTGTTTTACATACATAGATATCAGGGATATCTGGGTTAAATTACATCCCAATTCTCAATTCTTTCAGATTTTGGTAACATGGTTTCATCCGAAATATTGTTCATTGACATATAAGTTTTCAGAGAAATATAAGCATCAGAGTACATCAAATGTTCTTTCATCAGGTAATTTTAGATTTTTGTACATCACAAACAGAACACGAACTATTCAGTTTTTTCCGAGTTTTACGAGTGTTATTAATTATAAATTTTGTGCCTGCCGCTGCCTACTGCCTAACGAAGTTGTATCTGCCAGGCACCGCCAGGAATGCGTGACGTAGACCCGACTTCACGATCTTGTAGTGCCTACCAGCATGATGTAACTTACTTATCGGCAGGTTACCCAGAGTAGCTGGAGATCAGCATCAGGGCATGAAAAATCGTACAGCAGTATCAGATTTTTCTTATGTGTAGTTACTGTACAGGGTGGTCCACTGATAGCGACCGAGCCAAATATCTCACGAAATAAGCATCAAACGAAAAAACTACAAAGAACGAAACTCGTCTAGCTTGAAGGGGGAAACCAGATGGCGCTATGGTTGGCCCTCTAGTTGAAACCAGATGGCGCTATGGTTGGCCCACTAGATGGAACTGCCATAGGTCAAACGGATATCAACTGCGTTTTTTAAAATAGGAACCCACATTTTTTATTACATATTCGTGTAGCACATAAAGAAATATGAATGTTTTAGTTGGACCACTTTTTTCGCTTTGTGATAGATGGCGCTGTAATAATCACAAACATATAAGTACGTGGTATCACGTACCATTCCACTAGTGCGGATGGTATTTGCTTCGTGCTACATTACCCTTGTTAAAATGGACCATTTACCAATCGCGGAAAAGGTCGATATCGTGTTGATGTGTGGTTATTGTGATCAAAATGCCCAACAGGTGTGTGCTATGTATGCTGCTCGGTATCCTGGACGACATCATCCAAGTGTCCGGACCGTTCGCCGGATAGTTACGTTATTTACGCAAATAGAAAGTGTTTAGCCACGTGTGAAACGTCAACCACGACCTGCAACAAATGATGATGCCCAAGTACGTGTTTAAGCAGCTGTCGTGGCTAATCTGCACATCAGTAGCAGACAAATTGCGCGATAATCGGGAATCTCAAAAACGTCGGTGTTGAGAATGCTACACCAACATCGATTGCACCCGTATCATATTTATATGCACCAGGAATTGCATGGCGACGACTTTGAACGTCGTGTACAGTTCTGCCACTGGGCACAAGAGAAATTACGGGAAGATGACAGATTTTTTCCACGCGTTCTATTTAGTGACGAAGCGTCATTCACCAACAGCAGTAACGTAAACCGGCATAATATGCACTATTGGGCAACGGAAAATCCACGATGGCTGCGACAAGTGGAACATCAGCGACCTTGGTGGGTTAATGCATGGTGCGGCATTATGGGAGGAAGGATAATTGGACCCCATTTTATCGATGGCAATCTAAATGGTGCAATGTATGCTTATTTCCTATGTAATGTTCTACCGATGTTACTACAAAATGTTTCACTGTATGACAGAATGGCGATGTACTTCCAACGTGATGGATGTCTGGATCATAGGTTGCGTGTGGTTGAAGCGTTATTGAATAGCATATTTCATGACAGGTGGATTGGTCGTCAAAGCACCATGGCCCGCACGTTCACCGGATCTGACGTCCCCAGATTTCTTTCTGTGGGGAAAGTTGAAGGATATTTGCTATTGTGATTCACCGACGATGCCTGACAACATGCGTCAGCGCATTGTCAATGCATGTGCGAACATTACGGAAGGCGAAGTTGAGAGGAATGCCGTTACACGTTTTGCCAAATGCACTGAGGTTGACGGACATCAGTTTGAGCATTTATTGCATTAATGTCGTATTTACAGGTAATCACGCTGTAATAGCATGCGTTCTCAGAAATGATAAGTTCACAAAGGTACAAGTATCACATTGGAACAACCGAAATAAAATGTTCAAACATACCTACTTTCTGTATTTTAATGTAAAAAACCTACCTGTTACCAACTGTTTGACTAAAATTGTGAGCCATATGTTTGTCACTATTAGAGCGCCATCTATCACAAAGCGAAAAAAGTGATCCAACTAAAACATTCATATTTCTTTACGTACAACACAAATATGTAATAAAAATGGGGGTTCCTCTTTTAAAAAACGCAGTTGATATCCGTTTGACCTATGGCAGCGCCACCTAGTGGGCCAACCATAGCGCCATCTGGTTTCCCCCTTCAAGCTAGACAAGTTTCGTACTTTGTAGTTTTTTCGTTTGACGCTTATTTCGTGAGATATTTGGCCCAGTCACGGTCAGTGGACCACCCTGTATACAAAAACGTCTCCTCACATACAACTACATACTAGATGACAGTTATCAGTTCTGATAATAAAAATTGGCTATTTCCAAGTGAAGAAAGGGGGTTGGGTTGTTAGGGGAAGGAGACCAGACAGCGAGGTCATCAGTCTCATCGGATTAGGGAAGGATGGGGAAGTCGGCGGTGCCCTTTCAAAGGAACCATCCCAGCATTTGCCTGGAGCAATTTAGGGAAATCACAGAAAACTCAAATCAGGATGGCCGGAGGCGGGATTGAACCGTCATCCTCCCAAATGCGAGTCCAGTGTCTAACCAGTGCGCCACCTCACTCGGTCACAGTGAAGAAAGGTTTACTGCCAAGTTATCGTATTGTACATAGGGTAACTAGTCCAGTGAGTGAACAGGCAACAGTAAATGAATAGCAGAGATATAAATTTAAAAAATTAGGTTTCAAAAGCCCTCCACTTTGGCTGTTGAACTCAGTTGTCTACTACTGACCAGTGGGGAGCTAGCTACAAGCTAATTGGACCTCCACATCAAGCAACCTCAGCAGTAGAAAATGGCGGATTGTTTGATGCATCTGTAGCTGTTGTTTACTGCTGTCTGGTACTAAGGTAAGAGGTTCATCACAAGTCATTTTATTGGTGAATATTCGTATTTTGGTAAACTTTGTTGCTTGTTTTGTACAGTATGTACATAGTATAACAAATAAATAACATTTGTAACGTTTATAAATAATGAAGAAATGTTAAATTTTGAGGTTAGGGGGGTGTTCAGTAACTGGACACTTAAAATCAAGATTTGACAATAAATGAACATCTGTTCATCCACTGCCTTCAGATCAGATGTAAATGGGCCTAAAAGAACTGCTTAATGGAGAAAGTACTTGCTAGGTTAAGTTTAAAATATCCTGTATGCCTCTGACGAGTTGCTGAACATCCTGTGTTCATTCAGTGGACGGACTGGTACAAGTTCCCAGTGAATAAACATGGCTTGTGAGATTTTTCCAGAAATGATCCCACTCAGCTGAATACAAAATAGGTATGCAAAATAGTTATATACCAACAGTTTGTGTTCTTAAAATTAAGCCCCAGTAACAGTTAAGAAGAGATCTGTAAGAACTTTGAAGTCATATTTGTGTATCATTTCCTATAAATTGGATCTCTTTCCTCAAGTTAGTCTGATAGTCTATTTTCTTTTTTACAGATGTCTGATAAAGAAATTAACTTGCAGAGAAAGCAAAGAAAATATTATCGCTTTAAATACTCAGAAAAACAATTAGATGATGCGTTAGAGGCAGTAAGATCTGGAATATTGAGTTTAAATAAAGCATCAGCAGAGTATAATGTACCAAAAGCAACATTATCCACAAAGCTTAGTGGAAAGACTATTGATTGAAGGAACTCAGATGGGGCCAGCCCCCATCTTAACACCAAATAAAGAACAGCTGTTGGAAAATTGGATATTAGGGAAAGCAAAAATTGGTTTTCCACTGCATCTCGATGAAACGAAAGATGCTGTGCACAAATTTATCATGGATATAGGAAGGAAAAATCCCTTTACAAATTGTAGGCCAGGGATAAATGGGTGAAACTATTTCTTAAAAAACATCCAGCAATTTCACATCGTAATGCAGAAATCATATCAAAAGGAAAGCGAGTTTGACTGAAGGCATTATATGAAACTGGTTTGACAAACTTGAGAAATATCTTCAGGAAGAAAACTGCCAGGACATACTTCTTGATAGTGACTGAATATTCAATGCTGATGAGGCAGGAGTTGAATGTTCCCCAAAAACTGGAAGAGTCTTAGGCCCAAAAAATTATAAAATATTTTTACCATTGCTCCTGGCAAAGAGAAAGAATGTGTCACTGTTTTGGATAATTTTTCTGTTTCCAACTGCTTTTATCCATGGTTACTGGAAAAACAGGTCACTCTTTCTGTTTTGTTACTTTTAGATGGGCATAAGTCTGATTTAAACTTAGCACTAAGTAAGTTCTGCTCTGAGAAAAGAATACTTATTTTTAGTCTGCCACCAAATGCAACAAATGTCCTTCAGCCTTGTGATGTTGGTGTTTTCCAGCCACTCAAAGCATCATGGAAGACTTCTGTTAGATGCTGGAAACAAAAGCATGGTGGATCAAAGTCAATTACAAAAGCAAAATTTGCTTCTCTCTTCAAAGAAGCTTTTGAATCTGTTGTTGATGAAGAGAAAATACAGAAAACTTTTAAAAAAATGTGGAATCTTTCTTTTCAATGTTGAAAATGTAGATTTCAACAAACGCATGCAGACTCGCCATCAAGAGCTAATGAAAAATACATTAAATAAAGCAAATCTATGTTTTCAGAAGGAAACACTTACATTTCTATGAATTATAGAGTAGAATTACCTACGGATACACTTGAACTTTTCAAAACAGCTTTAATTGATGAATAAAGAACCACTGAGATTAAAGAGCCAGTTTTGTTTTCCATATGGAAGAAGTATTCAATCAGAGAAGGCCTAAGGCAACATAGACAAAACAATACTTTAGGTGAACCATTAATTCACTCAATAGCCCCACTGGAAACTAAATTTGAAAGCTCTGCTGAAGCCAGAGCATTGGAAGTAACTACTTCTGTAACACCAGAAAGAAGATGCTCATCAGACAGTCAAACACAAGAGATGGTTTCAAAAGAATGCACCTCAGCCACATCTCTTCAGTCTGAAACACTCATTTTGGATGTACAAGAAGGCATTCATGATTCTCAGGATCAGAACTCCAAATCCCCAACAGCAAGCTCTTCTCAGGAAGGTCATCAAACCCCTGAGGAAATCTGGAAGGACCACCTTCATTGGCCAGTAATTGAAGATAAGAAAGGGAAAAATAAAAGAAATGCAAATAAACTTCCTTATGCACTTACTTCAGAAAAGTGTATAGAATATCATGAAGCATTAAGAAAAACCAAAGAAGATGAGGAAGAAAAATTAAAAAGGAAGAGGGAGGAAAAGGCTCTGAAACAGACACAAAAACTGGGTGCATTCCAGAAGAAACAAATTGTCAGGAAAGTGAGGAAAGGTGAAGAAGACACTTCAACTGATGAAGATGCAATCTCTCTACATGATTCAGATGAGAGTTTAGGAGATCTGCTTCAGGACTCTGATGATTCAGCTTCTGACTGCAATCTTGAAGAAATAGAAGTCAATAAAAACTATGTAATGCGAATATTTTCCAGGAATTGTTACTGACAGAAAGATGATGAAATTGAAGTAAGCACCATGACAATGTGTGGACCAACATGTTGGAAATGGCCCAAGAAAGAAGGCAAGATATGGCATCAGGAAGAGGAGATAAAAGAGATTATTTCACATCCTAAGGCAATCTGTGGAATAACTTCATGTATATCTCAGACTTGCATTGTTGAGGAAATGAAGAAGTATAAAAAAGTGTAATAATTTTCTTTTATTGTGAACATTATAGTTTCTAGTTTGAAAAGTGTGATAAGGAAGCAACTAATAGGCCTATTCACTCATGTTTTTGTTGTCATCAGAAAACAGGAATAACCATAGGTTGACTAATGTTGTGAAAGGTTTCTCAGTTTTTATTAATGTAATCTGCCCTAGCATCTCATTTTTATATTTAAATTATCTGTATTACAGTTTGTATGTACTGTAGTTATTTTATATTTCTTTTCATGTTAATTGTAAAAGACTGTGTTTGCACTTACTCTGTTTTTCCTATGAGTATTTTGATTTATGACATTCCCAATATGATTCTACTAAATAAAATATAAAACTGATAATATATTTGTGTGTTTTATTTATTATTATTGTATAACTGGCCTTGAAATTATACTTATAAAATTATGTTCATTTACTGGAGGGAAGCTGTTCGTTCACTTGGTTTTCTGTAACATTTTTTATATGCATTGTAAAGATGAGAAAATTGTTTCTTTTCTCTAGTTCCAATTTTTGTACTTATTTGAGAGAGTCTGTAGTATGTGTTTTCAGCTAAAAAATTCCCCACCAATTACTGTAGTGGCGGGTATGAATTTTCCAATGTAAATTTGCCCTTAACTGTTCATTCACTGGTTATCTTACCCTACTTAATAAACGCATCTTTCATTTCAGTGTAAGTGATAATTTTTTAATCTGTAACTCTTGTTGTAATTTTTTGCTTGGTCTGCAAGTCCATCCATTCTCACTACCAATCACATGTTACATGCAGTTCTTAGAGGCTGTGCAGCTTTCATGAATTAAGTAGTTTTGCTTTCTGGAGTTGGTCGAAACAAGCTGCGTTCCTGAGCAAGTCAGACGCGGACTTCATCACTGTGGACCAGCGTCTCAACAGTTGGATTCCTTTTGTGTTGCCAGCTCGATCTCTCATAACGAATGTCCCATTGTCATTGTGTGCTGCTTGGGAGGATCATACATAGTTCTTTGCACTTTAAATGAATAATACACTTGCACTTTTCAAAGTTATCACTAAGAAGAGTCAGGTAACGAATTAGTGTCTTGCACTTATATTCACATCTTACACATTGTTATTCACAGAGACGTAACATATTTGCACTCACAGAAGTGTCTATTGACTGTCATTAGAAAACGGAGGCACAAACAAGGGTTGTTGGCAGAATATCAACATATCGATATTTTTTCCTGTGTGAAGGAGTCTTACTACTTTTTGAGCTTTCAACACGTCCAATCTATCTCTTTGAGTATGTGTTGTCAGTTTTCGCCTTCCTATCCCTGCCCCCTTCCCGCTACTCTCCTTTCTGCCACACCAAAAACTTTTACTGTTCCAATCCAGTAAATTCTCTCTCTCTCTCTCTCTCTCTCTCTCTCTCTCTCTCTCTCTGTGTGTGTGTGTATGTGTGTGTGTGTGTGTGTGTGTGTGTGTGTGTGTGTGTGTGTGTCTTTCCACCTTTGTTAGCCCCCTCTCTCCCCACTCTATCTCTTGTACAGATTCTTAATGCATTGCCTTTCCCTGCATTGTACTATGATTTATTATTGCCAAGTGGGAATGAGGCTCGAGGCTCCTGGGGGCTCAATCTACATTTGTACAGCACTCAAAGGTGCAGTTTTGGATCTTTTGGCTTTAAAGTTTGGAGAGACATTCATGAGACATCCATTATTTTCCGTGTAGATAGATTTTGGTGGTGATCTGACAGCAGGAACGCTTCTCTCTAGCTGTATCAAGTCTTGTCACACGCTTAAAATGACTAAATGTTGGTTCATCATTATTTCTGGCAGTTACTTTTATACACAATCTCTCAGACTTTCTAAGTTATTCTGCCTACATGTGTATGCATATTTGAATTCACATATAGACCTACTAGTTGTTAATAATGCTGCTATTAATATTGTGACTACAGTAATACATTCCAGTAACTGTATTCCATCTGCTTACCTGAAATGCTCCTCCATGATACTGGCGAGAGGTAGATTGAGTTAATAATTAAATCACTAAAGACCAAGAACTCTCATGGATATGACGGGGTATCTAGCAGAATACTGAAGTATTGTTCTATTAATGTTATCCCAGTACTTAGCCATATCTGTAACTTTTCCTTTAGGAGTGGTCGGTTTCCTGGCCGATTAAAGTACTCGATAGTGAAGCCACTTTATGAAAAGGGAGACAGGGATAATGTTGACAATTATAGACCTATTTCTATGCCATCGGTGTTTGCTAAAGTTATCGAGACAGTTGTTTATACAAGGTTACTGGAGCATTTAAATTCACATAATTTGCTGTCAAATGTACAGTTTGGTTTTAGAAATGGTTTAACAACTGAAAATGCTATATTCTCTTTTCTCTGTGAGGTTTTGGACAGATTAAATAAAAGGTTGCGAATGCTAGGTGTTTTCTTTGATTTAACAAAGGCTTTTGACTGTGTTGCCAACAAAATATTACTCCAGAAATTGGACCATTGTGGAGTAAGGCGAGTAACTTACAATTGGTTCGCTTCTTACTTTAAGAACAGAAAGCAGAAGATAATTCTCCACAATATTGAGAGTGGTAGTGATGTTCAGTCCCAATGGGGTACTGTTAAGTGGGGCGTTCCCCAAGGGTCGGTGCTGGGGCCACTGCTGTTTCTTATTTATATAAATGATGTGCCTTCTAGTATTACAGGTGATTCAAAAATATTTCTGTTTGCTGATGACACCAGCTTGGTAGTGAAGGATCTTGTGTGTAATATTGAAACATTATCAAATAATGTAGTTCATGAAATAAGTTCGTGGCTTGTGGAAAATAATTTGATGCTAAATCACAGTAAGACTCAGTTTTTACAGTTTCTAACTCACAATTCAACAAGAACCGATATTTTGATCAGACAGAATGGGCATATTATAAGCGAGACGGAACAGTTCAAGTTCCTAGGCGTTCGGATAGATAGTAAGCTGTTGTGGAAAGCCCATGTTCAGGATCTTGTTCAGAAACAAAATGTTGCTTTATTCACCATAAGAATAGTATCTGAAATAAGTGACAGTTCAACACAAAAAGTAGTCTAATTCACATATTTTCATACGCTTATGTCATATGGTATTATTTTTTGGGTTAATTCTTCGGATTCAAAAAGGGTATTTTTTGCTCAAAAACAGGCTGTTTGAGCTATATGTGGTGTAAGTTCGAGAACCTCTTGTCGACCCCTATTCAATAGTCTGGGAATTCTGACATTGCCCTCACAGTATATATTTTCCTTAATGTCGTTTGTTGTTAGCAATATTAGCTTATTCCCAAGAGTTATCAGCTTTCACTCAGTTAATACTAGGCAGAAATCAAATCTGCATGTGGAATGCACTTCCTTGACTCTTGTGCAGAAAGGAGTGCACTATTCTGCTGCATCCATTTTCAGTAAGCTACCACAAGAACTCAAAAATCTTAGCAGTAGCCCAAACACTTTTAAGTCTGAACTGAAGAGTTTCCTAATGGCTCACTCCTTTTACTCTGTCGAGGAGCTCCTGGAACAGCTGAAAAATTAAGCAAATTCCAGTATTACATTGTTGATTTTCTTTATTTAAACTTACGAATTGTCACCTGAATACGTTTCTTATATTTCATTTTATCTGTTTCTGCTATCGTGTTATAATTTCATGTATTGACTCATTCCATGACCATGGAGACTTCTCCTTAATTTGGTCCCACAGAACAATAAATAAATGAGTAAATAAGTAAAATAAATAAAAAACCAAATTATTTGTGCAATCAGCTCATCCACCTCAAGCTGCCCTCCTTTTTTATCCTGTCCCTTCCTCTCCTGGTGTAGTGCCTGGAGCATTCAAACAGCAGTTGTGCTTCTGAGTCGAGCCATCCAAATTTGGATTTTCTGTGGCTTCCAAGATCTCTCCAGGTAAATGCCAAGATAGTTACTACAGAAGGCCAAACAATCTGAGCAAAACCTATCTCTGATGACCTCAGCTGTCAATAGCACCTATAAAACTGAACTTCCTTCCTTTACAAAAGCAATATTTAGGTATGTGATGATTATACTTCACAGAAGAATGTGCTGCTACAAAGGTTCCAAATGTGATTATCACCTCTGCTAAGGTAAGGTTTACCTCAGCAGCTCTGGCATTTTCATTGGCATATGAAGTGCAGGGATAGAAAAGTAACAAATGGAGACATTAATCTGTCCTATGACACTAATAATTCTCTGAGGATAGTTTCAAATTTTTATAAGCCCACTTAGTACATAATACTGAGTGCTTGGTAGAAGTCATGTCACGTGAAACAGTTTTTGATGTTTCCATATCAAATTCCAATCATATTTTCCAATTACCAATTAGAATTACACAAAAGACGCATACACTTGCATTAAATCTGCAATTAGACATTTTGGTAAAAGCTTGTGAAGACTACCTAATCATGATCTGAAAGCATACTTTATGGATACAGTAAACAATTTAGACATCGTGTTGCGAGGGTATCCATGATGGTTGTGATAGTTCCAGCACGAGCAATAAACCCTTAACTACTATGAATTGCACCTTTCAAAAATGAAATTTGTGTATTATGGCAGACAGTGTTCCAGACTTGGACAAGACAAACTGACAGCAGAGGGCTGATGCCATGTACCCACCGCTGGCCGCTCACTTCAACACATTTAGTACAGTGTATAATGCAGTGCTGTACATTAATTTGTATTTCTTGATTGAGTTGACACCAGTGTACAAGGAAATAGGTACAGTGTGTTGTTTAACATTTTGAAAACTGCTATTTGCAACTTAACACACCATCAAAGATATACTATAGTAAAATGTGTGTAGCATGTGGCTGCCAGTGTTCACACAGCTGCAAGTGTTAACTTCTGATCTGTCTGATGACCACCTGGCAGCAGTTGGCAGTGCATATCACTTACAAGCAATTTTTTTTTTTAAATTAATTTTGTTTTGTGTTCTGTACTTATAGTAAAAACTGCACCAGCTGAAGGAAAAAACATAAAGGACACAAACAAAAGAGATTGCTCAGTTACAGATGTCATCAAATGCATTTGTATTTCCCAGGTTTTCTATCCAGTGAACAAATCATCACTAGGATCCAAAAGTGAGTGTGTGGTTCAAACAAGATAGAAAAAAAAAGATCACTTTCTGTTACTGACATTTCTTCGTAATACTGCTATTCAGCATTTGATGACATCAGCTTGTGCACTCATTCTCTAAGTCTTTTGATTATTGCAGGCAATGCTTTTCTGTTACTGCTATTGTATGTCAAATTTACATGTTTGCATTACTCCATTATCTCTTGTTGCTCTGATAGAAGCCTTAGGGTCCAAGACTGTTACTGTCCTGAATTGTTTCCTCTTCACTGCTAGTATCCTTCAGCTCATTTAATGCAATTCTGGAATATATTGTGAGTTAAGAGGTGAGTAGTCTGTTATCCTAAAAAAATTTATTCAACAATTTCTCCTAATTAATTGTACAACACATATTCACCAAATGTATGTGACACAGTTTACTTTGCAATGTACACTCTAGTTCACAGTTCAACACCGAGAACAGCCACATTCATATTTAAACCAAAAAATTAAAAAAAATAATTAATTAATAAGTACTACTCCCTTGGTATCCCAAAAATATCTTAGAACACAAAAGCAACAAATTTCTTGAATGATTCTACAAGTTATTCCATCATGAAAATTGTCCAATGGCAGTCAGCAAAAACACACATAATAAAAGCCTTTGAAGTATAACTGAAGTCCAGTTATGCAAGGAGCATAAGTTGAACAAACAGGACTAAACAATAACTGTAATTATTCTTACATGGAGGTTTTTTTTTTTTTTTAAATGTGCATAGTGCCTGGCCACTTAAACAACTTCAATGAATGAACAGTCTGAGCTAATGTTCCAGATAACAAAACACCTCTAGGTACCACAACTGGCCATGAGACTCCTTACATAACTCAAAATTTTTATCCAGAGCAGTTTCGCTGGTACATGTCAAAGAAATGAAACAATTTTGAAACACAGTTAAATGAGAAGAAACCAAATGAAGACAAGTGGACTATGAAACAATCATACTATGTGTATGTTGGCATTATATGTGCACACACACTGAGGTATCAAATAGACAACATGTAGTCTACTGGATGCTACAGCACTATTGCACTGACTTAGCAACATACCTTGCATGGAGGCGACGTAATTTCATAACCGATCTGCAGAACACACAATAATCAGAGATCACCCTCATCATGGCAAGAAATTTTGTATCTAACAATCACTGCATTCTCTCCAATAGAACACATCCTGATTGCATCTGTGAGAGAGCTAATCACCACTTGTCACAGAAAGTTAAAGTAGCCCTGTTTCATCACACATTCAAACAGGCTAAGTATCTGTCTCCACTGTTGCCTTGTAGGAACAGGGTGGACAGATAGCCCTAAAGCAAACTGTGCCCGACATGCCATACCATGACCATTCGGGCAGCCCACCATTCTTAATGCCAACTGACGTAACCACATCTACCCAGGCATAGAGTTAAATCCACATGGCCCACTTCCTGGGTGATTTCCCAAGGTTGCTTCTTGACATTTCTCATTCAGGTGCACTCTTGCTAACTAGTCTCGCTCTGCACCTCATAATGTTGACCATGTTGTGGTGCACCATTAGCACCATCAAGAAGTAGCTCAGTGGTGACCTCAACACTGCTGGTACAGTTTTTAAATAGCTGAAGCTCAGTGAGGTACATCCGCCCTGCTTCAGTCTCCAAGGACTGAGGATAGAAGTTTGGCTGAAAAACTTGAAGAATACCATGGGCACATCATTTGCACACATTGACCACCTGTCACCTCACAATTGAGAGCATACATGACAGACCTCCTCACATATGTAGACATAGAATATAATTCTCCATTTCCGACTTACTACAAATAGGAATCAAATCTCTTCTGATACAGCTTCATCTCAGAAATATGGACTCTGTAAATTTATCAATTCCTTGGGTCTCTCACTAGTAGGGAAACCAGAGTGATGAACCTCACAAATAGAACTGGTCCCACAAAGTGAGGCAACAGCTTGCCCATTATCTTCTCGTTGCGTGTACTTACACCTCAGAATTCTTGACATATATTTCCTGGTGTCAAGCAAATGAGCCATCATCTGATGTTATAACACTGAGTAGGACTCTCATGACTTTTTTAGGTTCTTTGCCTGCCTATTCCCGTGTTTCTTGGATTTGCACAGCAAGCATCAACCCTCTCTGGTAATGGATCATTTAGGTCCACAGATTGGAGAGGGGTGAATTTAGCTTGAAGGCAAACATAAGGGTAGCCAGGGTTTCCTTGCACACATTGTGAACAGTGGTACTAAATGCATAACTTGATTATCACAAGAAATTTCTGTTAAACTGCTCTGCAGATGAGAGGTTTGGGCAGTAGGGAATTGTCATAGTGTGGAGTGTCCTTATTTCAAAACAGAAATTTCTAAATGCTGGAGAAGTAAAGGCTATCACATTATTTGCTATAACAGCCCTAAGTGCTCCAAACATTCCTAAAATCCCTTTCAAATACTTTATAATTGTCATGTGTTAACTTTCCTCATGAGAAGCAGCCAACAAAAATGCATATGAGCATCTAAGCACACAAGTGCAAACCACTTTCCCTCCTTTGACCTAGGAAATGGGCTGAAATAGTCAATGTAGATTTTGCTCAGGGGAGCCAACTGAACTTCAGAAGGCAGCAACCCCTGTAGGATATTCACTGCTAGTTTACTAACACAATAAGTCTTACCTTATGGTACTAAATTCTGATTCTGTTTGTACATGCATTTTCAAATGAACCTTCATTCTGATCCTACCATTGTTTCATGAATATATCCAAATATGCATGGCAGTGGGTCTGATGGTGAAACAGTTTTGTTGCCTTGATGTCCTCAAGTTGTGCAGCATAAAACATTGCCCTTCATTAATTACCAGTTAACAGTCTCCCCAGTTCTCAAGTACTCTTTAATAGGAGCTTCTCCCTCAAAACGAGAGGTAGCCCAGTCAAAATTGAGCGTACTAATTTGCCTGATTCAGTTTCAGTGACTTACTATCGCTCACCATTAGACATATCTCCCTGCCTTTCATCACCAAACATGCAGTTTAGGCTGTCAACAACAACATTCTCCATCCCTCGTATATGTTTAACCTTAAATTGAACAGTGGGTATCCTGACTGTCCACCCCAGCCATGTGAGCATCCAGGTGCAAGCTAAAATATCTGTCTCTAACTGGAATGCTCCTATGCTCTACATAGATTTTAAAATTCTCCAAAGCAAATAACATGACCAAGGCCTCCAGTTCATATACTGAGTCCTGAACTCCCAGTGGCAAAAGAACCCAAGAGGCATATGTGACTTGCCTCCTCCTATCTGGATGGCAGCCACTCCTGATGTCAATGTGTCCTGTCAATGCGTCCTTCTGGACGTCACCAGTGCAGGTACACATGCCGGAGCTGTCTTTAGACCTTCAAAAGATGCCTGTTGGGAAGGACCCCACTCAAACCAGTTTCCCTTTTTTCATAACTCATTAAGAGGAGCTGCTAACTGTGCAATATTGTGGAACAATTTATGGAAGAAAATTGGCATGCATACAAAACGTGCTATCCCTTTTGTGTTCTTATGTAGCAGGCAGGTGTGGAGTGCTCCTGTTTGATTTTGATCAATACTGACACCCACAGAGGATACTACGTGTCCCAGAAAGGAAACCTCTGGCTGTGCAAATTTCACCTCGAGGGTTTGTCTGTAAATCTGGCCTCCTACAAATGCTTAAGCACTTCCCTGTCATGGCCCATATGTTCTTAAAAATTCTGATAAACCGTCCAAATCCACCACTGAACTTGAAATCAGAAAAAACATTGTCCAAAACGTGCAACAAAGCCACCGCCCAGTTGAGAACTCGACTGTACACCTACAGATTCCAGATGGTTACAGACGCAGTTACCAGTTTAAGTTCTTCCACTAACAACAGCTGAAAAATATGACTGGTTAAGATCAAATGTTATAAACACCTTAGCTTTCTGGAATCATGCAAAGTAAGGATTCAAATCCAGCAAAGGAATGGATAGCCAAATTATTTTCTTATCAATCGCCTGACAATCAGCCACTGGCCTAACCCTGCCCTTTAGTTTCAGGAATAAGAAAGTGAGAGATGTATATGGTTACTTCAATGATCTAGTCACGTTGTCCCTCGACCGTTGCAACCATTAATTGCCTCATGCATGGTGGAGGCAGCCAATATGGAGGAAGTCTCACCAGAATGTTATCACACCTGATCAGGCCTAGCTGGTTAGTAAGAACATCATTATATTCCCAACATAAATTCTCCAACTGCTCCCACTGTTATTGGCTTAAATGGCTCAATCTGAAGACAGACCCAGTATTAGCATCGCCACTGTTAACCATTATATGCATACCAACTTGTGCGATATGTTTATAAAATTCGAAGATGGCATGTGAGTCAACATGAAGAAAAACTTCTTGTCATGCCAGTTTGGGGTCTACCCACATGGTAAACAAAATCCACCCCCAGTACCATTGGTACTGAAAATCCTTCTGCCAACTTGACCTGAAAGGGCCATTTAAATGTCTTAATGTGCAGTCTTACATCTAACTCTCCCAGTAAAAACATTTCACTTAAATTGGCTACCTTCCACACTTCCTTCTTCCCTGACAGGGATCCAGACTTACAGATGCCTTTATTGTGTTATAAAATTCCTTACTAATCAATGTCGAGGAACTGCCCATACCCAGTAGTGCACAAACAGGTTCTCCATTAATCTCTGTGAATACAAAAGGAGCCCAATTTGCGGATGCTGCAAATATGCTATTACAGCCTGAGACTAGTTATGGCACCCACATTCTCTGGTGGACTCTACAAGTGCCTTTCTGCTTGTCAGGACAGTTCCTGTCCAAATGATCCAGGCAGTTACACCCTCAACTCCATAGTTCCTCCATGTTATATTTCCTAATTGAAAATTGTTTACCCTTCTCTAATATTAACACTATATTGTTTTCCTCAGAACACTCCCTATCACTTCCCTAACTGCCTTGACTTGCAACAAGAGCTGTTCTATCTGTACAAAATTCTGTGGCCAGGTAATAGATATGATATGCATCCTATCCTCAGTGCACATACCTTCTAAGATATTAACAATCGTTTCTTTGGAAGCAGAAAGAGACATACTCTGACCACCTCTTTCATTCTGCTAGCATAATCTAGTGGCTCATCTGAGTGCAGTAGCTCAATGTATAATTTACTGACTAGCTCATGGCGCATTCTACCTGAGGGATGCTGGCTGCAAATAAGTTTGTCTGATTGCACAAATGTTAGCTTACTACACTACTGGCCATTAAAATTGCTACACCACAAAGATGACATGCTACAGATGCAAAATTTAACTGATGGAAAGAAGATGCTGTGATATGCAAATGATTAGCTTTCCAGAACATTCACACAAGTTTGGTGCTGGTGGCGACACCTACAACATGCTGACATGAGGAAAGTTTCCAATTGATTTCTCATACACAAACAGCAGTTGACCAGTGTTGCCTGATGAAATGTTGTGATGCCTCATGTAAGGAGGAGAAATGCATACCATCACATTTCCGACTTTGATAAAGGTCAGATTGTAGCCTATTGCGATTTCAGTTTATCGTATTGTGACATTGCTGCTCGTATTGGTCGAGATCCAATGACTGTTAGCAGAATATGGAATTGGTGGGCTCAGGAGGGTAATACGGAATGCCGTGCTGGGTCCCAACGGCCTCGTATCACTAGCAGTCAAGATGACAGGCATCTTATCCGTGTGTCTGTAACGAATCGTGCAGCCACGTCTCGATCTCTGAGTCAACAGATGGGGACATTCACAAAACAACAACCATGTGCACAAACAGTTCAATAATGTTTGCAGCAGCATGGACTATAAGCTCAGAGACCATGATTGTGGTTATCCTTGACGCTGCATCACCGACAGGAGTGCTTGCGACGGTGTACTCAACGACGAACTTAGGTGCACAAATGGCAAAATGTCATTTTTTCGGATGAATCCAGGTTCTGTTTACAGCATCATGATGGTCACATCTGTATTTGGCGACATCGCGGGGAAAGCACATTGGAAGAATGTATTTGTCATAGCCTACTGGCGTATCACCCGGTGTGATGGTATGGGGTGCCATTGGTTACATGTCTCAGTCACCTCTTGTTCACATTGAACATTGGACATTACATTTCAGATGTGTTACGACCCGTTGCTCTACCCTTCATTCGATCCTTGCGAAACCCTACATTTCAGCAGGATAATGCACGACCCCATGTTACAGGTCGAAAATGTTCTACTGCTGCCCTGGCCAGCATATTCTCCAGATCTCTCACCAATTGAAAACGTCTGGTCAATGGTGGCCGAGCAACTGGCTCATCACAATACGCCAGTCACTACTCAAGAATCATGAAAGAAGGTTGTATACATGGAAGAACCCTAGAGATATTAAAAGGGTTGTAGCCTCTCCCCGATGTTGTTCAATCTGTATATTGAGCAAGCAGTAAAAGAAGCAAAAGAAAAATTCGGAGTAGGTATTAAAATCCATGGAGAAGAAATAATCTATTGGTTATGAACTGCAGATTAAAACTGAAGAAACTGCAAAAAGGTGGGAATTTAAGGAGATTGGACCTGGATAAACTGAAGGAACCAGAGGTTGTACAGAGTTTCAGGGAGAGCATAAGGGAACAATTGACAAGAATGGGGGAAAGAAATACAGTAGAAGAAGAATGCGTAGCTTTGAGGGATGAAATAGTGAAGGCAGCAGAGGATCAAGTACGTAAAAAGACAAGGGCTAGTAGAAATCCTTGGATGACAGAAGAAATATTGAATTTAATTGACGAAACAAGAAAATATAAAAATGCAGTAAATGAAGCAGGCAAAAAGGAATACAAACATCTGAAAAATGAGATCGACGGGAAGTGCAAAATGGCTAAACAGGCATGGCTAGAGGACAAATGTAACGATGTAGAGGCTTTTCTCATGAGGGGTAAGATAGATACTGCCTACAGGAAAATTAAAGAGACCTTAGGAGAAAGGAGAACCACTTGTATGAATATCAAGAGCTCAGATGGAAACCCAGTTCTAAGCAATGAAGGGAAAGCAGAAAGGTGGAAGGAGTATATAGAGGGTCTATACAAGGGTGATGTACTTGAGGGCAATGTTATAGAAATGGAAGAGGATGTAGATGAACATGAGATGGGAGATGTCATACTGCGTGAAGAGTTTGATAGAGCACTGAAAGACCTAAGTCGAAACAAGGCCCCAGGAGTAGACAACATTCCATTAGATCTACTGACAGCCTTAAGAGAGCCAGTCCTGACAAAACTCTACCATCTGGTGAGCAAAATGTATGAGACAGGCGAAATACCCTCAGACTTCAAGAAGAATATAATAGTTCCAATTCCAAAGAAGCAGCCATTGACAGATGTGAAAATTACCGAACTATCAGTTTAATAAGTCACAGCTGCAAAATACTAACATGAATTCTTTACAGACGAATGGAAAATCTGGTAGAAGCCGACCTCAGAGAAGATCAGTTTGGATTCCGTAGAAATATGGGAACACATGAGGGAATACTGACCCTACGAATTATTTTAGAAGCTAGATTAAGAATAGGCAAACCTATGTTTCTAGCATTTGTAGACTTGGCGAAAGCTTTTGACAATGTTGACTGGAATACTCTCTTTCAAATTCTGAAGGTGGCAGGTGTAAAATACAGGGAGCGAAAGGCTATTTACAATTTGTACAGAAACCAGATGGCAGTTATACGAGTCGAGGGACATGAAAGGGAAGCACTGTTTGGGAAGGGAGTGAGACAGGGTTGTTGCCTCTCCCCGATGTTGTTCAATCTTTATATTGAGCAAGTAGTAAAAGAAGCAAAAGAAAAATTCAGAGTAGGTATTAAAATCCATGGAGAAGAAATAAAAACTTTGAGGTTCACCGATGACATTGCAATTCTGTCAGCGACAGCACAGGACTTGGAAGAGCAGTTGAACGGAATGGACAGTGTCTTGAAAGAAGGATATAACATGAACATCAACAAAAGCAAAATGAGGATAATGGAATGTAGTCGAATTAAGTTGGGTGATGCTGAGGGAATTAGATTAGGAAATGAGACACTTAAAGTAGTAAAGGAGTTTTGCTATTTGGGGAGCAAAAAAACTGATGATGGTCGATGTAGAGAGGATATAAAATGTAGACTGGCAATGGCAAGGAAAGCGTTTCTGAAGAAGAGAAATTTGTTAACATCAAGTATAGATTTAAGTGTCAGGAAGTCGTTCCTGAAAGTATTTGTATGGAGTGTAGCCATGTATGGAAGTGAAACATGGACAATAAATAGTTTGGACAAGAAGAGAATAGAAGCTTTTGAAATGTGGTGCTACAGAAGAATGCTGAAGATTAGATGGATAGATCACATAACTAATGAGGAGGTAATGAATAGAATTGGGGAGAAGAGGAGTTTGTGGCACAACTTGATTAGAAGAAGGGATCGGTTGGTAGGACATGTTCTGAGGAATCAAGGGATCACCAATTTAGTATTGGAGGGCAGAGTGGAGGGTAAAAATTGTAGAGGGAGACCAAGAGATGAATGCACTAAGCAGATTCAGAAGGATGTAGATTGCAGTACGTACTGGGAGATGAAGAAGCTTGCACAGGATAGAGTAGCATGGAGAGCTGCATCAAACCAGTCTCAGGACTGAAGACCACAACAACAACATACTCTTGATGAACTGTGGTATCGTGTTGAAGCTGCATGGGCAGCTGTACCTGTGCACACCATCCAAGCTCTGTTTGACTCAATGCCCAGGCGTATTAAGGCTGTTATTATGGCCAGAGGTGATTGTTCTGGGTACTGATTTCTCAGGATTTATGCACCCAAATTGCGTGAAAATGTAATCACATGTCATTTCTAGTATAATATATTTGCCCAATGAATACCCGTTTATAATCTGCAATTCTTCTTGGCATAGCAAATTTAATGGCCAGTAATGTAACAACTAACAAAACTGAAAATCCTTCAATTCCAGCACCTCTCCCTGATTTCATAAATCTAGAAGGAATTTTGTTGTATATTTGATATCCTTATTACTTTCAACTGATAGGAACCCTCCTTCATTCAACAATCCTACTAAGGATTTAGCCAGCTGGGTAAGTAGTTCAGACATATGCTCTCCTTGTCCCAATCCCATCCTGCCTCTGTTTTCTACCTCACCATCATAATACCTTTCACTATTGAAACATTCAGAAATTTTACCTAGCAGTTCCTGGGTGTGATCCTGTAAATATTTCATTTGACTCTGCAATGGAGAGTAAGATTTGTGAAGTTGTTCTATACCCTTAACACTATACAAATCCTTGAGTCTCTTTGTATAATGCAACACTCATAACCACACTCTATCAACTTGAGAACACAAGGACTCATTCACTTTTAACATACCTGTCACTGTAGCTAGCTCAGCCAATGCAGACAATATTGGAGATGGCTCACTCATGTCTGCCAACTGTATGTCCAGCGGGACCATCAGGCAGTTGAGAACCTCACAAAAATGGTGCATCTTTTCAACTACACTCCCCATGACACATGCACTCCTGATTTCTAATTAATACTTCAACTCATCCTTGTGCAAATCTGTCACCCTGGTCACTTCCATGCAGCAGAACAGTAAACAGAGTAGTATTTGTCAAAGTAAGGAACCCATTTCAAAACACTAAATACTAAGACACTAAACTATTCTATTTACCACCCACAGCTCATCATAAACACAGCCGAGCTCTGCTACCAATTTTTTCTGTTTGAGGGAGTAGTAGGACTGGGTTGAGCTGTGAGGGGTCTGTTACCCTTAAAAATTTTACCCAACGAATTCTCAAACTTAATTTTACAACAAATATTCAGAAAATTTGTGTGGCATAGTTCAAATGTGCATTATATAACATGATGCCTTTAACAGTTCAACACCAAGGAGAGGCACAACCAAACTTCACAATAAATAAAAAAACAGAAAGCAAGTAACACCCATGGTATCCTCAAAATAATCTTAGAAAACAAAATCAACAAATTTCTTGAATAATCCTACAAGTTCTTCAATCATGAATATTTCCCAGCAGTAGTCAGGAGAAATATACTTTTTTAATCCCTTTAAAGTACAACTTAAGTCCAATCATGCAGGAAATATAGTGCTGAACACAAGAGTTAACAATAATGGTAAGTCGCACGGGATTAGCCGAGCTGTCTAGGGCGGTACAGTCATGGACTGTGCGGCTGGTCCCAGCGGAGGTTCGAGTCCTCCCTCGGGCATGGGTGTGTGTGTTTGTCCTTAGGATAGTTTAGGTTATGTAGTGTGTAAATTTAGGGACTGATGACCTTAGCAGTTACGTCCCATAAGACTTCACACACATTTGAACAATAATGGTAATTGCTTTTACATGGAACTTATTTCAAAAATTGTACACAGTACCTGGCCACTAAAACAACTTCAACCAATGTACTATCTGAGCAGACATGCCAAATAACAAAACACCTCCAGGTACCACAACTGGTCACAAAATTTCAAAATTTCTAATGTAACTCAAAATTTATTTCTGGAATGGGTTCACTGGAACACTAAAGATAGGAGTCTATTTTGTGACACATTTAAATGAGAAGGAACCCTGTCAAAATAAACCCACTACAAAACATATGTGCTATGGGTATGCTGCCACTATATCTGCACAAATCCTGAGATAGCAAGTACAAAACATGCATGGTGCTCCAAATGCTACTGCTCTACTGCACTGACTGAGCAATATATCTTCTGTGAGGGCAACATAGTTTCATAACCAATCTAGGCAACACACAGTAATTAGTGATCACCCTAGTCATGGCAATAAATGTTGCACCTAGCAAACACTGCACTCTTTCTAATTGAACAACTAATGATTAAATTATGGAGAGAGATAAACACCACTTGTCATGGAAAGTTAAGATAGACCTGTCTGGTCACACACTCTCATGTTTCCAAAGTTGCCTTGCAGGAACAGGCTGAACATATAAGCCTAAAGCGTACTGCACCCAACATGCCATATGACAACCATTTGGCCAACCCACTTTTCTTACTGCTAACCAACTCAACCACGGCTGCCCAAGTGTAAAATAAATTCGTATGGTCCAGTTCTCAGGTTATTTCCCCACGTTTCTTCTTGATGTTTCTCATTCAGGTGACTTTACTATTCTCTCTGCAAACTCACTTGCTGACCTCACCCAGTACCTGACAGTGTCAACTGTGTTTGGCACACCCACCAGTAGCACCCCAAGAAGTCACCGAGCAGTGGGTGCATCACCGTCACAGTTTTTGAATAGTTGCAGCAGAGTGACATCTTATGACAGCACATGGTACAGGCATAGGAACTACTGTTAAAGTCATCCCTATGTATCTCATCGAGATTTTCAATTTCAATAAGTTATGTCTATAAATTTCATACATTTTTTGAAATACCCATTCTGAGCAAGAGATTACGCTGAAACAGAAATCATTGTTGGAAATTTCCACATCTGGAATTATGTGTAATCAAATTTTCCAAAGTTTACCACATAATAATAGTCTCTAGACACAGTACTTTCAACACAAAATGTTACCTCAGCCATTATTATAACTGAACTTTTTTTAAGATCAGTTTATACTGAAGAATATCTTTTCATTATGTTATATATAAAAACAAAGATGAGGTGACTTACTGAACGAAAGCGCTGGCAGGTCGATAGACACACAAACAAACACAAACATACACACAAAATTCAAGCTTTCGCAACAAACTGTTGCCTCATCAGGAAAGAGGGAAGGAGAGGGAAAGACGAAAGGATGTGGGTTTTAATGGAGAGGGTAAGGAGTCATTCCAATCCCGGGAGCGGAAAGACTTACCTTAGGGGGAAAAAAGGACGGGTATACACTAGCACACACACACATATCCATCCACACATATACAGACACAAGCAGACATATTTAAAGACAAAGAGTCTTCGTGGCAAATGAATCTGCTCCAGTCCGGAATCCCTGAACCATTACACCAACAACCTGACCACAGCTTTCGCATCCCGCAACTACCCTCCCGACCTGGTACAGAAGCAAATAACCAGAGCCACTTCCTCATCCCCTCAAACCCAGAATCCCCCACAGAAGAATCACAAAAGTGCCCCACTTGTGACAGGATACTTTCCGGGATGGGACCAGACTCTGAATGTGGCTCTCCAGCAGGGATATGACTTCCTCAAATCCTGCCCTGAAATGAGATCCATCCTTCATGAAATCCTCCCCACTCCACCAAGAGTGTCTTTCCGCCGTCCACATAACCTTCGTAACCTGTTAGTTCATCCCTATGAAATCCCCAAACCACCTTCCCTACCCTCTGGCTCCTATCCTTGTAACCGCCCCCGGTGTAAAACCTGTCCCATGCACCCTCCCACCACCACCTACTCCAGTCCTGTAACCCAGAAGGTGTACACGATCAAAGGCAGAGCCACATGTGAAAGCACCCATGTGATTTACCAACTGACCTGCCTACACTGTGATGCATTCTATGTGGGAATGACCAGCAACAAACTGTCCATTCGCATGAATGGACACAGGCAGACAGTGTTTGTTGGTAATGAGGATCACTCTGTGGCTAAACATGCCTTGGTGCACGGCCAGCACATCTTGGCACAGTGTTACACCGTCCGGGTTATCTGGATACTTCCCACCAACACCAACCTATCCGAACTCCGGAGATGGGAACTTGCTCTTCAATATATCCTCTCTTCCCGTTACCCACCAGGCCTCAATCTCCGCTAATTTCAAGTTGCCGCCACTCATACCTCACCTGTCATTCAACATCATCTTTGCCTCTGCACTTCCGCCTCGACTGACATCTCTACCCAAACTCTTTGTCTTTAAATATGTCTGCTTGTGTCTGTATATGTGTGGATGCATATGTGTGTGTGTGCGAGTGTATACCCATCCTTTTTTCCCGCTAAGGTAAGTCTTTCCACTCCCGGGATTGGAATGACTCCTTACCCTCTCCCTTAAAACCCACATCCTTTCGTCTTTCCCTCTCCTTCCCTCTTTCCTGACGAAGCAACCATTGGTTGCGAAAGCTAGAATTTTGTGTGTATAACATTCCACGTGGGAAAAATTATATATAAAAACAAAGATGACGTGACTTACCGAACGAAAGCGCTGGCAGGTCGATAGACACACAAACAAACACACAAAATTCAAGCTTTCGCAACAAACTGTTGCCTCATCAGGAAAGAGGGTTGGTCTTTAAATATGTCTGCTTGTGTCTGTATGTGTGGATGGATATGTGTGTGTGTGCGAGTGTATACCCGTCCTTTTTTCCCCCTAAGGTAAGTCTTTCCGCTCCCGGGATTGGAATGACTCCTTACCCTCACCCTTAAAACCCACATCCTTTCGTCTTTCCCTCTCCTTCCCTCTTTCCTGATGAGGCAACAGTTTGTTGCGAAAGCTTGAATTTTGTGTGTATGTTTGTGTTTGTTTGTGTGTCTATCGACCTGCCAGCGCTTTCGTTCGGTAAGTCACCTCATCTTTGTTTTTATATATAACATAATGAAAAGATATTCTTCAGTATAAACTGATCTTAAAAAAAGTTCAGTTATAATAATGGCTGAGGTAACATTTTGTATTGAAAGTACTGTGTCTAGAGACTATTATTATGTGGTAAACTTTGGAAAATTTGATTACATATAATTCCTTCCCTCTTTCCTGATGAGGCAACAGTTTGTTGCGAAAGCTTGAATTTTGTGTGTATGTTTGTGTTTGTTTGTGTGTCTATCGACCTGCCAGCGCTTTCGTTTGGTAAGTCACCTCATCTTTGTTTTTTTAGTCACGATGACCAGGGGTACTCAAAACAGATTTAACCATGAGTTTGCCCACAACTCAAGTTCCAGTGAGATACAATACAGGATGTTGTTGTGATCTTCAGTCCTGAGACTGGTTTGATGCAGATCTCCATGCTACTCTATCCTGTGCAAGCCTCTTCACCTCCCAGTACCTACTGCAGCCTTCATCCCTCTGAATCTGCTTGGTGTATTCATCTCTTGGTCTCCCTCTACAATTTTTACCCTCCATGCTGCCCTCCAGTACTAAATTGGTGATCCCTTGATGCCTCAGAACATGTTCTACCAACCGATCCCTTCTTCTAGTCAAGTTGTGCCACAAACTCCTCTTCTCCCCAATTCTATTCATTACCTCCTCATTAGTTATGTGATCTATCCATCTAATCTTCAGCATTCTTCTGTAGCACCAAATTTCAAAAGCTTCTATTCTCTTCTTGTCCAAACTATTTATTGTCCATGTCTCACTTCCACACATGGCTACACTCCATACAAATACTTTCAGAAAAGACTTGCTGACACTTAAATCAATACTCAATGTTAACAAATTTCTCTTGTTAAGAAACGCTTTCCTTGCCACTGCCAGTCTACATTTTATATCCTCTCTACATCGACCATCATCAGTTATTTTGCTCCCCAAATAGCAAAACTCCTTTACTACTTTAAGTGTCTCATTTCCTAATCTAATTCCCTCAGCATCACCCAACTTAATTTGACTGCATTCCATTATCCTCGTTTTGCTTTTGTTGATGTTCATGTTATATACTTCTTTCAAGACACTGTCCATTCCATTCAATTGCTCTTCCAAATCCTTTGCTGTCTCTGGCAGAATTAAAATGTCATCAGCAAACCTCAAAGTTTTTATTTCTTCTCCATGGATTTTAATACCTACTCTGAACTTTTCTTTCATTTCCTCTACTACTTGCTCAATATACAGATTGAATAGCATCGGGGAGAGGCAACAAACCTGTCTCACTCCCTTCCTAACCACTGCTTCCCTTTCATGTCTCTCGACTCTTATAACTGCCATCTGGTTTCTGTACAAATTGTAAATAGCCTTTCACTCCCTGTACTTTACCCCTGCCAGCTTCAGAATTTGAAAGAGAGTATTCCAGTCAACTTTGTCAAAAGCTTTCTCTAAGTCTACAAATGCTAGAAACATAGGTTTGCCTTTCCTTAATCTTTCTTCTAAGATAAGTTGTAGAGTCAGTATTGCCTCACGTGTTCCAACATTTCTACGGAATCCAAACTGATCTTCCTCGAGGTCGGCTTCTACCTGTTTTTCCATTCGTCTGTAAAGAATTCGCATTAGTATTTTGCAGCTGTGACTTATTAAACTGATAGTTTGGTAATTTTCACATCTGTCAATGGCTGCTTCTTTGGAATTGGAACTATTATATTCTTCTTGAAGTCTGAGGGTATTTCGCCTGTCTCATACATCTTGCTCACCAGATGGTAGAGTTTTGTCAGGACTGGCTCTCCCAAGGCTGTCAGTAGTTCTGATGCAATGTTTTCTGCTCCCAGGGCCTTGTTTTGACTTAGGTCTTTCAGTGCTCTGTCAAACTCTTCACACAGTATCATATGTCCCATTTCATCTTCATCTACCTCCTCTTCCATTTCCATAATATTGTCCTCAAGAACATCACCCCTGTATAGACCCTCTATATACTCCTTCCACCTTCCTGCTTTCCCTTCTTTGCTTAGAACTGGGTTTCCATCTGAGCTCTTGATATTCATGCAAGTGGTTCTCTCTTACCCCTCATGAGATAAGACTCTACATCCTTACATTTGTCCTCTAGCCATCCCTGCTTAGCCATTTTTCACTTCCTGTCGATCTCATTTTTGAGACATTTGTATTCCTTTTTGCCTGCTTCATTTACTGCATTTTTATATTTTCTCGTTTCATCAATTAAATTCAATATTTCTTCTGTCACCCAAGGATTTCTACTAGCCCTCGTCTTTTTACCTACTTGATCCCCTGCTGCCTTCACTATTTCATTCTTCAAAGCTACCCATTCTTCTTCTACTGTACTTCTTTCCCCCATTCCTGTAAATTGTTCCCTTATGCTCTTCCTGAAACTCTGTACCACCTCTGGTTTAGTTAGTTTATCCAGGTCCCATCTCCTTAAATTCCCACCTTTTTGCAGTTTCTTCAGTTTTAATCTACAGTTCATAACCAATAGATTGTGGTCAGAGTCCACATCTGCCCCTGGAAATGTCTTACAATTTAAAATCTGGTTCCTAAATCTCTGTCTTACCATTATATAATCTATCTGAAACCTTTTAGTATCTCCAGGGTTCTTCCATGCATACAACCTTCTTTCGTGATTCTTGAACCAAGTGTTAGCTATGATTAAGTTATGCTCTGTGCAAAATTCTACCAGGTGGCTTCCTCTTTCATTTCTTAGCCCCAATCCATATTCACCTACTACGTTTCCTTCTCTTCCTTTTCCCACTGTCGAATTCCAGTCACCCATGACTATTACATTTTCATCTCCCTTCACTACCTGAATAATTTCTTTTATCTCATCATACATTTCATCAATTCTTCATCATCTGCAGAGCTAGTTGGCATATAACCTTGTACTACTGTAGTAGGCGTGGGCTTCATGTCTATCTTGGCCACAATAATGCGTTCACTATGCTGTTTGTAGCAGCTTACCCACACTCCTATTTTTTTATTCATTTTTAAACCTACTCCTACATTACCCCTATTTGATTTTGTATTTATAACCCCGTATTCACCTGACCAAAAGGCCTGTTCTTCCTGCCACCAAACTGCACTAACCTGACTATATCTAACTTTTAACCTATCCGTTTCCCTTTTTAAATTTTCTAACCTACCAGCCCGATTAAGGGATCTTACATTCCACACTCCGATCCATAGAATGCCAGTTTTCTTTCTCCTGATAACGATGTCCTCTTGAGTAGTTCCTGCCCAGATATCCGAATGGCGGACTATTTTACCTCTGGAATATTTTACCCAAGAGGACGCCATCATCATTTAATCATACAGTAAAGCTGCATGCCCTTGGGAAAAATTATGGCTGTAGTTTCGCCTTGCTTTCAGCAGTTCACAGTACCAAAATAGCAAGGCCGTTTTGGTTAGTGTTACAGGGCCAGATCAGTCAATCATCCAGACTACTGCCCTGCAACTACTGAAAAGGCTGCTGCCTCTTCAGGAACCACACGTTTGTCTGGCCTCTCAGCAGATACCCCTCCATTGTGGTTGCACCTACAGTACGGCTATCTGTATCGTTGAGGCACGCAAGCCTCTCCACCAACGGCAAGGTCCATGGTTCATGGGGGGGGGGGGGGGGGGATAAATGCAGGTAATTAGAGTCATAAATAGCTTTTAATGATGACATAATTGAGTAGCTTGAGACCAAAATCAGTGTGTGAAATCAGAAACATGTACATCTTGTTATACAGTCTATACTCAATTTATGAATACAGTTTGAAAATGTCTACCACACTAGTTGCTAATTGTTCATACAAACTAACTTTCATACACAGAAGCCTAGAAGATTCATTTATAATTGATAAATAATACATACTGAGTGCTGAAATAAGAGAATTCTCTGAAATGTATGACTACTAACCGAACCGTGCCTAATTTTATTAGACTTGGTAATTATTTACAATATGGTTCATAGAATGTATCCTTGAACTTTTTAATTTTTCATTTTTCTGTGTTGAACATAATAAATCATCAGTCATAGAACATCAGCCTTCCACAACATTATTTAAAGATAGATAATGTATTGGGAAGTTAATCCCCCTACTTGAAAAAAACATACATTTTTGTGACAAGGACTACATTTCTAAACAAACAGTTCCACAAATTTTTCATATAGGATAATTTCTTGGCTAACAATTTACAAATTTCAGTCACAAGACTAATGTAGTTGACAGATGCTTGAGTACATTACCCAGCACCTATCATCTCTTGTAAGCTGACTGGAGCAACAAGGTTGCAGCCATACAAGAGTTTGGGAGTGGATCCACCCACATCTTTCAGTTTCCTCCCTAGATTTCTCATCACACCCTCCAACAGATAGGTAACTTCCTGTCTAGCTCTCACATAGAATCTTGAAACACTGTTTTATGTACTAAGTATGCTGTTCAATACCTCCCCCACATCACACAGCATATGTTGTGCCTATCTGTATTGAAAACATAAGTACGCACGGTTTATGTCAAAATGGATTAAAAAGTGTTCACATATATGGTACATTAATAAACAGAGCTAAATGCAATGAAAAAATGAACTAGTAAGGTAATACACACAGATATACTAAAGATGTCTCAAAATAACATTTATCTAGCAATTAGCAGATTAGAAGAAATGATGTACACAAGAAAGACAAGTTCGACTGCACTGATGCAGCATCCAAGAAAAATTTATTACTAGATATTTAATGACATTGTCCCATTTCAAAATTGTAAAAGGATCTACCCATTTAGTCATATGCCATATTTGTACTAAAGTCTAAAGCACAAATATATTACAAAACAGAATTATATAGTTGTATGAACCTGCAAATATAGTATATATTTTCTTTCAGACTAGGGATCACATGCATGTTCAAAGGTCTTGTCTTCTATACTTAAAGTTAAATGTACCTGAGATTTTTCCAATTTGCTTTGCCTACATGGAGCTCATCTTATCTTTACACCTACAACGGGCATTTACACAAAATTCTTATTATACTTGATCTTGTCCCTTAATTTCATATATACCACAAAGCAGGCTACCTGTATCAATCAGACAGTTGCTTTCCCACTGATCAATCTGTATTTTAATGTAATGACACCCAAAATCTGAATTATCTTCTCTGTTGTCAGACATTTCATGCAAAAGATCACTTTCAATTTCATCAAATGCCTGTCTTCACAAGGTTTTATCAACTTTACAGGTATCATAACATTACTTTGATTACTCATGTGGTCAGGTAAAGATTGAACAAATTGAATAGATTCCATGGCACAACTAACATCACTTGTTACAGAAGGAACAAACAACACATTGCTGTCCAAAAAAACTTCCTGCTTAGATCCTCTTTCACTTCATTCCACTAACTGAGATACAAATTCTGACTAACCACAGCTATCGTATTCCAGAATGCACCTTAATCTATGTTATCGTCAATCTGGTCCCAAATAAACTTCAAAAAGCTTTCACCTTTATTCTGCAGCCTCACAGATACCTCACCTTTACTGTTTGGATCATTACTCTGCATGCCATTAATGTAAAATTGTTTTAACTGGACTGGTATTCCATGACCCTCACTTACAACATCACATACATCACTTACCTTACATGTATTGTCAACATCATTAGCAAATACCTCTGAAACTTCATTATTATTGAACTCCACAAATACCTAATACTCATCATATTACTCCAAACTAAAATTAATTCATGAACATCATTGACAACTCATGTCTCATCTCCATCAAAGTCACTTACTTCACCTACATTCATTTGCAATAAGCCACCAGTCTCAAACTTACCAACCTCAGTCGCCTCACAGCTCTCATTCACATGTACATCAAAAATACCATCTAATTCATATTCAATATAATCAACACCTGATTTACATACATCAACAACACTGTTTTCCACCCCCGAGAAGAAATCATTGGTACGTATTATATCAAAATTATCATTACCCTTACATTCTGGTTTGTGATTAGCACTTACATCACAGTATCCCAAAACTTTTGATCAAAATATAAATGAGAAATCTGATATTCCTTTTGTTCAGTTTTGGATACACGTGCCTTATCATTAACACTGTTATTATTGTCTAATTGCAAGTATAAATTGGAGGTTCTGTGCTTGTAATGTTTTCTCACCCCAAAACTGTGAACCTTCATTGAGGTGAACTGTTGTTTCCCGAGTAGTTACTTCTATGATTCTTTCTTTTATTAAAATGCTAATGGTTCTCACCCTTATTACCATCCTAATGATGTTCAGAATTTCTCTCTCTACTGACACTTTTATCCTGATAGAAGTTACTGTTATCTCTGTTTCTGTGATTACTCCCATTGTGATTTCTATCACTCCTATTATTATGGAACATACTTCTTTCTACTGCTCTATCCAGCCTGTCAAGATATTGTAAAAATTATTCAAGACCATTGTCAGGTCCATGTTCTAAATTCCACTGCAATCTTTCTGGTAATCTCCTTTTAAGTGCATCATTTCATCAAGTGCACCATTTCATCAAATGGTTTGTCAATATGTGCTAATTTGTTAAGTTTGCTCTTACAAAACCCTTTCAAACTGCCATCCCTATTCCTAGTTGCAGCTATTGTCCACAATAAGCAAAGTCTTTTCTGAAGATTTGAGAGGAGTAAGATTACAATAAACTTTTTTGTTTACTTATCATTTCCTATAGAGATGGCTCCAGTTCTTCTTGTCTAGGGGTCTGATTCTTGAAGCTGAAATTCTCACATTTTAGATCCTCATGGTTGAATTGATGTAAATAATTTTGAAGATTGTTGCTGCAGAATTTTTGTTTTTATGTTAATATATTTTGTCACATTTTGGTATATCACACAGTCTTTTGAATTTTCACATTAATGAAGCTGAAATTACATTGTTCACCCAAAATACAAAAATATGTCCAATCACATCAGAGGCATGTTTACTACTACTTCACTCTGGGATGATAACAGTGTTCCAAAGGGTTTACAATATTTCTTGACAAACAAAATTCTATTATTTCTGATTATACTTTCATAACTTAATCCAGAAATAAACATAATAAACAATACTAGATTGTGTAATTAATAATAGAAATTTTAAATGTTCCAAATAATTCATAATTTCAAATGTTTCTAAAAAAAATTAACTGTACATTCAGAACTAGTGTTTGTCGATTAAAACATCCAAAATAATAATTCCCAGTCATACGTTTTAACTTGAGATATAGCATATTACTTATAAAATTATATGAAATTTTTCAGAAAACAGCTGAGATAATACTGACCTGTCCAAAATCTGACAAACATTACTGGCATCAACTGCTACCGTTGAGGAAAAGTAATGTTAGAGGAGGATGTCCCATTACAAGAGGTCCTAGAACACTTCCCTGTGGTACTGTTGTGTCTGTCTAGCCCCACTACAATATTTTCCAAGAAAATGGGAATCAGCTGATTCTGTACTCAATGCTACACAAATCTGCGCTGGTTTACAGACAAGAGATTGAATTTTTCCAGGAAATTTGTAATTCTCTGTTTCACGACTGTCTCTATTACTTTTGAAAACATAGATAACAAAGCTTTTGGTCTATAATTTCCCATTTCATATATATTGCCATTTTTATATAGTGGTTTTCTTTTTGAAATTGTTAATCTTGAGGAAGCACTCTTTCCGATAATGCTATATTAATGATGTGTGAGAGCAGTTCTAATATGACACTAGTATAGTTTATTCTGACTGAAGCAGGTACTTCAACAGTCCCTGAAGACATTTCATTCATCTTTGTTTTCATTATTCTTAGAACTTTTTATTTATTTGTGGAACATACCAATACTGAATTGACACCTTGTTTCCTTTGGAACAGAAGTTCCACTATTCCTAAGGCTGTTTTTACTTAGGTTGACTCTTGTATTTATGAGGTAGTCATTTATGTCATTTGCAAGCATAAGACTTCTGAGTAACACACCATGAACATCTTTTAAAACAAAGTCCTCTTGACTTTTAACATTTTTGTTTATTTATTTTTTTTACTACAACCATTTTGCTTTGTTGTGTTTTCTGGTGCTAAAATTACTTTGGCATTGTCCATTGTTTTACCTTCTTAAATCACCTTCCTACAAATGTTCTTATGTGTCTCCACATCATCTGTGAAGTGTTTATCTTTGTTGTCTTTTTTGATTTGACTGAGATGGTTTAGAGTTTGACTAGATACTTTGATAGCAGGTGATATCAACTGGCTGTAGTTCCTTGGCATGACATTGATTTTTGTAAGCTTTTTCGAAAAATGCACCTCAAATAGGCACATGAAAGTACTAGAAAAAGCATTTATGCATCATCAGTTGTTGTTTTTGAAAATAAATTTCCCACATTTCCTGTATTAACATCTGAATATAAGTATTAACTTTTTCTTTGCAGAAATGCCTTTTATATTCCCACTTTTATTTTATTACCTTGGGTAAAGAAGAATTTATAATGTGGTGAGTGTGTTGAGACCTAAAAGACAGTAACAGTGGAACAGTGGAACATGGGACATGACATCACATCACTGCTATTGAAATTGCTCGTCAATATTTTATAAAGTTTTAGTCTTCAGTTACCTATTTTAAAGTTTATTTGTGTTAATATTTGCTGTAAAAGCAACTCATTAGTGGATTTTCATTAATCTCAGTCTTTCTTCCTGTGTTATTGACTCAAGTGGTCTATTATTTGAGAGTGTGCTTACATTATTCGTCTAAGCCTCACGCCTCAGTAGTGTGTTTACATTTTGCATCATGCACTGCAGCTGTAGAGGTTATAGAGCTAAGTACTGACAAACTTATTTGTGCACTGTTATACAGTTATTAAATTTAATAGTTTTCAGCTGTGTTTCATGGCATTTGTGGTGAAATAATGATGTAATAAACTTTTGTAAACATTCACTTACTATGTTTTTTAGAGTTTTCTGTGCATTGAAATCATTTGCTAAATTTTGTTCTTTAGTTTTCAAGTGACGTTTTGTATTGTTTCTAGTGAAATATTTCAGTAAAATTTTCATTCAGCGTTTTAACTTCGTTTATTGTTCCAGCGGCCATTTGAATTTTTTGGTTTCAGCTAATAATTTTGTGAAGTTTCATTGGTATTGGTATTAGCTGAGGTGTAGTAGTATTAATACAAGTAGTTACTTTCTTAGTAGACAGATAATTTCAAGACTGCTATTCTTAGTTCTAGAGATAGTTCTACTGGTGTAACAGAACTTTGGTAACATAGACGTATAGCTTCTTTCAGTAACTGTAAAATTTTACCATGAGTGAGAAGTGTGGGCTCTGTCTTACATTTGTGAGTAGTGGGTTATGGTGTGGGATTTTTAAAAGTATTTTCATTGGGGGGAATGCAATGGGGAAGCCAGTGGGCATTCTAGTGAGATATTTTCCTGGGAATGCAGAATCTGTAGTTGAAATAAGTTGACAGAGGAACAAGAGTGTAAAATCTGTGCCATTCAGGTGCAGTTAAAATGCACAAAGGAGGAACTAGATAGGTCAAGGAGGGTGAAGGGTGGTGGAGAATGGAAATGGGAGATGGAAAGAAGGCAGCTAGGAAGAGGAGTTATTAAGGGAGTTATACTTTGTGTATATGCAATAGATTTGACCAACTGTCAGAGTTGAGTGGAGAGGAGCCTCGTCTAGCTGTAGATGTAGGGAGCATGCAGCAGTCTGCAGCAATTAGGAGGCCTAGGTCAGTTGCAAAGTCTAACAGAAAGAAGAAGGTTCTGCTGCTAGGTAGTTCTCACAGTAGAGGTGTGGGCCAGCAGTTTCAGGAAGTGTTGGGGAGTGAGTACCAGATTACCAGCATTGTGAAGCCGAGTGCAGGGTTGGCTCAAGTGACTGACAGCATAGGGGAGTTACGCAGGAATTTTATGAAGGAGGATCAGGTAATGATTGTGGGTGTAACAGGGAACAGTCTTGATAGGGACAGAGAATAAAGATAGCTACTGAAACTGGTGGCACCAATGTGTATTTCGTGCTACTGTTTCAGTGTCATGATCGGCCTCACCTTAATGTGGCTGTTAGGTGCATTAACATGGGGTTGGGGAGGGCCCTGATGGCAGAGGGCATGGGACACATCTCAGTGGTGCCATTTGGGTCTATCAATAGATCAGGATTCATGAGACATGACCCGCACCTCAGTAGGTCACAGTGTAGTGGGTGGTGGTGGTGGTGGTGGTGGGATCACTCACGGAAAAATTCCTGTAGTAGTTGGTGTTAGAGCAGCACCTTTTTTAGATTGAAGTAAGCCGATAGGTATACCTGCTTAAAGGAAGTCCACTAACTGAGGGCTCACCTTCCAAGGATGTAATGTTTCCAAGAAGAGAAGGAATTGGCATATTTCATCAAAATGTAAGAGATATTAGAGATAAAGTTAGTGAACTGCTTATAGATGTTGACTCTGAAATTATTGGTATATCAGAGCACCACTTAAATAATTTGACAATTCAGAGGCTTCCTTTACCAGGATACAGATTAGCTGTTTTTTCTTTTTTCAAGGAGTTCCTTGCAGGATGGGGGAGTGACTATGTACATATAAAACAGTATTCCATTTGAGTCCATAGACGTATCATGACACTGCTCTGAACAGATATTTGAATGTTGTGCAGGGCAGTTGAATTTAGTGAAACTAAACTTCTAATTGTTGTTGTTTATAGGTTCTCTAACTCTGACTTCAGAGCAATTCTGCTCAAGCTAGAGGGTTCTTGATTCATTTTGTAGGAAGTGCCAGAAATTAGTTATATGTGGTGACTTCAATATTAATTTTGTATATGATGGTGCAAGAAAAAGGTCGCTGGTAGATCTCATAAATTCACAAGATCTGATGTAGACTGTGTTTTTTCCAACTAGGGTGCAAGGGAACAGTAGCACAGCCATAGACAGTATTTTTATTCATTCTTCATTACTAGATGAGCATTGTATCAGTAAAAGGGTGAATGGCCTTTCAGACCATGATGCACAAATTTTAACACTAAAAGGATTTAGTACTTAAACAAATGTCATATTTAATTAAAAACTATGTAGGAAAGTTAATCCAACAGCAATAGAGAGCTTCTTAAACCCTGTCAAGGAACAAGAGTGGTGGGATGTTTATAATGCCGATAACATAAATGATATATATAATGCTTTCCTTAACTCTTTTCTCATGCTCTTTGAGAGTTGCTTTCCATTAGACCGTTCTAACAGGGTACTAGCTGCAATAGGCAGCCCAGGTGGCTGACTAGTGGGATAAGGATATCTTGTAGAACAAAGCAGGAATTATATCAAAATGTTACAAGTAGTCACAATCAAGATACATTATACCATTACAAACAATTTTGTAAGGTGTTTAAAAATGTTATTTGGAAGGCAAACAGTGTGTAGTATGCAAATAGAATAGCTAATTCACAGGATAAAACAAAAACCATATGGTTAGTTGTGAAGTAAGTATCTGGTAAGCAGCACAAGGTCGACGATATGAAATCAGTTTGCAGTAAAAATATTTCTGTTACTGATAAATCAGATATATGTACAGTATCTAACAATCATTTTCTGAGCATTGCTGGTGAGATAAATAAAAATTTAGTTTCTACAGGGAATTATATAACTTTCTTGGCAAATGCCTTTACGAGATTGATGTCTGAAATACTCCTCTGTGATACAGACAAGATGGAGACTGAGTCAATAAGTAAATCACTGAAGACTAAGTACTCTCTTGGTTATGATGGAGTGTCTAGTAGAATGTTAAAGTACTGTGCTGCCCATGTTAGCCCTGTATTTAGCCATATTTGTAATTTTTACTTTAGGAATGGTCGGTTTCCTGAACGATTAAAGTAGTCAGTAGTAAAGCCACTTTATAAAAAGGGAGAAAGGGATAATGTAGATAATTTTAGGCCTGTTTCTTTGCCATCAGTGTTTGCAAAAGTTATTGAAAAGTCTGTTTATGTAAGGATAAGTGATCATTTTATATCACACAATTTGCTATCAGATGTACCAGCTTTATAAGTCATTTAACAACTGAAAATGCTATATTCTCTTTTCTCTGTGAGGTACTGGATGGGTTAAACAAAAGGTTTTGAATGCTTGGCATATTTTTTGATTTAACTAAGGCATTTGATTGTGTTGATTACAAAATATTGCTCCAGAAGTTGGACCATTACGGAATACGGGGAGCAGCTCACAATTGGTTCACCTCTTACTTTAGCAACAGACAGCAAAAGGTCATTATTCACAATGTTGATAATGACTGTGATGTTGGGTCTGAGTGTGGTGCGGTCAAGTGGTGGGTGCCCCAGGGATCAGTGCTAGGGTCACTCCTGTTGCTTATGTATATAAATGATATGCCCTCTAGTATTACAGGTGGCTCTAAAATATTTCTGTTTGCTGGTGACACTAGCTTGGTAGTAAAGGATGTTGTGTGTAACATTGGCTCAGTTTCAAATAGTGCAGTACATGACCTAAGTTCATGACTTGTAGAAAATAAACTAATGCTAAATCATGGTAAGACTCAGTTTTTACAGTTTCTAACATGCAGTTCAACAAAACCTGATGTTTTAATTTCACAGAATGGGCATATGATCAGTGAAACTGAACAGTTCAAATTTCTAGGTGTTCCGATAGATAGTAAGCTGTCGTGGAAAGCCCACGTTCAGGATCTTGTTCAAAGCCTTGATACTACCATTTTTATTTATTCGAATGGTATCTGAAGTGAGTGATCATTCAACACAAAAATTAGTCTACTTTGCTCATTTTCATTCATTTATGTTGTATGGTATTATATTTTTGGGTATCTCTTCACATTCTAAAAGGATATTTTTGGTTCAGAAACGGGCGGTTTGGGAAATTAGTGGTGTAAGTTTACGAACCTCATGTCAACCCCTGTTCATGAGTCTGGGTATTTTGAAATTGGCTTCTCAATATACATATTCCTTACTGTCATTTCTTGTTAACTATCTTAGCTTATTTCCAAGAATAAACAACTTTCACTCGGTTAATACTCAGCAGAAATCAAACCTGCATTTGGATCGGACTTCCTTAACTCTTGTGCAGAAAGGTGTGCAGTATACTGCTACATCCATTTTCAATAAGCTACCATTCAAATTCAAAAATCTTATCAGTAATCCACACTCTTTCAAATCGAAACTGAAGAGTTTCCTCATGGTTCACTCCTTCTATTTTGTTGAGGAGTTCCTTGAAAAAGTAAGTTGATTCTTGTTATATTATTGATTGTGTTTGCTTAAACTTATGGACTGGCTTTTTTTCAGTTCACAAACATTTATTTTTATCTGTTATTACTTTTACATTGTAATTTCATGTACTGACATGTTCCATGGCCTTGGAGATTTGCTCCTCAAGTTGGTCCTAAGGAACTTGACGTGCAAATAAATAAAAAAAATAAAAACCTAAGTTTACATTTTGTGCCTCAATGATATTATTTTCCATACTTGTAAAGATATTATCTAAAAGGGAAGATGAAAACTTTGTTATTCTACTGAGATTCAAAGAGTGGTTTCATGTGGAAGCAGTTTTACCAATTGGTGATCTATGTATTGCTATGACAGTTAGTTTTTTGCTCTTCTCCTCAGTTTTTATCTTTATGGCACTTGATTCAAAATGTGTCTCAGTATTTAGATGGTCCATTTCTGTTTTTTTTTTTTTTAACTGTAATACTGTTTTTTGTATGAATGCATACTCCACCATTTTACATACACTGCATCAGTAATGAGACTTAATTCACTTTCCTTGCACCAGTTTTCTGATAAAGAAATACATTAAACATCAGCAAAATTATTTGTAGCTACTTCTAAATCCAACACTTTGTTCTTGAGGCACTGTGTATTTTGACACTTTATCCTGAGCATTTTGCAAGTATTTTTGTTTTTGTCATTACCTGGTAATGTGCTGTTTTTTTCCCGATGTTTGTCACTTATCTGCAATACGGACTGTGAAGAAAGAAAGATAATTCCAGAAAGATCTGTATCTCTGCTTTATTGTTGTTCTAAGGCCTTTGACTTCGTTGAGTGCAATAAATTATGAGAGTACCAGATCACCTCATTTACTTCATACAAATTTATATTCTGGCCAAGAAGCCACAGTGAGAACCATATATGGAGCAATTAAAGGGATCAAGATTCAGAAAGGAATACAGCAAGGCTGCTTATTGTCACCTTATTTATTCAGTGTGTACACAGAGAACATTATGAGGAATGTCAGGTTACTTGAAGAAGAAATTGAAATTAAAACAGCTGGGATAAAAACAAATAACTTTTGATGTGTATATGATACCATACTGAGAGCAGAAAGCGAAGAGGAACTAAAGATACTCTTACTGAAGGTGCATGAATAAAGCGCAAAGACTGGCATAATGCCAAATTTCAAGAAAATGAAAATTATGGCAACTACGTCTATCACTTTCAGTTTCTACTTTCAGTTACCTCAGCTGTAATGTTTCTTGTGATGGTGATTGCAGCCACAAAATCAAGAGACCCATGTTATTTGCAGAAAGGTAATGTCCATCCATGACAATGCTTTAAGGAGTAGAGGCATAACTTTAACAACAAATATTTGTGTAGTAAGGGCTATGGTGTTTCCAGTTGTGATATGTGTATGTGAAGCCTGGACCATAAGAAAAGGTGAATGGCATAGAATAGACAACTTAGAATTGTGTTGTTGGAGGAAACTTTACTCCTTAGAGTTCCACAGAGCACAAAGAAAATGAGTAGATTAGTATACAGCAAATACAACCAGGTTACTCCTTGGAAGCTTTATTACTTAAACAAAAACTGATCTACTTTTAGTACATAGTGAGAAGATATGATTTGCTAGGAAAGACATTAATGCTGGGAAAGATTGAATGAATGAAGAGAAGAGGGCGGCAAAGGATGATATGGCTCAATGACATCACTTATGTAGGAGAATCCAACTTAGAAAGGCTGTAAGACAAAGTGTAGGACAGAAGAAATTGGCATGCTTTTAGTTCATGGGATCATGGAGAGTCAAAATTGTGTAAATAAGTAGAGAGACAGAGAGAGAGAGAGAGAGAGAGAGAGAGAGAGAGAGAGAGATGCGTGTGTGAATCTTTGCAATTTTAAGTAAATGAATGTACAGCAGTATGGAGATGTGGTTCTGCATTGTGTATATGAGTTTTATACATCAGGATATGAATTTAAGAAGCAAAAAATATACTTAAAAGTCTGGGAACACTTTCAGTTATTTATTGCACAAGAACTAAACATTGTACAAATGTCATACATATTGCATTTTGGAAAGAATCTCTGAAAGTTTTTATTTTTTTTTTTTTTTTTTTTTTTTTTTTTTTTTTTTTTTTTTACAAACATTCAATATGCAAACCATGAATGACCCGGCAGATGTCAGTATGGTAATCGAATTATTGCCATACCCGTCCCAGCATGGCCTAATCGCCTTTGGCAGCTGCTTCCCATATTCTCTCCTGGAGCTCTGCTACATCACGTGGTAGAGGCAGTACATACACCAGATCTTTAATGTGTCACCACAGAATAAAGTCACATGGAGTGAGCTCTGGTAATCGGGAAGGCCATTTCATGAAACAGTTGTCCCCTTTCATAGCATGGCCGATCCATAGATGTGGCAGCTCCGTGTTCAGGTACCCACGAACTTCACGATGAAAATGGCATGGAGCCCCATCCTGCTGAAAGGCAAATGGAGAGTCCAATTGCATTTGAGGCATCAGCCGTTGCTGCAGCATGTCCAAGTAGGAATATCCAGTGACAGTGCTCTTGGTGCAGGAGAATGACCCATACAGCTTTTGACGTGACAAGGCACAAAAAACATTTATGTTTTGGGAATCACGCTCAAATTCAATGCATTCGTGTGGATGTTTTGTACCCCAGATTTGACAATTATGCCTGTTCACTTTCCCGTTAGTATAAAAAGTGGCTTTGTCACTAAAAATTAAATGATCAACAGTGCCATACCCATCCTCATTCAATTGTTGCAACTGCAAACAAAACTCAAAATGCTTATCTTTGCACATTGTCATTGAGCATCTGCACTAGCTCCAATTTGAATGGTTTCATAGACAGCTTCTGTCGCAGAACTTTCCACACTGTCATTGGAGCCATTTTGAGTTCACAGATGCACAATGCACTGATTTCTTTGGACTCGTTATGAATGTCTCTCATACATGCTCCACATTCATTTCGCTCGCAATGGGATGTCCGCTCTTCTTTGTTGGGCACAAGCAACCCATCATAATGAATTTGTTGTGCCAGTGGTAAATGGCCTTCCTTGTTGGTGGCTTCTTACCATACTTGGTTCTAAACAGCCATTGAACAGCTGTAGCACACTTGTTTTTGTCAAACTCCAACACACAGAAAGCTCCCTCCATGTCTGAACTCATCATGTTTGCAACTAGTGCTGACTATCGGCAAATCACCAAACTACACTGTGGTGGTATACTGACAAAAATCTTTCAGGGTTTCTCTTCAAAATGACATATGTATGATATCTGTAAAATGTTTACTTCTTGTGCAATAAATAATGGAATGTGTTCTTGAACTTAATGTACACCATATATTTCAGTAATTCACAAATTTAAAGAGGGCATTCATTTATTTTTATTTTTTTGTCTGAATCATATTATATAAAAATCTGGTCTAAAGGAATTGGCAATGTGGTTGGTTCAAAACACAAAATATAGGATAGTATAGATCAAAATCATACACTGAGTGGCAGAAATATGATTCCAACCAATCAGAAGATAGTGATTTAATGTGCACTGATTCTGTGGGTAGGGTTGCAACCAGGAGTCTGGGGAATATGTGCTTAGCTCTTGTGATGAATGAACAAGTCACACGAAGCTCTGTAAAAATGTATTAATCATGAGTAATTGTAAAATTTAAGAGAACGTACAGTAAATTATGAACACGCAAATGCTAGCTTTTGTATAGGTAGACTGAAACTTTATTTTGAGTAACTAAAATGCTGCATGGCATGCTGTGCAGTTGTAACTGGAAACTTATGGTCTGATATGAACATTTTCAAAGCAATGTGGGAGCTTTCAAACTATAGAAAATCTTAGAATGCAGGCTTTCATGGCTGTGTTTGCACTATTGCTGATATTTGATTTATGGGCATAAGGCCATCATCCAAGGTCAGTCACCATCCCAAGCAGAAAAGAGGAGTTATCGAAACATTGGTGGACCACAGCAAAAGAATCTGTGAGCCACTGTACTTGGAGGACAAGCTTCTTCATTTAAGAATGGCCATTAGAAGAAATGAGATAAATAAGACATTACATCTTAAAAAGTCTACAGCTTATAACGAAAAAGAATGAACTAAAGGGATAGTTTTCCTTCAATTTGCAAACACTGTCACAGGCTACACCAGCAAATTACTCAGAAAACACTGTATTGATACAGTGTTGAAACCAATCAGAAAGGTGCACTAATACTTTAACACTGCAAAGGGCCTACACTCATTGCTTGCCACAGCAAGAGTAAATAGAATCACTTGCACTAGTAGTCAAATATACATAGAAACTGCAAAAAGGAGCATTAACACCCACCTTAAGAACCACAAGAGCAATTGTTGCCCATGCAAGACAGGTAAATCATCATGACAAATCTTGCACTAGGATGAGGAAACCACAAAATTCATTTATCTGACACTGTGGTTTTAGCAAGACCTAATAATTACTATGTTGGGATGCACAGAGATGGCATAGAAATTCAAAAGTACAAAAAAGTTTTCAACGGCAATGAAGAATGATTGAAATTAGACAAGTTGTGGGCTTCACTGCTAAAAAAGCAAACAGAGCCAACCCTACCCCCTGCAGGCTCCAAAGCATATGTCAGTGTGACTCTGTGATCTGTGTGTCATCTGTTCAAGGCAATAAAAATTGGCCTTTGTCTGGATACACACAAACAGTTCTGTTTGTACCCTCCTGAAATGTTTAGTGTGGGTAACTTTTTACAGAATTTTTAGATGAGAAACACTATATGTCGTACCAGGGCAGGCATGTATGCTGCAGAAGTATCACCCAAAGGTTAGTAGAACATTCTTATGTAGGTGCAACAAACCATACTTCCTCACACAGGCTGTGTCATTCACAATGGTAAAATCCAATGTGAACACGGTAAGGTGTATCACATAGGGATATTGTGGAAGTTAATCAGGACTGTGTTAATGTAAAGATGATGGTGGGCAAGTAATTAAGTAGTGAATCATCAGATTGTAACTATGTAATTCAGCAGTGAACAGTAATCATTGTGAATTTATTTCAGGAGTATTTGTAAATAATATGTGGCATCAGTGAATGCATTAGGAATAAATTGCCCATATCTTGCAACGTTGTGTGTCAGTGTCTTCAACTGACATGCATATATTTCCATTTTACAATGCTCCACTATGTTTGAAATTTTAGATTTTCAGTTCACAGTGATAACAGACAGACAAGCCTGACATGGTAAGGATGCATCATTTCAATATGAATGCAATGATTAGGTTGAATCAACCTTTTGACACAGTGCATGTTGTTTTTTGAGGTGGGTTCCCTTGGCCGCACTGTTCTTTGCTTGCATTGCACATCCATTTTGCTGTTATCAAATTTCTAGCGCCAAAACTACATTTGTTTCAATGAGCCTACAATTGTTTCATAAATGTCAAGTTGATGACATGAACTGCAGATGGGGATATTTTCTTTAAATGCAAAATTTACACTTTGCACTTCAGTTGCCAACAATGTAGCTGTCAAAACCTCTGTGTTGGAGTGTAATGGTGCAGCTACCTCCATTTACAGGTGATGTTACAGTCACAAACTTTCACCATCTTATCTAATTCGTTTCAAACAGGGTATTTACAAACACTTAAGAGCTCTCGTTACCTTACCTCCATACTGATTGAACTGCTTTTGTACTTGAGGATCTGTGTAGTAATGGGATACTTAGACAACTTCAGTTTGGATTTTAGGAGGGCTACTGTACTACAGCAGCTTTTTATACTTTCACTGAGTACACAGTGCAGTTTTAAATGATAAAATTTATGCACCTTATCAAAGGCATTTGATAGTGTCAGTCACAACATTCTATTAGAGAACTCAAGTTTTTTTGGGATACTTGGTTCAGTAAATACCTGATTTGGTTTCTATTTAAGAAACTGGAAGCAGAAAATTACACTAGCATATAATTAATACAAATTGAGACATTACATTACCTGCCTAAAGAAATCTAAATGATCATTCCACAGGGTTTGATCAAGTCATTACTGTTTCTGCCTGTGTTAATGATCTACCACTTTAGTTTCAGGAAGCAGATTTAATCCAGTGGATAATGCACCCAAAACTGTCAAGCAGGTCAAAAAGGCATCAGTAGAGAAAATAATAAATGATGTTTCTGTTAAAGATATTAGTTGGTTATACACAAATGGACTAAAGATACCCATTACACAACTTTAAACACTCAGAATTGCAGTAAATTTATTCACTGATGAAATTTGTTGCCTACAATCCATTGCAATTTGAGAATAATACAATTATTCATAAATACAGTGCTAGAAGTCAAAATGATCTGCACTTTACTCTGATGAACATTAGATTGGCTCATAAAGGAGTGAAATGTACAGATATAAAGCTCTTTGACAATTTGCATATGAAAATAAAATGTTTCTCAAACAGTAAAAGTGTGACCAAATGTAAATTAAAGTTGTTTTCATTTCTTATTAGTCCCTCCAATCTCTTACTGAACTGACACATTCCATACCAAAATGTTTACCATGAATATTAGAACATGGATATAACTCTCAAACTAACTAATTAAATTATGCAAAAGAATGGTGAGTGGGGAAAGCACTGGTTTTCGTTTTATTTGGTTTGTTTTTTGTTGCTTTAAGACACAAAACAACAGAATCATAAACACCAATGGCATAACTTAAAATGGTCAATTACCGAATGAATCAAAATCAATAATACTCAGGGCCTAATTGACTGGAATATAGGGATAGCTAAAAACAATCACTACCCCTTCAGAGAGGTTGCTCAAATGGTTGAAAATTAAATTTCCTTCATCATATTTCTTGATGAGTAAAAAAGTAAAACGTGGTCAACATCTCATGCTGCATCTGCTAAAATATGTGATAATTTAATTGGCAAACATACATTAAAAAATAAACAGTTATAAAATCAGCATTTGGTCAGAAAATGGTGCACTATAAATGACTGGTTGCAGTAAGCAAGAGTGGTGCTGGGTCTCCACTTAACGAATGATGGTGGTTTAAGCAACAGTGCCCAACATGCAGCCTAGCTAAAAATATCTCCTCACAATGAGAGGGATGAGGGGAAGTCATCCAAACCATTGGGAGGTGTTTTGTTTGCCAGAGGTTGTTTCCATATAGAGAAGATCTGTGTTCATGTGAGAGTGACACAATGTTCCTACATGCAGCAACACAAAGATCATCCAAAGGGACAGAATAGCTAAAAGGTCTACATAGTTGGACTGTAGGCTTGACAGCAGCATCCGCAGCTTCATTCTCCAACATTCCAACATGAACAAAGACCCACGTGAACACCACATTGGCTCCATCATCAGTGATTGAGCAGAGGCATTCATTGATTTGTTGTACTAAAGGGTGGTATGTGTATAGCGCACAGAGGCTCTGGAGGGCACTAAGTGAAACAGAACATAATACACAATTGAGTAGCCTGTGTTATTGGATATACTGGGTGGCCTCATAGAGGGCAGAAAGTTCTGCAGTAAAAATTGAGCACTATTTGAGAAACCAGTATCTCAAATGTTTATTACCAATGATGAAGGCATGTCCAATACCACAGTCCCTCTTGGAGCTAAGTGTAGATGAAGGTTCTGTCTCCAAGTTGCGTGCACAAGAAACTTACAGCAATATGTTGAATCTAGAGTAGTGTCCTAGGGAGACAAACTAATTCCAAGATGAATGTGGACCTCTGCATGAAGTCAATTTGATGAAGGTCTCTCACCCATCAGAGATATGGCAGGTGACGTAAGATTAAGCTTCTGAGGCAGTATGTGAAAGCGAACTCCAGGGGACAACAAAGAAGTTACACTTACCCTGCATTGCTGGTCAAGGAAGCAATCAAAAAAGGATACATAGTATGAATGGTTGGGCGTAGAGGACAGATGGCTTGCATATTTGATGAGAAGAACATCTCACCAATATGACAGCAATTTGGCAGGTCTGCATAGAAACTCATAACTGGGCTAGTGTAGAAAGCTCCAGTGGCCAACTTACAGGTATGTTTTGATGGTGGACTGAGTTGAAATGACATAAAATAGATGGTTGTGCAGATGAGTAAACTAGACATCTATAGTCCACTTTTGATTGGACAGATTGGTATAAGTGGAAGAGGATTTTTAAATTTCACACCCTGTGAAGTTCCATTTAAAATACAGAAGTTATTTAGAGATTTGGTACAATATGCTGCCAGATATGATGTTTGGGAGGACCAACAGTTTCCTATTGAATGGGAGCCCCAAGAATTTCATGATTTCAATAAATGGAAGGACAATAGGACAGATGTATGGATGGTGGAAGAAACTCTTTACACTGTAGAAGTTCAGACAGTTTTTTTCAGTGGAAAAGTGGAAGCCATTGTTGATGAGCCACGAATAGAGAAAGTTGAGACATTGCTGAAATTGTTGCTCAAGTAAACAGGTCCTTGAGAGCTGCTGTAAATCACAAAGTCAGTGACAAAAAGAGACCCTGAGATGCCTTGCAGGAGACAGTCCATGGCAGGGTTAATTGCTATGGAAAGTAGGGGTATGCACAGCACAGAGCCCTGAAGCACCCTGTTCTCCTCAAAGGATGTGTTCCACAAGACCAAATCTTAAAAACCTCATCTTTTAAAAAGTCTCAAATAAAATGGGGCAGACAGCCTTGGAAGACCCACAAGTGCATTGTACAAATGATGACCATCCTCCAGAAGGTATCTTAAGCCCTCCCCAAATCAAAAAACACAGGTACAGTCTGGCATTTCCATAGAAAATTGTTCATAATATAAGGTGACAGGGCGATGAGATGATCAACTGCAGAGCGGTGCTTACGAAATTCACATTGTGCATTTGTGAGCAAATTCTGAGACTCAAGCCACAATAGCAGCTGACCACTGATCATGCATTTCATCACCTTGCAGACACTGCTAGTGAAGGAAATTGGGTGGTAGCTGGATGGAAGATGTTTGTCCTTACCGGGATTGTGTATGGTGATTACAGTGGCTTCACACCAACATCCGGGAAACGAGCCTTCTGTCCAGATTAGATTACCATGCATAGGAGAAAGTGTTTGCCATGAAGAGATAGGTACTCCAACATCTTAATATGACTATCATCCAGTCCTAGAGTGGAGGATAATGAAAAGGCAAGAGCATGTTCAAGCACCTTCATAGTAAAAACAGTATTGTATTGTTCATGATTATGAGAGGGGAAAGATATCTCCTAAGCCTCCTCCACTCATTTATGAGATAGGAAGGTGAGAAAAAGCACGGGTAGTCAATGTACTTCTTTATTTTTTCATCTTCAATGGAAGCATTAGGTGATACATACTGGATAAGCTGTAGATGTAACAAGAACACTATGAGTAGCCAAGAGGTAAAATCTCACAAAATTCTTCCCAACAGCATCCATTACCTCACTCATACATTGATCATGATGCACTTTTCATATTAAATCCTAAGTAGATGATCTTATCCAGAGTATTCTTATCTCCTTGGCAGCACTACCTTTCTAGCTTGTACAGTGTACTGTCACTGACAAATTAGCATTAAAATATACCAATAGCAGTATCAATGAAATACAAATTTGAAAAGAAGTGACATGACTAGGAATACCCAAGCTTATTTTTAGAGTGATGGGATTTGCCATAAATTTTCTTTTTATAGTTATTTGTGTTTTCATGAAATACTGTTTCTCTTGGCATGTTTGTGAATAGGTCTGAAAGCATCTATCATATTAACATTAATGTCACAGCTGCCTGAGTGCTTACCTCATGACAATACTGCATTTCCCAGCAATGCATCTAAAACCTAAAGTAGTCTTCAGAGTGTTTGCAATGGCACACAAACTCTAAGCTGTAATCAATGGTTTATCTTAGCAAACTAAGTACCAAATCATAATCTATGGGACCAATAAAGGCATAATCTGAAAATAAATACTTCTCCAGAGGAGCTCCCATTTTATTCATAATTATTTGCAGTAGAAATATATGAGCCATAGAAACTATGAAATGTGTAATCTGTAGCAGCTGCAGTAGTTTCTTCCATAAAAATTTCTATATGGGCCTACAAACATTATGAACTGGAGAGTTTTCTAACTCTTCTTCTTTTTAAAAGGTTTGTTTTGCCAAATAATGAGGTTTAATGAGGAAGAAATTTACACCCTTTTTCAGTAATTCCCCCCATGAACCATGGACCTTGCCGTTGGTGGGGAGGCTTGCGTGCCTCAGCGATACAGATAGCCGTACCGTAGGTGCAACCACAACGGAGGGGTATCTGTTGAGAGGCCAGACAAACGTGTGGTTCCTGAAGAGGGGCAGCAGCCTTTTCAGTAGTTGCAAGGGCAACAGTCTGGATGATTGACTGATCTGGCCTTGTAACAATAACCAAAACGGCCTTGCTGTGCTGGTACTGCGAACGGCTGAAAGCAAGGGGAAACTACAGCCGTAATTTTTCCCAAGGGCATGCAGCTTTACTCTATGATTACATGATGATGGCGTCCTCTTGGGTAAAATATTCCGGAGGTAAAATAGTCCCCCATTCGGATCTCCGGGCGGGGACTACTCAAGAGGATGTCGTTATCAGAAGAAAGAAAACTGGCGTTCTACGGATCGGAGCGTGGAATGTCAGATCCCTTAATCGGGCAGGTAGGTTAGAAAATTTAAAAAGGGAAATGGATAGGTTGAAGTTAGATATAGTGGGAATTAGTGAAGTTCGGTGGCAGGAGGAACAAGACTTCTGGTCAGGTGACTACAGGGTTATAAACACAAAATCAAATAGGGGTAATGCAGGAGTAGGTTTAATAATGAATAGGAAAATAGGAATGCAGGTAAGCTACTACAAACAGCATAGTGAACGCATTATTGTGGCCAAGATAGATACGAAGCCCACACCTACTACAGTAGTACAAGTTTATATGCCAACTAGCTCTGCAGATGACGAAGAAATTGAAGAAATGTATGATGAAATAAAAGAAATTATTCAGATTGTGAAGGGAGACGAAAATTTAATAGTCATGGGTGACTGGAATTCGAGTGTAGGAAAAGTGAGAGAAGGAAACATAGTAGGTGAATATGGATTGGGGGACAGAAATGAAAGAGGAAGCCGCCTGGTAGAATTTTGCACAGAGCACAACATAATCATAACTAACACTTGGTTTAAGAATCATGAAAGAAGGTTGTATACATGGAAGAACCCTGGAGATACTAAAAGGTATCAGATAGATTATATAATGGTAAGACAGAGATTTAGGAACCAGGTTTTAAATTGTAAGACATTTCCAGGGGCAGATGTGGACTCTGACCACAATCTATTGGTTATGACCTGTAGATTAAAACTGAAGAAACTGCAAAAAGGTGGGAATTTAAGGAGATGGGACCTGGATAAACTAAAAGAACCAGAGGTTGTACAGAGATTCAGGGAGAGCATAAGGGAGCAACTGACAGGAATGGGGGAAATAAATACAGTAGAAGAAGAATGGTTAGCTTTGAGGGATGAAGTAGTGAAGGCAGCAGAGGATCAAGTAGGTAAAAAGACGAGGGCTAGTAGAAATCCTTGGGTAACAGAAGAAATATTGAATTTAATTGATGAAAGGAGAAAATATAAAAATGCAGTAAATGAAGCAGGCAAAAAGGAATACAAACGTCTCAAAAATGAGATCGACAGGAAGTGCAAAATGGCTAAGCAGGGATGGCTAGAGGACAAATGTAAGGATGTAGAGGCCTATCTCACTAGGGGTAAGATAGATACCGCCTGCAGGAAAATTAAAGAGACCTTTGGAGATAAGAGAATGACTTGTATGAATATCAAGAGCTCAGATGGAAACCCAGTTCTAAGCAAAGAAGGGAAAGCAGAAAGGTGGAAGGAGTATATAGAGGGTCTATACAAGGGCGATGTACTTGAGGACAATATTATGGAAATGGAAGAGGATGTAGATGAAGATGAAATGGGAGATATGATACTGCGTGAAGAGTTTGACAGAGCACTGAAAGACCTGAGTCGAAACAAGGCCCCCGGAGTAGACAATATTCCATTGGAACTACTGACGGCCGTGGGAGAGCCAGTCCTGACAAAACTCTACCATCTAGTGAGCAAGATGTATGAAACAGGCGAAATACCCTCAGACTTCAAGAAGAATATAATAATTCCAATCCCAAAGAAAGCAGGTGTTGACAGATGTGAAAATTACCGAACTATCAGCTTAATAAGTCACAGCTGCAAAATACTAACACGAATTCTTTACAGACGAATGGAAAAACTAGTAGAAGCCAACCTCGGGGAAGATCAGTTTGGATTCCGTAGAAACACTGGAACACGTGAGACAATACTGACCTTACGACTTATCTTAGAAGAAAGATTAAGGAAAGGCAAACCTACGTTTCTAGCATTTGTAGACTTGGAGAAAGCTTTTGACAATGTTGACTGGAATACTCTCTTTCAAATTCTAAAGGTGGCAGGGGTAAAATACAGGGAGCGAAAGGCTATTTACAATTTGTACAGAAACCAGATGGCAGTTATAAGAGTCGAGGGACATGAAAGGGAAGCAGTGGTTGGGAAGGGAGTAAGACAGGGTTGTAGCCTCTCCCCGATGTTGTTCAATCTGTATATTGAGCAAGCAGTAAAGGAAACAAAAGAAAAATTCGGAGTAGGTATTAAAATTCATGGAGAAGAAATAAAAACTTTGAGGTTCGCCGATGACATTGTAATTCTGTCAGAGACAGCAAAGGACTTGGAAGAGCAGTTGAATGGAATGGACAGTGTCTTGAAAGGAGGATATAAGATGAACATCAACAAAAGCAAAACAAGGATAATGGAATGTAGTCAAATTAGGTCGGGTGATGCTGAGGGAATTAGATTAGGAAATGAGGCACTTAAAGTGGTAAAGGAGTTTTGCTATTTGGGGAGCAAAATAACTGATGATGGTCAAAGTAGAGAGGATATAAAATGTAGGCTGGCAATGGCAAGGAAAGCGTTTCTGAAGAAGAGAAATCTGTTAACATCCAGTATTGATTTAAGTGTCAGGAAGTCATTTCTGAAAGTATTCGTATGGAGTGTAGCCATGTATGGAAGTGAAACATGGACAATAAATAGTTTGGACAAGAAGAGAATAGAAGCTTTCAAAATGTGGTGCTACAGAAGAATGCTGAAGATTAGATGGGTAGATCACATAACTAATGAGGAAGTATTGAATAGGATTGGGGAGAAGAGAAGTTTGTGGCACAACTTGACCAGAAGAAGGGATCGGTTGGTAGGACATGTTCTGAGGCATCAAGGGATCACCAATTTAGTATTGGAGGGCAGCGTGGAGGGTAAAAATCGTAGAGGGAGACCAAGAGATGAATACACTAAGCAGATTCAGAAGGATGTAGGTTGCAGTTGGTACTAGGAGATGAAAAAGCTTGCACAGGATAGAGTAGCATGGAGAGCTGCATCAAACCAGTCTCAGGACTGAAGACCACAACAACAACAACATTTCAGTAATTAATTTTTATTTTTTAATATCAAAAAATGATTTACATTTTACTCAGATGAGGCATTTCATCATACACTGATGAATTACACATCATTAAAATATAACAGGCTGTCACTTTTACAACACTGACACAAAGGAAAGTATTAAGTATATAAAAGAGATGAACCTCTTGATCCAAGCACAGTCTCTTCATACAGAAGTACTGTTGACATCAACTATAAGCCTTGAGTTACTTAAATAAATAAAATATTTTTAATGTCACTAACAGAGTAAGTTTGTGCAATGAGAACGTTCAAGTTAAACACATTTTGAAAATGAATGTGCACTATGGAAATGAATTTATGTTGATGGAAAGAAGTCCATATGCCAATTGTGTAAGTTCACATCACTGCCTTGTCACTCCATATTAGTGTTGTGATCATAAAGATCCTGCATTTCATCTTAGAGTTTTGGAGTAACATCTCTAGAGGCCATTTCGTGGGTTTTTACTTGGCTACATGTACCACTTCTCAATGTTTCACTTGGGCAATGTCTGTATGAGTTATCTGCTGTACATTCTCAGTCCTTGAGGGAGAACACCAAGCAGTTAAAAGACAGGGCAATTTCTTTGACGTGATAGTGTGAGCCTTTCAGTATCAATACCAAGTTCAACGAGTTTGTTGTACACTTGGGCTCGGACTTCCACTGGAAGTTCTTTCTTCCTTCCCAGCACCCAAACCAAATCTGAAAAATATAGAAGTACTTTAATAATATGACTGGAAAACAGCATTAAAGACTAACTCTTGCTAACTGTGTGTAGACTGGAGCCAAAAGCCATATCAATGTAAAAACAATTGTCAGATCTTAATTGACTATATATAATTCAGTTATTACTAAGTTCACAGAACATTAGTTATTTCAAACTGAGACACTGATGTCAGGAACATAAGTAGTGATCTAGATTGTACACTGAGGAGAGCAAAAGAGGGCACAGGGATCTCCTATACTTTAAAGTACACCACCCTCAACACTGATTTAATTATTTCTGGTGGTTTCAGAATGTGAGGAATGCAGAAGAGGACACAGGGATCTCTTCTACTTTACAGTACACCAGCCTCAAAATTGATCTGACTATTTCTGGTGGTTTCAGAATATGTTTTTCTCAATCAGACAACCACTAATGGTACTTTCACTTCAAGAACATATTCTACACCAAAAAGCTCTTCTTACAATCACAGGGCTTATAGACAAATAATCCCAATGTCTATTCAGTTCTTATCTAGATGTACAAGTAATATTACAAGCTCTCAACAGGCGTAAATATACTGCTTAGCAGGGCAACAAACAATTCTCTTCTAGTTCACCCTCCATATCCTGCAACTCTGTCTACATGATCTTGCATATAGGTTTGTTCTGGTCCTCATTGATTACTGGAGCTTTCTGTGATTTCTTCCTATCCCTCTCTCCTTGCACCTTTCCTCTCTTCTCACTCTTTAAAACAGTACAAACAATAAATAACAATTCCATGATAGTTAACTATAAACAAATTATACAGAATTAGTTTCTAACAATTGCTTCTCTTTGTTAACATAGATCTTGAACCATTCACATCCCTAATTACTCTCCATCATGATGACATTCACAGAATATAAAAAGTACATGACTGAACAAATGAATCCTTAGTAGTTATCGTCAACTTGTCCGCCCCCAGTAGTTGAGTGGTCAGAGCGACAGACTGTGAATCCTAAGGGCCTGGGTTCGATTCCCGGCTGGGTTGGAGATTTTTCTCCACTCAGGGACTGGGTGTTGTGTTGTCCTAATCAACATCGATGTGCAAGTCGCTGAAGTGGTGTCAAATTGAAAGACTTGCACACGGCGAACGGTCTACCCAACAGGAGGGCTAGTCACATGACATTTAAATTTATCATCAACTTTCTGTTGTGGCCCTGAAGCTGTGTCTGTGATCATGCTGATCTGAACATGAAAGCTTGATACTACACAGATGTATTCTTTTCTGCACCTGCATGAACTCAGCATTTCATAAAGATCAATGATGTCTTATCCTTGGAACATTTACTTTTTGACCACCCTGGACTTTTCACAATTCGTCCATTCATAAGTGACTGTTTACAGGATGATATGACAATAACTATTGTTTGAGGGATAGCAACAAACAGAATAAACAGATCTTTAGGCCAGAAAAAGATAAAAAAGTTTGTGAGACAAGAAATAAGCATGAATCAGAAGAACACTAGAATTTTAAACAATTTGAAAAGGTGTAATTTTAACATTCTTTTGACTGCTTGTTTGTAGTCCAAGCTGCCAGAGCTGCTGATCATGTGTGTGTAAGGTGTACTTACTTCTGTGAATGAATGGTGTGTATTCGTCTTTCTTTTTCTGATGAAGGCTGCGTCGGAAAACTTATGTGTAAGTGTGTTAATTGTGCCTGTCTGCAAGTTAATGTGTCATCTTTACATTAAGTAGCAATATATCTTTTCCTACATTGTTGTTTTTGGATTTAGTAACTTTTGCTTTCTGTGCCTTCAGTTTGTAGTGTCACAATAATTTGTTTTGAAAAATTATGTAATTGTAATTCCTATAGTTTTTACACACTCTCGTCACACCTCCCTTGAGTACTAAGATAAGAAACTTCAATTCTTACAGTTGGACAAATGTTGAAAATTTAGTGTTTTTTTTTTTTTTTTTTTTTTTTTTTTTTTTTTTTTTTTTTTTTTTTTAATAAAAGTGATGAGATCTTTAAGTAACACTTCGCAGTGCTTTTGCAAACAAGCATATAGATGTATGGACACCAGAATATAATGTATTGTAATTGAATAAAAGCTAATTTAAAGAGCTGCTTTCAGCTTCTAAACTGACACAAGCAATCAACTGTTGTGAATCATTAAAAGAACTTTTACTATATTGTGAGATATGACCTGAGGCGTAGCGAGATGATATGACTCCAGCTGTTATAATCCTATGCAAATATTCCTTTTCCAGTATACCTAGAAGTAATGCATGTACCATGTGTATACAAAATTGCCAAATTCTCGTTCATGTAGTATTTCATTAAATTTAATTATTCACAGTATAGTTTATCAACTTCTCATGACAACAGTATATTTAATCCATATGGATACACTTTATTTAAAGAATGTAAATACTTTCGGAGTAAAGACTACTGCTCACCAAAAAAAAAAAAAAAAACAGAACCATCAATTCATTGACAGACACATGCTAAAAAACTATTGTTTTTAAGAGTGACCTAGTTTATTTGAAACTGTGGTTCAGCATGAGGGGGGCAGAAAGGGCCATGGCAGCAGGCACTATAGATGTGCGGGGTGGCAGTGAGCGGCCAAGCTGGATAATCCTGCCTCCAGCATCAGCTTATAGTTCTTGCATCAGGTAACTGCATCATCACTGGGACTACACAGGTACAATATGTAAGATTTCAGAGAAATTGGACAAATGGAAGTGATTCAAATACATTGCCGAGGAAAAAACTGCAACACTCTCAATGACTTTGTTCAGTGGCACCAGTTGTACTTGGATGCATGGATACTGAGAATTGTAGTGTTAGTAATTCATTTTCATAGTCATTAGTGATCAAATGGCACTCAGGAAACTAGTTTTGACTCTGTAAGTTATGCTAAGTTTAGAGGTGAACAATATTTTCAACCGCTAACAAAATTTATTAACAAAAAGTTAAATACAATTTACATCTCTCTTTACACAGTGAACACATTCAGAGTATGGCACTAGCTATTGTACATACATATACACATTTCATTGAGAGCCTTCAACACTATTGATGTCATCAATATAAACTTACCACATTTCAACAGACCTCCTTACCTTTATATCACAGTCAAATTACATTCAACATCTCTCAAAATATTACAGATTTATCTTTAATCAAAGACTGGGCAAAATGTCTGCTACTTTGTTTTCTGGAATACTTTACAAATGTTGATAATTCTGTTCCTATAACATTCACTCACAAAATGGTAGTGTACTTCAGCCTACTTTGAATTTTTTAAAGTTATGATAGCTAGGAATAATGACTGCCACTGAGTTTTCTTCATATACTTTAACAACCTCATCACAATTTGCATAAAAATATTTAGTATTAATTAATCTCAGTGACAGTGTTTGACAATGCTTCATACTCAGGGAAAGTAGAAGATTTTGTAACACTTCCTTGTTTCTTAGAAATCCAAAATACACTCAAAGAGAAAAAGAAAGAAGAAGAAGGAAGAAATGAGGAGTTATGCAAACTGGTTACAAATTTATGTTCATTCAGGTATCAATGGAAAATGCAAAGTTGTAGACTTTGGTGATCAATGGATGAATGTGTGACATTGCAAGCAGTTTCATTGTGCAGCTGGTAAGGATAGTAAACTGGGGACATGTCAACTGAGCAATTGTCAAAGAGGCACTCAGAGCCCTGAGTTTATCATTATCATTAGTCCAATGTGTAATTCATGTTTCAGTAATCACAAGGACATTAATTGGTGGCTCACAGAAAGGGAGACTGAGATCACAGTGTCCCTTGCACCAACTACAATTGACCGCTGTACACTAAATAGCCCATTTCATGTGGTGTTTGGCACATTTGGCCTGGAATCTCATTGACTGGAGCAGATTTATCTTCAGTGTTGAGTCCTGCTTTGAGCTGAGCCCCAGTGAGAAGTGAAGATGTGTCTGGAGACACCCCTGACAGAGATGGGATACCAACCTGACTGTCACCCACCTAAGGATCCAACAACCAGGAGTGATGTCTCAGGCGCCATTTCATTTCACAGCAGGACCTCTCTGGTTGTACCTACAGCAGCCTTACAGCACATCAGAATGTCAATGATATTCTATGCCCTGTTTTGTTGTCCTTCATGGCAAGCCATCCTGAACTTACATTTCAACAACATAATGTACACCCGCATAAGTTTCTACTGTTTGTCTACATGCTTGCCAAACACTACTGTCTCTCCACAGTCGAAAACATGCCCTACAACCAGCTCAGGGCTTTAATTATCTAACACACCAATTGGCAGAATCTGGCATGATAGTCCTCAGGATGATTTTTAATTGCTCTATCAATCAATGTGAAGCCAAATAGCTGCTTTTATAGTGGCCAGGGATGGACCACACATTATTGATTTGTTCAATATGTGAAGCTCTTTCTCTTGAATAAATCATCCTGTTTTCCTGAAACTCTAATCATTTGTATGTCTGTATCTAACTACTTACACTGATGTAGACTTACAATCTAGACAACCACATGCCTAATTTGTATCTACAAAACAACATAAGAGATCAATATTTTCAGCCCTTCCATAAGTTAACTTCAAAGATTTTGTTTAATACAAATATTTCAGCATTCACTTTCAGTAATCATCATTTTGAAATTATTCAAATAGTTTACACTGTAGCTTATATCTGGTCATGTTCTTGAGCCAATGTGTGGGAGAGCACCTATCAAGTTTCTGCATTTAATATCATGACTTGCACCTTGTGCTGGTTGTAGTTTCAAATTATCTACCATTGGTACACTGTAAACCTTTGAGTGTTCAATCTGATATTTCATAGCTAGAGATTCATCATAGCTTTCCTAACTAAGAATCATTACTTTCTCTGCATAAATATAGTCATATTTATCCCAAGAGCTCATTTGAAATCACTTGAAGAAGAGAGTGATTTCTTGCATTTTCCTCTTACTTTTACCACAAATTAGAAAACCATCAACAAACACAATTATATAGTTTCAAATAACTTAGGGGAATGCAGCAAGATAAAATTGTCAACAACCATCAACATGTCAACAGGTGACTATCGATAGTGAAAATTACTAAACAACAGATGAGGTAGCATTAACTTTGCCCCTCTGTTTTTTGATGGAAACAATCTTAATGTTACCTCACCTTAATGTTAATTTTTCAGTAATTTTGACTATCAGGAACTGCTGACATTGGCCACCTTTGGTTATGGTGACACTGCTGTTGACAGAGAGTGTGTGTGTGTGTGTGTGTGTGTGTGTGTGTGTGTGTGTGTGTGTGTTATCTTTTCCGAATTGCTTTGTAAACTGAGGTTTTAAATTCCCTTGCACAGTTCTTACTTGTGGGTGGTCACCTTTCAAAATATTGACAGTTGTCAATGATGTTACTCAGTTTCATTCCCGTAAGTTGCTGGAATGTCATGTAGACTGGGAGAAACTCAGGCCTCACAGTTGTATAGATCACACAATTTGCAGTTCAGTATGTAAAGGCAATAATCAAGTTTACTTCTTAAAACTCATCACTCAATCATACTATGCTCAAGGACTTTCTTTCAAGCCATATAATGCCCTAAATAACTAATAAACTCTGCCCCTTTCATCCTTGTACCCTACAGGTTCATTTTACTTTCAATACAAACTTTACACTTCACAAACTGATGCTAACTTTGTTCGAAATCCATCTGTTAACTGATGTTTACACAATGTATCCAGATCATTCAGATATATGTGTCCAAGGGTACAATATCATTTCTCCTTTGCCAACATACTATCCTTAATACTCACACTATTTACATTAATCTCTTCCTCATAAATTCTACTTGCCATTTTGCACAGCCCATCTTTTTTCAAAGCAGTCACAAGTTACTTCTTGTCTTTATCAAAAAATTTTGAGATATTGTGTACAGACACAATTTTATGTTTTTCTGTTACTTTAAGATAGCTAATTAGATTTCTGGCCATGTCATTCATGTAAAATACATGTGGGGACATAGAGGCACTGACTCCCCCCACCCTTCCCAATAATATCGCTCGCTGCCCTACTGCAGAAAGAACAACTATGTCTTTGCCAGACCAGTTCTCTGCAGCACGTGTTCTATGCTACACAAATTGCATATAAGCTGCAAGAATAAAAGCATTCCTAGTAATTGATGGGAGTGCGAATGATTATTTATCATCAGAATTACCATGCCCACTCCCCACTGCCTACACCGGTGATCCCATTATTTTCTTTTCAACTGTGTCATGAAATACTGAGCTATACTCGCATTGGCATGCTGCCAATCGCTATGGGATACAAACTTCACGCAATGAAGAATACACCCCACAATGGTGCTTCATCACCCGGAATCTTCACAGATGATTTATTTGTGCATCTATTTGGTGTTCTGTCAATTCCCAGATGATATAACCTATGCAACTGTGATTCTCGAACAGTTGACAATGTTTCCATAGTTTCAACAACTGCCCAGCCAGGGCATCATTAGCACTCGCTGAACAGGCGAACACATTAAATTGCAAAGTATGATGTTATCAGTGAAGGTGGCAAGACAAAGCCTGCCATTCCCTTAATTAACTGTGTTACATCAACAGTGACCACACATGGTGAACAATGACTGCCTGCCACCATCCACACCTACCGACTGACCAGTGTTACTAATATACTGATCAGTGACAGTGTTTATGAACTACACCACACTCGTTTTCATTCTAATGACTCAGTTCGTATCGACATTCCATGTGCAATGTACTAAATTATGGACTTCCTCCAGAGCATCACAGTTGTTGACAAACAATTGCCACCATATATGACTGCCTTCCACTGCAGAGAACCAATATTTACGGGTTACTGTGCCCTTCATGTGCCAGACCATGTTTTTCCATGGCCTACATCTGAACTTTATGTTCTGTGTGATACTGTACATCACCTGGGTGATGTCACAGTTGTTACAGCCATGCCGTGACCTGCATCATGTCATCACAACAATGTCACACCGACAAATCTGCACCAAGCTCTGGTCCACACCTGCCATTTGCCATCACTCAACAAACAGCCACACCGTGTCTACCTGCAACTGTGCAGGCTTTTCACACCTCATGACCACAACATATCAATACAGCAAGCCTGACCGCAACTATGACTCACACACTATGGTAACACAAGGAGTGCCTACAACAGCCGCCACTTTGGGTGACCTACACCGATGTACCATCTGCCTTGATTGCCACCAGCTAGGACTCAACCACCATGCACATTCCTCGGTACCCTATTATGATGCCATCCTCCATTATGCCAATGCACCAGCTGTGACACTCATGCTGTGTCCTGTGATAATCGGTTATGACACTCGCATTCCCGACACACCTTCCATGACAACCACACCACGATGCCAGCTGATGCTTCTATCAGTGCCACCAGATGGTGTTCACAAACCTCCACCATATACTTCACTTGATTACAACAACCTCATACTGGTACTGGCCCCTTGCCACCAGGCATATTACCAGCAGCCACACACAAAGTTCTATCTGCCACCGCTACAAGTTGATTCTCCGCAAGTATGATCTGCACTCTGCGAGTGCACGATTTTGTCAGCTGGGATCACATATGATCGGGACAAGTTTTCAGTGCTTTTGAACCACCTCCACACCAACAATGATCTTATCAGTGACCTCCTATTGCACGCACCAACCACTGACTGATACAAGACCGTGAAGAAGCTCACACTATAGTGCCTGTTGCTTTCACTGGAACAACATCTCCACCTAGCCATCACCAAGCTGTCGCTGGGCCACAAGATCCAGTCAGTACTCTGGCACAGGTTATGACTCCGAATTGACACAAACCTCTTACCAGATCATACTCTCTGGCCACTATGGCTTCTCAAGCTGCCTGAAAATCTACACGCGGCCATACTAATGCATGAGGACAAACTGTTGGTAACCCAGTTATGCCTTGCCAACCAGATGCTTGCCATCACGCATCACGCCTTGATGAACACCCACATTGGCTCCGGCACCAACGTCAACACCGGTTGCATCTACAGCCAGCTCGAGCCAACCTGCACACCAGCTACACCCATGGTGACCACCATGCAGTACTCACTGTGCAGTGCCCAGTCAACCAAGAGTTGCCAAGCTGGTCCAATCACAGCTGAACCCTTGGATGCTGTGCCCGCAGCAGCCTCACAAGACGCTGCTGCAGTGAGGTACCAACAATAAAATACAATGACGGACCCAGGAGCCAAATTTGTAGCAGAATGTTAACAACCACCTGCTGCATTTATGCCTGGCTGTTGACCCATGTGTAACTGTCACAACAACTCACCCAGCAATGACACTGTGCCTGCTTGTCCACACTGCTCCAGCTGGTTCCAAGCATGCTTCGGTACCGATGCCCCACTGTCATTCACCTGCAGCTACCCAAACTAGTACAGCAGCCTGACACAGGCACATCAGGTCACTGCCCTGCTTCAGCCGCCTTGCTGCAAAACATGACAATACTCGTCATGTCTTTGGTATACATTCTAATGTCACACGGCTCTTCGTCTATGACAACTATCTTAGAGAGCACTTCCTAGTTGACATGGGCACTGACATTAGCATGCTGCCATCTCAGCTGGCACCTGGAAAATGTACTCCATCTGCTATACAATTACACACTGTGAACGACTCAGTGATTCTTGTGATAGGCATGGCCTCTACCACAGTTCAACTGGACAACCACACCCCTGGCCCTTGGATGTTTTTCGTGTGTGTGTGAAATCCTAAGGGACCAAACTTCTGAGGTCATCAGACCCTAGACTTACACACTACTTAATCTAACTTAAATTAACTTATGCTAAGAACAACACACACACACCCATGCCTGAGGGAGAACTCAAACCTTAGGCGGGAGAGGCCATGCAATCCGTGACATGGTGCCTCAAACAACATGGCAGAATTAACACTACCCTCAGTCCACCAGTCCAATGCCAGCCCCTCTGCCTAGCCATCACAAACTAAAGATGGCCAGGGCTGCAACTGTGAAATGTTATGTGAGGAAACCATCAGGCCATCAGACAGTGCATGAGCCTCACTGATAACTATGAGAATGAAAAAAGATAAAATGTGGCACCCATGCAGGAACTATAGACATTTGAATGCCCACACCATCACAGATAGTTACCCGTGCCCAGTATTCAGGATTTCTCCCAGAAACTGGCTGTGGCAACCATCTTTAGCGTGACTGACTACAAAAGAGCTTATTTGCAGATCCCAACAGCCATGGAGGACATCTCAAAGACGGCAATAATTACACCGTTTGGCCTTTTTGAATTCCTCTTTATGCCCTTAAGACTAAAGAATGCAGCCCAGACTTGGCAACAATTCATTAATGGCTTGTCTTTTTACCATGCCCTTTTGTTATTGTTACTTGGACGATATAATCATCTTTTCACAAACATCTCAAGATCATGAGAAACACCTTCAGGTGGTATTCAACAAACTTGCAGTGCATGGTGTTATGGTCAATGAGGACAAATGCCAACTCCGACAAAAATGTGTAACATTCATAGGCCACTTTGTCAGTGCTGTGGGCATCCACCCCACCCCAGAAAAGGTAGACCAAATCCTTAACTTACCACCTCCAATGGAATATCAAGAGTTGCATCGTTTTATTGGGGCAATTAATTTTTACCAACAACACATCCCCCATGCTGCAGAAACGCTTCTTCTGCTACTTCACTCCACAGAATGAACATGCTGGGCAAATGTAAGCTCACTTGAACTCCTCATATGCAAGCAGCTTTCGAGAACATCAAAGTCGAGCTCACTCAGAGCACCACCCATCACCAGACGCCCATGTGGTTATAATGGCTGATGTAAGTGACTGGGTGATTGGCGTGGTACTACAGCCCGAACTCCTCAGTCCACCTTTCCACAAGTCCATTGGATTGAGGATGGTAGTCCTTCATGTGAGATGGGTGGCACACAATGAGGTGGCAGAGCTCAGTGAACAGGACTGACTCAAACTGCTGGCCCCAGTCAGGTGTCAGGGACTCGAGTCAGCTGAAGCATGCAATCGACAGTGTGATGGAAGCTCAGGTGACAGTGTTTGCCAAGCTATGAGTCAGAGGTGTGGCCTTCACCCACTGAGTTGTCCTGTTGTGGCAGACAAGATGTACTTGTATCCATTTGAATCTGGGAGTGGCCCCACCAGGTCTCTCTGGATATGTTGGAAATGGCCATGCTGGATGGGGAATTTCCCACAGTTATGAGTTTCAGTGTCGAGCTTGCTCCAGGTTGAGACAAGTTGTGGAGGAGGTCAAAATTAAAAGGAAGGTCAGAGTTTGCTGTAATATTGATGGTTTATTCATAGCAAAATCGATTTTCCATCATATAGTGATCATCTTCAGTGCTGTGGTGTACAAAATAAACTCATAGGCACTGGTATTAAGTTATTATCAGTAACCAAACCTGAGAAATGATCACAATAACTCATAGTTATAGTTCAAGGGAAAGGAAGGGGGCTAAACAAAAAGGGCTGGTGAGGTTTAGGAAAAGGGATAGAGTGCAGGAAAGTCATTTAGAGCCCCAGGTCAGGGGAGACTTACTGGATGGGATGAGAGGCAAAGACCGAATGTTGGGGAGTCTCCAACAATTGCCCATTACTTCTCATCCTGTCTGGTAAGAGTCCCCTGACTCGAGGTTAAGGGTGACTTTTCCAAACTCTACCCCTTTTCGTAAACCTCACCAGACCTTTTCTTTCATCCCTCTACCTTCCCATTCAACCCTTCTGCCAGAAGAAGGAGGCAGCAGCTAAAAAAGCTAGCTCCCTGTACTACCTGTTATTTGTGTGTTCTCCTGCCACTGCTTGCTGAGTTGATATTTTATCTATTCAGTTACTTATACTTTCAAAAATTGATTATCTTTGTTGATATTTTATGTTAATAAAATGTAGTAGTACCGTATTTTCCCATTTTGTAATTTATGTAATACCTGCATCCATAAATAGGTATCACGTACACAGCAGCAGTCATTCAGTGCCTGGTAGTCAAAATGTATACACCAAAACACAGTGAATAACTAGTCATCAGTTTCAGTTTTTACACAAACATCATTATTGTAAATCCATCTTTGCCAAAACAGGTCAGTAATGCTTTAAGCTGCATTCCCCAATTTGAAAAATGTAACATACCCAGAGACTTAATGAAACCAGTTTTTGATAAGTAATTTGACAGCAGCATGTTACATCTCTGAGCAACAGTGTCGGAAAGAGAAACTTAATGCATCAGTACAATGAAATTTACTTGTTTCTGGACAGACTAATCAGTATTGTTAGGTACTTAGCATGTAAACTCCCACTGAAATAGGAAAGAATGTGTACAGAAGCATAGTAAATACATTTTTCTAGTTGAATTTTGCACACAGTTTTCTACCAGTATTTCAAAATTTTAAAATCTATGTAGTTGACCTTAAACTAAATGGAAAGAATTCTTGGAATTGTTTTTACAATTCAATGTGCATTTACATATAGCTCCTCAAATATAGCTTTAGTTCTAGTGTTAGCAAGGAATTTTTAAGACAGTGGTTTAAAATTACCTGCATGCATAACAGCGAGATCGGAGCAAGACCACAGAATTGCATAGTTGTCATAATCTGTATGTAGAATTGTGTACAAGCCAACACCAGGCATCATCCTTGCAACTGCTGAAGGAAGCCTTGTGTTCACTCTGTAGTTAAGAGTTGCAGAACCTTCATAGAGTGGGTTGGCTGAGCCAAGGCTTGTACTCATGCTGCCTGTTCTGTAAGAAAGAATTTGATATAAGTTTACATTTGTCCACTTTTGTAACACAGTAATTTTTTTTTCATGTTACAATATACTTTTCACATATTTGGTGAGCATGTTTTTGGAAAACTGGTAGCAATAATATGTATGATGAAGGTGCAGACATAGGTGGAAAATATGACAAAAAAATGTTCAACAAAACATGAACTTGAGAAAAAAATAAATAAAATAACATTACAAAAAATTCAGTCCATTGAGCAAGCCACGTAATTTCTATTTCACTTATACACTCACTGACGCTACACTGAAACAGTTCAGTAAATCCTCAAACTCTTATTATCAAAGAAACAATAATTCATGCACTGTACTTGAAAAAAAAATTAATTGCATAGGGCTTCACATTACTAAACAGGAGACAAAAATTGAATACCATCATACACTGTTATTCCTGCATAATTCAGTCACCATTTTATAAGCCAAATATGGCTTCCTCATATGTTAAATCAATATCTGGAAGCAAAATAGTACCCTGCTCGGATCTTCAAGTTGGAAACTTGAAAGCAGGCACAATATCAAACAGTAGAGTAACAAATACTTAATTTTGGTATAAGCCTTACTTTTAAGATAGAAGAAATCACTAGATATTATTTATCATATATTAACACCTTGGCTGTAACAATGATAAGGGACAGTCAGTGAGAAATAGAGTTATTGCAAGCAGAACATGGTGAATGATGCACATTATTCATATTAGTTTATAGTTCCACGATAAACCACGAAACAGCAGCTCTATCTCCAACTTCAGATTCTCACAGATGGCAACATTGTCAGGATGTGTGTATGGTAGAGTGCTATGTACCAAAATACAAGGCTATCAATAGTAGTAGCAATGCATGCAGTGTTCATGCCAGGAAAATGCTTTTAAAGCATGATTTGTAGGAATCTGAGGCTGATGTAGATAATTATGACTCAGATAAACATCCTGAATATATTCATCAATACAAATGTGCTTCAAAAACCATTACTATTCATGTAAATGTGAATATTTGTTTAAGCAAGTAAACAGTATTAAACTGTATCCCTTGCTATTGTTTGCATGTATTTACATAAAAAAAAAAAAAAAAAAAAAAAAAGAACTAGTTAACTGTAAGTAATTGCTGCTAGAATTAAGGTGGTAAAGCAGTGTAGTCCTGTGCAGTGAGCACATCAGTGTGAAGTTTGTTATAAAATTATGCTGTGTACTTTTTGTTAATTTGAATATCTGAATTGTGAGACATATTATGGTGTTTAGAAATTTTGTGCTTACACAGATTTGGGGAAAGATAATTGTGGCTGATTCTCCTTTTAGGTGATAAGGGGGGCTTTGTGAAGAAACAAGAGAAGATATAAGCTGTAAACATTTTGGTTGATATGCTGTATGCAACTGGCAGTACATCTGATCTAAACTGTAAAGAAAAAGATAACTTCTGGTTTTTCCACTATGAGACAACTATCTAATATAGCATATTACAACACTCTTGCTAGCTGTGGGAGCGATGGTTCTGCTGGCTCAGCAGAATCGTCAGTCATGAAACTTGTAGGAATGCTGTAATATGAAGCTGACATTTGGAAACTGTTGAGCTCTGTGCAGTGAAGGTATATAGTAAACAGATACTAGAGCTGTTCCCATAACAGTTTGTTAAGCGTAGCCTCAGTTTGATTCATTTAATCAAGGTGACCTGACAGTACACAGTTTGTAACAGATACCAGATAAAATTTGTTAACATATATTATGGATAGACTATGGTATCATAATACATGGCAACAGAGTGAATAAGTTAGCTTCACTGAATAGTTCATGATATGCACTTAAACATAATCAGTGGGATTACTTTTCTAGGTATTCTTTTACAATGTAAAAACAATGATACAGCAAATAGGACTCCAAAGCTTTACTAAACTGTATGTTGTCTTCAACACACACAATACATGTGAGAAATGTGTTGAACAGCTGGAGGCCCATGTGAAATGCTCCTTTTACAAAGTTGAGTGTTTGCACATAACTTATACAGATCTGTGTTTATTCTGGTATTGTATTGTGTACTTCAATATTTGTTTTAGTCTGGATTCCGTCAGTACTATGTGCTTCTTTAAAAATTTTACAGTCAGGAACATGTACAGACAAGGCAGTGTTAGGATCTCTAACTCCCTGAAGATGGGTTTTCAGTAATCTCTAGGCATGCTTTCACATATGATACTCATGGCTTTGTTCTGGATTTTGAAAGTGGATTTTTCCCAGAATATCACAAAATATTTTACATAAGCCTGTATGTATGTGTAGTGCACACTGTTTTCTGGCTAATACATTATTTCAGCACACAGCAGCTAGTACTTATTCTGGCATTTACCTTTTTAGTATGCTTATTCCATTTCAGGTTATATTGTACCCACAGACCTGCATTGGTAACTATTGGTTTATTATTTACTGTTCAGTTGGTTGAGAGGGGTTTGCATCTTGTGTGATGTGAAAGTTCATGGAAACTGTCAAACTGTATTTTTAGTATTGTTGGTTAATCTGTTGACTGTTGCCCAGCTGCTGAGTTGTTCAGAAGCCATGTTCACAGCTTTCTGAATTGTGTTTATGTTCTCCTCTTTGAAGAGTACAGTTACATTGAACATTGTGGTTATATGAGCATCTACATACAGGCTCAAATTGTTGATATGTAGGAGGAATAGTAGAGGTCCCAATACTGAGCCCTGGGGAACGCCTTATGCAATAGTTTAACAGTTTTACTACTAGACTGGATTTCAGTTATTCAACTGAGTTGTTTGATAGTGTACTTCATGCTGACTCTCTGTATGTAGTTGCTTAGGGGTGATGCAGTCCATTCATTTGCAAGTCCTCTGACACCATACTGTTCAATTTTTCGAGCAATATTTTGTGACCCAATGTATCAAAAAATCTTTGAAAGATCTAGAAATATGTCTAGCATGAGTTGCTTTGTATCTAACACATCTAGAATCATATTCATAAAGTTATACACTGCCTTTTCCATAGATTTATTGTTTCTAAACTTATGTTGGTACATTCTCAGTAAACCTTTTGTATTTATGATGCCCATCAGTTTTTTCAAATAATTTTTTCAAATGCTTTAGAGAAACATGATAAAATTGTGATAGGCCTATAGTTGTTCATGTCTTTATTATCATCTTTTTTGAAAACAGGAATTACTTTAGATTGTTTGATAAAGTTTATTAGCTTTATGCAGCCATCACAGTGTCATGATGTTGAGTAAGGGCTGCAATTATTTCCACTGACAACTGGATTGAAGGATTTTCATTATGTATTGTGAAATGGGACTTACAATTATTTCACTATGATAGCTGATGCTGTCTTCTGTAAGAAGGACATCAAGGCATTTTAGAAATTAATTTTGCTGTCTTGGTATGCCAGTAATAATAATATCACACAGCAAGAGTAATTCCCAATTGAACTTCGCAGAACATTGACTCATTAAGTAATGATTCAGCCTTGTCATTGGTTTGCAATACCAGTAGGACCTACTCTACTTGGCAAACACATCCATTTCTATTAGTACTGTAAGCACTTACCACACTAATATCATTGCATCGTCCTCTGAATGATTTCCATTTATTATGAATGGTTAACAGTGTGTAATACACTTTGACTTGAGTTCATGAATGTGTTTTTACTCATTAACAGGAACATTTTAAATGCATTTACTGATCCACTAGATGGCTTCATCCAAATTAGCAGTACAGTCCTATTCATTTTAAAATGGCACTATGCAATGGGGTTACAGCAAGTAGGTGAAATACCAGAATGAAAGCTAATGAGATCAGAATCAGAATCTTTTGAACAAGATTTTCAGCAATGTGTATGCTACTATATCAATTAGGTTTGTGAAACTTGATATCCACACCAATTTTAAGGTGGTGTAAAGGCAACAAAAATATTATTGGGACAACTAAAGAATAAATGTAATGCACTAGCTTTTCATTGTTATGCTACCTTGCAGGACTTCACAAACAATTTCTCGTAAATTTTATAAGTCTCACTACTCTTAACTTCATCTTAATTAAGCTATGATGGAAGGTTAAACTTTAACATCTCAATGATAACAGTAGCCTCAGGTATGGAATAATGTAATTCATCCATGGAAAAAGTAGTTACAAAACCTTGTTCAACGAACTCTGGAGTATTACTTGTCAGTCTGTGAATCCACCATGTAGGTTTACACAACAAATCAAGACCATTATCAGCAAGGGGAGGGATGTCTACCCCAAATATTAGGAAAAAATGATCTTTGAAAACTGGACTGGCATCATGCACCATCTGACACACACACACACACACACACACACACACACACACACACACACACATCAATTCAGTATCAGTTTGATGACAGCACCAACATAACAGATGCCATCTAGGATTCAGTGTTATTTTGCTTATAAATGTGAATGCTAGATTGCTTTGAGTTCTAAAAGCTTCAGGTAGCTTTGTACCCTTAAATCATGATTTTTCTTTTTCTTGTTACCAGCTACTACAGCAGCTAAAACTATGAAACAAAATATAGAAAGTATTTTCATGTTTAAAGTGGCAGCATTAGGATGTTTGATCTTTATTAACAGGAGTTTTCAAGAGTTTTGAGTTTTGTTATGTCAGAAGTTCTGCTTTGTTTCTGCCATTCCACCCCCTTTCACAAAAATCTCAGAGACATAATTCATTCCATAAACTGAACCGTCAATACTTACAATCTGTTTACAGTCTTAATAGCCACTTTCACATTTCCAGAAGGCTTTGGTGAGAAGTAGATTGAAGTACAGCTGCTGATGATCTCATACAAGTAGAACGAGCGCTCAACTTCGTACCACTTCCCTTCAAACTGTAAAACAAGAAAAACAAATGTCAACATTTATCAATAAAAAAATCATGAATGTAATTCTAATTTAGCAGTGAAGGGACACTTTCAGACAGACAAATTAGCACGCATTTTTGGCTAACACCCAGGTGTTTGAATGTCTCCAGAACATTCACATAATCTTTAGCTTGGAGACTCACAAGAGAATGTGCCAGAGGAGCAGACGGATCTTCTCATAGTTACATTAGAAAGGTATATGCACAGAAACTAACATGCGATTCCTGCATACTTGGCAAGCATAAGTGTAGATTTGACATGTATTGAGATAAGTGTTTAACTTCAAATTTCAAATCTGCAAAAACTGATGGACAGCTGTAAAAAAAAGAACCACTTCTTTTAAGAGTTTCAGACATCTCACATACATGACATTAGAGATGATATTTACTTTATTTAGGAAGTGTAAATGTAGAAATCAGGTCTGCAGGGTTGACCATTCACCCAAAATAAATTGTATAAAAGCTGAACATTTTACTACCATGCCATTTTACTTAATTAAAAATAATAACAATAATGTTAATAATAATTATTATTATAGAATAATTTCTTCAGCATCAAATACTTCATTGCATACATACAAAAACCGAAACGGGTACAAATATTAAGATTTAACGAAAAGTATTTTCTTCTGACTATGGCATTGATTAACATATAATGACATGACAAACAAATTGTTTGCTTAGCACTGCATATGAATATGATATTCTTATAACGTTTATAAAGGGTTCTGCGAAAGAAATTTTTGAAGCTGAAACTTAAGCTTCTCTGTGAAAAGAGTCATAAGTATACCGGGCATCGCATTGGCTAACTTTAATCCTGCATATTATGGATCCTTTACATAGAGGAATTTTCTTTGTCTGCTGGTGTAATTTTTTCCTTATTTCTGGTATTCTACTGATGCAAATCAGAGTATATATTGGGATGCAGTCTTTTAACGAGCAATAAGACTTTTACAATATATGCATTTACTATGCTCAACATGAAGTGTTTGGAAAAAAGCCAATGTATGATTCCTTATATTCAGAACCACAGATGATTCTTATGGCCATTTTTTTTTTTTTTGAGGAATCAGTACCTTATTTGGATTTTCTTTGGTAGTGCTCACCAAATTTCTATTCTGTAGTTTAAGTATGCAGCTTTTAGGATAACAGTATCTTTTCAAAACTTGCTAATCATACTGACTGCAAATGTATTCTTAGATTGCTTACATCTCAGACAGTCAGCATATGTGTCCCATGTCAGATTGCTTCACATGGCTAAACCAACGAACTTTATACTAAACTCTTATTTTTTTCATGTCATTTCCTAAGTAGATGTAATTTCATTATTTTATCTACTGTTGTTGAACATCATGGGACTTCTCTTAATGGTTCTTACATTTACATGGCTTTCATTAAAGTACTGAAGACAGACATGTCTGTGCTGCCTCCTGCAGTTATTACACATGATATTATTGATTGTGAGTTGTGCTATAGTTGTACAATGTAAGATTACTCCTACACAGTGATTAAGTATGAAATTAAATCAAATTTTCAAATAACACCAACTTTTATTAGAGAACAACAGTCAAAATTAAAAGTAAACAAAAATTCTAATTTCAGGTACGAATATTTACGAACACACAATCTGTGCAGTTAACAAAATATTAATAAATGTTCAGTAAGTCACTTAAGTCATCAGTGAAGCTAATCATATATTTGAATCTACTAGGGGAGACTGGGGACAAAAGTAACAGGGTATGAAAGTAACATACCTCCCCTACCTTCGCATGCAGCTCCGAAAATCACGTGATTCAAACAACTGCCTACCAATTGTTGGCCAGTATTGGAGAGTCTCTGTTGAGTGTGGTGCAGTAAAATGTTTTTTCAGTGTCTCACCAAGTTCTCTCTATTTTCTTAGTTTTGTGATAATGGTGGTATTACGCTGTCAACGTAAGTCTACTGTAATAATTTAACTACGTGAAACTTTCAGTTTAGGTATATTAGTGTTAGGAGTAGCAGTGTCTTGCTGAACAAACTCGTTCTTACTGAACAGACTCGTTATTTACTTAGTTATTTCGTTACAGGGAATTATACCACGAACACGGGTTAGGACGACTACATGAGGACTAACTCCTACTACTGTATATCAAACTGCGGCAGATGATGTTGCAAATTATAATATAAGTATTAGAGCAGCAGAGAAGAAACACAATGTATGCCATGTGACATTGCATCGGTACATTAAAAGAAAGAGAAACGTATGAGTGATAGCAGCACACCAATGCCTCGTGTTGGATGTAGAAGTGTAAAATGAGTGTTCTCTGATGAACAAGAAAAAATTATAACTGAATATGTGATTAGAGTGTTGGAGATATTTTACAGACTTTGCCTTAAGGATATCCATAAATTAGCTCGCGAATTGGCAGCGACAAACAATATATCAATTCCATCAACTTGGGTGGACAATCAAACTGCTGGTCCAGACTGGTTTTCAGCATTCATGAAGAGGTATCCCCAGTTGTCTAATCGGTTGCCTCAACCCACAAGTCTTGCTCGAGTAACGAGATTTAGTCCAACAAATGTGAATGCCTTTTTCAACAACCTGGCTAGCGTTATGGAGAGATAAAAGTTAGAGCCCATGGACATCTGGAATATGGACGAGACAGGAGTAACCACTGTTCAGAAACCAAACAGGATTGTTGCTAAATGGGGAATAAAGCATGTAGGAGCTACCACGTCGGCTGAAAGAGGCAATCTTGTCACTGTTGCTATTGCCATCAACGCTCAGGGACACAGTACACCACCTCTCTTTGTATTCCCTCGCTTGAGACAGTCCTATTGGTTGCACTGGAGCAGGAAATGAGAGTGGCTGGATGCAAGAGGAAGAATTTTTGTTATTCTTGCACCATTTCGTAAAATTTGCTAAACCAACTCCTAAGCACAAGTGATTACTGCATCTCGACAGTCACGAATATCATATATCCATAAGAAGCCAGAATTTTTGCAAAAGCACGGGGATTGTTAGGCTGTCATTCCCACCACACTGTACACACAGGATGCAGCCTCTAGACCATGCAGTTTATGGTCCATTTAAAAAGATGGTGATTGCTTTTGCTGAAAACTGGATCAAGAATCATCCGAGAAACAGCATGTCAATTTATGACATCCCTTCAATTGTAAGGGAAGCATGTCCACTTGCTGTAACTCCCAAAAACATTGCAGCAGGATTTCACTGCATAGGCATAGTACCATTTAATAGGAATGCGTTCAGTGAAATCGATTTTACACCATCTTTTGTCACTATCGCCCAGCACAAGCTTCCAATTATGGAAAGCAAACTATGTCCTTAGCAGAATCATTAGCGATTTCTAGTGACCCACCTGGAACTGGGATGACATCTAATCCGGATCCAGAAGCAATATGCTGGAAAACACTTTCAAATGTCATAGCCTGTGATGCAGGACCTAGTGGTTTACAATCATCTTCTTCAGTTCGCGCAGCATTTTCACTCGAAGGTGTTCGTCCATTACCAGAAGCAGGTCCAAGGCAACAAACAAGAAAAGGAAGAAAAAGGAGAAAGTCTGCAATTTTGACCGACACTCCAGAGGAACTGGCTATAGAAGAAGAGCTAAACGTCCGTCCCCAGGCGAAAAGTGGCAAAGAAGCTAAACTTAAAAAGCAGCTGGCCAAGAGCGCGAAAGCAGAAAAAACCTGAAGAATCATCATCGGAAGACAATGATAGCTACTGACTAGTATGTGTCGAGTCTTTCCTCTACAGTCGTCCCAAAGAGAAGTGGATTAAAGTGTTGGGAATGTAAGTGTTGGTCTCATATTGCTTGTACCAAAGGGGGGGGGTGGTATTTACATGTGCCACAATTGTGAATCTGAATGGGACTAAGATATGCATTACTTTTCTCTTTTACTGACTCACTGAACATTTACTTATAAAGCCTGAATTCGTTCAGTGCTATTAATTCTATTTCAATTAATATAATAATTTTAAACGAATGAGAATCGAAATTTATTGATGTTTAATTAATGTTTTATATTGGTGATGTACTTTAAGTTACTGTATAAGTCCTTTAGGTAGTAAAATGTGGTTTAACTCATTATGTTACTTTCGTAGCCTACCTGTGTTACTATCGTCCCCAATAATGGGGACAAAAGTAACAGGTACACTGATGCCTTAAAATTAGTTTTACAAATACCAAATATATATAATTTTGTGGAAACTAAACTCATTTGTGTTAGGATAGCTTCAGAGAACACGCACATTAGTTCCTTTTGTTTCAAAAGTTTATAGGGAGGTAAAAAAAAAAAAAAAATATGGAAACTGCTACTTTTGTCCTCAGTACCCCCTACAGCTGCTTTTAAGGGGCTTTGACAGCTTTCTTACTATTTCTTTTTTGGCAACGTTGGACTCTTCTGGTTTCGTAAATAAATTGTCTGATGCAGGTCAAAGTATCCCAAGCATCTGCCTGCTTATACCACTTTAGAAAAATTTTGGGGGTAACTGTGTCGCCCCCTCAAGTTTGTAACCTGAAGAAGAACAACTAAAATGTTCATTATGATTCTGCTTTATGCTAAATTTCTTGTAACACTGATAATGCTTATAGCGAACCTGTAGATATTTTGTCAATTCAAGATGGCACTACGTTACTATGAAGTCTAGTACTACAAAATCGAAGAAAATGCGACACGAAAGCCGCAACACGTAGAAAGAAGAAACGTAATGTTGAAGAGAAATGCCGTCGTTCTTTAGTGCTTCCAGTCACTTTAAGTGAAATTACTCTCACAATTTCTTTGGAAAAAAACCATGAATCAGTTACCCCATCGGCCCAGATACCTCAACTGACCTTACCTCTTTTCCCTCATTCCTATTCAATCTAACTTTTCTTTGTCATTCCCCGAAGTAATGAAGACGTATTTCGTATAACTATCAATATGAGTAGATTGGTAGTTATAATTTCGCGTTAGTATATGCCTACTTTACAGAAGTAGCCTGCAGTAGCATCTTTTACCAATTAATATATAATTTGACTCGTTTCACATCACTGAAAACATTCTTTCACTGAGAAATTTATGTAACATGATGTGCGAATGGATTAATGTATGAAGCTCGAATAAAGAAAGAAGGAAGGAATATTAGTGTTTAACTCCACGTCGAAGACAAGGTCATCAGAGACGGAGAACAAGCTCGGATTAAGGAAGGATGGTGAAGGAAATCGGTCATGCCATTTCAGAGGAACAATCCTAGTATTTGCCTCAAGCGATTTAGGGCAATCACGAAAAACCGAATTCAAGATGGTCGGTCGCGGATTTGAACCATTGCTCCCCCGGTTTCGATTAAGGGATCTTGTTCAACTGTTCCGAAATTCAAGAGTACCACACATATGAAACTAAATTGTTGCATGTGGCTTGAAGCAAACAGGTTTCTATCGTCCCAATAAAGTTCAAAGTGGAAAATTCCAAAGAGAAAAGAATAAATTTCACGCATGCAACAAGATGACTGCGAGGGTCAACGTGTGTTTTTGCCGCTGGGAGCCAATTGGTCGCAATTGTGGCCCCCCCCGACGAATCAAGGAAGTAACTCTCCCAGTCGGGGTCCCCCTCCTGCGACACGTCACCGCCACAAATCAAGTTGCGACATTAGGGCCGCTGCGAGCGAACCGTAAAATATGTGTGCCAGTTTTTAGAGTCTCCGAAATGTAATATTGTTACATGTAACGACGAATCACTGCATGACAAAGTGTGATACTTTTCTTTACACTCCTCTCTACTCTCTTTACTGTAGTGGACTAACGCTCCGAATGTTTGTGACAAGCGTATAGAGTACTGAAGCATGAGAAGCAAAACAAAAAAGGAGGCGCACATCGCCCTTCATCGAAAGAAAAACAAATTCGAAATATTTCCGTTCTTCATGCCAAGTGATACGGTCGTTTTTCTTTTAACGTGCATTGCTTGTTACGTTACTGCTAAGTTTACTAAAGAATTACAGCTGTCTTCTAAAATTACGTTGCCTCGATCAGTCGTTGGTGTCACAGCGATATCAGGGCCTTGATAAGTTAATCCAGGGGAGGAAGGGATAAATCGTCCCGTGATTCGCCTTAGGTGAGGTAGAGATATCACTGAAAAAAATAAACCAGGTTGATCGGTGCAGAAAATATCGATCTGTGATGAGCAGAAAAGTACCCACTACGTCGGTTTCGATGTTAAATATCAGGTGATCTACGGCCGTCCTTAATCGACGTGATAAACTTTTCATGTCACACTAGATTTTGGTTCGCGCCCGTTGTCTAGTATGGGAACCTCTCATTGCTGTCCTGTACAAGATACTCACGGAGGCTTTTCTTCGACCTTTAATGAAGCACGAAATGTGAGACTACAATATGTAAATGACTGTGAAGGTGCAGCAGGTCTACTAAAGAGACAGCTTACACCAGGCTTGTCCGCGCTATTCTGAAATATTGGTTCAAATGGCTCTGAGCACTATGGGACTTAACATCTGAGGTCATCAGTCCCCTAGAACTTAGAACTAATTAAACCTAACTAACCTAAGTACATCACACACACCCATGCCCGAAGCAGGATTTTAACCTGCGACCGTAGCGGTCGCGCGGTTCCAGACTGAAGCGCCTAGAACCGCTCGGCCACTCCGGCCGGCTCTGGAACATTGCTGTGCGGTGTGGCATCCGCATCAGGTGGGACTGACGGATGACGTCGAAAAAGCACAAAGAAGGGCAGCTCGTTTTGTATTATCGCGAAATAGGGGAAACAGTGCCACAGGCATTATACGTGAATTGGAGTGGCAATCATTAAAACAAAGGCATTTTTCATTGCGACGGGATCTTCTCATAAAATTTCAATCATCAGTTTTCTCCTTCGATTCCGAAAAAAGTCTGTTGGCACCCACCTACGTGGAGAGAAATGATTGTCACGATAAAATAAGAGAAATCAGGGCTCGCAACAAAAAAAAAAAAAAATAAGTGCTCGTTTTTCCCGCACGCCGTTCGAGATTGGAACGGTAGAGAGGTGGCTTGAAGGTGGTTCATTGAACCCTCTGCCAGGCACTTTATTGTGAATAGCAGAGTAATCACGTAGATGTAGATGTGATGGGTACTTGTGTGGTGTAATATGTTTGCGTTATGAAGGATGAGTATGACATTAAATAGACAGAAAGAATGAAACACATTACTGACACATGACTTACTCCCGTGGAACAGAAGATGGGCATCGAATTTCAGGTCCACATCCAACGCACGGATCACCATCGATAGTGTCACATGCCATCATCCCATGAGCCACTGTGGGAAGTTTTGGAATCTAATCACGGATCTACCACACAGTATAGTAATTGAGAAATTGTACATAAGACTCATACTCCCCTTTCCAATTACATTTTGACGATAAAAATTTCTCCATCATCGTGATTCTAACCAGCCAGCTCTGCCTCGAGTGACACGAGACTTGTGTCAGTAATTTACATCGACTGCTTGGGTGCACAGTATGAATTTAGCGTACGTGAATCACGTTAGACCATATACAGTCTATTTGCTTCTATCCGTGTAATCAATTTTCGAGATCGGCTTCGTTGCTCGCTTTTGTTACATCTTTAATGCACATGTTGTACCTCTGTCTTTGTCTGCAGACTGATGTACATCCCGTGCAGCGGCCGGGCCGGCCGTTGTGACCGAGCGGTTCTAGTCGCTTCAGTCCGCAACCACGCGGCTGCTACAGTCGCAGGTTCGAATCCTGCCTCGGGCATGGATGTGTGTGATGTCCTTCGGTTAGTTAGGTTTAAGTAGATCTAAGTCTAGGGGACTGATGACCTCAGATGTTAAGTCCCATAGTGCTTAGAGCCAATTTTGAGCAGTGGCCGGACAGATGCGCACTGAGTGGCCAAAAATGGAAAGGCCCTTTATATGATATTAATAGCGAGTCGCTCTTCAATGAGCACTTAAAAATGCAATAACCCGTTGAAGGTAATGGTCTATACACACATAGTCGGTAGAGGTTCAGAAAATATTCTTGTGAAACACAACTAGCTCTTTATACGCACGAAGTAATGAATGCTGCCGGCAGGAGATGTCAAACTGTTTCCATATTTCTATATTTCCAGATGGATTTTGACACCGTTTCTCACAGGCGACTTATAATCAAACTGCGCGACTTTGGAGTATCGATTCAGTTGTGCTACTGGCTTCATGATCGCCTGTCAGAAAGGTAGTAAGTAGTAACTGACGGAAAATCGAGTCAAAACAGAAGTGATACTCAGCGTTCTCCAAGGACGTGTCATGGGCTCTCTGTTGTTCCTAATCAATACAAATGAAGTAGGAGGCAATCTGAACAGCGCTCTCAGATTGTATGCAGTTGATGTCACCATTTGCCGTCTCGTCAAGTAATCAGATGATGAAAATTAATTGCAAAATGATTTAGACAGAATATATATATGGTGTGAAAAAGGCAATTGTCTCTGAATATATCGATTACCCGATAAATCATAAAAATCCATCGTAGTCAATTCATCTAAATACCTAGGAATTACAGTTATAAAAAAATTCAGTTGGAATGATAACACAGACAATGTTGTGGGGAAGCAAACCAAAGACTGTGTTTTATTGGCAGAACATTTAGATGATGCTACAGGTCTAGTCTTACTAAAGAGACTCCCTACACTACGCTTGCCGTCATCTCCTAGAGTACTGCTATGTAGTAAGGGATCCTTACCAGATAGGATTAATGGAATACATCTAAAAAGTTCAAAGAAGGGCAGATCGTTTTCTGTTATAGCGAAATAGGGGTGAGAGTGTTACGAATATGATAAGCCAGTTGTACTTCATTGAAAGAAAGGCGTTTTTCGGTGCGGCAATTTGCTGTGCTACTCACAACTGTTCTTGTGTTGTTTGAGCCGTGTTCACTGAGCATACATGGGTGTCGACAGAATTCTGGAAATGCATGACTGGATTGACATCTGGTGGTCTGGCGGAAGAGGGGAAGCCATCGTGGTGAATTCACTTGAGCGCTCGTGGTGAATTCATCTGCATACAGTCAAAGAACAGTGACTTGCTGCATTGTCATGATGAAACGTGGATATTCTAATCCCAGAAAGAAGTGCAGATGGTCTGCAAGAATGTCCACATAACGTGAACTTGTCACTGCCCGTTTCATCCGGACAGAGGGACCTAATGATGATCAAATGAACACGATCCAGACCATAGCTGAACCACCAGCTACCTGGACACAACCCTGTTGACACGCCAGATTTATAGTTTCACTCTGTAGTCACACTCTCACGCCAAACCATCTCGATGCAATTGCATCTAGGCTTCGCTGGATCATACTATACGCTAGCATGGTTCCATGGTCGAGTGATTATTTTTGAGAGTTCATATCGACAAAGCAGATTACGACCTCGATATTGGCTTAAGAAAAATTGCGGGTGTGGGAGGCCAGGACCCATGCTAGTCGTTGAGCTCTAAGGTGAGCTGCAAGTAAAGAGAATTATCTGGAAGATGAGGAATGAACGGGGATGCATTTCCCGTCAAATGTGGCATAAATTAGATCCTAATGGCTCTCAAACGACACTTACGTTTTGATATTAAGTAGTAAACATTTCCTAATGTTTTGCAAAACTGTATTTAATCGGTCACAAACCGGCTTTCGGCTTCTTAGACCATCACTGGTGACAGATGAATGTCGTACATACCGATAAAAAGACGTGTGACTTACATACGTATTATTTTATTTATTTATTTATTTATTTATTATTCCGTGGGACCAAATTAAGGAGAAGTCTCCATGGTCATGGAACGAGTTAATACATGAAATTATAACACGATATTAGAAACAGATAAAATGAAATATAAAAAACCATATTCTGGTGACAAGTCGTAAGTTTAAATGAAGAAAATCAACATGTAACACTGGAATTTGCTTAATTTTTTAGCTCTTCCAGGAGCTCCTCGACAGAATAGAAGGAGTGATCCATGAGGAAACTCTTCAGTTTAGACTTAAAAGAGTCTGGGCTACTGCTAAGATTTTTGAGTTCTTGTGGTAGCTTATTGAAAATGGATGCAGCAGAATACTGCACTCCTTTCTGTACAAGAGTCAAGGAAGTGCATTCTACATGCAGATTTGATTTCTGCCTAGTATTAACTGAGTGAAAGCTGCTAACTCTTGGGAATAGGCTAATATTGCTAACAACAAACCACATTAAAGAAAATATATACTGTGAGGGCAATGTCAGAATTCCCAGATTTTTGAATAGGGGTCGACAAGAGGTTTTCGAACTTACACCACATATAGCTCGAACAGTCCGTTTTTGAGCCAAAAATACCCTTTTTGAATCAGAAGAATTACCCCAAAAAATAATGCCATACGACATAAGCGTATGAAAATATGCGAAGTAGACTACTTTTCGTGTTGAAGTGTCACTTATTTCAGATACTGTTCTAATGGTAAATAAAGCAGCATTTAGCTTCTGAACAAGATCCTGGACATGGGCTTTCCACAACAGCTTACTATCTATCCGAACGCCTAGGAACTTGAACTGTTCTGTCTCGCTTATAATATGCCTATTCTGTCTGATCAAAATATCGGTTCTTGTCGAATTGTGAGTTAGAAACTGTAAAAACTGAGTCTTACTGTGATTTAGCATCAAATTATTTCCCACAAGCCACAAACTTATTTCATGAACTAAATTATTTGTTACTGTTTCAATATTACACACAAGATCCTTCACTATCAAGCTGGTGTCATCAGCAAACAGAAATATTTTTGAATCACCTGTAATACTAGAAGGCATATCATTTATTTAAATAAGAAGCAGCAGTGGCCCCAGCACCGACCCTTGGGGAACGCCCCACTTAACAGTGCACCATCGGGACTGAACATCACTACCACTCTCAATATTGCGGAGAATTACCCTCTGCTTTCTGTTCTTAAAGTAAGAAGCGAACCAATTGTAAGCTACTCCCCTTACTCCATAATGGTCCAACTTCTGCAGTAATATTTGTGGTCATCACAGTCAAAAGCCTTCGTTAAATCAAAGAAAACACCCAGCGTTTGCAACTTTTTATTTAATCCGTCCAAAACCTCGCAGAAAAAAGAGAATATAGCATTTTCAGTTGTTAAACCATTTCTAAAACCAAACTGAACATTTGACAGCAAATTATGTGAATTTAAATGCTCCAGTAACCTTGTATATACAACCTTCCCGATAACTTTATCAAACACCGATGGCATAGAAATAGGTCTAAAATTGTCAACATTATCAATGTCCCCCTTTTTATAAAGTGGCTTCACTACCGAGTACTTTAATCGGTCAGGAAACCGACCACTCCTAAAGGAAAAGTTACAGATATGGCTGAGAACTGGGCTAACATACATAGAACAACACTTCAGTATTCTGCTAGATACCCCGTCATATCCATGAGAGTTCTTTGTCTTTAGTGATTTAATTATTAACTCAATCTCCCTTTTGTCAGTATCATGGAGGAGCATTTCAGGTAACGGTCTCGGAACACTTTTTTCTAAGAGCGCTATATGATTCCCTGTTGGGACTAGGTTTCTATTTAGTTCACCTGCTATATTCAGAAAGTGATTATTAAATACTGTACATATATGCGACTTATCAGTAACACGGACATTCCCACTACGCACTGATTCTATGTCCTCGACCTGTCTCTGCAGACCAGCAACTTCCTTTACGACTGACCATATGGTTTTAATTTTATCCTGAGACTTAGCTATCCTATCTGCATATCACATACTTTTTGCCTTCCTAATAACATTTTTAAGCACCTTACAATACTGTTTGTAATGGGCTGCTGCATTTAGATTTTGACTGTTTCTGACGTTTTGATATAATTGCCACTTTGTTCTATAAGATATTCTTATCCCTCTAGTCAGCCACCCAGGCTGCCTGGTTGTGCTAGTACTCTGTTTTAAACGTTCTAACGGAAAGCAACATTCAAAGAGCATGAGAAAAGTCTTGAGAAAAGCATTATATTTATCGTCTACTGTATCTTGCCACTCTTGTTCCTTTATAAGGTTTACAAAGGTCTCTACAGCAACTGGATGAGCTTTCCTGAAGAGCTGATGACTATATTTAACACGTGTTGCAGCACAAAAATCTTTTAAAGATAAAATTTGTGCATCATGATCTGAAAGGCCATTCACCTTTTTGCTAACAGAATGCCCTTCTAGTAATGAGGAATGAACAAAAATCACTTGTAGATACAAAAATCACTTGTAGAGTATTTACATAGAACATTACACTTTTTCTCACGCAGAATAGTTACATTAACTAAAAAAGGAAACAAATCTTTTTATGTGGAGGTACATTTAACAACTGATGAAAAATAAAGTTGAATGTAAATTTTTACTCTAGTACTTGTAACTAAAACTTAATTTAACAAGTGGGAAAAAGGAAACTGAGTTGGATCATTTAGTACTAAGCTGGTTTCGGTTTATCTCTCTATTGATATCCGGTATTTCCAGTAGGTTCATCTTTTTTATTTTCGTAACAGAACGTAAAACTTTACTTTCTACAACTCGTGAGTGGTTTTCTTTTAAAAGTTGATAACCTAACTGCCACAATTTTGTCTGATTGACCAATATATACTTTTCCTCAGTGCTTGAATGTGATTTTATACACATCTTTCTCTGTCAAGGATTACACCTTGTCTTTACTAATGAATAAAAGTTTTGATATGCTGTTGGTATCATTAAATGCAGGTCTGCGAGACTAATTTTTTCGCGAGATCAACTGAAATTTTGCCAGTCTACAGGATAATGCACCAGTTTTTGTAACAACTGACTTGTTCGTGTTGGCCAGCATACAGCGTGGTGTAATTTTAGCCATTTTCTTTTTTCGTAGTACATTATCAGGCATAGCAAAGCATGAGCCTTTGCTGGAAGTGGTATGTTTGAAGGTCTGTAGTTCTGCTCGAGAGGTAGATTCAAATGTCTGTGGCTGTGTGGGTGTCTGGAGCTTGTACGGATTACCGCGTGTGTAGATGTGGGTTTTGTGTAAATGCTAAATAAGCTTATCCTTGTGTTAATATCTAAGAAATGTATAGAAGAGCCTTCCAGCCCTTCTTTGTACTGAATTTTCTTATGTTGGAAGTTTCAGTGTTGTAGAAATATATTTAACTGTCTAGTGGAATCGGTCCATAAACACAGCACATCACCCACATATCTGAACCAGTATTTAATTTTGCATTTCAGTGACTCTTTCTGTAGGAAAATTTGGGATGAACTGTAAATGAAAATCTCAGCTAGTATAGGACTAACAGGTGTACCTATAGCTTGACCATCACAATGACTGTAATATGTGTTCTTTCAGACAGCACAGAGATTTCTAGAAAGCGTTTGACACGGTTCCCAGCTGCAGACTGTTTACGTAACCCGCTGAAAACTGTTAACGAAAGTACGAGCATAAGGACTAGGTTCTCAGACACGTGAGTAGCTCGAAGACTTCTTAAGTACTAGAACGCAGTGCGTTGTACTCGATGGCAAGTTTCGTCAGAGACAAGAGTATCGTCACGAGTGCCCCAGGAAAGTGTGAGAGGACTGCTGTTATTCTCTATACGTAGAAGACATGACGAACAGCACTCCGTCTTCAGGCCACAAGTGACCCATCGGGACCATCCGACCGCCGTGTCATCCTCAAGTTGAGGATGCGGATAGGAGGGGCGTGTGGTCAGCACACCGCTCTCCTGGTCGTTATGATGCGTTGCTTTGACCGGAGCCGCTACTATTCGGTCGAGTAGCTCCTCAATTGGCAACACGAGGCTGAGTGCACCCCGAAAAATGGCAACAGCGCATGGCGGCTGGATGGTCACCCATCGAAATGCCGGCCACGCCCGACAGCGCTTAACTTCGGTGATCTCACGGAAACCGGTGTATCCACTGTGGCAAGTGACGAACAGGGAAAGCAGTTATTTGCAACTGTTTGCTGATGACGCTACGTTGTACGGAAAGGTACCGTCGCTAAGTGACTAGGAGGAAACAAGTCGACTTGGACAGAATTTCTAGTTGGTATGGCGAATGGGAGCTTTCTCCAAATGTAGAAAAATGTAACTTAATGCAGATGAGTAGGAAAAACAATCCTGTAATGTTCGAATACAGCATTAGTAGCGTGCTGCTTGGCACACTTACATCGATTAAATATATAGGCATAATGTTGCAAAACGATATGAAATGGAATGAGCCCTTAAAGTCGGTAGTAAGGAAGGCGTGTGGTCGACTTTAGTTTATTTGAAGAATTTTAGGAAAGCGAAGCACATCTATAAAGGAGACTGCGTATAGATCATTTGTGCGAGCCATTCTTGATACTACTCGAGTGTCCAGGATCCCCACAAGGTCGGATTAAAGAAAGTCATCGAAACAATTCAGAGGTTTGCTGCTAGATTTATTATCGGTAGGTTCAATCAGCACACAAGTATTACGGAGATGCTTCGTGAACTCAAATAAGAATCCCGGGAGGGAAAACGACGTTCATTTCGAGAAGCTCTATTGAGAGCATCTAGAGTACCAGCAATTGAATTTGACTGCAGAACGATTCTACTGCTGCTAGCTTACACTTCGCGTAAGGACCACGAAGATAAGATAAATCTGGACTTGTACGGAGGCATATAGACAGCAGCTTTTCCCTTGCTCCATTTGCGAATGCAACAGTAAAGGAAATGATTTGTAGAGCCACAAGGTAACCTCCCCCATGCATCATACGGTGGTTTGCGGAGTATGTATGTAGATGTAGACGTAGAAGAACCTGATACTACACGGTCCAGCTACATTAACGTGACTATAGCCTATGTTCCACGTCAACTGTACTAACCACTCACAGACGGCAGACGGCTCAAATGGTTCAAATGGCTCTAAGCACTATGGAACTTAATATCTGTGGTCATCAGACCCTAGACTTAGAACTACTTAAACCTAACTAACCTAAGGATATCACAGATATCCCTGCCCGAGGCAGATTCGAACCTGCGACCGTAGCAGCCGCGTGGTTCCGGACTGAAGGGGCTAGAAACGCGCGCGGCCACAGCGGCCGGCTGGCAGACGGCAGCACTAGCGGTGGAGGGTATATAAAGCGTGTCAGGGGAACGCGGAAAACAATGCAATAGTTATAAAGTGGAGACGTCACGATTTATGCGGCGTCCAGAAGAGTATGATCATTGGCTTTCCGAAATAGTAAAGTTTGTAAAATGTTCGCGTGCTTCCGCAGTTAAAGTTTAACGTGCAGGGAAAAACGACGCTATACTGTTATACAAATCCGGCGCCGGGGCAACTATTGTGCACCACGTCCATAGATGACAAGTGTGAACGACGGCAGCGAAGATGTGTACGGGCGAACAGACCTGGTGCTGTTGAGCTACTGACCACACAGATGAACCAGTGGTCTACCAACAGTGTCTCCCAAACCACCGTTCAGTGAACATTGCTGCATGTGGGCCTCCACAGTGGATGCCTAGTTCGTGCACCCATGCTGACTGCTTTTCATCGGCGACGAATGCTGGAATTTCCACGCCAGTACGGCAACCGGACCTCAACTGAGTGGCGACATGTTGCCTTTACAGCAGACTCACGTTTTATGCTCCATCGGAGAGATGGCCGTTGGTGTGTACGGAATGAAACGTCTGAAACCAAACATCCTGCAGCAGTTATAGTCTGGGGAATGTTTAGTGACATTGCTTGGATGATCTCATCAGTCTGGGAGGCACAATGGATCAACACAAGTATGCATCTATCATTGGGGGTCATGTTCATCCCTAAATGCAGTTCGTTACTCTTCGGCACAAAGGCGTCAACCAGCAGGGGGTTGGGTTGGGTTGCTTGGGGAAGGAGACCAGACAGCGAGGTCATCGGTTTCATCGGATTAGGGAAGGACGGGGAAGGAAGTCTGCCGTGCACTTTCAAAGGAACCATCCCGGCATTTGCCTGGAGCGATTTAGGGAAATCACGGAAAGCCTAAATCAGGATGGCCGGATGCGGGATTGAACCGTCGTCCTCTACCAGCAGGACAATGCAATGTGTCACACAGGTCACAGTGTCCAGAATGAGATTTTCACTCTGCAGCGGAGAGTACGCTGATATGAAACTTCCTGGCAGATTAAAACTGTGTGCCGGACCGAGACTCGAACTCGGGACCTTTCCCTTTCGCGGGCCATTGCTCTACCATCTGAACTACCCAACCACGACTCAGGCACCGTACTCTCAGCTTTACTTCCGCTAGTACCTCGTCTCCTACTTTCCAAACTTCACAGAAGGTCTCCTACGAAGCTTGCAGAACTAGCACTCCTGGAAGAAAGGATATTGCGGAGACATGGCTTAGCCACAGCCTGGGGGATGTTTCCAGAATGAGATTTTCCCTCTGCAGCGGAGAGTGCGCTGATATGAAACTTCATGGCAGATTAAAACTGTGTGCCGGACCGAGACTCGAACTCGGGACCTTTCCCTTTCGCGGGCAAGTGCTCTACCATCAGAGCTACCCAAGCACGACTCAGGTGCCGTCCTCTCAGCTTTACTTCCGCCAGTACCTCGTCTCCTACTTTCCAAACTTTACAGAAGCTCTCCTGCGAAGTTTCAGGTCACAGTGTACTTGCGTGATTAGAATTAGCTACTGTACTCCCCTGACCACTAAACCAACTAATTAAACGTAATAGATAATCTGTGGGACCACCTCGATCGGCGCCGTGGATCCTTAGACGAGAAACCTTGTGCAGTTGGCCACAGCACTGGAGTCGACGAGGTTTCACATCCCTGTCGGTACCTACGAGAACCTCACTGAATCTCCTTCTGCTCATTCTGCTGTGGTCAGTGCTGCAAAAGGTGGTTGTTCGAGTTTCTGACAGTTGTTCACATTAATGCGACCGAGTAGTATGGTACTGAAGGATATTTACATGTGGAAAAGCCGGCCGGAGTGGCGAGTGGTTCTAGGCGCTACAGTCTGGAACCGCGCGATCGCTACGGTCGCAGGTTCCAATCCTTCCTCGGGCATGGATGTGTGTGACGTCCTTAGGCTAAGTTCTAGGGGACTGATGACCTCGGGAGTTGAGTCCCATAGTGCTCAGAGCCATTTGAACCATTTGAACATGTGGAAAAATGGAACACGTGATTCATGTGCGGACCAGTCTCTCGGCGCTGGTGCGGACTGAACCTTGCCCCCGCGGGCCCCCTTGCACATTGGTGCGGGCGCCCGTGCCTGCTCACTGCGGTGTCAACAGAGCCCGGCCAGACCTCTGCGGCTGGGTTATCACCGACGTCACACGCGCTCCGCCTCTGCATCTGGCGGTGTCGCACGCAGGCTGACCCCGAGATAGACCGCGGGGTCAGGGAGACGTGTGGCGCGATACACACAGAGGAGGCTCGCACAAAGAGAAGCCGAGGTCGTCCTGCAACTGTAAAGCTAGCACAAACGTTAACCTTCAAAGTGCAGATAGTTGTACATCCTATTTGAAGATATCTCAAACAACAGTTTTGTTCCTCGCGGGACGTCTATGCTTCCTTTTCTTTATTCCGCGGACGAAGAGATGTAACGAGCTTTCGGCCAACGACCTAACTACTCCCACGTGTCAACAATGGCAAGAGGAAGATATGAGATACACTACTGGCCATTAAAATTGCTACACCAAGAAGAAATGCAGATGATAAACGGGTATTAATTGGACAAATATACTAGAACTGACATGTGATTACATTTACACGCAATTTGGGTGCATATATCCTGAGAAATCAGTACCCAGAACAACCACATCTGGCCGTAATAACGGCCTTGATACCCCTGGGCTTTGAGTCAAACAGAGCTTGGATGTCGTGTATAGGTACAGCTGCCCATGCAACGTCAACACGATACCACAGTTCATCAAGAGTAGTGACTGGTATATTGTGACGAGCCAGTTGCTCGGCCACCATCGACCAGACGTTTTCCATTGATAAAAGATCTGGAGAATGTGCTGGCCAGGGCAGCAGTCGAACATTTTCTGTATCCAGAAAGGCCCGTACAGGACCTGCAACATGCGGTAGTGCATTATCCTGATGAAATGTAGGGTTTCGCAGGGTTCGAAGTAAGGGTAGAGCCACGGGTCGTAACACATCTGAAATGTAACGTCCACTGTTCAAAGTGCCGTCAATGCGAACAAGAGGTGACCGAGACGTGTAACCAATGGCACCCCACACCATCACGCCGGGTGATACGCCAGTATGGCGATGACGAATACACGCTTCCTATGTGCGTTCACCGCGATGTCGCCAAACACGGATGCAACCATCATGATGCTGTAAACAGAACCTGGATTCATCCGGAAAAATGACGTTTTGCTATTCGTGCACCCAGGTTCGTCGTTGAGTACACCATCGCAGGCGCTCCTGTCTGTGATGCAGCGTCAAGGGTAACCGCAGCCATGGTCTCCGAGCTGATAGTCCATGCTGCTGCAAACGTCCTCGAACTGTTGGTGCAGATGGTTGTTGTCTTGCAAACGTCCCCATCTGTTGACTCAGGGATCGAGACGTGGCTGAACGATCCGTTACAGCCATGAGGATAAGATGCCTGTCATACGAGGCCGTTGGGATCCAGCACGGCGTTCTTTGTTACCCTCCTGAACCCACCGATTCCATATTCTACTAACAGTCATTGGATCTCGACCAACGCGAGCAGCAATGTCGCGATACGATAAACCGCAGTCGCGATAGGCCACAATCCGACCTTTATCAAAGTCGGAAACGTGATAGTACGCATTTCTCCTCCTTACACGAGACATCACAACAACGTTTCACCAGGCAACGCCGGTCAACTGCTCTTTGTGTATGAGAAACCGGTTGGAAACTTTCCTCATGTCAGCACGTTGTAGGTGTCGCCACCGGCGCCAACCTTGTGTGAATGCTCTGAAAAGCTAATCATTTGCATATCACAGCACCTTCTTCCTGTCGGTTAAATTTCGCGTCTGTAGCACGTCATCTTCGTGGTGTAGCAATTTTAATGGCCAGTAGTGTAATTACAGTGAAATGGAGCTACCGAAAGAACATCGACTGCTCAGACCTGTCCCAGATGTTGTATTGCATTCTAAAAAGACATCCTAGGATGTTTTTACTAAGAAATGTATGAAATTAGGCGTTTTGAATTCTTCTTGGTACTGAATGCCAAATTAGAATGTCCGTGTGCAGTCTTCCCGAGGTTTGATCGAGTATGCAGCTGCCCTCTATCCACAAAGCTATAACTCGCAGCTGTAGCCTAACCACACTAGCAGATCATGGACGTCGTGAGTCGATGCCATGCTGCACCATCGGATTAAGACGCGCACCTGTAACCCCTGAAGCTTGTCGCAACAATAAAGAATTCCCTAAACACCGTCTGTTTTGCTGCCGTCTGTCTTTCTCCTCCGAGAGTTTCGTATGGCCCCCACCAATCCATCGAACCCACAATGTCCAGATGGGAGAGCCGAATGTCATCCTGACAACCAGAAGAATCTCTCCTCCACCTCCCCGTGGCCCTCATTGCAACCAGGCCGCTGCAAATGTCTGCCCTTTGGAGTTTGTAAGTTCCGTTATACTTTGGTACGTATAATCTGTGGACCACGTCTCGGACGTTGATTCAAGACGTGCGGGCAAGGAGCTTAGAGTGTGAAAACAAACGTTCGCAGAAAAGCACGATGCCGCATTCTTTACGACGAATGCAGCCAGATATGAGTGTAGCTCAAGGTTGCCTACTCTGCGCCTGCTTCCGGCAGTACGATTACCGTTTTCAATAGAACAATAGAACTGGAGAAAAATAATGCTAATAAATGCCTGCTGCACATCTTTTTCAAAATCTATACTTACTGAAAAACGTAAAGACCGCTCTAACATTCCCATTACGCCTGATCCCACTTACTATATCCACAGCGCTACCACTCGCTGCTGTAGCATCACAGACTATAGCGAGAGGTTTTAGGTTCAAATATGGTTCAAATGGCTCTGAGCACAATGGGACTTAAGTTCTGAGGCCATCAGTCCCCTAGAACTTAGAACTACTTAAACCTAACTAACCTAAGAGCTTCACACAAATCCATGCCCGAGGCAGGATTAGAACCTGCGACCGTAGCGGTCGCGCGGTTCCAGACTGAAGAGCGTAGAACCGCTCGGCCACTCCGGCCGGCTGAGGTTTTAGGCAAAGTGGGAATGTTAAAGAGGTAGTTACATTTTTCAGTAAGAACACATTAAGAATATGGCGTGTAACAAGCACTTATTAGCATTACTTTATCTGTCCTAGCGAAAAGTATACCTGTAATACCGGAAATAGGCGCAGAATGTGCAGCCTTTACCGCGCGGTTTGAGGCGTTACGTCACGGACTGCGCAGCCCCTCCCGCCGGAGGTTTGACTCCTCAAAAAATGTTCAAATGTGTGTGAAATCTTATGGGACTTAACTGCTAAGGTCATCAGTCCCTAAGCGTACACACTACTTAACCTAAATTATCCTCATGACAAACACACAAACCCATGCCCGAGGGAGGACTCGAACCTCCGCCGGGACCAGCCGCACAGTCCATGACTGAAGCGCCTTAGACCGCTCGGCTAATCGTTCGACTCCTCCCTCGGACATGGGTGTATGTGTTGTTCTTAGCGTAAGTTAGTTTAAGTAGTGTGTAAGTCCAGGGACCGATGACCTAAGCAATTTGGTCCCTTAGGAATTCACTCACATTTGAACATCTTGGGCAGCCTTTAAGGTACACTTGAGAGATGGAGCACAAGCTCGGACTGAACAAAGGGGTGGCAGAAAATCAGGTGTGGCTTTAATCAACCTGGAAACTGTCTAAAGTGACGAAGAAAAATTACAGAGAAGTTGTACGTATCTGCCGAGATGGAGACTTTAACCACTCTGCTCCCCAATGAACTGTTATTGGTGGAGAGTACTATGCTTCGATGTGGCCATTCTTCCATATTGTTTCCAGTAACAAGTAGCGTTTTATGTATGACAGGACTGTCGGTGAAGCCTATTCAATGAACTGGCTATTCAGTACTCTGAAATTTGGAAGTGACTAGCATGGTCCTACTACACACTTATGTGACAAAGTCATGGGATAGCATTATCCACAAATAAAGATTGCTGTAGTATCGCGTACACAAGGTATAAAATGGCTGTGCGTTGGCGAAGGTGTCATTTGCTCTCAGGTGAAAAGGTTTCCGGCATGGTTGTGGCCGAAGGCGAGAATCAACAGCCTTTGAACGCGGAATGACGCATGGGACAATTTATTTCGGGAATCATTAGAGAAGTCAGTATTGCGGCAGCGTTTGCGTAGAGTTGCCAACGCTAAGAGGCAAGCAGCACTGCGTGAAATAACCGCAATAATCAATGTGTGATGTACGACGAACTTACCAGTTAGGACAGTGTGGCAAAATTTGGCGTTCATGGGCTGTGGCAGCAGACGTCCGATGCGAGTGCCTTTGTTAACAGCAAGATATCGCTTGCAGCACCTTTCCTAGGCTCGTGACCATATACGTTGGACCCTAGAGGATTGGAAAACTGTGGCCTCATCGAATGGCTCCAGATTTCGGTTGGTAACAGCTGAGCAATCAATACCTTCACTGCGCGATAACAAAGGTGAAGTCACTGGTGACAGTGCCACTAAATCAGAGTTATTAAACACTGTTTTCCGAAACTCCTTCACCAAAGGAACGATCAAGAACAACTGCCAAGATGAGAAACATAGAAGTAGATATCCTCGGTGTAACAAAGCAGCTTAAATCACTTAATAAAGGCAAAGCCTCCGGTCCAGATTGTATACCAGTCAGGTTACTCTCAGAGTATGCTGATAAAATAGCTCCATGTTTAGCAATTATATACAACCACTCGCTCACAGAAAGATACGTACCTAAAGACTGGGAAATTGTTCAAGTCACACCAAGACCCAAAAAGGGAAGTAGGAGTAATCCACTGAATTACAGACCTATATCACTAAAGTCGATTTGCTGTAGGGTTTTAGAACATATACTGTATGCGAACATTATGAAGTACCTCGAAGAAAAGGATTTATTGACATATAGTCAACATGGATTCAGAAAATATCGTTCTTGTGAAACTCATGAAGTAATAAGTGCTATCGACAGGGGATGTCAAATTGATTCCATATTTTCAGATTTCCAGAAGGCTTTCGACATCGTTCCTCACAAGCGTCTTCTAATCAAACTGCGTGCCTACGGAGTATCGCCTCAGTTGTGCGACTGGATTCGTGATTTCCTGTCAGAAAGGTCACAGTTCGTAGTAATAGACGGAAAGTCATCGAGGAAAACACAAGTAATATCCGGCGTTCCCCAAGGAAGTGTTATAGACCCTCTACTGTTCCTGATCTATATTAACGACATAGGAGACAATCTGAGTAGCCGTCTTGGATTGTTTGCAGACGATGCTGTTATTTACCGTCTTGTAAAGTCATCAGATGTTCAAAACGACTTGCAAAATGATTTAGATAAGATAGCTGTATGGTGTGAAAAGAGGCAGTTGACCCTGGATAAAGAAAAGTGCAAAGTTATTCACATGAAAACTAAAAGAAATTAGCTAAATTTCGATTACGCGATAAGTCACACAAATCTGAGGGCTGTAAATTCAACTAAATACTTAGGGATTACAATTACAAACAACCTAAATTGGAACGATCACATAGATAATATTGTGGCTAGAGCAAACCAAAGACATCGATTCATTGGCAGAACATTTAGAAGGTGCAACAGGTCTACTAAAAAGACTGCTTACACTACTGTTGTCTGCCCTGTTCTGGAGTACTGCATCAGGTGGGACTGACGGATGACATCGAAAAAGTACAAAGAAGGGCAGCTCGTTTTGTATTATCGCGAAATAGGGGAGATAGCGTCACAGACATGACACGTGAATTGGAGTGGCAATCATTAAAACAAAGGCGTTTCTCGTTGCGACGGGATCTTCTCATGAAATTTCAGTCACCAGTTTTCTCCTCCGATTTCGAAAACATTCTGTTGGCACCCACTTACATAGGGAGAAATGATCATCACCATAAAATAAGAGAAATCAGGGCTCGCACGGAAAAATTTAAGTGCTCGTTTTTCCCGCGTGCCGTTCGAGAGTGGAACGGTAGAGAGACAGCATGAAGGTGGTTCATTGAACCCTCTGCCAAGCACTTTATTGTGAATAGCAGAGTAATCACGTGGATGTAGATGTAGATGGTAGGGTTTAAGTGTGGCGCACATTCCACGAAGCTGTGGACCCAAGTTGTTAACAAGGCACGGCGGAAGCTGGTGGTGGCTCCATAATGGTGTGGGCTGTATTTACATGGGATAGACTGTGTCCTCTGGTCCAACTGGACTGATTTTTGACTGGAAATGGTCGTGTTCGGCTACTTGGAGACCATTTGCAGCCATTCGTGGACTTCATCTTCCCAGACAGTGATGTCATGTTACCGGGCAGTGACTGCTTGCGATTGAAGGGCATTCTGGACAATTCCAGAGAATGATTTGGCGATCCAGATCACCCGACATGAATCCCACAGAACACTTATGGGACACAATCGAGAGGTCAGTTCTTGCACAACATCCTTGGCACCGACAACACTTTCACAGTTGTGGACAGGTATAGAGGCAGCATGGCTCGAAATTTCTGCAGAGGACTTTCAACGAGTCCATGCCACGTCGAGATGCTTCACTACTCCTGGCAAAAGGATGTCCGAAACCATATGAGGAGATATCCCATGACTCTTGTCAGTGCATATCATGATGCACGACTAAAAGCCGAAAATTCTACTGTCGTTTCAGATGTCTGAGACCAGTTCGGGACCCAGCTACTGATTTCTAGCAGCGCCATGTGTTTTCAAGATGACACTTCTAACGTTGTTGAAACTTTGCCCGCGTGGTGCGTGATTGACATTAGACAGCTGTTTATTTTGTTTCGGAACTTTTTATAGTGCGTATACGTGTTTACATTAATGTCTGAAAAGGCATTGTAAAGTATAAACACTGAGGCAGCGCAGAAATAGTTTAGCGAATTGAGATGAGTACATGTGAATGCAATATTTGAGACAGTGTAGGAATTCTGTCGAACGATACTGTTCAAATGTCAACCGATTAGTGAGTATAAGATACTACCAGAGTCTTAAACATAGATATGGCCACATTAATGAAAGATCACCCAAATTAGTGGGATATACTGACTAAACTTCAAGGATTGCTGGATAGGGTGAGGGGGGAGGGGAGTGCAGCCGCCCAGCCCCACACGCTCAACCTTCAACCCTCAACCTCCATTGGAAAAAGAAATACCCAGCCAAACAGAACGGATATATCAGAACAGCTTGAGTTGAAAGAAAGCCAAAACATGTGATGGTTACTGACTAGTAGCAGGTGTATTCAGAGACATTTGGTTTGACAATACTGGTAATCTGTGTGAAGTAGATCACTGAGAATGTAATACATGTGCATCTAATCATTTTGGTCAGCTAAAAGGAACCTGTTTCATTTTGTGTGTCTCGTTGCAAAACTGGTGTTGTTGAAATCTATTGCAGCATGCGCTGAACAGGAAAACTGCATTAAACTACCATCGGTGGAAGATTGAATGATCCATTCGTAATTAATGAAAGTGAATGAACTAGCTTCCACTAAGTAGACAAGTTCACAGTGACAGTGATGATATCTGTTATGCGTGCTCGCTATAATGAATGTATTAAATCTATAAATTATCGAATTGAGAACAAAGAATGAAAAAATCTGTTTTTCAATGAGGAAAGGAATAATTATCACCAATTATCCTGGTCCACCCAGTCTCCCGAGCTGAACACTTTCGTGGATTTGTAGATGACTTTAGAGCAGAAAATCCTGTACATATTTCGTCCCAATCATTGCTGCGAAATTTGAGTGCTACACTATGTACGCAACAGTGCAGATTGTCACGCTCTCTATGCGTCCATTCTGTAACGAATCGCAACAGTGCTGCAACTTAGAAGGAAAGCAATTTCCTGTGTGTCACGTTTTTTAGAACGCGGTTAAGTCATGCTCCATCAGCTCAGGCCTGCACGGTAGCTCAGCGTGTTTGGTCAGAGGGCCAGCTGTGCTCTGTAATAACAATAATAATAATAAAGAAAACCCTGAGTGAAGCAATAAACGATTAACTTACACGGATGTCATGTGGCGTCCACCCAGACCAGATGTCACGAACAATAAAGAACAAAATGAAGAAAAAAGATCTTTAAAAAGTAAAAGTTCGTAGAACACTGGCTTGCCAAAGGCAAAAGTCCCGGCTTCGAGTCACGGTCTGAAACACAGTTTTAATCTGTCATGTAATTTCAAATTAGTGTACACTCCCCTGCAAAGACAAAATTCATTTGGCTGTTCTTTAAATTTTTTTTGCTCTGTTTTGAACGATTGTTTGCAAACTTCTAGCGAAATGGAGCAGTAGTAACGATAAGAAAATGTGTTCTGGAGGTGCAGTGTTGAAACTGAAATCCCATTTTAGGGTATCTGGCACGTAGCATTTTAGGCAAATGACGGAAGTGTTCGTCCATTAAAGCAATCGATTTTTGTCCTATCCTCCTACAACCTATTTATGTTCCCCGTTTGTAATGGTCTCATTATTAACTCTGACTAAAGGATTTTAAACACGAGACTGGTCTGAGGTGGCCGACTGTTAGTCGAACAACACAATAATGAGGGAATTACCAGCTTTGTTCCAACAAATTTGCTATTTTTAAGTAAATACAGCTGTGGTGTGTCTATACAACGGGAAGCCTGAGGACAGAAAAGACCGGAGACACGGGTGGCACTGTAGCTACGGGAGCGACTTCGCGATTGTTGTTGATGTGTAGGTCAGTGATGGCACGCAATGGATGACACAGAGCTCTATCAGAACATCATAGAGCTTTTTACGATCTTATAGGATACGAAGTTTTTCAGGTTCTTCGAGAAATGTTGGCAAACAATGATGTATTCTAAAATATTTTAGACGGAATACTTTTAGCAGTCGTGCGTGTTTTTACTTCCCAGCAAATTAGGGACACTGTTGCTCCTGGGGGTATCGGCGAGGACCATTCGCAACCGTCTCCATGAAGCTGGGCTACGGTCCCGCACACCGTTAGGCCGGGGCTCACGCCCCAACATCGTGCAGCCCGCCTCCAGTGGTGTCGCGACAGGCGTGAATGGAGGGACGAATGGAGACGTGTCGTCTTCAGCGATGAGAGTCGCTTCTGCCTTGGTGCCAATGATGGTCGTATGCGTGTTTGGCGCCGTGCAGGTGAGCGCCACAATCAGGACTGCATACGACCGAGGCACACAGGGCCAACACCCGGCATCATGGTGTGGGGAGCGATCTCCTACACTGGCCGTACACCACTGGTGATCGTCGAGGGGACACTGAATAGTGCACGGTACATCCAAACCGTCATCGAACCCATCGTTCTACCATTCCTAGACCGGCAAGGGAACTTGCTGTTCCAACAGGACAATGCACGTCCGCACGTATCTCGTGCCACCCAACGTGCTCTAGAAGGTGTAAGTCAATTACCCTGGCGAGCAAGATCTCCGGATCTGTCCCCCATTGAGCATGTTTGGGACTGGATGAACCGTCGTCTCACGCGGTCTGCAAGTCCAGCACGAACGCTGGTCCAACTGAGGCGCCAGGTGGAAATGGCATGGCAAGCCGTTCCACAGGACTACATCCAGCATCTCTACGATCGTCTCCATGGGAGAATAGCAGCCTGCATTGCTGCGAAAGGTGGATATACACTGTACTAGTGCCGACATTGTGCATGCTCTGTTTTCTGTGTCTATGTGCCTGTGGTTCTGTCAGTGTGATCATGTGATGTATCTGACCCCAGGAATGTGTCAATAAAGTTTCCCCTTCCTGGGACAATGAATTCACGGTGTTCTTATTTCAGTTTCCAGGAGTGTATATATACAGAGCAATAGCCGGCCTGTCAACTTCTCTGGGTCACTCCTGACGCTACTCTTGTTTCTGATGAACACTCGCCTTCAAGAGCAACGTAATTGATTTAAATACGTATTAACGTATGGTCTTGCGGTAGCGCTGTCGCTTCTCTCGCATGGGGTCCCGGGTTCGATTCCCGTCAGTTTCAGTGATTTTTTTCCTGCCTTGAGATGACTGGGTGTTGTATCGTCATCATTCGTCCCCATTACGGTCGGAGGAAGGCAATGGCAAACCACCTCCACTAGGACCTTGCCTAGTACGGCGGTGCGGGTCTCCCGCATCGTACCCTAAGCTCCTCGGAGTATGGGACCTCATCATCATCATCATCATCATCATCATCATCATCATCTCACTTACGAAGTCTTTGGGAACTTATTCCGCGTGCTCTTACGTTCGTTAACAGTCTGCAGTTGGGCACCGTGTCAAACGCGTTTCGGAAATCTAGGATTATGAGACTGCTGCTGCCATTCATCCATTGTTCACCGGCTATGAGAGAAAAGGGCAAGCTGGGTTTCGCACGAGCGATGCTGATTTGTGAACAGATGCTCTTCCGTCTTAAGGAAATTCATTATAGTTGATCTGAAAATATGTCCAAGAATTCTGCAGTATACATCTGAATGTGAGGAAATTTAGGGATTATGATCGCTTTCAGTATCCCCGAAGACAGAAAATATTGCATCCTCCTCATCAGAAAAGGGCTCATTGATAAAATTTGTCAGGTAGGAGACACACATTTCTCGCTGGCGACACAGAGGTGACCAAGCTTGCTAGCATAATGACACTTTTTTTGAACGGAAGATTTGCGACTGAGCTGAATCGGCATTACTCTGCAGATTACCAGTGAAGTAGTTTTCGCTTATTTTTCCGCACGTCCTCAGCCCGACTGGCTGGTGTTTTTCTAGATCACACACATAGAACGCATGTATGGAATCTTGGATTTTGCAACACATTTTATGTTCTAGGTACATATAAAAATGGGAATAAGTAACGAGAATCGTCACCACATTTTACTGTATTGTAAGCGCGATTTCAATTCCTCTTCTCATCGAGGATATACATTTTATAAAACTTTGCAGAATACCCCGAATACAGAAATGAAATGGGTGTTGGGTGTACCCTAACGAAGCGTAAGGGTCTCAAGTTCTGAATACAAATAAACCATTTATCAGATGGCATCATGACGATGAAACTGTTTATAGGAATGTATCATAGATGGACAATCGTAAAGAAAAATTAAATAGAGTTGAGCCAAATCTGCACTTCATGTAATGAATAGTAGCTGTCCTTAAATGTGGATAAATGCAAGATAATACCTACCGTAAAGAAAATGAAACCGGTAGTATCGGATTATAAGGTTAGCGGTGAACATTTAGAGCACATCACAATGTATAAGTATTTGGAGGTAACACCTAATAAGAAGTATGAAATGGGACCATCACATAAAACCAGTTCAAATGGCTCTGAGCACTATGGGACTTAACATCTGTGGTCATCAGTCCCCTAGAACTTAGAACTACTTAAACCTAACTAACCTAAGGACATCACACACATCAATGCCCGAGGCAGGATTCGAACCTGCGACCGTAGCAGTCGCGCGGTTCCGGACTGAGCGCCTAGAACCGCTAGACCACCGCGGCCGGCCTTAAAACCAGTGCGAATGATTGTAGATGGAAGATGTAAATTTGTTGGTAGTGTTCTGGGAAAGTCCAATGTTTCTGTTAAAGATACCGCGTACAAGACGATAGTGCGACCAGTTCCACAATACTGTACAAGCTTTTAAAGTTCTTATCAACCATGCTTAACAAAAGACATCGAACGACAGAACGTACACAAAAGTACGTAAACGCTAAAAACGCAACACATTACTATATCTAATACGTTACAGAAAACCTGTTGGCATTCAGAACAGCTTGCAGTCGCCACGGTATGGATACATATATGTCCAGTATCGTTTTCAAGGGAATCTCATAGCATTCATCATGCACAATAGTGGCAAGTTCAGGCAACGATGACGCTGTACGCTGGTGGACGGCGATCACCCACCCATCCTTCCCTCTAAAGCAGATCACATACGTGATTTGATTTGATTTTAACAGGAGATCTAAAACAGCTTAGGTCTAACCCGCCACTGCCCGCAACGAAACTAGTTTTATTGTGCGGTATCGCTCCCTGTATATCTAGTAAAGCCAACCAGTGCCCTTGAATAGTGCAAGGAGTCCCTCTACCAGTTTTTTGTTAGACACAATTTCTTCAGGTCTAGTTGTCCCGAAGATTCTGTATCTTTTACTCTCCAATGTCATGCATTCAAAGATTAGGTGTGATGCAGTTTCTTCACCCTCATCAAAGATCCTACACTTAGGGTCCTCTTCCATTGTACCCATTGCGTGTAGGTGTTTTTTGAAGTTCCCATGGCCGGTCATCAGTCCAGTCATGAGTTTGATCTCTTTCCTGTTCAATCGCAGGATTACAGAGCTTCTTTTAAAACATGGCTTGGGCATCATTAACTTACCATGTTTTTGTTTATGGACCTTGGTCCGATATCATACGTGCCGTTTCCTAAGCCAGTTCCGTAGTTCTAATTTGATCATAGCCGTGGTGATTGTCAAGACAGGTTCCAGTCCAATAAATGGAGCTGTTGCCCCCATCCTAGAGGCTTAGTAATACTGAGACCTGGTGACTGTGATGGCAAGGGGAGATGCGACAATTCAACCTCGTGCTTTCAAAACCTATTCTAGACGAGGTGAACTGTGTAAAAAGGAGCCCTGTCGGCTTGTAACACAGCATTGTCACTCGGAAACAAACATCGTACCATGGGATGCACCTGTTCAGCCAAAATGCTCACATAATCCCCTGCAGTAATGCGACATTGTAGAGTAACTGCCACGATATGTCTGCTCAAATCATCACCAAAAGCCATGCTTCACTCTTGAGACATAAACTTGGCCCTAAGTTGGAAACTGTGAGCAACAAGACTTATCTGACCAAACGACTTTCTTCCACTGCTCCATAACCCAAGTTTTATGGCTTCCTCATCACAGGTGAGTGGGTTTGGAGGTCCAGCTTGCCCTGCAGTTCACCGCTTATCGAGATCTCTTCCTGTTGTTTTGGTGCTGACAGGTAGTGCCATTTTCCTTGACTTCCGGAAGGCGTTCGATACAGTTCCGCACTGTCGCATGATAAACAAAGTAAGAACCTACGGAATATCAGACTAGCTGTGTGGCTAGATTGAAGAGTTTTTAGCAAACAGAACACAGCATGTTGTTCTCAATGGAGAGACGTCTACAGACGTTAAAGTAACCTCTGGCGTGCCACAGGGGAGTGTTATGGGACCATTGCTTTTCACAATATATATATAAATGACGTAGCAGATAGTGTCGGAAGTTCCATGCGGCTCTTCGCGAATGATGCTGTGGTATACAGAGAAGTTTCAGCATTAGAAAATTGCAGCGAAATGCAGGAAGATTTGCAGCGGATAGGGAGTGGCAACTGACCCTTAACATAGACAAATGTAATGTATTGCGAATACATAGAAAGAAGGATCCTTTATTGTATGATTATATGATAGCAGAGCAAACACTGGTAGCAGTTACATCTGTAAAATATCAGGGAGTATGCGTACGGAACGATTTGAAGTGGAACTATCATATAAAATTAATTGTTGGTGAGGCGGGTACCAGGTTGAGATTGATTGGGAGAGTCCTTTGAAAATGTAGTCCATCAACAAAGGAGGAGGCCTACAAAACACTCGTTCGACCTATACTTGAGTATTGCTCATCAATGTGAGATCCGTACCAGGTCGAGTTGACAGAGGAGATAGAGAAGATTCAAAGAAGAGCGGCGCGTTTCGTTACAGGGTTATTCGGTAAGCGTGATAGCGTTACGGAGATGTTTAGCAAACTCAAGTGGCAGACTCTGCAAGAGAGACGCTTTGCATCGCGGTGTAGCTTGCTGTTCAGGTTTCGAGAGGGTGCGTTTCTGGACAAGGTATCGAATACATTGCTTCCCCCTACTTATACCTCCCGAGGAGATCACGGACGTAAAATTAGAGAGATTTGAGCGTGCACGGAGGCTTTCCGGCAGTCGTTCTTCCCGCGAGCCATACGCGACTGGAACAGGAAAGGGAGGTAATAACAGTGGCACGTAATGTGCCATCCGCCACACACCGTTGGGTGGCTTTCGGAGTATAAATGTAGATGTAGATGTACGACATTCAAGTCTGCAATGATTTTGCAGCTGCCGTTCTCTCATTTTTTTTTTTTTTTTGTCACAATCCTCTTCGCTCAACGTCTGTCACGATCACTTCCACATTCTTTCGTCCTGGTAGTGACTTAGCGGATATTGTTCTTCCGCTTTCCCTTTACGTCGTACAAATCTTCGATACGGCTTATCTTGAAACACCAAGCAGTTCTGGTACCTTGGTTCCGGAATCACCCACTATAGGGACACCAACAAATTGCTTCACGTAGCTCCGATGTAATGCAAAAAATGGCTCTGAGCACTATGCGAATTAACTTCTGAGGTCATCAGTCGCCTAGAACTTAGAACTAATTAAACCTAACTAACCTAAGGACATCACACACATCCATGCCCGAGGCAGGATTCGAACCTGCGACCGCAGCGGTCACGCTGTTCCAGACTGAAGCGCCTTTAACCGCACGGCCACACCGGCCGGCCCGATGTAATGCACTCACAACTACATAGAGTATTGTTGTGACCACGACTGACGTGTTGAGAACATTGCACAGGTGCCGTTAGTGGTTAAACGCAACAGCGCAAACTGCAGGTGTGGCTAGCATCTGGGTTGATATTCAACTAAACAGTTCTCACGGTGTTTCCACATTTTCGTTCGATCCCCACATTTCGGAGACGCGCCACTGGTATGATAACAGGACAAAATAGGGTCCAAGCGAAAGTGTAACAAAAATGTTCGGCTAACTTCAGTGTGAATCCTTGTAGTTCTCACGAAAGTCTGATAGGTAGATTTAGAGAATCGATATTCGAAGAAGATTATGCGACCACTTTGCTACCAAAGTCATACATTTCACGTTGTGGATCAAGATGACAAAATAAGAGAGATTACTGCACGTTCAGAGGCATACAGAGAGTCCTTTCTCTCTCACTCAACACGCAAACTGAACTTGACAAATCGTTAATACTGAAACAGAGTACCCTCCGCCATGCACTGCGGAATGACTTATGTAGTACAAATGTAGCTGTAGAAATGGAGGACATGACTTCTTACTTTGATAAAAATTGCTCCTCATCAAACCAAATTTTTTAAATTAGAGGGCGAAAGTAAATCTGATTAAATCTGAAAAATAACGAAGGTGAGGGAATAATTCTAATCGCAATTAATGCAATGTCTACCCTATTACTGCTGTTGCGGTGTGTCAGGAGTTTACTGGCGAAGGAGCACTTTCTTGCGTGCCTATCATAATAGCTCTTACAGCAAGCTGTTGTTCACCCTGTGTCGGAATAATTTATAATTAATATGGAAATAAAAATGTATTGATTTTTATAGACCTGAATGCGGGTACGGAGTCTGCGTGTACGTATTTACTCAAACGCGTCTTTGATCGTCTCAGCTTACGAGCCGGCCAGAGTGGCCGTGCGGTTCTAGGCGCTACAGTCTGGAACCGCGAGACCGCTACGGTCGCAGGTTCGAATCCTGCCTCGGGCATGGATGTGTGTGATGTCCTTAGGTTAGTTAGGTTTAAGTAGTCCTGAGTTCTAGGGGGCTAATGACCTCAGCAGTTAAGTCCCATAGTGCTCAGAGCCATTTGAACCATTTTTTTCAGCTTACGAAACCTTCAAACGAAAATAAATCATAACAAAATGAAACTGTTTCTCCTCTTCTAAGCCAAACTACACTAACCACTTGAGACATTGTCAACTAGCAAATGCAGGTAGAATCCGTCTGAAGCTTTTACGTCCGCAGCTCGTGGTCGTGCGGTAGCGTTCTCGCTTCCAATGCCCGGGTTCCCGGGTTCGATTCCCGGCGGGGTCAGGGATTTTCTCTGCGTCGTGATGACTGGGTGTTGTGTGCTGTCCTTAGGTTAGTTAGGTTTAAGTAGTTCTAAGTTCTAGGGGACTGATGACCATAGATGTTAAGTCCCATAGTGCTCAGAGCCATTTAAACCATTTTTGAAGCCTTTACCTAACCCGTAACAAGCATCATGCTTAACAGTATTCGTGCAGTTCAACGAAATTTCGATTCCCTCACATACACTAATGGCCAATAAAATTGCTACACCACGAAGATGACGTGCTACAGACGCGAAATTTATCCGACAGGAAGAAGATGCTGTGATATGCAAATTATTATCTGTTCAGTGCATTCACACGAGGTTGGCGCCGGTGGTGACACCTACAACGTGCTGACATGAGGAAAGTTTCCAACCGATTTCTCATACACAAACAGCAGTTGACCGGCGTTGCCTGGTGAAACGTTGTTGTGATGTCTCGTGTAAGGAGGAGAAATGCGTACCATCACGTTTCCGACTTTGATAAAGGTCGGATTGCAGCCTATCGAGATTGCGGTTTATCGTATCGCATTGCTGCTGGCGTTGGTCGAGATCCAATGACTGTTAGCAGAATACGGAATCGGTGGGTCCAGGAGGGTAATACGGAACGCCGTGCTGGATCCCAACGGCCTCGTATCACTAGCAGTCGAGATGACGGGCATCTTATCCGCATGGCTGTAACGGATCGTGCAGCCACGTCTCGATCCCTGAGTCAACAGATGGGGACGTTTGCAAGACAACAACCATCTGCACGAACAGTTCAATGACGTTTGCAGCAACATGGACTACCAGCTCGGAGATCGTGGCTGCGGTTACCCTTGACGCTGCATCACAGACAGGAGCGCCTGCGATGGTGTACTCAACGACGAACCTGGGTGCACCAATGGCAAAACGTCATTTTTTCGGATGAATCCAGGTTCTTTTTACAGAATCATGATGGTCGCATACGTGTATGGCGACATCGCGGTGAACGCACATTGGACGTCTGTATTTGTCATCGCCATACTGGCGTATCACCCGGCGTGATGGTATGGGGTGCCATTGGTTACACGTCTCGGTCACCTCTTGTTCGCATTGAAGGCACTTTGAACAGTGGACGTTACATTTCAGATGTGTTACGACCCGTGGCTCTACAATTCATTCGATCCCCGCGAAACGCTACATTTCAGCAGGATAATGGACGACCGCATGTTGCAGGTCGTGTACGGGCCTTTCTGGATACAGAAAATGTTCAACTGCTGCCCTGGCCAGCACATTCTCCGGATCTCTCACCAACTGAAAACGTCTGTTCAATGGTGGCCGATCAACTGGGTCGTCACAATACGCCAGTCACTACTCGTGATGAGAAGTGTGGTATCGTGTTAAAGCTGCATGGGAAGCTTTACCTGTACACGCCACCCAAGGTCTGTTTGATTCAATGCCCAGGCGTATCAAGGCCGTTATTACGTGGTTGTTCCAGGTACTGATTTCTCAGAATCTATGCACCAAAAATGCGTGAAAATGTAATCACTTGTCAGTTCTAGTATAATATATTTGTCCAATGAATACCGTTTATCATCTGCAACTCTTCTCGGTGTAACAATTTTAATAGCCAGTAGTGTAAATTTTCCATACTTATCCATCTCTTCTCACCTCTTTTAAAGAGATATCTCAGTTTCATCATTAGCAGGTCTGTGAAAATGGTGTACTCCCAGTAACGAAAAAAAAGTTAGTAAAAATAGGGACTCCGGATTACATCAGATTACTCTACTGACTTGGACAGATGAGACACTTTAGGCGTTTGGGACCACAACAGTAAGTTGGCAACGTATAAACAGCTCTGTGTTTAATTCGCGTCAAGGCCTGGCGCAGCTATTGGGTGTGGGTGCCAAGGCGGCGCAAAGGCTGCACGGCGTCGCTCAATGGCGGCAGGGGTTCGCCTCGAACGGTATGCACGACGTCTGAGTCAGCACTGCCGGCGCCTGCGCTACTGCCGCTCGCGATCAGCCCGTACCGCCTCATCAGAGAAGCGCTTCCGTATACAGCTAATCGGTCCGAAATCATACCTATCTTTACTAATCCTCGACATCGCCTTTAAGACAAAAAAAAAGACGCACCTCGGAGGAATTATCCGAATGGGACTGAAATCGATAGATGTGATGTACATGTACTGATACAGAAGTAATTGAAATTTCAGGGGAAAGTGCTACATCGGTCCACCTCTAGCTCTTATACAAGCTGTTTTTCGGCTTGACATTGTGAAACATCCCCTTAGAAAAATTAAGAATGACAGTGCTGGTAAACCTCTTACGTTATTTGATTTTCAAACAGCTGAGCAAAACTGAACATACTCAGACATTTCTCTCTTTACTTATTCTGATCATCACTTTTTTAGCGCAACGCACTCTGACTTTCAATAATCCACACAAAAGAATGGCCCTGACTAACAATAACCTATACCTTTCATCAATCACTTACCTCACAAAAATCTTCGTTACTCGAACTACTGCAATACAGCGAGCGCCAATACGTCCAGCTAAATGAAAGATTCTAACTACTGAAGGCACTAACTACTGATAGGCACAGTTAGCAAATGAAAGATTTTGGTAGAGAATAAACAATGCATTTACCTTAATAGTGTCCTAAACTCATTTTTATATATATATATATATATATATATATATATATATATATATATATATATATATAAAGGTACGGCCAAACTTTCAGGAAACATTCCTCACACACAAAGAAAGAAAATATGTTATGGGGACATGTGTTCGGAAACGCTTACTTTCCATGTTAGAGCTCATTTTATTACTTCTCTTCAAATCACATTAATCATGTAACGGAAACACACAGCCACAGAAAGTAACAGCGTGACTTCAAACACTTTGTTACAGGAAATGTTCAAAATGTCCTCCGTTAGCGAGGCTACATGCATCCACCCTCCGCCGCATGGAATCCCTGATGCGCTGATGCAGCCCTGGAGAATGGCGTATTGTATCACAGCCGTCCACAATACGAGCACGATGAGTCTCTACATTTGGTACCGGGGTTGCGTAGACAAGAGCTTCCAAATGCCCCCATAAATGAAAGTCAAGAGGTTTGAGGTCAGGAGAGCGTGCAGGCCATGGAATTGGTTCGCCTCTACCAATCCATCGGTCACCTAATCTGTTGTTGAGAAGCGTACGAGCACTTTGACTGAAATGTGCAGGAGCTCCATCGTGCATGAACCACGTGTCGTGTCGTACTTGTAAAGGCACATGTTCTAGCAGCACAGGTAGAGTATCCCGTATGAAATTATGATAACGTGCTCCATTCAGCGTAGGTGGAAGAACGAAACTAAAATGAGTTCTAACATGGCAATTAAGCGTTTCCGGACTCATGTCCACATAACATCTTTTCTTTATTTGTGTGTGAGGAATGTTTCCTGAAAGTTTGGCCGTACCTTTTTGTAACATATATATATGTATATATATATATATATATATATATATATATATATATATATATATATATATATATATATAAATTTATGACATCCAGTCTTACAAATTTCCTTTTTCTGATGGACACACGTCCAGATCGTCCGCTCTCAAAACGCTGCCATCTCTCTCCCCACATCCACCACTGCTGGCGGCTCACCTCCAACTGCGCAACGCTACGCACTGTTCACATCCAACTGCCCAACACTACAATAGCGAATATTGCAACAATGCCAAGCAGCCACAGACTGCACATAGCACAGTCAGTGATTTTCATACAGAGCGCTACGTGGCGTTACCAACATAAAAACCTAAACAGCCTACTTACAATTGTTTGATGGGGTTGGACGTCATCGTGAGGGATGCCATGCCAAATTTTGTCCAATTGACGCGTCAGATGATTAAAGTCCTGAGCTGGGTTGAGGGCCCGCCCTTAATGCTCCAAACATTCTCAATTTGGGAGAGATCCGTGGACTTTGTTGGTCAAGGCGGGGTTTGGAAAGCACGAAGACAAGCGGTAAGAACTCTCGACGTTGGCAGATGGGTATTATCCTGCTGAAATACAAGCCCAGGATGGCTCGTCATGAAGGGCAACAAAACGAGGCGTAGAATATCATTGACGTACCACTGTGATATAAAGGTGCCACGGATGACAGCCAAAAGAGTCCTGCTATGGAAAGAAATGCCACCTTTGACCATCACTCCTGTGTGTCGGGCTGAATGGTGGGCGACATTAAGGTTGGTATCCTTTCATAGTCCGTGACGTCTCGAGACACGTCTTTCGAAGCCAGACTCATCACTGAAGGCAATTCTACAAAACTCCAGGCCGAAGACGTGTCTAGAGACGCCGTGGACAGTGGTGGGATACCAACCTGACTGTTTCCCGTCAAACGGCCCGACAACCAGGAGTGGTGGTCTGGGGTGCAATTACTTTTCATAGCAAGACCACTTTGGTTGTCATCCGCAGCACCATACGCGGCAGCCTTTCAGCACAGCGGTTCGTCGACTATATTCCACGCCCCGTTTTTTTTTCCATCATGGTATCCATCCTGGGCTAATATATCAGCAAGATAATACTCGCTCACACACTGAGAGAGTTTCTACTGCGTATCTTCGTGTTTACCAAATCCCATGTTGGCCAGTCAGGTAGCTGGATCTCTACCCAATTGACAACGTTTGGAGCAGCCAGCTCAGGACTTTGATGATCTAAAGCACCAATTGGACATAATTTGCCACGATATCCATCAGGAGGACATTCAATAGCTCTGCCAATCAATGCAAAGCCGAATAACTGCTTGCAAAGGGCCAAAGGTTGACCAACGTGATATTAATTGCTTGGTTTGTGAAGCTTTTTCTCTTGAATAACTCATCCAGTTTTTCTGAAGTTGTAATCGTTTGTCTGTCGCCGACCTACATAGAGAGAAACGATCATCATAATGTTGTGTGACTAGGGCCTTCCGTCGGTTAGACCGCTCGCCGGGTCAAGTCTTTAGATTTGACGCCACTTCAGTACTTGCGCGTCGATGGGGATGAAATGATGAAGATGAGAACAACACAACACCCAGTCCCTCCGCGGAGAAAATTTCCGACCCAGCCGGGAGTCGAACCCAGGCCCTTAGGACTGACATTCTGTCGCGCTGACCACTCAGCTGCCGGGGGCGGACATCATCGTAATAAAGTAAGGGAAATCAGAGCTCGCACGGAAAGATATACGTGCTCGTTTTCTCCAAGCGTTATACGAGATTGGAATAATAGAGAATTGTGAAGGTAGTACGATGTAACCTCTGCCAGGCACTTAAATGTGCTTTGCAGAGCATCCTCGTAGATGTAGAAGTATATGTAGATGTAGATGTAAATGTAGATGTGCACCACATCTACCGATTTCCGTCCCTTTTGCATAATTCTTTTGTGGTGCGCCGCTTATTTTTTCGTAGTGTGTGTTTATTTATGCATTTGTTTCTACTGGCCAGACTAGAGCCTGCAGGCCCTCACACGTAACAAGAGATTCATAGCAGGTTACGATTACAATCTGTATAGAATGCAAGCAATGGAATAATCACCATCATTATTCGGTTAACTGATCACTGAGTGCCGTAACTAATTTCTTCTTTCATTTCTTAAATAACTGCTTCTTCTACAGCTACATTCAGCTCTTGTTAATGTAATGTGAAGAGGGACTCCGGTAATCTTCTTCGCTTGCTCCAACTATACACTTGCTGCTCTTCCTCGTGGTCTTCCGCCTTCGATTTTGCCTTGCACGGTGATCTTGTCTAAAGTATCCCTTGACTCCTCAAAATGTGCTCAAGGAACTGGAAGTACCTTTGGCTGGCAAGGGCAGATAAACTTCTTGTGACGCTTAGTTCTTCTACACACATCAAAAAAAGTTTTGCATCACCTCGGTTACGAGGTATAGGAGTTCCATATGAGCATCTGTTTTGGCCCATCTGTCCTTGCACCGTTCTTCTTTGCGACATTGACATTTTCGTACAGGTATTTAACCACCAAACTTCTGAAAATTTGAGGAAGACATCTAGCAGCTGAAAAATTCGACATGTACTTGTAGTAGGATGCAAGAAATTACTGTTTTCACTAATTTGTGGAAGTTGCTTCTGCAAGTTCAAGAAAACTGAGCGGAAGTCGACTTGCTAGGAGTGTTTCCACGTCATACATTGCGGAAATAGCTGCTGCAAGCGATTTACGGAAGTCTGCTTATTAGTGGACACATTCTGTACGACAGTGCTCCGGCAACTAAGCACGGCAGACTAGATGGCCTTTGGTACATTTTTGGAAGAGTCGGACATCTAGCTCTAAAGCTATAATGCAATAAAAAAATAAAAAATAAAAAAAACGGTAAGTGCGAGTAGACCTCACGCTCTGAGGGTTCCATACAAACTTAGTTATGTACGAGGGTTGGAACTTGAATAGTGGCAACTATTTATTCACAACCGATACAAAAGAGTTACATGTTTGCACCTGTTACTGTCCTTCACAATAGTCACCAGCGATGTGGAAGGCGTAGTATACGGTTGGCAGAGCTTGTTCTGTTGATGATGCGAATGGAGCGGTCTAAAGTTATGGTGATTCACGTGTACGACTGTGATGGTGTTATCCTAACGCATTATGTTCCTCCACGGCAGACCGTCAGTGCACAGTATTACTGTTCGTTTTTGGAGCATCAACTGCGACCAGCTTTGCGAAAGAAGCGGCGACACACTCTGCGCAACCAAGCTATCATTTTGCATGATAATGCGCGGACACATACAGCGCAAGCTGCGGCTGCTCTCTTCGGTCGATGGAAATGAGAAGTACCGGTACTGTACCATCCACGATACTCCCCGGACTTAGGTCCTTGTGACTTTGATTTGATTCTGAAGATGAAGGAACCACTTCGTGGCATTCGCATCAGAACTGTTCCAGAGATTCGTCAGGCAGTAGACCGCCCCATTCACAGCATCAGCAGAACAGGCTCTGCTGACGATGTACTATGCCTTCCACATCGCTGGCAACGGGTTCTACACATCGCTGGTGACTACTTTGAAGGACAGTAACAAATGCAAACATGTAACTCTTTTGTATCGGTTGTGAATAAATTGTTGCCACTATTTAAGTTCCAACCCTCGTATATAGATAATAATAATAATAATAAAATAATAATAATAATAATAACAATTTCGTGTGGGTCAATGACTTGGTGGAAGCCTTTGTATTGGAAGCTAGCCCAGTTATCCAACTGGGGAACGGGGACCTACAGTTTAACATGGAATTCGAACCGCGTGTTGTTTCTAGCGATTCCTCACATCACAGAGAGGTGAAGGCTAGGTTAAAACCGAGACTGAAAAACCCGTGGTCTGACCGAGATTCAATCCCGCGACCTCTCAGTTCCCATGCGTGCTTTTTACCTCGAAATCATCAGATCCGAGATGTATGGGAACATGAGCGAATTTGCGAGTATCAAAATATGTGACTTATGTGGCCGCATCTTTTGACTGCATTGACTTAGAAGCTTCATTGTTTTACACCGTAAAAGGACAGTAGACGCTGGTATTTGACATGCATTTTAACTTGATACCTGTGCACGTTCCTGAAAAAAAAATGCACCTTTACAGATGGCCGTATCTTTTGATTTACTGACTTAGAAGCTTAAAAATTTTGCACCGTCAAGTTACCATAGATCTTAGTGCCTGACATAATTTCAACTTCATATCTCTACCCGTTCCTGAGAGAAATGGATCGTAACAGACGGACTGTCAGACATGCGGACAATAAATGTCAAAAAGAATTTTTATGTGATATAATAAAAAATTATACAGGGCGTTTCAAAAAGAAAGAGCAGATTTCAAACATTTATTTCTCAAAAACTACAAATGATAGAAACACAATTCAAACGTTTCTTGTCAGAGAAAGGTTCAAAGTTTTTCAATGGTCCGCGCAGAAGTTCCATGCAAATCCGCAGTGGCGCTGGCGTTTGTTTGTAGGAAAATGGCGACGACACCACAGGAACGATCATTTTGTGTGCTGCAATTTGCAAAGTTAGAGTCCATTGTTGGTGTGCAACGTGCATAAAGGACTGTGTTTATGTCCCACCTATGCCCGCTACTCTTCAAGAGGTACGACATCGAATTGTTGCGGCCGTGAATTCGGTAACTAAAGACCAGTTGCGTCGTGTGTGGCAAGAAATGAGATACCGGTTTGATATTTGTCGTGTAACAAATGGTGCTCATATTGAGGTACAGTTTTGATATTTGTTGTGTAACATTTGGTACTCATATTGAGTGAAGGACCGTTGGAATTGTGTTTCTATCATTTGTAGTTTTTGAGAAATAAATGTTTGAAATCTGCTCTTTCTTTTTGAAACGCCCTGTACATCGTTTGAAAAAACAGTCATCATGTTAACTGACCCACCACTCATAAACAAAATTACCATAGGAAACCAAGAAATCAAAATTGTAGATAAATTTAAATATCTGGGACAAATCATAACATATAACCTCAATCAAAAGCCAACATGGCATAACAGAATAAACAAATTTACTAGAGCACAATATATCACCTAAAACACCTACAACAAAAAGATCCTGTCAATAGCAACAAAATTAAAACACTACAAAACAGTCATTCAACCAGAAATAACATACGCAAGTGAAACCATTTTCAAAACAACTAACGCTGCACAAATAGACTAAATACTCAAAATAGAGAGAAGAAACATCAGAACGTGCATCAACAAATCGTACCAGAAAGATGGACACTGGAGAGTAGTTACAAATGAAACAGTCTACGAGGAAATAGAACCGGTAATGAGTACAATCAGGAAGAAACACATTTCATTTTTCGGACATCTAATTAGAACACCAGAGAACAGGTTCATCAGGAGAATAATAGAAAAAATTTGGAATAGTAAGGACAACTTTAAGTGGATTACCGAAATTAAAGAAGATATGGATGAGCTGCAGATTACATTGGAAGACCTAAGGAACAAAACTGACAAAACAAGGAAACTCACGGACAAACAAACCAGACTGCAAACGAGAATCAACAAACAGACAATAGGAAGGGTGATTTCCGATGAAGAAAGAAGGATAAGATCCGAGAGAATGAAGAAGTACTGGGCTGACATAAAACTGGAAAATTCTTTGTATAAAGTTGGCTAGAGTGGTACAATGAAGGCCATAAAATGTAAATAAATAATTACAAATTAACAATTTTCAGATTCTTTTCCTTTACTTGCACTGTGAAACCTTGCGTATCGTCAATTTCGAATTTCACGGTTGTTGCTCAACGGGTAGTATTCTATAGGTTTTGACGAGAGAGTTTGCGAGTATCGAAATGTGTGACGTAAATGGTCCTATCTTTTAACTGTATTGACTTAGAAGTTCAAATGTTTTACACCGCCAGGTGAACGTAGACTGCCGGCCGGAGTGGCCGAGCGGTTCTAGGCGCTACAGTCTGGAACGGCGCGACCGCTACGGTCGCAAGTTCGAATCCTTCCTCGGGCATGGATGTGTGTGATGTCCTTAGGTTAGTTAGGCTTAAGTAGTTCTAAGTTCTAGGGGACTAATGACCTCATAAGTTAAGTCCCATAGTGCTCAGAGCCATTTGAACCATTTTTTTTAACGTAGACCTTAGTAACCGACATTAATTTCAACTTGATAGCTGTGTCCATTCCTGAGAAAAAGGGGTCTTAACAGACAGACGGACAATCAGACACGCAGACAACAAATTGATACTACAAGCGTCTCTTTTTTAACGCCTGAGCTACGGAACCCTAAAAGGATTAATTGTACCTTTTCTATTTCGTTATAAGAGATTGCGAACCGTGGTGATCACAAGTCACCTCTTGGAATGTTACCTGGTATTAGAACAGCAAACCAATTGTCTCTTACTTCACACATTTCGTACTCGCATGTTCAAATCACTCGGGATTTTTATTGTTTCCACATCTGGAGCGATAATAAGCTAGTTCTCACCAGCAGACGTTTTTCAAAACAGCCTGGCTGTCGTAACCAGCTGACCAGTTGCGTTAGCGTAGCTCCTCTCTGACACCCATCCAGCTTGCGTCAATCTCTCGTGATTTTCCTAAAGGAATGTTGACCGTTGATAGTTGCTTCGTTTGCTTGCAACATAACGTCCGAAATACGAAAACCGAAGGTAGGAAACCGAGTTTTCCTTGACGAGTTTACTTGCTAACATCGGAATCGATTTTACTAGACCGGTAAAATATCGGTTTCCCTATCGTCAGACGTTTTACACGAATGACATCTGGAAATCAGTTGTTGTGGTTTCCGATTCAATCAACACGAAAGCTGTTTCTCATCAGTTAAAGGTGAATATTTCCTTACTCAGTCTAATATTTCTTTTTCTTCGTTGCACAAGATCTCTGTCTAAATTAGCCAATATTTTTAGAAGCAAGTACGAGCCTGACATCCCAAACTCATTTCCAAAACGACAGAGAATTTCCAAGTGAGCGAATATCAGTTGTAGAAGAAGAAATTGGGCTGTTATAACCTTACTTCCAGAATCGAGTGTTTACGCAGGCGGCCGAAACAGATACTGGGAAACAGGTTTCCTAAAACTGTATTTGAGAACATCATGTAAACGTAGTGAGAGATTTGTGGCCCTCATTATAGAACAATCTTTGCGTCATTCCTGGATGTACTATTTCACTGCAACATCTTCTTCTATAACCAAACGACGTAACAAATGTTGAGGTTTTGTCTGGAAATCAGTTCCTTCTAAATAGAGTTTTAAGATCAGTGTATTACCGCTCAGAATGTGGTACTCTCGAGTATAGCGGCCACCAAAATGTGCCGTTTAGGTTACAAAAGCGGATTTGGTGGTTTCAGAATATCTTCCATTTTCTACAGGCGACCACATCCTGTTTTGTTAACTTTGTGGTTCGCTTTATAATATAGCGGCGAAGTTTTATATTTTTAAGATATTGCAGTGCCTGTGTTATTCTGATTACGATGTAAAGTTGCTTTGGACATTCATGCTTGTCCAAAGGAACGGGCACTGCGGTGACTACAGCTGTTATGAAATACATTAAACGTATTCGCAATTGCGATTATGGGCAACCATCAGCTGTAGAATGGAATGACGAAGATGAAAATTTGTGCCAGACCGGGACACAAACCCGGATTTCCCGCTGATCGCGATAAGCTCGCGATAATCGGGAAATAGGGGTTTGTGTTCCTATCTGGCACAAATTTTCATCTTCGTCATTCCATTCTACAGCTGATGGTTGCCCATAATCGCAATTGCGAATACGTTTAATGTATTTACATTTTTAGGACTCCATCTAATTGACTTTTTTGATTCTCTGCAGATAAAACCGTATTAGCGTAACGTAACCATCAAACCTGTACGAGTGCCGGGATAAAAGCTCCGATTAGGTATAGAAAAGTTCGCAACAACAAAATGTTTTTGCATTTTAGTATGTACAATGTTCTTTATGGTACCTATCAAAGGACTCAGATATTTGAAGCCATTATTTTTGCTGTGCTCGAGTTCCCATACCTGAAGAGTAATAGTGATACCACGGAAGCACATCCGTGCGAAAATACAAAGGGAAATGTAACTATTCTCTTCATTTGTATAGAGAAACGATGTCTGCAGTTCAGGAGGAAGTAGTCTTCATTGTGGTTGACACGAAAATGAAAACACAGTGCTGTATGGTATTTAGAATAAATATTGACTTAATTAAACTTTTCTTTTTCTAACGCATGGTGATCTGTATCACGTCAAAACTTTGTTTCACAATTTCTAGCATGAGTCGCCCCAAAATGCACCAAGTTCATACACTCCTTAATGATGAATTTTTATAATCAGCTGATTCGAGACAAGCACCATTTCTATCGGATCTTATTCTAGTTGGATACATTTCTGTAAGGAATTGCAAAAGAAGGGTCTACTGCACTTGTTTATCTAATGTAAACTTACGTGCCATTTATCGAGACGCTGTAACTATACACAGCAATGATGGCTTAGAGCGTGTGGCAGGAGATCGAGTTTCAACGAAGTCGTTACAACTGTTACTAGCATAGCCTGTCATTGTCTCTCCTGTATTAACATCAGCAGGGTTTTAAAAAAATGTTTAAGAGATACCAGTCCACGATTTTCATGAATTCGTTCGGCGACATCGCTGTTCACGACATTGACGTACCACATCGTGAAAACCTTGACTCAATGCTACCAAACTTTTACTCGAGTATTCCCATGCTTGTGGAATAACTAAAATTTCATTCTTATGCGAGCTTATTTTCAATACATAAAAAAGTCATTCCTACAAATGAAAAATGAGGTGAATGCATGATGGTTGTTGGGTGTATCTATGGATTCTTTAACTTTTAATGAGGGATCACAACACAGCATGACCAGATGGTGTGTAAGTGCTACTTACCACCATCGTTTGGCGTTTAAGAAAGGTCGAATGACTGGAACGATAGGTACAAGATCATAGTATTAGCAGGTTGCACAGATAGTTAGCTGTAGTGCAGTAACTGAGCAACGAGTGATGACAAGGCGGACTTAGGACAATAACCTAGCAAGGAGAGCAACTACTGGTCCTTCCAAAACGACTGCTCAAAACAGTGAGTGACATTCTATAGTGCTTGGAAATGAGTCTCGCTTCTGTTTGTAGCGGTCAGATCGACTACAGTGAGAGCGTACAGGAACAGTTGAAAGGTATCAGGCAGCATGGCGTCTGCCTGCTTAGGTGAGTGGTAATGTGCTTGCCTCCCATGCAGCGGGCCCGGGTTCCATTCCCGGCCGGGTTGGAGATTTTATCTGCTCGTGGACTGGGTATTGCGTTGTCCTCATCATCACTTCATCCTTATCACCGGCACGCAAGTCGGGCATTGTGGCGTCGACTGAAATAAGACTTGCACTCGGCGGCCGAACTTCCCCGAATGGGGCCTCCCGGCCAACAATGCCATATGATCATTTCATTTAATTTAATTTCAGGAAGCAGGGATTCTCAAGAGCCATCCATATCTCCCAACTCCTGGAGAGGGGAGCTATTGGATATGAAAACAAGACTGAGTTGGTAATTGTTGAAGGGAGACAGAATGCTCGCCAATATGTAGTACCCTTCAAATCCGGCGTAAGAGTTGGCGTATTCCAGCAAGATAACGCAATATACTGCACTACAGCTCAGAGAGCAGACGCACTGACGAATATACGAATAGGTAACTGGCCTGCCCGGTCCACAGATTTGTCACCTGTAGAGAATGTTTGGCATGCGACGGGAAAATGTGTAGCTAACCACCAGTCTTCAAGAACGGCCACAGAATGTGTTTCATTCGTGGCAAGAATTCCTCAAGATGGCATTAGGAGGCTGTTTCCTTGCATGGCATCATGACAACGAGTATAGGAGCGTATTCGTGCCTATACGGATCACTCTCATATTGATGCTGTCGATGGAAATCAGTCCAGAACGGAATGAAAGTTCAAGAAATCAATACCCAATACGTAATGGTCGCATCTGTATGGAATGTAGCTACGTATGAAAGTGAAACATGGATTATAAATAGTTTAGACAAGAAGAGAATAGAAGCTTTTTAAATATGGTAGGACAGACGAATTCTGTAGATTAGTTGGATAGATCACATAACTAATGAGGAGGTATTGAACGGAATTGGATAGAAAAAAATTTGTGGCACAACCTGAACAGAAGAATGGTTCGGTAGATAGAACCGATTCTGAGACATCAAGGGATCACTGGTTTAGTATTGGAGGAAAGTGTGAGAGTTGACAATTGTAGAGGGAGACCAAGATATGAAACAGTAAACAGATTCAGGAGGATGCAAGTCGCAGCAGTTATTCGGAGATGAAGAGTCTTTTACAGGAAGACTTGCACAGGACGGAGAGGTGTATCAAACCAACCTTCGGACTGAGGACCACAACAACAACAACAGCGACAGCAACAACATGTGATGAACGAAGTTTGATAAATATCGGGCTGATGTTTTATGGTGTAACTACATTTCCGTATGTGCAAGTCGCACAATCAGGAATTTAAAAACAAGTAACGAATAAGAAATTAAGAAATGAACTCTATTATCAGACCATGGGCGGCGTTACTCGATGATTTCAAGCTGCTTTAAACCAGCAGACGACTGCATTCTCATCAAAGCGGTGACATTTTGTTAAGTTTATCAAAGCAACAAGACTTAACGAAAGTTGGATAGCGGTTATTATAAAACATACATGGATGCCTGCATTTGAAGATCTTAAGGTATGTAAAAGCCTACACGACACCTTTAGCCAGAAGTGGAAGTAAAATGGCCGCTGTTGATGATGGACACAAGCACAAGAAGTACAAGACTTATGGAAATACTGGGAGTACTTCGTATGTTTTAATAGTGACATTCATTCCCGAACGCAATAAAATTGATCGTCAAATATTCACATAGTTAAAATGTGGTCATCTTTCGTTTATACGTGTTGGGTCAGATGCCTACATGCGTTTTTTTTAAATCTCTTTTTCCAGTGCAAGATGTCAATTAAAAGTAGAATTTCAGATGCTGGTAGTTTAAAGCACGATTCAGTAAATGTCTCACATTAACTATAGTTTACATTCGTGAGAAAAGTTGTGGAAATACAGCGTGAGATCCATTCCGTCACTAGCAGAAAAAACGCGGATGTTCCAGCTGCAATGAAAGAAACTTCTGGGTAAAGGTTTCACTTTAATAGCAGGCTATTATGAATGAAGTGGTAACCTGATTAGCGTAATTCTAGGAAGGACGGGCCAGCTGAGGCGGACTTTCGCTCTAGCGACTCAGTGCGTGTGGGCGACTGATGACGTTAAGGCGACAGTCCGCGGTTGCGAAGGAGCCTGGCGACAAGCTCTGGTAAGCCGCCCTCGGGAAGCTCGCTTCCTTAACACAATAGCGGGTAACGAACTCTGCTTTCTCACTCTATTCCGAGTCGTACATCGTGTCATGCTAAGAAGTTACACTGCTGGTTCAAAATCGTTCAAATGGCTCTGAGCACTATGGGACTTAACTTCTGTGGTCATCAGTCCCCTAGGACTCAGAACTACTTAAACCTAACTAACCTAGGGACATCACACACATCCATGCCCGAGGCAGGATTCGAACCTGCGACCGCAGCGGTCGCGCGGTTCCAGACTGTAGCGGCTAGAACTGCTAGGCCACTCCGGCCGGCTACACTGCTGGTCCGCCGGGTCAGTGACCTGATGTAGAGCAGTAACTTGCGATACACAGATGAGTAGCAGATCAAGGTGGAATCTTCATGCTGTTTTACGTCCATCGACCTGTCACACCGGCCTGTCTTAGTGTTGGTCTGTGTGGTTTTACGCGTCTCCGCCTCAAATACATAAGACGCAAACGTTTTATACAAACCGCAGAGATCTTGTGCATAGGACTTTCCTCCCCATGCGGGACTGAAGTGACATCGTCGCATGAGAAAGCACATCTGGGCATAGATACGAATGTCAGATCCACAACGTGCAAAGAGTCTGTAGAAGGCGCACAACACTACAATGAAGGGATAATTAACAACTTGACTGTTTCTGGTATCGTGGAAACATGTACTGTGTGCGTAAAGAAAATAGGAAGTGAAATGATACTCCTTTCAGTCTTTAGCGTGCCTGTCATATAAGGTCTCCATGAAAAACTCTCTTGCTATTATGCAGTGTTAACGATAAATCGTGATAAACACTGATATGTTCTGCGGGCAAGTATAAATTGGTGTTATAATTTTGTTTTATAAATGTTACACGAATCATTGTCTCAAAATGCTATGTTTGTTCCGTATTTCATTCTCAACGATCGAGTCCAGGCATGATGTTCCAGTTCTGTTCTGACAGCGCGGCAATGGGTAAATCGAGCGCTATTGGAGTCCATCCGACGGCTAGCGGGCAGCAGACGACCTGGAAGACACTGTCGAGACTTAATTTGATTATTAAATTATCTTTCTAAATAAATAGAATGTTGAAATTGTAACCACTGTTGTATCTGATGTTTAATAGTGAACATTAAAAAGCTATGTTCTATCAGATGTGTGTCTGTTAGTGATTCAATGAACATGAGAGTTCCTGAGAAGAAGTATAACCATGTCCGTGATAGGATAGGTACAACATACGAGGATATTTCATTTTGAGGGTTTCTCTTTGCAGGAAGATTCGGTAAGCAACTTTGGTGGAGATTCACATGGTTCGTAGGAACTTTAAAAGACGTTTCCTGAACTGAAGCATCTCATGTAGCTGTCATTAACAGTGGATTACTGGTTAAAATGCACCAAAGTGTAATGTGCTGTGAATAAGTAGAAAGAAAGATTCTTTATCATTTAGCTACAAAATAGCAGGTCAGCAACTGGAAGCAATTAATTCCGTAAATTATGTGGGAGTAGGCATTAGGAGTGATTTAAAATGGAATGACCATATAAAATTAATCGCCGGTAAAGCAGATGCCAGACTGTGATTCACTGGATGAATCCTAAGGAAATGCAGTCCGAAAACAAAGGAAGTAGGTTGCAGTACACTTGTTCGCCCACTGCTTGAATACTGCTCACCGGTGTGGGATCCGTGCCAGATAGGGTTGATAGAAGAATAGAGAAGATCCAACGGAGAGCAGCGCGCTTCGTTACAGGATCATTTAGTAATCGCGAAAGCGTTACGGAGATGACAGATAAACTCCAGTGGAAGACTCTGCAAGAGAGACGCTCAGTAGCTCGGTACGGGCTTTTGTTGAAGTTCAGAGAACATACCTTCACCGAGGAGTAAAAAAAAAAAAAAATGGTTCAAATGGCTCTGAGCACTATGGGACTTACCTTCTGAGGTCATCATTCTCCTAGAACTTAGAACTACTTAAACCTAACTAACCTAAGGACATCACATACATCCATGCCCGAGGCAGGATTCGAACCTGCGACCGTAGCGGTCACGCGGTCTTAGTCTGTAGCGCCTAGAACCGCTCGGCCACCACGGCTGGCACCGAGGAGTCAAGCAGTACGCTGCTCCCTCCTAATTACACCTCGCGAAGAGACCATGAGGATAAAATCAGAGAGATTAGAGCCCACACAGAGGCATGCCGACAATCTTTCTTTCTACGACCAATACGAGACTGGAATAGAAGTGAGAACCGATAGAGGTACTCAAGGTACCCTCCGCCACACACCGTCAGGTGGCTTGAGGAGTATGGATGCGGATGTAGGTGTAGAACTATTTTACGGAATTACGAATTCAGTGCATGTGAGCCATGACAAGTGATTTGCACTGGCTTATTAAGGGCAGTTAGGCTCTGGTAAAGAACTTATACGACTTGATTGTGATTGTTATCTGATATATTAGCACGCATTATCCCAGTTCTTAGTGAGAGTGTTATCTCTGGTTGCCATTCGCAAGTGAACATAGGTATTTAACCTAAGTTAATGAAGCTCAGCTATATCAAATTGCAGGCAGTTATGCAGACGCATATGGACGCTAAAAACGCTTATCAAAAGAAACTTTCATTCTAAATGTACATGAAAGAAGACATTACAACCAGAGATTGCCAAACCGTGTGAATATCGATTGACTGATACTTCGTTAGTTTCACAAAATTGACAACTTTTATTTAAGAAAGGGATTCAACATTCTACACCCAAAATTATCCCTGAGTCTCCTTGTTAGCGAAAAGGATCTGCTACTGAAGATTAGAATTTAATAGAAGATTTTAATTTGATGAAGATCGATGCGAGTTCGTCGAATTTCTGCCCAGACTACGATTTGCATCTGCGGCGTGGCGACACTTGGTCACGACAGCACCCATACCAGAATTAAAACTCCGTATCTATTAAACATTTCGTCGCAAGCAGCCTGTAGTTAACATCAGGAGGGGCGTAACAGGGCAACTGTATGTCAGGCTCACCAGTAAAAGGGACAAATCTTTAATGACCGGCTGACGACGGTGTCATTAAAGACGGAGCACAAGCTTGGGATGGAGAATTATGGTTTAACAAGGATTTGAACACCGCTACTCATGACTCCGGATCCAGTGATTTAAACAGTGCGCTATCTCGCTCGGTCATTGACTACAGTTTCGCCTCCATCCTTCAATACCTTGCATGCCTTTGACCTGAGGTATTCACGAGTGCGTGTTTTTTATCATTATTTTGAGCTTAATGGCACATACATCTTCTTGCTTAACTTTCACAGAAAGATAATAATACTCCTCCTTCGGTTTTTCTGTGTTTAATTTATTCATACATTGTTGCTGTAGTCCATATTTTCAGACATGTGTAACTGCAACGACGGTTTCACTTTTTGTCTATGACTTCAGGCACCAGGGTGATATGGTATTTGGTTTCGGGAAGATTCAGAAAAAGAAGGTAAAAATGACCTTGTATTCACTAACTACGTAAATTTTGCTTCCTAGAACGTTAGCGTTGATAAACAGGAACATATAGAAGCGAACACTACCCATATCTACATCAATATACACACTCTGCAAACCACTATGAAGTGCGTGAAAAGGGCATTTAGCGTTGTACTACTGGCGAGGGTTTCTTTCTATTCGATTCGTGTATGGAATGCGGCAAGAACGACTGCTTAAATGCCTCCATGGGCTCTATAAGTTGCCCACTCTTGTCTTCGAAGGGACTACTGGGGCGATAGGTAGGGGTTGAAAACAGGGTGAATCACCTAAGACTTAGTCTGCAAATATTGTGTAAATAGAAAGTACTATTGATGTGAGGTTATCACAGACTGGATTGGTAGTCAGAGGCTTGTATTATTAGCCAAAACACAGATGTAATAATTTTTAGAAAGTCTATTTTTGTGCAAACATACATTTTTAAATGGAAAAATTGCCTATCGATGTTAAGAGACGAAAAATAGTGCAAAATTTAAATTTCAATGGTGTTTGTTGCAGGATTCTAGTCAGAGTAATTTATGAGATATCATTTTGAAAAGTTTCCACATCGACACTTGTGACCTTCAGCCTGCGTAGTTGATAGGTACGCTGTTATGTTTGCTTACGGTGTGGTTCAAATGGCTCTGAGCACTATGGGACTTAACATTTGTGGTCATCAGTCCCCTAGAACTTAGAACTACTTAAACCTAACTAACCTAAGGACATCACACACATCCATGCCCGAGGCAGGATTCGAACCCGCGACCGTAGCAGTCCCGCGGTACCGGACTGAGCGCCTAGAACCGCTAGACCACCGCGGCCGCTTACGGTGTGATTGGGTGTTCCTTGAATGCACTGAGTCTTGCTAGTTAGCTAGTGTATGACAGTCCAGTAGGACGTGAGTTGTCGATGGAATTTACCAATCCAGGAAACGCCGACATGCTCATGGTGTATGGAGAGAGTAGGAAGAATGCAGTTCGTTCTTGTACGGTGTACGTGGTAAGACATACCAACAGACTTCAACCACCTCGGCAATTATTTACCGGCTTCTTCAATCAGATACGTGAAAGTGGTAGCGTAACACCTAGACAACGTAACAGAAGGAAACAAGTGACGACAGAAAAGGAAGAAATAAGTGTCCTTGCTGCTCTTGCCGTTGATCCGCACGTTAGCTCCAACGCAACCGCAAGTGGCAGCGGCATTAGTCAAGCAAGTGTCCTACGGAGCCTCCATCCACATAGGTTCCATCCCTATCACATCTCTTGCCATCAAGAACTGGCCGGTAACCGTTATGAGAGTTGTGTTAACCCCTGCAAATGGGCACTAAGACAGAATACTCCAGATGTATCATGTATCTTGGTTAGTGGTGAAGCCACATTTTCAAATCAAGGACAGGTAAACTACCGAAACCTGCACTATTGATCTGTTGCCAAACCCCATTGGCTTCGTCTGGTGAAACGTCAGCGTCTATAGAGTGCAAACGTGTGGTGTGGGATAGTGAACCACCACCTCACAGGCCCGTTTTACATAGATGAAACACTGAACGCGCACAATTATCGCAGCGTCCTGGCGGACAACGTTCAAAGATGCTAGCAGATTGTCCTCTGCAGTCTCGGAGGAACCTGTGGTACCAACATGATGGCTGTCCAGCCCATAGCGTAAGAAGTACTACAGCATGTCGTCACGAAGTGTTTCCAAATCGCTGGTTTGTACACGGAGGACCGTTCCAGGATTTCACTCCTGTAGACGCTGTCTACAAGGACTCACCAACTATAACCGATGATAAGCAACGACGTATTACTACAGCTTGTTCGGACATCTCGGCTGAAATTCTAGCTCGTGTACAGCAGTCATTCCGTGCCAGACTGGAAGCGTGTACTACCGCTGTTGGTGGACATTTTGAACACGACTTGTCATGGTCAAGTGTCTCGCTACTGGTCAGAATCTACGTAAGTAATGTATGTACTTGTGTTGTTCTTTAGTGTGTGCTAGCACAGGTATTGTACTAGTGTCGGAGTGGGAACTTTTCAAAATACATCTCGTAAAAGACTAGCAGTAGACTCCTGCAACAAACACCACCAACATTCTGACTTACCCTATTTTTAGCTTTTTAATGTCAATAGGTATTTTTCCATTTAAAAAGTTGCACGTCTGCAAAAAATCCGCTAAGTATTACTACAATATAATTATTGGCTGACAATTCGAGCCCATTCTGTGAAAACCGCACGTCAACAGAACTTTCCATTTTCGCAATATTTGCGCGCAAGTGTTAGGTACTTCACCCTGCGTATTTCTAGATTCATCACTTAATTCTGGTTCACCACATTTTATGAACAGGCTTTCACGAGGTGCTGGGGGTCTATCTTCAAGCGTCTACCAATTCAGGTTTTTCTTTTTTTGCGTGACACTCACCCGTGAGTCGAACATGTTGTCCTTGTTTGAATGCATTCGGTCTCCTCTGTTAGCCCTTTGGTCTGAGTGCTGCACACTTGAGCAATATTCTGAGACGGAAAAGTGTTCTGTAAGCAGCTACCTTTGTAGACCGACTGCAGTTTCTCAGTTTGCTACCAATGATCCGAAGTCTGCCACTTGCTTTACCTACGAATGAACCTATATGATCATTCCATTTCATGTTTATACAAACTGTACACCCAGGTATTTTTATGAGTTGACCGATGCGGATTATGACTCGCAATCATACACTAATACGACGGTAGTCTGAAAAGTTTTCGGAATGGAATAGAAAGAAATAACTTACCTCCGTGAAACTTTTCTATTTTCACTGTAGTCTCCGTGTACATTAACGCACTTCGTCCAGTCGTGTTCCGATGCCTTGTTCCCATATCGAAAATTCGATCCCTCCGGGCATGCAAAATACCCCTCAACGTCGGGTATCAGTTCTTCATTTGGGGAGAATCTCCGTCCATTCAGGAAAGTTTTAAGCTCAGGGAAGAGATAGAGGACTGATGGAACCCAATCACACGAATAAGGTGGGTGTGGCAACAGTTCGTGTCTTAGTTCATGCAGTTTTGTCATGGCAAAGACACTTGAATGTGGACGTGCATCGTCCTGACTAAAAACGACTTTTTTCCTTGCCAGACCTGTCCTCTTTTTCGCGTATCTTTTGCTGTAGATGGTCCGTGAGGGTAACTTAACATTATTACGTAATTTTTTGATCGGTGAGAAGATAACATACCAGCAGAATCGTTTCCTTGTCCCAGAAAACTGGTGACATTACCTTGCCGGCCGACACTATAGTCTTTATTTTCTTTGGTGGTAGTGCATCAACAGGTTTCCCCTGCTTTCAATGTCGTTTTCTCTCTGGGGTATAGCAGTGTATACAGATCTCATTTATAGTCATAACCCGGTGCAAAACTTTTGTTAGTTGCTCTGAAAATAGGTTAAACTTGGTTCGGGCATTTCCATTGTAACGCGTTTCTGGTCCTGCGTTAAAGAGTCGTGGTATCCTCCAGTAGATAATTTTCTCGTATCCAGTTCCACCGTTAAAATGTGATATGCCCGTTCAGATCACATCCCCACAGCTTCAGTAGTTTCTCGCACTTTCAGTCGCCGATCTTCCATGACCATTTTATGCACTTTTGCAATAATTTCCGGGGTAGTGGTACATCTTGCCTGTTCACTACGCGGATAACCATTAAGCTGTCTCGGCCATATTTAAACTCGTTTGTCCACTTGGCAATAGTTGAACATGAAGTAGCCGTCTGCCCGCGTGTTCTGAAAGTCGGCGTGAATTTCCTTTGGTTTTATATATTTCTTTACGGAGTAGTAAATCACTGCTCGTATCTCGATTTTTTTCCATCTTCACAGATCAGTATTTGGGAACAACAACAGAGACGTCCGCACCACAGATCTCTAGGCCCAGCAATGACACGTCACGCATTTACTCATAAAGTATGGCCTATTATTACGCGGGTACCTCGTTGTACCAGCGCTGACATCTGGCAGTAATTCCGCCAACTTTTCAAACTAAACTCACACTTTTCTGCGTATTGCAATATGCGCAGTTTTACATCTCAGCACATCTAAAGCAAGTTGACAATCTTGCAAAAGTGCAAATCTTATCAGTATCTGAGTGGATGTTTGTGCTGCTTTTCAGGTACTATTTTGTGGATGATGATGTTTGGTTTGTGGGGCCCTCAACTGCGCAGTCGTCAGCGCCCGTACGAAGTCCCAACCTTTTCACACTCCAACGTTTTAAGCAGTCCGATCTAGCCACTATCACGAATGATGATAATGATGAAGACAACACAAACATCCAGTTCCCTGGCAGAGAAAATCCCCAACCTGGCCGGGAATCGAACCCGGGACCCTGCGAATCAAAGGCGGCAACGCTAGCCACTAGACCACGAGTTGCGAACATATTATTTTGTTATCTGCAAATATTATGAGGCTACTATTAATATTATCTACCAAGTCATTAATACACAGCATGAATATCAAGGATCACAATACACTTTCCGACAGAATGTCTGTAGTTATTTCTAGTTCTGTCGATTGTTCTCCATTCACGACGGCATACTACATCCTTTTTACCAACGAATCCTCAATACAATTACAAATTTTGTTTGGTGCCGCCCAGGACAGAACTTTCACAAGAAAAATTGGTGTAGTAGCGATTCAAATGTTCTTCGAAAGTCAAGGAACACTGTACCAAATGGCTCTAAGCACTATGGCACTTAACATCTGAGGTCATCAGTCCCCTAAATTTAGAACTACTTAAACCTAAGTAACCTAAGGACATCACACACATCTATGTTCGAGGCAGGATTCGAACCTGCAACCGTAGCAGCAGCGCGGTTCCGGACTGAAGCGCCTAGAACCGCTCGGCCACAACGGTCGTCGGAACAGTGTACCCAACAGATTAACTTCATTAATGACTTTTAAGATGTCATGTGGAAAAGTACGTGTTCGGTGTTGCATTACCAATTTTTCCGAAATTCATGCTGGTTGGCATGGAAGAGGTCACTCTGTTCGCGATGCCTCATTATAATTGAACTCAGAATTTGTTCCAGGACACTACAACAGATGAAAATCAATAATAATGCGTTATATTTTTGTAGATTAATTCTGCTGCCCTTCCTGTAGAGGGCTGTGTTCTAACTTCTAGGCATAGTTTTCCGTTCGAGGCTCCCAATTTAGGCATAAAGTACCATAGGTCCCTTGATCCTTGTTAGATCTGAATCCAACCTACCCGACTTCTGTTAGCTTTTAACTTCCACAAACAACATCAGATGAGTGCTAGAATGATTCCTTTATTAAGGTCGCAAATTATCTTTTCTCCATCTGAGTCCAGCTGACTTTGTGATTCATTTCTGCTGACCTCCTCAGCTACACAATTTAAGTCACAGCGGAAGCAAAACTCGTGACAACTCCATGTTTGTTTGTAGAGCACTCTTCGGTAATGGACGTCCAGAGATAATACTGACAGCGAAATTTCCTGTTACCAACACATCTTATACAGATGGCAAGACTGCAAGAAAATATCAATTTAACTTGTTAGATACTGCCGATAGAGGCATTGGCAACAGACAGATGTCTCGTAAGACACAGTATGAAGTGAGATGAACTTATTTAAGCACTACTTCTCTGCCATCTGCCACCTTCCCCCCTCCCCCCCCCCCCCTGCAGTTTTACTAACATGGCGGGGTTAATGCTTAGTCCAGTATCTTTAAGAACAAGGTGACAAAACGCACGAGGACTGGAAATATTTTTATAACATTTACAGTCGAGAATTATTTATTATTTATTTAGTAGATACTTCTCTTCATACGTTCCAGGTGACCGCCACCATTTTCAAGGTTCTACTTGAAATTGAAGTCCAGTTCATCATTAGAGTCTTCATAGATCTCGCTGCACACCTAATGTGCTTGCTTTTTCTTCTTCTGCACTTTCCGTATTAGGCCAGTTGTGGTCTGTTACGGTTCCAATTTTTTACTCGGTCTGCAAGGATCTGACGTGATAGTTCTCTGGATCCATTCTTTGTAGACGTTCATGCCATTTCTTTCTGCTCTCATACAATTTTTCTTTCATATCCAGATTTCCAGTTCCTTTCGAGTATCTTCATTTCGTATATTATCTTAATTTTATATTCCCCCACTGTTCTAAGAAACCTCATTTCTACTCCTTGTGTTTGTTTTCCGTTCTTATTCAATACCCACAATTCGCTTCCATATGATAAGGTTCGCAATGCGACTGTTTTATAAAATTTCAATCGTGTTTCTTTCCATGTTTTATCCTTTAAAGTTCTGTTAATTGTTTCACAGATACAAATCTATTCAACTAACCTGCACATCTTCATCATGTTCATTCGGTATTTTACATCCAAGATAGTTAAAACAATATACCTATTTTATTGTTTTCTCATTAACTACTATCTTAATTCTCATTGAATAATTTGCACAAAATGCCACTGACTTAGATTTACTGGAAGGTGCCTTCATATTATATTCCGGACGTATTTTATTTAGTTCATAAATTCCTTTCACGAAACCGTCTTCTCTTGAAAAAAGCAATTTAAGGTCTTCACCATATAGAAGTGATTTGAGCTTTACCGAATTGTCTGGTCGCAGCCCTCTGTTTATCATAGGATTTCACCTGCGAACTGCATCGTCAGTGCAAATATTGAACAGCGTATGGTATAAACTACAACCTTGTCTCATTCCTTTATTTATTTGTATCGTTTCTGAATACAGGCCTTCTATATCTAAAATTACGAATGTTTCTTTATACAGAGTTTTGAAGCTGATATATGCCTCTGTGCTCCATTATTGTCCACAACTTTTCTCTAGCCACATTGTCAATTGCTTTCTCAAAACTTATTAAAACAATAGGTGTCTCTTTGATAAATGCTTTGTTTTTCAATAAGCTGTCGTAAAATAAAAACTGCATCAGTTGTTGATCGTCCCTCTCTAAATTCGACCTGTTCCCCCACTTGCAAACATTCTGCTATTTTTTTAGCTTTTTGTTTAAAATTCTCGCATAAAGTTTACATGCGGTGTCAAGCAGGCTTGTCCCTTTGTAGTTTTGATGGACATTAATTTTGTTTTCGACCAGCACGTACTAACAGACGCAACAACTTAAAGTGTAGTGACAATCCTCCATATTTAATTAACTCTGAATTAATGCCGTCTAAATGTGTTGTTTTTCGACTTTTTGTGGTTTTCAAGGCTGCTGTGACTTCTTTTATTGTTAGGTCATCTAGGCCTTTCACTTTTATTTACAGATCTTTTTTTCTTTCTACGCTTCCATATTAACACCATACCATAAGTTTTTTGTAGTATTTAATCCACCCTTCTTTCGCAATATTACTAAAATGAGTTTTATTCTTTTCTGTTTCATTTACTGTTTTCAAAGCCTTATATGCTACCTGCTGACAGCCGTGAATATCTTGTCCTACAGGGTGAGTCACTAACTAATGCCACCAAGAAGAACTCTGAAAGTATGATAGGATCTGAAAAGTTTGTGGGACAAAAGTTGCATGAGGCAACGGAGGCCATAATATGACGTAGGTTTTTTGTTGCTACGTGGGGTCGCATCAGAGATATGAAGGTCAACTTTGCTTTTTTTAAATGGGATGCTATAGTTTGGTACTCATTTTCTGATAGCGGCTATCGCGACGAATCCAAGGATGTGTAACAGTAATATCTTTGAAGGTGAACGATGGTCAAAATGGCTCTGAGCACTATAGGACTTAACATCTGAGGTCATCAGTCCCTCAGAACGTAGAACTACTTAAACCTAACTAACCTAAGGACATCACACACACCCATGCCCGAGGCAGGATTCGAACCTGCGACCGTAGCGGTCGCGCGGTTCCAGACTGAAGTGCCTAGAACCGCTCGGCCACACGGCCGGCGAACGAAGGTCACAAAGGTGGCATGAACGTCCATTTACAGAAGGTGTTCGAAGTGATGACCATTGGTATCAATGCAGTGCTGAAATCTTCTCATCATAGTTTGAGTGGTATTCTTCATGGCTTCGGCACTTATCGAAGCACATGCTCTGACAATTTTCTGTCGCATATTTTCAGGTGTAGCTGGAACGTCCTTATAAACAATGTCTCTTAAGAATCCCCTCAAGAAAAAATCCAGAGGCCTCAAGTCTGGCGAACGAGCCGGCCACGACACGTCTCCTCTACGTCCAATCCAACGATTTGGAAATTGACTCTGCAACTAACTTTTAGCCATCAGCGAAAAATGTGCCGAACACCCATCGTGTTGATACCACATTCTATTCCTTGTACCTAAAGGTATTTCTTCGAATAATAGACCTAATGTTCCTTGCAGCAATGTGGTGTACTTTCTACCATTAAGATTTCTTTCGATGAAATAGGGGCCTATAATTCTGTCCTCCACAATCTCACACCATACGTTCACCGACCACGGTTTTTGGTGTGCAACTTGCCGCAGCCAACATGGATCTTCAGTTGTCCAATAATGCATGTTATGCACATTAACATGTCCATGGCTCGTGAACTTAGCCTCATCAGTAAATAAATTCAAATTAATAAATGTGTCAGCCCTCTGAATCTGAAGCTGAGCACATCGGCAGAATTCAAAGCGACGCATACAACTCGTACCAGTTAACTCTTGGTGGAGACTGATATGGTAAAGATGTTATTTATGGCGATGCAGAACACGAGCAACACTACTCTGGCCCATGCCAGATTCCCTAGCGATATGACGCGAACTAACACAAGGATCTCGAACCACAGTGGCAAGAGTATCAATTTCCGTTTCCTCGTTAGTAACTTTCCCTTGCCGGATATGTTTCCGATGCTTTAAAGATCCAGTTGTTCTCAATTTAACTTACACATATTTAAATGTACGACGTGTAGGGTGTGTACGTTGAAGATATCTTTCAGCATATAGGTCTCTAGCTGTCATCGAATTTCGTTGGCATTCTCCGTAAATGAGAAGCATATCGACTTGTTCTTCGAAGGAATACATCATTCAGATTCGCTTGATTGTACTATACTAGTCTTACCTTTCGTATTTGTATTGTATTGCAAAACCATCGAATGGTGTTTACATGTCAATGGCACGTTAGATGGATTCGCCGTATTCGGCAAATATTTACTATTTGCACGATATACGAGAGAGAACCGTCAGAGTATGTCCTTCGGTAAGTGCCGAAGTGATAAGGAATACCACTCAATCCATAATAAGAAGATTCCAGCACTGCATTGATACCAATGGTCATCACTTCGAACACCTTCTGTAAATGGACGTTCATGCCACCTTACTGACCTTCGTTGACCTTCAAAGTCATTTCTGTTATATGTCATTGGATTTGTCTCGATAGCCGCTCTCAGAAAATAAGTACCAAACTATAGCATCCCATTTAAAAAACGAAGTTGATCTTCATATCTCTGACGCGACCCCACCTAGCAACAAGAAACCAACGTCATATTATGGCCCCCGTTGTCCCATGCAACATTTGTCCCACAAACATTTCAGCTTCTGTCATTCTTTCGGAGCTATTCTAGGTGGCAATAGTGACTCAACCACTATATTACTAATGTAGTTCTCCCATGCTTGCTGGTAGGCTCTCTTCAATGTGTATTTCGTGTAATTTCTTTTCTGTTCATAGATTTGTTCATTTTTCAGGGTCATATTTATGCTTGTACATCCTCGAAAAAAAAATGGTTCAAATGGCTCTGAGCACTATGGGACTTAATACCTGAGGTCATCAGTTCCCTAAACTTAGAACTACTTAAACGTAACTAACCTAAGGATATCACACACATCCATGCCCGAGGCAGGATTCGAACCTGCGACTGAAGCGCCTAGAATCGCTCGGCCACAGCAGTCGGCTGTGCATCCTCGATTCATGCTGATAACCCACATTTGACTCCCTCGACAGTACAGCTATTAAGGAGTTCTCGACATTAAAATATGTGTGGAATATTCACGCTTCACCATAGAGAATTTTCTGAGCGTTATTTTGAAATATCTTTGCCACATTGAGACGGAATTTCAGGTAACACAGTAACATCCATCTTTTGCATAAACAACAGTGCTTCAGGAAGCTGGACGGACAAGTTCATAGAAGAGAGCGTGCCGGTCGAAGAATTGACGGTTATTTTAAATGCAGACACTAAGTTCCATGTTGCTGGGGATCAGCCAGGTAAACAATGACTCAGAGGTCAGCACGACTGATGTTACTGAGAAACCACTACTTTCTCTGCTTTTAAAACTGTTCCTTCTCTCTACCGACAACTAACGTATCAAGCTACACTTTCTTTACACCTACCCAGTGGGATCATATTGCGATAAATATCGTAATGTATTACACGTCTAAAAATTGACAAATTTAGAACCTTAACCTAGCAAGAAGAAAGGAAAGAAATGGAAACTTTTAAGTGCACTGTAAGGAATTTCAGTGGTTAGTTCTATGTAATTTCCTTCGCTATGGATCCGGAGATTAACTTTAAATTCTAAAAGAGTGCTCAGTAGATTTCAAAATTGTTTAAATTGTATGAAGCAGAAAAAGTGAGAAAACTTGCCTTCAAAAGTTCGCATTACTAACACGACATGAATTTTTTTTTAAACGATAAAAATCTATTGCAACAACAGCTATTTACTGAAATTTGTGACACGACTTACAAGACTCTCAAAGAATAAAATAACTCCTCAATAGATAGGACAACACAATTACTATGTGGATGGCAGACACCATTACTTTGGTACTGTGGTCTGTGATGGTAAATGAATATAAGTGGATGGCAGAGAGCCGGCCGCGGTGGCCGTGCGGTTCTGGCGCTGCAGTCCGGAACCGCGGGACCGCTACGGTCGCAGGTTCAAATCCTGCCTCGGGCATGGGTGTGTGTGATGTCCTTAGGTTAGTTAGGTTTAAGTCGTTCTAAGTTCTAGAGGACTTACGGCCTAAGATTTTGAGTCCCATAGTGCTCAGAGCCATTTGAACCATTTTTTGGATGGCAGAGAAGAGCATGGAAAATTGAAACACTGAATATGGGGCTACCGTATTATGATGTTTCGATTTGTTTCGTGCAGGAAACCGTTATGAGGACAGTCAAGCTCGTTAAGAGAAGGTAGGTGTACAACCTTAATGTGTTCAGTGCTGAGTCGGTGCAGGCGGCGTGAAACTAGTGGTATCATGCTTGACAAATTTTTGTCAGCTGGCACTTTGTTTTAGTGCTGAGTCTGAAAAAAATAAAGGAATGGAGAGTCTACGGCAAGAAGTGTGATTTTAATGCCATGGTGGTCACGGGGCTTTATGTACTGTGGCGTGCCGTTGCCTTCCTTTAACTTTTGAACTTACAAGGAGAAGGCCTCAGACACGGCCAACCGATTCGCCTCATATCTGGCAGGTCGCTTGTGTTCAACCTAAACCGAAAAACTCCAAGATATTTTGGCGCAAGACACCTCCGTTTTTGGAAAAATAAATCCTAAAGTTCATGATGTAAAATCGACTCAAAATTGTCAGGGTCGACTGATAACTGGAAACTGAACCTTCTTCAACAACATCTAAAGCGGGTCCACATTTACCTAGAAATCGAGGAAAGAAACTTTTTCGACTGCCACTTAGGTACCCGTAAGTTATGCGCTATTCAACGAAAGTGCAGCTGGTGTAGCGGCCCTTGTCACCTGTAAACATGCTGTCACACACAACAGTGTTAGTTTGACCACACCAGGAATTCGGTATCAGACAAAAATTGTTATCAGCAACATACGGTTTTAAAACGTTCTCAAGATCTACTTTCTCTCTCTTTCCAATCATTTATCCCGACTTGCAGGGTCTGCTGTTATGGTTAATCGGATTTGGCGTGTTAGTTTTACGGGTGGTCGGATACCCGTCTTGTCGCCACCCTGTACTCCCCCAGGACGCAATGTGTGGTTCCCAACTGTCTGCATCTAGTGTAATCCATGGAATAGTGTGAACATGTTACAAATGTCTGCGAGTCGTGGAACTGAGGCGGAACGTGGGGACCGGCCCGGTAATAACCTAGCAGGATGTGGAAAACCGCCTAAAAACCACATCCAGGCTGGCTGGCTGGCACACCGGCCCTCGTCGTTAGTCCACAGGGCGCATTCGATCTGGGGCCAGCGTGCCTACCCGAGTCCAGGAAGCAGCGCATTAGCTCTCTCGGTTACCATGGCGTGTTCTCAAGACCTTCTCTGTAAATAGATTTCTTCTATTTACTCAGATTTGGACCAAGGGAAGAAAAACATATTCAATGAGTCGGTTGAACGACTGACCTGTTCTACATCCTGAAGACCGATTCTTATAAGCACGGGAAAACTTTAGGCAACAGTTTTGCAGAAGCTGTGATGGAATATCGGACAGAGCAGGAATGGGTTATTTTATGTTCACTGCCAACTGCGACAACAATTTGTTTTTTTCCTTATGTGACAACGTGCCTCGCATGCTCTCTCCGCAGCAAACTGACTCAGAATTTTATTCATACAACGAGGCTTAAAATTTTAATTCTTTACTAATCCAATCGTTTGAGAAATTTATTTCCCTACATAGTTCCTATTCTTTACTGATTTACTTACCCTCCTATTTCTGTCAGCTTTGATCCGAAAAAAAAGCAAATGAAACAAACTGCAGACTCCAACGGCGAATCGATCACAGATTCTCTGCTTTGCAGCCATATACTTTGGTAGCTAGGACAGCGGTGCTGTAACGGCGCATGCATTATGGGTACATAAGCGGCACTCGAAGAAGTTTCTCTCCTCGATTTTTAGGAAAATATGGATTTGGGTACCCGTATATGTTGCTGAAAACTATTCAATTTTCAATTATCTGTCGATCCCGTCAGTTCTGAGTCGATTGCGCGTCATGAACTTTAGGGGCAATTTAGGGGTAGAGGAATAAAAACCGTGGCAGAGCTCTGAGTTTTTCACGTAAGTAAACGTAGCAGAGGCTACCTGATGGAAAAAAATTCCAGGACCAACTGGAGATCGAACCTCGAACCTGTAGTTAGTAGACTGGGGTCTACGGTAGAAAATACATTCAAAATATACTCTGCAGACGCCCCATGAAAGGAAAGCTAACTGGTCTGCGCACCGATCATTTTCATTTTCGTGAAGGAAATTCTACAGGTAACACAGCTGCACACAAACAAGGCGTTACTAAAGGAGCCAAGTTCAGTAGACAGTTGCGCTAATGTTAGATACGGCCCGCGCTTGCAGTAATCTCTGCTGACCTTGGATTCCCGCACGGTTCGAAGAAGTAAAGGTCCAACAGTATCTGGTTAGATATTGCGAATTACTGCAGAGACTATGTTACTTGATAACCCTCTGGTGCTTGTCCGTAAAAAGGCAGTGTCAAGGACTGAAGTACGCTGTCAAGGTGCGGCAAAGACGACCAAAGCGGTCCTGCTGTCAAAGTTAATGGCACCCCACAGCTTCACTCCTGTTTATCTGTCTGTATGGCGGGCGGAAGCCAAGTTGCCACCGCTGTCCAGAGCGTCTCTAGACACGTCTTCGGCCTGGGATCTCACTGACTGGAGTAGAAATGTCTTCTATGATGAGTGCTGCTCCGAAATGAGCTCCAATGACCACCAGAGAGGCCCCGAAAAAAAAAAAAAAAATGGCTCTGAGCACTATGGGTTTTAACTTCAGAGGTCATCAGTCCCCTAGAACTTAGAACTACTTAATCCTAACTAACATAAAGACATCACACACATCCATGCCCAAGGCAGGATCGAACCTGCGACCGTAGCGGGTGCGCGGCTCCAGACTGTGGCGCCTAGAACCGCTCGGCCACCCCGGCCGGCCCGCCCCGGACAGTGTTGAGACACAGTATGACTGTTGCCCGCCGTACGACCTGAAAACCAGGAGCCGTGGTCTGGGGTGCCATTTCTTTTCATACCAGGTCCCCTTTAGTCTTCATCCGCTGCTTCCTTACAGCACAGAGGTAAGTAGACGACATTCTATCACACGTTTTGTTGCCTTCATGCTAAGCCATCCTGGGCTTACATTTCAGCCGGATAATGCCCCCTCGCTCACGGCAGCTTGTTTTCATGCTTGCCAAACGTTATCTTGGCCAGCAAGAGCGCCGGGTTTCCCCGCAATTAAGACTCGAACGTTATGGACAGAGCCCTCCAACCAGCTCTGGTTTTTGACGATCTAATGCGCCAATTGGACTGAATTTGGCACGATATCCCTCACGAGGGCATCCAACACGTATCAGTCAATGCCAAGCCTGACAGCTGCTTGCATAAGGGCCAGAAGTGGAGCAACGCGTTATTGACTTGCCCAATTTGTGAAGCTCTTTCTCCTGAATAAATCGTCCAGTTTTACAGATATTGTAATCATTTTTTTGTCTGTACATGTACATCACATCTACCAATTTCCGTTCCAACCGGATACCTCTTTCGTGGTGCGACCTTTTTTTTCTTGATTGGATATTACATAAAATCCGAGCCTTAGTTATCACACAGTCAAACGCTGTAGCTCATTTCTTCACATCGATACATTTTACTACGCTGATTCTGTACAACCGACTGGTTATGCATTTCTATTTACTGTCATTACTTTGGTTAGCAGTGGAGAGTCATACGACAGCCTGAAACCAGTTCTACGCCAAATACAGTGGTCAAAGCGATAACTGTGCTTTTTTTGAGGTGACGTGTAACATTTTGTCCGGTGAGCTTACCATCTAACCCAGTTTTCACTCAATTTGACAGCCTGTAAGGTAGTACCGATCCCCTCGGATAGTGACGTAATCTTTCGATGTGTTTTTTGATCCCACTGCTGCCCAGCGGCAGGGCAAGCAGGGACGGCAGTGAGTGCAGTTGGAGGAGTATTCCTGTCGAGCGCCAGCGGCCGGTCGCGACGGCCAGCGAGGGCGGTCACCACAAATAGAGACCCACCTCCGCCTCCCCGCCTGTGCGCGTTCCGGACGCGCCGAGAAATTTGCACGTTGCAGCGCCGGTTTGATCCGGCGACCGCCTGGCCAACAGCCACTGCGAGTCAACAGTTAGACACGGTGTGACTTAACCGCTGTGCTAGTCCACTCCTGTTAACTACCACGCCGCTCACATTGTTACGTGAGTCAGCGACGTAGAAGCATAACAACTACTTTCTCTCCCCCCCACCCCCTCCTCTTAGTCACTCTCTCTCTCTCTCTCACTCATACACACCCAGCACACACACAAACGCGCGAGCGTTCATAGTTAATTACAGTGAGAAAGATCAGGCGAGTGAGAAAGTACCAGTTAAATAATCCAAAAAACGCAGATTACAACCCTGCCTAATACTGTCTGTTTATTAACCTTTTTTCAGCCCTGGCGAAATGACGGATTCGTTCCTAGAAGTAATCGCAGAGTCAGTCGTTGATAGAAAATTTCATTACTCTATCAGACATCACATTTTTTTATGGGATCATCAGTCCTCTGAATGGCTTGATGCGGCCCGCTACGAATTCCTCACTCGTGCCAGACTGTTCATCTCAGAGTAGCAATTGCAGCCCACGTCCTTAATTATTCACTGCAAGCATTCCAATCTCGGTCTTACTCTATAATTTTCCCCCTCATCAGCAGGCTCTATTGCCACGGAAGTTTGTTCCTGATGTCTTAGAAGATGTCCTATCATCCTGTCCCTTTTTCTCGTCAATGTTTTCCTTATTTCATTTCCTTGACGATTCTCCGTAGAAACTCCTCTTACCTTACATTATCAGTCCACCTAATTTTCAATATTCCCCTGTAGCACCACATCTCAAATGTTTTGCAAAAACAGACATAACGTCTGATAGGATAGCCGCAATCAGCGATTTTACAATGTTACTTATAATCCGTCTTGATTGCAGAATATTTATTCATATAATATACAGGGTGTTTCAAAAATGACCGGTATATTTGAAACGGCAATAAAAACTAAACGAGCAGCGATAGAAATACACCGTTTGTTGCAATATGCTTGGGACAACAGTACGTTTTCAGGCGGACAAACTTTCGAAATTACAGTAGTTACAATTTTCAACAACAGATGGCGCTGCAAGTGATATGAACGATATAGAAGACAACGCAGTCTGTGGGTGCGCCATTCTGTACATCGTCTTTCTGCTGTAAGCGTGTGCTGTTCACAACGTGCAAGTGTGCTGTAGACAACATGGTTTATTCCTTAGAACAGAGGATTTTTCTGGTGTTGGGATTCCACCACCTAGAACACAGTGTTGTTGCAACAAGACGAAGTTTTCAACGGAGGTTTAATGTAACCAAAGGACCGAAAAGCGATACAATAAAGGATCTGTTTGAAAAATTTCAACGGACTGGGAACGTGACGGATGAACGTGCTGGAAAGGTAGGGTGACCGCGTACGGCAACCACAGAGGGCAACGCACAGCTAGTGCAGCAAGTGATCCAACAGCGACCTCGGGTTTCCGTTCGCCGTGTTGCAGCTGCGGTCCAAATGACGCCAACGTCCATGTATCGTCTCATGCGCCAGAGTTTACACCTCTATCCACACAAAATTCAAACGCGGCAACCCCTCAGCGCCACTACCATTGCTGCACGAGAGACATTCGCTAACGATATAGTGCACAGGATTGATGACGGCGATATGCATGTGGGCAGCATTTGGTTTACTGACGAAGCTTATTTTTACCTGGACGGCTTCGTCAATAAACAGAACTGGCGCATATGGGGAACCGAAAAGCCCCATGTTGCAGTCCCATCGTCCCTGCATCCTCAAAAAGTACTGGTCTGGGCCGCCATTTCTTCCAAAGGAATCATTGGCCCATTTTCCAGATCCGAAACGATTACTGCATCACGCTATCTGGACATTCTTCGTGAATTTGTGGCGGTACAAACTGCCTTAGACGACACTGCGAACACCTCGTGGTTTATGCAAGATGGTGCCCGGCCACATGGCACGGCCGACGTCTTTAATTTCCTGAATGAATATTTCGATGATCGTGTGATTGCTTTGGGCCATCCAAAACATACAGGAGGCGGCGTGGATTGGCCTCCCTATTCGCCAGACATGAACCCCTGTGACTTCTTTCTGTGGGGACACTTGAAAGACCAGGTGTACCGCCAGAATCCAGAAACAATTGAACAGCTGAAGCAGTACATCTCATCTGCATGTGAAGCCATTCCGCCAGACACGTTGTCAAAGGTTTCGGGTAATTTCATTCAGAGACTACGCCATATTATTGCTACGCATGGTGGATAATGTGGAAAATATCGTACTATAGAGTTTCCCAGACCGCAGCGCCATCTGTTGTTGAAAATTGTAACTACTGTAATTTCGAAAGTTTGTCTGCCTGAAAATGTACTGTTGTCCCAAGCATATTGCAACAAACCGTGTATTTCTATCGCTGCTCGTTTAGTTTTTATTGCCGTTTCAAATATACCGGTCATTTTTGAAACACCCTGTAAATCCTCCTATGTTTTTAGATCGTATAAAAATGATAATTTTATGTGTTTTTTTTTTAAATTTTGATAAGTACAGATTTTAACCTTGCCATCTACAGATTTTAATTATTTTTGGAGATAAAAGTTAATCACAAAAATCTACTGAATACAGTAAGTGCATATATGATGTAACAAATGTACCAGACGCCACCTGTCGCTAATAGCGTTATAATTAATATAAATGACGTGCATTCTGCCAACCAATTTTATGTGACGCAGCATGTGAAAGTTGCTGTATTTGGACGGGTTACTCCTGTAACCGAAACATCAGATCTGAAGATGGTTCTAGATGAATCGAAACCGGTCATATGAATAAACATTTTGCAATCAAGACGGATTATAAGTAACATCTCAAATGCTTCGATTCTCTTCTGTTCCGGCTTCCCAACAGGCCATGTTTCACTACCATAGAATGCTGTGCTCCAAATCTACATTCTGAGAAATTTCTTCCTCAAATTAAGACCTATATTTGATACTAGCAGACTTTTCATTGCCAGGAATTCCTTCTTTGCCAGTGCAAGTTTGCTTTTTATGTCTTCCTTGTTCCACCCGTCGCGGGTTATTTTGCCGCCTAGGTAGCAGAATCCCTTAACACCATCGAATTCGTGATCCCCAATTCTAATGTTAAGTTTCTCGCTGTTCTCATTTCCGCTACTCCTCATTTTTTCCACTTGTCTTCGATTTATTCTCAATCCATATTCTGTACTCATTAGACTGTTCATTCCTTTCAACAGATTCTGTAATTCTTCTTCACTCTCAATGCCTATAGCAATGTCATTAGCGAATCTTATCACTGATACCCTTTCACCTTGAATTTTGCTCCCACTCTTGAAAAAGTCTTTTACTTCCCCTCATTGCCTCTTCGATGTATAGATTGAACAGCAGATGTGCAACACTAAATCGCTGTGTTACACCCTTTTTAACTGCAGCTCTCTCGTTCTCGGTCTTCCAGTCTTCCTGTTCTCTCCTGGTTCTCGTAAATTTTGTATATTACCCGTATTTCTCTATAGTTTATCCCCACGTTTCTCAAAGTCATGTCGAGTCCCGAAAATATCGAGGATCCACGATAGCTCCTCGTGATCCACGGTCGCGAAGCTAGTCGGCCGTTGTGGCCGAGCGGTTCTAGGCGCTTCAGTCCGGAACAGCGCTTTAGCTACGGTCGCAGGTTCGAATCCTGCCTCGGGCATGGATGTGTGTGATGTCCTTCGGTTAGTTAGGTTTAAGTAGTTCTAAGTCCAGGGGACTGATGACCTCAGATGTTAAGTCCCATAGTGCTCAGAGCCATTTTAACCATTTCTGGTCCCGAAGCTGACTGCTCAGTCCGGCTCCGTAGTTCTGTGAATGTCTGTCTTCGCGCACAACGCACAACCCATTAACCAGATAAACGTTACTACACGATCTCATAAGCTCTGTGCATGACCGTTTCCCGACCTCGCAACCTGCTCGCATTTATCTTCTCAGCATACCGCTAGTGTTAACAGAACGTGATGACAATCTTAACTCACTTCTGTACGATCTGCTGTCGAAAAGAGCATTGTAGTGCTCTTCTCTCATCTCTTAGGGAAGCAAAGAACATGAGGTGGATTGAACCTACAGATAATGGACGTCACATTTGATTTGTGACGTAATGATGGTCTACCATCTGACGTCCTGTGTGTGTGACGTCATAGTACGCAAATCGAAATCGAACAGAAAACTGACAGCATTTATTTTGTGTCTATATAATTTTCTGGAATTTGTGCTGTGGTGACAGACCCGTCTGCAGCGTAGCTCGAGTTATAAGTTTGTGCTGGCGGAGCCAATGAACGTGAATACGAAATCTGAGCTATAGAGACATATGGATTTATAGTGTACCCCAATGCATATGTCTGGATGAAAGGTGATACTTTGTAACTTGGCGAAGCCAACGAATAAGACGTGAAAAACAACTTAAATTCTTGTTATAGCCCCTGTTTTATGCACATTGGATTTCGATGAGTGGTTTGCCGATGAGTTGTTTATGATTTTGATGACGTCGTGGTTCAATGATGATGGGTGGAACAGGCAGCATCAGTATTCATGGAACATGTCCACTAAGTGCTGTTTTTCGTCTCTGTTTTCAGAAGTGATACAGTATTATCACTCCTTTAGGGTTCAAATGTCTCTGAGCACTATAGGACTTAACTTCTGAGGTCATCAGTCCCCTAGCACTTAGAACTACTTAAACCTAACTAACCTAAGGACATCACACACATCCATTCCCGAGGCAGGATTCGAACCTGTGACCGTAGCGATCGCGCGGTTCCAGACTGTAGCTCCTAGAACCGCTCGGCCACTCCGGCCTTCACTCCTTTAGGGCAAAGACGCCTCCCACAAGCACATACCCAACAATTACTGCAGGTGTCCTCCAGTGTCGAATTTGTTGGTTGATTAAAATAAAATATTTCATGCTTGACTATTGATTCACATTTACCTTAGACAATCGTTTCTCAACACTTTTACATGCAATCCACAGCACTGCGATCAGAACAGTAACACGTGCTGGCGCCTGCCCGGTATCAGCTCTGTCTCGAAGCTATTAAACTGGTGTACGAAGGCAGCAGTGAATTGCCAGCTTCTTGCTGAAAAGCAAGTCGCAGCGCTGTAGTGTCTATCTTATTCTTCATATTTATCACCTATGAGCTACCTGCTCTTCCCAAAACTGAAAATTCAGCTGCGGAGTTGAAAGTTTGGTTCGACTGAGGAGAATCAGAATGCTGCGTATTCAGTCATGTGGATACGCCTTTGATTTTGGATTCCTTATTTCCTTGATATGGGAACATATGGACAGCAATGTGTGTGATTTTTTTTCACCAGGGGTCCTCAATGAAATCCCGGTTCAGTAAACCAACTATTCTATATAACGTCTAGAAATTTCGAGGTAAACATGCATATAACTTTTTTATGTCCTCTGGCGTATTAAATGACCAGCTAATCAACAGTGTACGACGTTCTCATCTGGAAAACAGCCTCGCCGAATTAGAAGATATTTAACCATTTGCATTATTACCCTCCGACGGATTTTAGTAAAGTTCAGCGGATTATTGTCCGCGGAGATAAAGTTTATTCGGAGGGCCGATAGGGGTCGTTGAAGAACAACTGCCTGCTGTTGTGGCCGAGCGGTTCTAGGCGCATCAGTCTGGAACCGCGCGACCGCTACGGTCTCAGGTTCGAATCCTGCCTCGGGCATGGATGTGTGTGATGTCCTTAGGTTAGTTAGGTTTAAGTAGTTCTAAGTTCTAAGGGACTGATGACCTCAGATGTTAAGTCTCATAGTGCTCAGAACCATTTTAAACCATTTGAAGAATAACTTCTATACTCTTTCACCCTAAGAGTCGTAACACGAAAGACTGGCGTCTATGACAAGTGAGTCTAGTTATTACCTGAAAAGCAAACGATTTTAGCGTTTTGCTTTTGCACCCGCAGAAACTGTAAAATAATCCAAGTACAGACGTGCAATGAAGTGGTTGCATCACCAGCTGTGCAAAATAAAATAGCTCAATTCCAAATTATACGCACTTTGACATTTTACTTCTTCAGAAAATAGAAACAGCAATAAATCTAAAAAATATGGAAACTGTTTCAGCGCCATAAGAATGTCTTTAAAATGTTATTTGCTTGCTTTTATGAGTTATCTTAAAAGAAGTTCTTTCACAATTTCAAATCAATTTTATCCGCAGTAGTTCATAATGATAATGAGGTAGATTCGTAATGATAAAGACGTAAATGCCACTGTACGTCTTTCAGAGCAAGTAGATGCAGTAGCCTACAAAAAGATTTTTGTTTCATAATTTCCTATACGGCGTATAAATACAGTATGTAGCACAGTCACCACGGAGCTGCTTTCAGAATTATTGGCAATCCTTTGTCGAGCCTAAATGTTGAGTTCCAAGAAGCTCTTATCATTCAGACTTCCGGCATCGTACTGTGACGTCTGCACAACGCCTATAAATATGTCAAATTATTTCGCTCCTGATAGTGAGGTCGAATATTCTTTTCCGCATGTGATATATGTGAGGCTAATTACGCAGCGAGACAACATTCTCAAGATAAAGACAGCGCTCGATTGATTTTCATGTTTGCATTGCCCAGTTTCATTGTGGGACCTATTAATAGGGACGGATGTAGTGATAATCCATTGACGAAATAATGGTGTTACTCTTGTTTTATTTCCTCCGGTTTTAAGACAAAATGCCATAAATTGTCCTTCTGTTTGATCGAAGTCCATCATTTTGGTATTGCGTCAATCTAGTCATTGAAACATACACATTTGACACAAATGCATAAAGCAGATAAACGCCTTCTGACCTTTGCCATTGTACATGCGTTTAATCTTCTGGGTAGCCTTTTATTACAAGATACTTAATTTTACATTGTTTAGCTTGTCATCAGTCCAGTGTGCTATTACGAAACATTTACAACTGATGGAATTCAGTTCTACTTTTCTCGGTGTGCTTCATTCTTTTTTCAGTTTTTTTATCTACAGCGATGATGTATTAATAAAATAGTGGGGCCTTGTTTGAGAGGTGTGTCTCAGTCTCACATATTTCGCCGACTCTTCTAGATTTTTGTCTCAGTAACGTCCATTACTTTCGTTATTATTCTTAATATAGTGGGCGGCATTTAATAATATCGTTGTCAGCAGTATATTAGGACCTGACAAGAAAAGGAAATATGTGAAGATGGTATCTGTTCTTTCGAACATGTCGCACTATCCTCTGTGCCCCTGGTGGCTCAGACGGATAGAGCGTCTGTCATGTAATCAGGAGATCCCGGGTTCGAGTCCCGATCGTTGCACACATTTTCAACTGCTCCGTTGATGTATATCAACGCCTGTCGACAGCTCAGGGTCTTGATTTAATTATCATTTCAGAAAAGGAAATGGTTATTTATTCTCTGCTGATAGCTATACCGTTACAGTGTGAATACAAGCCCAGATTGGTAAATCGTCTAGGAACGAACCTGTCGTCGTTTTAGATTTACGCTACTCGACCAGTTAATAAGAATTGTCACTCTCCTCCTTTTTCGCAGTTTTGGCTTGGAGTGATTTAGAGGAACAATACAAATTAGATATAATTGCAACTGGAACAACACGGTACTCGAACACAGGTTTTTCGCAGTAAAAGCTCAGCGTTTTGTTGTTTCTGTTTTGCTTTTTTATTGGTATTATTTGCATTTCACTGTTTCATGCAATAGCTCATTTGTACACGTCAGGCTTGACAGACCGACATATATCGCATCTTTAAGATTAATATCTGCTTCCATTGTTCATTCTCCAGTGTGATTTCATTAATCCCGTAAACATTAGCTAGAACGCTTTTTGCCTGGTATGAAGAGCAAAGTTCACATTTTCTGTACACCCAGAGAGAGAGAGAGAGAGAGAGAGAGAGAGAGAGAGAGCAGCCAGTATTTTGACCACAATGAAATCTCGTGAAGACTGGGTTGATATGCGGTAGGTTTCCCTTTGCGTCTCTTCAAAAAACACCTCATCCTACAGGTTGAATCCAACAGAGTAACACTATTACCTTGCAATAGTTAATATGTTCAATATTTTCATAAGTGTGCCTTTCACGCTTCATTAAGTGTCATCTGATATTATTTCTGCCCGTAATAATGTTCTGCTTTCTTTTCATAAATAAATCCACGCTCCAGTCGCAGATGTTATTAGAAATCGCAAGTGAGTGTATTTCGTCAAAACTTATTGAAAGATGAGAACCGCCGATCCACCATATTATCTTTTCAATAGCTTTTAGGAAATCATGTATAGAGAGCGTGAAATGCATTTAGTATGGTAGTTTTGTAATAAAATCTATGCTGGTTTCCACATAGAAGATTTTAATTTTTATTAATAGGTTCTGTATGTTTGTTGTTTGTACATCCGGGTGATATTTGGTTTATTCCAAACACTGGGGACAATTTACTTCTGAAAAAAAAAAACTGTTGGTTAACCATTGCTACGAGTGTATCAGATCAGTTGCTAATATAACTCCCTGCTTCTTCAACACTGTCGGTGTTGTATGTGCGACAATGGAACACTGAAAAATCTTTAAAAAACAGGCTTTAAAACTGCCGACAGGTGTCGTCAATTTGCATTACCATGACTTCAGCGAAAGACTCGCTAGTAATTCTTAAGCATCTGGGAGGAGCATATGTGAGTCACTGTATGGCCTTACAAATATTCGACTTGGCCGCGGGTGTAATATTTTTAGCCACTGATTGCTGTTATTAGTGGAGCTGTGGGAAGCAGCAATACCTGGGTAATGAGCATTGCATTTTGGCTGTATTCGCTGTGGTACGTGACCCACCTTACAGATGGCGCGCCACCTGTTTCACATGGTAACCTGTCGTGGGTGTAGCGAACTGGCGGCCGTTGGCTGTTGGGAAATACAGAACTTTGCACCTGACCCGGCCGCTGCCAACATGTTCAGAGGACAGAGTAGGATTCCGCAAATATGCAGGCGAGTGGAGGTATCAGTGTCAGGTAACTGTCACTGACACATCGATTATTTAATAGTAGCGAAAAATAATTTTATATTAAATGGACTTTTAATGCGGAAACCATTCCAATGCAGAGGGGTGCTCAGTGAGCATTAGAAAGATGCATCTTTAGAATTAGTGCAAGACGTAAGAAAACAGACAAATGGATCAGGAGACAGACTGGAATGGAAAACGTAACGATGACGTAACGATGACTGCAATGAAAAGAAAATCTAGTTGGGCGCGACTTTTGGTCAGAAAAATATATGACAGATGGACGAAGCAAGTTCTTTGCAGTATTTCAAGAACGGAACTACCCTGGGCAGGGACGTAGAAGACTAGAAACCATACAGGAGCAACGTGGATTCATATCGCTGTAACGTTGAGAAGTTTGAAGGACACTTGTATCTAGCAGTTGATGTCAATTGGCTGAGGATGTCTACGATGATAAACCACAGTTCACATTCGGATTCTTATTTCTCCTACGACTGCAAGCATAATTAATGAATGATTTGCTAATTTCTTCAATTTATTAAATGGTTTGCGAAATGCCAAGTTGAGGAGTCACACTTTGGTTTCAAAGTATATGTGCTAGCTTATGACATTTTTTAGAGGAATAACAGTTTACATTCAATGAACACAAAATAGAGGGAGAATCGTTATGTTGGTGACACATCCTTAAGTACTGTTACAAACATGTAGCATACGACAAAGGATAGCCAGGAACAGTTTGACAAGCTTGGTAAGGGTATTGCAGGGGAGGTTACGAAAAAATTCGATAGTAGCGCCACTTCTGAGCTATTTACAATTGAAGTTGGCAATTCAGGTAGTCGCGCGAGCAAATAGAAGCAGTCTACCAGAGACAGTGTCGCCAAATCTGTTCTTCATCTGAGTTCCTCAAAACAAACATATCTGTTGCTCACATAACTGAAATTATCACTCCCGAAAAAGGTACATTTCGGCTGGTAATGAGCAGTTGAGCAATTCATAATTCAACGACCCACAGACTTCAGCTCATTACTGGCATTCTAGCATGTGCAAGTGCTTGAATTTTCGCTCAGAGGCTTACTTCAGTGCTAAGTAACTCGTAAACGTCGCAACGTATCGAAATTTGTCTTAACAATTATTTCTCAGCACAGCTTTTCAGGATTGTTTCTGACCACCCTTTATACAGGCTGAGCACAAAGTACTTCCCTGATTACAAAAGTTTATTTCTAAGGAACTATGCTAGATACAGCTATGCGGTTTGTCGCAAATGGTAGCTTAGCTCGCAAAATGTTTTATGGATACCCTTCAACATCTGTTCCGCTTGTTGTCCGTAGAATATATATGCTATATAACTCTCCATGTCGTTGCCAACATCTCTTCCATCACCGCCTCTACAGCATCTCGTATCCACGGCAGGAAGTGGTGATCTGAACAGTTAACTTTAACGTAACCCCACAAAGAAAGTCAAGAGGGATTATGCCTGGTGAATGTGGTAGCCCTGATGTTGGCCTGTCTCTCCTGATTCACCTGTCCGGAATGGTTTCATCTAAGAGCTGGCAAACAAATAACCTCAAGTATGTTCGTGCACCATCTTGTGGAAAGATGGTAGTAATTCCTTTTACTGATGTGTCTTACCACATGTTGAAGTGTATAAAAAACAAAAAAGAAAAGTCATGAGTTACGCTACCATCTGCAAGAAACCGCTTAGCTATATCTAGCATAGCCCCTCAGAAATAAATTTTTGTATTGAGGTAAAGACTTAGTGCTCACGCTGTATTTTCTATTGGCTTACACAAGAGTTTCAGGCAGTTAGCCACAACAGGGATTGTATCGGTCATTAAGTAAATCATCAAGGTGCCAATGACCAATCCCAACACGCACTTGTGAGCAGCCTTGTGAACTTGGAGAATAGGCCTCATCATTGGAAAATAGGAGGTTGGCATAAGGATAAACCAAGCGAAGACGAAAGTGCTAAGGAGTAGCAGAAAGGAGAATACCTCTTTATATAACATCAAAATTGTGAAGGACATAGTAATAGAAGACATGAAAAAGTTCTCCTATTCAGGAAGATATGGAAAGTCAATTAGTACAGGCGACAAAAGCTATCTCTGATAAAAGAAAAAAGGAAAAAGTTGCTGAAAGTGTACGTCTGAAGCACAATATTGTATGGAAGTGAAACGTAACGTCGAGATAGCAATTCACTCTGAGGAAACGTCGGAATTTTATAGTTGACAATGCGATCCCAAACCCAGAAGAATTTTATTGACTGTGACAACGGCCGCGGAAGCCCACGCCTACATTGACTTCAGTGATTCGATACTTAAAACGGGAGGTATTCACATGGAAGAAAATAATAGCCCATTCGCTGATTTTATGCTTACAGCCGAGCTGCAAAAACTCTGACAGCATTGTTTCTGACTTGGTCTCAGACATTATAAAAAATTTATGGATGCCATTGTGTATCTCAAAGAAAACAGAGACATTCGATTCAGGACAATGGTCCAGAAAACTGACACATGCACTGTCCACTTTCCGCGAAAAGAAATTGCAAGCTTTCATGCAGTTGGTATCTCGCCACATTAAGTATTAAATCAGCGCCAGTTGTTGAGACTCCAACAGCTCTGGTGAATGGGATTCATCTGTATCTACGATAAATCTGAAATTCACATTTAAGTACCTGGCAGAGAGGTCATCCAAACACTTTTGCACTAGTTCTCTACTACTCCACTCTCGAACAACGCGCGGGAAAAACGTACACTTAGAACTTTCCGTACGAGATATGATTTCCCTTGTTTTACACGGGGCGATCAAAAAGTTTCCATTTGAAGACGTTGCTGCAGTATATACACAACCCTTGTGCGATTCCGATACGGGGTAGGAACGAAATTTTCACTCTGCATCGCAAATGGTGGAGTACTTGCACGGAAAGGCAAAGGTCCCGAGTTCGAGACTCGGTCCGGCACACAGTTTTTATCTGCCAGGAAGTTCCGGTACAGGGCAGTTAGAACCAGTCTGAAAACCTTGTAAGGGTGTTGCAGAGTGAGTTGTGCTAAGAAACAATTGTTCATGAAAAAACTCAATATGTTGTGCCGTCGACGTTTATTAGCGTTCAAGTTAGCCAATCAGGCTGCTGCGCTCGTAAATTGTACCGGCCCGCCTCGTACAGTTAGTGTCAGTTGCTCTCATAGCGTAGACGATAGCGCACGAGACTGCTCAGCTTTTGGCTCTGTTTCGATCCTTACTACCGTCCCATGTCCAATTTACGTATTGCTCTCTTGTTCGCTTTTAAGAAAGCAAACGAACATCACGTTTGGCGACACTTTCTCTGACGGTCTGCTTGAATTTGCGCTCTCAACAGCCTGATTTGCTAACTTCAACGCTAATTAACTGGGGAACGGCACAATGTATCGAATTTTTTTCTTAAAAATTATTATTGTCAGCACGGCCTACCTTGCAGCACCCTTACAAGCTTTTTGTTCTGGACCGCACGGTCTTCAAATGATCATTTCTCCCTATGTCGGTCTACATCTACATACATACTCCGCAATCCACCATACGATGCGTGGCGGAGGGTACTTCCAAACAGAACGAGGGAAAAATGACTGCCTATATGCTTCTGTACGAGCCCTAATCTCTCTTATCTTACCTTTGTGGTCTTCCCGCAAAATTAAGTTGGCGGCATTAAAATTATACTGCAGTCAGCCTGAAATGTTGGTCCTCTAAATTTCCTCAGCAGCGATTCACGAAGAGAACGCCACCTTTCCTCTGGAGACTCCTACCCGAGTTCCTGCAGCATTTCCGTAACACTCGCGTGATGATCAAACCTACCAGTAGCAAATCTAGCAGCCCGCCTCTGAATTGCTCCTATGTCCTCCCTCAATCCGACCTGATAGGGAACCCAAACGCTCGAGCAGTACTCAAGAATAGGTCGTATTAGTATTTTATAAGCGGTCCCCTTTACAGGGGACAGGTGCGCGTCAACAAAGTATCTTCACAGTCGGAGGAGAAAGATGGAGATTGAAAATTCGTGAAGGGATCTCGCCGTAAAGAAGAACGCTTTTGTTTTAATGATTGCCACCCCAACTTGCGTATCATAACCCTGACACTCTATCCCGTATTTCGCGATAATACAAAACGAGCTGTCTTCCTTCGAAATTTTTCGATGTCCATCGTCAATCCTATCTGACAACGGACCCATACTGCACAGCAGTACTTAAGGAGAGGACGAGGACGGACAAACTTAGTGTAAGCAGTCTCTTTAGTGGATCTGTTGCAACCGCTAAGCGTTTCGCCAATGAAACGGAGTCTTCGGTTCGCCTTCCCCACAACATTATCTATGTGATCGTTCCAATTCAAGTTCCTTGTAACTGTTCTCTCTAGGTAATTAGCTGCACTTCTCATTATTTAGGGTCAACTGCTAATTTCCGCACCGTACAGATATCTTATCTAAATCATTTTGCAATTGGTTTTTATATGATGACTTTATTAGACCGTAAATAACAGTATCATCTGCAAACAATCTAAGATGGCTTCTCAGATTGTCTCCTAAATCATTTATACGTTATGAACAGTAGAGGGCCTATAAGACGCCAGATTGCTTCTGTTTTTCTACGATTCCCCTTCAGTTACTACGGACTGTCACCTTACTGACTGGAAATCACGAATCCATTAGCTTAACTGAGACGATACTTCATAGGCACGCAATACAAATAGAAGTCGCTAGTGACGAACGGTATCAAAAGCTCCTGGAAATCCGGAAATATTGAATCGAGATTCCCTGTCGCAAACACAATATATGTTCCAGAATCCTTCTGCAAATCGCCATCACTGATACGGGTATTTAATTCAGGGCATTACTCCTGTTTCCTTTCTTTAGTATTGGTGTGACCTGATCAATATTCTAGTCTTAAGGAGCGGATATTTCGTCGAGAGAGCAGTTGTATATGGTCGGTGAATATGGAGCTTTTACATCAGCGTACTCTGAAATGAACTTAACTGGTTTGAAATCTGGGCTACAAGATTTGCCTTTATGAAGTAATTTGGGTTGCTTCACTACACCGAGGATATCAACCATAAGTTACTTCTATTTGCTGCAGTTCTTGAATCTAATTCTGGAATATTTACTTAGTCTTCTTTGGTGGAGGAATTTCGGAAAACAGTATTTAGTAACTCCGCTTTAGTAGTACTGTCATCGGTAACATTGCCGTCGCTATAGCGCAGTAAAGGTATCGACTGTGTCTCGGGGCTGGTGTACTTTACATACGACCAGAATCTCTTTGGATTTTCTGCCAGATTTCGTTGTGGAAACTATTAAAAGCATATCGCACTGAACTCCACACTGAATTTAGTGTTTGAGGAAAACATCGCCGATCTTGGAGATTTTGCGTTCTTTAAACTTTGCTCGCTTTTTTCGTTCCTTCTGCAATAGTGTTCTGACCTGTTTTGTGTACCACGCTGGATCGGTTCCATCTCTTCTTAATTCATTTGGCGTAAATCACTCACTTGCCGTCGATACTTCTTTGAATTTAAGCCAAATGAGGTCTACGCTTACACAGTTAATTTGGAAGGCGTGGAGACTGTCTCTTAGGAAGGTGTAGAGCGAATTTTTTATCTGATATTTTAGAAATGTATATGGATGTTACAATATTCAGTCTCGCTACAACGACTTTGTAGTCACTAATCGCTGTATTCGTCGTGACGCTCCCTATTTGCTTTGGATTATTTATTGCTAAGAGGTCAAATGAGTTTGCGCAACCATTTGTTGATTGTGTATCCTGCGTCTGTTTCAGACTGATTTGACACCGGCTCTAGTTTTCTAGAAGAAAAGTGATAAAGAGAGCGAGTTCGTTATGGCCCATCATGACATGTCAAGATTATTGTTTCCTGTTTACTTCCGTACTCAGTCCCGTAGTATTTTAGAAATGACAACATTTCCACATACGTGAATGTATTAGGTGGTGGGTGTTTTGAACTATGAGTGCATAAGATACCGGTAGAGTTTTGCGACACTTCTAACCTCAGCAAGTATTGGGCGGTAGGCGTTACCAAATCCTTTGTTTTTTTCTGCTTTGCTTTTTTGTGCGTTGTTCGTTGCTTTCTAGTCTTATTTTGAAATGAGTGAAGAAGCTAATAGTGGTTCATCACAGAGTCAGAGTACGATTTTCACAATACCAGAAGGAGTCAGCAGTCCGTATGACTATTGGTTAGTTCTGCTTTTTCAGAACCAGAAATCGCGGATTTGGCTGCTAGCCCTGCGAGAGGCCTGAACTGCTGCTCTCCCCTCCCCTCGGGTGATGTAAGTTCTCATTTATTTACGCTCGCGGCCTACTGCCACGCCGTAGTTTCAGCACTTGTTAAACAGCTTTTCTTTATTCCGAGCTTGTTGCGAAATTGGAGAGGAACTCCGCCTTAAACAAGCCACTGTTTCATACTTTCATTTTCACTCAGGAAATAAACAAATAAATCCGCTGAAGATAACAGAAAATGTGCTGAAACATATCTGGGTGAAAACAAAGCTACAAAATGGTGTCTTGTATAAGAAGGTATTGTGGCGTCTGGATCTCCTTAGAGTTGACACGACTCGTTGGTGATGGTTGTCCCAATCAGTATGACGTGGAACGGCGTCTGTCGCTCACGACAACGCCACCCTGTAACTACGAGAAAAACACAAACTCCTCGCGTGCTTTGGTCATATTTCAGATACCGTTTTTCGTGATTAATGTCATATTTCGATAGAGTAAAGCTTCAGAATGTGTAAGCCGCTCTTGCTTCTTCACTGATTAAACGCGGCAATTGCACCACTCGTTGACGCGATGACTCTCTTGACCTAAAATGATGACTACCGGTTTTCTTTTGTTGTGATTCCGCGACCGACTTCTCAGCTTGCGCAAACTGGTTAACTGTAGTTCTTCTTTTTATTATGCCCGGTTAGATAATGGATGTTGAATATTAATAATATAGAGTCTTGAATCTTTAATCCATCACCCAAGTCGTGGCCACATTATGGAAATGCGAGGATGTTAAGTTGATAAATTGTTATTCCGTCGTCAAGACGTCGCTACGTCGCGTGTTCAATAACCACACGAAGTAATTCCAGAGATAACATATACTTAAACAATGTTCAGAATGCGTCGTAATCTTGGGACAAATCGATGATTGTTCACTGTTAAATAATCATGAACTCACTTTTCACTTCATAATATTCTAATAATCAATTAATTTTCAATAATGCACGTGATAATATCTATTCAATTATGTAGACGATACGAAGAACTAAAGTTTGAATCCAATTTTGCTGTTCCTTGTAATTAATTGTCCCTACGCTGAGCACGCACACCGATTTCTTACTCAGGGAATTGCTTCCGTTTGCATCAGTAATCCTGTCGTTGACGACAACTTCTAACAACTCGGCGCAATTGTATGTTCTTCGTGTTGGCGATTGTATGTTACCTACGCGAGACTAGTAATTGTTTTTCTGTCGGCGATCTTTCTTTTTCAATGTCCTTGAATGTTCGTGCTTATTCAGTATCACGAAGGCAAAGTCCCATCACAAATCTCACACTAACTTCGTCGCGAATCTCCGTATCCCGTTATCTTGCTAACGGTAAAGATGACTTTGCTTTAGTATGATTTCTGAATAATGCTTCAGTCTATATCGAAAAACGTTCGCACTTGCGATTAGCTTAAAACAATCTAGTAGCGCTTACATGTATCCTACGATCGCTATAGTACTAAAGAGCAACTAGATAGCAACTGAAGCTAACATTTCCATTTCCGGGCTACATTGTAGTCACATCGAACTTTTCGATGCGGCCATAAATCTCTTCTATGGTAAATGTTATCTTTGGCCAATTTACAATCTGGGCTTTAACCTTCGCTATCAATTATTTTGCAATTCTCACTTTGATGTTTTTGTTGCGTATCGTATCAGATTCTTTCATTCAGTCCCTATTTCATGATAAATATTATTATTCACATGACATTCCTATTGATCAAATTATCACAAGTGTAAAATTTGTCGTCAGTAGCTGCCGTCACTGTGAGGATGACTAATTTTCCTACTTCTTTTACAAGAAGGGGTTGTTTGTAATGGTTTCTGTAATTGAGGTGTTACAGTATTCCTCCCAAATAAATGTATACTGTTATTCAATACACGTAATAATAGTCCAGGCGGAAAATGTTTTCATTTCTAAAACTGAGACGCCTTCTATGTTCGATTTACTTTCGTAAATGGAACGTGGAAGAGATGTGGGCCAGCTCTCGCAGCAGGAATTAGGAAACAAGTACGGGGTGACAGATAGGAAACGAGAGGTTTTAAAATGAACAGTATGCTCCTAACTGGTAACGCAATAGTGAATTTATTGTAACAACATCTTTGTAATCATATGCCATTTGAGATGCATATTATGAATGACACGTAAGTCCGGTAAGTGGTGTTCACTTTCTCAGGTGCAGTTTTCAAGCCTGTGCTGAAAATCAATTAAGCACCGTCCAACTTTTGACATCCGATTGCTTCTACTTCCTTCACGACTGCCTCCAACAGATCAACGAAGTCGCGGGATTTGTTGGAATACATCAGTGAAATTAGTTATCTCCACAAAAAAAAAGTCGCAAGTGCTGAAATCTGGGGACCTTGGAGGTCACGGGACGTCACCGAAACGGGAAATAACCCTTCCTAAAAACGTGCGACAAACCACGTCCACTGACCCACATGCAATGTCAGGGGTAGCACCATCTTGTTGAACATGGACGTTACTCTTGTTATGTCGACGTTGCCGTTGAAGCTGTGGACGTCAGACAGCTTTAAGCATATGACTGTAACGTTTGCTGTTGACGGTCACAGGGGACTATTTTCTTCTTCTAAAAAATACGGACCAGTGATGCCGAAGTTGTTAATCGCGAACCACACCATTAAACGCTGTGCATGGAGCGGTAAATTATTCGCGGGTTCTCAGAAGCCCAGAAACGGAAACTTTGCTTGTTTATCTCCCCACTCAAACGAAAATGAGCCTCATCCCTCATGATGAGTATCGCAGTTTCATTGTCTTCAACCAACACATGCGTTCGAACGATCAAAGTCCTCTCGTTGCTCATAATCAGTTACCTCAAACAATATACATATTGTATGGGTGAAATGTTTAAGTCATTTTTTTTCAAATAGTGCGCACCAGTTCACTTAACCTGAACTCGTATCGTCGTGCAGACCGCTCTGGGCTCCGAATCAAAGCCTGTCGCACCATCTCGATGTTTTCCGGCGTCCTTGCAATCTTATTAGGACCAGGTGGTTTCTTGTTTACGATGCTTCCTGTCGTACTGCAGCTGGGAACGGTACTCCGGCATCTACGGTTTAAATGTAGCGAGAATGCCGCTGCACTGCTGTGACAGGCTCAAAACTTCACACATACGCATCATACGCAAATATACTATGCTCTACCATCCACAGCGCCATTGCTACTGAAATGGCGTCCGATAGCAAGGGCTCTGCTGAAGGTTCTCCCACTGTACCTTACGAGGGGCATCACACGAGCCGTTTCGAAAACATCTGGTTCTCGTCCCGGTTCCACATTACAAACTCCTCAGAGTCAACAGTCTTGTCTTAGTCAAGTGCTAGAGGGCGATAGATCTTTGGTACAAAGACTATGAGAAAAAGAATCATATGTCGGTGGTTGGCGAATCAGAAAAGAGTCACAGTACTGAGAGTAACGGAATGTGTACTTTTACGGGTAAAGGAAGCCGTCAAATTTATAGGCACAATACGGGAACAAGTATCGAAACATGAAAACTAACATTTTTAAAATAGATATGCAAATGATTAGCATCTCAGCGAAACCTCATAAAGTAAATACGAACAACATCACCTACATTCTTCATAAAAGGAACGGTTACGCAACAGGCTTCTCATTCAGAAATTGCATTTGATTGTTGGTTGTTTGTAAGAAAAAAAATGGCTCTGAGCACTATGGGACTCAACATCTTAGGTCATAAGTCCCCTAGAACTTAGAACTACTTAAACCTAACTAACCTAAGGACATCACACACACCCATGCCCGTGGCAGGATTCGAACCTGCGACCGTAGCAGTCCCGCGGTTCCGGACTGCAGCGCCAGAACCGCACGGCCACCGCTGTTTGTAAGAAAATCGTATTATGCCTAGTATGCGAAGACTAAACATCTACCAGCACATGTCGGAATTCGACAACACCAGGATCAAGGAGATGGACAGCGGCGGATTATGGCGTATCGAGATTGTTTACCATTCTAAAATGTCTCTGTTCGTGTCAGTCGGCATCTCAAGAATGCGAATGTTCAACCTACAAATTTCAGAGAGCTATAATGCAATACGGGATCCGAACGGCCCCCCCGTCGCTAGCTCACAAGAGAAGAGACATATTCTTCGCTCGGTTGAGCATGATCGTACAGCCACGTCAAGTACCTTGAATCAGGAAATTCGTCAGGTTGCAGCAAGATAAGTACATAAACAAACGGGCAGTGCATGACATTTGGAAAACCAGGGATGTTCAGCGCAGTGACCATTATCTTGACACAGTAGAAGAGAGCCATGGGCCCACGACAAGGGCCGGCCCCTGTGACCGAGCGGTTCTAGGTGCTTCAGTCAGTAATCGCGCTGCTGCTGCTGCGGTCGCAGGTTCGAATCCTGCCTCGGGCATGGATGTGTGTGATGTGCTTAGGGTAGTTACGTTTAAGTAGTTCTAAGTCTAGGGGACTGATGACCCCAGATGTTAAGTCCCATAGTGCTCAGAGGCATTTGAACCATTTGAACCAAGACAAGGCTGGACGCAGTAGTGGCACCATGTCATCTTTTCAGAGTCCTGGTTGTGCGTGCAGCGCTACAATAGACGTATATGTCTATGGTGTTCTGGGACTATAGTTGAGCTCTACGCATATCCTGTAATGGCACCAAGATCTGAATCCGATGGCCTGTACAGTGAACATACTGCGTTCCGTAACATTACGTGGAGTGTTAAGACAAGGTCACATGATGGGTACTATTCAACATCTGAATTTGGACAGGGGTGCCCCAACTAAACATGAAATGTGGGAAAAAAAGAAAAAGTTACATCTAATTACTGAACGAGGGTCAAAATACAGTCCTGTGTACTGCTGAAACGCATGAACTTGACCTCAAATATTGAATACGCAGATAAAAGTAATTACTAAGTGCACAATGGTTCAAATGGATTAGAAACATAGGCGGAAATATCTTGTCACACGTGGCTGGATTAGAAAATGAAATGATAATGATGATGTACAATTTGCTGTGTCCACAAAAAACGCCAATTATTGCGTAATAAGCCAAGAAATTAAAAGAAAGGCCCAGAAAAGTACATATGAGCACCGGTTCCCTTGCCTTGAACTCACTAGCTGAGTGAGTGAGTACCTCAAAAAAGCAAAAACCCTAACTCCAAATAAATAACTTTGTATCTGCCTTTTCACACATTTTGCTATAACTGCAAAAGCTTACCATCATTCTAAAACTGGACTGCAGAGAGTGCTGCAGAGGTTGCTGAAAGTTACAAGTTTGGTCCCAGTATCTATGATTGGCTCTGAGGCAGAGACCGTCAGGAGGTGCAGACAAAGGGGAAGTTCTCCCTCTCTGAAGCTCTAAGACGAAGTGTCCTCCCCGCAGACCTCCAGTACCAAGTACCTATATGCTCCTCTTGTCAAAATTTTGTTGGTTCTGCTAACACCAGGTTCTCTTTACGAAACCTCTCTGTGCCTTCCGAGTTCCATGCAATAAATAAATCCATAAAAATACCAGTAATCTCCCTCCTGCCGTGACTGACCAGTAACGCACATTTCTCTTTTAGAGTGGGGCAGGAATTAGAATTCTCTCCATGAGGATGGTTTCACGTTTTGCTCAATGATGCGAACTGTACACAGACACTCGTGAGTTCTCATCCCTGCCACAGAAGTAATTTTGGCGGGCCAGTACTGGACTCCCTTACAAAACTTTTGCATCAGTTACTGCTGACCTCCTTTGAATCCAGCATATCCCTCTCTGAGTGTCATATGTCTTTCCATCGCCTTACAGGATCCTGTCTTTTATGAAAGCGCCCTTCTCGCTGCGTCTCCCAATGGCAGTTAAGAACTGATCCCTGATCCCTGTTGGGGCCACCACGGGGCACCAAGCACCATCACAAACAGCATCTGTCACCCAGTTCCTACCAGCCACAAACTCTGGCTTTTAACGGAAAACAGTTCTATGATTCGCTTGCTGTGGTCCTCACACTCTCACAATCAGACAATGGACTCAGCTCACAGTTTTCACCATCATATAGAAATTCCCGATCATTTTTGTTCGTTTCAGTTATGTGTATATTTTCATGCATCGCTTGTAATTTGATTTGACTTGGTAGTCTAGGTTTATTAATTAAGTTACAGAACAGTTTTGGGGAAAACTGTCCAGTAATAGAGCTCCGAGGGGAACAGATTTTGCCATGTTGCATTTGTCCTGGTCACACGAACTCAGCACCTGGCAAGATGGAATGAGGCACCACTGGATACACAACACGATCACCTCCGTGTACCTCAGCTGGTAATTTGTACAGTGGCCGTTACATTTCAAGGCCAGTGACTGTGGTCTGGCCTATCTTGGAGGCCTCCATGACTATCAACAAGTTAGCAGAAAAACCTCGTGTTGCTTGTGTTGTTCTGACCTAACTCAATACACGCTGGCCGGTGTGGCCAAGCGGTTCAAGGCGCTACAGTCTGGAACCGCGTGACCGCTACGGTCGCAGGTTCGAATCCTGCCTCGGGCATGGATGTGTGTGATGTCCTTAGGTTAGTTAGGTTTAAGTAGTTCTAAGTTCTAGGGGATTGATGACCTTAGAAGTTAAGTCCCATAGTGCTCAGAGCCATTTGAACCATTTGAACCTAGCTCAATACAGAGGGTGTGTTAGACCCGTGTACTGTTCAGCAAGTCCTCTAGATCTCTGAAATACTGAAAACACGTGTTCATGAGTTGCCGAGTGATAGAGATGCCAGTCATTATAATAAATGAATTCTGGTACAGAGCTGAAGCAGCATGGGCTGGTGTATCCTTAATGTGTCATCCAAGTTTAGTTTGACTCGATGCTCAGCCGCAGTTTTAGACATTGTCGCTGCTAGAGGAGGCATTTCTGTGTAATAAATTATGCAGTCTGTATATCCACAAATTACCTACAAATTTTATAACGTATTCTTCCTACTACACTGTTTACACATAATAATTAAAATTTCGTTATAATTACCTGACATAGAATGGAGACAGCGATCTGCTCACTTGACTGGTGGAAGTTATATAAAGAGTCTTTATTTGGCCAAGATGATTATGTGGAAAACATCGATTATTAGTTTCAACTGCTTGAACGGGCGTCTTCAGATCTGGAAATATTACGTTGGTGCATAAGTTCTATGCGTTCTTATTTCGCATGTTGGTATTCTGGTTGCTGTGGGTTTATTTATCGATTGTCGGTTTTTATTTGTTGTTCAAAATTGCTATTTGAGTTTACATAGTGTCATTTACTCATTTAGTGGTAGTGAGTGGAGTTGTGGACGCTACAGAAAAGAGTGCCAAGTGGGGAAATCGGAAACTTTTTGGACGTATTCTTCACTTTGAGTTCAATAGAGGGTTGACTGCAGAAGAGGCAACCAGAAACATTAGCGCCGTGTATGGGGATAATATAACTGGAGAGAGCACGGACCGTCTTGACGTTAGTGACTCTCCGCTCAGAAAGACTTTCGGGATTTGATGAAGATTGTTTAAACCCATTAATCCGCAATGATCCAGGTTAGTGCACTCGAGAACTGGCAAATGTGATGAGCTGTGATTATTTCACCATCATGTGACGTTTGCATGCGATTGGGATGATTCATAAGTTGGATGTATGTGTACCGCACGCTCTAAGCCAAAGTCATAAAAATAGCGGGTGCCCATGTGTGCATCTCTGCTTGCTCATCATCAATTGGCTCGTGAACAACACTGACCATTCCTATCCTGTACCTTTACTGGTGACGAAAGAGGGTATCTTGATGCTGTCATACGGAAAAGAAAGGAATGGCTGAGCCAAAACAAACCAGCCCAGCAACTCCCCGTAAAAAGACCTGCGCACGTCCACAAAACATAACGCTGTGCATAACCATCACTGCTGACATTTACTGCTGGTCGCTGTGGTCGAGCGGTTCTAGGCGCTTCAGTCCGGAACCACGCGGCTGCTACGGTGGCAGGTTCGAATCCTGCCTAGGGCATGGATGTGTGTGATGTCCTTAGGTTAGTTAGGTTTAAGTAGTTCTGATGACCTCAGATGTTAAGTCCCATAGTGCTTAGAGCCATTTCAACCATTTGACATTTACTGTCAATAACTGAGACGTGCTGCTTACGCACTCCAAGAGAAACGACCATGCTACTAGACTTACAAAAATCACTATACAGGAGTTAGAATGGGATCTCATTCCGCACCCAACCCATTCACCTGATCTTGCGCGCTCGGATTTTCACGTTTCCGCTCTCAGTCGAACAGCCTTCGAGGAACTTCCTTTCCGGATGAAAATGTGCTCCGAACATGGCTCGTGAGTTCTTCGCCTCAAAACCGCGTGATTTCTACAGTCGAGAAATCGAACAGTTACCGCAGCGTTGGCAGACTGTTGTAAACAGGGAAGGAGAATATATTATTGATGACTACAGTCTCCTTATCTGTATCTGTTGTGTTTATTAAACTTACGGAAATGCTAAGAACTTATGCACCAATCCAATAGTTGCACAAGGCCACAAAAAATTTTCAGAATACAATAGCATTAACAAGGATAATTATGCAAAAGCTGTTATGAGGTCATACCAGGATACCAACAGGTTCTGTGAACCCATGTACGCCAGCCGCTGTGACAGAGCGGTTCTAGGCGCTTCAGTCCGGAACCGCGCTGCTGCTACGGTAGCATGTTCGAATCCTGCCTCGCCACAGATGTGTGTGATATCCTTAGGTCAGTTAGGTTTACGTAGTTCTAAGTCTAGGGGATTGATTACCTCAGATGTTAAGTCCCATAGTGCTTAGTCCCATTTCAACCATATTTGAACTCATGTACACAATGCCAGTCAGTCTGTTTGCTACCTTGATCTGGTTAACTTTGACAACACTGTAAAAGGGCTTCGTGCTTTATTAAAGGTCAGATTCAAATTACTACAACTGTGGTTGTACAAAACGAATCGCGTACGTATAAAGTAAATGCTACTGTATGGTACCGACCGCAATTTTTTTGTACACAGCTTCGGACACTGCCTTAGGAACGTATCCATCTAATTGTATTCTATTTTGTCTTACAGGTGACATTTTCTAAAGGATGTTAACATTATAATGACAAAGTTTCTATTCTCTTGATTTAGACATTACATGTTTGCATCCCGCTATACACTCCTAACTACTTTTGCAAAAGTACTTTTGTTAAGCCTATTGTTGTACGAAAATCATTTGTGGTCCTGTATAACTATTTCTAGATATGAAGATGGGCGTTTAAGCGCTTGAAACTAATATTTACTGTTTCCTAGATTGCGATCTTGCGAAATAAAGGTTCCAATAAAAGTTACAACATTAAAATTTCGTTACTTTCTTTCTTTATTTGAACTGCAGTTTTAATAAACGGCAATGAATATAACGCAAGAATGGTTCAAATGGCTCTGAGCACTATGGGAGTTAACATCTATGGTCATCAGTCCCCTAGAACTTAGAACTACTTAAACCTAACTAACCTAAGGACAGCACACAACACCCAGCCATCACGAGGCAGAGAAAACCCCTGACCCCGCAGGGAATCGAACCCGGGAACCCGGGCGTGGGAAGCGAGAACGCTACCGCACGACCACGAGATGCGGGCGAATATAACGCATTTCTCTATTTGTTCTCTAAATTGAATACGCAAATCCGAGCGATTTACACTACTGGCCATTAAAATTGCTACACCACGAACATGACGTGCTACAGACGCGAAATTTAATCGACAGGAAAAGGTGCTGTGATATGCAAATGATTAGCTTCTCAGAGCATTCACACAAGGTCGGCGCCGGTGGCGACACCTACAACGTGCTGACATGAGGAAAGTTTCCAACCAATTTCTCATACACAAATGGCAGTTGACTGGCGCTGCCTGGTGAAACGTTGTTGTGATACCTCGTGTAAGGAGGAGAAATGCGTACCATCACGTTTCCGACTTTGATAAAGGTCGGATTGTAGACTATCGCGATTGCGGTTTATCGTATCGCGACATTGCTGATCGCGTTGGTCGAGATTCAATGACTGTTAGCAGAATATGGTATCGGTGGGTTCAGGAGGGTAATACTGAACGCCGTGCTGGATCCAACGGCCTAGTATCACTAGCAGCCGAGATGACAGGCATCTTATCCAGTTCTGTTTACAGCATCATGATGGTCGCATACGTGTTTGGCGACATCGCGGTGAACGCACATTGGAAGCGTGTATTCGTCATCGCTATACTGGAGTATCATCCAGCGTAATGGTATGGGGTGCCATTAGTTACACGTCTAGGTCACCTCTTGTTCGCACTGACGGCACTTTGAACAATGGACGTTACATTTCAGATGTGTTACGACCCGTGGCTCTACCCTTCATTCGATCCCTGCGAAACCCTACATTTCAGCAGGGTAATGCACGACCGCGTGTTGCAGGTCCTGTACGGGCCTTTCCGGATACAGAAAATTTTCGACTGCTGCCCTGGCCAGCACATTCTCCAGATCTCGGTCAATGGTGGCCGAGCAACTGGCTCGTCACAATACGCCAGCCAATACTCTTGATGAACTGTGATATCGTTTTGAAGCTGCATGGGCAACTGTACCTGTACACGCCATCCAAGCTCTGTTTGAGTCAATGCCCAGGCGTATCAAGGCCGTTATTACGGCTAGAGTTGGTTGTTCTGGGTACTGATTTCTGAGGATCTATGCACCGAAATTGGGTGAAAATGTAATCACATGTCAGTTCTAGTATGATATATTTGTCTCATGAATACCCGTTTATCATCTGCATATCTTCTTGGTGTAGCAATTTTAATGAACAGTAGCGTAAATATTAATAAGTATTTTTTACCAGAGGCATATGTTACCAGCACACATGGTCGATGAACTGTTGATCGTGACCTAAAGCATCTCTAGAACTTTGATTGACGAATAGTGTTTCGTCGACTGCTGTCAGACCTCCTCCGTGCAGTTCTGTCTCTTACGTAATGTTAGGTAACGCAGTGAAACACGCCGCGGACACGGACACGGTCTAGTTAATTATATCGCAAGCGGAGACCCGCGGAGGCCGGTGACAATGGAGTGCTTGGCGCTGGTCGGCGAGACGCGAAGCGGTGCGGCTCGCGGGAACCGCGTGTGCTGAAACAGCCACTCCTACTGCCGAGGCAGAGGCGGCGGCCGCGCGGGTTTCTCCGGAAGGGCACGGAGAAGCCGCTTTCCCTCGCTGGGGCCGCCAGCTGACTGCGAACGCCGATCCCGAGTAACGAGCAAAACCACGATAGTTGCGTGACAGGATCATCGCAGAGTCCGAGCGCGCACTACCTTGCCGGTCTCGGTTCGTTACTGCAGTTCAGGCTCGTACTTTACTACTTGACAAGAAAAGAGACGCATCCAGACGACATGGTCGGATGTCAGTGAAACTACGTTCACGAACAAAACGTCGACAGGTGTGACAATGACTAAAGTGCGCGTCATTTATGACGGTGGCCGAGTTTAGGTTCGTTCTGCGCATTTGACGTCACAAAACACAGTCAGCCAATGAACAGAGAACGACGTTGCCAGAGCTCGACTGCAGTGCAGAGCACGGACACTGTGTCTTCAGTTTTAGAAACGTTCAGTCATAAATAAAGTAACTGAACGAAAGCAATGTCTTGATAGCCAAATTTCTTTTATAGAAAGTTTGGAAAAAGCATTCTTTATACCAATTGCTTCATATTCTATTAATTAATTAAACCAAACAAGCAATAAGCCTCCTACTTCAGGCGATAGCAAGGAAAGGTGTTTGTATCATTCTCACTAACCGCTTTTTTGCAATAAAGAACAGCGGTAATCGTTTATTTCCTATTGTTCTTCGACGAAACGTGAGTAATTCATAGTCATACCAACCGTGTTTGTCGGTATTTTGCGTCCTAGTTTAAAGTACTCCAGGAACTATATTGAATGATGAGCTGCGTTAGCGTAATGGTTAAAGTGTTTGGTTACTATGTGAAAGGTTCCGAGTTCAAACCTTAATCTGTACTTAATACTTTCTTTATTTATAAACAATATCGAAGTGTCTTAGTTCATGAATTTTATTCGTTTGAATGTAATTTTTAGAAATTTCTAGTGGCAACTGAAATTAACCATACGGAAAGTAGACGCTCTGGACTTTAACCTCTGCAAACTCTTCAAAATTTCGTGCAGTGGTTTACTACATTTAATGATGCACAATAACTGCGTTGAACATCGAAACAAAATTAAGTCATTTATGGGGGGAAGGTATCAGTCAAGAAGATGTGTAAAAATCAAATTTTTGGGCCAAATAGTTTTTGTGAAATCGAATGATAAGTGTGTCAAAGCAGTCAGAACACCAGTGTCTGCACAGGCGAGCAGTGCAGTGATGACAAAATCGCGCACAGCGCGGAATGCGGGGAGCACGTCTCTGTAGCAGCGAAAGGGTTGATGCGTCCGTGGTGGCTTTACTTCATAAACTGCGCGCTCCCCCCCCCCCCCCCCCCCCCCCAACTAAGTTTGCTTGGCGCGTGCCACTGGCAACGCAGCTATCTCCCGCGTCTGAGCGGGCATGCGCGAACCGCCAAGATAAAAGAATTGAACTATAGAGTTGCAAGTCTCTGTGACAAGTAGGACGGCCAGCAGAATGCATTATTGTTGTTCGTGGTTTGCATTGTTACCAAGGGTATAACAGGAGTGTGAACAGCGTCAGACGTTAAGTGATCTGATGCCGCATACTCGTGTGAGACAGTGTTATCATCAACTGAGTAAGTTTGAAAGACGCCTCCTTGTGGATCCTCATATAGAGGGCTGGTTGAATAAGGTAATATCTAGATTTGTGGGTGATCCGGATGTGACAGATTTTGGACCGCACTGGAACATGAGGACAGGCATACTGGACGTTAAAGTTAAGGTCTACCACATCTGCCCACCACAAGGGCGGATAACCGTATACCGCTCCAAGCACATCGTAGCACATTCACATCTGCGCCTACCATCCGAGATGGAGCAATGGACCCGCTTCCATGTCTTGTGTAGCCAACACTATTGGTCGGAGAGTAGGAGCAGCGGCACTAGGGAATTACCGTCCCGCGCTTGGGCTCTCAATCCAATACCCGACCACCGGACGAAAAACTACTGGCCCAAAGTCTACACTTACCGCCCAGTGAGTTGCTCGCTATGTCCTTGGAAGCCCAGAAAAGAAAATGTGTCGTTGAAAGCATTGAAACTCCGTTACTGAAAAGTAAAACTAGTTGGTTTCCTTAGAAAACGCCGTTTATCCAGTTCAATCAAACCTCACCGAGTTCGGTTCTTCGAAAAAAATCTTGTGTGGTATGCTCTTAGCTTACCTATCTAAGGGAAGGGTCTTGTGAGCTGTGTCACTACTCACTCACCTTTCGAAGCTTCAGAATTCCCGATAAAACTTCACGTACAGCGAAAGAAATTAACAAAGATTTCACATTCTCTCCACACTTGAAAGGTAACTCTGCCCATCAATAGGGACCACGTCTCTCACCTAAATAACAGAGCGTATAGGTTTTCGTCTTGCTGAAAGGACCTTTGTATCAAGTACAGCATCTGATGAAATTAAATTTTCTTGGAGACACATTGAGTATCAGCTTAATCGTCGATAAGGATAGAAGCTGTAATAATGAATTAAAAATTACGCCAAGTACAGCATCGTTCCAGCAGGAAGCATTCTAGTGTCAAATCGAAAATATGTCCTTCCAGCATGATGCTTTTTTTGTCTAGTACTGCAGCAAGGCAAAGGGTAATAGTTGAAAATAAATTGCCACCCAGTTTTCACTGATAATATGTTTAGCCACACAAATTGTTTGACGTATTATACTGCAGATAAGATTGTAGTTGTCATAGTCTATAGCATCGATGTACGTTGCTAAGACGTACATGTGTGTCAATCGTTCCACTGTTGTTTAATAAACGAATAGTCATACTAACTTCAACCTTGCACACTATTTTCATGTGGTCATACTGCTCGTGCTGGCAAGACACCAAGGCCTATTCCAACGACATTGTGCAACACACTTAAATGCTCACTTTCTTTTTAAACCCCGTAATTGTCTCCCATTGCGCCGCAGTAGTTTTAAATTTGGCTCACAGGTGCCTACAACCTTCCTCTGTAATTATGCAAAGGCGTAGTTCGTAGTTCCCTGCAACGCCACTCTTTGGCTCGGCGAGGCCTCAAACAGCAAGCTGTCGACACGTGCGAAAAAAGAGATAGAAATATAGAAATTCGTGTGAGGTGTTGGCTTAGTGACGTCACACTTGGACGTGTCACACGATGGGAAGAGGTCGACACCCCTCCCCCCCCTCCTCTTAGCCACATTTCATCCCTTCTCTTGATGCCTCTGCGATGAAGATAGAAACGCGGATCCCAGTATTGAAATGACGAAATGACGCGATTTCTTTTAGGTGTCCGGGCAAAACATTTCACACACCGCCGTTCAGAACAGACACTTAAGTGTCTCCGAAAGTGGCATTAAAGAACAACAACGAAACAACACCTTCTGTTGAGGCGTTCATTCCCTCACATTTCGCCGTCGGAAACTACAGTTCGCAATGCGGTGAGCCAACAGGACGGCGTTATTGGCCATCTTTGATGCTGCTGACCCCCACAGACGATGCAACTCTTCACTAAGGACTTCGTGTGCCTGAAACCACATTAAACGTGATCTCACCTCTTTGGAATGTTCTGTGATTGCAATTTTTTCTCTCGAATAGAGGATGGAATCACTAGCGATGGAACCACTAGAGACCGTTCAAAACCCGTTGACGAAATCTGAACGTGATCTAAAGCAGTAAAGGGTGTACATGCTTTTTCAGCACTCTTGTTTCGCGATCTGCTGTGGTGTGATCATGGGGCGGGGCGCGACATTGACACATGTGTGAGTGGAACTACGAAAGGTCCCTCTAAAACTCTCCACAACTGAACAACACCCTCCGGTGACTACAATGCTCCTTTGTTGAGCATTTTAAAAATGGTCATGTACAGAGCCAGCCATTCACTGATTCGTAGCACTAGTGTAACAAGCAACAATTTCGACATCGACATACCTCAGCTGAGTGGCGCTACGTGTCTGAATTATAGCCTGCTGGTCGCATGCCAATTCTGAGGGGGACGGGGGGGGGGGGGGGGGGGGGGGGGGGGCGGAGGGAAGGATGCCTGTCATGCCAGTTCCTAGGAATCAGTGACTGGCTGTCTCTGTGCAGGAACATTTTGAAGTGCCCAACAGGGGTACACGCATGACACCTATGGTGTTGCCGCGAACTGGGGCGTCTTTTCCCCGTTTTATTCACGCACGTATCAAAGCGCAGTTTTAACCCCGTCCTCCACCCCGCTACCTGTGACCACGTCACAGCAGTGTGCCATGAGTACTAAAAAAAGCGTGAACATCCTTTGCTGCTTCAGATTACGTTCAAATTTCGTCGAATGGTTTACAACTGTTCGTAGCGGTTCCACACTGTATTCCAGAGCAAAATTAGCGGCCCTGTTACACTCCAAATGAGCGTAACAACATTCGATGCTGTTGCAGGTCTACGACGTCCGTAGAGAAGGGTTGACTCGTCCAGGGGGTCTCAGCAGTGTCAAAGGTTGTCAAGAACGTCGCCCTCTTGCTCATCGCACAGCGAACTGTCCTTTCCAACAGCGAAATGTGTGGGAATCGACGCCCCAAGGGAAGGAATAGTTTTATTATCGCCCTTTTGGCCGTCCACTGACACCTTTTCGTATCAATTCTGAGCAGCTATGTCTCTGAAGTGTTTTCCTCGGCCACCCATAAGGAAACTGCGTGTTTTCATCTTGAGGCGTCGCGGTTCTGACCACCCATCGCACGGGCGTCAAGATAAAGGATGAACTGTGGGTAAGAGAGGATGAGACGGCCTTCCCATGGTATGACACGTCCACAGTCGCGTTGGCCACAATTGTAGTGACATGTGCGACAATCTACATCTACATGCAGACTGTTACATTTTCTAAGTGTCCTGCCAATAAAACGCAGTCTTTGGTTAGCCTTCCCCACAACATTTTCTATGTGTTCCTTCCAATTTAAGATGTTCATAATTGTAATACCTAGGTATTTAGTTGAATTTACGGCTTTTAGATTAGACTGATTTACCGTGTAACTGAAGTTAACGGATTCCTTTAAGCAGTCATGTGGATGACATCACACATTTCGCTATTTAGGGTCAACTGCCACTTTTCGCACCATTCAGATATCTTTTCTAAATCGTTTAGCAATTTGTTTTGTCTTCAGATGACAATTAGTCGATAAACGATAGCGTCATCTGCAAACAACCTAAGACGGCTGCTCAGATTGTCTCCCAGATCGTTTATATGGATAAGGAACAGCAAAGGGCCTATAACACTACCTTGAGGAACGCCAGAAATCACTTCTGTTTTACTCGATGACTTTGCGTCAATTACTACAAACTGGGACCTATCTGACAGGGCCGACCTGAGTGGCCGTGCGGTTCTAGGCGCTGCAGTCTGGAGCCGAGCGGCCGCTACTGTCGCAGGTTCGAATCCTGCCTCGGGCATGGATGTGTGTGATGTCCTTAGGTTATGGTTTAATTATCTATAAGTTCTAGGCGACTGATGACCTCAGAAGTTAAGTCGCATAGTGCTCAGAACCATTTGAACCTCTCTGACAGGAAATCACAAATCCAGTCACATAACTGAGACGATATTTCATAAGCACGCAATTTTACTACGAGTCCCTTGTGTGGTATAGTGTCAAAAGCCTTCCGGAAATCCAGGAATACGGAATGGATCTGAAATCCCTTGTCAATAGCCCTCAGCACTTCATGTGAATAAAGAAGTAGTTGTGTTTCACAGGAACGATGTTTTCTAAACCCATGTTGACTGTGTGTCAATAGACTGTTTTCTTCTAGGTAATTCATAATGTTCGAACTCAATATATGTTCCAGTATCCTGCTGCATATCGACGTGAACGATATGGGCCTGTAATTTAGTGGATTACTCCTACTACCTTTCTTGAATATTGGTGTAACCTGTGCAACTTTCCAGTCTTTGGGTACGGATCTTTCGTCGAGCAAACGGTTGTATATGATTGTTAAGTATGGAGCTAATGCATCAGCATACTCCGAAAGGAAGTATACAGTCTGGACCAGAAGACTTGCTTTTATTAAGTGATTTAAGTTGCTTCACTACTCCAAGGATATTTGCTTCTACGCTACACATGTTGGCAGCTGTTCTCGATTCGAGTTCTGGAATATTTACTTCGTCTTCTTTTGTGAAGGCATTTCGGAAGGCTGTGTTTAGTAACTCTGCTTTGGCAGCACTGTCTTCCATATCTCCGTTGCTATCTCGCAGAGAAGGCGTTGATTGTTTCTTGCCGTTAACATACTTCACATACGACCAGAATCGCTTTGGATTTTCTGCCAGGTTTCGAGACAAAGTTTCGTTGTGGAAACTGTTATAAGCATCTCACATTGAAGTCCGCGCTAAATTTCGAGCTTCTGTAAAAGATCGCCAATCTTGGGGATTTTGCGTCTGTTTAAATTTGGCACGTTTGTTTCGTTGTTTCTGCAGCAGTGTTGTAACCAGTTTTGTGTACCAAGGAGGATCAGCTCCGTCGTTTGTTAATTTATTTCGTATAAATCTCTCAATTGCTGTCGATACTATTTCTTTGAATTTAAGCCACATCTGGTTTACACTTATATTGTTAATTTGGAATGAGTGCAGATTGTCTCTCAGGAAGGCGTCAAGTGACATCATTAACCCACCTTACACCTCACATAAACTTCTGGCCTTTTTTCGCACGTGTCGATATCTTGATGTTTGAAACGTTGTCGAGCCCGAGCGTGATGTCGAAGGAGGCCACGCCCTTTCACCATAGCAGAGGGAGATTGTTGTCAGCTTTGAGCCAAATTTGAAACTTCTGTTTCATAATGGGAGACGGTTACGGGATTTCGAAAAGTGGACATTACGCTCTGTTACCAAAGAAATAACAGCTTTTCAGAGTTTCGTGGTGAACAGTCACTCAGATACTTACGAAATTTCTGTTTTACAACCAGTTCCTGTGCAATATTTGGGTTGTTAAAAATGCTTAACTATGTAGCTGCGTGATTTTGAGTCAGAGAATTCGTCTACTAGGAAAGTTAATCACACATCAACTTCCAAAAACATGTCTTGTCTTTCCTGTGTCCCAAAGGACGTTTCCTTCGTTCATACTACATGAGAGTTACTGAGAGACTTCCCGATTTGACGAGTTCTAAACAGTTCTCGAAAACTGTTGAGAATTAGGCCTTTTATCCAGACTGCACGTGATTACAGATTGGTTACGTTTTGCATCAGTCACGGGTATTCTCACTGGCTCTGCCATCTATTCGCCAACTGCGACCCAACGGTGTGTGTTGCTTCCTGGCAAGCCCTCTCGCTACATTAGTTTGCATTCTAGCGACCACACGAGAACAAGTTATCGTGGCGTAATGGAAAACTTTCTACAAACTTACGCTAGCCCGGAAACTCTTTCCTTCGCAGCCCGAGTGCACTGACCCCAACCCTCCTCCCAAACCTAATTCACTATGCAAATTAAGTAAAGCCCCTCCTTTCCAAAGTGTATGCCAGAAAAAATAGAAGCTTATCAGCTAAGCGGCTCTTAGACGCATTTCTGGCACAGATTAGCTGTGGAAATGCCTGCTGCTAACTCAGTGAGTTGAAGATTACACCTGTGCCGCGGCTATATTTCGTGCTACACTTAACGCAGTTTCAGAATGAAATTGCAGATGAGGCAATTTACTGCCAAGAAAATTCATCCTTATGGGCTCGCAAATAATAAGTGACAATAATCATCACCATCATACAAATTTATGCTCTGACTTGCGTTCGGGATGAGGTGATTCAAATTGCAATACGGCCAATCTAATTTAGGTTTCACTTGGTTTCCCTAAATCACTATATGTGAATAATTGAAATCTTACTTAATGTTGCCATGACCGCTTTCATTCTCCAGCCTTGCCCCGTTCAGCGTGTTGCTCGTCCCACGATTTTTTTCTGTGTTTTGCTGCACTACTACTGTGACATTTGGTGTCTGTGAAATCTGTGTAATATTCGTGATGAGAGGTTTTTTAGCAACTGTTAGGCACTTGGAAGTTAACAGCTACGCGCTGTTAACATCCAACTGCTCAACACTACAATAGCAAATTCCAACAATGCAAACCAGCCACAGGCTGCACACAGTACAGTCAGTGATTTTCACATAGAGCGTTACATGGCGTTACCAACGTAAAAACCTAAACAGCCTACTTACAGTATCTATTACACTTGCCAGGAAGCGTGAAATTCCGAACCATTTCCATCCTAATGTTGCCTACATCTCATAGGTACCAGTTTTGCGATTGTTACAGTTATTTCTTTCATTGTTTAAATCACAATAATCATGGATGCTAGTTGACGTTACAATAATCAAACAAAAGCAAGGAAGAATGTATCGCATACACTCGAGGACAGCAATGTGAATACTTGCCTACTCAGCAGGAGTGCCTCACAGGGCATCCAGAATGCCCTTAGTTGCGTATTTGGACTCACACTTGTCCACGTACGACCTCAGGTGGAGGGAGAAGTTGGAAAACGCCTATCTGCTGATCGCTCTCTGATCTCGCCCGTATCGAGTTTCGCGCCGCGGCGGCGGCGAGCGGCGGCAGCTTTTGCAGGCTGCAGGCACGTCTCGAAACAGCTGCGAGAGTGGCTGACGCCGCGCTGATATGTGCGGGAAAAACCCTGGTTCACTTCCTGCTTCGTTCAGAGCAGCTCGCTAAACGAATCGCATTACTGTTTCTTAATTACTACTGTAAATATAAATGACCGCCGCTCAAAACCAGACGCAGATTGTGCAAAACCATTGTGACGAACACAATGCAGTGTGTAGCCTTTCCGTCGCAGACACTGCTGTCGAGCCGGTCCCCTGTCCCACTGCCAGTGCAATAGATCAACACTTCTTTTAACAGAAAGGAAGATCTGGAACTGGTTGCTCTCAAAGTCGTAAGACCAACTAGAAGCTAAACGGGTGTGCCCTTTTCTGCAGTCTTTCTAGTAATTGCCATCTTCCAAGAAGTGTTGCACAAAGCGGTGGAACTAGTATTTCAAGTTCAGATTTTACCATAAACAAATCGGGTTTATTATCGTGTCAGTGATTTTGCAATTAATCAACGTGCTGCGCATCCCTTTCTTCTTTAATAAGGTTCTGTGCACTTCGATGGGTGATCATCCAGGCCGCCATACGCTGTTGCCATTTTTCGGGGTGCACTCAGCCTCGTGATGCCAATTGAGTAGCCACTCGACCGAATAGTAGCGGCTTCGGCCAAGAATACCATAATAACAATCGGGAGAGCAGTGTGCTGACCCCACGCCCCTCCTATCCGCATCCTGCACCGAGGATGACACGGCGGTCGGATGGTCCCGGTAGACCACTCGTGGCCTGAAGCCGTAGTGTGGGTGCGTACAAGCATTTCACAAGACAAAATTTATCTTCTAAAGTTGCAATGTTACTTCTTTCTGTAGCCTGTGGTAAGCTCTTTCTCTTGCCGTTACTCCATTTTGAAACATTCTTCACAGTTCTGTGATACGTGTCGAAATTAGCAGTAGAGTAAGGCTGTAGGTTCTGAGTACTATGGGACTTAACATCTGAAGTCATCAGTCCACTAGACTTAGAACTACTTAAACCAAGCCGGCCGAAGTGGCCGAGCGGTTCTAGGCGCTACAGTCTGGAACCGCGCGACCGCTACGGTCGCAGGCTCAAATCCTGCCTCGGGCATGGATGTGTGTGACGTCCTTGGGTTAGTTAGGTTTAAGTAATTCCAAGTTCTACGGGACTGATGACCTCAGAAGTTAGGTCCCATAGTGCTCAGAGCCATTTGAACTTAAACCAAACTAACAAAAGGACATCACACCCATCCAAGCCCGAGTCAGGATTCGAACCTGCGATCGTAGCAGCAGTGCTGAAGCGCCTAGAACCGCTCGGTCACAGCTGCCGACAAATAGAGTAACATTCAATGTGGGAATTGTTGGGATGAACACACAAGTTGACTAATTGCAACAAAAATGGGACTGGAAATTGTAGCTGTCTGATCACCTGCATCCATTCGTTTCCGTTGTGCATTCCGCATATCTGGGATGCCTTGCAACGTGCTGCTCTGAAGAGATCTCCACCCCCTCGTGCTTTTACTGATTTGTGGACAGCCCTGCAAGATTCAAGGTGTTACCTGTATTTTACGGCAACTTAGTAGAAGTTACGGAGTCATTTCATTAGCAAAAGTTATTTTTCGTATCAACACTGAAACATCTCACATCCTCCCTGTGGCATCATTAAAAATAAATTACTATTCCAAAAATGGAACTTTTCTAGAGTAATTGACAAAATATGTCCGTTAATTAGAGTTCAGCTGTTATAATTATCTTTCTGTGTTTTCAGGAGGCATCACTGTGAGTACGAGCAGGTCAGAGTTGCTACGCCATACTATTTACGCTATGTCTCAACAGTTCGATAGCCGCGCGGGATTAGCCGAGCGGTCTGTGGCGCTGCAGTCATAGACTGTGCGGCTGGTCCCAGCGGAGGTTCGAGTCCTCCCTCGGGCACGGGTGTGTGTGTTTGTACTTAGGATAATTTAGATTAAGTAGTGTGTAAGCTTAGGGACTGATGACCTTATCAGTTAAGTCCCATAAGACTTCAAAAAAAAAAAAAAAAAAAAACAGTTCGATATATTCAGCAAGGATGATACTTGTAGCATTTAAAAGGAGCATATCATTGACTAGCAGATTTGCACTGAACCATAAATAGCATTTCACTATGAATCAGATATGAGATACACAAATCTAAACTCAGAACTACATCCAATATCTAATTTACTCGCAAGTTGCGTATGGTTCTCAATTTTGTAGATGACCATTGTACATTAAATATGATATGACAACACTGGTGGACAAATGCGCAATAATGGCAATGAAGTACATAGCAATGAGTTATCCTCCTATGCACACGGCATACTATTCTCTGCTTCACGTGCCAACCGTTCCAGTTGTACGGATGATTTCCAACCCAAAATATTCTTTGTTAAAAAATATTAGAATTTGTGCAGTTTCAACACTGCGTCGACATAGAGAACTAGTAATTCATTTTCTTTCTTTAGTTGTCTGCCACAGCTGCACATAACGATTGTGTTGATTTTCAAAGTGGCAACATAATTCCAGTGAAACATTCGAAAGACTTGTTCATACATCAGATTTACATATGTTATGTAGACCTGGCGTATTAACAAGTCTTCCGGATGTTCCATTGAAATTATGTTACAGTCAAATATTAGAGACGCAGGTATGCTTTGAAAATGAACGTAATCGTTCGAAGATAATCACCGTTAAAAATTATGTGCAACTGTGACAGAAAACTAAATAAAAGATAAAGTATTAGAATTGGTTTTAGCCACCACGACGTTGAGTTTGCTTGGTTATTTCGTCAATTTGTAAAGTGCAGCGTTAGAACTGAAACAGCTACAAAATGCATACCGGAGAGCTGGCAGTTAACTCACCTAAGTGCAAGGACATTTTTGTTTGCATTTACGTCAAAAAATATTTGGATTCTTGTATCAGGTTTATTCGTCTGAGACTATCACAAATTGCACTTTATGTGCTCACTGGCAAGATAATGTAGTTCTGAAGTACATTAAAAATGGGAGACTAGATACGAAATATAAACGAACGTGAGGAACGCATAGTAGTGCTTCATGTAGGCGTAGTCACCCAAACCACGCGACTGCTACGGTCGCAGGTTCGAATCCTGCCTCGGGCATGGATGTGTGTGATGTCCTTAGGTTAGTTAGGTTTAAGTAGTTCTAAGTTCTAGGGGACTGATGACCTCAGAAGTTAAGTCCCATAGTGCTCAGAGCCACTTGAACCATTTGAAACCGGTACACGCATGCGTACCCAAATACAGAGATATGTAAACAGGCAGAATCCGGCACTGCGGTCGGCAACGCCTATATAAAACAACGGGTGTCTGACGCAGTTGTTAGATCGGATAAGGCTGGTGCAATGTCAGGTTATCAAGATTCAAGTGAGTTTAAACGCGGTGTTTTAGTCCGCGCACGAGCGATGGGACACGTGGGTTATTGGTGACTGGAAACATGTTGTCTGGTCGGACGAGTCTCGTTTCAAATTGTATCGAGCTGGTGGACGTGTACGGGTATGGAGACAACCTCATGAACCCACGGACCCTGCATGTCAGCAGGGGACTGTTCAAGCTGGTGGAGGCTCTGTAACGGTATGGGACATGTGCAGTTGGAGTGACAGGGAACCCCTGATACGTGTAGATACGACTCTGACAGGCGACGCATACGTAAGCATCCTGTCTGACCACCTGCATCCATTCGTTTCCGTTGTGTATCCCGCATATCTGGGATGCCTTGCAGCGTGCTGCTCAGAAGAGATCTCCACTCCCTCGTGCTCATACTGATTTATGGACGACCCGGCAGGATTCAAGATCTCAGTTTCCTCCAGAAGTAATTCAGACATTAGTCGAGTCCATGCCACGTCGTGTTGCGGCACTTCTGCGTGATCACGGGGGCCTGCATGATTTTGGGCAGTTCCACCAATTTCTTTGGCTCTTCAGTGTATGTACAGGCACGATGATAATGGTTAACTACACAGTGCATTGCGCCTGGTTTATAAATGCTAGAACCGTACCCGAACATTACGAAGTGGACTTACCGTGGCAATATAGTCAATATTTCGTCAGCACGGAAACAAAGTCTTCCTACACCTCTTGCCGATAATAAATTCATTGACCTTTCTTCATATCTCGACTGCCAGACAAAAAAAGTTAAGCACCCAGAAGAGGGGGAGGAAACGAAATCAAACCTCACGGATTGAGAAGGTGTGCAATGTTTTATCAGCGATTGTAGAATCGAATCAAATTTACAATGAAATTGTCAGTATGAGTCCCTTTATCAGTATGACACAGCGCCCCCTCTGACGAGGAAGCATTCAGTGATTCCGATGGTAAGGGTGTCATGAAGCCGTTGCAGCCTCACCTGAACCAAGCCAGTCCGCCACTGTTGCAGCTGATTCTTGATATCCTGGACGCAGTTGTCAGCCGAGGTGGTCCCACACACACTCAATCAGGGACATATTCGGGGATCTTGCTAGCAGCGCGAGTACCTCAACACCATGCACAAAATTCACAGAAACGCGTCCCATGTGTGGACGAGCATTGTCCTGTTGAAAAATTGCATCACAATATTGTCGCCTAAGAGATAACACGTGATGACGCACGATGTTCGTGACGTACTGTTGTGCTGTCAGACAACACGACGTGACGATGGCTCGCCACAGCATAACACGAGGAATAACACAGCCGTATCCGCCGACGATGGTCATACTGGGTAGTGTTGAACCACGATTCATAGCTGAACATCATGTGACGCCATCCACCAGCAGTCCATGCTTCCCAGTCACGGCAGCACTCACGACTGCCCACGCAAGGGACGGTAATTTCCTAATCTGGATAGTGCTAGTCTCTGACCAATGCTACGGGAAGACGTAGAATGTTACAGAGAGACCATTACTTGTTATCGGAAGGAAGGAGCAGATGCGAAGAGGTTACGTGTGTTTGGTGCACAACACGGTGATTCATTCTTGTTGCGGTCAGACGTGGGTAATTGGAACCTTGACGTCGAGTTAAACAATGTCTGCCCTCACGCTCCCACGCACCCAGCATCGAGCCACTGTCACTCACGAATGCTCCAAAAATGTGGGTACTGCACGATTCGACCAGCCACCCAACTGCAGACCGACAGTGACGCCCCGTTCAAATGGTGTCAGGTGTTCATTCGAGTACGCGGCATGTCTGTGTCCTTAACAGTGTTCACTCAACATCTGACGCTGTTCGTGCTTCTTAAATATCCTAACTCGTCTGACAACAACACTAAACACGAACAACAGTAACGCAACATGGTGGTCGTTCTACTCGTCACAGAGAATTGAAAATCTATAATCATTTACACACCCGCAGACGCAGTGTACGTGTCTGGGTGCTTCCCTTCTTTCTGGTCAGGCAGTGTGTATTTATGTACTGTAATTGACTGTTAAATGCATGACAGGAGGGGGGGGGGGGGGTGCTTTCTATTGCACCTTATATTATAGTTTTTTCCATACTATCCACAGATAGAGTGTCAAAAACTTTGCTCCTCATATGCCTCTTTGCTAGTTATTGCCAGACTAATTTTATCTTCTGCATACTGCTACACTCGTCTACTCACTATAACCCGCCTGACACATCTTTACAGTCTCTTGGAGTGAAAATCTTTTCTTTTCGTGCGTCATCACGTGTTATCTCTTAGGCGACAATATTGTGATGCAATTTTTCAACAGGACAAGCTGGTTGAAAAATAAAAAAATCCAGAAAATTTGAAATGCAAGTTATTCTTGTAACAGTTAAACCTATGTTTATTAGAGATTTCTGATATATAAAACAAAGTGTTTTCTGTTTTGAAGCAACCTTTGTTTCGAGAGAGATAGGCACCTCGGATTTCGGGTTACAATAGTAATCGCGAGCGGTAACATGTAGGAGAAACGCGGGAAGATTAACATTTCGTTGAATTCGAGGCGGTTAGAGACGCGTCTGTAGCTCATTTGGAAAAAGAGTAGACACCTGCAGTGACCGCGATTTGTCAATGAAACCACAGGACACCCAAAGCTTCTGATCCGAGCTCCACCCCCTTCTCCACTTTTCCACCTCAAAGTCCGACGTCTTGTTAAAAAGTTAAACTGCATATTTCAAAAATATTTTTTGCGCGACCCAGTACACAAATACCAAAGTTATAAATTCTATTTCCTGAGACTGTGTGCTCAAGCATCCAGACGCCGTATGAAAGCTCTGAGAATACTTTCGCTGTCTATAAAATTAAACATTAAATTTGAAAGAATAATAGGCCTACTTTCAATGAAACATTAAGTCAGTAAAAGATACGATTATGAGCACAGAGCGCACGAGAAATTTTACAAGCTAGTAAATCGCTGCTTGTGCTCCGTTCTTTAGGCTGATCACGCGATTTTAAATCGAGCGCAGAGAGCACGAAATCTCCCCGGCAGTATATTTAGCTACTCTTCGAGCGCAAAGTGTGCCGCATTTAAAATTACTGCAGGATCGTTACGTTTCGCGTGGAGTCAGCTCTGGGCCTCTTTCCCTGCCCTGCTTAACTTATTTTCGGAGAGCCGCCATCTGCAAGATGACGCTACGCTCCAGCATGGGTGAACATCAACAGTTCATTTCCGTCGCCATGTCACTCGGAAATAGTGTTTACACCAGACCGGCGCCGAACTGGCAGTCTAAATGAGTACAGTTTTTCTCATCGGCGCTCCGAAAGTCATCAAACAGGCATTCATATCCATCAAATATTCCTTTTTGTACGTCAATCATGCCAAAATTACATTGAAGCGCCAAAGAAACTAGTATAGGCAAGCTTATTCAAATACAGAGATACGTCCAGACAGAATATAGCCCTGCGGTCAGCGAGGCCTACATAAGGCAGTTGTTAGATCGGTTACTACGCTACAATGGCAGGTTATCAAGATTTAAGTGAGTTTGAACTTGGTATTACAGTCGACTCACGAGCGATGGGACACGGCATCTCCCAGGTAGCGATGAGGCGGGGATTTTCCCTTTCGACCATTTCACGAGTGTACCGTGAATATCAGGAATCCGGTAGAACATCAAATCTCCGACATCGCTGGGGCCGGAAAAATATCCTGCAAGTGCGGGACCAGCGACGACTGAAGAGAATCGTTCAACGTAACAGAAATGCAACCCTTCCGCAAATTGTTGCGGCTTTCACTGCTGGGCAATCAGCAAGCTTTAGAGTGCAAACCTTTCAACGGAATATCATCGATATGGGCTTTCGTGTACCCTTGATGACTGCACGACACAAAGCTTCACGCCTCTCCTGGGCCCGTCAACACGAACATTGCACTACTGATGACTGGAAACATGTTGCCTGGTCGGATGACTTTCGTATCAAATTGTATCCTGCGGATGGACATGTACCGGTATGGAGACTACCTCATGAATCCACGGACCCTGCATGTCAGCAGGGGACTGTTCAAGCTGGTGGAGGCTCTGTAACGGTGTGGGGCGTGTGCAAGAAATGGTTCAAATGGCTCTGAGCACTATGGGACTTAACATCTGAGGTCATCAGTCCCCTAGAACTTAGAACTACTTAAACCTAACTCGGCCACCGCTGCCGGCGGGCGTGTGCTGTTGGAGTGATGTGGGATCCCTGCTCCGTTTAGATTAGCCTCTGACAGGTGACATGTACGTAGGCATCCTCTCTGATCACCAGCATCCATTCATGTCCATTGTGCATTCCGACGGACGTGGGCAATTCCAGCAGGATAATGCGACACCCCAAACATCCAGAGTTGCTACAGAGTGGCTCCAGGAATGGGGTTACATAAAGTCTTAGACGTATAAAACACAAGTAGAAACGGAAGAGGAACTGATTGGAATGGCAGTAACTGCTTATCTTCTTGTACAACAGACAGCAGGGAAATCTGAGGATGACAGTAATTTTTACACACCATTGTAACGCACGCATTCAGACTGGCAGTCGTCAATTTGCATAGTTTCTAAGACCTTACGTTGTTGCTATAAGGTGTTAGTTGTCAATCCAAAAAACTAAATGTTCATCAGTATTATTTTATCAATGCGCAATCTTCACAACGGTTAATCATTGTTGGCGAATAACGCAACCAGTCACAAATACTTTTGAAGTGCTATTATTTCAGAGCCATAATCGGTTTCAACATTGATGCCATTTTTCAGATGTCAATATAATTTTCCATCTAAATCGCTACTTATATTTTAATTTTTTTTAAATGTACACCTTTACTGGTTCCGACCGCAGCCATCATCAGAATCTGCCAGATAAACACAACAAATGACAAGTAATATATATACAGACTAAAACGCAGCTATGCCACATTTGAAACCTCGATTTTATCTGGTCAGTTCTTCTGTAAACTGTTAAATTGTCCCCCCCCCCCCCCCCCCCCCCGGTAGCAGAGTGGTCAGCGCGATAGAATGTCAATCCGGGTTCGATTCCCGATTGGGTCGGAGATTTTCTCCGCTCAGGGACTGGGTGTTGTGTTGTTCTAATCATCATTTCATCCAAATCGACGCGCAAGTCGCCGAAGTGGCGTCAAATTGAAAGACTAGCACCCGCCGACGGTCTACCCGACGGGAGGCCGTAGTCACACGATATTTTATTCTGTGTGCTTGTACCTTGACTAATGGTGTTTAGTGAAGGAACTAACTCATGCACCAATTTGTGACCATTAGATGGCGTTAAATGCAATCGGTTTTGTCAACTACAGTTCAAATTAACGTCAAAAAATTAAGCTTACAATCATTTCACAAATAAGCTATAAATATAATGCGCTGCAACTGTCAATTCAAGTTAAAGTTTACAAACAGAACACACAGTCTTTTCACACGAAAATGTAGCATACAGCCATTTTGTAAAAAAAAAAAAAGCATACATACATCTCGTAAAAGTAATCTATAAAAATAAAATGGACGGTGTTGTTGTTAAACGGTTTAGCGTATGGCATTAAAAGTCTTACAGGAGGAGCACAGTGTAACTTATGTCTCTGATTTAAAATATGCCCATTTATATATACCGGGTGACCGAAAAGTCAGTATGAATTTGAAAACTTAATAAACCACGGAATTATGTAGATAGAGAGGTAAAAATTGACAAACATGCTTAGAATGAAATGGGGTTTTATTAGAAGAAAAAAAAATTGCTAGACGCATGAAAGATCTCTTGCGCGCGTCGTTTGGTGATGATCGTGTGCTCAGCCGCCACTTTCGTCATGCTTGGCCTCCCAGGTCCCCAGACCTCAGTCCGTGCGATTATTGGCTTTGGGGTTACCTGGATTCGCAAGTGTATCGTCAACGACCGACATCTCCAGGGATGCTGAAAGACAACATCCGACGCCAATGCCTCACCATAACTCCGGACATGCTTTACAGTGCTGTTCACAACATTATTCCTCGACTACAACTACCTGCATTGTTGAGGAATGATGGTGGACATACTGAGCATTTCCTGTAAAGAACATCATCTTTGCTTTGTCTTACTTTGTTATGCTAATTATTGCTATTCTGATCAGATAAGCGCCATCTGTCAGACATTGTTTGATATTTTGTATTTTTTTTTTGTTCTAATAAACCCCATGTCATTCCAAGCATGTGTGTCAATTTGTACATCTCTATCTACATTATTCCGTGATTCATTCAGTTTTCAAATTTATACTGACTTTTTGATCACCCGGTGTATCTGGATGGGTAGAGTCACCATTTATAATTGTATCTGTGTTCGTCGGTTTTCTGGACACTCCAAATAAAAAAAAATCAGTGCTATCCTCTTTTTCGAGTTCTACCGTAAATTTAATTTTTGGAGGCGCTGCACTTATCTTTTTCAGCTATATTGTGCGTTACACTCTATGTTCAAGTGCAAAGCAAATGTCAAGCTCAAACTGGCATGAATAATATTATGTAGTGTGTTTTACGTGTCACAGTGACTTTTTTAGAATATTTGTACTGTTTACAGTCGAACATCTTGTATCTTGTCCTGAAAGAGCAAAGGGGCCATGGCTAGATGAAGTGCCGTCCACTGGAACATGTTACTAGAGCTGAACACATCCCACTGATGAAAACATTGTGTGATTAAAACATTTAGCCATCTGAAGATGGGCGTCTGGTTCTTCTTCTTTTTCTTGTGCTTTTGTCCTGCATCGGTGCAGTGTTGGTGTCGTTACTGTTAGATGACGACGAACGAGTCGTCGTCGAAGTTGACTGGCGGCCAATACTAAATAGAAACATATAAATCACAGCAGGTTTGTCAGTAACTTCGATAAGGTGCTGGCTGCATGGTCTGGATCTGCAACGACTAAAATAATTAGAAGTCTTTGATAGAAAATGATATATATTGGACTTAAATTGGTTGTGCAGGATTCTTCTTGGCCGCATACATATAATTATAAACAGATAACTATTGAGGCCTCACTTAGGCCATACGTTACTAAGCGCCTTGTTAGAGGTTGGTTCCTATCAGCTGAAGGCTATGCTACTTTACTACTTGACGTCCCGAGCAAGAGTGGACGAGAGCTCGCTAGAAACTTGATATAAGCCGCGGAGCTGCGCTAGCGGCGCTGGTCGCGACTCGCGGGTCCAACGATACTAATATGGACCGCGGTCGATAACTGCAACCACTAACAAGTGGGGTATCGAACGTTGATACCACAGTTACTAATGGGCGAGGCATGGTTAATTTAAGGGTTGGCCGGGCGACACCCTTTTAACCACTGGGACGGAACATGTGTACCCCAATCGCGTGTAGTTTTTCTAAGCGTAAATGTGCAGACTGAAAACTTGTACCACACTGGGATTCGAACCTAGGTCTCGTGTTCACTACGCCACCCTGGCACAGTAGCTTTTCACAACCGCACGCTCTAATCTAGCACGCCTCCCTTCTCAATCGAAATTCCCGTTCAAGCGGAAGCACAGTTGATGTCCCCTAAACTCTAACAGCATTGTAAAGGCTCCCCAACCGTATTGGAATAGAATCTCACCATCGAGCGGAATGGGGGGCGGCGTCCTACCTGAAACCTAGACAAAATCGCTTTAATCAAATGAAACTATATGGTTCCAGAGACCGTTTCAAGTCTCAAACATCTATGATGTATATATGCAGACTGAAGCGACGAATGAAAATCCTTCAATCTTCATATGTACATCAGAGATGATTGAGACTTGAAAAGGTCTGTGGCCCACATAGTTTGATTTGTTTTTTACGTTAACCGCCCTAAAACCACATCCAGACTGGCCGGCAGACCGGCTCTTGTAGTTAACCCGCCGCGTAGATCTGCGGCCAGCCCACCTCCCCGCCGCGGAATCAGCGCTTTAACGAGCACAGCTATCCGAGCGGGTCATCTATTGATGGGTATGAATGCCCAAAAATGTTGCAAATGTGTGGGAAATCTTATGGGACTCAATTGCTAAGGTCATCAGTCCCTAAGCTTACACACTACTTAACCTAAATTATCCTAAGGACAAACACACACACCTACGCTCGAGGGAGGACTCGAACCTCCGCCGGGATCAGCCGCACAGTCCATGACTGCAGCGCCCCAGACCGCCCGGCTAATCCCGCGCGGCTATGAATGCCCAAAATCGGTTGTGGGTCTGAAATAAACCATTTTAAAAGTATTTGTGGGTGGTTGCTTTATTTACCAAAAACAAATGTTAGTTTTCGACCGTTAGTTCCTTGTGTGAAAGAAATCTGTTTATTATCTTTTATCATCTGTATAATATTGTCGCACAATGTTTGGGTACGCTGTGTGTGGCTTGCATGTCACTTTCTCCAATATTGGGTCACTGTGGCGATAAAGGTTACTGACCTCCTAAATATGATAATCTTAAACCCAAGAAGTTCACTTGGTTGTTGCCGGCCGCTGTGGTCGATCGTTTCTAGTCGCTTCAGTCCGGAACCGCGCTGCTGCTACGGTCGCAGGTTCGAATCCTGCCTCGGGCATGGGTGTGTGTGTGATGTCCTTAGGTTAGTTAGGTTTAAGTAGGTCTAAGTCTAGAGGACTGATGATCTCAGATGTTAAGTTCATATGTTCAAATGGCTCTGAGCACTATGGGACTTAACTTCTGAGGTCATCGGTCCCCTAGAACTTAGAACTACTTAAACCTAACTAACTTTAGGACATCACACACATCCAAGCCCGAGGCAGGAGTCGAACCTGCCACCGTAGCCGTCGCGCGGTTCCAGACTGTAGCGCGTAGAACCGCTCGGCCACCGCGGCCGGCAGATGTTAAGTCCCATAGTGCCTAGAGCCATTTGAACCATTTTTGAACTTGGTTGTTACGTGTGAATTTCGAACTGTGGAATAGCGTCAGGAAATGTACCGGGTGATCAAAAAGTCAGTATAAATTTGAATACTGAATAAATCACGGAATAATGTAGAAGGAGAGGTACAAATTGACACACGTGCTTGGGATGACATGGGGCTTTATTAGAACCAAAAAAATACGAAAGTTCAAAAAAGTCTGACAGATGGCGCTTCATCTGATCAGAATAGCAATAATTAACGTAACAAAGTAAGACAAAGCAAAGATGATGTTCTTTAGAGGAATTGCTCAATATGTCCACCATCATTCCTCAACAATAGCTGTAGTCGAGGAATAATGTTGTGAACAGCACTGTAAAGCATGTCCGGAGTTATGGTGAGGCATTGGCGTCGGATGTTGTCTTTCAGCATCCCGGGAGATGTCGGTCGTTGACGATACACTTGCGACTTCAGGTAACCCCAAAGCCAATAATTGGACGGACTGATGTCTGGGGACCTGGGAGGCCAAGCATGACGAAAGTGGCGGCTGAGCACACGATCATCACCAAACGACGCGCGCAAGAGATCTTTCACGCGCCTAGCAATAAGGGGTGGAGCGCTATACTGCATAAACATTGTACGTTCCAGTAGATGTTTATCAGCCAGGCTGGGGATGATGCGATTCTGTAACATATCGGCGTACCTCTCACCCGTTACGGTAGCTGTCCAGCGCCATCTGTCGAACATTTTGTGAACGTTGTTTTTTTTTATTCTAATAAAACCCCATGTCATTCCAAGCATGTGTGTCAATTTTTACCTCTCTCTCTCTATCTACATTATTCCGTGGTTTATTGTTTTCAAATTTATACTGACTTTTTTATCACCCGGTAGATATTCTTCGTTTGCTGCCACGTTACTACCGACTCATTCCATTAAGCGCTCGCCGACGGCTTTTCCTCAGAATCAGCTTCATTTGACTAAATACTGACCCGCCCAACGATTTTGCAATTAGCTCGGTGTGAAACAAGGGAAGAATGCCTACTTTCTCTTCTGCGGTTCCCGGCGACGCCGCACGGCTGAGGTGTAGGCATCCCGGTCGGTGCGCATCAACGTGCGTCAGGCTCTGAAACGAAAGTAGGCTCTGGCGGGAGCGTCGCGTGGTAGGCCTGCGACGTTTCCGGCCTGTGTAACTGAGCCGCCTATGTGGAGCACTCGCGACATACAAGGGCAAGGTCGCCGCTCTCCCAAGGACTCGTCTCGCTAAGGACGCTCAAAGGCGGCGCCAAAACAGGGAGGTAGTGAGCGCACACCGTACCCGCGAGCTCGAGGAACCAGCCACCACGATTCTTGATAGGCAGTGCGTTCGCGACATCAGTAGTACACTGAGTTGACAAAAGTCATGGGACAGCAATATGTACACATACAGATGGCGGTAATATCTCATACACAAGGTATAAAAGGGTAGTGCATTGGCGGAGCTGTCATTGGTACTCAGATGATTCATGTGGAAAGGTTTCCGATGTGATTGTGTTGCACGACCGGAATTAACTTGAAATGGTAGTTGGGGCAGACCATGAAACATTCCATTTCAGAAATCGTTGGGGAATTCAATACTCTGAGATCCACAGTGTCAAGAGTGTGCTGAAAATACCAAATTGCAGGCATTACCTCTCATCACGGCCAATGCAATGGCCGACGGGCTTCACTTATACAGGGTGTTACAAAAAGGTACGGCTAAACTTTCAGGAAACATTCCTCACACACAAATAAAGAAAAGATGTTATGTGGACATGTGTCCGGAAACGCTTAATTTCCATGTTAGAGCTCATTTTAGTTTCGTCAGTATGCACTGTACTTCCTCGACTCACCGCCAGTTGGCCCAATTGAAGGAAGGTAATGTTGACTTCGGTGCTTGTGTTGACATGCGACTCATTGCTCTACAGTACTAGCACCAAGCACATCAGTACGTAGCATCAATAGGTTAGTGTTCACCACGAACGTGGTTTTGCAGTCAGTGCAATGTTTACAAATGCGGAGTTGGCAGATGAGATGTCCATTATATGTATGGATTAGCACGGGGAAATAGCCGTGGCGCGGTACGTTTGTATCGAGACAGATTTCCGGAACGAAGGTGTCCCGACGGGAAGACGTTCGAAGCAACTGATCGGCGTCTTAGGGAGCATGGAACATTCCAGCCTATGACTCGCGACTGGGGAAGACCTAGAACGACGAGGACACCTGCAATGGACGAGGCAATTCTTCGTGCAGTTGACGATAACCCTAATGTCAGCGTCAGAGAAGTTGCTGCTGTACAAGGTAACGTTGACCACGTCACTGTATGGGGAGTGCTACGGGAGAAACAGTTGTTTCCGTACCATGTACAGAGTGTGCAGGCACTATCAGCAGCTGATTGGCCTCCACGGGTACACTTCTGCGAATGGTTCATCCAACAATGTGTCAATCCTCATTTCAGTGCAAATGTTCTCTTTACGGATGAGGCTTCATTCCAACGTGATCAAATTGTAAATATTCACAATCAACATGTGTGAGCTGACGAGAATCCGCACGCAGTTGTGCAAATCACGTCATCAACACAGATTTTCTGTGAACGTTTGGGCAGGCATTGTTGGTGATGTCTTGATTGGGCCCCATGTTCTTCCACTTACGCTCAATGGAGCACGTTATCATGATTTCATACGAGATACTCTACCTATGATGCTAGAACATGTGCCTTTACAAGTACGACACAACATGTGGTTCCTGCACGATGGAGCTCCTGCACATTTCAGTCGAAGTGTTCGTACGCTTCTCAACAACAGATTCGGTGACCGATGGATTGGTAGAGCCGGACCAATTCCCTGGCCTCCACGCTCTCCTGACCTCAACCTTCTTGACTTTCATTTATGGGGGCATTTGAAAGCTCTTGTCTACGGAACCCCGGTACCAAATGTAGAGACTCTTCGTGCTCGTATTGTGGACGGCTGTGATACAATACGCCATTCTCCAGGGCTGCATCAGCGCATCAGGGATTCCATGCGGCGGAGGGTGGATGCATGTAGCCTCGCTAACGGAGGACATTTTGAACATTTCCTGTAACAAAGTGTTTGAAGTCACGCTGGTACGTTCTGTTGCTGTGTGTTTCCATTCCATGATTAATGTGATTTGAAGAGAAGTCTACCATGGAAAGTAAGTGTTTCCGGACACATGTCCACATAACATATTTTCTTTCTTTGTGTGTGAGGAATGTTTCCTGAAAGTTTGGCCATACCTTTTTGTAACGCCCTGTAGAGATCAGCGGTGTTTGAGTAGGGTTGTGAGTGCTAACAGAGAAGCAACACCGTTAGAACGGTGTGATGAAATTTGGGGTTAATGGGCTACTGTAATATTTCTGGCTTAGTCAGCCATTCAGCCATGATATTACGCTCCAAGGAGCTGTTCCCAGAGAAGTGGAGATGCAAGAAGTATATAGTTCTAAATCTAGGGGACTGATGACCTCATATGTTAAGTCCCATAGTGCTTAGAGCCATTTGAACCATTTGGAAAGTGGTCAGATGAGTTCCGATTTCAGTCGGTAAGAGCTGATGGTAGACTTCATACGTGGCTCAGACCTCACGAATCCATAGACCAAAGTTGTGAACAAGACACGTGCATTCTGCTTGTGGTTCCGTAATGGCGTGGGCTGTGTTTACCTGGAATGGGCTACGTTCTCTGGATGTTCAGCTGTTTGAAGATCATTTGCAGCCATCGCGGACGTCGTGTTCCGAAACAGCGATCGAATTTTTATGGATGAAATGTGCCACGTCACCGGGTCACAGTTGTTCGCGACTGGTCTGAAGAACATTCTGGACAATTCGAGCGAATGGTTTGGCCAGCCAGATCGCCCGACATGGATCCCACAGAACATTTATCCGACGTTATCGAAAAGTGAATTCGTGTACAAAATCTTGCACCGGCAAAACTTTTGCAATTATGGACTCCTATAGAGGCATCATGGATCAATATTTCTGCAGAGGACTTCCAAAGACTTGCTGGGTCCACGCCACGTCGAGCTGCTGCATTATTCCGGGCAAAAGACTGTCCGACACGAGAGGCTGACAGTTTATTGCCGTATCTTCGTCATATGACAATGATCATTTAATCAAAAACGCACAAAATTTTTGTTTCACAGCATATTTATTGATATTATAGGATTTCCAAGGACGAAGCACACAGCAGGAACAACTTGCGAGTATTTTAAATTAAAAACACACCCGCGTTTCTTCGCGAATTTCTATAACACATGAACATGCAGATGGGGACAGATACCTTGCAGGCCGTTTTCTAGGCGCTTCAGTCCGGAATCGTACTGCTGCTAGGGTCGCAAGTTCGAATCCTGCCTCGGGCATGGATGTGTGTGATGTCCTTAGGTTAGTTAGGTTTAAGTAGTTCTAAATCTAGGGGACTGATGACCTCAGATGTTAAGTCCCATAGTGCTCAGAGCCATTTGAACCATTTTTGACAGAAACCACAATAATAACTGAAAGTAACCACAAAATATAGTAGGGAAATACTTTCGCTCAGCAGCATCGCGGTTATAGATAAAGTGACTTGTTATTTCTTCGCCGCGCGGGGTAGTCGTGCGGTTGAGGCGTCTTGCCATGGTTCGCGCGGCTACAGCCGTCGGAGGTTCGAGTCCTCCCTCGGGCATGGGTGTGTGTGTTGTCCTTAGCGTAAGTCAGATTAAGTAGTGTGTAAGCCTAGGGATCGATGATCTTAGCAGTTTGGTCTCATAGGAACTTACCACAAATTTAAAATTTTTTGTTTTTTCTTCAACTAACCACAGAATAACTTTTCGTTGGAGACTAAATTACTTAATAAGACTATCTTACCAATCGAATTAGACATAAATGTTTTCAGGTCTAATTTAAATTCCAATAAAACATGTTTACAGTTTACAAAATGGTTCAAATGGCTCTAAGCACTATGGGACTTAACATCTGAGGTCATCAGTCCCCTAGAACTTAGAACTACGTAAATCTAACTAACCTAAGGAGATCTGACACATCCATGTCCTGCGACCTTAGCAGCAGCGCGGTTCCGGACTGAAACGCCTAGAACTGCTCGGCCACAGCGGCCGGCCTTACATTTTACAGACCAGAATACATGTACCCACTGATGAGGGCACAAATGTGCCGAAACATACTTGACGCTAAAAAGAATGGTTTGCATAATATGCGGTCATGAATTCCCATAATTTTACATGCAAACACGGCTGCTGTCAAGGTTTCAAACCCAAAGGATGAGTATTTAGTTAGAGAGGTAGTCATAAAGTTTAAATTATCGCTTAGAATATGATACACTTATTTATTTATTCTTTTGGTTCTTTGTAGGTGTTGATGTGCAGTGCTGATACGATTTAAATCCCCCATCTCCCGAAACAACAATATGCAGACAATCTTTTTTAAGGTGATAAATAAAACTTTATGACTACCCCTTACATGTGGGTGTGCTGAAAAGTAATGCCTCCTATTTCTTAATGTGAAAAATCTCAATGCTTTTTAAATAAAAGAAATGTTAACGTTGTTCATCTTTATTCTTCATGTCTACAAATTTATTTCTCAACATTGTTGCCCTGGTGGTGAACAAATTTCTTCCAACGAGAGATCAGTTGATGCTGTCATTGTGGTATGTCTGACTTTTTTTGACGGCACCACTTCATCGCTATCAAAGTAAAGTCTTCGAAGGTGTTCTTAAACTTTTGGAAACAAATGAAATTCGGATGGGGCCAAGTCGAGACTTTATGGAGGATGATCGACGACAGTGAACCCACGGCGTCGGAATTTTGCACATGTCGCAGCGCTCGTCCATGGTCTGGCATTCTATATTATAGTATGTCCTTCATTATATAGTGTTTCCCCTCCTCATTAACTGGAAGCTGACGTCTGGAATAGTTTTTCATTTTCAGTTTCGCTGTCATCTGTAGAGTTATTCGGAAAAAATTGTCAGTAAGCTCCTTGAGAGAAGAAATTCTACGAACACATATGGCTTTCGTTTTGGTACCTTTGGGCCGTAGCATGCTTGTATAAAATGTGATCGGTTTGCAAATCACTTCAAATTTGATTTGAAACGAGCTTGTGGAGTCGTTCAGTCTTCACCAACAAGGTTAACTGCCAGAACTGATGTGTGTCTGATATACAATTTTGGTCTGGTGAAGTAACGTCATCTTGAAACGTCCCCTTTCAACAATTATACACGACTGTGCTTAAACTGACACACAATATTTTTAGCGCAACGCAATCTGACTTTCAAAATTCCCTACAAAAGAATGGCCCTGACTAACATTAAACTATACCTTTCACAAATCACTTACCTCACAAAAATCTTCGCTGCTCAAGCTACTGCAATACAGCGAGCGCCACTACTGCCAGCTAAATAAAAGATTCAAACTATGGAAGGCACTAACTACTGATAGGGATAGTTAGCAAATGAAAGATATTAATAGAGAATAAACAATGTATTTACCTTGATATCATCATATATAAATATAGCAGTTCATGACAAATTTCAAAACTCCGCCATCTCTCTCCCCACATCCACCACTGCTGGCGGCTCACCTCCAACTGCGCAACGCTACGCGCTGTTAACATCCAGCTGCCCCTCTACAATGGCAGACAACAATGCAAACTAGCCACAGACTGCACACAGCACAGCCAGTGATTTCATTTTCATACAGAGAGCGCTACGTGGCGGCGGCGTTACCAATATAAGAACCTAAACAGCCTACTTACATAAAGAAAACATAAACAGCCTACTTACATAGCCCCCATGCTCCCCACAAAAAATTTTTACAAATGGTGTTGGGCACTGGCCAATACAGATTTGACAAAAATTTTTCACAATTACAGTAACAAAGATATAAAATGCACACACTTATTGATACAATGTTGGTCAAAAGCTAAAATTTTCTCACAGTCCATAAAGATAGTCCTGATCATTCATCATAATAGTAATTACAGTTTCTCATTAGTAAAAGAAATTGCACACAGAAGTAGTGGATTTCCATGCAGTCTTGAAGAAGTAGTGTTGTCCTTCCAACGGAAAGACAGTGCTGACTCTTGACAGGCAGACAAGTAATGGGCCACAACAGAGCAAACCCACAGCAGAGTCAGTCGAAGTTTGGAAGAATATTGGTAGGTAGGTCATCACAGAGTAGACCCACTGTAGTCCTTGTAGAGATTACGGTATTGGTGGGCCATCAAAGATGCAGACCCACTGTAGTCCTTGTAGAAATAATGGTATTGGTGGGCCATCAAAGATGCAGACCCACTGTAGTCCTTGTAGAAATAATGGTATTGGTGGGCCACCGAAGGTGCAGACCCACTGTAGTCCATGTAGAGACGGCCAGCAGCCATCTGTTGCGACTGTGCAGGTGCACAGTCACCATTGAAGAGTCTTGCGGAGAATATAGCAAGTCCATAAACCACCACTTGTCCACTCACAAAAAGATTTTTTTGAAATGTCCTTAGAACCAGCAATGCTGTTATCCAGTCCCTTGCTGAATTTTTAACACACGTGCAAACACTAACAGTCCCTACTTCTCACATATTGTCCATATACTATGACCAACAGAAACGTGTGCAATGAAATGCAACTTAATTTGAAGAACTGGTGTCTATACAATTATAAATTTACAACATGAAAATAAAATTACAAAGGTACAAAATACATCATTAAAGAACATAACAATACAGATAACATTTGCAGTACAGGCTTTACAAAAGAATCGAAATAACATATCCATCAGAGTTACAGGAATTATGACATAAGTAAATATATAAAATAATGAGAATAGTTTTCGAAACATTAATTTCACACATGAACATTGAAACAGAACAGAATTGTAAACAACTTTACAAAGAAAATAACATATTATTAATGCAACTTATATTTGAGGATAACAGTATTCCTCATCATAGTGAATGTAGCTTAATATTAAAAGAAGAAAAAATTCTATGAAACTACACAGAGACAGGAAGAAAACAACTACACAAGGGTACACAAACACATAGTGGGATAACACAAAAGAAAAGGACAGGGTTTGTTTTACTGCAGTATTTTGCATGGAGATCTCCCTTCGTTCATCATTATTCCCAAAAAGTCCTATCTAAGCCTGCTTTCTGTATTCTGTTCACATCCTCTGTCAAAAATAGTTTTTCTCCACTGTACAGTATCCTTTTTTTTTTTGCCAGACCATTTTCTGATAGCTTCTCAATGCATTTCTTATAAATTCATCATAGTTAGTTTCTTATATAGTCTACCCCCTCTTAAGCTAACTTAAATCTACTGAGCTCAGATGCTAAACTAAGGGACGAGGCAATGCAGCAGCATACAACAAATCAACACAAACAGCAGTGACAAAAATTGCCAATTTGCAAAGCAAGCAGCAGTAAATCTAAATTAACAGAAAAAATGCAAAATTACAACTAATATGAGCCAATGTGCAGCAACAAGAAAAGCTTAACAGAGTAATACAAAGTTAAATTTAGCAGCAGCAAACATGACAAATCTCAAGCAGAAAAAATATTACAGTAAACACAACAATGCAGAAAAGGGAAATGTCTATTCACATCTTAATGTCTATGTAATTAAAGTGGTGCACCACAAATTATTCTACAAAAGAAATTACCAAGTACTTGAAAAGAAAATTATAAATGCAGTTACTGTTATTAGTCCCTTCTTATTGTTCTCTCCATTCCAAGAGCTCCCTTTTCGAAGAATGTGGATCAGAAAATAATTATTTAATAAATCTGTTGACAGAAAGTGTTCACATTAGCAGATGCATTTAAGTTTATTTTATAAAACCAATGCTGCAACACAGCTGGAAACCAGATATTAAACAAAATGAGCAATCTCTTAACTACAAAGACAATAGATGTAAAATGTTTCTAATCATTTCATTAGACATTTTAGTAAATATCATAAATTACGAGCTCCACAGTATGCTTTCAACAAGGAAATGTCAATAGCGAGGACAATGGCCTCCCCTTTCTTTTTTTTCTACCTGTGCTTCTGATGAGGCACTCACTAATGACTTGTTCTCCCGGCGTCTGACACAGCTGCGTGCCCACGACGCATTACGTGCAGGTGGTCACTTAACTTTCTTATGGAAATATTTACGACAGCAGTTTTCGCTACAGTGACAGTCTCATATAAAAATTTCACAGGTCGAAAATTTGCATTACAAATGTGTAGAAACAAAATCCTGTAAATATAACAGCGTTCAAGAAATTTTCGCCAGCATTGTGATACATTCACGCATTTACACACATTTCATAACTCTTAAAGTACGAATCTTGGTTTCCAACAACCTTTTTCACAAACCAGAGTCCCTAAACACTACTCATTATTCCTTACCTTATTCGTCGACACTCCTTCAGTATTTCATCATAAGAAATACGTAGCATAATCAAACTCCTCATATATGGTATCATCATCTTATTAATCATAAACATACCTCAACAGTATAATACACATCGTCGTCGTAATAATATCATAACATCTTAGTCAACTCTCAAAATCGTCGTAGCTTCCTCCAATAATTTCAAAACCTAAAAAAAATTCTCTGCTCATGTAAATAATGTCATCTGCCTCAAACGTACTTTAAAAATCATGATCTCATACCAAATACATCATTCAAAGCTCTCATAGTATCACAATGGGTCCGAAAAAATATGAACAGTTCACACAGTACAGACAAAATACAATTTCATAAGTGTGAAGTTATCCAACTGTGTAATTGCGTAAACATCTGTCACTGATGTAATAAAAAAAAGTTTATCTCTCAGTTACATGATCAGATAGCTGTGTAATTTGTGTGTTAGAGAAATATGGTACCAATGTGTAAAGTTGTATAAGCAAATACCATATTAGCTAGGGTTCCTTGTGGTTGCCACACACATGGTACACAAAGTAAGTGTGTACCCCCCTGAGGATTAATGTAATTATACCCTCAGGTGTTACAGATTACAGCAATGGAATGAAATGTATCACGGAAAACTTTCTTTGTAATTCAAAAATCTTTAAAAATAAATGTTTTAAGTACAAAATTAATCACTCAAATACGTGTACTGTAGTGCTAAATGTGCGTCTTGCTGTAAGATAATCTTTGTGGAAGTGTCGTAGTTATCGTCCTCCAAAAGCTAAGTTCTGTAGAAGTCAATGTACTGACCTCATGATAAACAAAGTGAAATGCTTTATGTATAGATATCATACTTATTGCACTTATTGCCGTGATGAAGAAAGTACTGTGCTGTAACATATTGTTGTGCTACAGAAAAGGCTGTCTCCTTGTAGCTATACCACAAAAGTTACTACTAAAACAAGTTTTACTTTCCAGAATAATACAGAAAAACTGTGCAGATATAAAACAGAAACACCGCAAAAGCAACATTGTAAATTGTCACTCATTAGTAGCATCATGATAACATCGTGTAGCTGTCACATAAACTAACCACTGTGTCCTCTGGTATCTCACAGAAAGTACTTTAAACCCAGAATGTATTTTCAAGTAAACCAAAATGTTGCATTAAAATCTCATTAGCAGTACCAGTATGTGTCCTAAGTATGTAAGCCTGATAGTCGTTACGTAATCGTGCAACTAACAAGCAAGAATGTACAAATAACAACACTGTGTCGTCTGTTCACTATAACAATGCATTCGTAATTTCTGTTTAAATAAGTTCTCTTGGTTCTTGACTGGATATTTAACTTCAAACATTGTTGCATGTTAACAGTTTCTTAAGTCTGACAAAGCATACTAGAAATGTGAAGTGAAAAGTTTTATGGCAAAGACAAAGTTAAAAGCAGATTATCTCACAATAAATGGTTTTACATGAGAAATGTGGTGTAACCCTTTGCTCTTCCTACTATGCAGAGTTTCAACTTTAACGCAATTATCAAGTGGTATACATCGGTAAAGAATACTGGAATTTTTCTCAAGGTTAGCGTCTATGTTATTTTTCCCTGAGCCAGCTGGAGCACGCGGCTGCCTGCTGTGCGAGTCATTGTCTGTCTCTTTGTTGGCGTGCGTCGTTATTGGGATTAGGAGACCTAACTTCTACAAATTCGCCTTGGCGAGCGGGCCCAGCTCTGTTAGAATCCCGCCAGTTCTGATGAAATTCACGTCTGTCGTTTTGTCGGTAATTTACATAGTTTCTTGTTTGTCGGTCATGTGGTGGAGAATTTCTCCCTGAATCGTAACTGTGCGCTGGACCATTGCATCTAAAGTTAATCTGTCTCCCTTGATAATAATTATTTTGGTTCCCATATTGTCTGTTTCTATGGTAATTTCTGTCATATTCATTACTACAGAAATACGATCTTTCTCTGTAACTGTTATTACTGTGCCAGTGGTTGTCATATGGGTGGCGTCTGTTTTGGTCACGATTTGCTTTGTAAGAATAGACTTGTCGTGTCCAGTTATTGTTTCTGTCATCACGAAATTGTGACGGATGTGACCTGTAGTGATTGTTTTCCTGTTTTTGCATCCCGCGACTGTCTGTGTCGATTTCTAATTCTTGTAACAGTCCCTGAAAAGCTTCAATGTCGTCTTTGCAACGTCCTGCTAAAATAATATGTCGTAAATGTTCAGGCAATTTCATTAAGCAAATGCGGATGAGTTCTGAAGGGCTGTATGGGTTTGAAAGATATTGATTCTTATGCAACATGTCTTCAAAATATTTCACAAGACTGGAGAATTCAGATTGTTCGAAATGTTTCATCATTATGATGCCATGTTTTACTCGGTCTTGTGTGGCTTGAGACCAATATGCTGAGAGGAAGGCATGGTAAAATTCTCCTTCACTGTGGCAATCGTGAATGACCGATCGCATTCTTACAGCTGGTTCATTCTCTAAGTAGCCACACATAAATTCTAATCTGTGTTCTAACGACCAGTTGGGAGGAAAACAATGAGAGAATTGATGGAGCCATGCTTGTGGATGAATGTTGTTGCCAGAATTCTTAAATGTTTTGAATTTACGTGTAGTAATGAACAGCTTATAGTCAAAATCATCGTGTCGACGAGTAGCATATCGGTCATTGTTACGTCGTGTCGGCGGTTCCATCTCAAAATTCGGTGTACCTTGCCAATTTCTTTCATAATTACCGAAATGCCCTGTGTTATTATTTTGTGGCTTTTCCGTATTTCTAAGTTCCTCTTCCCGAGTGTCCTCTGAAATATGTAATTCTTGTATTACCTATGTCAGCTGATCTTGTACTTCCCGGATTTCTCTTTGGTGTTGCGTATTAATTTGATTCAGATTTTGTTTCAGTTTCCTAATTTGTTCGCACTCTTCTGTGTCATTAAACACTACCGGTTTTGTGTCATTCAGATTATCATCTACCTTCGCAGATAAATTATTTAGCTGATCCGAAAGTTCAACTACTTTCTCTGATAATGAACTAATTTCCTCCATGTGTCTTTCTGAACCAATTTTCAGAGTATCTACTGTGTCCTTTAAGTTTTCCTGAGTTTTTGCAAGTTGCGTAACCGAATCGGTAGATGCAACTGAGTCCATTTTAGCTTGCAAGGTCTCATGATTTTCATGAACAATAGTTTGCAGTTCTTTTATGGCTGCTTCGTGATTCTGTAATGCATTTTCATGCCGCGAAAAAATAGGCTGAAAATGCTCACAAATTTGTGTTTTTACGTCATTACAGACTTTTTGACATTTCGATTCAATGTTATGTAACTCAGTAGTTAAATCTTCACGTGTTTGTTCAAGTGTAGTGTCTAACTTCCGAAGATTTTGTTCCATTGTGTCTAACTTTTGCAGCTTTTGCTGTGTTTGTCTCTGATTTTGTTCCATTGTGTCTAACTTTTGAAGATTTTGTCCCATTGTGTCTAACTGTTGCTGTGTTTGTCTCTGATTTTGTTCCATTTGTTGCATTAGTTGTAATAACAATGCATTAGTGTCTGGAATCTGTTCCTCTACTCTTTTCGGCAGTGCATTTGCACCGGCAACATTCACATTTTGACAAGCTGAAAATGTGTCTTGACTTATTTGAGAAAACGGTGAGGACGCAAAACCTGAATCTACAGTATTTGTAAAATTGTGTCCTGTCATTTCGGATTCCTGAGGCGAGCTGTTGCCGACCGATCGATCGATAATGCTTCCCTGTTCACTACCTGTTTCACTGTCTACACCATTATTTGCCGCCCGCTCCATTTCCCTATGCACAGTTACCAAATTACTACTTTGAACATCAGTTAATTCATTACTCGGTGGCGCTAACACACTGCTTTCATTTTCACTGTCATTTCTCAGTTTACTTTGGAGCCTAGTATTACGTTTTTCACACGCCATTATTGTCACAGTATTTCACACGACAACACAGAAAAACACAATTTGAAGATCAAAAATAAGAGAACACATTAACATAGCACTGAAAATAATATCTAGTTAATTGCAGCTGCGAAATACTTGGTGCAAATCTACATGCATGCCACAACTGTTTTACTGTACAACAATGAAAGACTGCAACTACAAAGGAGATTTTCTCTACAATTACGCGCTAGCAATAAACAATAGCTACACTAATTACACAAACTACAAGAAAAAATCAGAAGATTCCAGTGAGGTATCCTCGGCTAAGGGTCGACATATGAAACGTCCCCTTAGAAAAATTTCTACATGACTGTGCTTAAACTGACACACAATATTTTTAGCGCAACGCAATCTGACTTTCAAAATTCCCTACAAAAGAATGGCCCTGACTAACATTAAACTATACCTTTCACAAATCACTTACCTCACAAAAATCTTCGCTGCTCAAGCTACTGCAATACAGCGAGCGCCACTACTGCCAGCTAAATAAAAGATTCAAACTATGGAAGGCACTAACTACTGATAGGGATAGTTAGCAAATGAAAGATATTAATAGAGAACAAACAATGTATTTACCTTGATATCATCATATATAAATATAGCAGTTCATGACAAATTTCAAAACTCCGCCATCTCTCTCCCCACATCCACCACTGCTGGCGGCTCACCTCCAACTGCGCAACGCTACGCGCTGTTAACATCCAGCTGCCCCTCTACAATGGCAGACAACAATGCAAACTAGCCACAGACTGCACACAGCACAGCCAGTGATTTCATTTTCATACAGAGAGCGCTACGTGGCGGCGGCGTTACCAATATAAGAACCTAAACAGCCTACTTACATAAAGAAAACATAAACAGCCTACTTACAATCTGTGGCAGGATTTGCGTGTGCAAATGCGGGAGGAGTAAAAGGGATCACTAGTATCCAAGACACACATGGATAAAAATAGTGAACATATGCGATAGCCAGTTTCAACTCAAACATAGCTGGAACACTTCAATAGCCTCATGTTCCGTGGAACAGTAGACACTCATTGTCGGCTATTGGCAGACAAGATTCAAAGTGCAGTAACTGCAATATCCAAACAGCCCTGCTGTACACTTTAAGGCCTTGTTCCAGCACCTATGTTGAAGTGTTTTAACCTGCATCAGAATTTTGGTGACTGAATTTCGCTGTGAGACACTTGCAGAGAAAACTGTAGAAAATGTAGAATATCAATTTGTTTACTAATAGCTTGATTGGCGGAATTGAAAACACAAGCTGGCTATTCGAATGCAAAACACACACAGTGTATGATTTGCTGGAACTACGAGAGAAAACAGAAACGGAAGTTTCCTCATCACGGATTTGGCACTTCCTTGTCTGTGACCAGTTGGCCTTATCTCCTCAATGACATAAGCCTCTGCCTGCACATGCGAAGACGGACACCCTTTAATGTGTATGTGTTTGTGTGTGTGTGTGCGCGTGCGTGTGACTGGTGCGATGGAGAGGCTTGGGGAGAGAAATTATGCACCCAACTCAGTCGACTACGGGAGAGTTGGATAGAGCGTATTTGAAGTGTAAATAAACCAGCCCGATCTTTTCTGCAGGTTGGTGTACTAGTCTACGAGTTTATTAACTTTGTGACAGAGTTGTCGTTTCCTTTTAACCCAATATTGAACAAGTTCATTAGTTCGTCAAGTGTCGAGAGCAGATTTATTTGCTTGCCGTTTGGATTCCAGCCAACCACAGTTTGGTCAGAGTCCAAACAGCAAGCAAATAAATCTGCTCTCGAAAAATGACAGAGACAACTAGGAACGTTGTTGAAATACCGTGTAAACAGAAAGTGACATCTCGCCTGCCAATCCAAAAACTTGTAGACCATGAGGTACGCCGAGGAAACGTGAGAGACCACAGTCAGTGTACCATCTGGGCAATTCTTGCTAGCTTGTCGGATTCGATGAGGGCCTATACATCCTTATTCTTCGCTAAGTGAAGTACTATGAGTAGCGCTACAGGGTGTCCCAGATTTTTAGTGTTTTAAAGAGATCCTAAACTAGGTACTTGTAAGGATGTAATTGTGTGAAGCGAAACTTTCAAGCTGTTCGACATATTGAACAAGTAATGTTTGTGAGGTACGCATTTGTAAACCACTTACGTGTTTTCATCCACGTTGATGGCACTAACTTAAAACCAATATACAATTGTATATTATGTGTCTACGGTGGTTTCTTTGCGATGTGGCTGGATGAAGTCGTCGCAGTTTGAAACTCGATTTAAAAACTGTGGAAGGACTGAATGGTAGAATGCTCAATCTATGTACCTCATCCGTCTGTGCGTCTGGAGCACATATCACGTTCAAGCATGATACGTTTTCTGTGTCTGCGTATTCTGTATCTCAGGTGGGGCGTGGGTATTTACCTATTTGGAAGTGAGAAACCGCCTGAAAACCACACCCAGGCTAGCCGGCATACCAGGCCTCGTTTTAATCTGCGAGGCGGATTCGATCAGGGGATGGTTCAGTGGCTAAATTTTAAATGCTGTTGAAGGGCGTGCACTGCGGCTTTGAAGATTTGCTATGAGTTTAAGCTGTTGTTAAAACATGTAAGTTGCTAATGTGAAAGTTCCTCGTGTCAGGGTATTCTTTTCCATCTGTTTATTTTGTACTCAAGGTATAGGAATCCTATAAACGAACTGATACTAGGTTTAAAGAGGACCAGTATGTGATAACTGACTCCTTACGAACAGACCTGGGAAGGCCAAACGGTACTGACGTGCCGCCGTGTCATGTTCTGCGGATAGGCGTCACTGGATGCCGATACGGAGGGGCATGTGAACAGTACACCATCCTCCCGGCCGTTACCAGTTTTAGCGTCCGGAGCCGCCACTTCTCAGTCAAGTAGCTCCACATTTGGTCTCATAAGGGCTGAGTGCACTCTGCTTGCCAACGGAACGCGGCAGATCCGGATGGTCACCCATCCAAGTGCCAGCCAAGCCCGACAGCCCTTAACTTCATGTCATAAATCAATCTGCTCTTGTACTTCAAAGATAAAATTGTACCTTTTATCTGTATTACTCTACAGCTATCGTTGCTATGATTTTCGTTACTCAATTTAAAACAAATTAATGAGAAACACATAGCTTCCGGAATATCATCGTCTTTCTTCTACTGTCCGACTGCATGTAAGGATGCATTTTCTTGTTACTGATGCTATTACAAATAATAATAATAATGGTATTCAGATGCATTTTTTGATTTTATACTAGCCCAATATAGATTCTGTTAGTAATGATATGTCCAGAATTTTTCTCTATTTCAGTTTCTAATTATACTGGGAAGCGATTGGTTTGATGACATGTGATTTACGCCCTACCCGCGCGTCTTTATACGCAGAATTACTTTCTATATAAGTCGGATTTTTAATTTCTTGTCAGTAAGTCTGATCAATGTCTTTTGTATAACGCAAAACTTAAATTTCAATTACCACGATCCGCCGTCACCAAGCTTATCTGCAGCCCAACTAAGACTCTGAATCTGACCGCTACGAAATTAAGTAACGGGAGAATTTTATTTTAGCCAAAAGCAGGTGAATTTGATCAGAATAAAACTTCTTAGACAATATGTTCCCATATTCTGCTACTGTTGTCGTCACTGTGACGTGTCAAGGCTCGTAACAATTATTGTTTGAAGGAATTAAGTACATTCATTACTTTTGAATCAAATTTCTTTACAGGAACAAGAGATCCTCTTTGTTAGTAACCAACATCCTAACGCGGAGATACGACTGGCCTTAGCAAATAGTGTCAGTTGAAAACCTATCTTAATCTCTAGAAACTGCGACCGAAACGATGATGTCATTGCTTCCAGACCTAGTGTTGCTATATAACTACGCAATACTTGCAGTTACAACATCTATAAAGTTAACGCGTTATCTCCACACATGTTTACGAGTGCGTTCAGTGTTACATTAGCAAATTATTCGACGCTTGCGTAAAATATTAACATGTTCGCTGAAGAAGATTCATTGACGTCACACAACTGCGTTATTACTGGTTTTTAAGATAGAATTTTTACGTCACTCCACTGTATCTAAAAAAGAATGTTATTTCTTCTGATTTCAGGTGACGCCAAGTCTGTAATATTTTTGAAACACCATCAGTCCGTAAACAACGCTATGTTTATTGCTGCTACTTGTGCTGTGACGTTACGCGAGGCGGAAAACACGAGTTATTTGCCAAACAGGTGTTTAAAGCTTTCTCTAACATCCATGTTAGATTTTGTTGCTTAGAAAGGTTCGGTCCATGTGTTTCTCGCCACCATATATCGATTGCAAGCAATAACTAAGATAATGACTTATATTGAAGGGTGATGAGCTACAAATTCAAATCCAGTCACGCTGATTTTAATTTTCTGTCGTAACCCTAAGTTACTTTTTCCTTATACCTGAAGGATCCCTCGATAAGGCCATGCCAGATACCTTACTCTCGCAAAACCTGTACCCTTACAGGTTCGCTGCAGTGACCTCGATATCGAGGGGGCTTTCAACCCCACTTTTTAAATAAATGTTTTTTTAGGTAGAACTTTTTGTGCAAATGCTGTGCGAGCCCGTAAGTTTTCACATCTAGTTTATATATAAAAATAAATAACGGATATGTAGCTAAATGAGCTGTTTATCAATTGCCACCAGAGATAAAAGAAGTAGTGTTGGAGAGGACACCAAGTACTGGGTGGCTGTAATTAAAGTGTAGCAGTTCACGGATGTCCAGTGTGGGCTGTAATTATCGTATGACAGCGAAGCTTAGTAGATATTCTAATACCTTAACGCGGAACCGATTTAAGCTGAAAAACAAATAGTTCCAATTTTGGCCATAAGGTGCATACTTGGCAATGTAAACGCAAGAAAGACATATAAAAATATTTTGATATTTAATGGGCTAGGAATGGGACGTGGACAGTGAAGGTCAAACAAGTGAGAAAAGCATGATGTTGATTACATTACTAACTGCCGCATATACAATTTGTTCCATATGAGCACCAGAGACGCCGTCGAGATCCTGTACAGATCCAGATCTGCATGTGGTGGCCAAAATTTAAACTACAAGGTGTGCAACTTCGCTTCCACCGTTTTTTCTCCATCATTTGAGGTTTTAATGAAACAAATTGCTTACATATGTAACATTCAAAGTATTTTCCACCGCTGGCCACTACTTTCTCCCATCTTTCGGGCAGTGTACGAATCCAGCATCGAAAAAATTGTTCATCTTTTAGAGCGATCCACGAATCGATCCAATCTGTGAATTCTTCTAAACAGGTGACAGAGGGAGAAATGTCTGGAGAATACGGCAGTTGGGGTAGGACTTCCCATTTTAACGTTTCCAAGTACGTTTTGACCTCTTTTGCAACGTGGGGTCAAGCGCTGTCGTGCTGCAAAATCACTTTATCGTGGCTCTCGCTGTATTGAGGCCGTTTGTCTTTTAATGATCTGCTCAAACGCATTAATTGCGTTCGATGACGAGCACCTGTGATTTTTTCATTTGGATTTAACACATCTTAGTACACGACGCCGAGCTGGTCCCACCAAATGCAGAGCGTGATCTTGGAGTTGTGAATATTCGATTTGGCGGTCGACGTGGAAGCATTGCCGGGATGTCCTCACGATTTTTTGCATTTAGGGTTATCGTAATGAACCAATTTTTCGTCCTTGGTCACAATGCGATGCAGAAATCCCTTCCGTTTTTGCCTCTGAAGCATCTGTGCACAAACACACAAACGCCATTCAACGTCTCTTGGTTTCAGCTCACACGAGACCCAACTTCCATCTTTCTGAATCATGCCCATAGCCTTGAGACGTTTTGAAATGGCTTGCTGTGTCACTCCCACTAATCGTGCCAAATATTCTTGAGTTTGACGCGAGTCTTCACTCAGCAACGTCTCCAATTCTGCATCTTCGAGAACATTCTCTCTTCCAGCACTATGCCGGTCTACGACGTTAAAATCACTGTTCTTGAAGCGTTGAAACCATTCACGACACGTTCTTTCACTAATATCGTCCTTACCATACGCACTTGAGAGCATTCGATGAGACTCAGCCGTTGTTTTCTTCATACTGAAACAAAACAGTAGTACCACCCGCAAATGACGAGAATTAAGTTCGTAAATTGACATTTTTAATCAAGAACAGTTTTATGATGCAGACACAAATTGACTAATTTTTGAATGAGTTTATGTTGACCGGGGTCCAAGCTAGCTGTCTCACATCTGCGATCTGTTTCTTTCGACCGCTACTTACCGTATTCGCCACCTATCGACAAACGGCGGAAGCAAATTTGAACACCTTGCATTTTTTTTTAAACGGTTCCGCTTCAACGCATCAGCATGTCTACCAAGTTTCACTATCATATAATAACTACTGCAAACATTGGACCTCCGTGAGTAGCTGCACCTTAATTATAACCATCCGGTATAATATTAAAATAAAAGTTCAGTAATTTGTTGCCGTTTGTCCGTTACTTTCTCCTTTCATATAATGTAAGATGCCAATTTAGAACAGCAATTCCAGCGATCAACAGAGCTAACTGAAATTCTTAAAGGATAGTTCTATGAATTTTAGTTGTACATTTGGATGTGTTAAAAAATTATGTACACGAATACCATGCAATACAGGCAGAAACTCCCTTATTCACTAATCGAACCCCAAAACTGGATGTCTAAAGGCGTTGCCACAAGCATGAAGCGATATTTACATGTTATACGAGTTGTCCAATGCGTGTTTCATCACTATCACTGATCGTGTTGGAAAACAGTTTCAGTAGCTAAGTACATGGCAGTGCTGCAGCAATGCGTAGAAATGCTCACTTTTGTATACAGTTCGTTCTGAGCGGCATTCATACACGCTTGTTACGTCTCTCATCACGGTTGGTCAAATTATGTTGCTGACAAAGGGAGGCAGACAGACGCCGTCCTATAGCGTGCCACACATGGGCAATGGGGAACAAGTCTTTTGATCATGCAGGCCGATGCAGCCGATGACTGTCTTGGAAAGCATGAAGGTTCACGGGAAAAATTTGTGCACGGACGTTTTCCTGCTGGAAGATCACACATCCTGGACGTTACTGAAAGGACAACAGAGTAGGCTGGATGTATTCTTCACTGTTCAGTGTTATCTCACCTAGCCCTCGTCGGCTCAGGTTTCCTGTATTATGACGTCTGGAGCCGCTGTCTTTTATAATAGCTGATCGCTTGGTCGAAGCTGCTGTTATAAAGGACTATGACTGCCGTTAAAGCTAAATCTGTTTTCATCACTAAATATTGTGCCATTGAGCCTACCAGTTGGATCTGTCGCTACACTTTCACAGGCGGGATGCCGGTGATGGGGTGTCCATCATACTTCGATCTTGCTATTACCACTGCTTCGAGAAAACGGTTCTGCGTGCGAAATGGGCGTTAATTGACGCTGCTGTCACCGTGTGATGGTGCTAGATTCGGAGACTTAATGGTGGAAAATACTAACACGAATTCTTTACAGACGAATGGAAAAACTGATAGAAGCCGACCTCGGGGAAGATCAGTTTGGATTCCGTAGAAATGTTGAAACACGTGAGGCAATACTGACCCTACGAGTTATCTTAGAAAATAGATTAAGGAAAGGCAAATCTACGTTTCTAGCATTTGTAGACTTAGAGAAAGCTTTTGACAACGTTGACTGGAATACTCTCTTTCAAATTCTGAAGGTAGCAGGGGTAAAATACAGGGAGCGAAAGGCTATTTACAATTTGTACAGAAAACAGAAAAATTCGGAGTAGCAATTAAAATCCATGGAGAAGAAATAAAAACTTTGAGGTTCGCCGATGACATTGTAATTCTGTCAGAGACAGCAAAGGACTTGGAAGAGCAGTTGAACGGAATGGACAGTGTCTTGAAAGGAAGATATAAGATGAACATCAACAAAAGCAAAACGAGGATAATGGAATGTAGTCAAATTAAATCGGGTGATGCTGCGGGAATTAGATTAGGAAATGAGACGCTTAAAGGAATAAATGATTTTTGCTATTTGGGGAGCAAAATAATTGATGATGGTCGAGAGGATATAAAATGTAGACTTTCAATGGCAAGGAAAACGTTTCTGAAGAAGAAAAATTTGTTAACATCGAGGATAGATTTAAGTGTCAGGAAGTCGTTTCTAAAAGTATTTGTATGGAGAGTAGCCATGTATGGAAGTGAAACGTGGACGATAAATAATTTAGACAAGAAGAGAATAGAAGCTTTCGAAATGTGGTGCTACAGAAGAATGCTGAAGATTAGATGGGTAGATCACATAACTAATGAGGAGGTATTGAATAGAATTGGAGAGAAGAGAAATTTGTGGCACAACTTGACTAGGAGAAGGGTTCGGTTGGTGGTGCATATTCTGAGGCATCAAGGGATCACCAATTTAGTATTGGAGGGCAGTGTGGAGGGTAAAAATCGTAGAGGGAGACCAAGAGATGAATACACTAAACAGATTCAGAAGGTTGTAGGTTGCAGTAGGTACTGGGAGATAAAGAAGCTTGCACAGGATAGAGTAGCATGGAGAGCTACATCAAACCAGTCTCAGGACTGAAGACCACAACAACAACAACAATGATGGATTTGGATGAATCTGCCTTCTGGGACCAAGACGACATGCGTGCATGCCTATATTCGAGCATCGACATAAAATCTGATAAGCTTCTGAAATCTCTTGTCTGGCTTGTTGAACATTTCTTCGGAAGCTGTAGCCTCTAGCAAGCTCACACCACCCCTCACTTAAAAATTTAGTGAACTGTACGAACTGAGCTCACTGGCGCTGTAATAGTATATCTACAGTCTTTGCTACCATAGTGCAATTGTGGTAACAACAGTACACGCTTTCAGAAAGTAAAATACACTTATTCTGATGTCGGCGATTTCACATTCGGTACTTGGTTGCTACTCTTTCCACAATATGACATTACCCATTATTGTCTTCTCTGCCCTCTATCGACCGAGCGAGGTGGCGCAGTGGATAGCACACTGGACTCGCATTCGGGAGGACGACGGTTCAATCCCGTCTCCGGCCATACTGATTTAGGTTTTCCGTGATTTCCCTAAATCGCTTCAGGCAAATGCCGGGATGGTTCCTTTGAAAGGGCACGGCCGATTTCCTTCCCCATCTTTCCCTCACCCGAGCTTGCACTCCGTCTCTAATGACCTCGTTGTCGACGGGACGTTAAACACTAATATCCTCCTTCTCCTCCTCTGCCCTCTATCAGTACCCTATTCAAAAATGCAGAGTTTTGGCGATGATGATGATAATGCAAGGTTTCAGGGATGGTGGAGATGGGCTATAAATTTGACATGAGCAAACTTGTTCCAAAGAAGGTTAATTCGAAAGTTATGAAGCCAAATGTGTTATGTGACAACTTTACCAATGAAACTGGAGAACCTACGACACAACGTAAAAAATTGATTTATTGCGTATGTGGCTGTAGGTTAGAGAAGCCCTACCAATATGTAGGCGTACATCAAGAGAAATGAGAAATGGAAGCTCCACTAATGCACTGCAGATGGTGAGTGTATGCCCTGTTTGCTTGTTAACATCTTAACGAGTTGTAGGTTACGGTAGACCAGCCCTAGTGAAGTGGCGTTGTACCCTGTTAGAAATTACCGGACATGACAGAGAAGACGCGCACCAAGTCTGTTCAAACGGTTAAGGGAAACACAGCAAGTCGAATAACGAGGCGGACAACTAACATGACGGACTCCCCACTTCGAAGAAGTCGCCTTAAATGCCCAGTCGGCCTATTATACGTAAAATGGTGCTATGTGCAAAGTAAACCAGAAACAGCGTTACCGTTCACAGAAAGAGGAAGCTGTAATTCATGATGACTTCGGCTCCTGTGGATGCTGTATTGTCTCTCTCCACTTTGCTCGGATGAAGCCTATTTCTGCAGAGATAGAATGTCCAACAGCCGCAATAGGCAGGCAGAGAGCGCTGATAATCCTCAAGCTACAGTTATTGTGTGAAGAGCCGTCAACAAAGATATGGAGTGAACCTATGTTCTAGTATGATTAATAAATAATAGACCTATATCTGCTTCATCACTGCTTACTTAAACCATTGTACGCTGTGTTTCTTGAAGATCCCCCGTTTTAAAAAGACCCTCTCGATTTTCGTGTACCCATGCGATTCCAATATGATGGATTCGCAACTGACTCCACACACCTCGTTCTTGTTAACTTCCTTTAGACATTCCTTGAAACGTGAATAAGAAGAGGAGGTCAGGTCGATTGAGCAGCTTGGTCGCTTTTTATGACCTCACTTGGCTCCCTTTTGTGCACTCTTGTGAAAAACACTGTATACCAGATACCTATACCGAGCGAGGTGGCGCATTGGTTAGACACTGGACTCGCATTCGGGAGGACGACGGTTCAATCCCGCGTCCGGCCATCCTGATTTAGGTTTTCCGTGATTTCCCTAAATCACTCCAGGCAAATGCCGGGATGGTTCCACTGAAAGGGCACGGCCGACTTCCTTCCCCATCCTTCCCTAATCCGATGAGACTGATGACCTCACTGTCTGGTCTCCTTCCCCAAACAACCCAACCCCCCCAACCCAACCAGATACCTGTAGGGACTGAAGAGATTCTTCTGTGACGCTGTTCAAATGCTGAAGTTGTTCGAACGGGTACGACGGAACTTAGTGCGACGATATTATGTCGCAGTGAAGCTGGGCGACTCCACCTAGAACAATTGTTAAGGAAACATCTCATGCATCTTGTGAAGTCTTTTCAGAACCACCGTCTCTCTCTCATCCATACATTTTCAGCGCATCATCTCCCTCTCTTTCGTGTCTGAAAGTTTTTACCATCGTGCCTATGGCTGCGCTTGTGTAGGTTGGTTCCATTGTTTGGTTATCTGTTCCCTCACATTCTGCCAATGTCTGCAGAGTTACAATCCCGCTTGGAGAGCAGACGTCACAGGCATCGTGAACTTCGTAGCAGCAGCCATTTGCGTCAGTATCCATACGGCAGACAAGCAGAAACCGGATAAGGGGCTTGCGAAACCAACTTGACTCAGGCAACGTCTATCAAGACGACAGAAACAAGTCAGCTGCATCGTTCGTAGCGAGACGCCCGCCCGCCGAAGGTCAATGTTCTTCGGTCGTTCTCTAATGACGCGAAGAAGTTTCACCAAAACTTGCTTCAGTTTAGATAGTTTAGATCCGTGTTATGCATTTTATCGGAACAGAAGAGAATCGAAACTTTTCAGATGTAGTGCTATAGAAGAATGTTGAAAACCAGGCGAACTGTTAAAATAACGTTTGAGGAGGTTCTCCGCAGATTTGGCGAAGGAACATATGGAGAAGGCTGACAAGAAGGCACAGGCATTGGGCAATAACATCTATTGTACTAGATGGAACTGTAGAGGGTGAAAACTGTAGGGGAAGACAGAGATTTGATTGCGTCCAACAAATAATTGAGAAAGTAAGCTGCAAGTGCTACTCTGAGGTGAAGAGGTTAGCACGGAGATGAGATCGTGGCGGGCCGGATCAAAGTAGTCAGACGAGCAATGACTCAAAAATGTCCTTTTTAAAATTCCCGTTAACAAGCAGTATTCAGGCCCGAAAAATATCCCATGGTCTTATTATCTTAGCATGTAAAGAAATTATAGATTGACACATCTTGCAAACAACGAGGAAAAAGATTTATTGCTGTAGTAACTGTTTATATTCATTTTAACGTAGTAAATAACATTTCATTTCTCAATGTTATCTCCATTAAGTGCAACGCAGTTGATCCAAAGCAACTACATCGTTCTCATTTCCGACTCTGTGCAATACTCATTTACAATAGATTTCGTTAGACGCAAATTTCTTTCTTTAAAGTTATGTTTTGAGGTCACGAAACAGAGAAAGTGACTTGGAGCCAAGCGTGAGACATAAGGGGAATGCGAAACTGTTTTGAACCCCGTGGACATTATCATTTGCTACCGCAATGGACCATGTACGAGAAGATGCAAAACACCTGTTTGTGGGATCACCATGGTGACATACGCTTCACTCCACTATGAAAACAGGTCAGTAATGTTGAAAAATGAGACAGTCACAATTTATAAAATAATCACTCGTGATGATGTACGGACCAAAGAGAGCCCACATTTTTCGGTATTCCTAGCCAACCTGTGTTTCACTGATATATGTTGGAAATCATGCATGATAAATTTAAGCATTTTCAACTATAGTTTTGAAGTGCCGCTTCTCGAGCGTTGTTCACCTGGAAAAACAAATGCGAACCCCTCGGACATTCAGCTCCTTCACAAAGTTCCGTTGCATCATAGTCTTTCCATGGTTCCCACCACAAGGCATCCCTTTGCTTCAAACGTTTATTGCCATAAACTCTTCTGCAATGTTGGTATCCTTTATTCAAGACAGATTCCTTTCATTTAGAAAGGTAAGATTAAAAGTGCGACAATGTTATTGAGCAGTATAAAAGAGAACACTAAAGTGGCATGTGCAGCGCAGGTAGCTGTGAACTGTAATGAGTAACCAATAAAGCAGCAAGCAGTTTCAGACACTACAGTCCACAGAAATGAATTGTGATTTTAGTTTCCATATGCCTAAAAAAGACTTTTCACTTGGACAGGTTTCCGTAGCTCAACAATAGCTTAAATTTTAGCCCCGATTTAGTTTCTGAATTTTAACGTGACAAACGTGCTACTGTAACTTCACTCCTAACGTGCCTAGAAACGACGAAATAACTACTCCTGAGGTTGGTGGAGTGTTTCATATCGTGCTGAATTCACAAAATATTAGCTACTGCTTTGCTTCGTGAAGAAAAAATGAAGCTCTCATATATATACGGAACTTCTTGGACGCATTCTGAAAGTGTTTGCATGCATCCCTAAAGCAGTATTACCATTTGGACTTTTCATGTCCGTATTTCACATCCCTTAATTCATTAATTGCCATTCGAAATTTGTTAGTACTATGGAAGGCAATTATGTTAACAGACGGGGCATCTGTGCACATTGTATTAGGGTACCCTTTTACCCTCACGACCTACTGAATGAAAACGAAGAGGCAACATTTTTGTGACTAAGGTGAATGCGACCGTTCGGAGTGTACAAGACCTATGATTCTGTAAGGGTAATTTATAGAAACACTGAATCTGATTTATTGTTTCCGAACAGCTGCCCGTTTGACTGACGCAGCGTAGAGCAACACCAGTTTGAAGAGTCACTCATTCATTTTACAATTTATTATTCGTGAAACAACCAACGACCCTAAAAGTGACAATGTGCATAAAAATACACACATGTCTTACGACATTTCTGGAGTGAAATTTTCTAGTTCTTACTCTCCTCTGCGTTTGTCTCTTTTCACAGTATGAGCGCCCTTTTTGCTTTCCTCAGCAGTTGTGGTAAATTGTGGTCGCAATTCCCTCAACCCTCTCAAGACTGTTAAGTTACTTAATTAAAAATGGTGGAAATGGCTCTGAGCACTGTGGGACTTAACATCTGAGGTCATCAGTCCCCTAGAACTTAGAACTACTTAAACCTAACTAACCTAAGGACATCACACACATCCATGCCCGAGGCAGGATTCGAACCTGCGAACGTAGCGGTCGCGCGGTTCCAGACTGAAGCGCCTAGAACCGCTCGGCCACACTGCCGGCTTACTTAATTAAATTGATTTTCTTTGAATCTGGATTCACAGTTGCTAAGATTTTTTGACAGGTGGAGGGCGAGTTATAAAAATAAATAATTAAATTTAATTTATTATATGTTAATAATCTGACGCCTGCATTTTTTAAGTCTCTGGCATCGACCCGTTTTGTGTAGGTAAAAATTCCTTAATTCTTCTGACGATGAATATTCCTGATGCCTAGCAAGATGTTAAACGGTGAAGGAGGTTGGGGGGATTAACACGGCAAACTTTAAATGATGTATACGGGGGAAGATATTGAGTTGAAACTCACCCAGAATACCTTCTGTGTTAAAGCATCCACTTTGTAGCCGCGCATGTCAAAAATGTGAATGAAGTTATCAAAGGATAAAAGCTGATTCTACCAAACGAAATAACACCGCAAGCTGTGATAATCCTTTTGCATTTCTTTTATGTTTCCTTCTTCTTTAAAGGCAAAGAGAAAAGATGAAGCGGTAGCCCACCATAGAGCCTATGCCTACCGTCAGCTATTTTTGATTTTCAGTTGTTAAAAAAGAGAGGAGTTTTTCTTGTACCAGTAGGAGGAAGGAGGGATTCGCGCTCAGTTAGTGAACGAGTGAGAAGCACGCCATTTTAAGCGAGTAATTGTAGACCGCCATTATGTATTTCATATGTGCACCGTTTAGAAAATACAGTATTGTTTTATTAACAAAAAGGTCGTGTGAGTTGTTCTTTCAAATAGTACGATAATTACAAGAAATGAAACCCACCTGTGTACTTTGGAAAATTATGAAGATCCGATAAGCTCAATGGAAACACGGTCAAGACTTCGAAGGTGAACACGGTGACCAAACGTAGCATTATAAAGAAAGGTAAGCACAAATATACAGCGGAGAAAGAAACTACTTCCTCCTGCAAAATAATATGAACTAATACGAACTTATTTCCAGGCATAGCTCAGCTAATTATGCTTGTCATTCGTGCCAAAACATTAATCTCAATAATTCAATACATTTTAAAAAGCCACGCAGTTCAACATTTTATTATCATCAATTCCATTATTTTATTATATTATAAAGCAGAATAAGATAATTCACACAGTAGTAATCACAATGAAAGCAGCGTAACCACCTGCTAGTAACATCAAGCAGGAGGAGTGTATTATATTCTGGACAGAGAGAGGAGGCCGATTAAGTCTGAAACAACTTTACGTATTTACGTCGGCCAAGCAGCTATCAGAGTGCTGGGGGGCAATGGACATTTCTCATGTATAAGCGCAATGTGCATAGCTGTAAACAAAACACTGAAGCTCTTCATGAAGCACGTTTACTGTCTAACAAGTTTACTGTCTGAAATTGTTTGGAGATCCCTGTTGCCCAGGAATGTGCAAGGCGGTCATTGAGGCCAAAGTTCTTTGTCAGTCACCTGACCACTACTTCATACGTGACTGCCCAAGCGCGGCAGGTGTTCCCAGTGGACCGACAAAATAGATGCAATCTTCGTAGGCATTTTCAGTGCATCCTGTCCACAAATAACACACCTGGTAGGGGAGGATCACTGAATACAGCTTCCTAAGTTGCGACCTCTGTCAATAGGTCTATCTGTGTAAAGGTCGATTTCCACTCGACGCCAACGCTTCGTCACTGAACGAAATGTCAACGTCAAATTGTGCTGTGTTCACACTAGACACAACATCAATGTAACCTCACGTTGCTCAGCCCTGCACTGAATGGTGAAAGTGGGGTTAAGAGAAACCGCCCATCTCAGGAAAGTCGTAATCTAGTATCATCAATAAAAAACTAGCAATGGTAGCAGAATTTATTAATGGCCAAATGAAACTACAGCACGAATGTTCTTGATAAGGGGCGTACACTAAATTTTACACAGCTGCTGCAAATTAAAAAGAGATATGAAGCGTGTTATGAAAGCGATCAACATCTATCGTGTATAAAATACGTATGCATAAACACAACAAAAAAATTTTAGGAGCTGGTACATAGCATTTTTTACTTTTTTATGCAATTTCCCATTAACGTTTTGATACATTTTTTTTCAATTTTGTGCAAGAATATTGGCAGGAAAAATATCAAGTCCTTCTGCAGCTTTCTCAGTGTGTCACGAAAACACTGCAGCCAATAACATGAATATCAAGAAGACCCAAAGGCGCAAAATCCACTACTATCACAAAAGTGGATGCGGAGAGAATTGGTTATCATACAATGAAGGCTTCCACGACCGGATGTTTCAGCTGCTGAGAATTCTTCCGGGTTGTATGGCCGATAGAGATAGAAGAGTTCCATGGGCCACGGCCATACAACACGGAAGAACTGATTAACCAGATGATGTCCACGTGAAAACTTTCTTCTTGGAAAATCTGCATTTTAGCTTGTTTTGACGTTTCATTCCGTTCAGTTCACTAACTTCCAGTTGTAGCGCTGTCATTCCTTGTTCCCTTTTCACAGGAGAATACACATAAATTTACAATCAAATTCTAAACGGCTGTCAAACTTGAGTTAAAAATAAATTTTACCTATTTGAAAATGTTTGACATAGTAAGATTATTCCTGAACTGTGCTACATTTGGGAATAACATTCACACTAATTGTGGGCCACCCCTCAAACTATTTGTGATTCACAGCATCTGTCGTAAAACATCATGTCTGAATTTTATAAGACACGCTTTGCTTAATTTATGATCCAAAACTGAAAATCAGCAAGTGATCTCCGTTGAGAAACTCGTAGTATGTCCTGTGAGTTCAGTTTATTAGATTCATTGCGTAACTTCCTTTTCTTTGGGAAAGAGGACATGAATGCACGACTGTTTTAGCTCTGGCCATGTCCTTGTCCTTGTAAATAACAGGAATGATGGAGCCGATATTTAGCGCCGTCAGCTGAGCAGCTTTGCCCTACCATTTAACCTACTAACTGCTACGACGCCAGAAGATGGATGCCACAGTTCCTCAAGTCGACAATCGTACCAGTGATAAACGTTTTGCATCCGTCGGTCTTCTACAAAGCGCAGTCCCATTTTTATCGACCTAAGATAACCCTCTCGCTCACTCTAAGTTTATCACCAAAAAACTTACAGTGTTTGTTGACACTATAGATGTCATCGGTGGAATGTAATACGTCGTTATTAATTAGCTGCTACCCGCCCATCATTAATCAGTTATAATTAACGACATGATAAGATGACTTCAAAGCAGAGAATTACAAGAACAGAACGCGCTCAAGTTTGTTCGGATGAAAACAAAATAGCAAGAATGTCCTACTAGCAGCTGATAACCCGTGCTTCAGTAACATGTGACTATTGGCTACGTACATTTCTAAAGTGTGCGTGTCGGGAGAATTTTTTTAACAAAGAAGCGACAGGGCAGAAATTATTACAACACGAAGAATAAAAACACAAACATAAATGTAAATTCCATGTCACTACGTTGGTTTTCACTGGCTAGTGTTTACGTTCTACTTAGGTTTGCTGCTAGATGATTAAACCAACTTGACAGTGTTTCAGCGGCCTACTTGACTGTGCCGGGAGAACAGTCTCATCTTTTCAGACGTGACGATCTTGCTCAGTTTCGCTGTGAGTGGTGATACACAACAGCAACATTAGTTCGCTAGTTTAAACACCAAAAATACGTCACTATTGGATATGGTAACACTTTGCACGTCGCATGGAAGATCTTTATAATATTGAAAAAAATATGCGTTCAACAAAGATATGTAATGTGAATCTGAGAAACACTATGCTCAGAATTATTACTAAGGACAATTTCCTTGTGTTCCGAGCCAACGAGACACTTTACACAAATTATCAACAAAATTTCGCATCTGCAAGCAGTCTTAATTGATTTATTCTGCTAATACATATATCAGCTATGAGCCTTGCATTTTAACTTCAGAGTAAGTATGAGAAATTACTGTGCACATTTCCGGATGTTATCTTTTAACTCTGACAGCGAGAACATGCATCAGCCACACATTTTAAATGATGCAAGTTTTAATGAACACTGAAAAACCTAAAACGTGCGCCGGTCTCTTACAAAGCTGCATTACCTTCAATTACTCTACGTGCTCAACACAGATATTTCGTAGTAGATTAACCTAGTGACATTATGATGTCTGTTTTCGGAGAAAAAGAGAGAGAAAGACTGAATCTATCCAGGCAGAAATCTTATTTCCATAGTAATGAGATCTACCTCAAGTATTTCCACACCTTCCTAGACAATTGAGTTCCAGAATGCAAAAGATAATATGTAGAAGTTATTGTAATCATGAACGATAGCCGTAGTGTATTTAGCAATAGTGTATTTGATTGTCTTGTAAAAGACGAGTAAACCAGTGAATTTTTAATACGCACTGCTAGTGCATGCGTGTGTTGTTACCTCTATGTAGGCCTTGCTACGTAATCGCATCATCTAAGTTACCGGGAAGTAAAGTTTTCCATAGACGTTAGCAAAAGGCTCATAAACAATGTTGTGTAAATCTGTGTATATTGCATAGGATTTGTAATTCGATAAATCCTTGTTCGCCGTAACCACTTCATTCTAGTACTAAAATAAACAAGTGTTTCCTACGTAAAATGGGTACAACTATGTATGAGATACCAACAAAATCTGTTATAGACTTTCACTTGTGTATTCTTCATTGTCATAACAACTCGATCTTGCTAATAATTCTTTGTCTAGACCCACACAGTTTATTTGAAATCGCTCAGTTCCCTCCTCATTAGCAACATTTTTTCTCCGAGACCTATGTAAGTTTTAGGAAATGTCTTTAATCAGCATTATTGTTATTTGAATTCCAGAATGTTATAATCTTAATATGTTATCTTTTCAAAATTACAGTCTTATTATACACGTTGAACGGAGTATCTCAACAGTAAAGTTTTGTTTCGAGAAAAATCTTTACAGGCTTTAACAGGGAAGATCTTATACACTAAAACTTGAGTCCCCAAAAGTAGAACATTTCACTGAATGTTTAGTTACATGTCTTTCACACCCTACATATCAATATTTCGTAAAACCTTACCTATGTCAACCTTTAAGTAAGGTCTGTGTACCGTCCTACAGTCAGTCATGTTTAGAGTTTACTTAAAAATGTTTTGCAAAGTCAGTCTCAGTTCAGACAGTAATGATTAGTGTTCTGCGCAGTCGGTCTGCTTCTGTGAAAGTGATTTCTTTTATGATATCGAATAAATCTGGAATATCAATGAAAAGCAAGATCTGTAAGTTCATTTACATAAGAGTCAGATTATTAATATTTTAATAAACATACTGAAGAACTCGGACCTTTAAAAACACTGTTAACTGCAACAGTAAGAGCAACAAGTTAACATCAAGGAGATCTCCTTAGGATTTTGCTACTTGCCTCTTTAGTAAAGTAACTAGATGGGCTAATACGTACCTAAATTTTCGTGGGCACTTGGTGAAGGAGAGGAAAAAGTATTTTACCACCTCGCTATACTGACAGGTAATTATTAGTCTTCCGTCTTGCGTAAAAGCAAATTATCTTTCACACGACCAGAGTCGCAATCTTAGATGGTGTACCACTTATTACATGCTTCATAAGGATTCGGCTTAATTCCAAGGAAACGCTCCCGGCATTAGGAAGGAAAGAAGACAGGCCTCAAGGCGAGGTTCCACTGACGGCGCAGTCACTAGAGAAAGGGCACATGCTCGAGTGGACAAGGATGGTGAAGTATACCGCTTGCGTCCTTTTCGCAGGAACATTAAGTAAATAACGGAAAGCAAGAGAAAACTATCTACGCGATCGGACGATAACATGAGCCCGATCCTCCCGAATGCAAGTCCCGTGTCTTAACAAAAGCGTGACCTCGTTCACTGTCATTTTTTGTTGTAGAGCTCATCACTGGACTGCATGCGTAAAACCTTGCGGATCTAGAACCGGGTACGAACCCGAAAGTTCATTGATTTCTCTGTTGGACGGTTGGGTAGATTAGGCACGGGAATCCCGATTATGCTGTCAAACTAGAGTAGGCCGAGTGGCGACGGAGTGTGTCATTGTCCACTTCACCTTTCAGTTCTTCAGTCATACACAATAATAACACATACACACCCTCACAATAGTGTAAAAATATAACTCTTCTGACGAATCTACGCCGCTGAGCAATAAACGACCAATAAGCTCACCAGACCAAATATTTAACAATGAAATTCACCAAACAAGCCGTGTAATTGAGAAGTTATTTTATTTTCGCTACCAGTTTCGGCATTTCATTACGCCACCTTCAGGCCCCATATGCACCTCTAAAAAATAACGGATATTGGCATACAGGGGCCACTGTTTCTGGATGCCGTGAGTTCTCAAGTGCTTCCTTCGAAGACTCACTGCAAGGAACCACTTGAGAATTCACAACATCCAGAAACATGTGGTCTCAGTATGTCAATATCGATTATTTTTGAAAGGTGCACGTGGCGACTGAAGATGGCATAATGAACTGCCGAAGCTGGCAGCGAAAATAAAGTAAAATAACTTCTCAATTGCACGGCTGTTTGGCGAATTTCATTGTGAAATATTTGACCAGTCGCTATCCCATGTCCACCGTGGATCAACAGAGACCAAATATTAGTCGTCGCCCCCTTAAAGGAAGCATACAGGTAGCATTGAAGCGCTATAGATGCCGTAGAACTGGTACTCGCGATCACATGATCCTCCAGTGTTGACGTAGCAGCAGTGCCAGTCAGTTGTATGGAATCAGTTCAGTAAAGCGTCTGGACATGGAGACGGGACACACTGGCAGAATGGAGGTATTGAGTTTGTACGTGCCTATGACCACACCGTGAATGAAGTTACCCTATTTACTGGGACTGCGCAACGGGTTTGCAAGGCATAGTGCACCGCTTGCAGCTATGTAGCACGGCATAACAACAGTGATCGTAAAGGGTTCTAACCAACAGGAACCGATGACAAGTCCAACGCTTCGTGAAAACGACAGTCAGTTTCAAATCCGACAGGAATTGCTGCTGTCTCTGAATAGCACCCCATCTCAACCGATTTCTGTGCGAATATTGCGAAAGGAACTGAAAGCAGCGGCATCTGAAGGCGGGTACCTGGCGAAAGGCCACTGCTCACAGTCACAAAATTACTGGACTGTAACCGACTGGAGGTACACTGCCCTCCATAAGTTTGGAAACACCCTGTTTCGTATTACAACGGAGCAAGATGGAAGTGATCTGTGTGAGTTATTGGTTAGAATACGGAAAAGCAAGCTCAAATAACGGTTAATAATGGCACGTACAGTATTGTACACTTAATTATTGTATGTATACATACATATTGGAGTATACTAGTATTGCTCCGTTTTGTGTAAACCGACGTTACCTGTCCAAGCAGTTCTACTAAACACGCCAGGTGGCGCGAGTAGACCGCATGGCTTTGTAGAGCTACGTTGTTTACATTTCTGTTCACTTGTAGTTGCGTTTGCATAAAGGTATAACGCGCCGCGAAAGTAAATGAAAATGGCCCTAAAGTGCAAGATTCCTTATGAATCACGGGTAATGGCAATCCCTTTTCTACAAAAAGGCAATAGTGTCCGACAAGTAGCAAGACTGACTGGTTTGATGCGGCCCGCCACGAATTCCTTTTCTGTGCTAACCTCTTCATCTCAGAGTAGCACTTGCAACCTACGTCCTCAATTATTTGCTTGACGTATTCCAATCTCTGTCTTCCTCTATAGTTTTTGCCCTCTACAGCTCCCTCTAGTACCATGGAAGTCATTCCCTCATGTCTTAGAAGATGTCCCATCATCCTGTCCCTTCTCCTTATCAGTGTTTTCCACATATTCCTTTCCTCTCCGATTCTGCGTAGAACCTCCTCATTCCTTACCTTATCAGTCCACCTAATTTTCAACATTCGTCTATAGCACCACATCTCAAATGCTTCGATTCTCTTCTGTTCCGGTTTTCCACAGTCCATGTTTCACTACCATACAATGCTGTACTCCAGACGTACATCCTCAGAAACTTCTTCCTCAAATTAAGGCCGGTATTTGATATTAGTAGACTTCTCTTGGCCAGAAATGCCTTTTTTGCCATAGTGAGTCTGCTTTTGATGTCCTCCTTGCTCCGTCCGTCATTGGTTATTTTACTGCCTAGGTAGCGGAATTCCTTAACTTCATTGACTTCGTGACCATCAATCCTGATGTTAAGTTTCTCGCTGTTCTCATTTCTACTACTTCTCATTACCTTCGTCTTTCTCCGATTTACTCTCAAACCATACTGTGTACTCATTAGACTGTTCATTCCGTTCAGCAGATCATTTAATTCTTCTTCACTTTCACTCAGGATAGCAATGTCATCAGCGAATCGTATCATTGATATCCTTTCATCTTGTATTTTAATTCCACTCCTGAACCTTTCTTTTATTTCCATCATTGCTTCCTCGATTTACAGATTGAAGAGTAGGGGCGAAAGGCTACAGCCTTGTCTTACACCCTTCTTAATACGAGCACTTCGTTCTTGATCGTCCACTCTTATTATTCCCTCTTGCTTGTTGTACATATTGTATATGTCCCGTCTCTCCCTATAGCTTACCCCTACTTTTTTCAGAATCTCGAACAGCTTGCATCATTTTATATTGTCGAACGCTTTTTCCAGGTCGACAAATCCCATGAAAGTGTCCTGATTTTTCTTTAGCCTTGCTTCCATTATTAGCCGTAACGTCAGAATTGCCTCTCTCGTCCCTTTACTTTTCCTAAAGCCAAACTGATCGTCACCTTGCGCATTCTCAATTTTCTTTTCCATTCTTCTGTATATTATTCTTGTAAGCAGCTTCGATGCATGAGCTGTTAAGCTGATTGTGCGATACTTCTCGCACTTGTCAGCTCTTGCCGTCTTCGGAATTGTGTGGATGATCCTTTTCCGAAAGTCAGATGGTATGTCGCCAGACTCATATATTTTACACACCAACTTGAACAGTCGTTTTGGTGCCACTTCCCCCAATGATTTTAGAAATTCTGATGGAATGTTATCTATCCCTTCTGCCTTATTTGACCGTAAGTCCTCCAAAGCTCTTTTAAATTCCGTTTCTAATACTGGATCCTCTATCTCTTCTAAATCGACTCATGTTTCTTCTTCTATCACATCAGACAAATCTTCACCCTCATAGAGGCTTTCAATGTATTCTTTCCACCTATCTGCTCTCTCCTCTGCATTTAACAGTGGAATTCCCGTTGCACTCTTAATGTTACCACCGTTGCTTTTAAGGTCACCACAGGTTGTTTTGACTGTCCTGTATGCTGAGTCTGTCCTTCCGACAATCATATCTTTTTCGATGTCTTCACATTTTTCCTGCAGCAATTTCGTCTTAGGTTCCCTGCACTTCCTATTTATTTCATTCCTCAGCGACTTGTATTTCTGTATTCCTGATTTTCCCGGAACATGTTTGTACTTCCTCCTTTCATCAATCAACTGAAGTATTTCTTCTGTTACCCATGGTTTCTTCGAAGCTACCTTCTTTGTACCTATGTTTTCCTTCCCAACTTCTGTGATGGCCCTTTTTAGAGATGTCCATTCCTCTTCAACTGTACTGCCTACTGCGCTATTCCTTATTGCTGTATCTATAGCGTTAGAGAACTTCAAACGAATCTCGTCATTGCTTAGTACTTCCGTATCCCACTTCTTTGCGTATTGATTCTTCCTGACTAATGTCTTGAACTTCAGCCTACTCTTCATCACTACTATATTGTGATCTGAGTCTATATCTGCTCCTGGATACGCCTTACAATCCAGTATCCGATTTCGGAATCTCTGTCTGACCATGATGTAATCTAATTGAAATCTTCCCGTATCTCCCGGCCTTTTCCAAGTATACCTCCTCCTCTTGTGATTCTTGAACAGGGTATTCGCTATTACTAGCTGAAACTTGTTACAGAACTCAATTAGTCTTTCTCCTCTTTCATTCCTTGTCCCAAGCCCATATTCTACTCCTTCCCCTACAACTGCATTCCAGTCGCCCATGACTATTAGATTTTCGTCCCCCTTTACATACTGCATTACCCTTTCAATATCCTCATGCACTTTCTCTATCTGTTCATCTTCAGATTGCGACGTCAGCATGTATACCTGAACTATCGTTGTCGGTGTGGGTCTGCTGTCGATTCTGATTAGAACAACCCGGTCACTGAACTGTTCACAGTAACACACCCTCTGCCCTACCTTCCTATTCATAACGAATCCTACACCTGTTATACCATTTTCTGCTGCTGTTGATATTACCCGATACTCATATGACCAGAAATCCTTGTCTTCCTTCCACTTCACTTCACTGACCCCTACTATATCTAGATTGAGCCTTTGCATTTCCCTTTTCAGATTTTCTAGTTTCCCTACCACGTTCAAGCTTCTGACATTCCACGCCCCGACTCGTAGAACGTTATCCTTTCGTTGATTATTCAATCTTTTTCTCATGGTAACCGCCCCCTTGGCAGTCGCCTCCCGGAGATCCGAATGGGGGACTATTCCGGAATCTTTTGCCAATGGAGAGATCATCATGACACTTCTTCAATTACAGGCCACACGTCCTGTGGATACACGTTACGTGTCTTTAATGCAGTGGTTTCCATTGCCTTCTGCATCCTCATGTCGTTGATCATTGCTGATTCTTCCGCCTTTAGGGGCAGTTTCCCACCCCTATTTTTTACAAGAGAGTGCCCTCAACCTCTATCCGCTCCTCCGCCCTCTTTGACAAGGCCGTTGGCAGAATGAGGCCGACTTCTTATGCCGGAAGTCTTCGGCCGCCAATGCTGATTATTTATCAAAATTTAAGCAGTGGCGTGGATCGAACCCGGGACCGAAGACGTTTTGGTTATGAATCAGAGACGCTACCCCTAGACCACGGGTCATACCAGTAAACGTAACAGATTAAAAAGTGTCCGTGAATTGGCTGCTGAACTAAACGCAACGAGGGATACACCGGCGAGTGAGTCAACAGCGAGACGACGTTTGGCAGACAAAAACCTCCGAGGTTGTGTAGCAACAAGGAAACCACTGTTGCGCCCTGTTAACAAGAAGAAAAGGCTTCAGTGGGCTAAAACACACCAACATTGGACAGCGGGGGATTTGGTTTGGTTCAAATGGCTCCGAGCAATATGGGACTTAACTTCTAAGGTCATCAGTCCCCTAGAACTTAGAACTACTTAAACCTAACCTAAGGACATCACACTCATCCGTGCCGTAGCGGTCGTGCGGTTCCAGACTGTAGAACCTAGAACCGCTCGGCCACCCCGGGTGGCACGGGGATTGGGAAAGAGTCTTATTCACTGATGAATCCAAGTTCGAAATATTTGGAAGCAAACGCCGTCAATTTGTACGCCGTTTACCCCATGAACGCTTGAATCCTCAGTGCGTAATTCCAACTGGAGGGGGTTCTGTGATGGTATGGGGATCCTCTGGAGGCAATAAAGTCGGAGATTTGATGAAAATAGATCGGAAAATTAAACAAAAGGCTTATCATGGCATTCTCCAGCGACATGCTAAGACATCTGGTTTGCGTCTCATTGGGAAAGGGTTTGTCTTGCAGCAAGACAACGACCCGAAACATACGTCTCGCTTGTGTCAGAACTCTGTGAATTCTCTAGAAGTTCGTAAAATATTGAAAGAAAAAAAGGAATGGCCGCCCCAATCCCCTGATTGTTGCCCAATCGAGCTGCTATGGGATGAATTGGACAGGAGGACCCGAAAACGAGACATCATGAGTGGGTCACAATTGTGGGAGGTCCTGCAACAAGAATGGAGATTAATTCCAACTGAAACATTGGCAAAACTGACGCAACGTATGCCGAGAGTGTGCAAGGCAGTGATGAAAGCAAAGGGTGGCTATTTTGAGGAATCGAAAATTTAATTGTTGCATCTTCCTGTGTATTATTTGAGCTTAATAAACATTTGGAAAACAACAAAATGCATTTTTATACTGTATTTCCTTTCCATTGTCTATAATTACTAGGTGTTTCCAAACTTATTGAGTGTCGTGTATGCACTGTGGTTACGATGATGTCTCTTTCCAAATGTTGCAAGGCGTAAAGAGCACCGACTGCCCAAATGAGGGATTTGATGAGCATTGCTTGGCAGCTGTAGTTGGGGGCAGCCGGTGGTGGTGTGATTTTTGGTGCTGTTATCCGTATCACTATTTTCGCCCTTTCATGTTACCATTAATAAGAAACAAGACGTTTATCTTAACATTCCTGGTGACCGAGTGTTCCCCTTTCTTCCACATATTGATGATAAGTGAACTGTGTGTTTTCCAGTATGACAACGACTATGTTCACATGGTTACCTGCGTAACTTCCTCATTTGACGAATACTCAAGCATTCTATTGCACATTGACTGGCCCGCTTGATCCCTTAGAAATTGTCTGTGAATATTTCGAAGCGCATGCGAAAGGCAGCAATCAGTATCCACGCAGTTTGGTAGCTGTAGGGCAGACAAGCCACGGCGTGCCAAACCGCACGCTACCCGGGTGTGCGAGCAGTGAGCGATACGAGACCCCGACCGTCTCGGCGTTGCACAGTGCTTCTCGGAAGTACTCGATACAGCGAGACATTTCATTTAGTATTGCGGTGTAGCATTTTTCAGTCGTCCCAACTCTCTTCAGTTCGGCTATGTCTATTAGTATGGCGGGAAAGTACTCGTATTTGTCGCTGATGGTATTTGTTACAGTCAGTGCTGGTTGGCGGCGTCTTCTATTGCTCTACCTTCCCTGATGCCGAATTGATGGGGCATTAGGCCGAGGAGGTGCCTGTGTGATTGTCGGCGCTTGCACAAGAGTCTTTCCTGTACCTTGGGTAGAGTGTTTAAAAGGCAGACAAGACGGTACGTTTTGGGGTCTGTTGGCTCTTTGTCTTTTGAATTCCTGATTATTATTACATTAGCAGTTTTCCAGAGGTTTGAAATTCTGTCTGTTATTGGTGCCTCGTTGAACATCATCGTAAGAAAAGGCATTATCTGTGTCACTGTGTGTTTTAATGTCTCTGAAAGTATTTTGCCTGGACCAGGTGCTCTTGACAACCTGTGGTAGCCTTCCTTCTTCACCAGGTTAAGGGAAGTGCGGCTATCAGCTTCCCTCTACAACAGCCTCTTCCCTCTACAACAGCCTCTACAACAGCAGAGGTTCCGTCCCCGCCGCAGCTACAGTGGTCCACAACCCCACGACGACTACCGCAGTCCACTTCACTCCTCCGCCGCCCCACACCGAACCACTCCTTCAGGGTTGGTTCAAATGGCTCTAAGCACTATGGGACTTAACATCTGAGGTCATCAGTCCCCTAGACTTAGAACTACTTAAACCTAACTAACCTAAGGATATCACACACTTCCATGCCCGAGGCAGGATTCGACCCTGCGACCATAGCACCAGCATGTTTCCGAACTGAAGCTCCTAGAACCGCTCGGTCACACCGGTCAGTGGCATTCAGGATTATTGTGCGGGTCGGACGTCCCCTCCCCCCCCCCCCCCCCCATCCTCACTCCTAGGGAACGCCTCACACCAGACAAGTGTAACCCCTATGTTTGTGTGGTAGAGTAATGGTGGTGTACACGTACGTGGAGAACTTGTTTACGCAGCAATCGCTGCCATAGTGTAGCTGAGGCGGAATAAGGGGAACCAGCCCGCATTCGCCGAGGCAGATGGAAAACCGCCTAAATACCATCCACAGACTGGCCGGCTCACCGGATCTCGACACAAGTCGGTCGGGGACCAGGCGCTCCCAATCCGGAAAGCGTGCGTTAGACCGCAGGGCTAACCGCGCGGGAGGAGGGTTAGTGCACCCAAGATTGTCAAGAAAACAACAAAGGGTTGCTTGCTGAACACCCTGGGCGGTGACGATGGAGTAAGAGGTGTGATGGCATACGCAGATCACCTGCTCGTACTGGCGTCAGCCAACTCGAGAGGAACATTAGAGACAAAAGGTACGCAACTGCTTCAGAAAATGAACAACTAGTGCAAAGAAAATAACTTAAAAATAGCACCCAACGAAACTGTATATTTACTGCTCAGAGGGACCCAATTCTAAAATTAGACAATACTAGCAAACAGAGGAAGCAAGCCACACGTTATCTAGAACTGCATCTTGACGAAAAAGACTTTCAACTACCATATCAAACTGACAGTTCAAAAATCCTCCAAAACTATGCACAAACTAACAAGACTCCACACAACTCAGTACGAATTACCTATTAAGACGATAAGGACCCACCACATTGCGAAATTTGAATCCATCGCATGCTTCACAGCAAGTGCTTAGGTTAACAGAGTGAATGAATATAAAGACTAACGCGACAATTGCAAGACGAGGTCAGCGTAGTGTACTCCTGAGAATGAGCGAAGCCTTCAACACCACATCACTAGAGGCACTTCGCGTTGTAATGGAGACCTGCCCCATAGACATAGAGCTGCACTTTACAGACCTAAGAGGAACATGCTCGATACAGTCATCGAAATTACAGGAACCAACACTATAAACAGAACACAAATAAAACAATGGCGGACTGAAACGCGGCAGAGAGAGTGGGAGGCTTCCGACAAGTGTCGCCGAGTACGCACTTTATTTCCTGACGTACGCGAAAGATTACAACTAAAACATGTGGACCCAAGCCGGGGGATGGCTCATTTCCTGACAGGCCACGGGCCGTATCCGATTCACTTAAACCGCATGCGACTGACTAACAATGGAATATGCATTTGCGGAGAAACTGGGACACCAGAAGAAGTCACACTGCTATGCAACACTCTAGCACGTGTGAGACCCATACGGAACGACAATGGCATTGCCAAAATAATACGTAATCCCGATGATTGGAACACAAAAAATAGTGTAGCCGCTATTGCATCGAACACTCTGCACGAAGAATACAAGCGCCAAAACCCAAATGGAAGGAGGCGGAGACAAACACGAGCAGCACAACAAACCACCTGCGAGGACCCAAGCCTGACCGCAGATTCCGAAACCGAGGAAGGAACCAACACACTAAGTGAAGATGACTCAAAAGTGATCGTCACATAAGGGACCCAAACCAACAAAACACGTCACTTCATGCCATAAAACAGTCACAAAGCTGGCCGCGGTGGTCTCGCGGTTAAGGCGCTCAGTCCGGAACCGCGCGACTGCTATGGTCGCAGGTTCGAATCCTGCCTCGGGCATGGATGTGTGTGATGTCCTTAGGTTAGTTAGGTTTAAGTAGTTCTAAGTTCTAGGGGACTGATGACCACAGAAGTTAAGTCCCATAGTGCTCAGAGCCATTTGAACCATTTGAACAGTTACAAACAACACAACAGGCAGTAACAATTATCAAATAAACAAACACCGACACAAGAAGTGACACCTCGCACTAAGATCCTAGCAATAAAGTAACATTTGGGAGGAGAAGGCTCGAAGAACTTTTATTCCGACGCTCCACATCCCCCACGACACGTGGCATACTGTTTAAAGAATACTGCACACAATCCAGTAATGTATTATTCATCTTATTATTGTAGACCGAAGTATATTCCCTTCCCTAAGTAAAGCTACAATCAAGATATTTTATACAGCAAATGTATTTTCTGTATAAACTATGTATAAAACTAAAAATGTAATGTATTACGTTATTTAAGGAAAATTGCACTCAAGTAGCAATGAACTACATTCCGTTTCTACTAACAAAATTTATAGGTATAAGCGTATTCTTCATGTAAAGCAAAAATTCATGTATTCCATGTATCAAATGCTCAGTCAGTATATAATCTGAATAATACCAGGTATGTACGAGGGCAGTTCTATAAGAAATGGTCATAATGTTTTAGTGGCCAAAATTTCTCGCACTAAAATTTAATCTTATGATATTCTGTTAGCTTAATGTGCAACAAACACGCCGTGCTACTTTCATTGTAAGGACTCCTGGTTCCCGCCTGTGAGAGGCAGGCAAATGAAGACATGGTCAGTATCGACTACCACTGCAATGGAGGTAACACGAGAGGAACAATATGCATCTTTGAAATTCTGCTTTCATCTCAGCAAATCTTCAGCTGAGGCCTATACAATGTTACAGGAGGCCTGTGGAGAGTCTTTTCTTCCCTACACCACAGTTTGAAGGTGGTTTAAAATGTTTAAAGAGGGGAGACAATCAATTTCAAAGAACCTCTTTTACAAAGTATGTTTACTGCCTCATGACGTTTGTCGTCAACAATCAATCATAATCTGAAAACAACAATAACACTCATTAGTGTAATACTAGAAGTTGCATTATTTACACTGTCCTTTACTCAACCCCATATATTTTGCGGGGAAAATGTACCGTGGGTCGTAACTGGGTCGTATAACATCACAGCGAGATGCCTTAATTATGGTCCAAGGAACATGCAAATAACTAACTGCCGCGGTTGCACTACTGGTTAGACGGGTTCACTGCAGCTAACCGGTTATTATCTCAATGCTGGACAAATGAAACAGGAGGGTTTCTGAATTCTGTCGGAATGGTTTGAGGACCTCTCCATGGACATAACAGTGCCCACATCTACAAATAGCACTCAAGTTTCCTGGTTATCTGACCACAGTCCCCTGAGCGCCTCTGCGAGCCCACAGAGCGAGAGTTGTGGGTGACAGTTGAGTAGCTATGCATCACGTTTTCGATGTTTCGTGGAGCCCCTCCAGCGACTTGTCGTCGCTGTCATGACGCTACAATCTAGCTGTCTCTAATTCATTTGTTTGTGAGCGTAAATATATCTGTGATGTAAACAGAACCATGTGCATTCACATGTACTGGAAGATACTGGTATTGCTAGTTTTTAACTCTTCTCTATAAAACTGTATTCAAGAGGGAATTAATTTGACAAGCCAAGCAACTATAATTTGCAGTGTGTAATACATACGAACAGCCTGTGCTCATCGAAAATGCGTGAAACGGATTCATTGAGATTGTTAATGAGTTTCTGAGACTGGGGCACCGACCGTAATGTGATTCCCCACCACTCCAGAGATAAACTGAAAATCCTCCGGTCAGGATTTGAAGCATGGCCCATGTGAAAATCCTTGGAATTTGTGGTATGGTTTTACGGGACCAAACTGCTGAAGTTATCGGTCCCTAAGCTTATGCACTACTTAATCTAATTTAAACTAACTTACACTAAGCACAATACACACACCCATGCCCGAGGGAGGACTCGAACCTCCGACGGGAGGAGCCGCTCGGACCGTGACAAGACGCCTCAGACCGCGCGGCGAAAATCCTTAACAGTATTAAGACTGCAATTAGAAGAAGCAAGTAAAATATCGAGGATTGTGGCTTCCTTGACAGACGACTCTTTACAAGGGCGCGAACAACAAACGATGGCTAAAATACTCTACTGTGCATCATGGAGTACCTAGTTAAGGAAACACCAAATCGCCAAGAACATATTAAATACTGATCTAATGAACTTTAAGAGATGCCTCTCTCTCAGAGTTACAATCTCTCTTATTCGAAAATATCTACTTAACAGTATAATTTCTGTATGTATTCATTTTATTAATTTATCTGTTTTTGCATTTGCTCCCTCGTACACGTGCCCTATGTTATCATGCAGAAACATATCAACATACTAATCATGTTTATACTGACACAAGTAAATAAATAGAAGAGTTTCGCACCGACCTCCATGTCTATGCACGTGGAACTGTGAGTGTTCAGAATAACGGATGTGTGACCTTGTGTTATTTCAGTATGTATTTATTTATTCCTACAAGATAACAACAGACCACACAGGATTCGTCCCAACGACGAATGGCTTAAGTTTCAAACTATTCAGGATATGAATTCGCCACCACAATTTCTCGACCTTAATGCCACACGTAATGTTTGGGTCGTTCCTCGATAACTTGTTGCAGCTCGCATTCTCCCTCCTACACTTATCCCTACTGAGAAAAACTTTGGAAGAAGAATGCCATTCACATCAGACAGAGACATTAACAAAACCACTGAGCACTTCATGTGTTGTATTGCTATTTGAAGAAATAACACTCATTACTGACTTTATTCGTACTATACGAAATTGCCAAGTTCCTTTTATCTATTGCAAGTACTAACAGCATTTTAATACTCGAAACATATTCTATATTGCGACGTAATCACGTTGTCTGGAACTTTGTTTTCATATATATATATATAGTCACGTGATTTGTATTTTGGGTAAGATTCATCAGATCGCCACCTATGTTTTTGGATGACTATTAAATCACTTCCCTTTTTTTCTAGATTTATCTTAGATACGTGTGAAAAAAAGGTGTGGACATTTTCTCAATGTACTACAAACAGCGATAATTCACAGATTATTCAACGTGATACAGGAATTACAAAACGTATCTGACAATAAAATTGCCGAAGATTTATGAAAGCAAAACCCATTTCTGTTCGATATATTTCATGGTTTTCTCAGTGTAAAAGAGCACGTGTGTATAATTGGTTAAATTATCTCTCCTTGGAATTTCGAAAGACATTGATTTGTGGCTATGGGATTGAGCACAAGAACTGTCTACTCTGTGCATATTTTCAACACAGAGCCAAGTCCAGGACTAGCAATTCTTTACTGTAATGCAGTTGTTAGTCGTCTTAGCATATTCCATCACTAAATTAAAGTTCCTTCCAAATTCCATTATTTATGCATTTACTTTTTATTTCACAATTTCAAATTATCATAATAAAGTCCTTACTCCAACTACATACAGGAATAACGCCCCTGCGCAACGGTTAGATTATCTCTTCACCTATTTCAGAGTCACAGATGTGAAAGCTACATATTACGTATGACTATACTATGTGAACCTGACATACAAACGGACAACTTTCACGTAAATATATCCATAGAATAATTGGAAACCCACAACGGAAACAGATTGGACGCCACTTCTTTTTGCTTGTATCCGTTCAGTAGGTCCAGAGCAGCCCTGCCATAGTTTCTCCGTTCGGCACGTCACGTTTTGTCAAGAGCTATGATACTCCGTTAGCAAGAGCTGTTTCAGTAAAAGGCACGCAGCACAACAAATGCAGGGAAACAATTGAGTTTTAAACGAAATTTCGGGGAGTCAATCGTTCGTTGTCTCAGTGTCTGTACTAAGACCTTCTGTCAGAGTTGCCACTTTCTACAACTGCAGCGTTTTGACTTAAGAGAAATCATGGCAAAAATCAGCGAGGGTGATATTTGGAAGAAAAGTACAGTCTGTTGTTGTCAAATATACTCGTTGGTCTGCAAACAACATGCTACGCTACGAGTACGGGCGTTGTTACATCATGCAGCTGAGTTGCAGCTGCCTTGCACAAGAAATCTGAACCCGCTAAAAAATGCTTTGGTACCCACGTAAGTCCTCAAATATACGCGATCTCATTATAATCCATGCAGAAAAATCGATGGCAGATTTTTATACTCACTCGTACTCGTAAAACAGCATTTTAGTTCACAAACTACCACATAATCACCCATGAGATGACAGTCGTATTCACTCCACTCGACGAAATATGTCAGCGATATAAGACGTAACAGTATTACATTATTGCATATGTTATCCAAATTATGTTTTACTTTGTACTAGCATTAATTTTCCAAAGTCACCAAATATTTTTTAAGAAAAACATAACATAAATTCTGCCGATGATAGAAATATAATCATGTAATTTCCAACAGATGTGCTGTACTGAATTCAATGTCTCGGCTGTATCTGTTCTACAGAGTACGAGGAAATCTTTGTGAAATTTGAGAAGAACGTACAGCACATAAAGGTAAGAGAATAAATCAGTTGATCCGTTGTTGAGACGTGTTTGGGGAAATACCCACGAAAAGCAGGTCCAAATCTTGGGCTTCAACGTACTCTTAATTTCTCGCAAACAGCTTTTAGTTTAGCTTCTATATTTATTCAAGCGACCAACTGCATAAATTTTTTTTCTGTTGACCGAGGGCCGATGCATTATCAACAGAAAGACAGGCTGACGGAGCAGATATTTAAAACTTACATGTGGGGAGATAATAATAATGAGCGTATGGCATTGGTGGCCGGGAGACCCCTCGAGGGGTGGTTCGGCCGCCGCTCCACAAGTTCTTTAACGCCACTACGGCGACTTGCGAGTGAATGAGGTTGAAATGATGATGAAAGACACACAACACGCAGTCATCAGGAGGCAGAGAAAATCCCTAACTCCACGGAGAAACGAACCCGGGACCCCGTGTGCAGGAAGCGAGAACGCTACCGCAAGACCACGAGCCGCGGGCTGTGGGGAGATGGAACTTTCGTATGAACATCTACAGAAATCGGCAACTTCGCGGAAATTAGAAATGCACGATTCGAGTAGATGCTCGCTTATATGAATGGCTCCTATCAGCGGAAATTACAAGTACGTCGCACATGACATTTCGACAGAGTGAAAGCCTCTTGTTACACGGAAATTAAAAACTGTCTAAAGCTGGAGCTATTCCGCAGCAAGCTCTGATTCTACGAGTATTGGCTAACATGTTCCCACTCAATCCTTCTCAAGCTTTATAGTTCAAAAGAGCCGATAACAGTTTAAATTAAAAACTGACATACACAGTACGTAGCGGGTAAAGTGCAAATACTTTTACTTGTGGTACCTTGATATGTACGCACATCATTGCATTCGTTGTATTTTCTCTGAGTCGAACAATCTTGTCAGAAACACGTCACAAACATTACGACCTGATGTTTTTTGCAGAGTCAGTTCAGACTAACCGTTTTGCGTCCACATGTCCGCACTTAAAAATATGATCTTCTGCCCAAGGGGAAAATAAGCATTAATGGCTTGTTCTTGTCACATGCACTTGGAGATTCTATCCAACCCAAAAACAAATGATATGTGGTAACTATAATTATTAGTCTGAAAATAATGTAAGTACTGACGTAATGTTGTTCAGTACACTGCCCTCAGTCATAAATACAAATATCTGCACTTATACCGTTACACTCCGTATATATACACAGGGAGGTTTGAAAAGCTTGTAGAGGTCTGTTGGGGAGGCTGTGATGCGAAGTAACGGTTCATAAAAATATTCGATACGTTGTACCGTTTCTGAGTTATTTGACGCTAAAGTTAGCCAATCAGGTCGATGCGTGGGCAAATTAAGCAGTCTTCCAGAGACAGTCTCGCCAAACCTGTTCCTTTGGTTTCCTCAGACTGAACAAACGTAGATTTGCACGCCTGGCTTAAAGTTATTACTTCGAAAAACGCACATTTTAACTGATAATGAGCATTTTAACAAGTGGTAATGCACGGATCTACAGATGTCTGTGCATTACCGCATTTTAGCGTGTGTAAGCGATTGAATCTGCGGGCCCAACTACCTGATGAGCTAATATCAGTGATAAGCAACTCGGAAACGGCGTGGCGTATCGATTTTTTCTTAGCAGTTATTCGGCAGAAACAGTCTGAAAAGTACGCAAGGGTGTTGCAGAGGAGATGTACTGAGGAAAATCTGTTAAGAAAAAAATTCGATACGTCACGCCGTTTCCGACTTGTTTGGCATTGATGTTAGCCCATCAGGTATTGGGATCGTATATTCAAGCACTTGGACGCGCTAAAATGCGGTAACGCATAGACATATGTGTGTCCGTGAGTTACCACTTGTTCAGATGCTCATTACCAATTAAAACGTGCGTTTTTCGAAGTAACAACTTTAATCTAGGCGAGAAAAATCGGATCGAAATAAACCGCGTTTCCAGGTGTACTAATATATATATATATATATACGAGCACACAAAAGGGCTGCAACACAACGTGCCATGGTGCCATGGTCTCGACTAATGTCTGAAGTAGTCCTAAAGGGAATTGACTCCATGAATCCTGCAGGGCTATCCATCAATCCATAAAAATACGTCGGGGTTGAGATCTCTTCTGAAAAGCACGTTGCAAGGCATCTCAGTTATGCTCAATAAGGCCAGCGGAAGTGTTTAAACTCAGAAGAGCGCTCATGGAGCCACTCTGTAGCAATTCTGGACGTGTGGGGTGTCGCATTGTCCTGCTGGAATTACCCAAGTCCATCGGAATGCGCAATGGACATGAATGGAAGCAGGTAATCAGACAAGATGCTTACGTACGTGTCACCTGTCAGAGACGTATCAGAGGTATCAGGGGTCCCATGTCACTCGAACTGCACACGCCACACACCATTACAGAGCCTCTACCAGAGTGACCAGTCCTCTGCTGTCATGCAGGGCCCATTGAGTCATGAGATTGCGTCCATACCCGTACACGTCCATCAACTCGATACAATCTGAGAGTCGTCCGATTAGGCATCATGTTTCCAGGCATCAACAGTCCAATGTCGGTGTTGATGGGCCCAGGTGAGGCGAAAAGCTTTGTGTGATGCAGTCATTAAGGCTACACGAGTGGGCCTTCAGCTCCGAAAGCCCATATCTATGATGTTTCGTTGACTGGTTAGCACGCTGACACTTGTTGATTGAAATCTGCAGCAATTTGCTGAAGGATTGCACTTCTGTCACGTTGAAGGATTCTCTTCAGTCGTCGTTGGTCCCGTTTTCGCAGGATCTTTCTACGACAGCAGCGATGTCGGGGATTTGATGTTTTACCGGATTCCTGAATTTCACGATACACTCATGAAATGGTCGTACGGGAAAATCCCCACTTCACCACTACCTCGGAAATGCTGTGTCCCATCGTTCGTGCGCTGACTATGACACCACGTTCAAACTCACTTAAATCGTGATAACCTGCCATTGTAGCAGCAGTAACCGATCTAGCAACTGCGCCAGACACTTGTCTTATATACGAGTTACCGACCGCAGCGCCGTATTCTGCCTGTTTACATATCTCTGTATTTGAATATGCATGCCTATACCAGTTTCTTTGATGCTTCAATGTATATATTGGAAAAAAAAATTAGTGCACCTGGAAAGACGAGGTCGATCTCGATCCGATGACGCCATATGCCAGCTGGGGGATCACAGATCTACTGAAAATGGTTTCAACGTCGTCCGCCAACAGATAGGGTAGTGGCATAGCTATCAACGCTCCATCTCAGTCTACCCTTTAATGTGGAATGCTCACAGCCAGAAGGCTCGGCATGGTGCAAACGTGTGAAGAAAGCAGCCAACCATGCCACGGAGAGGCACTTGTGCTTCCTACAGCCAACTGAGCGAATTTGAAAGGGTTCAAATTGTGGCTTTCTGAGTGAAGGGATTTTCCTTCCGTATAATTGCCCAACAAGTTCGACGTGGTGCGCCAGCTGTCCAACAATGCTGGTATCAGTGGTCACGCGAACGTTCTCACACTCGAAGACAAGATTCTGGATGTCCACGAAGACGCCCTACAGGATCGTCGTATTTGTGGGGCGGCAGTGGCAGGTCGTACGGCTACCATACGACAGATAGAGGGCCTGTGAGCCAGACGTGTCAACACAATCTGTTGCTAACCAGTTATTAGCAGTGGGTCCATGGTGGTGTACACACATGTCTAGCCCGTCTTCTATTTTCACCACAACATCGACGTGCACAGCTAGACTGGTGTCATCAGGGCATCACATGGGAGATGGAATGGCACCCGTGGTCTTCAGCGGTGAAAGCGGATTCTGCCTGCACGCAAGTGATGGTCATCTGCATGTACGACTTAGGCCTGGTTACTGCCATCTCGCAGAGTGCAAAGACACAGCCTGGGGTGTGATAAACTACAACTCTCATAAACCATTGGTGTTTTGGGAGGGGAAGCTAGCCAGCGCTCAGAATGTGCAGATTGTTGTTAGAACCATTATTTTGCCCTTCTTGCAAAAGGAGGGTGATGTGTTTTTCCAACAGGATAATGGTCGCCCATACACTGCCCGTGAAACTCGACGTGCTCTGCAAGACGTACACCAACTTCTCTGAGCAGCACACTCTCCTGACTTGTCTTCAATCGAGTACGTGTGGGATATGATGGGGCCGGCCTCTGTGACCGAGTGGTTCTAGGCGCTTCAGTCTGGAACCGCGCTGGGCGTGGATGTGTGTGATGTCCTTGGGTTAGTTAGGTTTAAGTAGTTCTAAGTCTAGAGGACTGTTGATCTCAGATGTTAAGTCCAATAGTGCTCAGAGCCATTTGACCCGTTTTTGATATGATGGGACGAGAAGCAAGTCGTGTGACTCATCAGCCAACAACTCTAAGAAGTCGTTCGAGCAGGGGTGTCATAACGTATCCCAACAGAGCATTCGCCTGCTGTACGATCGATTGGATGTGAATGTCAGCGTCTACATTGCCGCTCGTGGAGGCTACACCAAGTACTAATATGGGTGTTTCAGCGTGATTCGAAACCTGGTACCTTGCACTATTGATTTGTAAATGCAATCACTTCATGTACTTCACAAGCTCTTGAGTAAATTGGAAACCTCTAAAAGGATATACTAATCATCTTCTTGCCACTCAGAGGAGGAGATCGCTGTTTAGGTGCAAAATATTTGAAACAATTATGTGGTTATCAGCATACGTCATTACAAAATTGGAATAACATTATAGTTCATAAATGAAGCAGAAAATGGGCACATTGAACATGAACTTCGTACAAAGCTCGACAGTACAAGCTGCATGACTTAACATCATGCCCCTGTTTGTGTAAATACTCAGGTAGGTACACTGTTTTACTACAACTTTATAAACATCGTACACACACAATAAAATGGTATAGATGCGGTTTGTTCCCCATTTTTGTGCTTGATTTATTTATTTATTTTGCATACTGTGTAATTTGTCGTGCCCTCGTTTAAGCATTCTGGTATTTTCTAATATCGCAACAGATTACTTGATAGATGTACATACTTATCACGCAAAAGTTAATAGCAACGCAATGGGTGTATTTCAATACTTGAGAACACTGCAGTCGAATAGTAAAAAGTGGAAAGTGGAAGAGTAGAATTTAAGAAGGGAATACGTATAATTTGTCTAAGACTTAGAGTGAAAAAAAGACTCCAAATGGCAGGATGCGGAAATACAATAGGAAATAAAGGCACAGCTAAAATTGTATCAAAAATAAAGGCATTAATTTATTTTTGATGTTGTGGGGCAGTTTATTTCATAGTATTTCATAGTTGAGTGCTTGCAACATTCGAGAAGGAGGAAACATAAACATTTATTTTTTTATAATGATAAGTACTTTCGTATATTTAGTCTTACATTTGGTTTAATTTCACTTTTTTGTCATGTACGTTAAGAGTACATACGTCTAAAGAACCCAAGATAAAAGCACCTGTCAATTCTTTTGCATAATATTAAATGATAAAACACACCTCAATACTTCCCTTCGCTCAAATTACAGTTAATCTTAATATTTCTCCTGTTCTTCCATACTTAATACCATTTCAAATTATTCTTTAACACAAGTACTTTTGTGTAAATTTTATTTTATTTTATTTCTTTGTGAGTGTTAATTTAATTTTAATCAGTTATATATATTATTAGGTTGTTTTACAACATGTACGTTTTCTCTTCAGCGTAACTGTGTGGTAACACACACACCACACACACACACACACACACACGCGCGCGCGCACACACACACACACACACACACACACACACAGAGTTTCGCCTTACGTTTCTTTACTGCTTAATACGTTTGTTACGTTACTATTGCCCCGTAAAAGATAACATTTACTCTGTATTTGTATCTCACTTTCTGTGTGTTCACCACTATTGTATCCTTTCTGACGACATATTCAGTTAAAGTCTGACGATGCCTTGTAAGCCGAAAACTGGTTAACAAAATAAATTAATACTGTAGAACATACACAATCAGTGCTTTTCATTTAGAATATTATTGAAAGTAACGAAATGCATCAATACATTCTGTTATATATGACTTTATAGCATACGAAACTAACTAAACTCTTCGGTTACATTTACCCTGACCTCAGTTGCATCTGTGGTGTAAGTGTTAATTTAGAGCGCTGCAGGTTTTCTACCCCAGGAAAACGGTGGCGGCTAGCCATCTTCCGTTTCGCGTAACCAGAATAGGACGGCGTCTAACTGCAAGTGACTTTCACGTGAATTGCGGTCTGCGCTTCGCGGTCAGAAGCAGGTCGCCGCTGACGTTTTTCCGTGGCCTTGCCTGGATCGCAGCATCTTTACGCGGGAAGATGTTGTATTCCACAGAAGCAGTAGGCCACGGTCCTTCCAGCAGCGTGACAGGCAGCCGAACAGAAGACATGACGCGTTTACCCCGCTCTCCGGCCGAGATCGTTGACAGAACACGGAAGCTGATGTTTTGTTTTCAGTCTTATCACTTTACTCCGACTTGTGACGCACGTTGGTGTGGCGTGATGTAAGAGGAGACGCAGCAGCGTCAAAACAATAGCGCATTACTGCTGATCTCTTCCGACTTCATTCCTCTCATTCTGCAGAGGCAGTAATGTGAAGACAATACCTGCGGATGAGCGATATTACCTTAGTCTTCACGTAACACATGAGTTGCTTATTTCTTGAAAGCTGCTTACTAGAGGATTCACACAACTGCTTAAACTGAAGACCATCCAACACTTAAAGTTACACATTTATGATGAATGAAAGCATTGTACTACAGGTATATTACCAAGAAAACGATTATGTACACACGTTGACAATCACTCAGACTACGGACCTTTTAACATTCGGAGCGTCGATTACATCAGCAGTCGTCAAATTCTTTTGCACAAGAGCCAATACTGATGTTGTGGATTGGCATTCCGGGCCGAAAATATTGATCTTATTATTAATTGGTAACGTACATCTACATCTACATCTACGTGATTACTCTGCTATTCACAATAAAGTGCCTGGCAGAGGGTTCAATAAACCACCTTCATGCTGCCTCTCTACCGTTCCACTCTCTAAGGTCGCGCGAGGAAAAACGAGCACTTAATTTTTTTCTGTGTGAGCCCTGATTTCTCTTATTTTATCGTGATGATCATTTCTCCCTCTGTACGTGGGTACCAACAGAATGTTTTCAATCTGAGGAGAAAACTGGTGATTGAAATTTCATGAGAAGATCCCGTCGCAGCGAAAGCGCTTTTGTTTTAATGATTGCCACTCCAATTCACGTATTATATCTGTGGCACTATCTCCCCTATTTCGCGATAGTCGAAAACGAGCCGCCCTTCTTTCAACTTTTTCGATGTCATCCATGAGTCCCACCTGATGCGGATCCTACGCCGCACAGCAATACTCCAGATTATGGCGGACAAGCGTGGTGTAAGCAGTCTCTTTAGTAGACCTGTTGCCCCTTCCGAGAGTTCCGCCAATGAATCGCTGTCTGTGCTTTGTTCTACCCACAACATTATCTATGTAGTCGTTCCAATTTAGGTGATTTGTAATTGTAGTCCCTAAGTGTTTACTTGAATTTCAGCCTTCAGATCTGTGTCACTTGTGGCGCAATGGAAATTTACCGGATTTCTTTTATTACTCATGTGAATAACTTCATACTTTTCTTTATTCAGGGTCAGCTGCCACTTTTCGCACCATACAGATATCTTATCTGAATCATTTTGCAGTTCGTTTTGGTCAACTGATGACTTTACAAGACGGCAAATGACAGCATCTTCTGCAAATAATCTAATGGGGCTATTCGGATTGTCTCCTATGTTGTTAATATAGATCAGTAACAATGGAGGGCCTATAACACTTCAGTTTTAGCGACAGAGGTCAACTGGCTGGCCGGCCGGAGTGGCCGAGCGGTTCTAGGCGCTACAGTCTGGAACCGAGCGGTCGCTACGGTCGCTGCTTCGAATCCTCGGGCATGGATGTGTGTGATGTCCTTAGGGTAGTTAGGTTTAAATAGTTCTAAGTTCTAGGCGACTGATAACCTCAGAAGTTAAGTGGCAAAGTGCTCAGAGCCATTTTTTTTTCAACTGGCTGTTCCACACACCGTCAACGTCAGCTGGTGGTGCTGTCTGGAGATGGCCTAAGGCTAGGGCGAAACAGGTCATTTTAATAAAACAACCGTCGCGATCAAAACGATTTTTTCGTTGATTTTATATAGATAATATGATCGCTGGTTTTCCAAACATATTACCAAAATATTTGAGTGTTGTTGTGTTGTCTGAATGAGCAAGTAATAAGTTGGTTAATAACTGTACCTATATTTAAAAACACTATGCAATATGAGACACGGTCACAAATGTTTACAAAATATTTTGACTGCCATTTTTCTTCTACTCATTGGGTTGCATTAATCTGATTTCATGTTCAGTGCTATAAATATGTACCGCATTTGAAGATGACTGCCTCTCTAATGTACATTCACGAGTTTCTGTTACTTACGTGTAAAAATCCACGGAACACCATTGCTTCTGACCGGTACGAGTCCCGCATTCACGCCAGTTATCAGTACTGGATGACAATAAAACATTCCCCCTCTCACATTGTCTAATACGGCAGTTGCCCCGCTATCCTCTGTCCCTGCCGGCCGCTGTGGCCGAGCGGTTCTAGGCACTTCAGTCTGGAACCGTGCGACCGCTACGGTCGTAGGTTCGAATCCTGCCTCGGACATGAATGTATGTGATGTCCTTAGGTTAGTTACGTTTAAGTAGTTCTAAGTTCTAGGGGACTGATGACCTCAGATGTTAAGTCACATAGTGCTCAGAGCCATTTGAACCATTTGTCCTCTGTCCCTGAGGTAAGCAGCCAACTTTACTTAGCTCACGGCCAAATTCATCAGCGTCAATTAAAATTAAACATATATTAAAACATTACTGTTTTTGTAAGTATTTTTGTTTTTTTCTGAGCAGGAAAATTGTACCCCTAAGAAATTCTTGACGTTATTTGGCGTTTTTGGATTCGTCTCTGAACTGATAGATGCATGTTATTATAAAATACAGCTGAGAACCGTGGGCAACACGAATACTTCATTCGCGTCACATGCGGCCCGCCGGCCACATTTTGACGCTCGCTGGACTACACTGTGACATTCTGCACTGGATACAAACGTAGTCAGAATAAGAAAGCTGAGAAGGAGCAGCAGTAATGGCATACCAGCTGAAGAAAAATTCTTACAGTACTGCTAGCTCTAGGTTAAATTTTGCAGTGAACTGCTGCCAACAGAATTATGTCATCGCTGTTGCTATCAGTTATGTCGACGAAAGCATCTTCTCCGTCAGCAAACCCCTACAATGCTGGATTACCGACTCCAAAATCCAACTTTACCAACATTCTCAACAATTATTCTTCAGTGAAACCAGTCATTTGTTGACTATTACAATTTCGCACAGTCCCACAGTCTGATGGCACCGGACACATTTCAGTTACAACCGTTTATGCTCGTATTACACAGGGGTGAACCAAAAGTCACTGCCCGTCGTAACCCATTGATAACGTAAGGTAGCCTTGTTTGCTTAAAATAATTAGAGATATAAACACTAAAGTGCGCTGCTGTATTTTCTTTCCAGATAATTATTGATACAAACGCCAGAGTGCACTGCTATTACGTCAAACATCTCTGACATTTTTCATTTTTTATTCTAATCTGTAATGAATATTTTTTTATAAGGAGGAATAAGCGTTTGCTTTAAAAACGTGGTTCAAAAGTGGTTACAATTTAATAATAAATGAGAGGAAAATAATGTCATCACTGTTAAACCTACGAGTAAGACTGCCTACAATTTACTGAAACTTTAGGGAAAAGTCTATCTGCAGCGGACTGCCACAGGTCAAATAGGCCATCAACAGATAAGTGATGAAACTAAGTTTAAAGTTTTACAAGCGGCTATTCAGAGCACTAAAATATCTACTCGTAGGCTATCTGTCGGAAAGGATATTTTTAGAACTTCTGTGCGGAGAATTTTACACAAGGCCAAATTCAAACATAACATACTGCATCTCATACATGGGTTATAGGAAGACGATCGTGATTGTAGACTTAAATTTTGCGAGACAAGTTAAATGAATAAAAAGAAGATATAAATGAGTTTTTTCTAAGATAATTTGGAGTGATGAGACAACTCAAATTATCAGGCACTGTCAACAGACACAATTTTACCTACTGGTAAGCAGAGAACCATACAATTATTTTTGAAAGACGTTTAAATCAAAGTGGGGTGACTGTTTGGAGTGGTATCTCATGTCGTGATGTTCAAAATGGCTCAAATGGCACTGAGCACTATGGGACTTAACATCTATGGTCATCAGTCCCCTAGAACTTAGAACTACTTAAACCTATCTAACATAAGGACATCACAAAACACCCAGTCATCACGAGGCAGAGAAAATTTCTGACCCTGCCGGGAATCGAACCCGGGAACCCGGGCGCGAGAAGCGAGAACGCTACCGCACAACCACGAGCTGCGGACTGTCGTGATGTAATAGGGCCTTGGATGTTTGATGGAACAGTAACTGGAGAGGAAATATTGACTTCTTACACGATTCTGGGACTACAAATAAGCCGCGATGACTTCAACTCTCTTTATTTCAATTACGAGGAGTGTGCAATAAGTAATGCAGTACATTTCTTACGAAAGCAGGTTGGTTTTATTTAGGGTTCGAATACACCATTTTATTCCCCACTCTTTTGACTAAAAAATCCAATTTTCCAACATAATCTTCGTTCAATGCGGCGGCCTTAAAACACGTTACTGCGAGGGCCTGCATGCCCGCTTGGTGTCACTCCACTGGTCGACGTTGGAGCTAACGTCTTTCTGTATCAATAACCTACCCTTCATCCACGTACTGCTTCCCGCAGAGTTCTTTCTTCATTGGACCAAACAGATGAAGTCGAAGGATGCGAGATACAGGCTGTAGGGTGAATGAGGAAAGATAGTCCAGTGAAGTTTTGCGAGCTTGTCTCGGATGCGCAGACTTGCGTGAGGTCTTGCGTAATGTGGAAGGATTGGACTATCAAGATATGCTTTTCAGTTCCTTACTTTACTGGTGTTCTCAGTCTCTTGTTTATTTCCTTACTTTACTGGCGGTCTCAGTCTCTTGTTTATTTCCGGTGGGAGAGTGTTGAAGAGCTTTACACTAAAGTTGGCACCCCTGTCTGAACATTAAAAAGAAAGGCAAGATCTACGTGAATAGTACACTGCCCTGCAAAACTTAAGGACGGGCGGAAATGAATCAAGGCGCGGGAGCATGTTGCCAGAGGTCTCCCCGTCGAGCACAGAAGCTGGGCGTCACATGACGTGAGGTCAGCGTGATCATAGCGCAAAGTGGGACTGTCCCCGCCTCACGAGGCAGCTGGAGAAACAGGAAAAGGCAGTGTGTGTCAGTCTGTGAGGAATTACGGTGCGCTGCCCTGGGGTCCTTCACTAGAACATGACCCAGAGACAACATTTGGATGACTTCTCAGGGGGAAGAATCATCGGGCAACTGGAAGACGGACGCAAATTGTTATTGCTCAAAACACTGTTCCACGTTCGTGTGGAGCGATCCGAACCAAAGGCGCTGCAGGAGAAAAGGTGGTCGACAGTGTCAACTACAGCAGCAAACGACAGCTACAGTGTGCAACAGGGAAGCCAGGGCCCACGTCAAACAGCAAGTGAAAGTGCAACCAAATTTCACAGCACGCGACGCACACAATCTCGCGCTCCACAGTGCTACGGCGAGAGCACGGGGGTGATCTCTTCGGCCGACGACGCGTACGTTACGTTCTGTTGATACCCTCGCATCGTCGGTACCGTTTGCGGTGGAGCTGAGAACATAGGGACTGGACCAACGAAGAGTGGGATAGAGTGTTCTTCTCGAATGGGAACAGATTCAGTCTAATTAATAATTCTGGACTTATCCCCTCACGGCGAGAGATCGGAACACGTAATTCACCCAGAAACATTGTCGAACATGATCTTTTGTGGTCCAGATATTAAGGTGTGGGAAGGCTTACAGACCTCCAAATCTTTGAAAGCGCTACACTTAAAAGTCATTATTATTGCGACACTCTACTGTCCTGCGTGTGTCTTTTCAGGGGTCCATTACGCGTCAACGACCAGCAATCGTCAACCGCGCTGGTGGGACAATGGAACGCTGTACCTCAAGAACTTCTTACCATCACTGTGGCCAACATGGCAGCTCATCGCAGATCATGCACTGCTGTCCGTGGTGATCACACGTCCTGTTAATAATCGTGTTCCGATTTATGTGCACTACTGGCCATGCTTCACCACGAAGATGACGTGCTACAGACGCGAAATTTAACCGACAGGAAGAAGATGCTGTGGTATACAAACGATTAGCTTTTCAGAGCATTCACAGAAGGTTGCGCCGGTGGCGACACCTCCAACGTGCTGACACGAGGAAAGTTTCCAACCGATTTCTCATACACAGACCGGCGTTGCCTGGTAAAACGTTGTTTTGATGCCGCGTGTGAGGAGGAGAAATGCGTACCATCACGTTTCCGACTTTGATAAAGGTCGGATTGTAGCCCATCGCGATTGCGGTTTATCGTATCGCGACATTGCTGCTCGCGTTGGTCTAGATCCTATGACTGTTAGCAGAATACGGAAGCGGTGGGTTACAGAACGCCGTGCTGGATCCCAACGGCCTCGTATCACTAGCAGTCGAGATGACAGGCATCTTATCCGCATGGCTGTGACGGATCGTGCAGCCACGGCTCGATCCCTGAGTCAACAGATGGGGACGTTTGCAAGACAACAACCATCTGCACGAACAGTTCGACGACGTTTGCAGCAGCATGGGCTATCAGTTCGGAGACCTTGATGGCTGCGGTTACCCTTGACGCTGCATCACAGACAGGAGCGCCTGCGATGTTGTACTCAACGACGAACCTGGGTGCACCAATGGCAAAACGTCATTTTTTCGAATGTATCCAGGTTCTGTTTAGAGCATCATGATGGTCGCATCCGTGTTTGGCGACATCGCGGTAAACGCACATTGGAAGCGTGTATTTGTCATCTCCATACTGGCGTATCACCCGGCGTGATGGTATGGGGTGCCGTTGGTTACACGTCTCGGTCACCTCTTGTTCGCATTGACTGCACTTTGAACAGTGGACGTTACATTTCAGATGTGTTACGACCCGTGGCTCTACCCTTCATTCAATCCCTGCTGCCCTGGCCAGCACATTCTCCAGATCTCTCACCAATTGAAAACGTCTGGTCAATGGTGGCCGAGCAACTGGCGCGTCACAATACGCCATTCACTACTCGTGATGAACTGTGGTACCGTGTTGAAGCTGCATGGACAGCTGTGCCTGTACACGCCATCCAAGCTCTGTTTGACTCAATGCCCAGGCGTATCAGGGCCGTTATTACGGCCAGAGCTGGTTTTCTGGGTTCTGATTTCTCAAGATCTATGCACCCAAATTGCGTGAAAATCTAATCACATGTCAGTTCGAGTGTAATATATTTGTCCAATGAATACCCGTTTATCATCTGCATTTCTTCTTGGTGTAGCAGTTTTAATGGCCAGTAGTGTAATAATCAGGGGAATATCATATATCGCGGAGACGTGTACTGTCTTCGAATAAAAACATAAATTCCGTTCGTGTTATTGCGTATTTCTTTCAGTTACCTTCTGTCCTGCAGTGTAGCAGTTCTTTCTGTGTAAGACCAAACTCCGTCGAGCTGTGGTACTTGGCAGTGACACATCATGCGAAGTTACTTTCATATTTTTTACTCTGGATTTCAAGTAAAACTCATTTTAATTATTAATAATAAATACCGTTATGGAGTAAATGTACTGGAAAGTGAGCGTTTCGTTCAGACTTGACATTTCTTTAGAGGGATATGCGGTATGTATCAGTAGACTTGTTTTTGTGTTCGTTTTTGAGCGCATGCGTACATGCGATTTGGACAACGTATGTGGTAGTGTCAGTTGTAGCAAACGTCGTTGCCTGTACACAGCGTCACGTCTACCTGCCGCTAGCGTCTTAGCGAGAATTAGTGTTGAGTGTAGCTGCGATTTAACAGCAAGAACAGACCTGTGTGTGTGTGCTGAGTGACGCGCTGGTGACCTACGTTATGTCGCACGTCACGAGCAGCCTGGCGAGTTCGCCGGAACTCCTCTTTAGCGGCACTTGGAGGCTTTCTAAAGCGCCGGCGCAGCGTTCCTGCAACTCACTCAGGATCGCGGAAACGTAGAGTTCCCCATTCTTGCTCCTGAGGTACGAAAAAGAGGCTGACGTTCGTTGCTCCCTCTGCTAGTCTACACCATAGTTCACCGACGTGTTTCCTGCTTCCGCAAATTGCCGATGTTTCTCACAGGAGAGAGATATATTTTGTAATCAACACCGTCCTCCGATCGGCGTTTGCTTCTATCGAGGTATTTTAATCTTACTGCTAACATAGCAATACATAAAGATCACAGAGATTTTAATGTACAACTGTTCGTCCCCCCACCATCCTAATTTCCCTGCTAAAACGTAATGCCCTATACTAAAATGACTTTAGCATATCGTGAAATGTTTATATACCGGAAGCACTTTATTAGTTCTTTCAATTATGTTGCTGGGAACTTATGTCATTGTGTGAAGATCTTTATCGCACAGCAGCCGTGGCTATTAATTGTGTTTTGGCATAAGTGGAGCACAGCGACTAAGTATGGAATTCCAGAAGACGTGGGGAGTGAAGATCGATATGGGGATACAGTAATAACACCTTGGGTTCTGTTATTCCATCTCCAATAGATAGCCACACCTCTCATACTAATCGAAATCTTTATGACTGGACACAAAAACAACCATGAGATTAAGGAATATTGTCATAGTCTTGGGAGTTTGCAGTCGCTTCACTCTCCAGGATATCACGTTGGGTTTTTTGCTTCGCCTCTAAGAAAGACCTTCACCCAGTTTTCTCTTTCAGTTAACTGCGTCAGTCTGTACGCTGTCAGAGAAATTTGGCAGAGAAACATTCTCGCCTCCGATCATTGGAGGTGAGAATGTAAATGTAAAGCTTTCCTCAACCGGAATATTTGTTTGAACACCTCAGTGTTTTACTAGGCACGGTCTTAATGGAGGTGGTTTGCTCTCTCCTCCCTCTCGCCTCTGAACTGATGACGTCCACCAGCTTACAGGGACATCTACAGTTTAATGCGAACTTCGAACAAACCTGTAATTTAGAATTTTTCACAACTACAAATCACTGTCAGATGTTATAGAAGTAATACATGACAGAAAAAACTGGATTTACTAATGGCCGGCCGGAGTGGACGAGCGGTTCTAGGCGCTACAGTCTGGAACCGCATGACCGCTACGGTCACAGGTTCGAATCCTGCCTCGGGCATGGATGTGTGTGATGTCCTTAGGTTAGTTAGGTTTAAGTAGTTCTAAGTTCTAGGGGACTGATGACCTCAGCAGTTAAGTCCCATAGTGCTCAGAGCCATTTGAACCATTTACTAATGAATGCCACACCTCTGAATATGTAATAGGACACTTCCCACTTAGACACTGTGCCAAACGTGTTCCACGTTTCATCAGAAGCCTCATGGAAATTGACACGATTGGTATACCGAGAAAATTCTGTTACATTAAAAAATCGTGAAAAACCTTCATTTGCACGGCAAAATTTTTCTATCGCTTCTGTACATAGCATGAGAGTATTTCAGATTTATATATTTGTAAGTAGGATATGCATATCCTCGATACTGTTTCTACAGACAAAGATATCGCTCACATAGTTCAAGCAGGCAGTAACTCCTACCAAATAGTTAAAGACCTAACTCATAACAAGAAAATACGAGGGTTGCCCAAAAGTAATGCACAGCAATTTCTTTTCTCAGCCGAAAACAATGCTACGAATGCGAAACGTTACGTATGTATTACTTGAGGAGCGCCGGAATAAAAACCGATGAATCGGCATTTGCTGTTAATACAGAAAGTAACAAATAGTGATCTCTAAATGGCTCCAGAAGCTATAAAAAGAAGAAACACACCATAAAACATTTGATGTCGCGTTGTGCTGAAAATTATTTTGTGGCAGCATGTATTATTACTCCCGTATCTCTCCCCTACAGCTGAAACACGCGAATACAGCAAAATTGGATACATCGGGTTTTGTTCCGGTGCTCCTCATTTCAAGTCTCCTGAGTGAACGCGCCAGGTTTCCGTCACTTCTGACAGATAGCGTAGCTGCAGGACAGTTTCAGAATGGCGTCTGTAAGTGACGTACGTTACAAGCAACGTCCCTTCGTCGTATTTCTGACTGCAGAGAAAGAAACTGCGGGGAATATTTACAAACTCTTGTGCAAAGTCTGTGGAGCATCTGCTGTCGGCAGAAGTACAATACAGCAACAGAAGACCACTCAGATTGCCCTTACTATGTCGGAGATTAGGAACCTGCCCTCCATTTGCCTAGACGAACGAGGAAAACCTCCTGAAAATCGTGCTGGTGCTGACTTGTTTACCATACCAACGGTTCTACTTCCGGCGCGCGTGTTTACCTGTCTCGAGAAGCAACACGCCAAGTGTTAAAAAAAAAATTAATTAAAAAAAGGCTCTAAGCACTATGGGACTTAACATCTGAGGTCATCAGTGCCCTAGACTTAGAACTACTTAAACCTAACCAACCTAAGGACATCACACATATCCATGCCCGAGGCAGGATTCGAACCTGCGACCGTTGCAGGAGAGCGGTTCCAGACTGAAGCACCTAGAACCGCTCGTCCACAGCGGCCGGCTACGCGGTACCACCAAGGAATTGACGTCAGGGAGAGGACTGTAATTGGGCCCATTCAGCCTTGTGAGGTCATCTGATGAGTAACTTGACGGAGAAGTGACCACTCTCTTAGAAAACAGCAGCCGACAAGTACCGCAGCTTATCTGAAACCTACCCTAAACTAAAGGACGTTTTCATTGCAGAGAACTAAGAAGCTATGTCATATTCATTCAACCAAGGTAATCGATTTGGCGTCAAAGGCTCGTCTTGATGGTGTAGTGTAGGTTAAGCATCGTACTGGCCAAAAAATATTAAATATTTATTAAAAAGTTTTAATTAGTTTGCTACTTGCGTAATTTCTATTTACCAAAAAGAAAGGTTCTTCGCACAGCAATTATTTAATTGTTATAGAAACATATTTGCGTTATCGTCTACATAACACTCCAATTAACAAAAACTGGCCAATATACAACTCAAGGACACATTATTTAGAAGTATAAATTTACGTTTAAGATGATTAATCCTTTTATGCCTTAAACAACAATTTATTATTGAGAATCTTAATACCAGTTGCTGACACTCAGTAACAAAATAACTCGACTTCTACTGTTCAGTGTTGGTAACGCTGATTTGAGTGGACGATTAACTTCACTTCCAGCCAGTATCGTTCGGACTCATCGAATTTCTGGTGCCCTTCACTGCAGTTATCTTATAAAGATGAGCCCCGCTCTGGATCGTTCCTACCTCTTCCTTTCTCTTTAAAAGGGTTCTTAAAAGGGACTACAGGACGATACCTTTGTGTTTGTAACCAACGGCTATAGCTCAGGCAGAAAGGATGCTGTTTTTCACAAGATAAGACGTACAGCTTAGCCCTGCGGAAACGATGTGGAGGAAGATTACTACTTGCATAACTTTCACGTCAGGACATAAGCTGAGAGATAAATAAGGTCGTTTCTTTCACGCGCTATCTCCAAACAAAACACCTAAAACTACCCAGAGATGCTAAAACAGTGTAGCGGAAGAAGGTAGCGTAGGAATAGGATTTCACGCTCGTGGCCGAGGGGATCGCAGCAAAAACACTCCTTCGTTCAGTGCGACTGTGGCTTCCATAAAAATCTGCAGGGAATTCAGTAACAACTGGATTTAGAAATACAAATAGGGAGTGTGTATGCGTAGAAAAGGACTGGAAAGTAAAAATTAAACGTTATCTTAAAAATGTAAATGAAACGAAAGCGCAAGCCACACCTCCTTTTTATTAATAGGCTACGGGCTACACTCGACTGACCATCATCAACCCTCTTCTCTCTCTTGGATTCATAGTTGCAAGATACTGCTGGAACTGTATGACACGTCCGTAGAAGAAATAAATGTACTGCGATGTTAAGGTAGTGCCAAATATGTCCTGTACAAAACCATGTGCAATTTCTCTTAAAATAAAATCTTTCCAGGAGACTGTAAGGGAGGTACACCATTCAGTCTTATTGAATAAGGGGTTTATAATGATTGACAAAACAACAGAACTCTGTTATTATAATCAAAAATCATATTTACCATCCTCGAAAAAAGATGTAAATGTAACATTATGTAGCACTTGTGAGACGAAACGCATAATTAATGAAAGATATGGGATTGCAAGTATCTGTGACATTAATGTGGGTTATTTCACATTCATGGAAAAACACATACAGTTTTCTGTTATCTTGAAAAGATATATCAATTCTTTTTTGGAAACTCCTAACAGAACTCTTCTAGATGTATGACACTGTCGAACAGAAGAAAATGAAGGGTCATTTACACATTACTGGTATTTCTTTCTTTCTTTCTTGGGGCCTTTGTCCCGCGTCACGGGGGGTCAGCCGTGTTACTGTTGATTTGGCAGTGTTTGTTGCAGAGGGTAGCCGGATGCCATTTCTGCCGCCACTCCGAACCCCCTGGGATGGAATTAGTGTACCCCAGCTGTCTGCGGCTAGTGCGGCTAGTGGAAGCCATGTAATTGTGCGAACGTTTTCAAATGTCTGCGAGTTGTGTAACTCAGGTGGAACGTGGATACCAGCCCAGTATTCACCTAGTGGGACGTGCAAAACCGCCTAAAAACCACACCCAGGCCCTCGCCGGTAATCCGCTGGGAAGATTCAATCCGGGGCCGGCGCGCCTACCCGAGTCCAGGAAGCAGGGTATTATCGCTCTCGTCTACCCTGTCGGGCCTTACACATTGCTGGTGTATCCCACACAAAATTGCTACAGCCCTTTAAATTATTCAATGTGTCGTGTACTGGTATATCCCACACAAAATTGCTACAGCCCTTTAAATTCTTCAATGTGTCGTGTTGGGATTTCGACCAGTGGAAATAAGGATTTTAAGAATTTATAAATCACCCAGGTGTCACGTTGAATCAATAAAATTGATGTGCTGTAAAAGTGCCACTCGTTCCCCGAATATGTCTTCATATCCCAAACACGCATGTACGGAGTTCAATAAGTAATTCAACACATTTCTTTTCTCGGTCAGTTTCGGCCACAACAATGCTCAACTAGTTGTGGGACGTCGGAAGTTCCGATAAGTGGCGGCACTGTACAGAGCCTTCGAAATGACGTGTGTAACGGAGGTGCGTTCGAAGCAGAGAACCGCAGATATTCATAGGAGCTTTCAAAATGTCTATGGAGACGTGACAGTGAACAAAAGCACGGTGAGTCGTTGGGCGTGACGTGTGTCACCGTCGCAACGAAGTCGCTCTAACCTGTCCGATCTACTGCGTGCCGGACAGCCGCACACAGCCGTGACTCTAGCAATTTTGGAACGTGCGGACACTCTCATTCACAATCAAACACATTGCTGCTTAACTGGACGTCTCCGTCGGCAGTTCTGGCACGGTCAAGCACCAGCTGGGTACTCAAAGGTGTGTACCCGCTGGGTTCCTGGCTGCCTGACATAAGACCATGAACAGCAACAGGTTTAGCCCAATGAAGGATGCATTCCGCGGGAAGCAGTACGTGGATGATGGAGAGGTTGCTCATGCAGAAAGACGTTGGCTCAGGCATAGACCAGTAGAGTGGTATCATGCAGATATACGAGGCGTGTTTCTTAAGTAAGTACCGTTTTGAAATTAAAAAAAGACGTGCTAAGATATCTCAATAATTTTTTTTACTTGAAAGCCTGTACCTTAATCTACGCACTGACGCCATTACAGTCTGATTCTTCCTTGTTTACGTTGTGTACTGAGTGTTTAAGATGCCTCCGATAATCGTGAGTCCCGCCAATGTGAAGTACGGGCTGTTATAAGATTTCTTAATGCTAAAGGCCTAAAAGCGATCGATACTCATCGTGAGATATGTGCAGTTTACGGAGAAAACATTATGAGTGATGAAATAATAAGAAAGTGGGTGAGAGCGTGTAAAGATGGCCGCACAAATGTGCATGATAAACAACGGAGTGGGCGTCCTTCGGTCATTAATGAAACTTTGGTGCAGGAAGTGGACAATAAGGTGAGAGAAAACAGACGCTTTACGATTTCCTCCTTGCGGGATGACTTTCCTAATGATTGTCGTAGTGTTTTGCATGGCATTGTGACCGTGCACTTGAATTACCGAAAATTGTGCGCACGTTGGGTACCGAAAAGGTTGACGGATGTGCACAAAACCAAACGTTTAGATAGTGCATTGACTTTCCTTGAGCGGTACCACAACGACGGTGATGATTGCTTAAGCCAAATTGTTACGGGCGATGAAACATGGGTGGCCTACGTCACACTAGAATCAAAGCAACAGTCCACGGAAGTTGAGCAAGGGCATCGTTTTGCTGCAAGACAATGCCCGTCCGTATGTGGCGAATCAAACCAAAGATCTCATCACATCTTTTCGATGGGAAACTCTATATCATCATCCGTACAGCCCCGATCTTGCGCCCAGTGACTACCATCTGTTCCTGCACTTGAAGAAACACCTGGGCGGTCAGCGTCTTCAAGACGATGACGAAGTCAAAACAGTTGTGATGCAGTGGTTAACAAGTCACGCGGCAGACTTCTATGAGGAGGGTATTCAAAAACTGGTACAACGTTATGACACGTGCTTCAGTACTGACGGAAATTATGTAGAAAAGTAGATTAAGGTACAGGCTTTCATGTAAAAATAAAATTATTGATATACACTCCTGGAAATTGAAATAAGAACACCGTGAATTCATTGTCCCAGGAAGGGGAAACCTTATTGACACATTCCTGGGGTCAGATACATCACATGATCACACTGACAGAACCACAGGCACATAGACACAGGCAACAGAGCATGCACAATGTCGGCACTAGTACAGTGTATATCCACCTTACGCAGCAATGCAGGCTGCTATTCTCCCATGGAGACGATCGTAGAGATGCTGGATGTAGTCCTGTGGAACGGCTTGCCATGCCATTTCCACCTGGCGCCTCAGTTGGACCAGCGTTCGTGCTGGACGTGCAGACCGCGTGAGACGACGCTTCATCCAGTCCCAAACATGCTCAATGGGGGACAGATCCGGAGATCTTACTGGCCAGGGTAGTTGACTTACACCTTCTAGAGCACGTTGGGTGGCACGGGATACATGCGGACGTGCATTGTCCTGTTGGAACAGCAAGTTCCCTTGCCGGTCTAGGAATGGTAGAACGATGGGTTCGATGACGGTTTGGATGTACCGTGCACTATTCAGTGTCCCCTCGACGATCACCAGTGGTGTACGGCCAGTGTAGGAGATCGCTCCCCACACCATGATGCCGGGTGTTGGCCCTGTGTGCCTCGGTCGTATGCAGTCCTGATTGTGGCGCTCACCTGCACGGCGCCAAACACGCATACGACCATCATTGGCACCAAGGCAGAAGCGACTCTCATCGCTGAAGACGACACGTCTCCATTCGTCCCTCCATTCACGCCTGTCGCGACACCACTGGAGGCGGGCTGCACGATGTTGGGGCGTGAGCGGAAGACGGCCTAACGGTGTGCGGGACCGTAGCCCAGCTTCATGGAGACGGTTGCGAATGGTCCTCGCCGATACCCCAGGAGCAACAGTGTCCCTAATTTGCTGGGAAGTGGCGGTGCGGTCCCCTACGGCACTGCGTAGGATCCTACGGTCTTGGCGTGCATCCGTGCGTCGCTGCGGTCCGGTCCCAGGTCGACGGGCACGTGCACCTTCCGCCGACCACTGGCGACAACATCGATGTACTGTGGAGACCTCACGCCCCACGTGTTGAGCAATTCGGCGGTACGTCCACCCGGCCTCCCGCATGCACACTATACGCCCTCGCTCAAAGTCCGTCAACTGCACATACGGTTCACGTCCACGCTGTCGCGGCATGCTACCAGTGTTAAAGACTGCGATGGAGCTCCGTATGCCACGGCAAACTGGCTGACACTGACGGCGGCGATGCACAAATGCTGCGCAGCTAGCGCCATTCGACGGCCAACACCGCGGTTCCTGGTGTGTCCGCTGTGCCGTGCGTGTGATCATTGCTTGTACAGCCCTCTCGCAGTGTCCGGAGCAAGTATGGTGGGTCTGACACAACGGTGTCAATGTGTTCTTTTTTCCATTTCCAGGAGTGTATCTTAGTATGTCTTTTTTAATTTCAGAACGGTACTTACTTAAAAATCACACCTCGTACAGTGTTGTTGTTGTTGTGGTCTTCAGTCCTGAGACTGGTTTGATGCAGCTCTCCATGCTACTCTATCCTGTGCAAGCTTCTACATGTCCCAGTACCTACTGCAACCTACATCCTTCTGAATCTGCTTAGTGTATTCATCTCTTGGTCTCCCTCTACGATTTTTACCCTCCACGCTGCCCTCCAATACTAAATTGGTGATCCCTTGATGCCTCAGAACATGTCCTACCAACCGATCCCTTCATCTGGTCAAGTTGTGCCACAAACTTCTCTTCTCCCCAATCCTATTCAATACCTCTTCATTAGTTATGTGATCTACCCATCTAATCTTCAGCATTCTTCTGTAGCACCACATTTCGAAAGCTTCTATTCTCTTCTTGTCCAAACTATTTATCGTCCATGTTTCACTTCCATACATGGCTACACTCCATACAAATACTTTCAGAAATGACTTCCTGACACTTAAATCCATACTCGATGTTAACAAATTTCTCTTCTTCAGAAACGCTTTCCTTGCCATTGCCAGTCTACATTTTATATCCTCTCTACTTCGACCATCATCAATTATTTTGCTCCCCAAATAGCAAAACTCCTTTACTACTTTAAGTGTCTCGTTACCTAATCTAATTCCCTCAGCATCACCCGACTTAATTCGACTACATTCTATTATCCTCGTTTTGCTTTTGTTGATGTTCATCTTATATCTTCCTTTCAAGACACTGTCCATTCCATTCAACTGCTCTTCCAAGTCCTTTGCTGTCTCTGACAGAATTACAATGTCATCGGCGAACCTCAAAGTTTTTATATCTTCCCCATGGATTTTAATACCTACTACGAATTTTTCTTTTGTTTCCTTTATTGCTTGCTCAATATACAGATTGAACAACATCGGGGAGAGGCTACAACCCTGTCTTACTCCCTTCCCATCCACTGTTTCCCTTTCATGTCCCTCGACTCTTATAACTGCCATCTGGTTTCTGTACAAATTGTAAATAGCCTTTCGCTCCCTGTATTTTACCCCTGCCACCTTTAGAATTTGAAAGAGAGTATTCCAGTCAACATTGTCAAAAGCTTTCTCTAAGTCTACAAATGCTAGAAACGTAGGTTTGCCTTTCCTTAATCTTTCTTCTAAGATAAGTCGTAAAGTCAGTATTGCCTCACGTGTTCCAGTGTTTCTACGGAATCCAAACTGATCTTCCCCGAGGTTGGCTTCTACTAGTTTTTCCATTCGTCTGTAAAGAATTCGTGTTAGTATTTTGCAGCTGTGACTAATTAAACTGATAGGTCGGTAATTTTCACATCTGTCAACACCTGCTTTCTTTGGGATTGGAATTATTATATTCTTCTTGAAGTCTGAGGATATTTCACCTGTTTCATACATCTTGCTCACCAGATGGTAGAGTTTTGTCAGGACTGGCTCTCCCAGGGCCGTCAGTAGTTCCAATGGAATGTTGTCTACTCCGGGGGCCTTGTTTCGACTCAGGTCTTTCAGTGCTGTGTCAAACTCTTCACGCAGTATCGTATCTCCCATTTCATCTTCATCTACATCCTCTTCCATTTCCATAATATTGTCCTCAAGTACATCGCCCTTGTACAGACCCTCTATATACTCCTTCCACCTTTCTGCTTTCCCTTCTTTGCTTAGAACTTTTGCCTCGTACAAGCCCTACCAATAAGGTGCCGCAATGTCGTCGGAGCGAACGGAGACTGTGTTAAAAAAAAGTATGGAAGCCAAAAAAGTATAAACCAATTGGCATATCGGAATCCTGAATAAAAACAACCGTCTTTCAGAAAAACTATGTTTATTATTTACTGAACACCCCTCGTATTTTCTATTCGCGTAGCCTGATCTTTGTAATAGTGAGCGTTTTCGATGATGGTGAAACGTCAATTGAGAGTACTTAATCCTTCATTCCTGCAGGTTATTCACTATGTTTCATTTCGAAATTTTTCGTACAATGTGGGAGACGTCTCACTCCATGCTGCTGGAGAATTTGCTGTTGACATAATAGACATCCACTGAGTGTGAATTCTTTCCGAATGAGTGCGGTCGATGGGGCACTGGAATCCAATTCGGGAGAACCCATTAAGGTGAGCCAAAACATTATGAACACCTGCTAAAATGGTTCAAATGGTTCTGAGCACTATGGGACTTAACATCTAAGGTCATCAGTCCCCTAGAACTTAGAACTACTTAAACCTAACTGATCTAAGGACATCACACACATCCATGCCCGAGGAAGGATTCGAACCTGCGACCATAGCAGTCGTGCGGTTCCGGACTGATGCGCCTGAACCGCTCGGCCACCGCGGCCGGCGAACACCTGCTCTGTAGTTCGTTGGTCCATTTTTGGAACGAAGTACAGTAACAATTTGGCTTGACACGGATTCGACAAGTCCTTAGTAGGTTGTCGAAGGTATGTGGCATCAGGCGTCTGCGCACAGTTCACGCAATTCGCAGAAATTGCGGACCTTTGGTTTGTGGGCTCGGAGCTGCCGTCCGATGCCGTCCCAAATGTGTTCCATCGGGTTAATACTAGATGAATCTAACGGCAAAGGCATCACCATGGACTCACTATCATGCTCCCCGATCCACTATAGCACGACTGACGACATTCCTGCTGGCAGATACCATCGCTATCAGCGAAAACATCAAGCACGAATGGATGTAGGTGACCCACAATAATGTTCATGTAGTCTCCAGTTGTTATGGTCCCTACCATTCTCAAGTCCCATAGAAGCCCAGGAGAAAGTCTCCCATAGCATAACACTGCCCCTACCGGTCTGCGTCCTTGCCATGAAGTATGTTTCGAGCAGCCATTTGCGTGGATGACACACACAACCATTAACCTTTTATTACAGAAAACCTGATTCGTCCGAGCGTACGAACAAGAAACGTAATTCGTTCCACTGGGCGAAACATATCTATTGATTCACAGTCCGTTCTCGACGATCCCGTGTCCACGGCAATCGTAACTGACGACGTCTTTGAGTAGCTATGGGAACACTAGATAAGATCTGCTGCGGAGCCCCATGTTCATAAATGTGCGCTGAACCGTGAGCTACGAAACACTTGCGCCTGAACCAGTAATCTACTGTGTCATCAGAACTACCACAGATCGCCACCAATAGAAGTTCTACAAAGCGGACATGCTTCCGATCTCGACTTACAAATGTCCGGACATCCAGATTTAGAATTTTTCTTTGTTTTTCTAGTTCACGTATGGTAAATTGGTTGCTTTGAACAGAAGACTGTTGATTTCTTCTGCAATCGGAGGATGTTATTCGCCTCTAATTGTCTTAGAGTTGACGGGAAGCTAAACCCTAACTTTTCTAACATTTTCCAACTCACTGCTGCAGAGAATATCGGTATATTATTTTTGAAATGCACTACCTCACGTGAACATTTAAGTCACAGAGTAACAAAATGAAACTGAGGCCACAGAGTAGGGCGAGAAGCAAGGTAGTGTAAGGTGCACCGGCGATGTATGTTTCAACAACAAAATGCAACGCTACACAAAATTTTCGTTTCTCATTGGATGCTGAACATAATCCTCCTAAAATGGGCCATTTCTCGTAAATATTTGAAAAATTCCTTATTTATTCAACCGGTTTCGATCGTCTGACCATCAACAGTTTCCTAAAAGTATACACAGCATCATGTTTAGCAAAATGTAAAATCGTTAAAGTCAGATGACAAAACCATGAATTTGACACATCATATCGTAATAGAAATTTCATCGTAAATCAGTCTTTATAGAGTAGTAGCTTAAGGCGGTAACATGACATGTTTCAAACTGTTCACAGAGTTCCAAATTCGATAGCAAACGAGACACATTGTGTACGTGTTACTATTTTCGAAATGTGAACTAAATCAGAAGTTACAAACAAAAAACAAGTTATAGGGTTATACCGTAGATCTGTTGTTTATGTGGGGAGAAGGGAGGAGAGGAAAACAGTGTTTCACGTTTCTTCCGCCTACATTAAAAAATATATATGTATATATATTAGAAAATACTTGGAGTTAGAACGGTCACTGGGTAATGGGAAACGGTCACTTCTTGTAGAAGTTTTGCCGCTTTGACATGCTGTCAAGGGATGTATTTCCTACTACATGTTGCGCAAATGACTCTACGTTTTCAAAATATATTGCAAGAAACACTCACACCAGAAATTATTTATTATATTACACCACCGCACGGCTAGTGCTCAGAGCAGGTAGCGTACTTCTCCGATACTGGAAAAAAAAAGAGACTCGTACCAAGCTTTGCAAAATGCTTACATGAGTCTGGTGATAGTGCGTAAAAATATAATTATTCAGTAGACAGCTTCCAATTTGAAACGCGAATAAAGCGCATCAGAGATGTTTTATTGTCTTTGAATAGTTAGTGCACGTCTCTTAGAAAAGTGTCTAGCAACATACGAGGGCGTTATTTTTTTTTTTCAAATTCCGATGAGTCACAAAATTAAAACATAGTGCAAATCCGGTGAAGCTACACGCAGATGTGATGTGCAATATTTCTAATATTCCCGTCTATCGCATGACTTCGCGCTTTTCAGTTCTGAACGCCCAGTGAGCACTTAAAGATGCCTATAAATAGCGTTCCTACCAAGTCTGAAGTCCTGCTGAGGAGTTCCGCCTGATTTCATGCATCGAATGCAACAATATAACATTACAGTCATGCTTTTCCTTCTTCAGCCGGAACTTAGGTCCCTCTGATGTCCATCTCTTCGCTCACATGAACCGCTGGCTATCAGGACAACTTTTTAGCACAGGCAAGGAGCTGTATACCACCATAGGGAATTGGCGGAAATCACAGATGGCTGCCTTATATGACGTGGGTTCTGGGAAGTTCGTGCCATGCTATGACAAATGTTTAAGCCGTAGCTGGAAGGTTTAGCTAAATGTTACAAACAAAACAGTCTTTGAAATTTCCTGGCAGATTAAAACTGTGTGCCGGACCGAGACTCGAACTCGGGATCTTTGCCTTTCGCGGGCAAGTGCTCTCGCAGGAGAGCTTCTGTTAAGTTTGGAAGGTAGGAGACGAGGTACTGCCAGAAGTAAAGCTGTGAGGACGGGGCGTGAGTCGTGCTTCGGTAGCTCAGTTGACCGCCGGCACGGTAGCTCAGAGTGTTGGGTCAGAGGGCCAGCTGCCCTGTGTAATAAAAAATATTGAGTTAATGGATCAACAAAGAACTAAAACGGGTGTCTTCCGACGGCCGCCTACATGAGATACAACGAACGAAAACGAACAAAATGAGATTAAAAAAAAAAAAGAAGAAGAAGCTTGGTAGAGCACTTGCCCGCGAAAGGCAAAGGTCCCGAGTTCGAGTCTCGGTCCGGCACACAATTTTAATCTGCCAGGAAGTTTCATATCAGCGTACACTCCTCTGCAGAGTGAAAATCTCATTCTGGAAAACAGTCTTTTTCCTTATGTGAATCTTCAGGTTTTGGCGGCGCAAAGACTGTTCCATTAAGTTTCGGGTGTGCAGCCGCAAGAAATCTCCTTCTTCTTCTAATATTTCGGCTGCCGAAATATTTCGGCTGCCGAAATATTAGAAGAAGAAGGCGATTTCTTGCGGCTGCACACCCGAAACTTAATGGAACAGTCTTTTTCTTACTGTGGTTTCCATTTCGCACCCGATCGCAGGCTGAAAAAAAAATGTCCCGTAATAAATGTACTATATATCTATGAATAAGTTCCACCAGCAAGGGAACTCTCTACGCTGCTGGATTGTTCCCGGGGTTTGATCAGCTGAACCACTGGCACTGAATGAGGAGCTGAAGTGTAAATGGTGAGAAGTCAGTATAGACAGTTAACCACTGAATAATGGCTCGGGAACGACTAGTTATTTAGGGTGTCCGGTGGCTGAGGGGACGTGTCGACAGTAGTAGTTCCTGAAAGACCAGTCTTGAGCGTTGTGTTGTCGCAGGTCTGACATTAACGGCATGTGGTGACGGGAGAGTGGGTGTACTCGCGCCGGCGTGCGAAACTTGGCGAGTCCAGAGAAAGCTTGGCAGTGGGCGGCGCCTGTGATGTAACCAGGAGGCCAGGGGCTGCAGCAACGGCTAGCTACACCCGCCTTAGATACTCGGTCTCGGCGAACCGCTGCCTGGCGTCCATCCATTGCTTGCCTTAGAACCTAATTAAATTTTCGCCCAGTCGACGCTGTTTCCCGGTGTTCTTCTGCTTCATTCTGTTTCTCTCTTTCCTCTTCCCTTCTCACGCTCTTCTCGCACACATACGTGTGATGTGTCGTGCAATGTATGTTCGCACAACAGCTTGTCGGAGAGTAACGGACTTAGGAGGAATGGGAAGACAGCCTGCGCTGAAGCATTCCCAGACTCCAAAGCATCTTCTCTCACACTTCCTTACGAAACGTTTGCGTACAGTGGGAACCTAGAGAACGCAATGGTGTCGTAATGATGATGTCTCTGCGAAAGTAGCTATGCGGCTGAATGTCTTGAAAATTTGCTACCCGTTGTAGAAATAATGCAGACATGTAATTATCTAATTTAAGGCCTTCGGAAATTAAACGTAAAATATGCAGACTGTTCTACATATGACACAAATGACATGAATAGTGACACAATTAATAGGCGTGGAAGAGGTCGAAATACGGCTCAATAATTTGTGCACCAACTATTCCTGCTATGAAAACCTGCGAGCGTTTGAGACTCGTTACCACATCTGCATCTCTTATAACTCCAAAAAATACTGCCTGCCCATTGTTCACAACGCTAACTTCGTGACAGTGAACCAGACATGCTAGAAATGCAGCTGGTTATTTTTGTTATTTAAGGGTCGCCTAGCCATAGGGAGGTTGTAGGACATTAGGGATCTCAAAATGCGAGTCAGTTTGAGAATATAAAACTTTTAATTACTCTAATCAAGTCAACAACTGACAATGAGTAATACTCCTACTGAACGATCTTCTCATAATTGTTGCAAACTAAAATAAAATGAGTCTAAGTTTTGTGAGGCGTACGTTTAGTTGGAAGACAACAGGGAGCAAAATGAATAATACTTCCACATCTTGGCAGTTCGCAGAAACAACTGAGCATTCTAGATGCATAACCAAATGAGTTAAATGCTAGCTGCTCAGAAGACGGATTGCACTACTGCACGGGCAAGACTCACATTCTTCAAGGACAGTGAGAGGACACCCGTCGCACTAGATAAGATCCGTGAAGCGACGGACGAATAAGATCCTTTTCTATGTGAAGAAGGAGAAAATGGTAGGAACTTCCCACCAAACCTTCCAGAAAAGTATCGTTACGTCGTATGAGGTTCACACTGCTTTCAGACAGTCTCTTTCCATTGCTCAGTACGGAACGCACCTCGTCTGGTGGCGGAGGCATTGCTTTGGAATGGACAGTAGGTAATTTTCGAGGGAAGCAACGAACTTTCTCACACCAAGGAAGCACCGGTAGGCGGCCTTCTCTTTGACATGCAGACAGAAACCCAAATTTTACCTTCAATCGCCAAATTTTACCTTCAATCACCCTCACCAGCAGCGTTGAATTAGCACCACGAACTCTCCACAACAAGCATTTCGGCAAACAAGACCATTTCCAAGAAAACGAGTGTCGCCACCTTGGAGGCGCTCGTTCCCTGCTATTGAGACACTGTGAAATGCCTTCTGTCCATCTTACAGGACTGATAGTTCTCCGTATCTACTCTCTTCTGACAGTGAATGGACTACTTGCCACATCGAGCAAAATGTACTAAGATCACACAGTTAATTATCGCGTAATCGTGACACAGGTGAAACAAAATCGCAAAGTGATATGAAACAGTCACGCCACAGTTCATATAAACTAGAGGTATTAAATGGAACCATTTTTCTGCAAGGCTGTTGTTGCAGTTTCTCCTGCTACCGGAATTGGTGCGGTCATCTCATGGACGTAATATTAATGAAGGGGTGAGACAAAGGTGTTTTATTTCACCTATACTTTTTAATTTATTTGTTTGTTGAGGACCAGATTCTATCCAGAATGGGTTTTTACTCCACATCGGAGCGTGCGCTGGTGTGAAACTTCCTGACAGGTAAAAAGTGTGCGCCGAACTCGACTTGGAAGGCATGAGATAGGTATTGGAGGAAATGAAGCTGTGACGGCAATTCGTGACTCGTACTTGGATAGCTCAGCTGCGTGCCATGATGGAGTAGAGATAAGCGCGTCTGCCTAATGAGCATCAGATCCGCATTCAAATGCTGGCCTTGGTCGCTTCACTCTACATATATACGTTATAAATGTCTCTGGAACGATATATCTTCATTTCTGCGGCAGCGTAGCTCAAATGTTAAAAAATGACTGTGAATTCCTAAGGGACAAAACTGCTGAGGTCATCGGTCCATAGACTTACACACTGCTTAAACTAACTTATGCTAAGAACAATACACACACCCATGCCTGAGGGGAGACTCGAACCTCAGGCGGGAGGGGCGGCGCAATCCGTGGCATGGCGCTTCATACAGCGCGGCCACTCCACGCGGCTGGCACCGTAGTTCAGCGTGTTCAGGCAGAGGGTTGGCTGCCCTCTGTTATAAAAAGCTGAGGTGAAGTATTCCAGGATGAGCCTGAAGGGGTGTCATGTGACGTCTTCTAGTTTCGGACGAGGATATTTGAACTATATAAAATAGCACGTAGCCAGATGTGGTGGCCGAGCGGTTCTAGGGACTACAGTCTGGAACCGCTCGTCCGCTACGGTCGCAGGTTCGAATCCTGCCTCGGGCATGGATGTGTGGTGATGTCCTTAGGTTAGTTATGTTTAAGTAGTTCTAAGTTCTAGGGGACTGATGACCTCAGATGTTAAGTCCCATAGTGCTCAGAGCCATTTGATTTTTGGTGACCTCAGAAGTTAAGTCCCATTGTGCTTAGAGCCATTTGAACCATTTGAATTTGAAAATAGCAAATAAACATAATTGAAGCATATCGACCAATAAAACCAAGGCCACGGCATTCCACGGCTCACAACTTTTAAGATGTCAGTCCTTACAGGGAACCTAAACTATTGAAGAAGTTAACTCATTCAGATTTTCGGCTGTGCCGTGTCAAATCTCGGCAAAGGTGATATTAAAAAAAGATTGAGAGATTGAATATGATGAATGGTGCTATCAAAAGAACGCCCACGGGAAAAGCACGAAAGGACATTATGCTAAAATTTCTTAAAGTTATGGCAATTCCCTGTGGGTCATGTGGAAAAAAATGAGCTGTGAACTACAGAACACAGAGTAGACTCCAAGCAGCAGAGACGAGATATTTGAGAACAGTTCATGGAGCAACAAGAAGATAGAGATTTAAAAATGAAACCATTAGGAAGAATGTAGGAATGTATAACTTACATGGAAAGATTAAGGAATCCAGAAAAGAACAGAAAATGTAAAAAGAATAGGCGATGAACATATCGCAAAACAACTGCTACAGTACTTGCCTAAAGCAAAAAGGAACACTGGTAGACCCCAGAGAAAATGGATGAATCAAGAAGTTGCAACGGACCAGCTCGTCTAATACCTGAGGGAGCAGAAGAATATAAGAAGAAGCTCATGCAATTTGTTCTCCAAAGGTTTTTTTCTCACTGAGAAAAGAAGGTGGTTTTGAAAGTTAATATATATTAGAAATTTCAGGCAAGATCTCTAAAAAGGAACCCCTAAGTGAAAAACTGAGTCAAATGTCGACATCTTTCGAAGTAAATGCAGGTAACATGTTTGATGTTAAAAGGAACAGGAAATTTCGGGTAATCATATACTGTAGTCAAAAGTTTGACATTAATGCCTCACAACCAACTTTTAGAATGTGTAAATTTAGGCCACAAAATTCGAGAGCTTTTAGTCTGCAGCAGTCGATCAGCTATCGATCTGGTGATTTCTGTTGGTCTCTGAACACAATAAGTGGTGAATTCAGGATTTCACACTCTTCTAATTTAGGTTTTCTGTGGTTTCGTTAAATCACTCCAGGAGTCTGCTGGGATTATTTTCATAAACGTCCCACAGGCTCCTCGTTCCCCATCATACTCCACTTGTGAAGTACATGTCACGCCACTGTCTGTTTCGCTTAATAACCATCATCACTATACACAACTTCATACACTCCTGGAAATTGAAATAAGAACACCGTGAATTCATTGTCCCAGGAAGGGGAAACTTTATTGACACATTCCTGGGGTCAGATACATCACATGATCACACTGACAGAACCACAGGCACATAGACACAGGCAACAGAGCATGCACAATGTCGGCACTAGTACAGTGTATATCCACCTTTCGCAGCAATGCAGGCTGCTATTCTCCCATGGAGACGATCGTAGAGATGCTGGATGTAGTCCTGTGGAACGGCTTGCCATGCCATTTCCACCTGGCGCCTCAATTGGACCAGCGTTCGTGCTGGACGTGCAGACCGCGTGAGACGACGCTTCATCCAGTCCCAAACATGCTCAATGGGGGACAGATCCGGAGATCTTGCTGGCCAGGGTAGTTGACTTACACCTTCTAGAGCACGTTGGGTGGCACGGGATACATGCGGACGTGCATTGTCCTGTTGGAACAGCAAGTTCCCTTGCCGGTCTAGGAATGGTAGAACGATGGGTTCGATGACGGTTTGGATGTACCGTGCACTATTCAGTGTCCCCTCGACGATCACCAGTGGTGTACGGCCAGTGTAGGAGATCGCTCCCCACACCATGATGCCGGGTGTTGGCCCTGTGTGCCTCGGTCGTATGCAGTCCTGATTGTGGCGCTCACCTGCACGGCGCCAAACACGCATACGACCATCATTGGCACCAAGGCAGAAGCGACTCTCATCGCTGAAGACGACACGTCTCCATTCGTCCCTCCATTCACGCCTGTCGCGACACCACTGGAGGCGGGCTGCACGATGTTGGGGCGTGAGCGGAAGACGGCCTAACGGTGTGCGGGACCGTAGCCCAGCTTCATGGAGACGGTTGCGAATGGTCCTCGCCGATACCCCAGGAGCAACAGTGTCCCTAATTTGCTGGGAAGTGGCGGTGCGGTCCCCTACGGCACTGCGTAGGATCCTACGGTCTTGGCGTGCATCCGTGCGTCGCTGCGGTCCGGTCCCAGGTCGACGGGCACGTGCACCTTCCGCCGACCACTGGCGACAACATCGATGTGCTGTGGAGACCTCACGCCCCACGTGTTGAGCAATTCGGCGGTACGTCCACCCGGCCTCCCGCATGCCCACTATACGCCCTCGCTCAAAGTCCGTCAACTGCACATACGGTTCACGTCCACGCTGTCGCGGCATGCTACCAGTGTTAAAGACTGCGATGGAGCTCCGTATGCCACGGCAAACTGGCTGACACTGACGGCAGCGGTGCACAAATGCTGCGCAGCTAGCGCCATTCGACGGCCAACACCGCGGTTCCTGGTGTGTCCGCTGTGCCGTGCGTGTGATTATTGCTTGTACAGCCCTCTCGCAGTCCGGAGCAAGTATGGTGGGTCTGACACACCGGTGTCAATGTGTTCTTTTTTCCATTTCCAGGAGTGTATTTTATTTCCATGTCACATCTTACCATATGAGTATGCGTAAATAATATATGAACCTTTACACTGTGATGATGGTTATTAATCAGTACCATTAGTGACAATAGAGGACGTATAGACAGCTACGTGTTACACATTCCTTAACAGCTGTTGGCAGTCGCCTTTAAAATACGTTTAATCTTCTCCAATCAGCTGTTTGGTTCCTTTAATTAATTCGATGAGTCTGAACTTCAATCTTTTTCTCCTTCGTTTTCTTCGGAGAAAACGAACTGACCGAAGCAGCTAGTTAGTTTGCAGTAAGCTAGCTACCGAGAAACAACTGAAGGCCAACTGGGCTATCACTGCGCGCAACCTGCAAGTGAAAGGCACTTCCGAGTATCTCAAACATCTAACTTGCAGCGCTGTCCAGAATGATTGCAGGCGTACCAATGAGCCCTAGCACGATTTTAGCAGCTTAACGAATTCTCTATGAAGAGTCGAAGTGGAAGACAGAGTGTTTGGTGCCACTGGGAATCAATAATGATCTCGTTGTTATTCACTGTGAGAATCGTGATCGATCTCAGCTTGAGTGTGTTGTAGATAATTCAGCCATACCCTTCCTTCGTCACACTTGTAATAGAATATTCCGGGACGACCTCTATCACAAGAGACTATGCTTCATCCCTGGCCTACCTATGAGCTAGGTTTGTCTAAGAGAGACATTTCTTATTACAAGTGGTCGCTTGCCAATTAGCGTAGCAATGTTCTTCAGCAATGGGTATGAATAACATTCGTTATCGAATCGGAAAATCGTACAACAACCTGGAAATACTTCCTGCTACTCTTTCCTCCAGGACATGAAAAGGATCAGAATAAAATTTTCTCGGTCCTCAGTTCACACCAGTTCCATTAAAATCTCTGAGCTTTCCACACTTCCAACATCATCATCATCATCGTCAGAAACGAAGTAGCGACTGCAGGGGTTAGGTCAGTTTTCTTCTAACATTAAATGGGAGACACATACCTCATATTCTTTGAAATATTGTTCATTTGATTAGGAACCGGCTTTCAGCATCCTGAGCCATCGTCAAGCGACAACTGAATGTCGCAACCACAGATAGAATGACATGCGACTTCCGAATACAGAAGTTTATGGAGATATATAAAGGGAGAGGCTGCGACAGACTTAAGTTGTACGTTGCTTCGAAGTCGGCGTTGCCGTCTTAGATGTCGCAAAACATTAGCAGACTACCGTCTACGATTGCCTCTTAATTTCTGTCATTTGCACGCAACAGACGTTTTAAACAGTGATCGTTACAATACTTATATGAGAAACACACATTTTCAGACGCTTTTCTGATCTTAAATGCATACTTGATCCAATAGTACTGGCATTTGGCCTCGTTAACGTAACTTTATTTTTGTTATACGTTTCGAAAAACCAAAGAGAAAAATGTGGCCGGCCGCTGTGGCCGAGCGGTTCTAGGCGCTTCAGTCTGGATCCGGGCGACCGCTACGGTCGCAGGATCGAATGGATGTGTGTGATGTCATTAGGTTAGTTAGGTTTTAAGTAGAGCTAAGTCTAGGGGACTGATGACCTCTGATTTTAAGTCCCATAGTGCTCAGAGCCATTTGAACCAGTTTTGAGAAGAATGTGGTATCAAAAGGCTGTTTCCCTAGTTCATCATTCTTCTTAATTCGAAATGAAGAAACTGATGTTCGGCCTATGTTCTCTTCCCGAAAATGCTGCTAACATATTTCACTTGTTTGTTCGGTTTCCAATCTTCCCTTCTCATAGCGTTCACCCAGAAAGCTTCTCGAATAGGATAGATGGAAATCTATAGTCAAATCGCAGAAATAAAACCATTACATTAAAAGTAAATGACACAACTAGAACTAAGAAATATAAAAGAAAATTTCGTTGAACGAGTGCATTTACGAATGAAATGTGACTCCTTGACACTTGAGGCTACAGTCAGAATGATTAGTACACCCGTAAATGATGCAAGCTGTCGTTTTTTGGGCAAGTGACATGGTGGACTTCTGCTTCAAGTATGTGACGTCATGACTACTCCCACTATTATACCTCTACATGGAAGATACGTAAAATGATGATATAGGCAGTGTTGACAAAGGAAATTAGTAGTTGTTTATGTTACTCAGAAATCATTACATTTAGCAAAAATAGTTAATAATAAAATTTAATTTACTATCATAATCTAGAGCGGTGTGCTGACCGCACGCCCCTCCTATCCGCATCCTCAACTGAGGGTGACACGGCGGACGGATGGCCCCGATGGGCTACTTGTGGCCTGAAGACGGAGTGCTATACCATAATCTAACATTTGCATAACTGAAACATGCAGAAGAAGGAAACTGTCGTTTAAAGCTGGCATTCTGTGTCATATGTTCACTGATTTTTAGAATTCGATTTCTATATAACGTAAAAAGTAATACTCTCCCTAAAATCGGTTCGTTATCTATTACATTATATTTTTCAGCTGATCAGAAAAAATATATTCTTTATATTATTTTTGTCGTGTACTGTCAAACATCGGCAAAAAATCCAATTAAAGTTAAGGTTTCATTTGTAGGGCGAGACAGGAGGGTGTGTGAGTCTACAGAGGTAGGCCGATAGCTTGCAAGTCTCTGGAGACGAGTCGAGAAACGATGGGAATTTCTGTTGCGCTACGGAAGCCAATGGCCTCAAGTGACACGTTGTCGCCATTGACATCACTCCTGCACCTATTTAGACTTTGTTTCTCTGTGTCCAGTCAGCGTCCAACGAAGTTAGTTCCTGACAAACGTGGAGCTGATACACAAGGACTTAAGTGGAATCGACGTGTCTTATACGCAGAGAGGATTCTATTTGGGGGATGCCACTGGACAAGTATTGAGAAGGCACGTAGGAACCCTTGTGACTATTCAGCAAAACTGTGATCTCGAACGAGGACCATAAATTTCATGATTTTGTTCTGTTGTTTCATTATGTCATATAACACAGAAATCTTACGCTTTAATGGACTCACATTTTTGGGGAAAGTCAATGTAAAGCCAAAACCCTGGCTCTGTGTACGATATGATCATAAACTCGTTGACAAACAGGTTGCAGCAAGTTGTCTTAAACTAGAATCTGTTGTATGTCAGACGAGAATTCTGTCCTCAGTGATGGTGGTACTTTACGCCATTTTGTGCATTTTGCGGCCTCGTTGAAAGATGCAACGTTTTCAACTGTCTTGAAACGAATAAGGAGAGAAGAACATTAATTGTGAGAAATTTTCTAATCTGAATGCTGTATAATTTATGAGAATAGTCGTTTTTTCTTCATTTACGAAACATATACAATTCATTAACCTAATACTATTATTTCAGAAGCTTAATTATTTACGGACTCTTGCCAAATTTCACGTTATATATTGTTTATGGAATTAAGGAGTCTCGCGAAAATATTGTTTACTGCAAGTAATTTTCTAAATAGCTTTTTGTTTAATGTTTGATTAGCACACTGCGAGACTCTCGCATCTCGAAAGAACAAGAGATACGGCAGAAAGCTGAACCCTTTCAAGTGGGTCACATGCACCAGAGGGAGCCGCTACGACAATGGCCAAATTATTGTTTCTGCGCACATAGCGCTTATCCATCCTCATACTGAAGTAATTAAGCATTAACGCGTTTAGCTGCAAATGTACATATCGAGATTACCACTTGTATATGAAATCAGATGAAATTCCAATTGTAATACACCGCACGTTCGTCATACATAGTGTTCCTTTTACTCATCAAATACTCCGAATGGCTGTATTTCATGTGTGCATCAGGCCGAAGCGATTCCTCGTTACGTGCCACCAAGCACACAGTGGAGTAGCACCTTTGGCTCAAGAAAAACAAAAATGCGACTTTGTCGGAGATTACTCTTTTAAAGCAGTTTTGTACGAGATGTCGAACGGCAGGTATTGTCTGAGCTTTCCTAATGGTAAAATCGTAGTAGCATAGGTACACTTGACATTAAAATTTTACTGGAATTTCCCTGACAAGGAATAAATATTTCGTCCTTAACAGTGTTATTTCCACTTGTAGAATACAAGCTGTAACTGGTATAAGTAAAAATATTTCTATGGATGACTGCGAACGGTATAACGAACAACATTTCATCAGTATTTACGTCATTTCGAGACTAATAATTGTAGCCATTACAATTCGTATGTGTTTAGGTTGGTTATTACCTCCAAGTATATGTGGGAAGAGCAAGCCATTAACGCCTGTTATCCCTTGGGCAGCAGGTCAGGGGTTGAAGTGTGGACGCGTGGACGCAAAACGGTTAGTCTATACTGACAGGCGTAGTCCACTCCAGTGTTGCAGTTATGGTCGTGCAGAAAACATCAGGTCGTAAAGTTGGTGATGTGCTTGTCGAAAGACTGATCGACACAGAGAAGAAACAACTGACACACTCATGAACGTACATATTAAGATATCACATATAAAAATATCTACAGTTATGCCTGTTGCAACTTGTATGTGTTGTGAGTGGTCAGCTAACATTAGTCCCCTCCCCCCCCCCCTTAGTCCTAGCTAAACTCGTTGGCTATTTACCCGGTGAGGTGCCTGAGGTTTACTTGGAAGCAACCCTACTTGTACCACGCGAAGCATAGATGTAATCATGCTTGACATGGACACCAACTCAATCTTCCTTGTTTCTCTAACTCAATATTCGCACGCGTAGGATTTCTTCAAAGGTATATAGTTTCCATTTTGTTATTAGTGGGTGGTGTAGTGGCTTGGTAGCTCGGAAGGTAAACGCCAGACTACAACTGTTATGAGCCAGGATTCGACTCGCAAACGATACAGGGATTTTTTTTCTGTCGCATCGCTTCTTTCAGCTCTGGAACCCATTGCTGTGGAAAGTGCCAAATTGCACCGTATTTTAAGTCTATGTTAAAATGTAGGTTTCCGTATAAATGACTGGGTGAGTCACGTCAAAGAACCGTGGAAAGCCAAAGCGTACTACCACCAACAGGACCATGCTTATTAACGCGCTGTGGTGCTAAGAAAGATTCTCGAGTTGAGGGCAGCTTTACCTACTTGATGTGGGCAAACTCACAAAACATTCGCGAATATTAGAGTTGTCTCACATACAGAGTGAATTTAAGTTATATGTGTTAATGTACACGTACCTGCTGTTCTCTTTTCTTTCCTAACGGAAACAATGCTGACCAGACTCCCAAAGATGTGTGAATGTTGAGAGCACTTTGTTCCATAGACGACTAAGTCATTAGAGTACGTATTCAGACGGAACAAAGATGGGGCAGAAAATCGGCTGGCCATATTTTAAAAGTAACCAGTTTGGAATTTACCTATCCGATTTATGGCAACTACGGAGGACCTGCATCTGAATTACCGGAGGGGAATTTCAGTGCTACTCCTGAATGTGAATCCGGTGCCTCAACCTCGCTCCGTGCTAGTAGCTGAGGTAACAGGCGTTCATAGAAGCGGCTTTGTCACGTAACTAATCAATTTCACTGGCTGAACAAAGTTTTCTCGTTAATGATCATACTGCCTGAGTCGCTTCCTTTTCAAGACAAGAAAATTTTGTTTCTCTGAATAGAACGATTGCACTGGCACGTGAGTTTGCGGTATTACACACAAAACTGGACGAGGGTTTAGAAACAAAGAAAGATGTAGTTGATATAAAGTGACAATTTTTATCCGTTACAGAAAATATGAAATTATGCGTATATGCCATATGAGTTGGTTCATACGAGTACCATGTCTGTGTGAAGACAAAATGTATACATTGTTGACAGCAAAAGTAAAACATCCTAGAAGAGTTTAAATGGCAATGGACGTGGTACAGTGGGGCTCCCAGCCTGTAACAAGCCTTCCTACTGGAAGGCCACTGTAGACCCACTACACAGACACTTGCATCACATATGAGGTGGCCGCCGAGAGTCAAACCCAGGATCTGAGCTTCGGTAATCAACAATGACAACCATTAAACTACGGAGGCAGACTGCATGGTTGTTAAAGTAATGGAAATGTGCTTGATAAGAGCAATGTTCAGATCCCCGCATGGCTGTCGTAATTAAGACTTTACGTGGTTTGGCTAAATCAAGGCGAATTCCGGGATAATTACTTAACACTGCTACGGCCTCTCCCCCCCTCGGCCCCTTTTAAACTAATATTACGTTTATAATAACATCGACAGTATCCTAAACTCAGATCTTACTTGCTTTGGTGACATCTACATTTACAACACTAACACGTACGCATGCGCAACATAATGTAGGTTCCGACTGTAAGAATACGTTTCATCCAGTTATCATAAAACAACAAAATGATAATCATAGATACTATATTATTCACATTCTCTCTGAGACAGGCGTAATTTGTAGCGTTATTTTCTGATTTCTGCACCGACGTCTAAACGACTACACTGCAATTCACACTTTGAGCGCCTGGCAGAGGCTGTATCGAACCGTTTTCACACTGTTTCTGTACCGTCTCACTCTCGAATAGCGCACGGAAAAATCGAACACATACATACTTTCGTGCAACTTCTGAAATCTCTTTATTTTGCTATAATTATCGTTTCTCTCTGTGTAGGTGGGTGTCAACAAAATATTTTCGAATTCGGAACGTCAGAGATTGAAATTTGGTCAAAAGATCTCGCCGCAATGATAATCTGTTTCAATGATTGCCACCCCAACTCGTGTATCATATCCGTTACACTTTCTCCTCTGTTTTTTGATACAGTACTTCACTTCTTCGAACTTTTTCAATGTCCTCAGTCAATCTCATCTGTCACGGAGCCCATACCACAGAGCAAAACCCTCGCAGAGGACGGACGAGTGTAGTGTAGGCAGTCTCTTTTTAGTGGACTTGTTGCATCTTTTAAATGTTTTCCAGTCTTCAGTTTGCAACCCGTCAACAATATTAATGTGATCGTTCCAGCTGAAGTCGTTCGTGATTCTAATTCCTAAGCATTTAGCTGAATTGACAGTCTTAAGATTTGTGTGATTTATCGCGTAACCGAAATTTTGCGGATTCCTTTTAGTACTCATGTGAACGATCGCACACTTTTCATTTTTAGGGTCAGATGTCGTTTTTTTCACCCAACAAATATCTTTCCTAAATCATTTTACAATTGATTTTGATCTGTTGGTAACTCTACTATACAGAGAATGACAGCACCATTTGCAAATAAACTAAGATGGCTAGTAAGAGTGTCTCCTAAATCATTTATATCATGTTTATAATTTAGAAACAGCAGAGGGTCTACGACATTTCCTTGGAGAGCGCCAGATATCATATGCGCTTTACTCGATGACTTTCCGCTAGTTTATTACGAACTGTGGCCATTCTGACAGGAAGCCATAAATCCAGTAGCACGACTGAGACGATACTCAAAGGGCACGCAATTTGATTAGAAGTTCACTTGTGAAGCACAGTATCAAAAGCGTTCTGGAAATCTAGAAATATGGAATCAGTTTGACATCCTCTGCCGATAGCACTCATTACTTCGTGAGAATAAAAAGGTAGTAGTGTTTCATTAGAACGAAATTTGCTGAATGCGTGATGACTGTGTCAACAGATCGTTTTCCTCCATGTAATTCATAATGTTCGAACGCAGCATATGTTCCAAAATCCTACTGGAAACTGACGTCAGTGATATAGGTCTGTAATACATCGAATTACTCCTATTTCGTTTCTTGAGGATTCGTGTAACCTCTGCAACTTTCCAGTCAAACGAGCGTTGTGTACGCTGTTAAGTATGGAGCTGTTACATCGGTATACTCTGAAAATAATTTAACTGATATACAATCTGGACCGGAGGACTAGCCTTTATTAAGAAATTTAATCTGCTTTGCTAGACCGAGGATGTTTGCTTCTAAGTTACGTTGGCAGCAATTCTTGAATCGAATTCCGGAATATTCACTTCGTCCCCTTTGGTGAAGGAATTTCGGAAAACCGTATTCAGTAACTTAGCTTTAGTGGCATTGTCATCAGCAACATCACGATTGTTTTCGGGCAGTGAAGGTATTGATTGTGTCTTTCGGTTGGATTAGTTTACTACGACCAGAATCTCTTCTGCCAGATTTCGAGACAGAGTTACGTCATGGAAAATAGTAAAAACATTTCGCATTGAGGTTTGCGCTAAATTTCGAGCTTCTGTAAAACTTCGCCAGTCTTGGGGATTACGCATTCTTTTAAATTTGGCACGCTTCTCTCATTGCTTCTGCAACAGTGTTCAAACCCGTTTTGTGTACCATAGGGGGTTCAGTTCCGTCTCTTATTATTCGATATAAATCGCTTCGCTGCAGTCGATACTATTTCTTTGAATTCAAGCCACGTTTGGTCTAAACTTACATAGTTAGTTCGACAAAAATGGAGGCTGTCCCTTACGGAGGCGTTTTTTAAACAGATGTATTTTGCGTAATTTTTGGTGTGTTTGGATATTAAGGTATTCAGTCTCGCTGGAATGACCTTGTGGTCACCAATCCCTGTGTATGTCATAATGCTCCTTATTTGCTTTGGATTATTTGTTGCTAAGAGGTCGAGTATGATTTCGCAACCATTTACAATTTTAGTGGGCTCCTGAATTAACTGTTCGAAATATTTTTAGGAGAAAGCTTTTAGTACTCTGTCGGATAAGTTTTATGTCTGTCACCGACTTTAAATATATATTGTCGCCAACGTATTTCTCTTCGGTAAAAATAATTATGTTTTTTAAAGGACATCCAAACATCAAGAGCTGCACTGTATATGCCAAACAGGTAACCGGGTCTATAACCCGTTGCCCGTGGCATCCGATAAAGAGGGACAAACAACTGTATGTATGTCAGTTTCAACAACCTGAGAATTGTATATATAATACCAGAAGTAAAAATCTACTTACATTGTACTGTCTCTATAGCAATGACATGAGTGTCAATGAAAAATACAAACATCAAAAAAAGTTTTGCATCACCTCGCTCCCAAGAGTTCCGGAACCCGTAAAGAAAATTGGAATAGAATTTACATAAACATCATTTTCGCCCTTTTTGTTGCTCACGAAAACCATACATTGCACGTTGTACCACCATACAGCGAGACCTTCAGAGGTGGTACACACCGGTACCTCTAATACCCAACAGCACGTCCTCTTGCATTGATGCATGCTTGTATTCGTCGTGGCATACTAGCCACAAGTTCATCAAGGCACAGTTGGTCAAGATTGTCCCACTCCTCAACAGCGATCCGGCGTAGATCCCTCAGAGTGGTTGGTGGGCCACGTCGTCCATAAATAGCCCTTTTCAATCCATCCTGGGCATGTTCGATAGGGATCATGTCTGGAGAACATGCTGGCCACTCTAGTCTAGCGATGTCGTTGTTCTGAAGGAAGTCATTTACAGGATGTGCACGATGGGGGCGCGAATTGTCGTCCATGAAGACGAATGCCTCGCCAATATGCTGTCAATATGGTTCCACTATCGGTCGGAGGATCGGATTCACGTATCGTGCAGCCGTTATGGCGCCTTCCATGGCCACCAGCGGCGTACTTCGGCCTCACATAATGCCACCCCAAAACAGCAGCGAATTTCCACCTTGCTGCCCTCGCTGGACAGTGTGTCTAAGGCGTTCAGCCTGACCGGGTTGCTTCCAAACACGTCTCCGACGATTGTCTGGTCGAAGGCATATGCGACACTCATCGGTGAAGAGAAGGTGATGCCAATCCTGAGCGGTCCGTTTGGCGTGTGGTTGGGCCCATCTGTACCGCACTGCATAATGTCGTGGTTGCAATGATCGACTTCTCCATGGACGTCGGCAGTGAAGTTGCGCATCATGCAGCATATTGTGCACAATTTGAGTCGTAATACGACGTCCTTTGGCTGCACGAAAAGCATTATTCAACATGGTGGTGTTGCTGTCAGGTTTCTTCCGAGCCATAATCCGTAGATAGCGGTCATCCAAGGTAGTAGTAGTACTTGGGCGGCCTGAGGCATGTCATCGACAGTTCCTGTCTCTCTGTATCTCTTCCACGTCCGAACAACATCGCTTTGGTTCACTCCGAGACGCCTGGACACTTCCCATGTTGAGAGCCCTTCCTGGTACTAAGCAACAATGCGTACGCGATCGAACCGCGGTATTGACCGTCTAGGCATGGTTGAACTACAGACAACACCAGCCGTGTACCTCCTTCCTTGTGGAATGACTGAAACTGATCGGCTGTTGCACCCCCTCCGTCAAATAGGCGCTGCTCATGTATGGTTGTTCACATCTTGGGCGGGTTTAGTGAGATCTCTGAACAGTCAAAGGGACTGTGTCTGTGATACAATATCCACAGTCAACGTCTGTCTTCAGGAGTTCTATGAACCGGGGTGATGCAAAACTTTTTTTTTATATGTATATTTAGGATGTTCAGATTTCTAGATTCACAACAAGCTGAACATCCCAAAGAATTTATAACTGACACACATATCGTTGCTACAGATATACATAATGTAAGTATGTTTATATTTCTGCTATTATATATGCAGTCGTCATGTTGTAGAAACTGTTCTACGTACAGTTGTTTGTCCCTCTGTATCAGATGCCACTGATGATGGGTTATTGACCCGAACACCGGTTTGGCAAATAAACATTTCAAGTGCAGCTCATGGTGTTTGGAAGATGTTCTTTAACAAACATCTTAAAGCTGCGGAGCATGAAGCGTTCCAGATTTTTAAGTAACTACATTGTTGTGGATTAAGTACGCTTCAAACAGTACTTGTTTTCCGCAGCTTAGTCCCGGACTAGTAGATATACTCGAACACATAAAGATATGTTGGGGAAATACTTGGCTACCTCAAGTGTATTCTGCTTTTCTCTGCTTTAAAAATAAATTGAGAAATTTAAAAAGACGTACGTTTGAATGATTTCTCGGCATAAATTTTCATGTAATAATTCTCCCTTTGAATCTTAGGTCAGAATTAATTTCTTCTACTTCAGATTACATCTAATCGGTGTTAGGTTTTATTTTCCCAAACACAGTTGTCTGTCAACTGAAAGACAAGTGTGCAAGTCCACGTACACAATACCACACCAAAACGACACTTCACTGCTGGTCAAGACTGCCTAGTCTGTCAGTAGTCTGTTGCCCAAGAGTGATGGGAATGAAACTCCTGAAATCGTTCCCGTAATAAGTTATGAAACATATTGTAGCCAGAAGTAACTTCATTTATAATTAATATGTCACGGCTGGAAACAGCACCAGGAAATATACTTGTTATGATTATGAAATATTTTAGCCTGTAATGTTCGGTAGGGGCACGAGGAAAAGAATGCAACGTTTACGCTTAATTTGTCTGATAATGATGTGTGTGAAATCTTATTGGACTTAACTGCTAAGGTCCTCAGTCCCTGAGCTTACATACTACTTAACCTAATTTATCCTAAGGACAAACACACACACCCATGCCCGAGGGAGGACTCGAACCTCCGCCGGGCTTAATTTGTTTCTGTAAAGCATTAGTTCAAATTTCTGTCACAGTGCTACCTTAGTACGACACAAGTAAAAATGTAGTAAGGTGTTCGGAGATAATTATTACTCGGTTCTTTGCGAAGTAGTTGGAATTTGATGTCTTTGAAAGCTAACACTTCTCAGATAATGGGAGGTAGAATTTTATATGCCGGCCGCGGTGGTCTCGCGGTTCTAGGCGCGCAGTCCGGAACCGCGCGACTACTACGGTCGCAGGTTCGAATCCTGCCTCGGGCATGGATGTGTGTGCTGTCCTTAGGTTAGTTAGGTTTAAGTAGTTCTAAGTTCTAGGGGACTGATGACCACAGCTGTTAAGTCCCATAGTGCTCAGAGCCATTTGAACCAATTTTTTATCAAATCGGCTGCTCACTGTATTAGCACGACTGTAATCTCCTGTACATAGCAGCATATAACCAAAACAGAAAGAACGTTACATGAGTAATCGAACTATCTTCGGGCGAAACACGCACAGTTTCGCTGAAGACAATACAATATTGCGTTGTATGAAAGATTGCAGAGTTCCCCAAACTCCACTTTATTAACGTTGCTTATTCGTACAACATACACGATCAGTTTCAGAATGCACATTCAATCGTCTGATGTATCTGAGAAACCAATCATATCTATATCGACGATGGAGCGTGTATTCGGAAATCGGTCATGTCCAATGAATAAACAGAATCAATAAAGTGAAATTTGAGGGATATAATCTTTCACACACCTCTAGTAAAATACAGGTTGTCCTATTGGGAATGATCAGTATCCAGGAATAAGACAGGAACGATCATTCGAAGAAAAAAAGTCTAGTAAACTTTGACACTAAACTTCATATCTTAAGAGCTATTACCACTGCTTCATCTTTGCTACTGTGAAACACATCTCTTCTACGGAACTAGTGCTGGTATTCCTTAAGATGTGAATGTTAGAGCCCAATTTTTTCTTGTTTTGCTCCATACCACCCCTTCCAAAAATAACGAAAGCAAAGAAAAGAGTGAAAGAGATTTGTTTCACAGAATCGAAGAAGTAAAAGTGCCTATTGCAGTTAAGGTATGCCTTTTAGAGCATATGTATACCAGACCTTTTGTGCTTCGAATAGTCGTTCTTGTTATACTGCTAAACATTCACGGTCCCTACTGGGAGATCATGTATATTACGGCTGCTTGCATCCGATACGCCAGATCAACAATGATGAAGAGATGAAAACAATACAACACCTTTTCAGCTACTATACTGGCGTATTTTATTAAAATAATTAATCAAAATGTGTAGCACAGGTATTTTTGTGCTGCAAAGAGTCCAGTGTCCCAAGGGAATAACGCACAGATGTTGTCAACATTGGGCATATAACATGCAACAATTCTCCTTAGTTAGGCTCTTCAGAAGAAGAAACACATCGGTGAAATCTAGTGATCGAACTGACTATTAAACAGGTCCAGCACCTGTCGTTGCCCAAGCTGTTTCCCCAAAGACAGTGTAATGAAAGCGAACCCCCGTCTCCGGTGTTGAAACTACAAGGGTCAAAGATCTATCACAGACATACATTTTAATCGTATAGAGTCTGTAGACCAGAATAACATTTGATAGACTCTCAAGGAAAGCAACTTTGCCTCCACTGTCTCTCGAGAAATGCGGTTACTCTAACGAACCAATGAACACCATGGATTCTTCAAATCAAATCGCTGAGGAGGAGAACACGGCAAGTGCCATAACCCGATTTCCCAGAAACTTCTCTCAGTGAAAGAGGAATCACACTAAGCGACTACGTGTCTCGGCTTATCCGTAGATATTAGACCGTTTCTGAGAAAACTGCCGTCAAAGTTCTCGACGTACTTTAGATGTCTTTCACCGCGTGCTAAGCGCAGTACAACTGGTGGCATAGTGGTAACTTCTCATTTTCGTCTCTTGTGTTCCAAACCCTTTTACTGTTTTCATTTAAACAGCCGGGATGGCCGAGCGGTTATAGGCGCTACAGTCTGGAACCGCGCGATCGCTACGGTCACCGAGCGAGGTGGCGCAGTGGTTAGCACACTGGACTCGCATTCGGGAGGACGACGGTTCAATCCCGTCTCCGGCCATCCTGATTTAGGTTTTCCGTGATTTCCCTAAATCGCTTCAGGCAAATGCCGGGATGGTTCCTTTGAAAGGGCACGGCTGATTTCCTTCCCCATCCTTCCCTCACCCGAGCTTGCGCTCCGTCTCTAATGACCTCGTTGTCGATGGGACGTTAAACACTAATCTCCTCCTCTTCTCCTCCGCTACGGTCGTAGGTTCGAACCTGCCTCGGGCATGGATGTGTGTGATGTCCTTAGGTTAGTTAGGTTTAAGTAGTTTTAATTTCTAGGGGACTTGTGATCTCAGAAGTTAAGTCCCATAGTGCTCAGAGGCATTTTTTTGTTTTTATTTATTTGTTTTCGTTCATCTAAGCATGTAGAATGTTTCTTATGAAGTTGAGGGACACAAGGGCATCATATTAATTGTAAAAGTACAACAGGGTTTCACTATAAGTGTCACAATTTTATTATGTATGTGTTTATGGCAATTTCAAGATTTTTTTTTTAACTCTCGTATTCATTTATTTCATTCTTCTATCAATTCTTGATTCACATATTTTATTTTTATGCTTATTCACCACGAAGACTTGATGCATACCTATGGCTGATCTCGATCGTGGAAACATTCGGAACATAGAAATTCCGAATAGCACCGGCATCGCACAAAGGCAGGTTCGCCACAGCGACATTTCTTCGAATGAATCTCACTCGGGAAAGAAATGTCGTTAACATTGCAGAAGATTTCAAGTATTGCCAATAATTTCGTGGCAAAGTACACATAACGGATCACTTTTCCGAAAAGTGAAGCTTGCAGTTGATTTTGAATCAATTTCATAGAAAACAATTCCAAATTATTTTTCCACTCATTTATTTTGTTCTTTTTATTAATTCACCATAGCCGGTCGGGGTGGCCGAGCGGTTCTATGCGCTACAGCCTGAAACCGCGCGACCGCTCAGAAGTGAAGTCCCATAGTGCTCAGAGCCATTTGAACCATTTTTGAATTCACCATAGATACAATTAACAAGCGAATAAGGACAACGTTATTACAATATGAACTGGCAAACATTCGTGTAACAAACTTCTACAGACAAAGGTAGACAAACTGATAAAAATAAAAGAAAAAAAGCGGGTTATAAACACGCTTTTTTCTTTTTTTTTTAATCTCATTTTGTTCGTTTTCGTTCTTGTATCTGCTTGGGGCGGACGTCGCAAGACACCCAATTCAGTTCGTCGTTGTTCCATTAACTCAGTTTTTTATTACAGAGGGCAGCTAATCCTGTGACCGAACACGCTGAGTTACCGTGCCGGCGAACTCTAGGTACTGTGCCACAGCTTCGGTTGATCTGTTTATTCGCATAAAGGCACATAAAGTACCTCGAACTCTGAGCGTCGTTTTCTCAGTAACGATCGTGTTCTACAGCTAACCCGTGTTCATAATTTTGACCCCTCTTCCACCCAATGAAGTTTCTGGGAAATCGTGTTGCCGCGTTCTCCTCGTCAGTACGTACCATGAAACAACTTCCGAGAATGTTTCTGTTTGGTTCATACCAGTGCTGTATAATTTTTAACACCAGTCTATTTTTTCACCTCATATTATGAATCAAACAAGTGTAACCATACCCAAGGAAACAGGTTGAACAGGCTGCGACTGCGAACCGTAACAGTGCTTTGTTATTCACTGAATATCGAGCTTACAAACCACAGTCCGCTGTGACAGATTTCTCCCAGTGCAGGTAGCACCTGTACGTGCTGTTCACGTAGTGACTGACTGTTCTCATGTGCCCGGTAGAACTGACATGTGAGAGCTGCTTTGTTGTTGACGGCTTGAGCCACCCAGAGGGGATCAGAGTGGGTGACAGTGAAGTAAGAGACGTGACTGACCTTCTTGATGTCGAAGTCCCGCATGCCGCGGTGCGACGGGCACCTGCCGAAGCCGAGCCTCTGGGCCGCGGCGCCGGGCGCGTCCATCAACACGAGCAACAGGAGGAGCACGAGCGCGGGCGCACACATCGCGGCAGTGGTCGCCATGGCGGTAGGCGGCGGAGTGGCGAGAGACGGGCTTCTGCGCGGTGTCCCCGCGTCGGCCGCAGACGCCAGCGCCGCCACGCACTGCGGTCAGCGGCCGCGCCGAACGCTGCCGCTCGCCGCTCGCCACCACTGTGCGACTTCCTCCGTTCTGCACTGACCTTCTACTGTGAAGTCTGTCGACAGTGATACACCGCACGGTTACTCCTTTGGCCTTGCAAACTGCATCCAAATGAACGAAAGCTATACGATCAGCGGCTGCAGCGTGTTGACCCACCAGTGGAACACGATACAGCAGTGATTCTGTGAGACACTGACTCGTCAAGTCATTGGTAAACTTCCGGAGGCATGTAGCACCAAATATCCTGCCGGAAAAGAGCAACACCCTCAAAGTCAGAGAAGTTGCTCTCCATGCATCAGCACAGCTCTAGAAAGCATTGGTCCTGCGAAACACAACTCGCCCTTTTTTCACATGATATCTTGCGAACCACTGATAAAGGGTATCAGACGGATGCCAAATCCCTTGACTTCCGGAAAGCGTTTGACTCGGTGCCCCACTGCAGACTCCTAACTAAGGTACGAGCATATGGGATTGGTTCCCAAGTATGTGAGTGGCTCGAAGACTTCTTAAGTAATAGAACCCAGTACGTTGTCCTCGATGGTGAGTGTTCATCGGAGGTGAGGGTATCATCTGGAGTGCGCCAGGGAAGTGTGGTAGGTCCACTGTTGTTTTCTATCTACATAAATGATCTTTTGGATAGGGTGGATAGCAATGTGCGGCTGTTTGCTGATGATGCTGTGGTGTACGGGAAGGTGTCGTCGTTGAGTGACTGTAGGAGGATACAAGATGACTTGGACAGGATTTGTGACTGGTGTAAAGAATGGCAGCTAACTCTAAATTAATTCAAATGAATAGGAAAAATAATCCGGTAATGTTTGAATACTCCATTAGTAGTGTAGCTCTTGACACATTCACGTCGATTAAATATTTGGACGTAACATTGCAGAGCGATGTGAAGTGGGACAAGCATGTAATGGCAGTTGTGGGGAAGGCAGATAGTCGTCTTCGGTTCACTGGTAGAATTTTGGTAAGATGTGGTTCATCTGTAAGGCAGACCGCTTATAAAACACTAATACGACCTATTCTTGAGTACTGCTCGAGCGTTTGGGATCCCTGTCAGGTCGGATTGAGGGAGGACATCGAAGCAATTCAGAGGCGGGCTGCTAGATTTGTTACTGGTAGGTTTGATCATCACGCGAGTGTTACGGAAATGCTTCAGGAACTCGGATGGGAGTCTCTAAAGGAAAGGAGGCGTTCTTTTCGTGCATCGCTACTGACGAAATTTAGAGAACCAGCATTTGAGGCTGACTGCAGTACAATTTTACTGCCGCCAACTTACATTTAGAGGAAAGACCAGAAAGATAAGATAAGGGAGATTAGGGCTCGTACAGAAGCATATAGGCAGTCATTTTTCCCTCGTTCTGTTTGGGATTGGAACAGGGAGAGAAGATGCTAGTTGTGGTACGAGGTACCCTCCGCCACGCACCGTATGGTGGATTGCGGAGTATGTATGTAGATGTAGATGTAGATGAAGAAACGGTCATTTCATTGACAAGTAAGATTACAGATATCTCATGATTGTAGGAGTACACAAAAAGGTAAGCCAAAATACGAAGACCATTGCCCATCGCGACTTTCGATGCCTCCCGGCGGCGATGCGGGCACCTGACGCGGAACTGAACTGTGTAAGCGGAACAGACACGGACGGTGTATCATCACAGCGAGGATATGGGCTGAAAATGGAGAAATCCTTCGAGATAAGCGACTTTGACAAAGAGCTGTTCACATTTATGCAGAAGCTGTGAACGTAAAATCTCGGAAACGGCGGAGCAGGTCGAATGTTCACGTGCTACTGTCGTGAACACCTACGGAAAGAAGTAGAAGCACAATGAAACAGCTACACTACTGGCCATTAAAATTGCTACACCACGAAGATGACGTGTTATAGACGCGAAATTGAACCGACAGGAAGAAGATGCTGTGATATGCAAATGATTAGCTTTTCAGAGCATTCACAGAAGGTTGCGCCGGTGGCGACACCTCCATCGTGCTGACACGAGGAAAGTTTCCAACCGATTTCTCATACACAGACCGGCGTTGCCTGGTAATACGTTGTTTTCATGCCTCATGTGAGGAGGAGAAATGCGTACTATCACGTTTCCGACTTTGATAAAGGTCGGATTGTAGCCCATCGCGATTGCGGTTTATCGTATCGCGACATTGCTGCTCGCGTTGGTCTAGATCCTATGACTGTTAGCAGAATACGGAAGCGGTGGGATACGGAACGCCGTGCTAGATCCCAACGGCCTCGTATCACTAGCAGTCGAGATGACAGGCATCTTATCCGCATTACTGTAACGAATCGTGCAGCCACGTCTCGATCCCTGAGTCAACAGATGGGGACGTTTGCAAGACAACCACCATCTGCACGAACAGTTCGACGACGTTTGCAGCAGCATGGACTGTCAGCTCGGAGACTATGGCTGCGGCTACGCTTGACGCTGCATCACATACAGGAGCGCCTGCGATGGTGTACTCAACGACGAACCTGGGTGCACGATTGGCAAAACGTCATTTTTTAGGATCAATCCAGGTTCTGTTTACAGCATCGTGATGGTCGCATCCGTGTTTGCCGGCATCGCGGTGAACTCACGTTGGAAGCGTCTATTCGTCATCGCCATACTGGCGTATCACCCGGCGTGATGGTATGGGGTGCCATTGGTAACACGTCTCGGTCACCTCTTGATCGCATTGACGGCACTTTGAACAGTGGACGTTATATTTCAGACGTGTTACGACCCGTGGCTCTACCCTTCATTCGATCCCTGCGAAACCCTACATTTCAGCAGGATAACGCACGACCGCATGTTGGAGGTCCTGTACGGGCCTTTCCGGATACAGAAAATATTCGACTGCTGCCTGGCCAGCACATTCTCCAGATCCCTCACCAATTGAAAACGTCTGGTCAATGTTGGCCGAGCAACTGGCTCGTCACAATACGCCAGTCACTACTCTTGATTAACTGTGGTATCGTGTTGAAGCTGCATGGGCAGCTGTACCTGTTCACGCCATCCAAGCTCTGTTTGACTCAATGCCCAGACGTATCAAGGCCGTTATTACGACCAGATGTGGTTGTTCTGGGTACTGATTTCTCAGGATCTATGCACCAAATTGCTTGAAAATGTAATCACATGTCAGTTCTAGTATAATATATTTGTCCAATGAGTACCCGTTTATCATCTGCATTTCTTCTTGGTGTAGCAATTTTAATGACCAGTAGTGTACTATGAGCTAAATGGTTGGACTTCAACGACTCTTCACAGAACTTGGGGTTCGGAGGCTTGTGAAGTACGATAGATGATGATCTGTGGCATCTCGGTCGAAAGAGCACAATGATGGTGCACGCAAAGGTGTTTCGGAGCGCACCGTTCATCGTAGATTGTTGAACATAGAGATCCACAGCAGACCACCCTTACATGTTCACATTTTAACCCAACGATATTGTCAGTTACGATTGCAGTGGGCACAGCACCATCGGGAATCGACAGTCGGTCTATGGAATCCTGTCAGCTGTTAGGGTGAACCACATTTTTGCTACATTATGTCGATGGTCGTCTACACGAAGCCGTCCCCGATGTGAACGGCGGCACGAAACGTGCAGTGCGCCACGGACTCAGGCTGGTGGGAGCACTCGTGTTATGCTATGGGAGACATTCTCCTGCGCTTGCACGGGGACCTGTGGTAGTAATCGAAGATACGCTGTCAGCTGCGAACAACTTACATCCCTTCTAACTTCCCCCTTCTAACAGCCGTGTGCCGCAAGTCTCTAGAGGAACGAAAGGTTCCAAATGATTGGAAAAGAGCACGATAGTTCCAGTTCGCAAGAAGGGTCGTCGAGCAGATGTGCAAAACCATTTTCTCTGACATTGATCTGTTGTAGAATTTTAGAACAAGTTTTTTGCTCGCGTACATGTCATTTCTGGAAACCCAGAATCTACTCTGTTGGAATCAACATGGATTCCGGAAACAGCGATCGTGTGAGACCCAACTCGCTTTATTTGTTCATGAGACCCAGAAAATATTAGATACAGGCTCCCAGGTAGAAGCCATTTTCCTTGACTTCCGGAAGGCGTTCGATACAGTTCCGCACTGTCGCCTGATATACAAAGTAAGAGCCTACGGAATATCAGACCAGCTGTGTGGCTGGATTGAAGAGTTTTTAGCAAACAGAACACAGCATGTTGTTCTCAGTGGAGAGACGCCTACAGACATTAAAGTAACATCAGACATGCCACAGGGGGAGTGTTATGGGACCTAGTAGATGGTGTCGGAAGTTCCATGCGGCTTTTCGCGGATGATGCTGTAGTATACAGAGAAGTTGCAGCATTAGAAAATTGCAGCGAAATGCAGGAAGATCTGCAGCGGACAGGCACTTTTTTTTTTTTTGGTGCAGGGAGTGGCAACTGACCCTTAACATAGACAAATGTAATGTATTGCGAATACATAGAAAGAAGCATCCTTTGTTGTATGATTATATGATAGCGGAACAAACACTGGTAGCAGTTACTTCTGTAAAATATCTGGGAGTATGCGTGCGGAACGATTTGAGGTGGAATGATCATATAAAATTAATTGTTGGTAAGGCTGGTGCCAGGTTGAGATTCATTAGGAGAGTCCTTAGAAAATGTAGTCCATCAGCAAAGAAGGTGGCTTACAAAACACTCGTTCGACCTATACTTGAGTATTGCTCATCAGTGTGGGATCCGTACCAGGTCGGGTTGACAGAGGTGACAGAGAAGATCCAAAGAAGAGCGGCGCGTTTCGTCACAGGGTTATTTGGTAAACGTGATAGCGTTACAGAGATGTTTAGCAAACTCAAGTTGCAGACTCTGCAAGAGAGGCGCTCTGCATCGCGGTGTAACTTGCTGTCCAGGTTTCGAGAGCGTGCGTTCCTGGATGAGGTGTCGAATATATTGCTTCCCCCTACTTATACCTCCCGAGGAGATCACGAATGTAAAATTAGAGAGATTCGAGGGCGCACGGAGGCTCTCCGGCAGTCGTTCTTCCCGCGAACCATACGCGACTGGAACAGGAAAGGGAGGTAATGACAGTGGCACGTAAAGTACCCTCCGCCACACACCGTTGGGTGGCTTGCGGAATAATAATGTAGATGTAGATGTCTTCCCCGAAGGAGATATCATCTTTCAGCAATACAGTTGGCCGTGTCTCGGAACCAGAACCGTGTTACAGTGGTTTGAGTAAATTTATAGTGAACTCACGCTAATGTCTCGGTGACCAAATTCACCTGATGTAAATCCTAGGAACCAAATTTCGTCGCTGTCGGGTGCCGTCACAGTGTATACAAATCGGCGGCCCATTATTGAAGCAAATTACGTGACCTGTGAGCAGACACTTAAGGCCACATACCTCCACAAGAAGGTTGTATACCTGGAAGAATCCTGGAGACACTAAAAGGTATCAGATAGATTATATAAGGGTAAGACAGAGATTTAGGAACCAGGTTTTAAATTGTAAGACATTTCCAGGGGCAGATGTGGATTCTGACCACAATCTATTGGTTATGAACTGCAGATTGAAACTGAAGAAACTGCAAAAAGGTGGGAATTTAAGGAGATGGGACCTGGATAAACTAAAAGAACCAGAGGTTGTAGAGAGTTTGAGGGAGAGCATAAGAGAACAATTGACAGGAATGGGGGAAAGAAATACAGTAGAAGAAGAATGGGTAGCTCTGAGGGATGAAGTAGTGAAGGCAGCAGACGATCAAGTAGGTAAAAAGACGAGGGCTATTAGAAATCCTTGGGTAACAGAAGAAATATTGAATTTAATTGATGAAAGGAGAAAATATAAAAATGCAGTAAATGAAGCAGGCAAAAAGGAATACAAACGTCTCAAAAATGAGATCGACAGGAAGTGCAAAATGGCTAAGCAGGGATGGCTAGAGGACAAATGTAAGGACGTAGAGGCTTGTCTCACTAGGGGTAAGATAGATACTGCCTACAGGAAAATTAAAGAGACCTTTGGAGAGAAGAGAAGCACTTGTATGAATATCAAGAGCTCAGATGGAAACCCAGTTCTAAGCAAAGAAGGGAAGGCAGAAAGGTGGAAGGAGTATATAGAGGGTCTATACAAGGGCGATGTTCTTGAGGACAATATTATGGAAATGGAAGAGGATGTAGATGAAGACGAAATGGGAGATAAGATACTGCGTGAAAAGTTTGACAGAGCACTGAAAGACCTGAGTCGAAACAAGGCCCCGGGTGTAGACAACATTCCATTAGAACTACTGATGGCCTTGGGAGAGCCAGTCACGACAAAACTCTACCATCTGGTGAGCAAGATGTATGAGACAGGCGAAATACCCTCAGACTTCAAGAAGAATATAATAATTCCAATCCCCAAGAAAGCAGGTGTTGACAGATGTGAAAATTACCGAACTATCAGTTTAATAAGTCACAGCTGCAAAATACTGACTCGAATTCTTTACGGACGAATGGAAAAACTGGTAGAAGCGGACCTCGGGGAAGATCAGTTTGGATTCCGTAGAAATGTTGGAACACGTGAGGCAATACTAACCTTACGACTTATCTTAGAAGAAAGATTAAGAAAAGGCAAACCCACGTTTCTAGCATTTGTAGACTTAGAGAAAGCTTTTGACAATGTTAACTGGAATACTCTCTTTCAAATTCTGAAGGTGGCAGGGGTAAAATACAGGGAGCGAAAGGCTATTTACAATTTGTACAGAAACCACATGGCAGTTATAAGAGTCGAGGGGCATGAAAGGGAAGCAGTGGTTGGGAAAGGAGTGAGACAGGGTTGTAGCCTGTCCCCGATGTTATTCAATCTGTATATTGAGCAAGCAGTAAAGGAAACAAAAGAAAAATTCGGAGTAGGTATTAAAATTCATGGAGAAGAAGTAAAAACTTTGAGGTTCGCCGATGACATTGTAATTCTGTCAGAGACAGCAAAGGACTTGGAAGAGCAGTTGAACGGAATGAACAGTGTCTTGAAAGGAGGATATAAGATGAACATCAACAAAAGCAAAACAAGGATAATGGAATGTAGTCAAATTAAATCGGGTGATGCTGAGGGAATTAGATTAGGAAATGAGACACTTAAAGTAGTAAAGGAGTTTTGCTATTTAGGGAGTAAAATAACTGATGATGGTCGAAGTAGAGAGGATATAAAATGTAGATTGGCAATGGCAAGGAAATCGTTTCTGAAGAAGAGAAATTTGTTAACATCGAGAATAGATTTAAGGGTCAGGAAGTCGTTTCTGAAAGTATTTGTATGGAGTGTAGCCATGTATGGAAGTGAAACATGGACGATAACTAGTTTGGACAAGAAGAGAATAGAAGCTTTCGAAATGTGGTGCTACAGAAGAATGCTGAAGATAAGGTGGGTAGATCACGTAACTAATGAGGAGGTATTGAATAGGATTGGGGAGAAGTTTGTGGCACAACTTGACTAGAAGAAGGGATCGGTTGGTAGGACATGTTTTGAGGCATCAAGGGATCACAAATTTAGCAGTGGAGGGCAGCATGGAGGGAAAAAATCGTAGAGGGAGACCAAGAGATGAATACACTAAGCAGATTCAGAAGGATGCAGGTTGCAGTAGGTACTGGGAGATGAAAAAGCTTGCACAGGATAGAGTAGCATGGAGAGCTGCATCAAACCAGTCTCAGGACTGAAGACCACAACAACAACAACCTCCACAAGCCTACCAACGAACTGTCACATCTCTGATACGTAGTATCAGTTATTTATTTCGTTCTAAAGACTGACAAACAAGTTTTTAAGCAGGTGGTCCTAATGTTTTGGCTCACCAGAGCATATCTCATCAATACACAGTGAATCCCCTTCTGCGGCAAGGCAGACATGTGTTGTAGTGCCGACAGCAATGGATAACAATGGAAGTACTATCGATACAGTGCTGCTACATCAGAGTTACTAAACGCAGATTTGCGAAATGCCATCACCAAAGAAGACGAAGTAAATATTCCAGAATTCGAACCGAAACAGCTGCTAGCATGAGTAACGTAGAAGTAGATATCCTCAGGGTAGTGAAGCAATTCAAATCCGGTCCAGACTGTATACCAGTTAGGTTCCTTTCAGAGTACGCTGATGCAATGGTTGCATACTTAAAACCATATGAAACAGGTCGCTCGATGAAAGATCTGTACCCAAAGACTGGAAAGTTGCACAGGTCACACCAATATTCAAGAAAGCCAGTAGCAGCAATCCATTAAATTACAGGCCCATATCATTAATGTCGATATGCAGCAGGATTTTGGAACAAATATTGTGTTCGAAAATTGTGAATTACCTCAAAGAGAACAGTCTATTGACACATGGGCAACACGGATTTAGCAAACATCGATCTTGTGCAACACAACTAGCTCTTTACTCACACGAAGTGTTAAGTGCTGTCGACAAGGGATTTCAAGTTGATTCCGTATTTTGAGATTTCCGGAAGGCTTTCGACAGCGGGTTATAAACAAATTGCGTGCTTACGAAATATTGTCTCAGTTATGAGGCTGGATTTTTGATTTCCTGTCAGAGGGGTCACACTTCGTAGTAATTGAGGGAAAGTCACTGAGTAAAACACAAGTGTTTTCTGGCGTTCCCCAAGGTAGTGTTAGAGGCACTCTACTGTTTATTCATAAACGATTTAGGAGACAAATTGAGCAGCCACCTTAGGTTGTTTCCACATAATACCGTCGATTATTGTCTAGTAAAGTCATCAGAAGCTCAAACTCAATTGCAAAAGGATTTAAATAAGATATCTGTATGGTGCGAAAATTGGCAAGTAATTAAAATTGTGAGGTCATCCAAAACTTCGGTTACACGATAAATCAATCAAATCTAAAGGGCGTAAATTCAGCTAAATACGGAGGAGTTACAATTACGAACAATTTAAATTGGAAAGAATACATAGAAAATTTTGAGGGGAAGGCGAATCAAAGACAGCGTTTTATTGGCAGAACTCTTAGAAGATGCAACAGACCTGCTAAGAAGACCGCCTGCACTATGCTTGTCCGTTATCTTTGAGATACTGCTGCGCGGTGTGGTACCCTTACCAAGTAGGATTAACGGATTACGTCGAGAAAGTTCAAAGAAGACAGCACGTTCTGTATTATCGAGAAATATGAGAGAGTGCCACAGATACATGATACAGGATTTTTGGTGGAAATCATTAAAACAAGGGCATTTTTCTTCGCGGCGGGATCTTCTCATAAAATTTCAGTCACCATCTTTCTTCTTCGTAAGCGAGAATATTTTTTTGGCCCCGATTAGCATAGGGAAAAACGATAATTATAATAAAATAATGGAAATCAGAGCTCACAGGGTAAGATACAGGTGTTCTTTTTTTCCCGCACACTATTCGAGAGTGGAATAATAGAGAATTTGCAGGAATGTGGTTCGAATCCTCTACCAGGCACTGAAGTGTGATTTGCAGAGTAGCCATGATGTACACTGACATCCTGCGGTAGATAGTGTTGCAATTCGTCAATGGCTCTTGTAAGCCCTCGAGAATGAGCAAGTTCCTGTTTCATCACCACCCACACAGTAGTAGGGCAACAAGGATGTAAACCCACTCTGCCTTGTTGCCAAATGTATTCAAGATGACGAATCGAAGATGGCGGCGATAGATATGGCACCGTCGCAGTGATCTCATGGCGGGAAATTCAAATTTTGCTGGGAAAGTAGGTCAGTTGGGCTACCTCCACTAACCTAACCCCCTCCCTTACCCCCCCTCCCCTCCCCCAGAAAATGGCGGGAAGTTCAAATTCCAGCAGGACAATGCAATACACCATGGCCACCTCCACTAACCTAAGAAACTGGCGGGAAAATAGGTCACTTGGGCTACCAACACTAACCTGTCATCTGACCGCCACCTCTTCCTAGGAATTCGCAGGAAAAGGACTCAGCCTGTTCTGGGCTGCTGAAGAGAGGAAGGACTGTACTTTATTTATTTTGGAACAATTTATTTAGGAGTGGATTTCGCGTTTTCATTTATTACACTGACACAAAACACATGCTCTGACAATACACAGCCTACAGACCTGAAAACTACTCATAAATTATCTAAATAATGCAGTACAGTGATGTACAGACACACAAACAACCCGTAAATTACGGAAATATTGCAGTACACAAACTACAGACCTGCAAACTACTCGTAAACTGTCGAAGTAATGCAGTACAATGATGTGCAGACATGCAGAAAACTCGAAAATTGTCAATATAATACTTGTATAACACTCTGCAAACAAACTCACTACTTTTAAACTGTCCAATATGGACATGCAAAATAAAGACTTATGTCGACCCTATCTAGCAGCCCAGCACAGACTGAGTCCTTTCCCTGCCAATTCCTCTGAAGATGGTTCAGTCGGTTGACTTATGTTAGTGGAGGTAGTCCAAGTGACCTATTTTCCCGCCATTTTCTTCGGTTAGTGGAGGTAGCCATGGTGTGTTGCGTTGTCCTGCTGTAATTTGAACTTACTGCCATTTTCTAGGGGAGGGGAGGGAGTTAGGTTAGTGGAGGTAGCCCAATTGACCTATTTTCCCGCCAAAATTTGAACTTTCTGCCTTGACATCATTGCGACATTGCCATATCTATCGCCTCCATCTTGGATCCGCCATCTTGAATACATTTGGCAGCAATGCAGAGTGGGGTGACGTCCTTTTTGCCCTACTACTCCATACCTGTTCAACTGGCCTTAGATCTGGTGATCTTGATGGTGAGGGCAGTTTTCGTACATCACAAAGAGCACAGTGCGCTGTAGCATCTGTGCACACACATTTATTTGTTTAACGAGTTCCTTTTAGCACTTTTGAGGATGACCTCAAACTTTTCGTTATTTAGGGTCAATTGCCACTTTTCGCAACATTCAGATATCTTTTCTAAATCGTTTTGCAGTTTATCTGGATCTTCTGATGACTTAATTAGTGGATAAACGACAGCGTCATCTGCAAACAACCAAAGATGGCTGCTCAGATTGTCTCCAAAATCGTTTGTATAGGTAAGGAATAGCAAAGGGCCTATAGCACTACCTTGGGGAACGCCAGAAACACTTCCGTTTTACTAGATGACTTTCCGTCAATTACTACGATCTGTGACCTCTCTAACAGGAAATCACAAATCCAGTCTGATAGCGGAGATCGTGATAAATCGATTACTACTGCAGTTGGCGTCTACCAAAATAACGTTTCGGTGGTTTTGGCGCAGTACATAAATGAAGCAGTAAATGGTAGGATTATCAGTAGTATTGGTAGCACTGGTAGAGAAACAATCGTAAATGAATGTGTGAGAGAGGATCTTCTTTTGTTTGTTCGCTTGTTTTGCCTATAATTAGAGCTGCACATTGTTCAGTATTAGTGTATTGTGTATTTTACATCCTACAATATATACCGGTAAATTGCATTTTATAAGTAAAATAAATTAGATGTTCGCGTAAGTTATGTGTTGTTATATGACCAAAAAATTTACTTAGTGTACCGTTTATATGCACAAACACGAAAAAGATCTATATAATTTTTATAGTTAGTTTGTACTTAATAGAGTTTGTACTTAATAGAGATCAAAGGCAAGAGTTTCCTTTTACAACTGATAAGTGCTAAAGTTGTTTAGCAGTAACAGAAACATGTTTTGTATAAGTTCGAAGAAGTGTTGAAGTGGTTTTGTGTGTACTTGTTTTGCATTTCTTAATTTTACCTTTTCTACCTTTTTCGAGAAAACCGCGTTTTCTAAAAAAAGTGGCTCTGAGCACTATGGGACTTAACTTCTGAGGTCATCAGTCCCCTAGGACTTAGAACTACTAAAACCTAACTAACCTGAAGAACATCACACATCCATGCCCGAGGCAGGATTCGAACCTGCGACCGTAGCAGCTGTGCGGTTCCAGACTGTAGCGCCTAGAACTGCTCGGCCACACGGGCCGGCCGCCTTTTCTAGCGCTATATGATAAATCTGTATTTTTTTTTTTTTAATTTTTACTACAACACCCCTGTGTTTCACATTATAAATCAACAATTTTCGAATAAAACCTGAATTAAATAATGACAATATATATTTTGCTGTGAATACTGTTTTTTTTAAATAACTGACAGGAGGATAACTATGTATAACAAAAATATTCCATAGGTTATGTGGTCCTTTATATATTCACTTACTTTCTAGACAGTTCACCACTTCCTGTTTTCTAGGGGAATGCTGATCACATACACAAACAAATCTATCGAAAAGAGGTAACGCCTGACAGGTATGCAACACACCTACTGTACATGTAATACGGTTACGATCTTAACTGACCAAAGCTACTAGGAAAGCTACTGTAATCTACACTTACTTACGATAGTCCACAGTAGTTTTATAACTCTACTTAACAACCCCTCAGTATGCATAAACTATACCCTGGTGTCGCTGAACAGAGTCCTAGAGGGTTTTGTTGCATGGGCCAAAATGGTAACACTTAGGGATAGTCAGCCACAGAGTCCATGTCCAACAATGTGCTCTAAACGGAGTGCTCTGAAACACTTGTGGCTGCACCAACTTTATATTGTTCGTCATATCCACCACAGATAGTCGTCTATCATGCTTTACAAAGCTGGGAAGCGTCCAGCGTCTACGTTCAGTGATGAGGCGTGGACGTCCTTTTTTCGTACTCCAATTTTCACTGTCCTTCAAAGACTTTCATTAGATGCTTACAACCGCAGCCGCGAACAGCCGACAAATCTATCCATGCTCGTTTCCAGGCACCAGACCATAACAATCTGCTCCTTCAAAGTCACTTATATCAGTGGATTATACACTTTTGCGGCCCCATGTCGTCGATAGAGGGATTTCCTTGTCTTTTCTTGCTTTTTCTTGTGGTGTGTGACAGTCCCATTGCTTGTAACATTTGCCATGATGAGTGGACCAGGTTAGGGTGAAATTTTTTATTCCATTAGTCTTAATCATTAGATGTAAGGGGAAGGCTTCGACAGTGAAAGGGAGGTGGGCTGCAGAGGGCTGCAGGACCTCAGACGTCCTCTAACCAGGCTTCCTCGGTATCGCGCCATCGGTGGTTCTCACGTTGTTGAAGAGCGTAATTGTCTGCTGCTAGTGGTAATTTTTATAAGATAGAAGGGCACCTTGTAACGATAACCTGCTTGGAACGCACGAGATCTGTTTCGTTGACTTTTCCCAAGGAAGACTCAAACTTCCGACGGGGAAGCCGCGCGAACAGTGGAAAGGCGCCCTGAGAACCTATCGGATGACTTTGTTCTGGAGTACTTGCAACTTATGGATACGGGTGCTCAAGCGATGCTGCTGAAGAGAAGAGCCACAAGTGGCATAGCTTGGTATACGTGGATTTTTGCTCTCTGTTCGAGCTCGTCACGGATGAATGGTGTGCGGATTTTTGCCACCCGAATGAAGTTTTTGACGTTTTGTCTGAATATGGCTATGAAAAAACAGACCCGTGCCCAACGCGATCCCGAGGTATCTCACGCAAGGGGACCATGGAGTTCCAAGGCCCTGCACTTCTAAACCTGGTCGCTTCTTTGAAAACACAGCCTAGTTTTATTTGCGTCTAAGATGACATTAGATCCACAACGCATAACTGCCGTCTCATCTGCTTCTACAGACGGGCGAGATGTTCAAAGAGCTGTAGAAATTGGAAATTTGTGGTACGTTGTATGGGACCAAACTGTTGAGGTCATCGGTCCCTAGGCTTACACACAACTTAATCTAACGTAAAGTAACTTAAGCTAAGGACAACTGTCACCTGTCACACTCATGCTCCGACGGGGGGGGGGGGGGGGGGGGGGGGCGAACGCGAACACTGGCAGGGCGCCTAAGACCGCACGGCTACCCCGTGCGGCTCAAAGAGCTGTCTACCGCTATTAAAAACCGCAGTATCATCTGCGTGCTGCGCGAGATTCACATTGTTCTCGAGGGTAGGTCGACGTAATCGTTGAATAAAGTCTGCGAAAGGATCGAACGTGCTCCAGCAGAAGAAGCACCTGCACTTCTGTAAAGAGCATCATTTGGAGGACATTCTGTTCTGGCCGAATATGCATCTGCTGTTAGCTGTTGTTTTATTATGTTGAGTAAGGCTTTTTTCCAAGACTTTACTCATAGTGCTGAGCAAGCTGAAGGGCCTGTAATCTTCCAGGATTTGAAGATCCTTAACTGATTTCGGTATGGGAATGGTTTTTGCCTTCTTCCATTATCGGGGGAAGAAATTCAGTTGGAGACACTTAATGAAAATTCTGGTGAGAAGTCCGAGAGGTTTCCTCGGAACGTTCTTCAGGTGCTCATTGGAGACGCGGTCGATGTCAGCTGCAGCTGTACCTTTACGTTTCAAGATGGTAACAGGCGTCATCTGGAGTCTTCTACAAATTGGAGTGTGCTATATTGCTTGAGGCGTTCTTCTGCGTTTATGTCGTGCAGTGGGAAAGTTCTTGCCGTTCACAAGTGTCATCGAAATTTTACGCTGTCTGGAAAGTTTCGTACACTACTCTCTGAACAAATGCTCAGGCTCGCTTTGTTTGTCGTAGAGTTACAGGAAATATATTCGCGGTTTCGAACATGTACCAACTTCGGCTGTATATTAGAATGATGACACTGAAAATTGGTGACGGATCGGGACTCGAACACGAATTTCCTGCTTTCTGCGAGCAGTCGCCTCGGTTATCTGTGCACTAATCACGGCTAGACCCCGACTTCCGTACGTCGTTGACCTCTGACGCAAGGACGAGGACGTATGGAATTTGGGTCTAGCCGTGATTCGTGCACGTGTAGCCGAAGTTGTTAAGACGTCCGCTCGCGTGAAACGGGTTCAAATGGCTCTGAGCACTATGAAACTTAACATCTGAAGTCATCAGTCCCCTAGAACTTAGAATTACTTAAATCTAACTAACCTAAGGCCCGAGGCAGGATTCGAACCTGCGACCGTAGCGGTCGCACGGTTCCAGACTGTAGCGCCTAGAACCGCTCGGCCTCTCCGGCCGGCCGGTAAATATGGGTTTGATACCCAGTGCGGCACAAATTTTCACGGTCGTCATTATAATATACATCCGAAAGTGGTTCATATGTTTCGTGTATTTCTTGGCGGCTGTAGTCGCAGCAGAGCCTGTACCTTCGGACATGTTTACATGTCCGAAGGAAAGTTGCATCGTACTTCTTAATAAAACAGCTACTGCTGCTCCGTATTCGTGTCGTGGTGTTCTTATGGCTTTCATCAAATGTCTCTCTTGTTTTTATTGAAAATGGAAAGCCTCCCTCGTCCTCGTTTCCACTCCATAAACCTGACGCCCAGTTCCCTTTGCACTCTATGCATCTGGCGCCTTTCGGAGCGGTTTCTATACGTTTGTCACCTGCACCTCAATCAGTTTTTTATGTCGGAGCTCATGAAGAGGAGGCGGGAGATCTTCTATTAGCTGGTCGGGGAACATGACAATTGTATGTCGAATGACTTTTTTGGGTCAGGAAATCGACTGCATAGATTATTTCGTCCTCCATCGTAGATTTAAGGTTTCTTTGGGTGTTTTGGTGAGTCATCTTTTTTATGACGTTCCTTGGTGTACCTACTGGTTGGTATGGTTATGCGCCCGAGGGTGATTGTCGGAAGATAAGTCGTTGATCGTGGCCAGATCCATGGTCGGTTGTACATTTTTGATTTCCCATCGTCTCTGCTCCGCTTATATACTTCCATCACCGTGTCAAGCGCCCACGACGCCACCAGCCGGCATTCAACCTCATGTTGGGACCGGTAATAGTGTTTTGGCTCACTTCCCATATGGAAATGAAATGAGTGTATGGCATCGTTGGCCAGGAGGCCCCCTTCGGGGGGAGTTCCGCCGCCAAGTGCAAGTCTTATCTCATTCTACGCCACATTGGGCGCCTTGCGCGCCGGTGATGAGGATGAAACGATGAGGACAACACAACACCCACTCTCCGAGCGGAGAAAATCTCCAATCTGACCGGGAATCGAACCGAGCCCGCTTGCTTTGGAGGCGAGCACGTTACCACCCAGCTAAGCAGGCGGACGTTTCCCATATAATACAACGTTTAACATGATCCACACAGTTTCCCGATCTCAAAGGTATGGTAAACTGTATAGAACTTCTTCGTCTAAATTTATTTCGTTCTGAAGGACAAATACTGGTTTCTCAACACCGTCTTCACTCTGTTTTTCGTTTTGCCTCTTGCTTGTACGGATGGATTAAAAGGTGGTGTCCTGTCTGATACACTGTTTGAGTTTAATTATAATGTCGTGAACACTTATTTGATTCACTTCTTATTATTTAATTTATTCCCTGTCCTCAAATAATTTTAACTGTCTTCTAGTAAATATTCGTTGTCGATCGTCTTAACACGATGATGCAAGGTAACGGCAGCCATTGTCGCAGCCTTAAGAGCTTAATGCACGTTCCAAAAACGAACCTATCCTCATTCAGTGGTCACATTGCGAAGTAGTATTTTTAGCGTCATTTTATTGCGAGGTTCATTTTTGGGTGAAAAGACTTTTTAACTTTGTCATAAAAGTTCCTAGACAGTTTTTTTCATTTCTTAGTTTTAAAAAATGTGTGTGAAATCTTATGGGACTTAACTGCTAAGGTCATCAGTCCCTAAGCTTAAACACTACTTAACCTAAATTATCCTAATGGCAAACACACACACCCATGCCCGAGGGAGAACTCGAACCTCCGCCGGGACCAGCTGCAAGGTCAATGACTGCAGTGCCCTAGACCGCTCGGCTAATCCCGCGAGACGTTTCTTAGTTTACAATACTAAAAAGGAACAAATGTTTTTAAGTTATGTGGTACGTGTGCGCCCTTGAAATGACATGGCCATGTTTCCGCAGAAACTCAGTAGGTGGCAGGGTCGTGCTTAGCAACACAGTGTTTGGGTTCTTGGCTTATTAGTTACAGTGGCAACAGTGGATGCTGATTATGAACAAAGAGTAAACATGAAGTTCTGCATTAAGCTCGGGAAAACCCCTCGTGAAGCATGAACATTGATTAAGCAAACATATGCAGGCGGGCACTTCCAAGAAGTGATGTTTTGTGGGACAAAATTTTCGTGAAGGCAGAGCTTCAGTGCAAAACGATCCCAGACCTGGTCGCCCGTCTACAGCACTTACTGATGTAACCGTGGAGCATATAAGGCAATTATTGCAAGATGTCCGTCGTGCAACTGTGCATGCGATATCAGTAAAACTTAATTTGAATTGTGATGTGTGTCATAAGATTTTACGAGAAGATTTAGGGAATTGGAAACTTAATGCAAAACTCGCCCCTCACACACTAACAGAAAGAGGAAATGAAATTGCAGTTAAATCAATACAATGAAATGAATACCCTTAGCTGCATACAGGCGTTGATATACGTCAACGGGGACAGTTGAAATTGTGTGCCCCGACTGGGACTCGAATTCGGGAGCTCCTACTTACATGGCAAATGCTCTATCCATCTAAGTCACCAAGGACACAAACGATAGTGCGACTGCAGGGACTTATCTCTGTCACGCCTTGTAACGCCGCTTCCTTTGGACGCAAAATTGGAAATATAAAACAGTACCCATAACCCAACAAAAGCCCCAAAATCCAAGACCCAAATTTCAAGTCCCACTGGAATAGAATCACTTGAATAGTAGCAAGTCTATAGAAAGGAAATCCAGTATAAGGTGACTTAATGTTTTGGAAGGGAAAGAAAAGAAATAGAATCCATTAGTTTCAAATTAAAATAATAGTAGATCGCAAAGTAGTGTACTTATAGATCACGGAATATACCGAGTGAACTCAAAGAATACTCTGTGAGTACTCTTTGAGGACACTGCGTAATACAGAAGAAAAAAGTCATACGTTGTTAATGTGCTGCTAGCGTTTGCTGGATCGGGTCATATCTCAACGTATGCTCTTGTGCGTAGGCGCGACGAGACTGTTTTTGTGCTTTTTGGAAATTTTGCGATCTGCTAGAAATCATTGAACTTCAAATAGGTAGATCAGCAACCTTGAGTATATCATTACGTAAAGCCAAGAGGGGAAAAGATCCGAACTTGTCTTACATTGATTATCATACAGGGAAGACTGAACTTTACCCCAAAGTAATAGACTGTTAGCAATTTACCGACATAGGAAGTGAACATTGGTATTGAATTGTGAGAAAGTACTGAAGTTTCGTTAAAGTAGCAAATGAAATCTGGATCTTGTTACAACCTCTTTGACTGAAACTTACGTAACTAATTCCGCCACCTCTCCCCCCCCCCCCCCCCCCCCCCAGCTTAGGGAAAAGTTACTTCCTTAATACAATGATAGGAAGCGAATAGTATAGAATAAACCAGTGTAAAGTGGATTTACTGTGTGACATTTCTTTCGACCCATTTAATATTGTGTGTTTATGAAATATTCATTTGTGCGACGGCATAGATTAATAACAGAGTGCAACATGCATAAATAGTCTTTGCCGCGTTAGACAGTTATTGTACCGATTCGAACTATTAAGCTTGCGTAAACTGAAAACTTTAAGGGAGAAACAATAGCCGTACATGGACTGTAGCCATAATTAGTACAAGGATAGCCATTGGTGTGCAACTACGTGTAGCTGTGCTCGCATACATAGGAGAACATATAATTATTTGAACTGATCGCTATCATTGACACGCACTTGGCATAAATACAGTGTAGCAGGACAGATTTTTTTTATGTAATGTTCCTCATAAGACAATATTACCGCTAGTTAGTAGGAGCACGAATTTCATCAACAAAAATTTCCAATATATCTTAAGATGAGCAGTTACAACCTCCCGTGAGACCCACATTCCCAACTTACTGTCCCGCACTATATTCGTAGTGCCCCTGCCCATTACACTCTTTACTCGCGGCTTTACCGATTCCCGTAAGAGTTCTGGCACTGTTTGTGCTTCCACACAGAAGATGGTCGTATGGCCGGTGAGACTTAACTATTTTTATGACGATATATATATATGAAGAAGATATGAAAATATATACTATACATACGAAGATGTCCGAAAGAACAGATACCATCTTCATATATATAGTTAAGGCTCACCGGCCGTTTGACAATCTTCTGTGCGGATGCACAAACAGTGCCCCAACTCTTACGGGAGTTGATATCCGTTTAACCTATGTCAGCACCATCCAGCGGGCTTACCATAGCGCCATCTCGTTTCCACCTTCAAGCTGGACAAGTTTCGTTCTTTGTAGTTTTTTCGTTTGACGCTTATTTCGTAAGATATTTGCCCGGTCACGAGCAATGGACCACCCTGTATATGAGAATGCAATGGAAACAAAACTTGGATTTTTTTTTAAATGAAAGTGAAGAGAATAATATACGCCTATGTTGTATTTCATCTCGTAATTTTATCATGTATGTAGTTTAGTTAAGAAAAAATTGGACAAATCACTCACACTAACGGAAACTCGAACTACCATTTGATCTTGATCAAGTATTCCCATACAAAGACATACTGGTCTAATAGGTAAACCAGAGACAAAAGTACAATATCTGCTAGCAACAAAGAATACTTCAGCATTGAAGGCAACACGCTATTAAGCGTTGTGTTGAAATACACTCCTGGAAATTGAAATAAGAACACCGTGAATTCATTGTCCCAGGAAGGGGAAACTTTATTGACACATTCCTGGGGTCAGATACATCACATGATCACACTGACAGAACCACAGGCACATAGACACAGGCAACAGAGCATGCACAATGTCGGCACTAGTACAGTGTATATCCACCTTTCGCAGCAATGCAGGCTGCTATTCTCCCATGGAGACAATCGTAGAGATGCTGGATGTAGTCCTGTGGAACGGCTTGCCATGCCATTTCCACCTGGCGCCTCAGTTGGACCAGCGTTCGTGCTGGACGTGCAGACCGCGTGAGACGACGCTTCATCCAGTCCCAAACATGCTCAATGGGGGACAGATCCGGAGATCTTGCTGGCCAGGGTAGTTGACCTACACCTTCTAGAGCACGTTGGGTGGCACGGGATACATGCGGACGTGCATTGTCCTGTTGGAACAGCAAGTTCCCTTGCCGGTCTAGGAATGGTAGAACGATGGGTTCGATGACGGTTTGGATGTACCGTGCACTATTCAGTGTCCCCTCGACGATCACCAGTGGTGTACGGCCAGTGTAGGAGATCGCTCCCCACACCATGATGCCGGGTGTTGGCCCTGTGTGCCTCGGTCGTATGCAGTCCTGATTGTGGCGCTCACCTGCACGGCGCCAAACACGCATACGACCATCATTGGCACCAAGGCAGAAGCGACTCTCATCGCTGAAGACGACACGCCTCCATTCGTCCCTCCATTCACGCCTGTCGCGACACCACTGGAGGCGGGCTGCACGATGTTGGGGCGTGAGCGGAAGACGGCCTAACGGTGTGCGGGACCGTAGCCCAGCTTCATGGAGACGGTTGCGAATGGTCCTCGCCGATACCCCAGGAGCAACAGTGTCCCTAATTTGCTGGGAAGTGGCGGTGCGGTCCCCTACGGCACTGCGTAGGATCCTACGGTCTTGGCGTGCATCCGTGCGTCGCTGCGGTCCGGTCCCAGGTCGACGGGCACGTGCACCTTCCGCCGACCACTGGCGACAACATCGATGTACTGTGGAGACCTCACGCCCCACGTGTTGAGCAATTCGGCGGTACGTCCACCCGGCCTCCCGCATGCCCACTATACGCCCTCGCTCAAAGTCCGTCAACTGCACATACGGTTCACGTCCACGCTGTCGCGGCATGCTACCAGCGTTAAAGACTGCGATGGAGCTCCGTATGCCACGGCAAACTGGCTGACACAGACGGCGGCGGTGCACAAATGCTGCGCAGCTAGCGCCATTCGACGGCCAACACCGCGGTTCCTGGGGTGTCCGCTGTGCCGTGCGTGTGATCATTGCTTGTACAGCCCTCTCGCAGTGTCCGGAGCAAGTATGGTGGGTCTGACACACCGGTGTCAATGTGTTCTTTTTTCCATTTCCAGGAGTGTATAATCTCAGCTTTGAGCTGACGGAAGAATGCTGTTTCCACTGTACGTCTCTCAGTTGATGGCTATTTTTAAACCTGAGACTGACTGTTAAATCTTAGTGACACAGTGCCATGACCTCCACAATTCTCTCGCTGCTCTTTCTTTTATTTTTTTTTTTTTTACAGAAATCAGCAATATTTTGACTGGTTCCCCTTTTTCTCATTTACATACCCAATATCTTTGGCAATCTGTTCGGCATATTCTAATGTTTGATTCCCCCAGCACTGTCTTTCTGGTTGACAGTTCTTACCAACGCTAAGTTCCTTCATCTGTATCGTATATTCACACTAACCTGTCTCTTATTCCGATATGCCATTTCTTGACAAATTTATTTCCTCATCTTTTCTTTGCAGTACTTTCTTATTCCATGATTTACTGTATCTGTCCACTTTACTTAACACGCGAACTGCCAATCCCGTCAGTCGATGGGACGCGAAAATTTCAGAGACTGTCGATCCAGTCATTTGACAGGCTACGACTGAAAATTTCAGTAGACCGCCGATCCCTTCATTTGTCAGGGTACGACTGTTTCCGCTGTTAAATACAAAATCAAGTACGTCGACATTGCGTTGCGAGGGACAGGTAGGAAAAAAATCATAAAAACGGCCGGTATTCTAAGAAACGGGGAGGTTTACGTGATCGGCAGTCGAAGCGTTAAGTTGCTTCGGCAACATCACTAGTACGTTAGTTTCAGTTTGCACCTCCATTACTTTGATCAGGCTAAGTGTTTTAATATCTACCCTGTGGCTTTTCTCCTTTCTTCGTCGCACAGTCAGATTTGCTCTGTCGGTACACTGCCTACTTTTATTGAAACAGTAAACAGCTAATGTAGAAAGGATATAAAATGTAGACCGCCAATGGCAAGAAAAGCGCCTCTGCAGAAGAGAGATTTCTTGACATTGAGTATAGATCTAAGTATTAGGAACTCTTTTCTGAAGGAATCTGTCTGGAGTTCAGCCACATACGAAAGTGAAATATGGGCGATAAATGATTTAGATAAGAAGAGAATAGAGGCTTTTGAAATGTGGTGCTACAGAAGAATGCTGAAGATTTAGATGATATAACGCGTAAGTAATGAGGAGGTACTGAACAGAATTTGGGAGGCAAGAAATTTGTGTCACAACTTGACTAAAAGAATAGATCAGTAAGTAAGATACATTCTGAGACATAAAGGGATCACCAATTTAGTACTGAACGAAATTGAGTGTGTGGGTAGGGGGTAAAAATCTTAGAGGGAGATCTGAAGATGACTACGGTAAGCAGATTCGGCAAGATGCAGGTTGCAGTGATTATTTGTAGATGAAGAGGCCAGCACATAAAATAGCATGAACAGCTGCTTCAAACCAGTCCCCAGACTGAAAACCACAACAACAACAAACAAACAAAATAAATACAAAGCTTTCAGTTTGTGTATTGAGTACAGTAATAACGCTCTAGCCAAATCGTGTCGGTTTCCTCTCATAATTAACCCGATAGCAGGTATCGTAAACAGCGAAAACAGGGACGTCCGGGGACAGTGAAGTGCGCCAGTCGTCGCAGAAGTAATCCATTCTACACTGATAAGCCAAAACATTATGACCACTGCCAATGGCAACGTTGGATGACACCAGGTGCCGTTGGGGACACGTGACGCGGTAACGAAAGTATGTAAGCAGAGTATCACGCTAACGAAACTATGGGATGCAAATTGGGAAATCCATTGAGGTAAGTGAATTTGACAAAGCGCAGATTATTGTTACGCAGAGCCTGTGAATTAGTACCTTGAAAACAGTGAAGCTGATCGAATGTTCACGCGCTACTGTTGTGAGCACCTAGGGAAGGGGCAGAAGGACAGTGAAACTACTACTAGGAGCTAAATGGCTGGACATCAACGACTCTTCACATAATGTGGTTCAGAGGCTTATCCGCACTGCAAAGCACGATGGACTGTGACTTGTGGCATGTCTGCCGAAAGAACACACTACTGGTGCACGCACAAGTGTTTCGGAACACACCATTTACCGTACATTGTTGAACATGGAGCTCAGCAGCAGACCACCTACAGGAAGATGTGTCATTCGTGTGGGTATAAGTGGCCATATACAGTCCTTAGAATTCACCGTCTTACAAGAGTGTAGTCATGACGTCATTCTCGGATGGGACTTGTTGAAAGTTTCTCAGGCAGTTATAGATTGTGGTCACTCGAAGATTATGCCAGACGAGATGAGATACTGTGGACAGGAAGATGCTCATCCGAGTGTGTGGAGACTATGTGTGTTGGATGAAGTGATCATTCCTGCAGTCAGTGCTAGAAAGGTACCTATCATGTGCCATGCCATACGTCAACCCATGGATCTTGTAGTGGAATGTAAGAGAAGCATGCCACTGAAGAATAACTTCGTCGTCCCAGCCTCTGTCGCTTCGTTTAAGAACGGATTCTGTGAATTGTGGATAGTTAACTGCCGCCGAGAACCTCAGATCCTTCCAAGACACATGTGCGTAGCAAACGTCGAGCCGTTAATTGCAGAATATCTGAGGGTCATAGAAACGTCCCTTGCCGAGTCTATGGGCGAAATTTGCGCTAACACTACAAGACAAGATCTTCTAGCTCGACTATCACCAGATCTCACTAAGGAACAACAGAAGGAGCTACTTGCCATTCTTCAGGAGTTCTCTGACGGCTTCGATCCACAGAAGAAGAGCAACTTAGACAAATCGACGGTAAAGCACCGGATTAGCACTGGAGACCACCAACCAATAAGCCAGAGAGTATACTGTGTGTCAGCAACGGAAAGTCGAATAATTCGCGACGAGGTAGAGAAAATGATGAAGAATGATATCACTCAGCCTTCGCAGAGCCCATGTTCGTCTCCAGTAATTCTCGTCAGGAAGATGGATGGCAGTTGGGGCTTTTGCGTTGATTACATGAAGCTTAATAAGATAACTAAAAAGGACGTTTACCCTCTTCCACGAATTGAGGATACACTGGATTGCCTGAAGGGGGCTAAGTTTTTCTCAACCATGGACATGTACTCGGGATACAGGCAAATCGAAGTAGACGAGGCTGATCGTGAGAAAACTACATTCATCACCCCTGAGGGCATGTATGAGTTTAAGGTAATACCGTTTGGTTTGTGTAATGCACCAGCAACTTTTAAACGGATGATGGACAATCTTCCAAGTCACCTGAAGTGGATGATGTGTCTTTGTTATTTAGATGACATTATAGTGTTCTCAGAGACATTTGATGAACATATAAAAAGACAGAGGGCCATTCTTAAGTGTCTCGAACGAGCCGAACTGAAACTTAAACCAAGAAAGTGTCTCTTTGGAGCAAAAGAAATCAAAATACTTGGACACCTTGTGTAAAACGAAGGTGTGCTGCAAGACCCATAAAAGATGAGATCTATAACGGAGTTTCCTACTCCTAAAAGTGTTACATATGTGAGAAGCTTCGTCGGATTATGTTCTTATTACCGTCGTTTTATCAAAGACCTCTGTATCAAAGCCAGGCTGAGGCGTAGCGCCGCATACCGGTCTTGCCTTGGAGGCGGTTAAGTGGGAGATGTGTCTCAGAGCTGGATAGTGACATGGTGGCGCGAGACTGGACGTGCACGTAGTTTATGTATCAGCCGATAGAGGACAATATTGGATAGGGGGACTGTGATTTTAGTTTCGATTGTGCCCACTAGAGTGCATTAAAGTAATAGAATGTTTTTCATAAACTGTTCTAGTATTTTCATAAAGTGTTACCGGTATTATGTCTTTTGTGTATGTAAAATGTTATAAATGTGTTTTAGCAGTATGAATGATGCGTGAGTGTGGTTTAAGATTAATATGAAGATAATTGTTTAACGAGCTATGTAGTGGGATGTAGTGTGGTGGGAACATTTCGAAGAAGTATGGATATGGACAAAGGGAATTTTTGTAGAATAGATTTGTAAAGTAAGTTTATGGTAAAGGGAAAGTTAATTCAGGTATAAGTAACAATAGTAAATAACTTTATTCATAAGCAAAACTTCGCATATTAGATAATTACGTGGGTAAAAAGTGCAGCCGTTAGGTTTACTATTTTGCGATTGGTTATTGATGAAAAGCGCGGACTGACGCGGGAGAATGTTGTTTGTTGAGTAAACTGACCAATTGTAAAGCAATATTCTTCGCGCACCTTTCTCTGCTGGTAGAGAAGACAGAGTATTCTAGGGAAGAGTCGGAGCCTAGCCATAAAACAGTTCGGACGTGTGTAGTACTAGTTCCGATGGAAACGATAAGTTGCCGGATCTAGCAGTGTTTCATACATCAAAAGTGTTGTGAAGTGACGGCATAATTATTCCGATGGGTGTGTAGAAATTTCGGAATTTTTTAAGTGAATTTGGTGACGAGAAAAGACGTATATTCCGCGTGGCGTATTGAGCAGGTCGGTGGCTAAAAACTGTGACTGCATTAGGTACTGACAAACTTAATATTTGGCTAGCATTATCAATCAAAAACAATCAGTATTTTTGTAGCTATTACATTTTCGGGAAATGCAACACCAAAAACTTGCTAACGTGAGTGAAAGGGATTGTGAGTGACTGTGTTAAGACTTGCACAGGCTTGGCAGTGATACTTGTTCACCTAAGTTTCAGAATATATTAATTGAGGGCAAAATTTCCAACCTTTCATTTCATGTGAAAACTTTCTCCCAAAACTTAAATTAGTGACTTTAATTGCAGCCTTGTTCACGTTGAAGTACAGTAGGTTTCGCTCGGCTTCCCTACTGATGATATGCTGAGACATTGTTCACAGGTAGGTGCAGGTTAGTCGTAAAGGGACGGAAGGAACCACGCCGCCGCAAGGCCACTCCAGGAGTTGTTAAAGCCGGTGCTAAATTTATCTGGGGTGGTGCTCAACAAGATTCTTTCGATGTGCTGCGAAAAGCTCTGACAACTGACCGTGTGCTTGGTATGTATGATGAGAGAGCACCTACAGAACTACGCACAGATGCCAGTGGGTATGGGATAGGTGCTGTTCTGGTGCAGACTTCGGATGGAAAGGAGAAGGTTATAGACTATGCCTCTAGGACACTTACAAAAGCCGAGGGAAACTATTCAACTACAGAAAAAGAATGCCTTGCTGTGATCTGAGCCATGTGCAAATTTCGACAGTATCTGTATGGAAGGCCATTTACAGTTGTTACAGACCATCATTCACTTTGCTGGTTAACAGGTCTTAAGGGTCCAACAGGATGACTCGCCAGGTGCGCACTATGTCTTCAAGAGTATGACAATACCATAGTGTACAAAAGTGGAAGAAAACACCAAGATGCTGACTATCTCTCAAGAAACCCTGTGCATTACCATCAAGACTTTGATGAAGATAGTGACTGTCTCGCTGCACTCCAGGATCTCTCTGCTGAGCAGAAGAAGGACGCCAACATATCTCAAATTATGCTTGCCTCAAATCGGTCAGAGGATGTGAAAGGAAAATTTAAGGTAGTTAATGGATTACTTTGCAAGAAAAACTTTGATCCATTTGGAAAGATGTGGCTACCAGAGATTTCTAAACACGTGCGCTTAGATGTTCTACAGAAATTCCATGACACACCTGAGGCCGAACATTTAGGATTTATTAAGACATACGATAGAATCCGCAAGAGATTTTTCTGGCCAGGTTTATTTAGGAGTGTCTGTCACTATGTGCCGCACTGCCGAGAGAGCCAGAGGAAGAAGGCAGTTCCTCAGAAACCACCTGGCCGACTCATATGAATTCCACCAGCCGAAACGCCTTTCCAGCGTGTTGGGATTGACATCCTCGGACGATTTCCAACATCTGCTAGTGGCAATAGATGGATTATTGTTTGCACTGATTGTCTGACACGCTGTGCCATTACTAAAGCCATGAAAACAGCTGAAGCATTCGAGGTAGCCAAATTCATCATAGAAGACATTGTATTAAAACACGGTGCCCCAAGGTCATTAAGTCCGGATCTAGGGAAAGTTTTTCAATCGAATCTTGTGACAGAGATGAACCGTCAGTGCAACATTACGCATCACATGACAACTCCCTACCATCTGTACACTAGTTTTCTCACTGAACACCTTAATAAGATCTTGGCCAACATGCTATCAACATGTTGAGCATAGCAACTGGGATGTGTTTCTACCTTTCGTGACGTTTGTCTACAACACTGCCAAATAAGACACCACAGGATTTACGCCATTTTTCCTGGTCCATGGGCGTGAGGTGACAACGACGATGGACACTGTGCTTCCAGTACATACTGATGACATGGACGATGACTACATCAGCCAGGTGTTAACCATAGTTGAGGAAGCTCAGCAGTGAGCTCGACTCCACACGCTGCAGGCTCAAGAAAACGATCGCCGAAGGTATGACGCGAGCCACCGCCCTGTTGTTTACCAGCCTGGTGACCTCGTCTGGATCTTCACTCCTGTTCGGAACGTTGGTCTCTCTGAGGAAGCTCCTCAGGCACTACCTTGGACCTTATAAAGCTGTAAGATTTCGACCCCAACACAAGATGACGAAAGGTCAGAGATACGGTCTACGTCCTTTGAATGAAGTCCTATAAGGATCCTGCAACCCAGGGTAAATTTGAAGCTCCAGCGACAGACAACAAGCAGAAAGGTGATGAAGAACGTAGCGGCAAGAGAAGTTCTAAGAAGATCACCGCCAGGGCGAACATCAGTCATCAGGAGTCAAAGTATACAGGACTGATGACTCGATCCTGAGTGAGAGTGATTTCGGGTGTGCTGCAGGGGAGTGTCATGGGACCGTTGCTATTCACAATATACATAAATGACCTGGTGGATGACATCGGAAGTTCACTGAGGCTTTTTGCAGATGATGTTGTGTTGTATCGAGAGGTTGTAACAATGGAAAATTGTACTGAAATGCAGGAGGATCTGCAGCGAACTGACGCATGGTGCAGGGAATGGCAATTGAATCTCAGTGTAGACAAGTGCAATGTGCTGCAAATACATAGAAAGATAGTTCCCTTATCATTTAGTTACAAAATAGCAGGTCATCAACTGGAAGCAGTTAATTCCATAAATTATCTGGGAGTACGCATTAGGAGTGAGTTAAAATGGAATGATCATATAAAGTTGATCGTCGGTAAAGCAGATGCCAGATTGAGATTCATTGGAAGAATCCTAAGGAAATGCAATCCGAAAACAAAGGAAGTAGGTTACAGTACGCTTGTTCACCCACTGCTTGAATACTGCTCAACAGTGTTGGATCTGTACCAGATAGGGTTGACAAAAGAGATAGAGAAGATCCAACGGAGAGCAGCGCGCTTTGTTACAGGATCATTTAGTAATCGTGAAAGCGTTACGGAGATGACAGATAAACTCCAGTGGAAGACTCTGCAGGAGAGACGCTCAGTAGCTCGGTACGGGCTTTTGTTAAAGTTTCGAGAACATACCCTCACCGAAGAGTCAAGCAGTAAATTGCTCCCTCCTACGTATATCTCACGAAGAGACCATGAGCATAAAATCAGAGAGATTAGAGCCCACACAGAAGCATACCGACAATCCTTCTTTCCACGAACAATATGAGACTGGAATAGAAGGGAGAACCGATAGAGGTACTCAGGGTACCATCCGCCACACACCATCAGGTGGCTTGTGGAGTATGGATGTAGATGTAGATGTAAACTAGGAGGATGTAACACCGAAACGCTGTTCTCTTAAGGAGGCACCAATGTCGCAGAAGAAATTGAGAAGCACAGTCACTGTAGTGTAGTGGCTATAATACATGACTCTTGCATTGAGAGTCGTGAGTTCAAAACTGACCTAAACTGTAAAATTTTAAGTTCTATATTCGGTTTGAGTATGTTCTAGATGTATCCACAAATGGCAAGAATCATTGTACTGTAATGTTCTGTAGCTGTATACAGGGTGGTCCATTGATCGTGACCGGGCCAAATATCTCACTAAATAAGCGTCAAACGAAAAAATTACAAAGAACAAAACTTGTCTAGTTTGAAGGTTCAAATGGCTCCGAGCACTATGGGACTCAACTTCTAAGGTCATCAGTCCCCTAGAACTTAGAACTACTTAAACCTAACTAACCTGAGGACATCACACACATCCATGCCCGAGGCAGAATTCGAACCTGCGACCGTAGTGGTTGCGCGGTTCCAGACTGTAGCGCCTAGAACCGCTCGGCCACTCCGGGCGGCTCTAGTTTGAATGGGGAAACCAGATGACACTATGGTTGGTCCGCTTTATGGCGCTGCCATAGGTCAAACAGATATCAACTGCGTTTTTTTAAATAGGAACTCCCATTTTTATTACATATTCGTGTAGTACGTAAAGAAATATGAATGTTTTAGTTGGACCACATTTTTCGCTTTGTGATAGATGGCGCTGTAATAGTCACAAACATATGGCTCACAATTTCAGACGAACAGTTGGTAACAGGTAGGTTTTTTAAATTAAAATACAGAACGTAGGTACGTTTAAACATTTTATTTCGGTTGTTCATATGTGATACATGTACCTTTGTGAATTTATCATTTCTGAGAACGCATGCTGTTACAGCGTGATTACCTGTAAATACCACATTAATGCAATAAATGCTCAAAATTATGTCCGTCAACCTCAATGCATTTGGCAATACGTGTAACGACATTCCACCTAACAGCGAGTAGTTCGCCTTCCGTAATGTTTGCACATCCATTGACAATGCGCTGACGCATGTTGTCAGGCGTTGTCGGTGGATCATGATAGCAAATATCCTTCATCTTTCCCCACAGATAGAAATCCGGGGACGCCAGATCCGGTGAACGTGCGGGCCATGGTATTGTGCTTCGACGACCAATCCACCTGTCATGAAATATGCTATTCAATACCGCTTCAGCCGCACGCGAGCTATGTGCCAGGCAACCATCATGTTGGAAGTACATCGCCATTCTGTCATGCAGTGAAACGTCTTGTAGTAACATCGGTAGAACATTACGTAGGAAATCAGCATACATTGCACCATTTAGATGGCCGTCGATAAAATGGAGGCCAATTATCCTTCCTCCCATAATGCCACACGATAAATTAACCCGCCATGGTCGCTGATGTTCCACTTCTCGCAGCCATCGTGGATTTTCCGTTGCCCAATAGTACATATTATGCCAGTTTAAGTTAACGCTGTTGGTGAATGACGCTTCGTCGCTAAATAGAATGCAAAAAATCTGTCATCGTCCCGTAATTTCTCTTGTGCCCAATGGCAGAACTGTACACGACATTCAAAGTCGTCGCCATGCAATTCCGGGTGCATAGAAATATGGTACGGGTGCAATCGATGGTGATGTAGCATTCTCAGCACTGACGTTTTTGAGATTCCCGATTCTCGAGCAATTTGTCTGCTACTGATGTTCGGATTAGCCGCGACATCAGCTAAAACACCTACTTGGGCATCATCATTTGTTGCAGGTTGTGGTTGACATTTCACATGTGGCTGAAAACTTCCTGTTTCCTTAAACAACGTAACTATCCGGCGAACAGTCCGGACACTTGGATGATGTTGCGCAGGATACCGAGCAGCATACATAGCACAAGTCTGTTGGGCATTTTTATCACAATAGCCATACATCAACACGATACTGACCTTTTCCGCAATTGGTAAACAGTCCATTTTAACACGGGTAATGTATCACAAAGCAAATACCGTCCGAATTGGCGGAATGTTACATGATACCACGTACTTATACTTTGTGACTATTACAGCGCCATCTATCTCAAAAAGTGAAAAAAGTGCTCCAACTAAAACATTCATATTTCTTTACGTACTACACGAATATGTAATAAAAAATGGGGGTTCCTACTTTTAAAAAAACGCAGTTGATATCCGTTTGACCTATGGCAGCGCCATCTAGCGTGCCAACCATAGTGCCATCTGGTTTCCCCCTTCAAGCTAGACGAGTTTCGTTCTTTGTAGTTTTTTCGTTTGATGCTTATTTCGTGAGTTATTTGGCCCGCTCACGATCAATGGACTACCTTGTATATACATATGTGTTGTGGCTGGAGGCAGTTGACTTTGAGCTGTTATATGTGCAAGTACTGAATAAACCTTCATTAAGTAAAGTTAGTGTTTGTCATTCATCTAATTACACCTCCTTCTATGTGACATTATTAAGAACATTCACATAGTTCATACAGTTCAAACTAACAAAATCATTAAAGTGATATGGAATAAAAGATTAAACCTATTGGATATTACTACAGAAACACAAGTGATACAGTGTAGATGAAGAAACTTCTTCTGAAAAGTCTACAGCTCTTACAGTCATAAGGTTATGGAGGGAAGAAGGAGCTGTAGTGGTCAGAAGACTACAAGCGATAATGGAGCCTTGATCTAAATAGAGGATGTGGGGCTAGGAATATAACTGGGAAGATAGGTAACAGTGAGCTTGGTGTTCTATGTTAGCAACAGAGAGGAAGTGATTGGAATTTTCTTGGGATAGAATATGATGGGTATGTGAGGGAAAAAATGGGAATAGTATGTTGGTATAGCTGCTAAAGCTGTCCAAGATTGGAGAGGAATTGGTAGACAATGGACTTTTTGTTTTCACATTAATGTTATGTATAGGATTTGCAAAGATGGAGTGCAGGGTTTCCTGTAACTTGTAAGGAGAGATACAATTCTTTGAGTGCTGAGATCCAAGCTACATTTGTGTAAATAAGGATAAGAGGCTGTTCCATCAGCCTTATTCATGAATGATCTGAGGAACACCACAGACTTTTCGGAATGCTTCCAAGTACATGGCCCCAGGGCAAATTGACATTGCCATTGAAAATATCTTGGACGCCATAGAGCAAATTCTGCACACTGTGAACCCAGCTCTGATCAGTCTATAAGTACATCTAGGTTGTAAAAACTACTGTGAAGTGCATGGCAGATAGTACTTCCCATTGTGCCAATTATTATAGCTTCTTACCATTCCATTTGCATGTGGAGTACAAGAAGATTGATTGATTAAGTGCCTCTTCACAATTTCTATGAGAGTGATGTGTAGGCGGCTGAGCTCATTACTAGATTCCTCAGTTAATGCTGATTCCCAGAACTTTTGTGGAATACTTCATGTCTGTCTCCACGTGTTCTGTTAGCCCAGGTTTTTCAACATCTCCATGATGTTCTCCCACGGGTCAATCAAACCTGTGAGCATGCATGCTGTCATTCTTTGTATACAGTACATTCAGTGCCCCTGACAGCCATATATCTTGTAGGTATCATACATTTGAGTGATATTCTCTGAGTTGTTTGTGAGGGTTGGGCATTATAGTTTCTCAGTGCTTTTGGCACATGCTGCAGATCCTACTCTGGCATGACCCCATAACAAGCAGTGGTACAAACAAGCTAGATGTGAGTAATGCAAATGCCCACAGGTGTATACCACTTCAAAAAGTACACTGTGTGACAAGTGAAATGCTCAGAAAGGGAGGAAGAAACAAAATCAAACTTTATGGGTTGAGTGGGTATGCAATGTTATTTCATTGACTGCAAAATAAAGACAAATTTACAAAGAACTTGGCAGTATGATCCCACTCACCAATATGATGTTGCACCCACTCTGCACTCTTAATGCATGTACTGAATCAGTTTGGAAGGTTATTATAAAGCTGTTTCATCCTGTCCTGAGGCAGAGTGGCCCACAACTGTTGTAACTGTTCCTAGGCAGTGGGCCAGAACTGATGTCCGAGCTGACACACACACGTCCTATCAGGGATGGATCTGGGGATCTTGCTGGCCACAAGAGTACCTTAACATCACATAGACAGTTCACAGAGTTACGTATCTTGTATGGATGAGCACAGTCCTGTTGAAAAATCACATCACAATACTGTCACATGAGAGGTAACTCATGAAGATGTAGGCTGTCTGTAACATACTATTTTACCGTTGGAGTTCCCTTAATCACTACCAGTTAAGGCCATGAAGACATACCCCATGGCTCCCCACACCATGACAACAGGAATAACACCACTGTGCCTTTCCAAAACATTGGAAGAATGGGACCTCTCACCCGGTTACTGAAGATGGTCATCCACAGTATCACAGAACAGTGATTCATTGCTGAACACAATGCAGTGCCATTCACCTGACCTACATGCTTCCAGGTCACTGTGTCATTACAACTGCAGCCATTTGTGTTTTGACTTTAATGGCAGCCTGCATGTAGGATGTTAACTCCCTAATCCGGATGCTAGTTAGTTATCAACAAATGGTGCACAGTGAGGCTGAATGTCGCAGGGAGTTCATTACTTATTCTTGGATGGCAGACGCAGACACAAAGGAGTTACAATGTGCCTGATGCACACTACAGTGATCCTCCCTTGTGGTGGTTAGATGTGGTCAGCAAGAATCTTGATAATGGGTACGACTGCTATCAAGTTCTCGTATAGTCCAACATCGGGCCACCGTTACATCTGAAATCACAAAAATCTGAATATTGTACAAAGTTAAAAAATATATCGGCTCAACCACTTGTTTATAGTGTAAAACACTAAGATTGACGCATTTCGGAAGTCAAGCTTCCATCATCAGAATAATAAAAAGTAAAAGAACCTGTTAAAACTCGCTAAAATGGAACATGCACCAGGCGACTATGTGGAGATGCACCTTGGAAGACATGGCTGCAACAAGAGAAGTAGCCATGATGTTTTAATTTTATTATCATTTTTATTGTGCCTGGTGCATGTTCCATTTTAGCGAGTTTTAACAGGTTCTTAAACTTTTTATTATTCTGATGATGGAAGCTTGACTTCCGAAACGCGTCAATCTTAGTGTTTAACACTATAAACAAGTGGTTGAGATGATATATTTTTTAACTTTGCCATTCACAACCACGGCCTCTGATCCAGTATGGATAAAATCAAAGTGAATATTGTACAATTCAACCAGCCAGCAAAATGGAGACCCACAATGAAGCCCCTTTCAAAATCTGTCCAATACCAATAACATTGTCTCGCAAATACACGTGGCATCTCTGTGTTTTTCACAATGATCACTGTTTACGCCCCTTATATACCTCACTGGGTCTGGCAACAATAGTAAACATGAACAACATTAACACATTCTACCCATCACAGAGAATTACAGCTCTATAATCTCCATATGTAAAAGAAAATGTCCTGACTGATTCACTGGCACATTATCTCACAGCACTAATCACTATTCGAGAGGGTGTTGATCCTATTTTGTAGGCATCGTTTAAGAAGGGATTTTTCAAAATTCCATCCCTAATGGGGTGAAATAGGACAGAGGTTCTCCAACTTTTTCTGTCATGCCCCCCTCGTGAAACATAATAATAATTTTTTGCCCCCCCCCCCCCCCCCCCACACACACACACTTTTCTTTCTGTCCTTAGCACATCTCACACTTGGCACAAAAATGGCCCATGATATCGATTTACTTCTCTCTAAACTTTGCAGCTATCAGTTACAATAATAATAATAGTTAGATAGTGTTCTTTGAGTACATTAAACATTTTTTTATATATTTTGGTTGGTTTTTAAAATTTTGGTTGTATATCTGAAACAGCAATTCACAGATCCACTTCAGCTGCAGTCAAGGCAGATATTTTGTCTTGATTAATGCCATTGCAGGAAATGTCCCACACAAGCAAGTTGATTCCAAAACATGTTGTTGGTGCAGTGCCTTTCATATGCATATTATGGAATAGTCCTACATAAAATATAAGTAATGGTCTTATGAAAAACGATCAACAGAATTTAATGCAAAAGGCAACTCATGTATCACAAAAGGTCATGCAGTAACACATTCATTTTCCATTTATTCTACGTCTAAATCTACACTCCGCAAATCACTGTGAAATGGATGGCATACCCTTATGTCCCATTGCACCAGTTATCAGGGTATTTTTCTGATCCATTCACATATGTCATGTGAAAAGAATGATTTTTTAAAATACCTCTGTGTGTGCTGTAACTAATATAATCTTGTTCTCACAATCCCTATAGGAGCAATACATAGGAGGTTGTGGTCTATTCTTAGATTCATCATTCAAAGTCAATTCTCAAAACTTTGTCAGTATGCTTTCTGAAATAGTTTACATCTATCTTCAAGCATCTGCAGTTCCATTCTTTCAACATCGCTGTGGCAATTTCCAATGTGTCATACAAACCTGTGACCATTTGTACTATCCTTCTCTGTCGACATTTAATATCCCCTGTTAATTCTATTTAGCACCGATCTTACAAACTTGAGAAACATTCTAGAATGGACCATGTTTGTGATTTGTAAGAAGCCTCCTTGGTAGACTGATTGCATTTCCCTAGTATTCTACAAACAAACTGACCACAGCTGAGCCTATGTGATCATTCCAGTTCATACCCCTGCAAAGTGTTAGAGCCAGGTATTTGTATGAGTTGACCAATTCCACTGCGACTCATTAACATTATAGTCATAGTATAGTACTTTTTTTCTTTTGTTTTGTGAAGTGTATAATTTTACATTTCTGGATATAGAAAGCAAATTGACAATCTTTTCACCACTTTGAAATTTTATCAAGATATAACTGACTTTTTTTGCAGCTTCTATCAGATAGTACTTCATTGTAGATAACTCTATCGTCTGCAAAAAGTCTGAGACTACTATTAACATTATCTACACAGTCATCAATACATAACATGAATAGCAAGGGTCCCAACACATTTCCCTGGAGTACAACTGAAGTTGCCTCTACATCATCCAAGATAACATGCTGCATCTCCCTAACAAAAAGTCCTCAATCAAGTCAAAAATTTCACTTGATACCCCATATGACCATATTTTTGACAATAAGCATAGATTTGGTACTGAGTCAAATGCTTTTTGGAAATTGATAAATACTGCATCTACCTGAATACCTTAATCCAAAACTTTCAGTCAGCTGTGTGAAAAATGTGCTGAGTTTCACATGATCGATGTTTTCAGAATTCATGTTAGTTGGCATGGAGGAGGTCATTCTGTTTGCGATACCACATTATGTCTCACCCAGAATATGTTCAAACATTCTGCAGCAAACAGATATCAAGGCTATTTAGCATTAGTTTTGTGGATCACTTCTACTACCCTTCTTGTAGATGGGTGTGAACTGACCTTTGTACCAACTACTGGACACAGTATTTTGCTCAAGGGATCTATGGTAGATTATAGTTAAAAGAGGGGCTAATTCAGCTGCAAATTCAATATTGGATCTGATAGGGATTCCATTTGGCCCTGGAGCTTTGCTCTGTTTAACATTTTCAGCTCTTACTCAATGCCACTGACCTGACATATTTCACTTATCTTAAATTGGAGCAGTTCACCTAGCTTTTCCTTTGTAACTGAACATCTGAAAACAGAATTAAGCATTTCTGCTGTTGTTTTGTAGATCTCAGTTTCAGTTTCTGTCTCATTTGTAAAGTGACTGGACGCTAACTTTGGTGCCACTAAAATTCTTTATGTACAACCAGAATTTCTTTGGATTTTGTGAAAGATCATTTGATAGTAATCACTGAAGGCTTCATGTGCTGCTCTCTTGACAGTGAAATGTGTGTCATTCAATATCTTCATCTACAGCCCTATGTTGTTGGGTTTTTTTTTCTTTTTTGTCAAGTACTGAAATGATGATCAGCCTTCTACAATCATCTCAGAGGAGGAACACAGCTGCCTGTTTTAGACTGCACATGCTCTAATGTGAGATCATTGTTGCTGGCTCTAAGGGTGCTCCAGTGCTCACAGCACCAGGTCAGTATTTTTCTCTGAAAGTGCTTGTAAGGTACTGCGCAAGGAACATGACGAATTCTGTAGATAATCTTTTGAAGAGACCCTTTTCCAGTAGATTTTTGGAGGACAAAATGTGAGTTTAAGAATTAGGAAGACTTAGGGTAAACCATACAATTATTAGTCACTTGCCAGTTACTGCCATCTGGCACATAACATTTCAAAATAAGGAAGTGGTTTATTGAAATTTATTATTTCAGCTGCCAGATGGCAGTGCATTGTTTCCCTCCAACTGCCTCATCGTGTTATCTTTGCATTGTTTACTCTGAGAAGTTTAATAGCTGCCAGTGCATAACACTGATTGTAGATATTGTGATTCTTGTTAAATCATTAAGGATACAAAAAGTTTGAATCTTTCTGGTAGCTGAAAATTTATTGTTGGAGGCCTGTGAATAGTTTAGTATGTAAGTGGAAGCTGTATGTATTCGTAGACAATGAATTTCAAGTAATTATATACTGATTCATTGTAAGATTGTGTGTGGCCAATAACTGACTGTGATAATGATGAATATTTAGCTATTGACCCTCCCTCCCCCCCTTCCCCCCCCCCCTTCCCATCCACAGCCAGTAACAGTCTATGTGTTGATATGAATACCATTGATTTTCTTACACCCTTTTATTATTCTGAAATATCTATCTTAGATATTATCTTTTGTGGGTGATGTAAGCAGTTATTGGCCAGGTGGCCGATAACGAGATGGCCTGCGGCCCATTACTATGCTCTATACTACCTTACTTATTTCTTATTATCAGTAGGCAGTCAAAATGCCTAAATGAGTTCCTTGTGGCTCTGCTACTTTGGAGGCAGCAAGTCAAGAAATAAGTAATTCCAGAATATAATTAAGGCCAGCTGCAACGAAATATATGATCCCAAGGACAAGTCTGCAGTTCAAATAAACAGTCCACAGCACAAGAGATCTTACGTTCCAAATCCTGTTCTCTCACATACGAATAGCAGACATTAATTAGGTAAGATTGTATCCTGTTGCGACCACATGCTTTACTGCCTAGGAGAGCTACCTTGTAAGCTGATTTTGTATTGACTATGTCACTGCTAATGAGTGTGCGCATTTCACTGAAGGGGCATACAAGAGATGGCAAGATTAGGTTTTCACAGGAGGAGGAAAGAAAATGTAATTTCAAGCATTCAGAATTTCTTGATTTTGCAACCTACACCAAACCCATTCAAAAATAATCGACCTGGTGATGACTGGATGAATGTAAAGGAGAAGAAAATTGTTTATGTTTCATACAGACATTGCACTCCTATTTGGAAATATGGCCTAGAGAAACCTATTACTGTCATTACAACTTGCAAATTGTGAGTACGTTTGTGTTCTTTCATCACAGGCTTTACTGTGGCATCGTCCTGAAATATGAGGAAGGACAAGAGAAGCAATAACAGCAGCGAGTGTATGTGTTTCACAAGAAAATATTAGGAAATGGTTCAGTGAAGTTCAAGACTATGTCAAAGAGAAAAATTTGGAGGAAGTGCTGAACAACCCATCATGAATAAATAATGGACTCAAAACAAGGTTTCAGATTTTTCCATCCACAGCTCATGTCTTCACAAGAAAAGGGGTAAACAACGTATACCCTGTTGACAAAGGAATTTCAAAGGAAAATGCAACAGTGATATTTATGTTTTCAGCAGATGCTGTCCAATGATAGTATATATTTATAAAAAAAAAATCCCAGAGAGGATTTCCCAGACAGTTCCATTTGAATGGGGACTTGCTCAAAGTGACAGAGGACGGATGACATCTGAAGTATTCAATGAATACATTGCCAGTGTTTTCCACCCATATCTTATTTCTCAAGAAATAAAATTTCCCATGGTTCTGTTTGTTGATGATCATAAATCGCATGTCACATACAGTTAGGTGGTCTGTGCAGTGATCTCCAGAAAGAAATCATAGCACTGTATCAAAACACAACAAGGATACTGCAACCCGCAGTTGTAGTTGTATTTCAGCCAGTAAAACTAGGTTGGTGCAAAGCAGTCAGAGATTGGTATACAAAACACCCAGATGAAGTTTTAGAGAAGGAATCATTTGCACCATTCCTTAAAGAACTAATAGCACCTACCATACTACCAAAACGTTAGTCAGTAGCTTCTAGGCATGTGGTCTGTACCCACTCAATTCTAATACTGTGGATTACATTAAATTTATGTGTGAAAACATGGCTACCAGCACAAATAGTAAGGATGCCTCTATGACAGAAGTGCTAGAAGGAGCACTTGCTCCCATGGCTACAGCACATTGGTCAGCATTGCCATGAAGAAGAGAGTGGAGAGGTTCAAAAGAATTAATAATAGTATTATCAGAGAGGATATCAGATGTATTAATGACAATGGAGACTTTTTTTACTTATTGCTGTCTCTGGGAGACGTTTCAAAAGAACAGATGGCTCACCATTCAAGTCAGAGATGTGTTAGTGACTTTAGGATACAGTGACTGTGTTCGAGAGAGTATTCAGCTTTTCCATGCCAATAGGAGAAAATTTACTTCCCTGTGAAATTGTAGAATGAACATGGTTTACTAGATACTGAGCCTACGTCCTGAGCCCTATACTAGCAGCAGTACAAGTAGGCTTAACAAACAGAGGCCTATCAAGGAATTCCTCATGTGAACTTTCATGCCAAAGTGCAAAGGGAAAAGGCAAGTTCCAAGACAATCTTATGCTGCAACATCAGGAATGCACCAAAATACATGTGAGTAAAAAAGCAAGAGAAACACAGTGTGGAAGAAGAAACTGAAAGAAAGGAAAATAAAGCCACTTGAAGCAAAATAAATGGCAAACGTAGCATTTTATTCAACTAAAACTGCAAAGCGGGAGTTACTCACACAATTACAGACAGTTAACTCTTGCTCAGCTTGTTTTATAGCTGCTAAGGTTAAGTACAGCTTATGTTGTGATAAATATAAGAGAGTCTTCCATCAAAAGAGTGTTCCTGAGCATCACAAAGTACACATCCCTGATTGACAAGATGGAGGTGAAATTTTGTGTCACGACTGCTACAAGGTAAGGCCAAATGACATCAATGCCAGAGAAATAGAGGCACATTTCAGCACTGCACAAGACAAAGATGAAGATGATGATAATGATGAGCGATCACAATTGTTCAACCTTGTGACAAAGATCCTGGTGCAGTAAATTTTATCAGAATATGCATTTGTTATGAAAAACTCATAGTGGCCCAGAACCATAACTATAGTGGCCAATAACTGTCTAAAGTGGCAAATAACTGTATATTTTTAGCATGTATCATCCTAGCTTTCGTTTTTATTTTTAAAATTTCTTAATGCATCTCCTATCTGTACATGTTTAGGTGAATAAATAGGCTTTCTAAAAATGAATTTGAAATATTTTCAAATGAAATCTTACCCTTCTGTTGTATGAAATGTGAAAAGTTTCTTTAAATGGTCAATAACTGTTCAGTTTACCCAATCGGAAATTTAAATTTAACAAGGGAAGGGTGTGTGATGAGTCTCACCAATAAGTGTCAAACTATGTGAGTAACAGTTTTAGAGAAGGAAATTTGCTATTCACCATATAGCGGAGATGCTGGGTCATGATAGGCACAACAAAAAGATTCACACAATTATAGCTTTCGGCCATTAAGGCCTTGGTCAACAATAGACACACAAACACACACGCACACACACACTCCCACACAAACGCAACTTGCACACGCATATGCAGTCTCAGAGAACAGAAACCACAATGCAAGTAGCCGCACCAGTGTATGATGGGAGTGGTGACTGGGTGGGGGTAAGGAGGAGGCTGGGGCAGGGATGGAGGGCAGGAGAGAAGGTGGGGAGGGGGGGGGGGGGGGAGGAAGTAGTGGAAAGGAGAGAAATAAAAAGAAATTAAAAGACTGGGTGAGATGGTGAAATGACATCTGTGTAGGGCTGGAATGGGAACAGGGAGGGGGCTGGATGGGTCAGAACAGTGACTGATGAAGGCTGAGACCAGGAGGATTATGGGAATGTAGGATGTATTGCAGGGAAAGTTCCCACCTGTCCAATTCAGAGAAGCTGGTGTTGGTGGGAAGGATCCATATGGCACAGGCTGTGAAGCAGTCATTGAGATGAGGGATATCATGTTTGGCAGCGTGTTCAGCAACAGGATTGTCTACTTGTTTTTTGGCCATAGTTTGTCGGTGGCCATTCATGAGAACAGAGAGCTTGTTGGTTGTCATGCCTACGTAGAACGAAGCACAGTGGTTGTAAATCACATTACTTGTTTCACAGGTAGCCCTGCCTTTGACGGGATAGGTGATGTTAGTGACCGGACTGGAGTAGGTGGTGGTAGGAGAATGCATGGGACAGGTCTTGCATCTAGGTCTATTACAGGGGTATGAGCCATGAGGTAAGGGATTGTGAGCAGGGGTTGTGTAAGGATGAACGAGTATATTGTGAAGGTTCGGTGGACTGCGGAATACCACTGTAGGAGGGTTGGGGTTGTTTGGGGAAGGAGACCAGACAGCGAGGTCATTGGTCTCATCGGGTTAGGGAAGGACAGGGAAGGAAGTCAGCCGTGCCCTTTCAGAGGAACCATCCCAGCATTTGCCTGGAGTGATTTAGGGAAATCACGGAAAACCTAAATCAGGATGGCTGGACATGGGATTGAACCGTGATCCTCCCAAATGCAGGTCCACTGTAGGAGGGGTGGGAAGGATAGTGGGCAGGACATTTCTCATTTCAGGGCATGACAAGAGGTAATCAAAACCCTGGTGGAGAATGTAATTCAGTTGCTCCAGTCCCAGACGGTACTGAGTTACGAGTGGAATGCTCCTCTGTGGCCGGACTGTGGAACTTAGGGAGGTGGTGGGAGACTGGATAGATAAGGCATGGGAGATTTGTTTTTGTACAAGGTGACAGTGAGACCCTTGGTATATTTTGAGAGAGACTGCTCATCACTGCAGATGCCACAACCATGGGTGGCTAGGTTGTATGGAAGAGACTTTTTGGTATGGAATGGGTGGCAGCTGTCGAAGTGGAGGTATTACTGGTGGTTAGTAGGTTTGATATGGATGGAGGTACTGATGTAGCCATCTCTGAGGTGGAGGTCAACATCTAGGAAGGTGGCTTGTTGGGTTGAGTATAGCCAGGTGAAGCAAATGGGGGAGAAGTTGTTGAGGTTCTGGAGGAATGTGAACCAGGTGAGGGGTTTAGGATTCTGGGTTTTTAGGAAGGATACCTCTATATGGCCCATGAATAGGCTGGTGTAGGATGGTGCCATGCGGGTGCCCACAGCTGTAACCCAGATCTGTTTGTAGGTAATGCCTTCAAAAGGAGAAGTAATTGGGGTGAGGATATAGTTGGTCATTGCGACTAGGAAGGAGAGTGTTGGTTTGGAATCCGTAGGGTGTCTGTAAAGGTAGTGTTCAATAGCAGTAAGGCCATGGGCACTAGGAATGTTAGTGTACAGGGAGGTGGCATCAACAGTGATTAGCATGGCACATTGTGGTAAAGGGACAGGAACTGTGGAGAGTTGGTGAAGTAAATGGTTGGTATCTTTTATATAGGAGGATAGGTTCCAGGTAATAGGTTGAAGATATTGGCCTATGAGAGCAGAGATTCTCTCAGTTGGGGCCCAGTAACTGGCCACAATGGGTCATCCTGGGTGGTTGGGTTTATGGACTTTAGGAAACATGTAGAAGGTGGGGGGTGCGAGGAGTGGTAGGGGCAAGTACACAGATGGACTCTGGTGAGAGGTCCTGGGATGGGCCTAAGGATTTTAGTAGTGACTGGAAATCCTGCTGGATTACTGGAATGGGGTCACTGTGGCAAGGTTTATAGGTGGAAGTATCTTTTTGTTGTGCCTATCATGACTCAGCATCTCCGCTATATGGTGAGTAGCAACTTCCCTTCTCTATATTGCTACATTCCATCCTGGATTTTCCATTGCTTGAAACTATGGGAACGCTGTCAGTCAACTTGACTGGTGCAAGAGACTCTCTGAGATTTCACTCACATACAAAATCTCTTCATGCACGGTCCCTGCCAGTGTGGATAGCAATGCAGTCCATGTGACAAAAAGTGATAGTGACATTCTTTTGGATACTGCTACATCAGTGTACAACAACTTGAACAATGGAATGTGCTAAACAATGAGCTTTGTGATTTCACTTGGAACTCCAGTCCTTTCGGCAATCAAGTCACACCCAAATAAAGGCAACCCAACTGATTGCACATATGCATGAACACATTTGAACAGTCAACCGTGCCATGTTTTAATAAGACCACACTGAAATTCATGCAGCTGGCTGCATCACTTTTTACGCTGTCTAATGTGCTGCGGTCAGGTAACATGTGCCCTGATTTAATCCCAATGCAAATATCATCAAGGCAACCCATCAACTACAGGATCCATCTCAAACTATTGCCTTTGAGACCAGACCAACCAGTGCTGTGGTTCACCATCATGGACAATATCTCCACTTTGAATGAAGCAATCCGTGATACCACCAAGTTCGTTATGCCCCTAAGTCACTTAGGAGACACCACAGATACTATAAGTGATATCATCCTTGTACCACCAACAGTCAGTAAAATGAAAACTTTGTAAGCTGCTCTACTTTGTCACTTCAGTCACTTTCCAGAGGACAAATTCATCATGTCATTTATGACAATGTGGTTAGTGATAAAACACCACCACAATTATGGAGCCATCTTTCTACACAGATTGACATTCATCTCACGTTGGACCACATGCTATGGACTCTTTGGGTTGTGAAATTTCCTGTGCAAGTACAACTGGCTATAGTTGCCCATCAGCATTGACTTCTGGATGCTCATCTTAAACTAGCAGACCAGATACATTCAATCATGTTTCAGAAACATTGTATGAATCATGTAGGCAACAATGACAGTGGGCTGACATGCAGTTCCTACGATTGCATTCGTAATAGCCTGCCAGCCATGAGCTGAGACAACTTCTCTTGACCCTAACCAACTCTGACATCACCATGACCAGTCAGAGCAGTGACCTCCTCACGACATCAACAAGCCTCCACCTGCCTACCATTCACACCATGCCCATGTGTACACGCCATCTACCTCACTTCATGCACATCTGCTCAAAATGCCACCAACCACAATGCACACACACAGCCACAACATGCAGCTGACCACACCACACCCAAGCAGAACTGCTTCTACTGGTATAATGCAACATACACTACCACAAACTGCAAACGCAGACAAACATGCAATTTCCCAAACTAAATTCATGGCTTTCCAACACCCGTGGAGGTGGTGACAGATCACATTCATCATGTCTACTCCATAATAACAAACTTTCGGGGCATGACAACACCGGCAGTTGACTATACCTCATAGACACAGGTTCTGAGTTGAGTGCTATGGGCAGCATGAGCACATGTACACACCTGTTCATCTCCATACAGTGAACAATTCAACTATCCATGTTTATGGCTCACAGGTTCTCACACTTGACCTCAGCCTCACTAAAAAATTCTCCTGCACGTATGACATAGCAGAACCTGTTATTGGTGCCAATTTTCTATGACACTTCAACAAGATTCCAGATCTCCCCAGCAACAGGATCATCCACATGACCAGTGGCCACTCTATCTGTGGTGTCTTTGGCCATGTCCCTTCAACAACTCAGCATAATGGCACAATCCTCTCTGCACCCCAATCTCCTCCACCCAAGGATGCTCTCAACAACCATTAGAGACTTCAGGAGTGCATCGGTGTGATCCAACAGTAGCAACACGTCTTCCAACTTTTTTCCGACATGTGTGAAACAAATCTTCAATTATGTCACAACAATGATGCCATCAGGGACAAGGTTAAAGACATAAAACATGAGCTCCTCAGGGTACAGCAGCATCTTGACTGTCTACATCAACTGTCTCTGCTCATAGCCTCCTCCTTGCAGCCATACCCATGACATGCCAAAGCAACACCTCTATTGCCATCCAGGAAGAAGCCCATGATATCGCTTCCATCAGACACTTCAAAAGTTAATGCAGCGCAGCTTGCTTGCTCAATCCCTGCTGATTTTTTGCATGGTCCTCCACCAGTATGTATCAGACAGTGTACCATTACAAACAGAACAGTCCATAAAATCATCACCACTCCTGGCTCCCCTGAATGTCATCTACCATATCGACTGCCACCCAACCTACTAAGGGTTGCCAAGGAATCAGTGAATGAGCTTTTACAAAGGGGAATATTCTGCCCCTCCAACAGTTCCTTGTCTTCAATAAAAATGGTCCCAAAGAAAAATATTTCTACAGCCTTTGTGAGGTCTACAGAATTCTTAATACTCACATCATCATAGAGAGCTACCCTGTTCCAAACATACAGAACTTCACCGAGCATTTGGCTAATACTTGTCTTCGGCGTTATTGATTGTAAAATGATGTATCTACAAATCTGATCCCAAAAAACAGCCATAATCATGCCATTCAGTCTGTTTGAATTTATGTTCATGCCATATGAACTTAAAAATGTAGCTCAAACTTAGTAACACTTCATTGATGGACCACTCTTCAGGCTCCCAGTTACTTATGCCAACCTAGATGACATCTTAATTTTTTCATCCAATAGGGAATCACACAACAATCACTTCAAACAAGTTTTCAACATCTTCTCTCACAATGGTGTCACAATACATGAATATCAACTTTGTCACAAAGAAGTCGCCTTTCTCCGACAGATTATAAGTGCATGGGGAATTAGGCTGACACCACAATGTATTGCGTATTGAGAACATCCATCAACTGGTTCCACCATAAGACTATCAACAATTATAGGGGAGACCAGGGCACGTTGGCCAGAGGGGCAGGATGGCCCAGTCGAGTTAGTTCATACAATAGACACTAGATCGTGCTGGGAATCAATCAGCAGGTTGGTAGCACTGTCCTGCTCCCTCTACAGGAGCAATATTGCCAGAGGAGCAGTTTTCAACAAATTGTGTTGATTAACTGTTTTTGTGCGTGTGTGAGTAAAATTCTACTTGTCGGTTAAATGTGTGTTATGTAATGTTTGCTTACTTTAGGCACAAGAGGTGAGTAGTATAATTAAACGTCGTAGTTTAAGGATTATTTCTATATGGCATACAATCTAAATTGGTTCAGCGGGTTTTGTGACAAATAGAATTTATTGTACACATGGTGATGGGGCAGGTTGGCCCAGAGACAATGGGGCATGATGGCCACCCGGGCCAACCTGCCCTGTCCTATATATTTTTTTAAACTCGATGAAACATTTGTTATTTTTAATGATAATAATATTTATAATTCATTGAATTTATGAAATTATTAACATAATTTTTGAAGTTAAACATATTTTGATCTACATCTACATCTACATCCATACTCCGCAAGCCACCTGACGGTGTGTTGAGGAGGGTACCCCTATCGGTTCTCCCTTCTATTCCAGTCTCGTATTGTTCGTGGAAAGAAGGATTGTCTGTATGCTTCTGTGTGGGCTATAATCTCTCTGATTTTATCCTCATGGTCTCTTCGCGAGATATACATAGGAGGGAGCAATATGCTGCTGGACTCTTCGGTGAAGGTATGTTCTCGAAACTTTAACAAAAGCCCGTACCGAGCTACTGTGCGTCTCTCCTGCAGAGTCTTCCACTGCAGTTTATCTATCATCTCCGTAACGCTTTCGCAATTACTAAATGATCCTGTAATGAAGCGCGCTGCTCTCCGTTGGATCTTCTCTATCTCTTCTATATGATTCAGAGGTCAAAACATCGTCATATTCACGAGATAAAAAGCGTTTTAAAAAGAAAACACAAACCTGTAAATTTTGTTATAATCTTAAATAGTGATCTGAGTAGTCAGAATCTGGTTCATTTCTTTGTTTGTAGGACAACAGAGTTATGGCCTTAGGTTAATCCATTTGTTTTATCTATAGGAACACAAAAATAGTGCGAAATTATAAAAGAAAAAGTGAAAGATGAATGATTTCTGAAGATACGATGCTAAAAGCAGTTTTAGAAGTAAAAGAAAAGAGAAGATCTGTGAGGGCTACTAGCGAGGTATTTGTGATTCCAAGAAAAACTTTGGGGAGGTACTGTGCTAAGTACAAACAGACCTCATGTCACCCTGCACAGTCAATTGAACTTCAGGAAACTGAAACTGAACCTCAACCCATGGACCAAAACCCTCAGCCTGGAGGAGCCCTACAAATACTTAATGACAAAAAGAAGCCTTGGGATAAATTTAGTTATGATAAAAGATTTCAGGTATGAAATGTTATTAACTAAAATTATTTTTATTTGCAAAGCTATTTTTCTATTTCTAATGTTTCTTCTCTATCCCTGCCATTGTTATTGTGTCTATCTCTGTGTCGTTTTGTGCACTGTAGGCCTACTGATTTCTCTCTCTCTCTCTCTCTCTCTCTCTCTCTCTCTCTCTCTCTCTCTCTCTCTCTCTTTCTCACACACACACACACACTCACACATACAAACACACATGAAAAGAAAAACTGTGCCTCTATGGGCAACTTAACTAGAGTTGTTTATTTTCAGATATTTAATTGCAGACAAGAAGATATGCTTGAACAATACCTCATGAAGGCAAGTGACATATATTATGGTCTTTCCCCGAAAGAAGTCAGGCGGTTTGCTTATAGATATGCTATTGCATGCAACAATAAAACACCCCAAACATCGACTGAGACCAAAATGGCGGGAAGTGATTGGTTCACAGAATTCTTGAAGAGGCACCCTCAACTCTCCATTCGGACTCCTCAAGCAATTAGTTTAGCCCAGTGCACCAGTTTCAACAAGCATAATGTAGAACTGTTTTTTAATAATCTCGACATAGTTTTAAAAAGATTAAAAGTGACCTCTGCGAACATCTGGAACATTGACGAAACTGGAGTAACTACCGTCCAGTGTCCTGATCATGTAGTCGCTCGAAGAGGTTTTCGCCAAATAGGGTGAGTGACATTGACTGAGAGAGGGTCACTTGTTACGATCGCTTTTGCAGTTAGTGCGTTGGGTAATGGTGTGCCTCCATTCTTCATCTTCCCGAGGGTCAACTTCAAGCCTCATTTTATCCGTGACGGCCCGATTGGGTGTGATGGAACAGCTCATCCTTCGGGATGGATGACGGAGACTTACGTTGCAAAATATATGAAACGTTTTGTTCTACACGCTCGCTGATCAAAAGAACGCCCTTGCTTGGTTCTGATTGATAATCACAGCTCACATCTCGACTCTGAAGTTCTTGATTATTGTAAAGATAGTGGAATCATCTTTCCCTCTTTTCCAGCGCATTGTAGCCACAAGCTGCAGCATTTAGACAGAAGTGTTTATGCGCTTTTTAAAAAGTTTGTAAACTCAGCAAGTAATGCATGGGTTACCAATAATAAACGGCCTATGACTATTTACGACATCGCATCTATAGTGCGAATAGCACTGCCAAATGCTGCAACTCCCAATAACATAACCAGTGGATTCAAGGTAACTGGGATCAATCCATTTAACAAAAATATTTTTACTGACAGTGATTTTATGCCTTCCTACACTTTGGATAGGCCAAACCCAAACACTGAAAACAGTCCATCAACTCAAGCAGACATAAACGTGAGACCATTTCCAACTCCAGAAGAGGTCAGTCCTTTTGAAAAAGCAGAGCCCAGAAAAAGTATGGGAGCAGGGAAAAAGAAAAGAGTTTCTGCCAAAGTGACAGACACTCCAGTAAAAAAAGCCCTCGAGGAAGAACAAAAAGGTGCAAAAGAAAAGAAGGCAAAAGCATTGGAAATAAAACTTAAATCACAGGCTAAAAAAGCACTTTATCAAAAAGAAAGTAGGAGCAATGGTAGAATGAAATTATCTAAATCAACTGCAGTAGGCCTAAAATGCAAGAAGAAGCCAATGGAAGATGACAATGCTGAAGATGATGCTGACGATGAGGAAGATGAAGATTCACTGTGCCTAAGGTGTCTCAAGCCTTTTTCAAACAGTCAACCTGGAGCACAATGGATTCAGTGCACAAACTGCAAGCATTGGGCTCATAAGATATGCGTGAAAAACGAAATCCGTGGACTATTGTATGTGTATTATAACTGTGCTGATCCTTTGCATGTGGACAGTGATTAAAGTTGGTTGATTTGTATTAAGACACCATAATTCCTAATAATTTCAAGCTTTCTCATTGTCATAATAAAATGTTAAGCATTTAACTCAATATTAAACTTGATTTGATGTACATTAAAGTATGTTTCTTGATAACTATTCGTTTTATTTTGATATCCTAAAGTTATACTAGTTTAACTTATCAAAACACTGGCACACTCTGCAATGTATGACCCACCTCCTACCTTCTACTCCTGGTGCCACCACAAACTGGCACAATGGTAGCCCCACCACTTGCCAGCCCACCTCTACAATTTTCAACTATACACCATCCAGTGTATCTTATCACCCCCACATATAGTCATCCACAAATGGAAATGATTTATTTTTCAGTGCAAGTAGTTAGCGTGGCCCAAAGATACGAACAGTATGGTGGGAGGCCATGAAAGTGGGATCATAGATTTACTTCAAACTTTGTACACTTTTAGTGGGCCACTAAAAAATATAATGTGCAAGTATTATGTTACACTACTCTGGCAATTCTAAGAAAATTGCCAGGGAAGTTTTACATGTCTAGTATGTAATGGACGTAACTGTGTGTAGGTTCTAAATGTCATTGTTCATGGTGGTCAAGTGATAGCCAGCACAGTAGCTCAGTGTGTTTGGTCAGAGGGATAGCAGCCCTCTGTAATAAAAAAAAAAAAAAACTGAGTGAACAGATCAACAAAAGACCTGAATGGGTATCATGGGACGTCTGCGTCAAACAAATAAAATAACAGTGTAGAACAAAATGAGATTAAAAAAGAAAAAAGGGGTTAGTGATCGAGTGAATAAGGGTATGAATGAGGCGATGGTCCAACTCCCGCTCAAACTTAATTTTTAATCTATATTTTTTTCATCACTGGTCATATTATTTAATTTATGACACTTGAGAGTTAATATAATTTTTAAAAAATACATGTATTTGCATGAAGTTTTATTAAATTTCATATTATTTGACTACTTACTATTTTTAATTGAATTTAATTACTAGAACAAATATATTTATAACTATCAATAAGTTCTTGAAGAATCGCATAGAGTTTTCATGAATATGTATGCCTGTTATGATTTGCAAAATCCCTTATACATGTAATCTGATAAGGTATCTGAAGTACTTTGCACCCTGACACTTCAAGCTGCAGACGCAGAGGTAGGCCCTCTTGGCAGTTTACCTACGTAGCAGCGAGACGTTGCTAAGGTAGCAAGAACAAATAGTGTAGGTGCAAATTTTCTGAATATCAAATAATTTACACTTGTAATCCAAAAATGAAGGTTTTAGCGGGAGTTGAACCGTTGCCTCATACCCATTTGTTTTACGAAACTTGAACACAACCCACTTGACTACCATGAACTCTAATCTCTGGCACATGTGCACAGATACATCAGCTACATAATAGATAAGTAGAACTTCTCTTGTGATTTTCTCGGAATTGCCACAGTAGTGCACCTTACTAATTGCACATTATGTTGTTTTAATGGCATACTAAAGTTGTACAAAGTTTGAAGTAAATCCGTGATCTCAACATCTTGGCCACCCCCCTTTTTAGCTACAGCATTTTCACACACTAATTGGCATACAGTTTTGTAAATTTAATTGATATAATGATAAATCAGTTACATACATAACAGACAATACACAACAGACAGTCATAAACAGTCACTTAAATTTACGTTACACCATAAAGAATTTGGGGTGATAGAGACAGGATCATGGAAGTTTCAAACATGGACACTCTAATTACAAACATTCAGTTACAAATAGATGTATCAGTATCTACAGTACATTTCAGCTGTATAAATCTAGTTTAGTTAATGAAAAAGTGTTTACTAGTAGCTATTGTATATTAGTATCTACACTTGAGCCACATAGTAATGCACTTTAAAGCTTATTGCCTATAAGGATTAATACCCCCTTTTTTTATTTCCTCCATTCACAAAACCCCTTTGTTCGCTCCACTATGGCAGCCTGCATCTGTGTGGAAATTAATGGCATTTCTCCCGTGTTCTGGTCAGTAAGTTTCTCACAGTATAGGCCTAGAAAAAGAAAAAGAAACACAAACTACTTGATTCGTTGTAAGTACACTACAGTAACAAATCTCATTTGTATGATCTTAAGCAGCTGTAGTCTTTTTTGTAACTTCATTCTAACCCCCTCTGACAAATTTCTTTCTTTTGCTGTACATCCATTAAGTTTGCTTAGGAAATGTTTCATATGTGCTACATGGCTTGCTTCCTTCCCCATCCCAAACATTATTTTGTTCATGCAATTTAAAAAATAAATCATTTGAGGATTAAAAGTGTAGGCCTAATGTATTGAGAAAATCAAAAGACGTAAGATACAATACATTTAGCTCCAGAAAGGCAAAAGAATCTGCTTTACAAGCAACATTATATTTTAGCACAAATAAACATTTAATTACATTAATTTTTAATTCAGCTGAGGGAGATATGTGGAAAATAACAAAGTAACAATTCTGTAATGAAGATGCGTTAAATCTCTAGCAGAAAATGAAATTAGAGACTTGACTTACATTTTGTAACACCTGAAGATTACTGGTGGCAAGAGGCACTTCTTGGCTTGCTCAGAAGTTCTGCAATCAACTCTTCCATTTTTCAAAAGCATGGATCTCTCCATTGGTATAAAACATACATCCTACACAGTTCACCTCAATAAACTTCTCAAGCACACCCACTTTCCAGTCAAGAGCACGGTCAACACATACATTCTCAGAATTCACACAAACACAGAATAACCAACAACTAGATCAATTGCCTCTCAGATCTGTTTGCCAACTACAGACACAAAAAACAAATGAACTGTCCCACCACTTCGACATCAGCTTGATTTGTGCACACTGATCGATGAACATCACAAATGCTCAGCTACATTATTTTAGTGTCTCATTACATGCAATATAACTTCACTGTGGTGCCCTGCATACACAGGTCTTTTAGTTTATTCAAAGAGAGAGTGTGACTTACCCTCCTCCTAAAAATAGTTTTTGACAGATCTGCCCAAACATATCAGGGTTTTTTATCTGCCCATGAAAGGTTTGCACTGTGAAACATTACACATACTAATAATGCAATTATTGTTGGTTAGTTAATTAGTTAGTTAGTTTCACGTTCCATGGATCATTTTGCATGATAACTGGTAGTGATGTGGAACAAAGCATTTTACATTCACAGTGCAAATTAATTTGTCAATGTAGGGACACACACACACACACACACACACACACACACACACACACACACACAGATGTGATTTAATAAAACATTCCTGTACAGAATATAAAGAGTTGTCAAAGAGCAATTTTTGCAGTTTGTTTTCAAATTTTACTTCACTGTCTGTTAGAAATTTTATATCACCTGGTAAGTGACCAAACGTTTTTGTTGCAGCTTTGTGCACCCCTTTTTGAGCTAAAGACCACCTAGATGTGAAGTAATGAATGCCGGTTTTTCCTTCTGGTAGTGCAGTTATGTACATAATTGTTCCTTTTGAACTCTAGTGGACTATTTACAACAAAGTTTGTGAGGGTATAGATATACTGTGAGGCAGTAGTCAGAATACCCAACTCCTTAAACAGATATCCGCAAAATGGTCATGAGTGATCACTACATATTATTCTTACAGCACTTTTTGAGCAATGAAGACTTCCTTTCTTAAAGATGAGTTACACCAAAATAGTACGCCATTCGACAATATTGAATGAAAATATGCAAAACATGTCAACTCACTGATTTGTCTCTCCCCAAGATTTGCAGTGATTATAAGTACAAATGTTGCTAACTAAGTTGTTTTCAGAGTTCAAACATGTGTTTTTCCCTGTTCAAATTCTCATCAGTATGAATACATAAGAATTTTGAAGTTTCCACCCTGTTTATTATTTCTTTATGATTGATGTAGTACCCATAGATATGCAGAACTGAATATTCTGTGTCTTTTTAAAACTGAGGGTAGACCATTTGCAGAAAACCAGACAATGATACTTTTAGGAAAGTATAGATTGCTACTCACCATATAGCGGAGATATTGAGTCACAGGCAAGCACAACAAAAAGACTACTAAACACATGTGCTTTTGGCCAGAAGGCCTTCTTCTGAAATAGACTAAAAATATACAAACTTTCACACAAAAGCAGCTCACACACACATGATCAGTCTCTGGCTGCCTGGCCCCAGCAGCCAGAGACAATGGTCATATGTGTATGAGCAATGTTTCCATGAATGTGTGTGTGTATTTTGCCTATTTCAGAAGAAAGCCTTCTGCCTGGAAGCTTGAGTGTTTAGTAAAAAATAAAGTTGTTATATTAACTTAAGTATGTTGTTAAATTAACCTAATTATGTCATGTATTGGAAAATTCGACTCGTTCCACATCATTACGAAATATCGTATTCATGATCCATGGAACTAGTATTAATCTAATCTAATCTAATCTAATCTAATCTCTGTGACTCAACAGCTCCACTATATGGTGAGTAGCAATCTGTCCTGTTCATAATATTGTCATAATTCCATAATTTATTTTCCATTGCTTGATTCATTGACACTTTCAAGAACATTGTTTACCATTTCTTCTGATTCTGTATGTATGCTTGGAATTATTACAAAAATAGTGTCATCTGCAAAGAGAACTTCAATTTATCTAGGAGAATACTGTGATTCACACAGTCAAATGTTTTAGACAGATCACAGAAAGTAGGCTTATTTGTAGCTGTACATTGTACCAATACCTTAACCTAGATTGCTACACAAAATAATCTGTTTTACCTCTCACAGGTAGAATTTTATATAAAATTAGATTTATGTTTGAACTATAGACAGTCTTCATTCCTTGTGATTTTGTGTTACACTTATACACAAAAGTAACATATGAACCTATTACAAGTAATGTGAACATTTCGCAGCAGTTAGATTAACATCTAAGCTCTTCTTCCACATCATTGACAAATGGCAATGCAAAGGGCGTGTGTACCACAGAACACATGCATATGTTTGTTGCATTAATTGGTGGCTATTGTTGTAAACTTTTTCTATGCAACCAAGGGTGGGCAAAATATCAGACTCACATATACATATTTTAGTATGTATCCAGCAAGTCACTATAAACTGCATCATAAAGCAGAAGGATAAGAGCTTGTTGGAGAGAAATCATTATATGAGCTGCGATTCCTTTCAAAGTAGAAGCATGGATAGGATAAGGATAAGGTGTATTTTAGGTAGTATGAAGTGGTTGCATATTTGTTGGGATGTTACATATTTAAATACCATTGCAAAGATTAAATCTGCCATGACAATGCCCAGTTGAACAAATATGCTATTGTAAATAAGTACTGCACCTGTATTAAAACTCCAATGTGTCACTTTTCCTTCTTTTTATTTAATCATTCATGGTATTCTGTAGAACCCATTAAGAATGTGGACCTTCAGGGTTATGAGCTAAGGCTTTAACAAAAGAAAAACATTTAGGAATTTAATTATGGACAATGAACTCTGACTATATGCTCAATATTATTTATGAATAAAGCCTAGTAAATTAAAAGGAGAACTGCTATTCTGGGGAAAGAAATCACTGGTGCTACATTTTAGTCATATTAAATAGCCACTGTTTATCTATTTATTTTACATGAATGCAATGATATTTAATAGAAAATTGTTTGTACCTGTAACAAAAAAGGGACTTAATTCATTCATTGTGTTCCATAAATCATAGCAAGAAGCAGAACTGCCAATGATAAGAAGTGGAAAGCAATGGAAAGCTGCTTTAACAAAAGAAACCAAACTCTATTATTTAATACTGTTTGTGTCTATGCTGGCCAATTCTAACATTATAAATTAGAATACGAGTTGCCACTTCGAAGGAAAAGAAATTTACTTCTTCCTCAGTTCTTTCTTCTCTTGGTAGGTTAATATTTACTTGACTATAACAACTAAGGTATGTTTACAGTGTACTACTTGTCATGCACCTTTACCTTTCCTGTGCAGCAAATAGGATTTTCAGTCCTTGAATGCAGATAACCAGACAATTTGTAGGAGTGGCCAATCAAATACGTTTTCTTATTTTATTTTTAATTAGCAGGGAGATTCCATTTCTTATTTAACATTAGATGGGAACTTGTTGGATACTTTTTCACCAGATTATGTAACTCCGATCTAAATTGTAGATGTAAGTGTAAAAATTACAAGATCCTTATACATGTCCCTGTAAGATGCACCAATATCCACTTTACACAATATTCTTGCTGCTTGCGTCTGCTGAATATTATTTTAGGTGCATTACCCCAAAAGTAACTCCACAAAAACAGCAGAGAACCAAAAAAAAACTATGGCCTAGCCAAATTTCACTGTCTGTGAGATTGGTTCACCTTAAATGTTTCCTTACTTGATAAACTTGTGAGAATATAACCCGCTTTATCAAAATTAGTTTCATTGAAAGGAAGGCCTAAATCTTCACACTGCTCATCTCACTTTGGCACTTTCTCCTGTAGAGAAAGGAGCAAAAATGCTACCTTAAAAACATTTGACCATTGACCACCTCTTTTATCTATTGGCAGATAATGAAATTTTAAAAATTAACAGAAATTATTTCTCTTGACAACTCGCTCTACTGTGTAGACAGTATGTAATGTCACTGTGGTTGTGTTAAATTTATCAAATTTTGTTGAAGATTAAAAGTAAAAAAAATTATCCAATTATGAAAATGGCCAATTAGCCTGTTGGGCTACCCTTTCATTTTTCCATTCTTCCGTTCTTCTTTTTCTTCATATATTCAGTTCAGAATTTGGTTAAAAAGTTATCCAATTGTATTTACACTTTAAAACAGTGACTTTGCAACTGTTTATAACAGACTTACAAAATAACCCCAGAAAAGGTGATTGATAAGTAGCCCATTTCATATGTATTAGACTCTTTCGTGAGTGCATTCTCATTGTTCTTAGGAGTTAGTCGGAAATTTGGCTGGAAGATGGCAAGAAGTTCCTGTGAGGATTGTGTCATTTCATATTCTAAGTTTGAGACTTGCCTGAAAGTTGAAATTGTGATATGTCAAAGAGATGAGAATTAAATGATCTGTGTGGGAGATATAGTGGCTCTAACAAGTTATTTCCCATACATATTTTTAATTAAAACCTGAATATTCTCCCACAAACAGAAATCATACTTCTATCTACAGAATTAACAAACACATCAAAATACATCAAACTTTGACAGTGAGATAAGTAATGAAAATTACTAAATTAATTTTTATCATAATCTTTATTTTATGAACAATTTGACCTGTGTTTGTATTTGTTCTCAGTGGCAGAACACATTATGCAAACATATGCAAGAAGCAATTTCTGAAGTTTATTATAAAATTATATTTTGATAAAGTAGTAAATGCGAGTAGCAAGGTTTGAGACTGGACTGCGAAGCATTTGAAAATGAACTACATTCCTGGTGCATCCATATGGCATAAGTTCATACACTGAGATCACAACTTTTTGTTGGACAGTGAGTGAAGACAGTTACATATCAGGTTCACAGGTAACTCCATATGATAGCCAAATATCGATGGTAGGTACCAACAAAGTCCAGGTCACAGAAGAGGAGAAAACCACTTAGCGCAGGCCCACCAGAGAGGTTGCATCAACATCAATTGTTTGTAAGAAGTGAGACTGTGGTGGTCCATGGCAACCATGTAATATGCTGCAGATATTTTTACATGTGAGCTGGTGCCAATGGATGCATCCTCCTGTGCCACACCTAGTGTCCTCAGTGGACAATACATACAGTGAGACATCTTTGGTTACTTCCAATCGCTCCATCATTAATCCATTGATAACTCATTATGGAAGGCAGATACCTTGTGCAAAGATATTCTCATTTAGTGAGTTAAAATCTGTAACATGAAACCTTTAATTTTATTTTTGATGGTGTCAAGGTTCTGTTATGTGAATCACAAACAAACATCAAGTTATTTGCAACCCCGTTGTCACAAGTTTTAAATGTATGAACCACATATTACATTAAATTAGCCATATTTCATGGAACCTGGGGAGTGTGGTGTATGGGATGGAGAAATAATTAAAAAATGCGCAGATGTACAGAGGCTGCAATTTGTGGCTGGAGCAGAAAGGGGGAGGGAGGATCATAATGTTACATAATTTGCTTTGTCCAAGTTAATGTGCATATCCTGTTCAAAGGTTTTATGGTTGCCCATGATATAGAAAGCACATGGTGGAATTTGAAAACTTGTAGGACAAATCGAAGCATTAGACCAACTTTAGGAATTGGTAGCTCCAGTTAATGCTGTAGGAGTCCCAATTAGCTTGGGAGTCATGAAATTTACCCTGGGAAAAATAAATAGATCTGAGAATTTACTGCCAGCAGCAGTCACAGCACAAACCTTTCTCATCAGGTGCAGTTCCTTCAGCATTTTGGTACCATGACTTCTGAAAGCTCATATGAGCTTAATCTTGTCCCATCATAATTCTGTATGCCATTTTGTTGGCATTGATGATAGTCAAGGATCTTTTTGTAGCTGTTACAGATATCTGCACAATTTCTTTATTGAAAGTAATATCCCAAGGCAAAATTTTTGCTTGAGGTTTCCAAAGGGACAGCTTATCATGATAGTTATTGCCTTAAACTTCAGCCTTTGTTTACCTACACTTTTTTGGCCAATTCAAGAGGAATCCATGACTTTTTATTACAAAGTCATAAACCAAAGACATTACTTGGCTTTTTGTAAGGTCATAGAACATATTAGCCATAGTTATCAAATTTTGAGTAATAATTGAGCCTTTTCGTAAATGAAAACTTTTTTTAAATACATATACATAAAAATGTCTAACTGTTTGACTGTTTTGAGGTGGAAAATCAAGATACTTCGTTAAATTAAAGGACCCTGATGACTCGGCAACAGTCATCATTCTTTCTTGAATGAGCTTTGTGGCAGTTTCCTTATTTTGCATATCACTTTTTTTCCCAGCATGATGCCAGTCTTACACTCAGTATTTTGAAATGTATTCTAACAGTGCGAAACAAATCACTGAGTAGACATCTGAAACATTAATTAAAAGAGTTCTCGCAATTAATTCTATTCATAGTTAATGTCATCTGTAATTAATTTTATAAAGTGTGTTAAGTTGACCTGATCAAAGTACAACACATTAAAGTGGTCAGGGATAAAACATGTTGTAAGTATTTTTTGTGTTATTTGTTTTAGGTTAGGAGCAGAAGAGTCAAAGTTTTCATTCTGCATACTGAAAAGTTCATAAACATTTTACTTTTATTTCAGCAGTATAATACCAACCCATCAAAGTTTGTAGTCAAAAGGTACCAGCAGAAATACTTACATTTCAATGGTGATAACTGATAGAGATTTACAAGCAGCTTACAATAAGTAACGCAATACACTTTTTTTCAGCCAATTTTGGCTGAAAAAATTCGGAACTGGTTGTGGGACATAGTGGAATATTCAAGCTTCAGCACCTACAGTTTCATGAAGTTCTGATAGGTGGCAGTCCTATATGTAGCCTTCAAAATGGCATCTGTAACAGATGTACATTCCGAGCAGAGAGCTGTCATTCAATTTCTTTTGGTGGTAAACCAGAGCATTGCACACATTCATAGGCAATTGCAGAATGTCTACAGAGCCCTGGCAGTGAACAAAAGCACTGTGGGTCACTGGGCAATGGTTCTATCGTTCTTGCAACATGAGCACGAAAACCCGTCTGATCTCTAGTGTCCTGGCCAGCCGCACACAGTTGTGACTCCTGCGATGCTGGAATGTGCAAAGATTCTCATTCAAGAAGACGAACCACAATCAAAGACCTTGTTGTTCTACTGGGTGTCTCTGTCTGTAGTGTTGACACACTCATTCACAAGTTGGAGAACTCAAAGGTGTGTGTCCGTTGGGTTCCTTGCTGCCTGATGGCAGATCTCAAAAACCAACAAAGTACCATCTGCGTGGAATTGCTTATGCATTACAACCTGCTGATCATGACCATTTTTTGTTGAACGTCATCACAGGCAATGAAAAATAGGTTCATCACATTTAACGGGAAACAAGAAGAAGATGTTAAAAGCTGCACCCTCAGCTAGTAAAGTTACAGTGTCAGCCTTCTGGGGCTCTGAAGGGGTTATTCTGCTTGATGTCATTCCTTATGGTGTAACATTCAACTCTGAAGTGCACTGTGTTACACTCAGGAAATTGAAGAAACAACTTCAGTGTGGTTGTCGCCACAAAAATGCAAAAAAACTTCTCCTTCTCCATGAAAACGCAAGGCCTCACACAAGTCTGCACACCTGTGGTACTACTGCTACTGCTGCTGAGTTGGAAAGTATGGATTCTCGTAATGTGATTGCTTATAGCACTGCAAATGTAGGAGAGGTTGCAAATAAGGAATTTGGTAGGTCATATTATGTTTCGATATAATGTGGCTCTCCCTACTCACAGTAAAAGTAGATTGGAGGGTAATGTATTTGTAAATTTGTGGTTCATTGAACTGTTCTTTCTCACCCACTCTACAGCCTGGATCTCTCGTCTTCTTTCCCCACTCTTAGTCTTTATTAGAATGAAGTTTCCCACTTTAAAGCTAATATGCTTGACTCTTTCATTGTATCTCCTATTTCTCTCATTGGACATTCTTTTTATCCACTGCCTAGCCAGTCTTTTCTTTCCTTACAAAACCAATTTTCTAACTTGCATCTGTTTGGTCCAATGAAGGATGCACTCCACGTCGATGATGGACTTCAGATCTAAAGCATTCTCAAGCCAAGATTTCTTTCTTCATTTATTTGCTTGGAATTATTCTTAGTCTTTACTAGAATGAAGTTTCCAATTTAAAGCTGACATGCTTCACTCTTTCACTGTACCTCATATGTCGCTCATCGGTCATTCTTTTCATCCATTGCCTAGCCAGTCTTCCCTCTCCTTCCAAAAACAATTTTTTAACTACCGGAAACTCTGTTTCTTCCAGAATTATGTTTCTCAGTTTCTCACCTGGCATAACGTGGCAAGAAAAAAGCCCTACTGCTTTTTACAAGAAGTTATTACTGTAATGCTGTTCTTCTCACTACTGATATGAAACCAGACTGTGCTGAATGTTTTCTGTGAGATTATACCCTACACAAATTATTTAAACCCTTCACTCTGATTCTGCTCATATTTGCTGATGGAAAGTGTTTATAAATCTATTTTATGTCTTTCCACGGATTCCTTGAATATCTTGGATATGTAGTGTGCCTTGTATTAGATCAGTTGATGCTTTTACACGTTGGCATCAGTAAAATACCTGTAGGTGATTCTTTAACCTCATTGACAGGTTGTTAAAGCTAAAAAATTCTTGCAATTTGACTAGTCAATTTGGCAAAAGTCATGGGATAGTGATATGCACATATACAGACGGTGGTAGTATCGTGCACACAAGTATAAAAGGGCAGTGATTGGTTGAGCTACCATTTGTACTCAGGTGATTCATGTAAACAGGTGTCTAACATGATTATGGCTGCATAACAGGAATTAAATTTCAGGCATTACCTCTCACCACAGACAATGCAGTGGCTGGCAATCTTTACTTAATGGCCAAGAGCAGCAATGTTTGCGTAGAGTTGTCAGTACTAACAGGTGAGCAACAATGCATGAAACAACCACAGAAATCATTGCGAGATGTGTGACAAACATATCCATAAGGATAGTGCAGAAAAATATGGCATCAATGGGCTATGGCAGCAGACAACAAAGGTGAGTGCCTTTGCTAACAGCATGACATCATCTGCAGTGCCTCTCATGGGTTCGTGGCCATATTGATTGGATTCTAGATGACTGGAAAACTGTGGCCTGGTCAAATTAGCCCTGATTTTAGTTGGTGAGAGCTTATAGTAGGGTTCAAGTGTGGCACACACCCCATGGAGCCACGGACCCAAGGTGTCAATAATGCACTGTGCTAGCTGGTGGTGGCTCCATAAACATATGGGCTGTGTTTACATGGAATGGACTGGCTTCTCTGGTCCATCCGAACTGATCATTGATTGTAAGTGGTTACATTCAGCTAATTCAAGTCCATTTGCAGCCATTCATGGATTTCATGTTTCCAAACAACAGTGGAATTTTTATGGATGACAATGTGCCATGTCACTGGGCCACCACTGTTTATTTTATTTTATTTTATTTACACATCAAGTAACATAGGACCAAATTGAGGAGCAAATCTCCACAGTCACGGAATGTGTCACTACATGAAATTACAACATAAAAGTAATAACAGATAAAAATAAATGTGTACGAGCCTGAAAAAAGTCAGTCCATAAGTTTAAGTAAATGCAATCAACAATACAATAAGAATCAGCTTAATTTTTCAAGGAACTTCTCGACAGAATAGAAGGAGTGACCCATGAGGAAACTCTTCAGTTTTGATTTGAAAGCATGTGGATTACTGCTAAGATTTTTTAATTCGAATGGTAGCTTATTGAAAATAGATGCAGCGGTGTACTGCATCCCTTTTTGCACAAGAGTTAAGGAAGTCCACTCCAAATGCAGGTTTGATTTCTGCCAAGTGTTAACCAAGTGAAAGCTGCTTATTCTTGGGAATAGGCTAGTATTGTTAACAAGAAATGACAGTAAAAAATATATATATATATATTGAGAGGCCACTGTCAAAATACCCAGACTCATGGACAGGGGTCGACAAGAGGTTAGTGAACTTACACTACTTATTGCCCGAAGCACCCGTTTCTGATCCAAAAATATCCTCTTAGAATGGGAAGAGTTACCCCAAAATATAATACCATACGACAATAGCGAATGTTGCACATAACATCCTTTACTACCAAGCTAGTGTCATCAGCAAACAGAAATATTTTAGAGTTACCCGTAATACTAGAGGGCATATCATTTATATAAATAAGGAACAGGAGTGGCCCCAACACTGATCCCTGTGGCACCCCCCACTTGACAGTACCCCACTCACACCCAACATCACAGCCGTTATCAACATTGTGAATAATAATGACCTTTTGTTGTCTGTTGCTAAAGTAAGAGGTGAACCAACTGTGAGCTACTCCCCGTATTCCATAATGGTCCAACTTCTGGAACAATATTTTGTGATCAACGCAATCAAATGCCTTAGTTAAATCAAAAAATATGCCAACTATTTGAAACCTTTTTGTTCAGCCCATCCAGTACCTCACAGAGAAAGGAGAATATAGCATTTTCAGTTGTTAAACGACTTCTAAAGGTGAACTGTAATTTGATAGCGAATCGTGTGATATGAAATGATCAATTATCCTTACATACACAGTCTTTTCAGTAACTTTTGCAAACACTGTTGGCATAGAAATAGATCTAAAATTATCTACATTATCCCTTTCTCCCTTTTTACAAAGTGGCTTTACTACTGAGTACTTTAATCACTCAGGAAACTGACCATTCCTAAAGGAAAAATTACTTATATGGCTAAATAGAGGGCTGACACGTACAGCACAGTATTTTAATATTATGCTAGACACTCCATCATAACCATGACAGTCCTTAGTCTTCAGTGATTTAATTATTGACTCAATCTCCCTCTTGTCTGTATCACAGAGGAGTATTTCAGACATCAATCTCAGAAAGGCATTTGTCAAGAAAGTTATATGATTTCCTGTAGAAACTGAATTTTTATTTAATTCACCAGCAATGCTCAGAAAATAATTGTTAAATACTGTACATATATCTGAATTATCAGTAACAAAACTATTTTTACTACGAATTGACTTTATATTGTCGACCTTGTGCTGCTGACCAGACACATCCTTCACAACGGAACATATGGTTTTAATTTAATCCTGTGAATTAGCTACTCTATTTGCATACCACATACTAGTACTCTTTGCCTTCCTAATAACATTTTTAAGCACCTTACAATACTGCTTGTAATGGGCTACTATTGCTTGATTGTGACTACTACTAACATTTTAATATAATTCCCACTTTGTTCTACAAAATATCCTTATCCCACTAGTCAAGACACCTGGGCTGCCAGGTTTAGTTTCACTACATTCAACTGCCCCTGCACAACATTCAATATCTGTTCAGTGTAGTGTTGTGATACATCTATGAACTCAAATGGAATACTGTTTTTTACGTACATAGCCACTCCCACCATCCCGCAAGGAACTCCTTGAGAAATAGCCACTCATTCTGTATCCTGGTAAAGGAAGCCTCTGAATTGTCAAATTATGTAAGTGGTGCTCTGATATATCAATAATTTTAGAGTCACATCTATAAGCAGTTCACTAACTTTATCTTTAATACCTCTTATATTTTGATGAAATATGCTAATTCCTTCTCTACTTGGAATCATTACATCCTTGGAAGGTGAGCCCTTAGTTAGAGGACTTCCTTTAAGCAGGTATACGTATCAGCTTACTTCAATCTAAAAGAAGGTGCAGCTCTTAACACCAACTACTACAGGAATTTGTCCATGACCCACTACACTGTCATCCATAATTTTAGCCAGCTTCCCCTTCCCATACCTACTGAGGTGCAGGCCATGCCTAGTGAAACCCGATCTACTGACAGACCCAACTGGCGCCACTGAGATGTGACCCATGTCCTCTGCCATCGGCGCCCTCCCCAGCCCCATGTTAACACGCCTAACAGCCGCATTAAGGTGAGGCCGATCATGACGCTGAAACAGTTGCACGAAATGGACATTAGTGCCACAAGTTTGAGTAGCTATCTTTACCAGCTCACCACCTAAATCATATTCCCCATCCCTATCAAGACTGTTCCTGCTGCACCCAATATCACTACCTCATCCTCCTTCATAAAATTCCTACATAACTTCCCTATGCTGTCAGTCTCTTGAGCCAACCCTGCACTGGGCTTCACAATGCTGGTGGCCTGGTACTCACTCCCCAACACTCCCAGCAACTGCTGGTCCACACCTCTACCATGAGAACTACCTACCGGCAGCACCTCCTTCTTTCTGCTAGACTTTGCAACTAACATTGGCAACTAACATAGGCCTCCTAATTGCTGAGCACTGCTGCATGTTCCCTACATCTACAGCTACATGAGGCTCCTCTTCACTCAACTCTGACAGTTGGTCAAATCTATTGCATACCCAAAGTAAAACTGTCTGAATACCTCCTCTTCCTAGCTGCCTTCTTGCCAACTGCCAGTTCCCATTCCTTACCACCCTTCACCCTCCTCAACCTACCTAGTTCCTCCTTGGCGCGTTGTAACTGCATCCGAAGGGCACAGATCTTACACTCCCGCTCCTCTATCAATTTATTTCTACTACAGATTCTGCATTCCCAGGAGAGGATCTCACTAAAATGCCCACTGGCTTCCCCACTGCATTCCCCCCAATGAAAATACTTTGAACAAATCCCACACCGTAACCTACTACTCACAAACCTACAACAGAGCCCACACTTCTCACTCATGGAAGAATTTTACAGTTACTGAGAAAAACCATATGTCTACATTACCAAAGTTCAATTACACCAGTAGAACTATTTATAGAACTAACTATAATGGTCTCAAAATTCTCTGCCTACTAAGAAAGCAACTACTTGTATTAATACTAGTACACCACAGCTAATACCAATACCAACAATACTTCACAAATTTATTAGCTAAAACCAAAAAATTCAAATGGCCACTGCAACACTTAATGAAGTTAAAACACTGAACGCAAATTTTACTGAAATATTTCACTAGAAACAATAAGAAATGCCAGTTGAAAACTAAAGCACGAAATTTACTAAATGACTTCAACGCACAGAAAACTCTAAGAAACACAGCAAGCAAATGTTTCCAAAAGTTTACTAAAACATTATTTTGCCATTATTAAATTTAAGAACTGTATAACAGTGCACGAATAAGTTTGTCAGTACTTAGCTTTATAACCGCTACAGCTGCAGTGCATGCCACAAAATGTAAACACACTACTCGCAATTGGTTTGAAGAATATTCTGGATAATTTGAGAAAATGATTTGGGCACCCAGAACACCCAACATGAATCCCATCAAACATTTATGTGACATGATCAACATTTAATTGCCAGTGCAATATGGCGATCTGTGTAAAATAACCGCTGAAAGTCTCGTCTGCAGAAGGACAAAAAGGTGGACAGTGCTTCGATACCAGCGTGGACAAAATCTTGCACCAGCAACACTTTCGCAAATTGTAGATGGCTATAGAGGCAGCACAGCTCGATATTTCTGCAGGGGACTTCCGATGACTTGTCGAGCCCATGCCACGTCAGGTTGCTGCTCTACACCAGGCAAAAGGAGGTCTGACATGAAACTAGGAGGTATCCCATGACTTTTGTCACCTCAGTGTACAGTTCCTGATACCAACTTTTTGTTTTATGTAATCAAAACAATTTATTTACATCATGATCTGGCAAGTACAATTTACAACACCTCAATTTCAGCTGAGCAGTACTCCATTTTACAACATGTAATATATTTTCTCTTGGGTTGGTCATTTGGTTTCAAGTAACATTTCACTTTCAACAATCTATTGCTATTATCTTGCTGTCGGATATTTCTGAAAACTGAACTCTTAAGCTCACTGTTGATTATGACTGCTATATATGGCAAACTGTGCTCTCAAGTTCATTGTCTTTTACTGATGTTACACAGAATATCCTTATCTCTATGTTGATCCTTCTTCTAAAAACTGATTTTTCCTAAGCTCTTAGCATTCTTGTCAAGGTGTTTACCTTCACATCTATAAAAGGTAATATTGAACTGTTGTAAATATGCGGTCTGTCTCATCAGGCAACCAAGTGTCATAAACACTCAACACCTTATGATCTATGGACACTACTGCTCTATGCTCCTGCAGACATTTTATTTTATTTTATTTTTTTTATTTTTTTTATTTTTTTATTTTACTCTATTCTCACCATCGCCAGCAGAACAAAACCCAGTAGCAGATTCCAAGATGGCTATACACAGCAAATGGCTGCAATTTTTCTCAACAACTAAGAAAATTTTCTTCATATCCTTATCCATTTTCTAGATACAGAGCTTCAAAGTCACCCTTCTTGTACACTTAAAATCCAGTGTGAGGTGAAAGTGTAGTTTATAAAGTGGTATAGCACAGAGAAATAGTTCATAAAGTCTCTCTTTTATCATCTGGAAACCCCATGTGTTATGACTAAAGCACATGCAAACTTTTTTTACGAGTAAAATTTGGTCTGGGATGTAAAATTAGTTTTGCATTATTTCAGTTTCACATAAGTAAACTGTCTAAATTTTACTTTCATTTCATATGAGTTACTTGCCCTGCTGCAGTAGGGAAAAGAAGAGAACCAATGGAAAAAAATGTGAGTAAGTTCCTGTTTATATATAAAGATTGTGACTGAAAAGTGGGCTACTAGCTGCCTAATTTTACCTTCCTCAGCACCTTTAAAAATTTCCCCTAAAATTGTGGCATGCATACATATTTGCACTTTTTTAAGCCAAGAGAGATGAAGACAGTGGCACAGAGAGAGAAATGTAATAAATAGTGGAAGATGGTAGACTTTGGCTGTGATATAGAAAAAGTAAAGGAGACAATGGCTGTGTGAGAGAGAGAGACAGACACAGTGGCAGTGAAACATAATCGAAAGTGACAGAACAGTGCTAGGAAAAGAGTGAAGGAGACAGTGAAATGGAAAGACATAGTGGAAGTGGGTAACAGTCAGTGATAGAGTAACAGAATATACGACAATGACAACGAGAGAGAGAGATTGTGACAGAAAAGACAGCAGCAGAAGGAAAGAAGAAATGAGTTTTCAGCAGTAAGAGAGACCAAGAGGGAGACAGTGTCAGTGATAGGAGACTAGTAGTTGGACAGAATGAACGGGGCTGTGTCTCTGACCCAGGAGACAATGACAGAAAGACACAAAGAGATAATAACAATGAGTTGTGTTGAATGAGCAAGAGAGAAAGGGCAACTGAGAGTGGATACGCGTACGAGCAACTTACAGCAATGGACTAGCGAGTGAGTTACAGTTAGGGGAGCTTATGGGATTTAAAAATAGTGTGAATATGTTTGCGTGCCAAAATTTTTAAAGGTGCTGATGAAGCTCTCTTCTTTGTTTGTGTGATGATAGTGGCATATCATCCTTGTATTGTGTTGTCTTCTACAACTTACTCCAGGCTGCTGTTTTATTGTCTAGAACAATATGTATAAGACTCCACATTCTTGAATGTCTTGTAGTACTAACTTTTCTTTATTTCTTGGTTCTTTCTCAAAAAATTCACAAGAGTACTTAAACTAACACATGAAATGGAGCTGCAAGTGAGTCTTATTTAAAATGAAAAGCTGTTAAATTGGAAGTAAAAACTTTGTTTATTTGAAATATAAAGACATTAAAAACAGACATCAGTTCAAATCACATTTCACATTCATTTAAAAATATATATATCAAAGTGACATATGAAGTGCAACAGAAGGCGGCATCTGACTATCTTTGAGGTTCTTTAGAACTGTTACTCATACTGCAGATGTAAATTTCAGTTGATTTGAATCTGATGATATATGAAGATATAAAGTTAGGTGATAGGCATTTCAGTTTGGCATTAGAAAAGAGTCTCTCTCTCTCTCTCTCTCTCTCTCTCTCTCTCTCTCTCTCTCTCTCTCTCTCTCTCTCCAACACACACACACACACACACACACACTTATTATAACTTTACAAAAATATATGTACAAATGTAAATTTATATCTACATACAATAAAATACCATATAAAATATCAATCAGAATTACTACAGTTATCAGCAATGACTGATATGCTATATGTTTACTCAGTCCATCAGCCTACTCAATCCATTATATGCTGAATAAGTTGCAGATCAATCTTCAGTATTTAGACATTGATTTAATGACAAAGAAAACCAACAGGATACAAGAGAGCTGCAATTCACATGAAAGGTTTAGACAGAAATTAAAAGATTTCTAGTTCTTGCACTACTAAAGTCATACTGAATCAAATCTGCTTGGTTTTCAAGGCATGTCACTTTGAAAAGACATTCAAGCTTCTGACAGCTATCTCTACCACTGCCATCAGGATTAAATACCAATGACTGCTGGAGCCAGCTCGGTGTTCCACTTATATAGGCACGATACCAGTATCTGTAATCTTCCGGAGAAAGCTGAAGTGATACTTGCATGAGAAGGTGAGCTGGGCAGCTCGTAGCAGCTGCAGCCTGCCACAGGGCTGAGTGACATCAGATGATGTGAAAGGCTAGTACCACATTCGAAACTGACACTTCCACCTTCCTAACAGCATTAAGCATCCATCTTTGCTTCTGCTTGATATCCAAAGCCAGCCCTCATGCTCTACTAAGGGTGTAACTTTTTCTCTGTTAAAACTGTTGCAGTTTATTCTAATTTTGACCACCTCCTTTATAATGGAATCCCAATGTGGTGATGCATAAGCCAATACTCTTGTCTCATGGTGAGTCAGAGCCACTACAAGCTGCCCAACTCATTTTACCATGCATGCATCACTTTGGCTCTATATCAGGTGCAGATGCTGCTATCATGCCCAAATAACCATATACACAGAACAGTGTGGCAGTTCTGGCATTCAGTGGTTTTTATCCCTAATGATGATGGCAGAGCCAGCTGTCAAAAGCCCAAGTGTTTTATGTGAAGTGATATGGCTTGAAAGCTGAGATGATTTTATTCATGCATGCCACTGTGAACAAGTCGCATTGATTCAAGAATTGTTTGTCAGATGCAATATACTTGTCAACAGTGAGAAACAATTAGATTTTCTGTACTATAAGGCAGCCATTCAAATGCCTGTTTCCTCCCCTGACATAATGATTGTAACTTCTTGTATTTAAAAAAAGACATGTTCACAGTGTAAAGTAGCTTTTTCTTTCACTTATTTTCTTCACATGACAAATTAAACAAAGTTCACAGAAACACAGCACATCCAACATATGCTAAATAATAGCACTGAAACAATACATTTCTAGTTCAAGAAACACAAATAAGATAATTTTTTTTTTTTTAAAATCAGATCTCAGAAATAAAGAAATTATTAACATCTTCAGATCTCACGTGTTGCTATGAAAGGTGTACTGGACTAGAAAGAAATGAATTGAGATTATACACCAGTAAAAAAGTTACAGATATTGTCAAAAACAGAAGTCATTTTTTCCGTAGTACTGGAGAACAATAAACAACTTTTCAGGAATCTGATCTCTACATAACTATTATAAACAAAACAAACAGAGGGGATGGGCATAAAATTTTAAGAAAACATGTACATCACAGAAAAAGCAATGCAATGAAGAAAATGAGACCATAATAAAATAAACTGGAAGTGTAAAGCACTACACAATTCAGAAAAATAGGTATTTGAAACTTGTGTTAAAAAAGTCAATACACTGTCACATCTCAGTTGCAAATTTTCTTTTTAAATTTTAGGTGCACTAAATTTTTTACACTATTGTATATTAATTTTTTTGTAAAGCCAAAAAAATATACTGGAATGAACACTACGGCATGGCCATGTCTTCACACCTATTGTGCAAACTGTCATACAGCAATTTCAACACCTCAGAGAGAGCATAAGAATTTGTATTTCCCTTAAAAATATGATGAATTGCTGTATTATTTATGTTTGCCTCTCACACTGTCTGCATGTACACAATGCAATACACGCTCTGTAAATATAAAGCTCAAAATGAAGGAACTGCCTAGCTAGTACTATAATAACAATAATAATAAATCATATTACTAAGTTTTTGGACCCATGAAATGGAAATTCATACTCTAATAACTCTTCATATGTATCTCAATCTCTGACCATCAAATTTTAGCAAAAGCTTTCAGTTTATTCTTTAAAATATAATGTACATACATGATGCATTTGATTTGTTATAGTACCACTTTAACTTCATAAGGACATGAGCAACAGCAGTATGCAAGATTCCACACCACTCCACTGATGTGTACGGCATCAACAACTGATAATTTATATGAAATTTACTGAACTGTAATAATGGTTACTTTACAGTCTTCATCACATGGGTCCAGCATAAAGCAACTAATTGTAAAATTAGAGAGAGATGTTCTAATGCTTTCAGAATTATTTGCACATTTTTCAACACCAGTATAAATGGCAAGTAACATTTGTATAAAAATATACAATATGAAATTTGAGTTTCCACTACAGGAAGCTTTCAGAATAGGCAAGGCTGAATTAGTGACTTTAGGCTTCACAAAGCCAGTCACAAGGCAACTTTGGCATTTTAGAAGCAGGCCATGGTAAGTGTCCAACAGTCCTAAAGACCCAGTAATCATAAGAGACCTTACTGATCAATAGTGCCAGCAACAGTACTTCTCCAGCTATTATGTAGTAAATGTAGTCTGTTAACACACGATTGGCTGCACATATTTCACTGATTTCAAGGTTAACAACCTGCAAAATGAACAATGCTGCATCAAAATTTCATATTATGACAGATGATTGTAATAAATGATAATACACCACTACAGCAATTTCAGAAGAAAGAAATAAAATCAGTACACAACAAAACATAATATTTCTAATGCATAACAAAATTCTCCCACTTTGATAATGCTTAGTAATACAAGTCACGTGTCACCAGCTTAAATAACCTTCATGAGTTTTCAGTTCTCTCCTACTGTTTAGTAAGCAGCACATTATCTTATCACTGACAGATTCAGATGTTAAAATGTGGTTAAGCTCATTCTGTCTCCAGAAGAAACTTCCAATTAGAATTTATAAATTTGAAGATGGCAAAACTACAGTCACAGGATATCTTTTACATGCACCCAAGCTTTTATTAAAAGCAGAAAAGAATCACAAAAAGTATCAGTCAGTCTTTCCTTCTCATCCCATGCAGTAAGTCTTCCCTGACCTGACTTTCCCGAAATCTACCCCTTTTCCTAGACATCTCCAGTCCTTTTCCTTCATCCCCCCCCCCCCCTCTTCCTTCTCCTTCAACCCATCTGTCTGAAGGAGCCACTGGCTCCAAAAGCTTGCCAATTGCAACCATCTTTTATGTGTGTGTTCTGCCACCACTTGGTGAGTACTTTTTTATCCATCCAGTTAAATTATTGTGACAAAAAGTGACTCATTCTTCAACCACCTACAAAAAATTTTCAGCATCTAGAAGCACTAGCTGGTACATGCTTAATCAACGAAAATTCAGGTCAATGTAAAACTAATGTCTGTCTGATTTTTTACAGGTGTATCGTAGTTTACAAATAAGAAACAGCTGAACTGATGAATCCTGCAACCATAAACAGAACAATATGTTCCCCATAAGTTGAGGAGCACTTATCTTTATGATCGTTGTTGTAGTTGTAGTAGTAGTAGTTGTTGTTGTTGTAGTCTTCAGTCCACAGACTGGTTTGATGCATTTCTCCATGTTACTTTATCCTGCGCAAGCTTCTTCATCTCCAAGTAACTACTTCAACCTACATCCCTCTGAATCTAATTAGTGTATTCATCTCTTGGTCTCCTCCTATGATTTTTACCCTCCAATACTAAAATGGCGATCCCTTGATGCCTCAGAACATGTGGTACCAACCAATCCCTTCTTATATTCAAGTTTTGCCACAAATTCCTCTTCTCTCCAATTTGATTCATTATCTCCTCATTAATTATGTGATCTACTCATCTAATATTCAGCATTCTTCCGTAAAACCACATTTCGAAGGATTCTATTCTCTTCTTGTCTAAACTATTTATCGCACATGTTTCAGTTCCATACATGGCTACACTTCATACAAATACTTTCAGAAAAGACTTACTGACATTTAAATCTATACTTCATGTTAACAAATTTCTCTTCTTCAAAAACACTTTTCTTGCCATGGTCAGTCTACATTTTATATCCTTCCTGCTTTGCTTCCCAAATAGCAGAACTGATCTACTACTTTAAGTGTCTTATTTCCTAATCTAATTCCCCCAGCATCACTTGATTTAATTCCATTACTTTCCATTATCCTCATTTTGCTTTTGTTTATGTTCATCTTATATCCTCCTTTCAAAACACTGTCCATTCCATTCAACTGCTCTTCCCAGTCCTTTGCTGTCTCTGACCTCAAAGTTTTTATTTTTTCTCCATGGATTTTAATTCCTACTGCTTGCTCAATGTACAGATCGAATAACATCGGGGATAGGCTACAACTCTGTTCCTTCCGAACCACTACTTCCATTTCAAGTCCCTCAACTCTTATAATTGCCCTCTGGTTTCTGTACAAATTTTAAATAGCCTTTCACTCCCTGTATTTTACCCCTGCCACCTTCAGAATTTGAAAGAGAGAATTCCAGTCAACATTGTCAAAAGCTTTCTCTAAGTCTACAAATGCTAGAAACGTAGGTTTGCCTTTCCTTAATCTATCTTCTAAGATAAGTGGTAGGGTCAGTATTCCCTCACGTATTCCAACATTTCCATGGAATCCAAACTGATCTTCCCTAAGGTCAGCTTCTACAAGTTTTTCCATTTGTCTGTAAAGAACTCCTGTTAGTGTTTTACAGCTGTGACTTATTAAACTGATAGTTTGGTAATTTTCACATCTATCAACACCTGCATTCTTTGAGAT